>NC_133012.1:15335578-16627556 GCF_048564905.1 Vicugna pacos
AAAAATAGAACAATGAATTTAAGTTAACGTATTTATTTATTGTATGTGGAAGATAAGTTTATTTATCTTCTTTTCTAAGATGTATTAAATATAAATTGCACCTTCCAACACCTTGCTTTTACATATGAAAAGAGGAAATACTGACTTTGTTTTTATAAGTTATTAAATGTAAAATTGGTAGTTCTGCATCAGCCTATTTATAAAGTAATGTTATTTCCAAGAAAATGTTGTTAGCATTGACAGTGTATTTGTTAGACTTTCTACATTCTTTATCTGATATTATTTATTACATTGATATAGAAATATATATTCATTAATTTGAGGATTTCATACAGTATAATTTACTTTCGCCTGCTTTGAAGGTTGATTTAATTGATTGACTAAATAATAACTACCCTCTCATTTAACATCCCCCAGCTCTATTTTACCTTATACTGAATGCTCTCAATATTATGTGCTATCTAAAATAATTGAAAAAATGCCACTTACTTTTATTTTTGACTATAAGCTAGATTATTTTGCATACATGGAAAAATTGCTATCTAGAACAGTCCTATAAATACAGATTAAAAACTGAATAAGCTCATTGGCATTCTTTATAATTCTGTCATTCTCCCAAGGAATACTACATACGCAATCTTTATTGCTTATCACAGTGAATGGATATTCATCATTCATCATTATAAGACTGCAGCATAATATTAAAATCTAAATAGATAAAATATTCTGATCAATTAAAATGGAGTAGAGTAGTAAATTATAGTGATTCTTCATATATTACCACTCTTGAACTTTATCACCTATAAAATGAGAGGTAAAAATATGTCACTGGATTGTTGTTTACATCAATTAAAAAACTTTAAATGCTCTGAAAATAGTAATGTACTAAATTACATGTATGCTCTTCTCAGTATTTCCTTCTACAGACTATTCTTTGGAAAGATGAAGCTACACATAAAATTTTAGTATCATACTCTTTACAGAAGACTATATGATAAAAGGTTTGTGTAATTATCAGAATCATTTCATATTAAGAACTTCATTTAACTTAAGTTCCAGTTTATTGTTCTTATGAAATGTAATTGTAAAGTGGCCTGTCTTACATTCTTATGTTATCTTAAAATAAATATATCTGCTCTTGAATCAAGAAATTTAGTACTTTGCTTTTATGTATATCGTGGACTAATGTCTTTCTGAAAAATGTCACCTACAAACTTTAGAAATCTTTGTTGATTACCAAACCTTCATTGATCTTATGCCCCCTGCTATAGCAATACATTGCCAATAAATTAATCTCATCAACACTTTTCGTAAGGGAATAAATCACAGAGCCATAAAGCCTCTCAAAGTGTATAATAGGAATTCATACATTATAGAATTATAGCCATTGGCACTGGAAGACTTTCAGAAAGTTTACATGTGAATGGAGTATCAATTTTTGCTTTCCAGAACCGACTGTTTAAATGGCTTAAAATTATTAAACCAACACTACAGCAGCCCTTGGTTTACTAATGTTGATATTTTGTAGGCATCATCTTACTAAGACAACTCCTAGAAATTTACCAGTTTTCAAAATACACTGCAGTAGTCCTCCCTTATCCACGGCTTCATTTTCTGTGGTTTCTGTTACCTGTGGTCAACCTGGGTCTGAAAATATTAAATGGAAAATTCCAGAAATAAGTAATTCATTAGTTTTAAATTGCATGCCATTTGGAGTAGCATGATGACATCCCACTCTGTCCTACCTGGGCTGTGAATCCTCCCTTCGTCCCCTCTATCAGATCAACTGTCATGGTATCACGCTGCTTGTGTTCAGCGATCCTTATTTTACTTATAATGGCCCCAAGTGCAAGAGTAGTCATACTGTTCATTTGGATACGTTAAAGAGGACTTGCTTGCTTTAAGTGAAAATGTGAAATTTAATAAGGAAAAGAAAAGTCGTATGCTGAGGTTGCTAAGATCTACAGTAAGAATGAATCTTCTATCCCTGAAGCTGTGAAGAAGGAAAAAGAAATTCACGCTGGTTTTTTACTGTCGCACCTCAAACTGCAAAAGTTACAGCAACAATGTGGTAAGTGCTTAGTTAAGATGGGAAAGGCATTTAATTTGTACACTAAGATATTTTGAGAAAGACCACATTCACATAACTGTTACTACAGTATATTGTTATAATTGTTCTATTTTATTATTCGTCACTATACCTAATTTGTAAGTGAATCTGTATCATAGGTATGTATGTATAGAAGAAAACATAGTATTTACAGCGTTCGGTACTTTGCATGGTTTCAAGCACCTCCTGTGGGTCTTGGAATGATGTATCTCCCACAGATAAGGGGATCTGCTATAATCATCCTCCTTTTTATAGACATACAATAAATTAACATTTTTACATAGTGCTTTTACTTCCAAAGGATGTTAAAATATGAACTATAAATACTCAATAAGTATAAAGCTAAAATTATGAGTAGTAAGAAAGCATTGTGGTTTTTTTTTTCTTTTAATTGGCAGCATTTTACTTTCTTAGTAGTTCATAAAATAATGGTGTGTCTTGCAATCAATCACATCTTAAGTTCTGTGAAATATTGTGTGATGAAAATCAATGCAAAGATGTAATTCTTTTACACCTTTATATCTTTATAATTTTCTTTATATTACCATCAGTACTTTTGGCACATATCTTAAAAACTGAGGAATATACTTGTAATTGTGACTATATGCATGTAGTTTTACAGTGCTCAGATGGAGTAAAAAAATATTATAAAAATTTTCTGGAAAAGATAACTTTTGTCCACTATTGAAAAGGAAGGGAAGGACAAGTGTTTATGTGAAGTAGAGAGTAGGAAGAGAATGGAGATGGAATCTTGAATGACAGTAGACTTTAAAAATTGGGATTTGTAGTCAGTTTTTAGAAAACTAAATTTAAGGAAATGCAAATTAAATCAATAATGACAGTATATCCACTCACATACCAGACTGAAAAGATAGAAAGCTTTTATAGCATGTAGCATTGGTAAGTGTGCGGGGCAATTGCTGGTGAGGCTATGACTCTGGGTGCAACACCTTTGTAGGGAAACATAGAAACAGCTCAAAGCTCTGATCTAGCACTTTACTTCTGGGATTGCAACATCCCAATATGTGTATTTAGAAATTAGCATGAAAGGGACCATAAGCTCATGTATCTAATGAGCTGTTATTGAGCTGTTTGGATGTTTTTAATCATGTCTGTTTACTTTTTTCACAAAATCACATTTTTAAAACTTAGTACCTCAGTCTGGGGAAAAAATGGGACTAAATCATGAAGGTCATGTGCTGGATAGATTATTTCACCAAGTCCAGAGTTAGGTTACTTCTCCTTGAAGCAGATAGAGGTAGTTTTATGAAAAAGAAAAGTGTAGTGGTGATTGTGAGCTTATGGGACTGTCACATGTTTCAGCTTGGATGGCGGAGATGAGAAAGGGATTAATTGATATTGATATTAATGGATACTGAGTATCAGTGAATAGCAGTCACTGGATTTAAAAAGTTAAAGATAGCAGCCATACTGTCTTACAAAACAGATTTTGGTGACATTTACCTAAGAGGCAAAGAACTAAACTTGATTAGTCTAATCCAGTATGACATTTGCTATTTCAAATTCTCAAGAACGAAGCAAGCAGCTTGAAGGTAAGCAAATTAGTGTTCTAGCAGATTTTAAACTGTAGTAAAATGAGCGTTTAGGACAGAATGAAAGACAACTAATCAAGATATTTTCAGTCTATAGTATGTAATGCTTTATTCTTTGCAAGCTCTAGGTGCTATAAGAGTTAAAACTTCAATCTGAAAAATCTACAAAAAACACCCACTCTGAAAATCTATACTTTTTTATGTCATCGCTCTTTGGTGCTAAGAGGTTCTCAAGAAAGTGAGTATCTTATGTACCAATTGTGCTGTAATATTTAATTACAGTGAGTGTACAGAAGATTAGCTGTCTCAAAGATTCTTTTGAAATCAGATTGGACATCAAAACTGCATTGTGCCCTGCTAAGTCAGCAAATTTAAGAAAGAGGAGAAGGTGATGTCAAGACTTATTGCAAAATGAACAAATAAAGGAATAGGATTTGCATGGTGTTCAGCCTTGTAAAGCATGGCCAAATGTCAGCCTTCGTTTGTCAACTTAAATATATTTCTCTAAAATTTATGAAGATTCAGTCTATGGGAAGTATCCTTTAGCTAGTATTGAATTTGAGAAATAAAGCAACATGCTAAGTAGATTATGCTAATAACTCAGTTTTTCATAGTGATTAATTACCACACAAATACGTACATTAGTAATTCAGGTGTAGATATCTGTTGTCTTTTTTGTTATTTTTCTGATTATAATGTTAATACATGTGTTTTTGCTCCTGATACCTGAGATTTTGGAAGCTCAGAGGTTAACCTCTCCTCTCCAATAGCTAGACCCCTCAAACACAACATACAATGAAGCATTTCAGGCCTCCGGGGATTTCTCCCTTCAAAAAAGAAAGTAAAAATAAAACTTTAAAAATATGAGAATTGAGTCCCAAATAACCAGGTATCTTGGATTCTGAGTTGGACTTGCTGGAAATACCAGGAATATAGGTGAGATCTCAGGCCAGAGCAACAGAGTTCACGGGTGCTTGAAACTAGAATGACAGGGAGTCTGTAGCTTTGTGGAGGAGTAGGATTTCTCTGAGGCCAGAATTCTATACTGACAGTATATGAATGTATTCAGCCTTGAGACAGCAATCAGGTGGAGAGCCTGAATCTGAGACCCCTTCCTCTAAGCTAAAACCCTCAAGGAGGTCCTGAATTGTCCTGAGACAAGTGTACACACGCAGAGAGACACATACATACGACTGGCTGAAACAGAAGAAACCATCCCACAAAACTCTCATAGATTACAAATCAAGCTTAACCTCTTAAACAAAGACTACCAAATTCACATAAGGCCTGCCACAATTAGAATCAGCAGAGACCATAAAATCAGACCCCAAAGAATGCAGTTGTTGGAGCTGAAGACAGAAGGCATACAAACTATGAAATAACAAAATTGAGTTACAGAAAAGAAAAACTATAGAATTAAACAGATACACTTACCAGGTAGAATCTCTGGAAATAAAATATTTAATTGCTGAAATCAAAACATCAATCAAGAGTTTTCAGTCCAGTCGTGACTGAGTACCTGGTGTTAAACTTACTGTTCTATCATAAACTACAGTGTTATAGAACAAACACTTAAGGGCTTCGATCCTTGCAAGGAAGGACACACATGTGGTGACCTCTGCATTCATGCTGGCTTGCTGCCAGAAAGCACTTTCAAAACTACAGCAGAGGGAAATGGAGCCCAAACAGAAAACAGAAGTTCCGTGGGATAGAAGAAATGAGATGAGAAAACAGCTACTGGTGGTCACACAGGGCTGAGAGACATGGGAGTTCAACTCAGCCAAAGTGTAGAGGCCTCACTGAACAACCCAAGAATTAAATTAAGGACATCCCTTAAGGAATAAGGCTACTCTCGAATAAGAGTGATTCTAAACCCATCCTAATAAAACCTAAAATTAACCCTTGATAGAAGCAAGCTGCTCTGCCAGTATAGTAACTACCTGCCAAAAACAAAATTCAGTGCTCTTTCAAGGAAAACAACAAAATCCATATTTTTCAATAATGTAACATCCACAACATCCACTATACAGTGGACAAGTATATATGCTGAGCAAGACAATGTGACCCTTAACCAGGGGAAAGAGCAGTCAGTCCACAGAAACAGAAGTTTGAGTTAGTAGATACAAACTTTAAAAGCTCTTATAAATATGTTAAAAAAAGGTTTAAAGGAAAAGATGGACATAATGAGAGAAGAAATGGGAATTACATGCAAAAAATTAAAACTATAAAAAAAAAACCAAATGGAAATTCTAGGATTGGAAAATACAGTATTCAAAATAAAAAGTCATTGTACGGACTTAATAGGAGATTGGGGAAAGAGTAAAAAGGGATCAGTAAACTTGAAGGCAAAGAAAGGCCAAGCTATCCAAACTGATGCACAAAGAGGAAAAATTACTGAGGGGAAGAAAGTAGTAATGCATCAGTGACCACGTAAAGCAGTCTACTAAGTGTAATTATAGATCCAGAAGGAGAAAGAGAAGGGTGGAGTGGAGTGCAGGGCTGGGAGGTAGACAAATGCTCAAAGAGAAAATGGCCCCAATTTTTCCAAATTTGAAGAAGTGCATAAACTATAGAGTTTCAAGAAGTTCAAAAAGCCCTATAAAATAAAACCCAACAAACCGTATAAAGAAACCTACACCAGGTCATATCCTAGCCAAATTTCCGAAAAGCCAAAGAAAAATCCTTTTTAATCTTGAAAGCATCCAGAGACAAAGATACATTATACACAGGGTTGGTGATAAGAATGCCTGCTGGCTTCTCATCAGTAACAATGGAGAACGAAAGATAACGGTGTAACATCTTTAAAGTAGGAAAGAAAAAAGGAAATGCAACCTAGGCTACTACATTCAGCAAAAAAACCTTTTAAAAATGATAGTGAAATAAAGATACCTTCAGATACAGATTATCAGAGAGCATGCAACCAGCAGACCTGCACTACAAGAAAAGTTAAAAAAAATCTTCAGGCTATTGGGCAATGAAACTAGCCAGAAATTTTTATCTATTCAAAATAATGAAGTTTGCCATAAATGGTAAATGTTTGGCAAATATAAAAAAAAATTTATCTTAAACATATAAAAAGGCAATCAACTGTTTAAAGCAAAAATAACAATGCAGTGTAGAGTTTATTATTAAAATGTTTGGTTATATCATAAAGGACAGAAAGGGGTAAATGGAAGTATCTTGTTGTAAAAGTCTTACATTATAGTGCAGTAGTATAATATTCATTCAATCAATGTGTATTTTAATCCATGAAACCATAGATGAAGTAAAATGCAATAATAAAAAGAAATCTTGACAAACCCAAAATAAGGCAGGAAAGGGAGAAACAAAAAAGAAAATTAGGATGACAAATAAAATAATAGCAAAATGATTACATAAACCCCAACCAATTAATAATTACATTAAATGTAAGTTTAATAAATATTCCAATTAATAGGTATTATCAGGCTTTTTTTTAAAAAAAAGGTAATCTATAAAAGATGTACTTAAGATATACAGACATGGATGAGCTTCATGTAAATGACAGAAAAAAGAGTATCATGCAAACACTAACAATAAGAAACTGCAGTGGTGAGGGTAATAGCTCAGTGGTAGAGCACATGTTTTAACAATGCACAAGGTCCCCTGTACCTCCATTAAAGAAAAGAAAGAAGCTGCAGCAGTTATATGAATATCAGACAAAATATGTCAAGGGAAGGAGAATTGCCAGATGTATTAATTTGGCCAGTGTTTCAGTTCAAAGGTAACCAGGCAAGAGGAATTCTCTCTTTACTGGGGGAGTGTCGTGCCTTCGACTGATTGGATGAGGCCCACCCACATTAGGGAGGGTAAGATTTATGGCTTTCATTATCTGGGTCACACTTCTCATAAAATCTAGAAGAGATCCTATATATTTACTGTTGTTTTTAAAAGTAGGAATTTTTCCCATTAGATTTTCTATCTGATTACTCTTGGTATGTAGAAAGCAGTTTGATTTAATCAGCCACTTACCTAAATTCCTAGTAATTCTGACATCTTTTTTTTTATTAATTCTCTTGAGTTTTCTGTTGGCCAGTCATATTATATGCAGATGATAATAACGGTCTTTGCCATTCCTATATTATTGCTCTTATTTATATTTCCTGTATTACTGTGTTGATTATAGCTTCCAGAACAATATAAAATACTAAGAGCAATAGCAGGAACCCTTTGATTTCCTGTTTTAATAGGATTATATCTAAGTTTTCAAATGAAGCATAATATTTTCCTGTTGATTTCAGACAAATACTTTATCTCGTTAAAAAAGTATGCTTTATTTCCTGAATTTGGAAGAGTCTGGAAAAAGGAATGAGTGTTGAATCATCTCAAATGCCTTTTCAGCTTCTACTGACATGATTATACATTTTTCCAATTTGATCTCCAGATGCAATGTATCAGCTTTATAGGCTTCCTAATATTAAATTATTCCACATTATTGTAATAAATTCTAATCATGGTAGACCATTCTTTTTATTTCCTGGTCTTAGAAAAGTTGCCCTCCCCATATCAGGTTCCTTACCTTTAAATTGGAGCTAGAAATTGTATCTGCCCCTGCTATAGAGATTAGATAATTCACATAAATTCATATATTACCTAGCACAATGTCTGGCTCATAGGGTAAGTTCAGCTACTATTACTTTTATTGTTATTAGTTAATAGGGTTGAATATGTTTGGAGTGGGGCAAATTATATTTCCTACAGAAATTTTTTTATATTCATGAGTAATATATTTCTCCTATTAAAGAAAATAAAATAGGCATTTTTAAATTTCCTTGTAGGAATCATAGGAAGGAAGAGTAAAAGTTATTTTCTCAACATTTTATTTTAAAATTGTGTTGTCTTTTAAACTTACCTCCTTATGGCTCAGATACAAACTCCTTCATACCATTCCTGGGCAGGGCCGGCTTCATGGTCATGTGAACAGTGTAGGAGCATGAAGCCCCAGGACAGAAGAGCCCCACACTTGGGTTTAATGCCCTGCAGTTGAAATTCTTAATAACATCATCTTTGAATTTTTGTTTTGTAAGTGAAATCAGTGGGAAAACTCGAGCTTCTGCTCACATTCAGTCCTCCCTACTCCCAGGGATGGGTTCTTAGCCACCCTCTGCTTTGCCCAGCCTGACCCTTCCACCCTTGCCCAGCAACTGTCTCCACCCTTTAGCCCCATGGCAGGAGTCCAGGTATGGGTAGGAATGGGGAAGGGCACCCACACCAGACAGAGTCGGGGTCAGAGCACAGTGGAGGCCATCCTGCCCTGGACTGGCCGTGCCATGGTGCATTGGCTGGCAGCCAGCCAAAGGTCACGACTTGGTAGAGATGAGTTTACATTGCACTCCTAATCTGAAGACTCAGAGCTTTCTAACTCAGAGGCTGCAGTACCCTTGGGGGTTGCTTAGTCACTGTGGGTTGGGGTATCATGCCTGTGGGAAGGAGAAATGTCTGCCTGGACTTCCTCAGGGTGCTCCCCCAGCTAAAGCCTGGTACATGAGTCCAGCAGCCACCATGAGCAAGTACATGTGCATCCTGAGTCATGGGATAGGGGCCCAGGGCACCTGTGAAGGTCTACACTCACCTTGGAAGCATCCTCATGCTGGAAGGAGCATGCCTTTGGCTTGCTTCATTCTACATGAACCTTCTCTTCCTCCTTCCAACCTTCCAGAGTCTGACCTGTGATACCTCTTCTGGCCACCAGGAAGCATTCTCAGAAGCTGTGCTATTAAATATGAATTATGTAATTTCAGTGATTTCACATAGGAGGTAAATGCATTTTAAATAGGCATTGCACAGTATAAAGACGAATGGTAAAAGTCATGCTAATAACTTAGATTTTTTTAAAGTCTTATTTACTTAAAATGAACAGCAAATAAAAAAACATCATGGCACATTGAGAGAGACCATGGAAGAAAGAAGAAAGCTTTATATTTTAAAACCTTAGCAATTTCCCCAACTTTGTTGAACAAAGAGCCCTGAATTTTCATTTTGCACGAGGCTCCAAAAATTATGTAGCTGGTCCTTCCTGGAATGTGGACATCTGGGCCAGTGTGCAGGGGTGTCTGTGGGTTTGGTGAGATACAAGATAGTAAGAAACAAAGAAAAGAGTAACATTTTATGCTACTTGGAAGTGGATATTGATTTTCTCAAAACTATAATGGAAAAAATGGTGGGTTTTTTTTTTGTTGTTAAAACATAAGATAAAAGAATACTAAGATGCTAAGTGTGCTGCTCACGACACCCGAGGGGTATGGCAACAGCATAGGATTCAGGCCCAGGAGAATTTGATGTCTAGAGAGCAGTTACAATGAACCATCTGACCTGACCACTGCAGTATCAACAGTGTGGCTTAGGGACTCTACTTAACAAGAAAATTCGAAATAGGTTCACTTAAAAAAAGGTACAAAGTTATGCTCATAACTCCAGCAGAATATAAATTTATAAAGAATGAGTCATAGCAAGGTTTAAGACATTTTAAAATTTCACATGAGGCAGAAAGTATTTCAGTAAAAATGGACGTTTAAAAGACACATTGAAGTCCTGTGAGCTGTGGACTATGGGTAAATGACTGTGATAGATAACCTAGCCTTCGGACAAATTAAGGAAGAAAATAATGAATGACAGCTGGGAAGGAAAAAAAAAAAGCAAGAACTAGCAAATAATGAAGTCGGCTTTGTCTGTCTTTAATGCACCCAATGCTGAAAAGAATACTGGTCACCTCTGTAATAAACAGACACATCATCATCTTCAAACACAGAAGAAAAGAATAAGGAACAAGTCTTTAAAAGCCATTGCAATGGTTCTCACATCTGGTACTTCAGTAGTTACTGTTGTGATACAGTATCTCACTAGAGAGGTTATTTTCATTCAAGATGAGTATGTAGTTGATTAACACTTTTCAAGAAGCAATTGTCTGAGGTTCTCTGTACTTGATATCCTGGTACTAGTTTCTCATTAAGGTAATTTGTGAAATTTTTCAGTTAGGTTCCTATGGTATGTTAAAAAAACGATTTGTTTTCAACCTTTCAACTAAATGAATGACTCAGTGTATCTGACAGGTGTGGACTTGCATAATTATAAAGCTAAATGATCCTTGAACAGAATTGAGAAAATGGGCAAAGACTAAAAGCAGAATTCAAGATGACATTATTTCAGAAAAGGACATATTGGAAAATATGCATAAATAGATGAAATACTTTTAGCCCATCCATTCAGAATGGCAAGGTTAAGCAGAGCCTTGTGAGTCGGACTTCCCGAGTTCGAATCCTGGCTCTGTCACCCTCACCTTTGTAGTTAAGCAAGGTTCTTACTACACTTGCCACACCTCAGCTTTTTCATGTATAAGATGAGCTAATGATAGCAGCTGAGTCTTAAGGTGGTTGCAAGAACTAAATGGGAAACTGCCTATAAAGCGCTGACTTTAGCAAACACATAATAAGTGATAGTTATTCTTCCCAAAATAATATCCCTATTCATTTAGAATTTGCTTATCTGTAATCATGTTCATAAACTTGACCTGAAAGATTAACACAAAAGTAAAACTTCATGGGCTACTGAAAAGTATAAAGTGGTATACTCATTAAAGTGGACTAAAAATAGTGGAAAGAAAATCTTTTAAAAATCTCTACTTGTAAATATGGCCAAACAGTTTAAACCGGTCCTGTACATAGCTGCAATTCTAGTTGTTGTCACTGTTTTCTTTCTTTTAATATTTCAGTCTTTTTTCTTTGTTTGTTTATCTGTTATTCTAATATTTAATTTTTTAAAATTTTGGTGGGGGAGGTGGGGGTAATTAGGTTTGTTTATTTTTGGAGGACGTACTGGGGATTGAACCCAGGACCTTGTGCCTGCTAAGTATATGCTTTACCACTGAGCTATCCCCTCCCTCCTGTTGTCACCGTTATCATTTATTAAATTCTCTTGGTTTCCAGGCACCTACTTAACTTCACTGAGTATTTTATGCTGTGCATGTGAAATATATAGTCTATGTACCTAAGACTATTTTTGTCTACTAATTTTCCTTGTTTCTAAAAACAGAAAAGAGGAATGCCTATGGCTAAAAAAAAAAAAATTCTATCTGTCAGCTCCTTCTGTTGATATTTCAGGATTCCAAATTATATATTCACATGATTTGGATTTTCCCACTCTTAGTTTTAAAAAAACACCATGAAGTTAAGTCAAAAGTTAAAATATATTGCTTCTTAACAGCAGAAAATTGCTTCTACTGCTCAAAACTAAGTTGAAATCTAATCAACCTGAAAACCATACATACACACACACACACACATACATATATGTGTGTATATATATATATTTTATAAAATGTGTTTTTAATTTGGCTGCAGAGCCCTGTCACTCATATTCCCATACAAACACCTTTTTTTATTTTTTAATGTAATATTTTCCTTTAAGAATTGGGAATAAAGCTTTATTCTTGTTGAAAAGCATTCCTCAGCCCTGTACTTAGCGTAGTACCTGGGATCTGGTGAATAACTGATACATGTTGAAAGAGTAAGTGGGTGAATCTAAGAATAAAGGAATGAATAAAAGTAAGACATATCAAGCGTGAAGAGCAAATATAATCTTCGCCTGACTTGTACTTAACTCAACACGTTTCCTAAACTGTCTCTGCCCTCTAATATTAAAACTAATAAATACAGTTACTCACATACTTGAGAGTTTCCTAGTAAAACGCACATCCCAGAACTAAAGTGCTTCAGCCTCAGTGAAGTGAATTTGCCTCCTGTGATAGTAACTGCTGATAGCAGCGAACATATATTCATCATATATATTGTGCATATAAAATGCTAAGTACAGTATGCACATGCTCTGTATGTATAGCTTCTCTTTATATACTGGGCACTAGGCTAAGTCTTTCTTTTGTTATTGAAGTATAGTTGATTTACAATGTTTCAGGTGTACAGCAAAGTAATTTATACATATTTATAAATATATGTATTCTTTCCCATTATAGGTTATTACAAGATATTGAATATAGTTTCCTGTGCTATACAGTAGGTCCTATTTTTTATATATTTTATATTTAGTAGTGTGTATCTGTTAATCCAAATTCCAAATTTATTCCTCCCCACCCTTCCCCTTTGGTAACCATAAATATGTTTTCCATGTCTCTGAGTCTGTTCCTGTTTCGTAAATAAGTTCATTTGTATCATTTTTCAGATTCCACATATCAGTGATGTCATATGATATTTGTCTTTCTCTGACTTACTTTACTTAGTATGATAATCTCTAGGTCCATTCATATTGCTGCAAATGACAAGGTTAAGCATTTCTTATACATAATCTCATTAATATCCTCAACAATCCTATGAGGTAGTGGACACTGTTATATTTCCTGGCTTATATCTGAGGCTTAAAGAAATTAAGTAATTCCCCTAAAGTCAAATAGCCATTAAGTATAAAACTAAGAGTCAGACTTAAGTTTGTCTAATTCCTGAGTCAGTCACTCAGCTGCTGTGATAAATTTCTTACTGTGATACAAGAACACTGGGAGGTGGACAGAGGTAAGCTCTAACTCCTGGAAGAGCTGTTAGTGAGTCAATGGTTTGGTGAGAAATTTAGGCTAATGAGCAGACTGGAAAGAAGTTGTGGTCAATTAGGCAAGGGGAAAGATGGGATATTAAGATACAAAACTGGCTGAGATACTGGCCTATATTTCAGGTCGTATAATTCATCATTCAAACCAGGACAGCTGTGAAAATGAAAGGGGACTCATTCATAATTGCAACAGGATAACACCCCAAACTGGGACTATCCTGGGTAAACTAGGAAATACAGTCACCTTTCCCAAGTCTTGCTAACTTTTTCTCTTTTATTCCTTCTTCCTCCCCCCCTTCTCTTTTCCTTCTTCTTTTCTTTCTCTCTTTGTTCTCCCTATGTCTCTCACCAGCTCTTTCCTTAAGTGGCAATAATTGGCCATGATTATCAGGAATTGGGGTGCCCACTAAGTGCCTCATATTTGAACTTATTTAGACAAATGCTACAAAACATTTCCTTTGCTGCTGTATTAGTTATCTATTGCTGCATAAGAAATTACCCCAAAATGCAGTGGTCTAAGAAACATTTTATTATCTCACACAATTTCTGAGAGTCAGGAATTCAGGAGCAGCTTGGCTGGGTGACTCTGGCTCACGGTTCCTCATGGTGTTGCAGTCAAGCTGACAGCTAGGTCTACAGTCAACCTGAAGGCACGACTGGAACTGGAGGATCGACTTCCAAGCAAGCTCCCTCACGGGGCTCTTGGTTGGAGGATTCTGTCCCTTACCACCTGGGCCGACCCATAGGGCTGTTCATGACATGACAGCTAACTTTCTCCATTGCTTTCACAACAGCTAATACTCCATGGCTCTCAGATCTGTTCTCCGGGCTCTTGGTTCTACCACCTTAGTTATCCTTCCTTTGCCATAAAAGGTGGCACATGTTTGCAGCTGTGTGATTTCCTCCGTGGTTTCCCCACTTGTAGTAGTTTGGAAGTCTAAAGACCTCTTTATCACATACTGTTTCTGTCCCTGACAGTCCGAGCTGGCACATTTCTGTGAAGATAATTCTCTTTAAAACTTCTTGGCTCTCCTATGTACCATATTGGGGTTCTGTCCATTAGACAGATGCCACACTCACAGATCTTTTTGGGATGAGACCTTCCCTACCTTGGGCACATGCTGAGACACTGAGGACTTGACTGGAGCTAGAGTATCCACTGCCGAAAGGACTCACTCACGTGGCTGTTGACTGGAGGCTTGTGTCTCTTGCTACTTGGCCCCTCCATGGGTCTGCTCAGGACACAGCAGCTAACTTCTCCCAGAGCAAGTGATCTGAAGGAGAGAGGAGGAAGTCACAGTGCTTTTTACACCTAGTTTTTGAAGTTACCCACCATCAATTCTGCTTTATTTTATTTGTTAGAAGTAAGTAACTAAGTCCAGTCTATACTCAAGGGGAGGAGAATTAACCTCCACTTCTTGAAAGGAGGAGTATCAAAGCACTTGTAGATGTATTTAAAAATCATTTCAGCTGCATAATTTTTCAAACTTTGACTCTTTGATTTAATTCTATCTATGGGACTTTATCCAAAGAAAACAGTAAAATATAAGGGAAATGCTGTATGAGCTAAGCTATTTACATTGTTTATACCAGTGTAAAATTAGAAAACACACTTAAATATCCAGCAATAGAGGAATGGTTTGATGAATTATTGTACTTCTACAGAACAGAATAGTGTGCAACTATTTAAAATAATTCTGAACCCAGTATAGTAACATGAAAAACATCTGTGACGAAATATTTATAAGAGCAGAAAATTGTATGTTGAAAAAATATGCACAAAAAAGAGACCAAATGGGAACGTACCAAAATAACAACAATGGAGAAATCATGGGAGGTTTGCCTTTCTGTTTCCAAATTTTCTTTTATGTAGCTGTTTCCAAAATTTCTGTTATGTATTTTTCTGTAACATATAATTCTGTTACGATTTTTTTATTTTAAAAGAGATAATTAAAGATAATACTGACTTCCTCAAAAAGGAATCAGTAGGTGTTTATGTATTTTTTTCCTATGTAGCAAAAACTAGTACGCTGTATGCAGATTTACAGGGGTTGTATTAGTGACGGAAGAGGTAGGGAAGAAATGACAACGCTCAAAAGTGGTAATTAACTGAGAAGAATTTAAAGGAAACAGAGTATGGTTGGACACCCTAGGGAGTTAGGTACTCACTGGAGAGACAAAGGGAGAGAGAGCAGCTGTCGCCCACAGAAGCAATGATCTTCCATGATCAGGTCTGGGGAGTAAAACAAACATCCCCACGTTATTCTCTGATCTTCTAGATCACCTGTCCACCTCCCACTGATTGAACTAACCCGAATCCAGAGTGGAAGGAGTTCTCTGATGAAAGGTGAGCCTCCCATAACACAAAGAAGGGCAGAGAATGGATGTGGAAGAGCAAATGGGAACATCCAGCCCATGGGGATTACTTACAATAGCTGGGGGGTGCTCTGGTGAGAAGACTCCGGAGCTCTTCCATACAATGTACACCTTTACACTAAAACCTGGCATCGGCAAAGTCTGAGGAATATACATTTCTGCAGCAAATTGTCCACGTGAACACCTCCTCCCACATCTGCCGTAACAGAAAATCCAGCATGACTAATCTAGCCTACAGCTTGACAGAGCTGAATATACCCAATTACTCTTCGGGTCCCCCAGTTATTATCTGCTTAACCAACAGAACAGAAAGGATCCTGATGCCACTGGCGGAAGACAGACGACCCTGGGCTCGAAGGCTGGAGTTAGCCCAGAATAAGCACCTCTGGATGAGAAGCTAAATCCAAGATGTAGCTTTATGGACAGGAATTTGTGTATAAGTATGTGATAAATTTCTCCCTGTCCATCCTTTGAAATTACTTCTATATAAACCTGAGGTTGAAGAGTCCATAGTGTTGTCCCTTATCCCTCTGGTACAATCCAGCTGACTTCCTACTCTAGTTTCATGTCTTTAAAGGAAGAAAGCTCCTAATACCATAAACCTAACAGTGCTTTTGACTTCCTATAACCTCTTGTTTTTTTTTTGTTTCTGTAAAACAGTAGAGCTATAGAGAGGCAATTTTTTTTCTTGCAATTATAAACATAGAGCTTTGCTCATAAATATTCAGACAAGATAAAATGCCCAGTCAGCTCTGTCAGGTGGAACTTTCTGTGATGGCAGAAATGCTCTAGATCTTCACTGTCCAATTAAGTAGCCGCTTAGCCACATGCTCTACCACTGAGCTACACCCTGCCCCCTCCTTTAAGATGTGAAATTAACACTGTGTTCCAGTCAGTTCTCGGTTGCAAACACAAGGCAACACTAGTGAACTTACACACACAAAAAATGTTTCTGCCGGTATACAGACACCCCACAGAATCAACAAGGAGCCCGGAGAACCCAGCTGGAGCTGGCACGGACGAAGCGGGTGGGTCCTGCCCCCAAGAACAGCCTGCCTAGGATGCCACTGCTGGCCTTGGCCCTGCTGGGCACTTGCCACCACACTGCAGGCTTCAGTTGCCCTTGGTCACTCTCTGTTGGCCATTGAACTCTCAACTCCACAATGGACACTTTAATAATTTCTAACTGAATTTTTGCCACCGTGTCACGACTGAAAGATTGTGCCAGTCCACAGAGAGGAAATATCTGCTCACTTTTAGGTTTATAGACACTGCTTTCTCCCCCACTTAAGGGCGAGTGTGGGTCGGTATAGACAAAAGCACTCATTTAAATAAAAAGTTCCAATTTTATTTCTAAAGAGATTAACCTTAGTGCAAACTGAAGAGAAGTGGAAGCAGAATCAGAGGGATCTGCTATATGGACAAATGTTCTTTTAATTCTTATCAATTTTCTGAATATGTTTTTATTAATATTAGCCACTAAATTATAGCATAAAACTGTATAATTATAATCATTTGTTATAAGCATGTATAATTGATCATGAAGTTATAATTCATGATTTATAATTGGCTTGGTTAAACTAACGGCTGATGCTACTGAAATCTAAGATACCAGGAGAGCTGCACTGCACGGTATGCGTCTGCCATCTAGTGGCAAGATACATTAACGCTCTCCTAGAGACCCCGCAGGGCTTGAAAGGCAAGATTGGCCAGAGATAGTTTTTCCCACTTCATAATTTTCCCAGTGTTTTGACCTAGTCCACCAGACACTTCTTAGGCCTTTGAAATTCTCTTCCATTATATTCCATTACATTCCAGGTTAACTGCAAACTATAAATCTCTTGAGAACCGAAGTGTATCTTAGCACCACTTTGAAACACATTCCCTAAACCAAGTTCCCTTTCTAAGACTGCTTTTATGTTACTTGTGTCCAGAAATGATGTGTGGTTTGGGCATGTTATGAAGGTCCCACAGAGAATATCTTGGTTACTCTTACACAAGTGCAAATTAACACTGGAGTCGTTGATGTCACAGATTGCTGACTTCTAAAGGAATTTCTCCTTTTTCCCCCAAAGAATGATAATCTTAGTTTAAGAAATCTTTGAGAGAATCGATTTCAGATTTTTTCAGACTGCTTTAAGGTGGTTTGGCTTCAAAAATGAGATGAGGTTGGTACAGGCAGCATGAATGGAGGTCCATGGCTCCCTGGGCTTGGTCCATGCCATTCTTGATTCATACTATGAAAGGCAATAGGTAAACATTTTAATCTGGATCTGGAAGTAGGAGGGAGATGTGGATGACATAACCATGGTGACAAGCTAGACTGGAGGTTTGGGGGAGGGATAAGAGGAAGATCAAGTTTCCCTTGTGGGAGCAGGGCCTGGTAAGAGGGGTTTTTGAAGGTGAAAGACATTGATAAATGGGTGGGTGGAGCATCATGGCAGAGGCCTGCTGAGGGCCGAGTTATGGTTCCTAGAGACCAGGTGGGCCAGGTAAGGGGACTTCCTCTTCTTCTCAGATGCTGCTCTTGCCCTCCTGCTGCCTGGCCATTCCTTTCCTCTTCTTTCCCTTTGTGTTGCCCTCTCCCTCCCTGGCTGTGGCTGACTCTCTTTTTCATAAGTGGCTGTAGCAGTTTTATCAAAGTTTATTGCCTGGTAGTCATAATTTGATGTCATTACTGAATATCTAAAATTGGTGACTCGGACCTTCAGTACTTCTCTCTAACGAGTAAGTCTCCAAAGAAGTTTCTTCTTAACTGTTGATAAACTTCAAACTGTTCTTCTGGGGATGCACAGCTCTAAATAAAGCAAAACAAGGGATGACATAGCTCAGAAGTAGAGTGAGATTCTGGGTTCAATCACCAGTACCTCTACTAAAATAAAAAAAAATTCCTGAGTTAGACTTTCCATTTTAGATGAGAATGATACCCTAGGAGAACTCAGTAATGGTAGTACTCCTAAAATGACTCAAAATAAGTTGCAGTTATTCCACAAATACTTATTATAAATATGAACAATTAAATCACATGTTAGATACTAGTAATAAAAATGTAGCCTCCTTTAAGGATGTTATACCCGCATATTCTTCCAAAAGGGTAAAAGATATGAAAACCATCAAATGCTCTCTCCATTGCCCACCCCAAAGCCCTGTAAGACTGAAGAGAAGCCGCACAGGGCACCGTAGTGTTCAGTATCTAAAGAGGCACAAATTTGCACTTTCTTTTTTCCAGTATGGCAAAATTGATCCCCTACTTTCATTCCTTAGAATTCCTCAGTCACCTTCAACACTGATTTTCTTATCTCTGGAGGTGCCTCAGTCCTGGTATGAACTTTCATTTCTCGTTTTTAGAGTCTTCTGACTGGGAGCGTAAGTTGAGGTTTCCAGGGAAGTTATGTTTTTAGATTAATCTACCCTACCGGATACCCATAAAGGGTATGAGGTGCTACACTAATATAAAGTGATTCACCGGGATAGAAATGACCTCATTCCAATTATTTAAAGCCCCATGGAAACTTGACTGGCTTTTTCTATGCATTTTAAAATAGATGTGCAGAGATTCTGGTGTGTGTCTTTAATATAGTAGCTATTTCAAGAGAGAAGATCAGCTTGCTGTTCAATCTAGTCACAGGAAGATAATCGCAAAGACATAAGAGCTTAAATTTCTTTGACTGAATTTATCAGTACTTCTTTTTATTTGTTCATTCTACAGACGAATATGAAGATGAATATAAATTTCATCCAATATGGTTGCCATGTGGTGTAAGCACATATCCATTAATGTTAAATAAAATCATACACATTATATATCATGATTATGTATATAATTAAGGGACGCTACATTTATTGAGGTGCTTCCACGTGGAGTTAGGTGCGTTCATAATCAGTTGAAGGGAAAAAGAAAATCTCAGAAGCATTCGTATCTTTTCCGTTTCATCAACCAAAGTGCCAGGGCTTCGGTCTCATTACCTCTAGGATTCTTTCAGGATTTTTAGCAACCACTTTCGAACCAGCTCTACGCTAAATTGAGAACTGCCATCACAAAGGAAAACATTGTAGCAAAGAACCTGCTGGAGTACACAGAGGAAACCCCCGGACTCTTAGGAGGGGCGGTGGGAATGGTTACCCTTATAATCTCTAAATGACTTAAAGAGTTCAAATTTTCACAGCAAATAAGTGTTTCTAACTCCGGGGGGGGGTGTCTCTGGATTCACAAGCCAAAGTGCTCCGTCCTCACCCACCGTGTACGCAGAGTTCGGCTCCGCAGCCGGACGTCGCGGCGCATTCCCGAGGCCCCAGAAAAGCCGGTTAGAGAGGAGGCTTCCCCGGCGGCCCGCCCTCCTTCAGGTCTGGAGCCCCAGCCCCGCCCTCGCGGTCCTCCGCCTGTTTACCAGGACCCGCAACTTGAAGCGAGAATGTTCCAAGCGGGAGGCAGGGACGGGCCCTCGGCGCCTAAAGACTTTCTCGAGGTGCAGCCCACGGGGTGGGCGGCTCGCCCCCTCCGTGCTGGGCAGGCAAAGGGTCCGGTCCGCGCAGGCGGCTCCCGGGGCCGCCCCTCCCGCCCCGCCCCCGTGCGTCTCCGCGCCCCGCGCGCCGCCACCGCCGCCGCCAAGTGCCCTCGCCCCCTGCCCGCTTCACCCCTGCCCAGGGGCCAAGCAGAGGGCGGAGGGGCCAACGTGGGTCCCTTCACTCCCGCCTCGGGCGTCCCTGAGGTGCCCGGAGGCCAGGGCGCGTGGGCTCGCGGCGCAGCAGGGACCGCCCGGAGTGCCCCGAGAGCCCGCCCGGGGGCGCAGCGGGCCGCGCCGGGGAGGCGGCCGGGGGAGGGGGCGGGCGGGACGCGCAGAGGCGGGGCGGAGGCTCAGCCGTCTCCTCCTCTCCGTCCTCCTCCTCGCTCGCCTCCTCCTTCCCGTCCGCCTCCCCCTCGCCCTCCTCTCGCAGCCACCGCCTCCGCCGGGCTGAGGAGCCGGGAGTCCGCGGCGCCGGCTCGGAGCTGCGGGATGGGGAGTTAGCGCCACGGCGGCGGCACTGGCCGCGGCGAAACCGGCCGCCGCCCCCGGGTCCGTCCCGCCGGGGACGCCGGGCGCGGCCAGCCCGCCCCGGAGCCAGGCCCGCGGGCGGCGGCGGCGGCGGAGCTGGGCAGGTGGATGCGGCTGGAAGATGGCGCCCTCGGGCCCGGGCAGCGTCAGGCGGCGGTGCCGGCGGGTGCTGTACTGGATCCCGGTGGTGTTCATCAGCCTCCTGCTCGGCTGGTCCTACTACGCCTACGCCATCCAGCTGTGCATAGGTGAGTGCGCGCCCGCCGGCGCCCCGGCCCGCCCGCCCCCCCCGGAGGACCGGCCCGCTCGCCCCTCGCCCCCTCCGCCGCCCTCCTCGACAGTCCCGGGACGCGGGGACCCCGAGCGCACGGCGCCCCGCTCCCGCTCTCCCCACCCCGAGCGAGACCCCCTCGCGCCCCGGGCGCCGCCAACTAGCTGCATCTCCGCTGGCACCCCGGCTGAAAACAGCCCCGGGGCAGCCTCCTGTCACTCGCGCTACCCTTGCCTTCCCCTCACAACTCTCGGGTCACCATGTCACCACCGCCCCTACGCACAGGCAGCCCGGCCACCCGCTCCGCCTTCCGCTAACCACCGCCACCCCAGCCACACCCCCTACCTCGGCAGGACGGTGCCCGGGAGAACTGTGGTCCCCGCTGCCCGCAGCCTCCGCGGAGGGGTGAGGCCCGGGGAGGCTGCGCTGGAGGCTGGAGGGCTCCCAGCTGGGCCCAGGATGCGAGCTGCGCCAGACCCGCGCGGGGGAGGGTGGCCTTGGCCTCGGGTGTCAGAGCTAGCCCTTTCTGGTTGTCCTTAATCCACTTTTTAAAAATTTGTGACAGAGCTCAGGGGCGTTTTTGCTGCCTTTATGATTCGAGGTTGCCAATTGGACACTTTCTAGTTAAGAGGAGGTGGAGGAAACGGGTGAGCGAGCTACTGAAAAGTATTTTGGAAGATATATGCAGTACGCAAGACCAATATTTAGATGTTAGAATAATAGAAGGAGGGGTAGGGAGGAAGAGGTGACCATATCCGATGTTTTTTCGCGCAGAGAGCCAAGTGGCTCGAGTCCAAGTTTTAGGCTCCTGAATTGCTGTATAGGATACTGTCAATGCTGAAGATTAGAAGAAAACTAAAAGTTGATGGTGTACATTTAGGGAATACCAAATGTCCACCGATGTAAGCAGGCTTCTACCTTAGAGGGTTTGTGAAAGATGATCTGTGTTATCAGAGAAGGCGTTAAACCAGAGGGGGATGACCTTTCTGCCAGTGACTTATGAATGCTTTTTGTGTTTTCACCCTCCGGAGCACGAGCTTCCGGTGAGACAAGGAGAAAGGTTAAGTCATGGCCTGTTGAGTTGAACCTTCTCCACTTAAGCATTTTCAGAGCTTCAAGATTCAGACATAGCATCTTGCCTGAAGCCATCTTACCTCAAAATGTTGCCTTTTGTGAGAAATAGTAGGTATCAGAATAATATACCAATAATTATTGACGTAACTTTAAAGAGAATTGAGACTATCTTTCCATTTCATATGGCTTTAAAATATGATATGATTACTTTATTGAATTTAGAAACAATAGTTTGGTACCAAAAAAGTGAGCCTTAAAAAAAATGGATTGAGTACTGAAATCAAGACAGTGCAACTAAAATATAATATTCAGGTTATCAAAGGTGTATAGGAAGAAAGTTTTCAGATAATAATACCTTTGTATTCACTGTTGATATTAAAGTAGCTTGTCTTATTGAGATGTACTGTTTGTGTTGCATAAGTATTTAGAAACCTTCGTTGTTTTTCATTCCTTCAACCTTTTAGAAGCCAGGAGCAGTTTCAATTAATGTGACTGGTGCACAGGCAGGAAGTCTCAGAAGACCTCAATTATCAAAAGAGACAACTCATTCACTTGTGTTATCACATTACGCTAAGAAGCTCAGCCTGATACAGTCTCATGCCTATCAGCAGGAAGCATATGAAGGCAGGGAGAGCTTTTCTTCTCTTAAAGTTTCCTCTGCCCTGGCTGAGGTTCTACATGGGAGGTCTTAGTGCCTTAGGTGGACAGGTGATCGGGGAGGAACTAAATGGAAAATTACTGTTTTATCTGGGTATTATTTTTATATATACTCTCTGTAAGTTTAAGATAAATCTAAAGCATCCATGAAATCCACATCACTATTTTAGTAAGGGCCTAAGTGACCTGGCCTGTGTTTGATACTTGCCCTGCTGATCAAAAGTGAAGGCTCCTATCACTTCTCATTGCTGCCTGCCTGGCCTGTTACAGTGCCTGTCAGGTGGAAAGCAGTCAATAAATAGTCTTGAGTAAACAGCTGCAAAAGAATGATTCAGAGGCAGTATCTCTGAAACTGTCAGAAAGTAGTTTTCTGTTTTATTGCTGTTGAAACATATTGTAAGTAATCATATGAAAGGTCTAGATGACAGAGCAGCTTGAAAATGAATTTGCTAGAAACTATGGCAGTTCAGGAATGGTAAGCTCTAAAAGCTTGGATAGCCCTGGTTGGGTGGGAAGCTGAAATTAACTGTACAGTTTCTTTACAGGCACTGAAAGAGCAGGCCACTGGTGTGACAGGCACGCAGAACCAGGCTCCTCTCTTTTCACAAAGAAAACACATGGGAAGGCCTGCCCTACCCACCCACCCCCGCCCCCCAGCATTATTCATATCTCAGACTGCCCTGCCCTTTGTGGATTCTTTTTCTCTTGGAAGTTGCTTTTTATGATCAGATTTTCCAAATTTCACCTATAAAACATTGGCCTGGGTTGGGACCAGAGAGTGGGGGGTTGGAGGCTGGGAACTAGCAGGTAACAAACAGGATAGAAAAACAGGGCGGTTTACCCTGGCTTCCTTCTGCATCTGCTGTCAGCTGGGGTGATCGTGAGTATAAATTACTTTGTGCCCTTTGCTGAATTAACTGCAGTTGAGGAGTAGTGCGTACCCTGGTATCCTTGGAAACGGGAGATAATGATTCTCATTATAGTTAGTTTCTATATTTAACAACGTGGATGTGTGGCTCTCGAGACACTTTTCCAATTAGCATGTTTCCTTAGTGTTTGTATTTTTGGAAAATAAACTCATATCTCTTTTTGGAATGTGTGTGTATTAAAAGATATGTAACATGTGCATATATTTGTATGAGAGCCAAGTACTTGGGAGTAAATTTCCTTCGTCTCCTACTAAAGAAGAAATAAAATAGACCTGCTAATATTGGTGATCATTTGGAACATGTTTTTCTGGTTTATTGATTAACTAGTCTCTTTTATTCATATTATTTCTCCCCTCCCTCCTCCCCTCTCCCTCCTATTCATCTCTCCACCCAGGCTTCTTTTGCATCTTATCTGTCTTTTGATCCCTTGAATTATTAGACAGCTCATTTTCCATAAAGTAAGACAAATTCCAAGGGTAAAATTTGTTAGGTGGTGCTTTAGGATGCAGAATAGAGGGAGAGGGGGTGGCCTCAGGTGTGCGTGGTTCAGTGGACATACTAAACCTGGTTTATATGTTCTACAGATCCATTGTGGTAGGTACTGTATTAACTTTGCTGAGTAAGATAACTGAAGTTTTCCCTTTTAAGTGCTAATGTTCAAAATTGTTTTAACTATTTTTAACCTTTTTATTTGATTATAATTTTAAAGTTTCAAGAGTAGTGCAGGAAAGCTCGACATACCCTTGTTTAGTCCTTTTGGTTTCTCCTTTTTTTTTTTCACATTTTTTTATTGAGTTATAGTCATTTTGCAATGTTGTGTCAATTTCCAGTGTAGAGCACAATTTTTCAGTTATACATGAACATACATATATTCATAGTTGCATTCTTTTTTGCTGTGAGCTACCACAAGATCCTGTATATATTTCCCTGTGCTATACAGTATAATCTTGTTCATCTATTCTATGTATGCCTGTCAATATGTACAAATTTCGAACTCCCAGTCTGTCCCTTCCCATCCCCCTCCCCCTCGGCAACCACAAGTTTATATTCTATGTCTATGAGTCTATTTCTGTTTTGTATTTATGTTCTGGTTTGTTTGTTTTTTTTAATTCCACATTTGAGCGATCTCATATGGTATTTTTCTTTCTCTTTCTGGCTTACTTCCCATAGAATGACATTCTCCAGGGACATCCATGTTGCTGCAAATGGCATTATGTTGCTGTTTTTTATGGCTGAATAGTATTCCATTGTGTAAATATACCACATCTTCTTTATCCAGTCATGTGTCGATGGACATTTAGGCTGTTTCCATGTCTTGGCTATTGTAAATAGTGTTGCTATGAACATTGGAGTGCAGGTGTTCATTTTGAAGTAGGGTTCCTTCTGGATATATGCTCAGGAGTGGGATTCCTGGGTCATATGGTAAGTCTATTCCTGGTCTTTTGAGGACTCTCCATACTGTTTTCCGCAGTGGCTGCACCAAACGGCATTCCCACCAGCAGTGTAGGAGGGTTCCCTTTTCCTCACAGCCTCTCCAGCATTTGTCATTTGTGGACTTTTGAATGATGGCCATTCTGACTGGTGTGAGGTGATACCTCATTGCAGTTTTGATTTGCATTTCTCTGATAATTAGTGGTTTCTGCTTTTCTAAAATGTAGTATTTCTCTGCTGTCACCTTAGGCAGGTGCTATGAAACATTTATTATTAAGCTGTGTGCTCATGCATTTCTGAGTTTGCATGTGGATTTACTGAAGTCATTTCAAACAGTCGTGAAGACTGAAAAGCTTAAAGATCGTCTAGGCCAACCCCCTCTGACTTCTGTAGATGAAGATGTTGATTGTTGAAGAGTTGCTCCAAGTTCTGTGTCCTTTCTCCAGATTAACCAGCTGCTGTGATTTAAACATTCAGATGTCTCCCTTTCTTTGCAAACCCCTCACCAAATTTCTCTAGCCCAGTCAAATCATTTAGCAAGTCTGTTAAACTTTGTTGTTGTTTCATAGGAGTTAACACAGCCTGGAAAGTAAGCTAAGAGCCTTTACACAATAATTTCAGAGTTTTCAAAGGGTTTATAGTTTGAGCCAGATAGTTACAGCTACTCAACTCTGCTGTTGTAGCAACTAGGTAGTATTTTAACAAATGGGTTTGGCTGTGTTCCAATAAAACTTTATTTACAAAAGTAGTTGGCAGGCCAGACTTGGCCCTTGGGCAATAGATTGCTGACCCTGGCGTATGTTAGAAGTTAGACAATTGGAATATTGGGGTTTTACTCATGATTTTGCAGTCTTTATTAATAAACATCTCACCTCTTATATTCCACAGTGATTACCGAACATATTCAAGAATTAAAAGAATTAGTCTACATACCTAGGAACTGGTTTGGGAGCTATGCAGTCACGTTTTCCTTCTTTTAAAGATATCTTTAAGGATAAACCATATAAAACCTCATACTTGGATTCTGTTATGTTGTGGTCTACCATTAATTCAAAGCCATGGCAAGTTCAAGAGTGGAGACTGAATGTGGCTTTAAGTTGCTTTCTGTCATGAAAGGAACTTGAGCCCTACAGAGAAAGAACTATGTTCTTGTTATTGGTAAACCATCATTTAAAAAAAAATTATGTAGGACTTTAAAGTTTTTCTTAGAAGAAACTATAGACAGGTGATCTTGGGAATAAATATTGCTAATCTATAATTATTAAAATAGTTTTAAATGACATGGAAGGTACATCCATAGAAGACGGATGTGTACAAAATGTTTAATGCCTAAGTACTTAGAAATTATTTCTTGTTGACAGTAACGATGCAAAATATATTAGTTCTATGACTTTTCTCGGTATTATCAAATATTTTCAATATTTTAAATTATCTGAACAGAGGGATTAAAAACTCAACATTTCTTCGTATCTAAAACTCAAATGCATAAAGTATATGCTCCAAATTATTGATCTGTATATCATTTTACTTTAATCTAACTGATCAGTGGGAAAGGAGAAGAAAAGAGACTGCTTAATGCTTTCTTGGTTCTATTTAGTGTGTCAGAAAATTATTTTTAAGTTATATATTGGACAATGCAGCATTACTGTTTGTTATTAAATCCTGTTAGAGATAACATATGCAGGGCAATTACCATAGTATTTAGCATGCAGAGGTGCTCAATAAAAGTTGAATGAATTAATGTCTGATTTTTACATGCAGATGTATAATATAAATAGGTAAGAGGTTAGGGTCTAGAAGTGAAAACTCAATTTAAAAAGTTGTTGTAAAAAAAGTTTGCTTTCACATGCTTTCTGAGAATGCCATCCATACCATTAAATTCAATACTTGCCCAAGTGTTTCAAGGAATTAAGTAGAAGCTGAAGGGATGGTTTCTTCAGTCAAGATAATTGTCTCTAGAGAAGGTGCATTTCCACGAGGTTAGAAAGAGGCCCCAGCTTCAGAAGGGTTTGAGGGCTGACTTAGAGGAGATCTGAGTGGAGATCCTTTCCTAATAGCTAAGGGGAAAAAAAAATTGCCTCTGGAAAAGCAAAACAAAACTGAATCCTTCTGTCTGGATTGGACAGGAGGAAAGGGTTGTTAACTTTCAGAATGCCACTCCACTGCCCAGCGGCAGGAGAGCAGAAGTGGGAAACGAAACACCCCCCTCCTGGGAGCCTGTGAATTGGTTGCTGGACCAGTGTTAAGGAGTAATCAATACAGCTGGTAAAAGGAGCTGATGGGGAGCACTTCAGTGCTACTGACTGTCTCGTCATCACTCTTCCCACATGGAAGCATCTCAGAGCAAGGTGAGGACCTGTTGTTTTCACCCCTGCCCTGACCTGCATGGCTGTTTCCACGTCCCGGTTTTGTACCTGATGCATGGGCCCCCTTCACTCTGCTCCCAGCTCAGGGCCTGTGGCTTGTGAGTGAATGTGAGGAGACCGTCCATCTCAGTGACTCCACGGGAAGACTGGAGGACCAAGCTTAGAAAGTGAGCAGACGCTGAGGGAAGGTGGGGGACGTGGGGCTGACCTCGTACCAGAGGAATGGCCATTGGAGGAGCTGCCGCCCTAGCGGCCGGCCAGCCCCGAGCTCCGGGGCCGCCACTGCTCCCTGTGACTCTGTAAAGATGGCTCTGCGAGCACCGGCTGGCTGAGCTGGGGTGGTTGTGCCCACGTCCCAGACGGCAGGGTTTAGCAGGAGCAGGTGTTTGATCTCTTTGGCTTGCATGGTAGGAAGAAGTGCCAGGAAGGCAAAACACAAACAAACAAAAAAGACAAATATTCCAGAGATTAGTATAGATGAGGAGTTCTCAGTGAGAAGATTCTCGATGATTTTTGTTTGTTTGTATATTTCATTCATTTTTCTTTTTCATCTTGATAGACAGTTTGTAGTTTTTCTTCTCAAAAATGGAGCCATGACTTACATGGTATAATTTATAGTGCTGATTTCATGCATTTTGACAGTTGTAGCACCTCTCTCAGCCTTCTTTTCTCTGGAAAGTGGTGAGTTCATGGGTCTCCTGTGATGACCAGAGAAATACTATCTCATCTTACCTGCATGATGATAGATTAGCCATAGATTGTTAATATTTACTATTGGGAAAATGATTTTCCAAGTATCGTTTAGAAAGGTAGTCTTCATAGTATATGGACTCCTATGATTTTATATTACCATGTAGATATATTACAGAGAATGAATAATAAAAGTATAAAATAATTGAATTAAGTTCTTTAATAGTTCATTAAAAATTGTTGAAATATTTTTCTCTAATTCTTTTAAGAGTAATATTATTTTATCTTACTTGTTAGTCAAATGCTGAGAATGGAAAAAGGTGGAATTTGCAGGGCAGGGGGTGGGGTGAGGGCAGCAGGGAGGAGACAGATGACCTGATTTCTTAAGAAGCATATGTTAGCAACAAAGTGACGGCCTATGATTGCTTGAAATTTTTCCTTTCAAAGTTAAATCACATTTTGAAACATTTGTGTAGCATTTTTCCTAGTTTGACTTTCATCTGACTGTGACTTTTAAATTCAATTATAAATATTAGTGCCAGGAATGTTAAAAATCCCCTTTTATTTGGGAGACACTGGAGCAAAACGATCTGCTGCATTTATCATCTTAGCTCTGCTCTGCACTCTAAAACGCATGCTTGATGGTAGTTCTCTTTAGATGTGCTGTTGATTACATTTTTAAAATGCAAATGAAAGAGAATGCTTTTATAGATGACTGAGCTTTATTTCTTTGCCAGTATTTCTCCATGGTATCCTGAAATTTCTCCTTATAGGAAGTGTCAGTTAAGCTTTCCTGCCATACTTAAGTATTTTGATTTCTTTGTATTTATTCACTAGCATTGCCACCCTAGAGGAATAGAATAGTCCGGGTCAGCGTGTCAGTAAAATAAACACCATGCAATAGTCAAAAACCTTTTTCTCTACATCCTTTAAAACCAAATATCCAAAGAGTATAGTAGTTTCAAGGTAGTTTGTTTATCTTCATGGTCATCTTGTAATAGATATAATCCTTGTGAAAAGCAGTTCGTGTATTTCCATGCACTTTATAGATTTATTTGATTGTAATTCAGTGAAATTTGGCAAACCGGAATGCTTTGTCATGCTTATCTATTTTCTTATATATATAAAATTAAATATTTGTCTCTGTTTATTGTATTATGTAAAAAGTGGATTTTCACCATGTTTGAATGAGTATGTTTAGAATGAAGTGACTGTAAAACCCAGACTGGATTGTGTCCCTGATTCTCTGGTGGCCCAAAGATCATCTCAGAAGAGGTGGCAGGTGGCTGAATCTGAAGTGTAGCTTTTCACCAGATTTGTAGGGATGTGAGAGATGG
Organism: Vicugna pacos; assembly: GCF_048564905.1. Taxonomy (NCBI): domain Eukaryota; kingdom Metazoa; phylum Chordata; class Mammalia; order Artiodactyla; family Camelidae; genus Vicugna; species Vicugna pacos. The sequence continues at coordinate 15,364,973 of NC_133012.1, forward strand.
TGCAATTTCAAGCGCAGTGTCTGTAATGTCCATAGAATTCGTATTGGAAATGCTGTAGTGGGCAGAACAGCTGACGTTGAGCTGTAATGAGACACCTGATAACATTTACAGAGCAAAAAAAAAAAAAAAAAGATTTAAATTTTATGAGCCTCAAACGGAAAGTCGCACGCCTGCTTTGAACTGCAGGGGCGAATTTGTGATCAGGTTTATTACTCAGTGGGCATCTCCGTGTGACATGTCTTAGGAAGAAAGGCAGTGAGGGATTTATGTACTTCACTGTGATGACGAGTGATTATCCAGGGCACCTGCAGGGAGGTCCATTAATGTGAAAGGATGCAGGGCAGAGACCAGCTGGACTTAATCAAGGTTTTAATTATAGCATATTTTTAATGAAATGCAGTTTGTTCCAGGACTGGGACATACTGAAAACTTAAGATGTGCAGAACTGAGAGCCGTGTGTCACTTGGAGGGGGTGGAGAGACGTGATTCATTACAGGCCCCTGTAAACTTACATTTTAGCAAATACTTTTAAAAACCAAGAGTTGAGTGCATTTCAGCTATCCATAATTTATCGAATACACTTTTAGTTTGTTCATTAATTCAGAAATATTTGTTAACTACTCTTTGAGTTTACATTCTAGTTGGGGGATGGGGAGAACAAATAAGAGACATTTGCTGGTGTATAATGTGTTAGAACGTCCTAAGTATCGTAACAGAAAAACAGAAAGCAGAGTAAGGAGGTTCGGGAATGCCAGTGGAAGTTTTCCCCTTTTTTCCTTTCCTTTTTTTTCTTTTTCCTTTTTCTTTTCTTTTCTTTTCTTTTCTTTTCTTTTCTTTTCTTTTCTTTTCTTTTCTTTTCTTTCTTTCTTTCTTTCTTTTTTATCACCATAATAAGTCTAGTTGTCAGCTGTCACCACATAAAGATACTAGTTAATTATTGACTATGTTCCCCACACTGGACTTTTCATACCTGTGACTCTTTTATTTTGCAACTGGAAGTTTGTACCTCCTAATCTCCCTCATCTGTTTCTTTCCTCCCCTCTGGCAACCACCTGTTTGTTCTCTGTATCTGTTTACTCTGTTTCTTTTTAGTTATGTTGCTCATTTGTTTTTTAGGTTCTGCATATAAGTGAAATCACACAGTCTGCCTGTCTTTCTCTGTCTGATTTATGTCACTTAGCCTGCTGTCCTTTAGGGCCATCCATGTTGTTGCACACAGCAAGATTTCATTCTTTTTTATGGCTGAGTAATATTCCATAGTGTATATAGATAGCACATCTTCTTTATTCACACGTGTGTAGTGTGGGTGTGGGGCAGGGGGAGCAGAGTGGTCATGAAATTTAAGCAATGACCTGAAGATGCTGAGGGACTCATTCATTCTGGCATTGGGATGGGTCAAGTCGAAGGCCTGGAGGCAGGAGTGTGTGAGCGTGTTAGCAGAGGAACAAGATTGTTTTGGCTGGAGGGGCATGAGCAAGGGGAAGGGAAGTAGGTGACAAGGTCAGAGATGGGCAGAAAAGGTACTGATGACAGGGCCTCATGGGCAGCGGTGAGGATTTTGGCTTTACTTGGAGTGAACTGAGGAGCCAGGGCAGGCGCCGAGTCCAGAGTGATAGGCTGTGTCTTAGTTTAGAAAAGTCGTCTGGCTGCCGCGTGTGATCCAGGTGAGACATGCTGGTCTGTGAGACCGCGGTGGGGGTGCTGGCTACAGGGAGACGTGGCCAGCGTCTGGGTGTGCTTTTAGAGACAGCAGGATTTCCCAGCAGACATTTGTGAGTGGTTAAAGAAAGAAAGGAACCAGACGATTCCACTGTTTTGACCAGAACCACCGGAAGGCTGCAGGTGGAACTGAGCTGGTGGAGCTGGCGTGGTCTTGGTGATGGTGTGTGGTTGTTGAAACAGAGATGCAGAGGAAGCAGTTGCATAGATGAGTTTGGCATTTTGGAGAGAGTCTGGACCAGAGGAGTAAACTGGAGAGTCCTCAGCATTTAATAGATTTAATGAAGTCACACTGGATAGTTGTTCCATCAAGGAAAGGCATGTACACTGAGCAGAGATGAAGCCCAAAGAGGACCACTGTTGAGAGTTCAGGTGACATGTAGGAACCAGCAGAGAAGCCTGAGAAGGAGCGACTAGTGAAGTGGGGGAAACTGAGAGAGTAGGGGGTCCTGAAGCCTGGAGATGAAGAGGTCTCCGGGAGGAGGGAGCAGTCCGCTTGGACAAACAGGTTCATGTGTTAAGTGAAATGAGGACTGGGAATTTAACAACGTGAGAGTGAACTCTTGCTTTGAATTTATTACTGACTATGCTCAGAAGACCCCAAATTTAACTTTAAAAGGTTTACCAAAATGAAACACGTATACCAGTGTGTGGGATATCTCCATCTGTTCAATCCAAATTAAAAAGACTCTATTCTATTAGGCAAGCTTAACTGTCTTATTTTCAGAAGATAAGTTGTGGAAAGCCATGAGAGTGATAACCATGTCTGATTACGGCTGTAGCCCTGGTGCCTGACACAGAGTAGCATTCGAGACATACTTTTCTTAAATGAATGAATGCTGGCTGAACCTGTTTCATGGAGCCTTTTGTAAGCACAGAAGACATTTCAAGCATCAAAGAACATAAATCCTTTATGAGAGAATTATCTGCTTCAGCTTTTTTATTATTTCGTTACTCAGATGTTCATAAATGAGTTTCTAATATTTTTACAGTTTCAAATTTTTATGGGCTGAAGTGTGCCCACCCCTAGCCTCCCAATCCCCAGGACCTCAGAACATGACTGTATTTGGAGGCAGAGCCTTAAAAGAGGTAATTAAGTTAAAATTAAGCCATTAGAATGAGCCCTAATACCATGTGATTGGAGGAAATTTGGACTTAGACACGTGCTGAGGGAAGACCACGTGAAGACACAGGGCGAAGATGGCTGTCTACTTGCCGAGGCGAGAGGCCTCAGGAGAAACCAAGCCTGCTGAATCCTGGTCTTGGACTTCTGACCTCTGGGGTTGTCAGAAAAGACATTTCTGTTGTTTAAGCCATCCAATCGGTGGTGCTTTGTTAGGGCAGCCCTAGTGAACTAATACACAAATGTAACAATCAAATGCCCCTTTTTTTCTTTCTGAGTATTGAAATGTAATCATCTATAGGAAGGGCTTAGATGATAAAATTATTTGTTAACCATTTGAAAAATTTTTTTGAAAATCAAGAATAATTTAGAATATGCAAAATATTTGCCCTATTATAAAATAATCACTAAAAAAACCCCAAAATAAGTGAAATGTATTTGTAGGAGGCACCCAAACTTAGCCAGCATTGCCCAGAGGTGCTGTATTCCATTTTAATAGTTTTCAGATAACTAAAATCTCCCCTTAAAATGCTAAAATGTTCACCCATTTTAGGTTTAAAAAAAAGAAAGGCTTTCCAAAATGTTTTAGCTTCCCCTTTCCTTGCCCCAGCCTTCTTAAATAGAGTATACTGTAGATAATTTAATTTGAGGCTGACGGTCTGAGACAGATACATGTATGAAGTTAATAACCCAGAATTTCCAGGACCCTTGAAGTCCTTGGATTTTACACTCACAATTTCATCTATTTCCCGTTGACTGGAAAAGGCGAAGGAGGCATGGAATTGGTCATTTTGCAGGGGCATTCTTCAGAATCTCAGACACTGAGGATCTGGGAAGATTCATGAATGAGCCACTTCAGTAGAAGTGCCTAGCTAGACATCTGCAGCTCGACAGAGCTTTGTTTTTCTCTACTCACCACTTCTGAGCTTGCTTTCTTCAAAATATTAAGCAACAGAAACCCTTCATTGTGGAAATAACCAGAGATGGTAAAGAAAACTTCAGCTACAGACGAATATTACTTTAATGTGTGGTTTGAGAATAGTCTCTGAAGCAGGTTTTTTTAAAATTTTTTTTATTGTGGTAAAATACACATAACATAAAATTTTACCATTTTACCCATTTACCATTTTAACTGTGCATGTGGAGTGGCATTAAGTGCGTTCACCTTGCTGTGCAGCCACCATCACCATCCATCTCCAGCACTTTCTTATCTTCCCCAAGGGACACTCTGTCCCCATTTAGCAATAATTCCCCATTCTCCCCCGCCCTCAGCCCCTGGCACCCACCATTCTGCTTTCTGTTTCTATTACTTTTACTATTCCAGGTGCATCATACAATTGGATCATGTATTTGTCTCTTTATGTTTGTTAATTTCACTTAAGCGTATGTCTTCAGGGTTCATCCATGTTGTAGCATGTGTCAGAATTTCATTTCTTTTTAATAATCTGTAATACTCTGTTGTATTATATACCACATTTTGTTTATCTGTTCATTGGTTGGTAAACATTTTGGTTGTTTCCTTCCACCTTTTGGCTATTGTGTATAATGCTGCTGTGAACATTGGTGTGCAAATACCAGTTCAGGTCCCTGATTTCAGTCCTTTGGGTACATACCCAGAAGTGGAATTGTTGGATTATATGGTAATTTTGTGTTTAATTTTTTGAGGGCCACCATACTGTTTTCCTGGAGCAGGTAATTTCTGATGGACCTGTGATTCCAGAGAAGCCTAGGTGTGCCCTTGGAAACATAACTAAATCTGAGGTCTCTGGACGGGTCTGTGACATCCGTGTCAATGTCACCACAGCAGGTTTTAACCACCTGGCCCTTTCATGGTGCAGCAGGAAAGCTGGTGGTCAGGGAGTTGCAAGTAATCCCATCTTGCCCGTACAGCAGCCTTCTTTCCTGGGGACTGTGTACCTCGTGAGAACACTGGCCATCACGTATGGCCAAGGCAGAAATGTTGAGAGCTGCTCGCCTACTATGCTTAGTGTAAAATTCAGTAACAGTTTTGGGGGAACCAGAGCACTAACACTAACTGGTAGACATAATATCTTTTTAAAGAGCCACATGTTAGCAGGTGGTGCATTCACTGGGTAAGCATGAGCCGGTGGGGAGAAGAGGCAGACACATACCTGTTTCTGTGGCTGTGTCAGTAACCCACGGTATTAACTGTGAGCCAGATCCTTACCCACACACAGGGCGTGAGCACGATTCGTGAATGAATAGAACGGTATTTGTTTTGCCTGCAGGTCTAGGGTAATTGACAGTGGTGTTAGGAACAGAAAAGAAAGATCAATACATACCATTTGAGGAGAGTTTCAGGCAGGAAAGCTGAGATGTAGCTCGCACACTGAGCAGAGGAGGAGACTCAGTCCAGATATTGATGACTGTCTTCCTCGTTCTGTCCACCGTTTCGTAGAGCTTCCCACTGGCATTGATGAATACATCTCGTGTATAATTAGGTGGAATTTGTATCCTGTTGCACTGCTGTACTGTGTCTTACCGCGGTGGTGGTGCAGATCTTTCCTCTGTGACCTGCTGGTTTAGGATTATGTCAAACTTGCTTTCGCTGCAACTGAGTGTATGTACTGTCACTGCAATTACTGTCCGGCAGGCTGTGCTGGTGCCGTTGGTGAGTGCAGTATGGGCCAAGGATGTGATGGCTGCAAGTAAGAGGAAAAATGCATACTGTAATTCAAGCTGAGATCAAAGGAAGATTGTGTGTCTGAGAAGTTTACTTCGTGAATGTATGACAGTGAAGAGAAAATACCGCTTCCCAGTGACCCAGTACTGAAGGGTGAGGCAGTGAATAGTTTGATACCCTTGCATGTTTTAAAAAGTATTGTGACCCAGTGCTCTACTGCAATAATTACTGCTGATGCTAATGTTGTTTTAAATCTCTTAATTCATCCCTTCGAGTGTGCCACTGTAAATTCTATTCTGACGAGCACCGTAAACACAAAGGCTGGAATTACAGCTTTGTACAGTTCCTTTCTCTGGAATACTTCTACGGTAACAGAAGTGTCAAATAATTTACATGAACTTAGAAATATTGGTTTAACTTTTAAATGTGTTGTAGGTGCTCTGTTATCAGTACTCTGATCAAATAGTGCTCAACATGTGGCAGCTAACCCTGGGAGATAGTCTTAGAAGGTTGTCTGTTTCCATGGAGAAGCAAACAAGAAGCGTTCATTTTTCTACTTAATAAATCAGAAAGCTGATGTTTGGTAGTGAAAAAAAAATTCTCTCAGCATTATCATCTCTGTTGTAATTCTGAGTATACCAAGTAATAAGAAATTGATCTAATGACATTAAATAATGCACTACAAAAATTGTTTCCACCTGATTTTATGTATGTATTTTTAAATGCTAACGTAACCAGAATACAAGTTAGATTTTTGCTTGCTACCAATAAATAAATACATATCTATATAGGGAAGTGGTTACACTGGGCAAATCAATAATCATTAAGGCCCTTCCAATTCTGAAATTTGGGTCTCACTAACTAGGGGGATGTTTTCAGGACCTGAAGTCCCAACTTGACCTTCCCCATGAGAGTAGACTACCATTATTGGGGAACCAGGTAGAACTTTGCTGAAGGTGTAGTGTCCAGCACCAACCTGCATGATTCAGAGAAGTCAGTCATGCCTCGCAGGGCCAACCCAAAGAAGGGCTTCTGGAACTGGAAAGGAAGGAGATCGGAGTTGAGAAATCTGTGCATTGGAGGAACTTCAGTTGTAGCCACGTGTGGAAGAGGAAGGACCCATGCAATTCTATCTAACAGGGTAAATAAACTCACCTGCACTGAAATCCACATACCTTGTTGGCACTGAGAATCTCTTCCATTTTAATTTGAGACAGAGGGATTATGGGAGTCCATGGAGAAAGCTTTGACATGAGGACACCAAGAGCAAGGGACCAGCCCTGAGATCCGATTCCTTATCTAACAGCACTGCTCAGTACAGTCCGTGAGTCAGGAACTGTCTCTTTCTTTGCCAAGGGGAAAGTGGCAGTGAGTGTTTTCAGAGCCACAGTCATGAGACAGAGTCTTCATTCTCCTTTTAAAACTGATGCATCGGAAGACCTTCACGTGCCTAATGATTAAGCACAAACATGCAGTGACTGTGTTCCCAGCCTTCAGTTTGGGTACCTTAGAGTTTACACTGTCAGTCTCTTAGAGTAGAGCTTCTTAGATATTTAGAGCAATGATTTGGTCAAGTTGCTGAAGAATGTTGAGAGAGAGAGACGAACTTCTAACTTGGAAAGTAAGAATTACAAACTACCATTTCAGGACAGATGTACGTTCCATCTCTTCTCTGCCAGTAGGGGATAAGCCATAGGAGTGTATCTGGGCAGCACTGACCTCAGGGTGATCTTTCCCTCTGGTGCAGAGATCGGAGGTCGGGAAGCCCCTGCACATCACCGTCTTCTCCCCTGTATCACCATCTCACTATTGTCCTAGGAACACAGAGCTCTCTCCCTACCCCAGCTCTTGAATTGAGAGCTCAGGAAGGCTCGGCTCTAAGTACTAAAACATGACCAAATACTTGAATTATGTGCGTCCAGGATTTGTAAAACGATCTGTTTCCAGGTTATGTTTAAGTTGGTTGGTGGAGGATGGGTGACAGAAGAGGACATCTTAAACCCTGATCTCCAGAGCATCCCTAGTCAGAAGTAGCAGGTAGTGGCCCAGGTGGTAAAAACAGACAGGCCAGGATGTGGGAGCAGCCGGAGGAGACAGGCTGCCCAGGACAAAGGAGCCCAGAGGGGATCTGCGGATCCTGGGAGGCTGGGTGGAATCTGTGAAAGAGTTTTGGAGTCAGACTTAATATTTAGATCCTACCTTCATAGGTTATGACTGAATGACATTAGAAAAGTTATTTTACTTCTGTGAGACTGTCTTCCCAACTTTTAAGATTATGATAATAATGCCTATTTTTTACAGATTATTGTAAAATTTAAATGAGGTAAACATTGGAGAGAACAGCGTGATTCCTGGCCTGGAGTAAATGTAGAAGAAAATGCTCCCTTCCTTCTGTTTATTCTCCCCCATCGCCCAGGCCCAGCCCCTCACCAGCCCTGTGATGCCCTCTCCTCCCCAGCCAGCCTTCACCCTGCTCCAGCCGCAGGCTTATTTCAGAGAGTGTCGCGGGCTGAATCGTGTCTTCCCCAAAATTCATAGGTTGAAGTCTTAACCTGCAGGACTGGAGAATTTGAAGATAAGGCCTTTAAAGAGGTAATTAAGTTAAAATGAAGTCACTAGGGTGAACCCTCATCCAGTATGACTCATGTCCTTACAAGAAGAGGGAATTTGAATATAGAGATATACAGAGAGAAAACCATGGGAAGACACAGGGAAAAGATGGTTGTCTGCAAGCCAAAGAGAGAGGCCTCAGGGGAAACCAGAACCTGCCCTGCCGACACCTCGATCTCGGACTCGTAGCCCCCAGGACATGAGAAGCCATCCAGTCTGTGGCCCTTCCCAAACCAACTAACTCAGGGGTCATCGCTGAAGACTGAGGGATGGGGGTGGGTCTGCTCTCGCAGCCTCTTGTTCACTGTGATGAAAGGGAGGTGAGTCTGAATGTTGCAAATGCAAAAAGGCTTCCCTTGACACAGTAGCTGGTTTTTGTAATATTATTAATTTGCAATTTTGTAATATTCTTTCATGCATATTAAGCATTTGAGGGTTGATACAGAGGCCTGACCCCCAGGTAACACATGACTGGCATCACCTTTTGGATCATAACCTATTCTGAAGTGAGAGACTTTCCGTGTCTTGATTTATAGTCTGACACTGTGGTTTGTTTTTGTCTTTGATGTTGCATTGTGCTGTTCCTCAGGAGGTCTCATGGTGGTTTGATCATTTCTAGCATACAAGATACCCAGTTTAGATCACTGTAGTTGGTTAGATATGAATTCTGGGGTACAAGCGGGGGGAATGTATCAGACCACCTGGGAAATCCTATTTCTCCCCAAATCACACAGCTCCCCTGCTCCTCACATTGAGACTCTGGTGCATGCCATGCCGGCTCAGTGCCTGGACAGGCTGTGGGAGGTGGGGGGGTGGGGGGCTGAAGAAAGACCGCTCTGGAAGAAGTAGGGAAAGAAAATGTAGTTTTAAAATTCACTCGTTTAATGTTTTCTCATTATGTTAATTTGCCCACATTGTAATCCACCTGCATTTTTCTGCTTATTCACACTCACAAGGTCTTCCAGCAATTTGTTCCCAACCACCTGGCATTTCATTCTCCAAAAAAACTATAGCTCTACCGTAAGCTTAAGATGCAGGGTCCGCTTCTTTCTCCAGATTGTTTATAAAACTGTTAACTCTGAAGCTTGGGGAACTCCTACTCTTAACATTTCACTGTTTAGCAATGTATTTATGCTCCATATTCAGCTAACATTTACTGAGCCCCTAGTATGTGCCAGGTTGTATTCTAGGCGCTTTTACTTGCATTACCGAGTTCATTCCCCCAAACAGCCCAGTGAGATGAATGTTGAGACAAAACTGAGAGAGGATAAGTAACCCGGCTGAGAAAACATCCCACGGGGCAGACCCAGGATTCAAGCCTCAGTGAGGGTCATGGAAGGGAAACAAATAAAAACAATTACAGCTTGTGCTAAGTGCTCAGAGAGAAAGCGTGTTGTGATCAGGACTGTAGGGCCTCGTCTACGGCCATACCACCCTGAACGCACCCGATCTCATCTGATCTTGGGAGCTAAGCAGGGTCGGGCCTGGTTAGTACTTGGATGGGAGACAGCGGGCCTCTGTGAGAGCTGACGTGTAATTGCAGCTGAAGGATGAACAGGGGTGAGCCAGGAGTGGCACCAGGTGAAGGTGGTAAGGACACTAAGGTTTAGTGTGTGCTGGGAACAGCCGGAAGGTCAGCCTGTGTGCAGCTTCGTGAGCAGGCGGATGAGTGATGAGACGTGATCTTGGAGAGGTGGGGAGGAGCCTGATCATGTTCCAGCACTGCGGCCTGAGTGAGGAGATTGGACTTTAAGTTCATTGCAGAGCTGTGGAAGGGTTTTAAGTGAGATGACATCATCGGTTTACATTGTTAAAGAGATCATGGTTTTCTTATTACAAAATGTGTTTAAGGAACCGTATGGGGATCCAATGCAATGGGAAGTGTAGATTGCCTGGCCTGTGTTCGTGGTTGGGACTGTTAGGAAGGCGAGGTCTGGCTTTTAGGTACCTGAGAGCCCACATTGGAAACCACATGTTTAGGGTCCAAGTGATGTGAAGCCTTACCCTTACTCTTTGTTTCTGTTCTGAAACTTTTACCTGTCCTTGACAAAAGAGTTCCTACAAACTCACCAATAAATTTATTTGTAGACTATTTTTTGCCCTAGGTTTTTCAAAGTCAATGATTTTTTTCAAAATACTTGAAAGTAGGACTGAGGGTAATTTTAGAGTTGGAAGACCTGTCAAGATAAAGTACAAATTTTTGTTGAAACAATAGAATCAAAGCACAGATCAGCTGAATATCATGGTCAAGGTCACACTTACTGGGAGGATTGGAGTCTGAGTCTTCTACCACACAGTTAAATGCAAGGGCAGAGGATCTAGAGAGGGGACAGTGTTGGCATGTTTAAGAAGCAAGACAGCCCAGAGTGGCTTAAGCCCCGTGCACAAGAGGGGAAGTGGCATGAGATGAGGTTAGCGAGGAAGGCAGGAACTTCTGCTGTCGGTAAAATTACAGTGCATGTGAGGATCACCAACGAAAACACAGTTGATAAAGACTTAAAAATGTAAGTAAATCTGTTGTAAAGAAAATAAATTCAAAAACATTTATTAGGAAGAAAAGGATGCCGTTGAATTGCAACTGGAAATACCGTGTAAATAATATGTTTTTCTTGGGTCTGTCATTAAAATGATGTGGCACCGTGTCACTGGTATTCATGGGACTGACTTGATGTGTCTCTCCTACCACCCAAATTCTGATCTCCAGTACATTACAAGTGAACTAGAGCTTCTTGGAAAGTCGCTGAAAGGACAAAGGATCCTGCTTCCAAGGGGTTTTCTCTGGCCAGATTCATCAAAGAATTCACTGTCGGTTCAACAAAGCATCTCAAAAAGAGCCTAATTAATTCTGTTAGTGTAACTCAAGCACCAAGAATTAGCAGTAGGGGAGTTGTTGGTGACCTTGACCGCAGTGATGGCAGTGGCATGTTGAGGCTGCAGATGCAGGCGGTGTTTGCTGGAGGAAGTAACAAGAACTTAGAAGGGAGAAGCAATGCATTTGGATGACTGTTAAAAAAAGTTTTCCTGTGAAAGGGCCAGGAAAATGGGATGGCAGCTAGAGATCTGAGGTCAGAGGAGCGGTGTTGTTGGTACAGGGGATAGTGAAGCTTATTTGTAGTGCTACTCCTGCTTTTGTCTTGAGTTTCAGAATCTGATCTGCTTCTGTTCCTTAATTGAGAATGTTTTAATGTTTCAGTGTCCTTGTTTATTCAGTTAGCTTTAACTTCTAACTAAAATGGTCCCATAAACTCTTAAGCTTTTTGAATAGAAGAATGGAGTCTTATTTACCATTTTATCCTCAACAGTGCAAGTATGGCATAGTCAGTGAATGTGTTTCAAAAAAAAAAAAAGAGTTAAAAATAAGCAGAAAATAAAAAGAGCTTGGCTGTAAAGTTATCCTTAAGATTTATTCATTGGAACGGATTCTTTATTTTTGGTATTCTTCGTTATCAGGCTGAGTATATGGGGCTAAGATGTGTCTGCGTCAGATGAACCTGGAAATAGCCTAATGGATTTATAGAGAAAAGATACTGAGTATATGCAATAAAAGTAAACTATTCCTCCAAAACAGGCAGTTTGAGTTTCAAGGTAAGAAAAAGAAAATTCAGATTAAGAAAAAAATAAAAATAAATAGATCACGGCGGTATACATTTGTGATGAAAATAGCCCAAAACCAAATTGTTCTAAGAGCAATTATGTAAGTGTTCTTTGCTAATTTAAGGGGGGAAAGTACATTTTTAAAAAATAATCTACTATGAAGGCGTATTTTAGCATCTGAAGGTTTGGATTTTGGATGCACTTAGAACTAAAATTTGAACTAAATTCAAGTTACTGACAGTGTAACAGTGGTGGGCTCCAGCTTATCAAGATATCATTATATAGATACCATTATACCTTATATAGATACCATTTTTGACAGCATACTCTCAATTGTATAATCGCTTAAAACAAAATTTAAAAAAAATCAGTTGGTAAAATGCAGAACTGGGATGATCTTTGAGATGAACCTTTGCTTTTAATCAAGATCAAATTTAAATCAATCTAGACTAAATCAGGTGTAATATTTTTAGAGCTCTTTAGAGAACAGGGTTGGTAGCATCCTTAGGCTGTCATGTAAGTGTGTATATAAAGTTAATTTGGATAGAATTATTTGCAGTCAAGTTTTTAGAGTATGACAGAGGATTTTATTATTGTTTTCCCTCTAGCAGATACATAAAGTTAATTTATGTAGTTATTTTGCTAGATGTAATTCTAACTTATTAATTTATAATAATAAACCTGGCTTAAGAACTGATGCAAAAGATCAACACATATCTTCTTAGAAGAATATTTCCAGAGTAAAAATGAATTATAATTCAAAGTATGATGATATTTTGTGTGTCATCTGGGCCAGGCTGTGGTGGCCAGTTGTCTAGCTATTGCTGTGAAGATATTTTTTAGATATGATTAATGTTTAAGTCAGTGGACTTTGAGTAAGGCAGGTTACCTTTTATAATGCGGGTGGGCCTCATCCAATCAGTTGAAGGCATTAAGAGCAAAGTCTGAGGTCCCCTGGAGAAGCAGTTCTGCCCCTAGACTGCCTTCAGACCTAAGGCTGCAACATTAACTCTTCCTGGCTCTCCAGCTTGCCAGTCTGCTCTGAGATTTCTGACTGGCCATGTGTGCCCATCCTTAAAATTCATTCCCTCTCCCGTCCCTCCTTTTCCATCCTTCCTGCTCTTTCTCCCTCTCCCTTTCCCTCTCGTATGTATATGTAGATACATACATACACATGCACACGCGCACACACACGCACACGCCTATTGGTTCTGTTTCTCTGGAGAATTCGGACAAGTCACAGGGGTTGAAAAGCTTTCTCTACAGAGGACTAGACAGTAACAGTCCAGGCTCTGCCAGACATTCTGTCTGTCCCAGCTACCCCCCTGCCATGGTAGCGCAGAAGTAGCCATGTAAGTGAGTGGATGTGTCTGTTTCCAGTAAACTTTATTTACAGAAACAGGCGGCTGGCTGTCTTTGGACTGAGGACTGTCATTTACTGACCCCTGGATTAAATGACTTTTTGATAATTCATGCAAAAGAGATAAGTGAGGTATACATTTTTAAGGACGAATACTCAAGCTAGATTTGGAAGAAGAAGCAGTTTGTCCTCCTTTTGTATATTAAGGGTTTCTACTTTGGCTGACAGACTCCTCAGCTTTGTTTTTACTTGTTTTATTTTTACACAGTTTCTTAAGTCAGTACTACAGCAAAAGTATCACTCAGCAGCTCTAAGCTGATGACTGCCCAATCAGCCTTTTCTCTGATGCCCCACTCTGCTTCTTCAAGAAGTGATTAATAAGGGAGGAGGGGGTTAGGCAGAAAGGACAACCAGAAAACAGAACTGGCCCCTCAAATGACCAGCCTTGCAGTATCTTGATAGTTCCACATTCCATGGTGTAATTCTTAAAGGCCTTCTTTTTGCTCTGGCGCAGCCTCGGTAACACTTATAATAATTTGTCATTCCCACGCTCTCTCTTCCAACACACCATCAGTGCCAAGAAGGTATTCCTTGTTGTCTCATTGTATTGCAGTTAATCAGGGAAGTGTTATAAGTTCTGCAGGTATATTGGAAAGTTAGACATCTCTAAAGCAAAATATTATCATTGTAGGCTATGGAACTGGAAAGAAATTAGGCTAATCCAAGATGAAATTAGGCAAATAAATTTTCAAAATGAAAATCAAATTGTGACCCACAATGTTACTATTGTACGTATTTAGGTGGTCACCAGATACACGAAATGTTTTATTGTGATAGCAACAGTGCTCTTATTCTCAAGAGCAAATTGCGTCTAACTTCTTTGCCACATCAAGGATGAAGTTTTAGTCTCCTCCTCGCCCTATGTTAAGGATGAGCACCACTACGTTTGTTTATGCTGTCCAGTTTCTGGAATGCCCATCTGCATAAAGAGGCGAGATACCGAGATACTAAGTTATTTGTCACCTTTCCTTTTTCACTTGTTAAAGTCTATTTTCAGCCAAAATTTTGCATCAGTTTCTTTCAGCAGTCTGACTTTCCTCTTTGTAATTTTTCTTCATTGTGGGTCCCCTTTCCTATATGTTACGTATTACGGTTAGTTATTAGCAAAACCAAATACTACGAATTGTTTGTACACTGGGGGGCTTACTGTGTGCCGGGCACTGTGATACGCACGTTACCTACGTCATTACCTGTTTTAATTCCGCAGCAGCGCTGATGGCACTGCTGCTGTTGGTGTTCCACTCACGTGGTGACGGACTGCTTGTGTGGAGTGACTTGTGTAAGCCCCCAGGCGGCCGGGCTGGAATGGAGCTTTGCCGGTCTCTATCCAGAGCATTTGGTCTTTAGCACCATTATGCTTAGTAAGATTCGCTTTCATTGTGACAAACTTAAACTAGTGAAAAGTAAAATGAAGAGCCAAAACTTGGAGGGAAAGACCCTAGGAATGTATAAAAGTTTTCTGTCTTCATTCAAAGTTGCCTGAGGCCCAGTTGAAGCTAGTATATATCTTCTTCAGCTTTTCCTTTTTAAAGGGTCGTGAACACTTGATCTTCCGTCTCTCCTTCCTTATTTATATAATGAGGTGCTGCCTTCATTTCTGGGCACCTGTGCTAGCAGGCGAGTACAGGTAAGATTACTTTTGGTTTTCTAAATTGCTAGTGGAGTGTCCGCAGCATGCTAACGTGACAGGTGAAAGAAACAACTTCTTTCTTGAATTTTTTGAGCCCACAAAAGAAAGAATTAACATTTCTCATAGGTCTGCTTTGGGGTTCCTCTTCTATGTGATTCAAATGAATGGTATTTTCTTCTGTTTGCCTTAATCGCTTTTTTATTCAGTAAACATTTATGGGGCAGATGTTCTATGCTAGTTGCTGTGCTTTAATGAGGAACTAATTTTAATAAGATCCAGCAGAGCCCAAAGTCATAATGTTTTTGTCACATGCATAAAACTAAGACTGAAAATTAACTAATGTGCTACTCATTGTGGCTTGGAGTAGAGATCATCTACCTCCATTTTCTTTTAATAAAAAATAGAAATAATTACTAATTTACCTCAAAAGCTGGTTTTTAGGAAATACGATAGTTGGTTATAAAAGATTTGAAATTTCTGTATGTGTGCAGTTGAAGAATAAGTATCACCATAATTTTTAAATTGACCAAACTGTGAAATTCTGTGAAATAATAAAATAGCACTGGGTAAAACTCAAAGTTCACACTGAAGCCCAGTAGTTACTTTTGGAAGATCTGTCGATAAAAAATGATCGGAGTGGGGAGGGTATAGCTCAAATGGTAGAGTGCATGCTTAGTATGCATGAGGTCCTGGGTTCAATCCCCAGTACCTCCTCTAAAAATAAATAAATAAACCTAATTACCCTCACCGCCCAAAAAACAAACAAACAAAAATGATCGGTATTGCTATTTAATTCTCATGTTTGTGTAAATAATTAAACTACTTTTGACCTACCCTCTTTTTTTCCCAAAAATGAGTCTGTATTTTCCATATACTATCTTTGTATACATACATATATTGAAACTTACGTGGCAAAATCACAGCCTTTTCTTAAGCAGTCATTTATGAACAAAAATACTTGCATTTGCAAATAACGTTGTATTCTATGTGTTTTGATAATGAGAAAGGAAACATTGAAATTGACAACTCTCTTGCTAAATGGAAAACTGTGATCGTTGACCTACTAACCAGGCAAACATGGTTGAAAGAACATTAGTTTCCTCAATATCGTAAAGCAAAATCAAGTATAGTCCATGTGTCTCTTAGCGAAAGAGGTCAGTGTGAAGGTTTTGATATTGCTGTTTAATCAGGGATAAATCATAAGATTTTGCTAATATTTACTAAGTCATGTGGAAGTAGTTATACATGACATTATTTACATACGTAACAAATAAGGGATTACTTCCCAAAATATATAAAAGCCTCTCAGTAAATAAAAAAGGATAGGGAAGCAGTAATTCAAGCAGAAGAGATAGGGAAAGCCATTTTATTTTCGATAAAACTTACTTTCTTTCTTTGTTATATGAGGGGGAGGTAATTAGATTTATTTATTTATTTATTTATTTATTTATTTATTTATTTATTTATTTATTTATTTATTTATTTATATTTGGAGGAGGTGCTGGGCCTGGAACCCAGGAACTTGTGCATGCTACGCATGTGCTCCCCCACTTGAGCTATACCTTCCCCGCCTGTAAAACTTATTTTTCTAAACTTCACTAGTAATCAGGGAAATGAATACGAAAACAATGATTTCTATGTTGGCCTAGAATGTTGACAAAAACTGAAGGCATGTTATGTTTATAGGAAATTGGATAGGCTCAGAATTTTTGTGGGTGTGTAATTGATACAGCCTTTTTAGAATTTCACATTTTACTCTATAAATGTTACCCGAATTGTTTACCATGAGCATGCATCCAGGAGTAACTTGTTTGATTGGAAAAAAGAGAGAGAAGATCTGTGAATTTTGAAGTACATTAAGAGAAACACAAGCTGTGAAGGGCAGAAATAGCTATTCAGAAGGTGTCTTTGAATGCATATCCAGCCAATAGAGTAATGGTCCAGGTCAAAAATATTATCACCTCATACGAACTGTACTTCTTTTTTTAAATGTCACTTTGTTTTACTGTTTTCAGTTCTGACAGCTAGAGTCATGGGTTAGCAAATACATTTTCTTTAAAATGGCAGCATCTCTGAAATGGTCGTTAAGGGTCATTCCTACATAAATGCACAAATGGAATCAAATTGCTTTTGCATTTCCTTAGATTAGCTGGAGGATGGGAGATTTTGATCTAAGGAAGAACTGTAGTCAGTTTTGGAGCACTTTGAAGACAGGGAAGTCAGTGCCTAAAGAGAAATGCATGAAGGATGTGGTGCGGTCAGATGTGAAAGACAACTTAACTAGGGTCCTTCCTCTGCCCTCACGTGAACCACTTCAGGATCCTGTGAGAAAGTGCACTGGGACTTTCTAGCCTCTGATTGACAAGCACACTTGCGGAACAGGCCAGGTGTAAGTAACGATCATCTGTGCCTGACCTGTGCTGGGGATCAGAAATGTTAAAGGAAATTGAGAGACCAGGAAATACTTAAAGGAGCCGCATCAAGGTTGATGAGAAGTCTGGAAATCATCTGTTATTTGGGCTAAAAGAGAACATTTAAGGGGGATATAACTTTAACTATATGAAGGTCTGCCATTTAGATCTTCTGTTTATTGTACAGATTGGAAGCCCAGATACCACAGGTAGAAGCCACAAAGAGGCTCATTGCAGCACAAGCTAATCTTACAATCATTCTTCAAGCAATCCAATACGGGGATGGGCTGCCTTCCAAAACCGTGGCTCCTGCTGGCTCTAGAAATGGCTAAACTGACTGGCTTTTAGTAGCTTTCTTGGGAAAGAGGTTGGTTGGATCAGGTAATCTTAAAAGTCTCTCACACTCTTACCCTCTGATACCAGTGCTTCTTAAGGCAATGAAATTATATTTCAGGACGAAGTCCTGGAATACCGTACCCCTTTCACTAGCCAAATAGGAACAAAAAATACATAAATAAAGTCAAATCTTCCCTTGCTACAACTAAGATAGGCCAAAACTCCCCAAAGACTTCAGTACAAATTGAGGAAGACCAAAGGGGAAACAAAACAAGCAGACAACACAAAAGTAAGAAAACTGCCTGGGTTATTAGGTGGGGTGTCTTGTCCCAGCTTGTTGGAGCTCTGTGGTCCCTGCCCGAATCCACCTGCCAGCTTGGGATATTTACGGCAGCCCCTCAGGGATGGCAGTTTCTCAGGAACGTGGCCTGGGCCCCTCATTGTACAGTAGGGAGCGGTCAGTCGTCGGCAGTAAGCATTTGTACTTTTAGAAATACAAGAGAAGTGTGCACTGTGGACACAACATTTTTTCCCTTCTGGAGAGTGAACTTGGTGGTTGCCAACTTGTATAGAGCAATAAATGTCTCTGGAAACGTGATGAGCTGGAGAACGCTGCTTTTATCCGAGCTCTGTAGTTGGAAGGAAAACCGAGAAACTGATTAATATTAGGAGTAAGACCTATGAGGGCCACGCTGGACAGGTCTGGTTTTCGGCGTGGGAGCCAGGGCTGCAGTACCAGCAGGGGCGTGGCTGAAGCAGCCTCCAGTCTTCCCTCCCTACGCCTCCCCCGCTTTGCTGGCCTCTCCTCTAATCCAAGTGGAACAGATATGTAAAGAATGTTGGTTTGAAAAGGAGCCAGATTAAACTACTCAAGTGCCTGTGTCTCTGTCAGGCCCTCTGTTTGCCATCAGCTTCACATAACCTATCTCTTTTTTCTGTTTATTTCTATAGTATCCATGGAAAACATTGGAGAACAAGGTAAGATATTATTGCTTTAAATATAAAACTTCAAAAAAAATAGCTTGAAAAACCAAACAGCATTCATTGGTTGGAGTTAATCAGTTATACTTTGAGGATGTTTGGGTCAAGATGGGGTTAAAGACATCTCATTCTCCTAGTCTCCAGGCTGAATTCTCTCAGACACTTGGCAGGGAGCTCCACCCTGAAGCGGCAGTCACTGTGCCAAAGACTCCTGTGGTTTCGAGAAACAGGAAAATCAACAACTCAGAGTATTACCCCATACCTGAGTCACCTGTGTAATTCATGAAACATATCATTGGCTCCAGTCATCTCACACTGATTTAAGTGCCTTATTAGATAATTGAATGTTTCACTGATTCTATGAGTATCACCATTTTTGAAAAAGTTGAAAATCACTTTTAAAATTACCAAACATGCTATATTTTAAACTAACATATTTTGTTCAACTTTATCTGACAGAATTAAGTTATATGTTAATGTATTATCCAGAATTAATCGTTATCACTCTACATGAAGTTAATATGTTAGATTTGCAAAGAACTTCAAGATTAAAACATCACACAAAGTGTGTTTATGTACATTACCTAAGAAAAAGTATTCAGAATGCTTTTCTTACAAGTTGTCCCGTGTGATAACTAAGAAACTTGGACTCCTCTAGGAAGAAATCTCTTTGTTCACATGGTCTCTGTTTAAATGTTTTGTCACTGAAACAATTAGTGCCACCTGATTGGACTCAGGCTGAACAAAATAAGCAGACAGCTTCTCAAGTAGGAACTGCTTTCGCTATTCTTTGTTAGTGAAGCACAGTTCTTAAAGCCTGAGTGTTTTACCATTTCTTTAACACTGTGTTTATGATTTAAAGTTGCAGACATAACTGCCTTATTTTTACAATCTGGGAGAGGTCCTTATGGCCATTTTGCCAATAGATGGGCCTGTTTACAGATGAGAGGATTCTAATCATGGGGTATTAATTAAATAATTAACTTATTTTGTTATTTTAGAAGAAGCACATCTTTTGTGAATACCCTGGTTTTAGTTATGTGTTTGCATTTACAGTGATAATTATGTTTCTCTCATTTTAGTTGTGTGCCTGATTGCTTATCATCTACTTTTCGCAATGTTTGTCTGGTCATATTGGAAAACTATCTTTACGTTACCAATGAATCCTTCAAAAGAAGTAAGTTAAAATATTAGTATAGTTATCTCCTAAAGATGGAAATCTGTAATACTGATGTCTGAAGTGTATTTTGTCTTTTTATTAATGTTGCAAACTTATTAAGTGTAATGATTTTTCTTATATTAACGTGTTAGTTGAATACTTGAATTTTCATTTGGTAAATAGTATTTTTGCACTGAGTGAATATTATGTTTCTAGAATCAAATCTGTTGTGTGTTCCATTTGTACTTTAGAGTCAGGATGGATGGATGGATAGATATGATAGAGCTGAAGGCAGACATGTTTCTATTATAATTATCATACTAACGGTGCATTATTTGGCTGTCAGCCACCAGAAACAACAACAAAATAACAATGTAACTAATCTCTACTTTCAAAATCTGTAGCTAGTCTACAGCTGCCCAGGTACCCAGGCTCCTATCCTGTTGCTCTGATATGTGTAGCCTCCATTCCCAACATTTCCTCTTGGCCTAAAATAGCTGCTCCAGTCCAGCCATCACATCTGCATTCCAGACAGCAGGCCAGAGAAAGTAGAAAAGAAGAGTAGAAGTAAATGTCCTTCTCTTTAAGGACACTAGTAGAAATTGCTGATACCATTTCCACTTACATTTAGAACTTAGTTATATAGCCATATTTACTTGCACAGAAGGCTGGAAATTTAGTCTTTATTCTCAATGGCCATGTTAACCATATTAACTAAGTGAGAAGAAGGACAGAGTGGGTACTGGGGGACAACTAGCAGTCTCAGCTACACAAGGTTTTTCAATAGAGTTAAATGGCCAAAGTTGCATTTTGAAAAGATCATTCTTGCTAACTTTGTTCCTAGGTCATTCGTCCTGGTTAAATGTTTTGCTAACTTTGTTCCTAGGTCATTCATCCTGGTTAAATGTTTTGGAGCAAAGGACTGTGTCTTACTCATTTTTGTATCCTTGGCACTTAGTCCACATTGTTGGATAGAAATTCTTTGCTTCAGTAATAATAGTGTGGTTTTAATAAGCTAGCTTAAAAAAAAAAGTCTAGGCATCACTGTAAATTGTCTACTGAAGTAATCTGAAATGTAGCTGTGGTCAAAAAGGCCAATGAATATTCTAGATGAACTGGGAAAGGATATTAAAAACAAAACCACAGATATTTGGACAATTAATGGCATGCATGTGCCAAATGTGTTAGATACAGCCTTTTTTTCTTCTATTTTTTTTCCTATGTCCTTTTCCTCCCTCCTACCATGTTTGCTTATTTCCTGTCATCTTTCTTACCCCTATCCTGGCCCTAGTTGCAGGTTTGAAGGAAAATGCTGATTTTTATCATAGGCGATCTCAGTATTCTCTGGTGATTTACCTATGACCTCTACGTGGACCATTCTCAAATCTATTTCAAGCTCTGACCTCTCCCACCCATTTCAAACTTAGATATCTCCCTGCCAAACACAGCTCTTTCCTTCATCATTCCACTGACATCACAGATATTACACCTCAAAAACCGAAGTCACCACCCTCTCCTTCCCCAAACCATGACTCATCTGCTTCTTATACGGGTTCATACCACTGCCAACCACACTGTCATTCAAGCCAGAAGCTTGGCAGCCTTGCCCCTCCCCAAACACCCAAATCCTGGAATGTTTCCACCTCCTAGTTGTTCTTTTTCAGTCACAGCCCTTTTCCTTTATCATTGCCCTAATTCAGAGAGCCTCAGTCATCTCTTTTGTCTGAGACATTGCAGTCTTCTCCATGGCGTCACTCTTTACCATCTTGCCTGCGTTCCCTTCCGAGAACCCTGTAAACATTCATCCTTCATCCTAAGCTGAAGTTTAACATTTTCATTCTCCTGCTTGTGTCTGTTCAGTGACTCCATGCATCCCACAGGGGATTTTGTGTTGTTGTTGTTGTTTGTTGTTGTTGTTGTTGTTGTTGTTTTGAGCAGAGAAAGGTTTATTGCTGGGCTGAGCAAGGAGAATACATGGCTCATGCCCAAAAACCTCCGAACTCCATGAAGGCTTTCAGCTGAGCATTTTTAAAGTTCTGCTGAAGGAGGGGCGTCCCAGGATACATGATCAGCTGTGCACAGTTCTGATTGGTGGATGGTGCACAATCCTTGGGCGCCAGAAGACTGGGGGCCACGTCAAGTAGCTGATTCCTTCCATTCCCTATAAACCGTTCCTTGCTGTTACTTTTCTCTGTCACCTATCGTTCTGTAACTCATCCCAGAGTCCTCTTCCATTCTATCCCTAGGTGGTAGGCTCTACAACAGCATGAACTTCATCTGTTTCACTCACTAATTCATCACCAGTACCTAGAGCAGTGTCTGACCCTTCAAAGGTACCCAGTAAATGTTTGTTACGTGGTTGAAAGTAGAGACATTAAGTGTGTAGATACAGGTTTGTATTTATAGCTTTGGTAGAAAGTTGAGGTGGCTTCTGACTTCTCCCTAAAATTCTATGTGAGATCATCAACTAAGAATGATGGGGAAGGTAGGTTGACTGAGATTTGGGAGAGGAGAGAAGGCTTGAAAGTGTAGTCGGAAGAGGGGAAAAAATGAAAAGATACAAAAATGCAGAAGAAGTAACACAGCGTTGAGGGAGTAGTTGAGATTGATGGCAGTGAGTTTACAGTTGTACCAAGCTTTGTTGGGTGATTTTTGAACAGAAGACATATACCTTATTCAGTTCATGTAACCGTAGGAGATAGGTGTTTATTTATTACCGTGTTACAGATGGAGCAGTAGGCTTGAACATGAGCCCATTATCCTAAGGCATCGAGTGCTTGTATGTGACAGAGCTGACTTTCAAACCGAAATCCTTTTGACCATCGAGGCTGCACTCTTGTCACTGCTCCATGCTCTGCTATGAAGAGTAGACACCACACAGTGTGCCCAGGACATCAACTGGAACATGGAGAAAAAAAATAGCAAAACTTATATTTATATGTTATTCTTTTATGTTTTTCCTTTTTCAGAAGTTTCATATATAAAGTCCATAATATATTAGCTAGTAAGAGTACATGTATAAATAAATATGCATATATTGGCAGTACAGTCTCAAACTATTTTTTATTGATGGGGTACATGATCAAGATGTTTGGAGACCATTGTCATGAAAGAAAAAGCCCTTGCTTGCTGGTTAAAAATCTGGGGTTATTCCATTAATAAAGTGCAAGCTCTTGGGCTAATCTCCTAACTGATCAGCAGCCAGAGACCCTGCATTTTTAAAATGAGGGTCCTGGACTTATTCTGACAGCTAGGTGCTCTTAGGTGCTAAAAATCCTTGAAAAACAGGACTAAAAAAGTAGAAGGATAGATAATATAAGAAAATAATGTTAATATTTTCTTGTCACCATTGAGAGAATGTAATTTTTCAATCCATGAAGTTTTCTCCCAATATGAAAGAAATAACAACCATACTAAATTATATTTTGAAAATGAAGAGTAGGCAAAAAGAAAAAGAAAAGAAATCCCCCACTCTAATTCAGCCAGTTTACATTCTGAATTTCTATTTTTCCCTAGTTGTACTCAGAGTGCACATGTTCTGTTTTTTTTCATGTAATAGTTCTTCATTGGTTGATTAAGTCATTTTAAATAACAGCATAATGTTCTCATCGAAACACTGGATTTTTAGACTGATCGCAGCTTTTCGTATTATAAATAATGTTGTTAACATGTTTGTGTATGGAGCTTTACCTTTATTTTGAGTTATTTCCTTATAAATTCATAGAGGTAGAATTACTAGATGCAGAAAATGTAAGTCATTTGCCAGATTGCTTCCCAAAAGGACTGTAGCAGTTCCCAAGGCCACCGCTTTCATCAGAACCCTGGCACTGCATGTTGTTACTAAGAAAACTGTTGCCAGCTTAACAGGCAAAAAATTTATATGTTTTAATTTTGTTTCCTGTTTGTTACTAAATTTTAGTTTTTTCCAATTTGTACATCTTTTAAAAATTATATTCTCCTTTAATATGAAGACTACACTTGATCCTAAATCTTGGTTTCTAATGTCGTTCTCTAATAAAAAGAAGACTTGGTTGAAGTGTAACTGAAACACTATGAAATTAATTAATAGTGAGCAAATGCTGTGAACTTCTAATAGGAGGAACATTTAATGTGGACAATACATTTACTCAAGTATCTTTCAGAAACTCTTAGGGAGCCTGACTGCAACATATCTACTAGTTGAATGCATGTAAATTTGATATGCTGATTTAGAATAATTCATATTATGTAAAATGTCTACTTAGAGAAAATTTCTTTTTATTTACTTTACTTTAATGGGTCTGAAATTTTAAAATTAAAACATCATGCATTAGGGAATATTATGGTAACAAAAATTACTTACATTTGAAAGCTGGAGATTTGTTTCTGTTTTTAAAATAACCTCAGCAGAATTGTCAACCTCTAAACAGATTTTTAATTTTTATTTCTCTGAAGATAAAGATTTAGACTCAAATATCATGACCTTGTTTTCACCAAATTGTTTTTCTTTCCTTCATTGACATACTTAGGTCATTTTTCAAAAGCTAATAAAATGAAAACACCTAAACAATCACTCAGCCAAATAGAAACATTATTTATGTTTTCGGTGTCTTCTGTGTTCTCGCATGTTGTATTTCCCTGCATTTCTCAGTATAGCTATCGTGAGTTTTGTATTAATCATTTCCTTGTTTTTCTTTATAAATTTATCATATATATGTATCTGTAAACAATAATACAGTTTAAAGTGTATTTTACTTATACATATATCAATACGTTGAGAGTCTGTTGTGCACAACTGTATTTCATTCACTGTGAGGTGCCGTATAGGATTCAGTTATTTAGATACATCATACTCCTACCTATCTATACATTATCCTTTTCATGGACATTGGGTTGTCTTTAGTCTTTTATATTTCAAAAAAGGATGCTGTACATGCCTCCTGGAACACATTTATAGGAGTTCAAATAGACTTTTAAAACCATTTTTTATGATTATTAAGTTGAGGAGCCCAAACAGATTTTTATTTTTCTCAAATAAGTATTTTTTTTAATTGGATGGGCCAAATTGGCAGGACAGGAAGTAAAGTTAATGACTAGTCCTTTTAAGTGCTAGTGAACTCATGGAATGATTATCCCTAAGTCAGAACTCACTTCGATGAGAACACATGCTTGATGTCTTTCTATTCTTGTTTCTAATTATAGCCAATTGAAAAATGCATCCATTGAGCCAAATTTATTTTGCCATTTCATCTATTAATATAACTAATATTTGGATAGAACTCTACAGTTTAGAAAGCACTTGTACATGCTGTATTTCTCTTGAGTTTCACAAATATCTGAGAAAGTAGGTATGATTATTTCTTTTGTTAGATTTATAAACTAATGATCCATGAGATTTAACAGACTTGCTCTGATTTCAAACTCTATTACCTCTCTGAATATATATGTCATATACCATTAATATTTTATAAACACCTTTTTGTGGGCATAGTGGATCAATATGTTATCATTTCTTTGAGAACACTGATTAAAATTTAAATTTCTTCCACAGTTCCATCTGTCTTACGCAGAGAAAGAACTGCTGGAGAGAGAGCCCAGAGGAGAAGCCCATCAGGAAGTTCTCAGGCGAGCAGCCAAGGACCTTCCCATCTACACCAGGACCATGTCTGGAGGTAGATGGCAAAGAGTTTTTGGCAGGACAGGTTTTGGTGACTGTTAGAAAGCATATTTATACTGGAAACGATCACTCACTCACTGAAACACATTGTGTTATGACCTGGATCATTATTCAGTCAGCTCCATAAAACAGAATGGAAGCTTGAATAGTGCTCTGGCACAGACATCTCAGCCAACTCAGAACTGGCTTTGCTTCTTATTTTACCCTCCTGGTTGTGCTCAGTGAAGGTGTTGGAACAGCTGAAATCTTGATTTGTGGTTGTATTCACTTTTAAAGGTTTAATTGTAGACCTTCCTGTTCTTTTTAATTTAATTTAAAAGAGCAGTATCTATAATGAACATAACATTGATAATTTTACATGAATTTAAAAGTTACTATATAAATTATACAAAACTTAATTCAGGTATGGATACAATTTCTTTATCTTTAAAATGTATGGTAATTTTTAAATAAAGGCAAATTAATGTCACTTGGGTCAAATTTTTTAGGTAACTTAACAAGTATCTAATTAAAGAGATGTCTTGCAAATTGAACATATGGACCACCAAAACTCACCAGGAGAGTCTGTGACTTTAGACCCATGTACCCATTATGGTAACCACTAGTCCTTTGTGACTACTGACGACTTAAAATGTGACTATAAGTGTAAAACACATGACAGGTTTCAAAGACTTGGTATGGAAAAAAAAGTAAAATATGTCGCTAATAATTTGTATATTAATTATATATTGAAATAATATTTTGAACATATTAGGTAAAGTAAAATACATCATTAAAATTAATTTCCCCTGATTCTTTTTACTTCTTTTAACGTAGCTTCTAGAGAATTCACGGGTACTCACTGGGCTCGCAGTGTATTCCTTCTGGAGGCACGGCCTCACGCTCTGATTACTCCCCAGGAGCCAGTGGTACCTCGTAGCTTCCCTTGGGGTGCACCTGGGAGACGTGTGCCTTCAGGAGATGAGCAGCCCGTGCCACTCATCTCCGGAATTCCTGGAAAAGAAAGTCATAAGGGGACGATTAAGAACTTATTTCAGCAATGAAAACAACTCATCTTGGCCTTGTTGTCTTATAAAAAAAAAAAAAGCAAATTTTATTCTTAGTTTATAGCGGACGTTTCCTGTTTTGGTCATTCTAGTGTTAGCTAATTTAACCTTGGCAATTGCTCACCAGCATTTTTTTTTCCAAATTTTAAATTCATTAGTTTGGTTTTTCTGTGGTCCTACTGGACTGCTCACTTAACTACTTTCCTGTAGTTTTGGTAAACTGAGTGCATGCTGTCAGGCGCCTGTGTACTGAATGAACATCTCGGCATCAGTCATCCATAAGACACAGCTGGCCGTTGTCTTTGATTAGAGAAGACAGGAGCAGGACTTTGGTCCCAAGAATCAGAATTCTCTACTGGAAGTATTTCTTCCACTACTCGCTTCTGATCTTGTATCTCATCCAGCAGACAAGATGTGAGCTCTTTCCCAGTTTAGGCAACTGATTGAGTTTACCCACAAATTTCTAAATTGTGTTTCTCGTAAAAGCTGCTAAAATGTGCTTGTATTCTCACCTAATTATCCTGGCAGGCACAGGGGATACATTGATTTGAGGGAGACCCTCTGTGTACTTTGATAGACGTGGACATGGTAGCATCCTTTGTGAGCCTTACTAGGACTATTTTATGAAGTATCCGTATACTCAAGAGTGCCTTCGAACAGTTTTCCCGAAAGATTCTCTTTTCTTGGGAAACCTTTTCAGAGAACTGAGGCTGTAGGCGAGTTGTTCCGTTTTTGTATTTACTCAGAGTCAAATATGTCACTTTTTTACCAAATTTAAATTCATTATGCTTGTTAGAATTTAAATTTGGATAGATGATTAAGAGCCATATCATTGTATATTCAACTCACTGTAAAATCTGAGGCTAAGTGGAGCTTTTTGTTCGTAGCAATCCGCTATTGTGACAGATGCCAACTCATAAAACCAGACCGCTGCCATCACTGTTCCGTCTGTGATAAGTAAGAACACCTTTTACTTCTAAAATGTTTACATGCTGGTGCTCTTTTTATATAATGTGTTAATTTCCTTTTCTGAGTGTGACTGAGGACCATGATGAATTGTCCCTTTTCCCCCCGATTCATTTGGACATGAATGGAGTGCATGATTTTTAGCAACTCAGACTTGGCTAGCTCTAGTTAACAAATCCTTCTGTGACTGATTTCCATCTTTATAAAGATGATCAGCTTCATGACAGTCTGGTGTTATATAATTAAGGGTCCAAGGACACTACTACTTGGCTTAAGACTGGACATTAACAGAAAAGTTTTATCCAGACTTTCTGTAAATACGTTGACATTTTGCACTTTCTTTAGCATAAGATAGTTATATATTAACATACTGCATTGTTTTTAGAAAACGAGTTATTTTATTTGCACCTTAAAGCTTGTGTATGTTGAATTTAAAGTTCTATTATTGTATCATATATAATTGGCCACAGGGTTTGTTTTAGATGAGGACTTGTGCTGTTATTCAGTTTTTAGATAAGTAAATAATCTTGCAGTATTTTACTTGCCACCACTCTTTTGAAGTAACTGTTTTATATTTCCTTTTTATAATGTATGGGGATTACAGTTTTGTGGGATGTTGAGTTTTGTGTATGTGGTTTTTTTTTTTAGATGTATTTTGAAGATGGATCATCATTGCCCATGGTGAGTATGGCCCTATGCTTAAGTTCTTTCCTTTATAACATAATAAGTTGAATCATTGATCTTTTTAAATCGTTTTATGAATGATATCTTGCCTTTGCTGACCTAGGAGGTCCTTTCAGATTTAGTTTGTGATATTTGTTTAGTTAACTCAGAAGAACCTTTCTTTATTCAGGAGAGTTTCCATGAAATAATTTTAACACCAGTTGGTTAACAATGTAAAAGTTATTTTCTCATATTTGCTCAGAGCAAATGCGTTTCTTTTTTGCATGTGTATAAACACAGAAATTCTGAAATACTTCCCAGAAATTACACCAAAATGTACACATAAATTATACACAGTGCTTCACTTGAAGTTTTTCTAATAAAGCTGCCTGTTTTTAAGAAAGTAAAGTATTACTAAAAATATGTATTATTACTGTATTTCCTCAAGTAAAAAGTACATATCGAACTCTAAAATACTTGGTCATTATTTACTGACTTTCTCTGACAAATTACACCATGCCCCTAAGTAGAAGTTAAAGTAGGCTAAATTAGATGTTGTAAAAATCTATATTCAAAATCATTTTGCTTTCTATAAAAATGCTATTTGTCATCTGATACAAAAGCTGCTTCTTACATTCCTCTTGGAAGAGAAACAGTCTTTCCTATTCCTTCTCATGTTCCCCTAGTCCTCAAAAGGGTCATTGTCTTCATCCGCATGGTCCAGTCTTAATGCACTCGGCCTTTGTCTGTCCATTCTCTCCTCCTGAAACCAGTACAAGTAAGTGAAGGAAATGTCCCTTGTCCTTTTGTAACAGAACACAATTAGATGAGGCTTGTGTGGAACTGTCTGCAGTATTCTTTCTTGCCGTTATTTCCTTCAGATATCCTAAGAGGCAATCTCAGTAACTGGTTTGCACTCGTACTGGAATCTTCTAGAGCTGCAGATGTGACTGTGCTCATACAAGGTGCACGCACAATTTTTGCCCTCTTTATGAATTCATTTGCCATACAAAATACCCTTAAGTTCCAGCATGACTAAATCTAATGCTGTTCCCTTTACCTTGTATCTTTTGAGGGAGGAAGATATAAACATTTTTCATTTTCCCCCCAAATTTCTAGTATTTTCATAAGCCCAGTAAATGTTTAATTTTTAATTTTTTAATTAAAAAATTTTTTATTGCAGGAACACTTACCATGAGCTCTGTTCTCTTAAAATTTTGAGTGCACAATACAGTATTGTTAACCTTAGGCGCAGTTGAGTAAACATTTTTCATATCAGCATAGTTCCACTGTAAACATTGAGAAAGTCAATAGAGAGCGAGGTTACCTTACCCACGTTAGAGCAGAAACAAAGGTATCTGAGGAGAGGAAACATGTATGTTCAATGCAATGGGTATGTTATACCAGTTAACAGAGTTAACCTTCCATCTAGGTCTTGTGTCATGTTTGTACAAGATCGTCCAGGAATTCCCTTGTCTTTATGAAAAAGGGAAAAAATTAAAAGCTTTGATAGAAAAATGACTATAAA
Organism: Vicugna pacos; assembly: GCF_048564905.1. Taxonomy (NCBI): domain Eukaryota; kingdom Metazoa; phylum Chordata; class Mammalia; order Artiodactyla; family Camelidae; genus Vicugna; species Vicugna pacos. The sequence goes on from NC_133012.1 coordinate 15,394,459, forward strand.
GTACAAGTGGTATTTGTATTTATGTTTATTAATAAAGTAGTTGAAATTCTTACTGTCCCCACCCCCATCTCCAAATATAATGACTTCAGAGTAAAAACGGAGAATTATAAATCTCCATATTTGGAATCATAGCACATAAAGTTGGTGCTCAGAAAAGATCTCACAGTGCTTTTTTTGACAGAGAAGGAAAATGAAGTTCTTAGAGACTGTCGCACTTCATTAGGGCCTCATAGTCAGCATCAAATGTGCATGACGACCTGGCTGCCTGGCTCCCAGTCCTGTTTCTTTTCTTAAACCTCCCATTTAATGTACTTTGATCATCTGGTTGCTTCAGTGGTGCCCTACGGCAAGTGGCTTGTGAAGATACTTCATCTAATTTGGGAAAGCCTGAAAGATTTTTAGATTACTTAATTGTAGTTAGGAATCAAACCCAAAGGTAACATAGAGAAGAACTTACAAAATTCCCCTTATCTGCTTGATATTAGTAGATTTCTCACAAGATCTAGGCTTAAGGCATGTGCTTATTTGAATAATTGGGCAGGAAATACAGTTACAGGGGTCATGATTGTTTGAAGCAGAATTACATATCAAATTTTAAAAAGCTGAACACGGAAATTCCTTTCTAGTGAAATGAATGTCTTTAAATGTTTGTATGTGTAAAGAAATCTTACGAGTTATACTTAAAGAAACACCAATACATTTTAAATGATAGGAGACCAAATACTTGTGTTAAGGTTGAACCTGTGTATACCTAGGGCGACAATGCAAAACTCATTGAAAATGTTGTTTTTGTGTTTTGTTAACAGGGTGAACAATTGTGTTGGATTTTCAAATTATAAATTTTTCCTCCTTTTCTTGGCTTATTCTCTGCTGTACTGCGTTTTTATTGCTGCTACAGATTTACAGTATTTTATCAAATTTTGGACCGTAAGTCATTACCTTGGTGACTTTTTTTGGTATACAAAAATACATATATAGATTTTCAGTAGTGAATTAATTTAGGCACTAATGTTATAGACAGAGCTAATTTTTATATAATCAGTCCTCATTATTCGCAGATTCCGTGTTTGTGAATTCACCTACTTGCTCACGTTTATTTGTAACCTCAAAGTAAATACTCAGCATAGCTTTTGTGGTCATTTGCAGACATACACAGAGTAGGAAAAACTTGAGTCACCCATGTGCACATTTCCAGTCGAGATCAAACAAGATGACCTGCTGCCTTCCTGTTTGAACTCACATACTGTAAATAAGTGTGCTTTTCAGTGTATTTAGTGCCATGTCTTTTGCATTTTTGTGCTTTTTTTGTTGGTGATTTCATTGTTTAAAAGGTCCGCAAGCATAGCACTGAAGTGCTGTCTAGTGTTTCTGAGCAAAAGAAGAGGCTGTGATGTGTGCCTCCTGGAGAAAATACGTGTTTGGATAAGCTTCCTTCAGGCATTAAGTTATGATGCTGTTGGCTGTGAGTTTTATGTTATTTAATATATGTTAAATAAGGTATCAATATGGTGATTATAAGCAGAAACATGCATAGAACAAGGTTACATATTGATCATTTGACAAAAATGTTGTAACCAGAGGTTTGCAGGAATCTAACCCTGTGTTTTCCCTGGAAGAGGTGGTTCAGGGTTCACAGATTCGGTGTTCATGGCAACTTTATAGAACATCACCACTGCGAATAACGAGAATTGACTATATAAGAAGTTTTTTTTCCCAGTATTTAAAAACAGAAGTATTTCTTTATGTGTAGAAAGATTATCAAACTGTTATGTCTATGATGTTCTGAATTGTTATTAGGTATATGCTTTAGGCAGCTCATTTTCTTTTCTGCACTGTATATTTTAAATGTAAGCAAAATGAAATTCTAATTGTGGTTTTTAAATACCCAAAGACACTTAACTCCTCATGAACATCAAACAATGGTAAAAAAAAAAAAAAGTTATCCCCTGCCAGAATTGCTTTATTACATGCATTAAATGATCCTTCATTTATGGTAAGACTTTCTGAATTGCTGGATCATTGACGTGAGATTCGAGCCACATTCAGTACCAGAGATTTGTTGAGGGCCTACTATGTGCGGGTTACATCGCTAAGCGCTAGGAATACAAGGGCGAATGACCATGCTCCTCGCGTTCAAGAGCACTTCCGTGTCCAGCGAGAAGAATGACCCCTGACGACTGTCCGAGAGCATATGCCTCACTGCTCCTCCTTCCTGAGGATGGTTTCATATCCAAACCACAAAGGTGTTTGTGGAGGAATGACTGGTTTTCAGTGTGAGGACTCTGCTGTCAAAGCCGTCAGTGAGAGCTTGTGACCTGGGTCAGTCTGGCAGGTAGTACAGGTCACTGGAGCAGCCTCAGCAGGGGACCCCTCCTAGCAGCTCAGGTGCTTCACTCAGTGGCCCCAAGCCTGCCATGCTGGAGGGAGGGCAGATCTCCTTGGACATATGCACAGTGAGAGGCAATCTGGTTTTGCTCCGGGATGACCGTTTTCATCCAAAAGGTGTTGTAAGGTTTATGTTAGATAGGTGTTATACACGGGTGTTGACCTTTGCAGTGAGAACATTATTTAAAATCTCTTAAAGCCTTATTGTGAGTGTGTTGTATGTGTTCTTGTAGTTGATTCTGTTGTTTGTAGTGATGTAAAGCATCAATGAGAATAGTAGTTAACTTGTGCCAGTTCACCTTCATTTTCTGGCATTATAATAAAACTGTTTAAACGTCAGTCAATCTGGAATATGTTAACGAAACATTTTCAGAAAGTCAATTCAAAACTATATTCTGTAGCTTACTTTTATCTTGCTTCCTACTGATAAAGTTTATACACATATTACCATAGTTTTTCTATGAATTTGGTGGTACAAAACAAATGAAATAGTCCAAATTTTAATCTTTTCCATATATATATATATATATGTGTGTATATATATATATATATATATATATATATATACTCATGTTATAGTAAACATTTATTTGAATCTGAAGATGTATTTTTTTCTCAAAGTTTTAGCATAAAGCCATGTATCTTTCTCCAGATCTAAATTTAAGGAAAAATTTAAACAAACAAAAATCTTATTTATAAACATAGGGAAATACTCATCCCTTTGACAAAACATTTTATTTTCTTCCTTTCTTTATAGAATGGCCTACCTGATACTCAAGCCAAGTTCCATATTATGTTTTTATTCTTTGCTGCAGCTATGTTTTCTGTCAGCTTGTCTTCTCTGTTTGGCTATCATTGTTGGCTAGTCAGCAAAAATAAATCTACATTAGGTGAGTATCCAATTCTTGTAGTTAACAGAACTTTAAATACAAAACTAGACATTCCTCAGAAGTTGCTATACGAGTAAATGCTAACCTGTCCTGAAACTGTAAAAATCACTCTTATTTCCCGTATTGTCTTGTGGGACAAATACAAATTCACTCATTCCATTTATTTTTTGACTGTCCATTGTGTGTGAAACATTGTGTATATACAGTGGTGAGCAAGGTTAAAACAGTCCAGAGACGGACACGGAGAGTCAATAGCCAAACATGAAAGTGACTAGAAAATGCAAAGTGATTTGAAGGAAACAAGATGCTAAAGTGTGAATCAAGGGCTAGAGGTGGTGAAGGGAACCTGTTGGGACAGAGTGGTCAGGCAAGAGCTCAATTAAATGAAAAGTATTTAATCTAAGCAGTCAGTCATGGAAAGAGACAGACCATCTCAGGCAGAGAAAACCGAATTCCAGAAGCCCTACAGAGATGGGATGCAGCAAAAGCAGTGCTTTGCAGGCAATGTACAGCCATAAATGCTGACGGTAAAGCAGGAATTCCTCAAGTCAGTAACTTTACACCTTAAGGAACTACAAAAAGGAGAGCAAAGTAAACCCAAAGCTAGAAAAAGGTGGAAAATAATAAAAATTAGACAGGAGATAATGGGAATAGAGAATTTAAAAAAACAGAAGATCAACAAAATCAATTACTTCATTGAAAATATCAACAAATTTGACAAGCCTATAGTGAGAAAGAAAAAAAAGAGGACTTCAATCATGAAAATCAGAAATCATGACTCCCAGCTTTGCAGAAATGGAAAATGATTGTAAGAGAATTCTGTGAACAATTGTACATCAAAAAATTAGGTCACCTAGGTGAAATGGACACATTCTTAGGAGCACGCAAACTACCGGTTTGACTCAAGAAGAAATAAAAACCTTAAATAGACCTATAACAAGTAAGGAGATTGAATCACTAATTTAAAACCTCCCAACAAAGAAACACCCAAGACAAGATGGTTTCACTGGTGAGTCTACCGAACATTTAAGAAGAATTAACACCAATTCTTCTTAAACTCTGCCAAGAGTTAGGAGAGAGGGAAGTTTCCTAACTCATTCTATGAGGCCAGCATTGCCCTAATACTGTCTGACCAAAGTCAAAGATACCACAAGAAGACTACAGACCAATATGCTTTATAAATATATGTGCAGAAACCCTCAGTAACATCTGTAAACTAAATCTAGTAACATATTAAGAGGATTATATACCATGACCAACTAGGCTTTATCCCAGGAATGCGAGAGTGGTTTAAGATACAAAGATCAATCAGTGATAATATACCACATTAATAGAACATTGATGACCTTGTTCAAGTTCCATTGCTGTTGTTTATTTTTTGTGTGATTTTGGGCATGTCCCACAGCCCCTCTGAACCTCAGCTTCCATAAGCAAAGTGGGCATAACTGAATACAGCATATGGTTCTGCACTGGATCCTGACTTGGACAGAGACTTTAAAGTACATTTTTAATCAGCTAGAAAAAACATTTACGATTGGATAAAATTTTCATGAAACTGGAAAATGGAATTTATTAACTGAAAAAAGGTTGCAGTCTCACTTTGGTTGAAAAACACATATATTTGTATCTATTTCTAGCCAGCCAGCCAGCCACCTATCTAATAAAGATCTAACAGATGTAAAGTTTTCATTTATTTGCTTGTTGGCATTTCTGATTTTCTACAATGCATGTGTGCTGCTGCAAGAATAAAAGGGTTACTTAAAAATTAAAGTAGATCTAGTCATATTTTCTATTTGTTTTAGAATAGACCATCTTCACTGCAGGGCTATTGGTAGGCACATAAGTAGTCAGGGGAAGCCAGCCATTGGTTTTCAGAGTTTCCTCATTCAACCTGGTCATTTCTAACTCTAGGGGTTACTGGTTGATGTGCTCTTTACTCATGTGATTGCTGTCCCATCTCTTGTAGAGGCATTTAGAAGTCCAGTCTTTCGACATGGAACAGATAAGAACGGATTCAGCTTGGGTTTCGGTAAAAATATGCGACAGGTTTTTGGTGATGAGAAGAAGTACTGGTTGCTCCCCATTTTTTCAAGGTACTTTGTTGTGAAAGTGTTCAGCCTTTAGACTAATGCAAGTCATCCAACAAAAGAACTCTAATTCTGGATAAGAACTCCTATTTTTTAAAAGTATTATATTATGATTCACTGTTATATCCATATGGAAATCAGTTCGTCACATCATCACATCCCCATAAACATGCTGTATTGAAGACAATGTCTGAGGCACACATTTTGTCCATAATATAATTATGTTCTACTCACAGACGTCATCTTTTTTACTGCGCAATTGTGTTTATTTTAATTACAGTCTAGGTGATGGCTGCTCCTTTCCAACTTGCCTTGTTAACCAGGATCCCGAACAACCATCTACTCCTGCAGGATTGAATTCAACATCCAAAAAGTAATCCCGTTTTTTTTTTTTTCTATTTTACTTTCAAATAATATATTTTATCCTTGAGTCCTATGATTATATGTTCCTTTGAAAAAAAATTTTAAGAACTTAAGATAATTTACTACAACTGGTTTCCACTTGGGATGAAGGAGGGAAGAAAGTGTGACTGGGGAGGGGTCCCTAGAGGGCTTTAGTTACAATCATACAATTCTAGTAGTCATCTGGGTGGTCAGTAAACAGGTGCTAATTCTCCATACACTTTGGTTTATTGAAATATAGTATGATTTTCTAAATGTAGTGCTTAAAAGAAAAAAATTGTAAGCCCAAGTTAGTCTCCTTATGATCAAGTGAGCAGCCAGGTAGACTTTCCCTCTGACCCTCCAGGTCTCTCCTCTCCGTGGGAACTGTTAGAAAGAGATCAGAAAAACTTCCCCGGATCAGGCCTTAGAAGATCAAATGGAATCCCAGCCACCTGCTTGATAGTCCTGTTAGCAATGTGCACCGTGTTCCTGGTAGACTCTTTCAAGACCTCTAAGCATGATCTGAGCCACTTCTGTGGAGAGAAGGAGTCTGGGGAATTCATTATCTGGAGACACCATCCTCCACATTAAGTCTCTTGGCTCCAGTCTATCAAGCATTTGAGGAAGACCTGAAATTTGACTCTCACTTTGCTACTAACTGGCAAAAGGCAAAACACCAAAACTTTAAATATGCTTTATATGAAGTTTTTAAGTTTAAAACTTATGTTTTACATCTTTAAGACAGATTTTTGTATTTTGGAATAGGACCATACCTCTCATTTTTAAATGAAAGCCAATAGCAAAAGCATGATCATAATCTTAAATTTTACAGATCTTCCTTTTAGGAACACCCTGTGCACGGCACCTTTGCTTACACTACTCCTGTCCAGTTCCCATTTCTCACTGATCACAGCCTTTCTCCCATGGAGCCTGACATGACACCAGAATCCTTCGCAAGGCAGTGACCCTGGTAGCCATTCCAGAATCATTTAAAATTGTCGCAAGATGAAATCTATTTGCCACCTCATCCCCAGAGTGAGCTGTGTACAGATTAGGTCTTTCCAGTTAATGAGGAGGCCGTTCTGATCTGTGCCACAGGGACATTCAAGGCCACCAGAGTCTTACTGGGTCTTGCCCTATAAATTTTGGCTTGAAAATTCAGGAGCTAAATTCTAATGTTTTTTTTAAAACCTCAGTGCAGAAAAATCTAGTTTTAATAAATTATTTAGAATATGTCTTCATGCTTTTACAACATTTAACAGCAGTTTTCAATATTTTTTTTTAATCCTTGTTAAGTGGTTTTTGTGGTTTAACACTGTTTGGGTTTTAGAGATAGTGTTTCTCCTGCTAAGTGTACCATGGGTATTGGGAGAAATCCTTTCTGGCACTGTTACCTGGCTAGGTGATCTTGAAGAGTTCAAGTACCCTCTCTGGGCTTCTCTTCCCTTTCCTTTTAATGTTGAGATTGGATTTTGACAGCTAAATTCTCTTCTACAGAATTCTACAGTTCCCCCTGATTTGCTTGTATAAATTTGCTGTGGATGGTGCTGGTCTCCTCTCCGTACTCCAGAGCTGTGTATTTGTCAACTTAACGTTCCCACCTACATGTCTTAACGTCATTGCCGACTGAACAAGTGCAAAGCAGATCTCTTGATTCCCAGCCGTCTTATACCATCGCCAACACCTGAAACCTGATTCTCCTCCCTTTTTTCATAAGTTGGCGGTCGTGATCTCCATTCTCCCAGGTGCTCGGGCCAGAAACTTTGAAGTCACCCTAGATACCCTCCTTTCAGTGACCCTGTGTAACATTCCATTTGCAAATCATCAAATTTAGGATAGATAGACAAATAGATGTTCCCTCAAAATGTATCTATTACCTGAATACTTCCTTATCACCTCCCTGGTGCTTTCCTGGTTGAAGCCGTCATTTTTCACATAGAGTATTTCAGTACCTTTGTTACCGATCTTTCTGACTCCATGTTTGCCCAACTCCAGTCCATTGTCCATTAAAAAGTCAGAGTGATTCTTTTAAAACGTACATCAGGTAGTGCCACTCTCCTGCTCAGAACCTTCCACTGGTTTCCCATCCTTCTTAGCATGAAAGCTAATGAATGTCCTTACTTTGTCCTGACAGATCTGGCACCGAGCACCTCTCTGGTGTCATCCCTTACCACGTTCCCATCACTCATAGTTCTTGGACACATAATCTTGCTGTTCCTCAGATACTCCAAGCATGTTCCTTATTAGTTAGTGCCTTTGTACCTGCCAGTTCCCCTTCCTGAAGGTCCTTCCTCCAGATCCGGAATGGTCTGTGCCTTCTCGTCACTCACTTTCTGCTCAGGTGTAACTTTACAGTAGCGGCCATCTTTAAAACCCTTCGGGTAATAGTAACCTGCCTCTCCCTTCCCTTTATACTGTCTTTTATGATTGTCATCGCTCTTATCACCTGACTTATTTTTTATTACTCTTCCTCAATCACAGCAAAATTTCCGCGAGATCAAAGACGTTGCTCATTGTTGTCATAAGTTCTCAGTGACTCTTGTTGAATGAATGGATCCTTGCCATTTGTTAGAGCGCTGTTAGCAGTAACCAATCTCAGGAGTCCCTGAACCAGGACTGGGCACGCACACCTGGTCTGTGGTCCCTTTCTTGAGGAATAATCAGAATCAGAATAAAAGCAGTTTTTCATATGAATAGGAGCCGTGCTTTTCTTTTTCAAGATTTTCCTCCAAAATTTTAATGAGGGTTGTTAAAGCTGCACAAAATATTCTCAAATTTTAGATAATGCGGTAATTATTAAGGAGCATAGGCATATCCTTTAAAAATATATGTGAAATTACTGATGGAAGGATTTTAAGTAGTTTTTTTCTTTTGAACATTATTATCATTACTATGTTAGGGTGTTGTAAAAAGTACACTAATACTTTCTATGGAAATAATTTTTTTAATCAAGTGAAATGTTATTTTAATCATTGTATATTTTTTTCATATTATCCAATGGGTCAGTATGTGGCACATCTACTTAAATTTTAAAACTTAAATTCTTTCTTTTAAACTCTTTCCTTCCCAAATTAAACATCAGATTTTTAAGACCTGAGAATGTCAGGTGTTTTCAACATTTCTGCAAGATAATGTTCAAATTCACTGTTTCAGCTTTAGAAAGAAAGACAGAGAATTCTTTGTGCGAGACCAGTTAGGCTGCTTTAGAAACACTATGCCAGTTTTTTCTCAAACTTACCTTTCCACCATCACCTTCTTATGTTTTTTCCCATATCCACGTGCCACTTGTGAAATTAATATTTTTCTTTAATATATTTATTTAAATTGGTACTTAAATTTATCTTTAAACCAAACTTTATATCACTGTCATAAGTGAGAAACTAGCATAGTTTGCCATAGAATATACCTTAAGAAAAAAAAATTGGCAATAAAATATTGTTAGGTTCTGACTAGATTCCGTTACCTGCCCAAGTCTAAGGCTCAGGCCTATTCTCTGTATTAAAAACGGAGATTTGCCAAAGTTAGCAACTGTCATCGTATTGCAATCAGAAGAAAGAAAAGAGAACTGAGGAGAGACTTTTCTCCCTGTGAGTCAGTGAGGTTTATTGCCTTGTTCCGGTTTTCCCCAAATTCTCTGGGGTAACTCCTGCAATTATCTTGCACCACAAGTGGTTTGAGGTCCATCCTTTGAGAAACACTCACCTTAAGACTATCAAGAGTTAATGTAATGATGATGATGATGATGGTGATGATGATGGTGATGATGATGATTTTTCAGTTCTGAAAACCATCAATTTCCTGCCAAGCCATTGAGAGAGTCCCAAAGCCACCTTCTTACTGATTCTCAGTCTTGGAGCGAGATCAGCACAAACCCGGGAAAAGGAAAAACTGGTAAGGAAACTTGTTGTGCGCCTTGGATATAGTTTAGTTTTAGAAGGTGAAAGTGGTGGAAATTTTTCATTCTATTACCTGTGGAATTCTTGTTTTGGAGTCAGACTGCCGTTGTAAGTGTAGAATTATCTTCAAAGGACTATTTGTGAGGTACTCTGATTCATGTCTGTAAGCCATAGAAAAATCACTTTGTGAAAGAGATCTACATTGCTTTTTTTTCCAGTTTAGAGAACCACATCTTTACTACTGCATATTAAATACAATGATAGAAATAAACTCAGAATATAACATTCTTTTAAATTGGAAAAAAAATGCAGTTAACGCCCACAAAAGGTTGAAAAGTATCTGCTGAAAAGGATCTCAAATTATGTAGTTCCTTTACTCGAAGATTTCTATCCAGTTTCAAAATGTCAAAGTAAAAGGATTGCATGGTTGCCGTAACTTTGTCTGCCTGTTATTTCTTCATATCCCACTCACAGTTCTGTTTTTATTTGGTGTCGATTTTAATCTTTTGATTATTACTTGGATCAGTATAGTTAATTGGCATAGAACAAGCAAGTCTTTGAAGTCAGACAGATCTGATAATCAAATCCCAGTTTGAGCACCTAATCAGCATGCGATAATTGTTACTTAACCTCTTTTTGGACTTAGTTTCCTCTTCTTTAAAATACTGCTTATTTCTCAGGGTTGGTAAGGATTAAACAAAGCATGTGATCACACATGCTGGAGTGTGTATACATGTATGGTCCCTTGAGTGGAAAACTATACACCCACGATTAAGACACTGTTAGCCAGAAAATCTCCACTTAACGGGTGTATATGTCCTCTGAAGAGCCCACCATTGACGGTGTTCATAATTTGGTGTCTGTCTCTCCACCTTCAGATGTGCCATTCCGTTTTTCAGTCTATGGGAAGTACTAGGTATTATCTAAATGAAAGCTGATGACACCTACTTGCCTTTTGAACCCTTCAGTTTCCTTAGAGACAAAGAAGTGATGTATATTTGGGTGGTAGAAAGACAAAACCCTCTTCTTCCTCTCAGAAGAGATTCATATTTCACCTTATGGTTCTACATTAACATAGAAGTGATTTTCTGGTTTCTATGTGCTTTTAATTTGGGGGCATGTTAGATGAATTTTCCGTTACTTTGATAGGTGAGTTGAGAAATTAAAGTTTAAAGGATGGTGCAGAAGAAGGAAGAGGAATATGAGAATGGTGAGATGAGAAAGGGCCCAAAGATCAGTTTGACCAGATTGAGGCAGGTAGATGAAGAAGGAGAAAGTGGTACGTTAGGTGATGTGAGAAGTGCTGGGTTCAATGTGTCTTACAGTATTTTGTTCATACCCCTACTTCCTCACGTGTGTGTCTCTATTTCTAAAATGCTTTTTTGTGACACTGGTTGTGGCCAACTGTATTGTGTGTGTGTGTGTTTCTGTGTAACCTTCTTATTAACACCCAGACTATGTACAAGACACCTTTGGAAGAATACTGGGGGGCATTCATAGATGAAAAAATAATCTCTCCCTAGCAACAACAAATTGCTAACTTACATTCTTTCTTGAAGGTATGAGCAATCCTGCACTGACCATGGAGAATGAGACCTAACTCTTCTAACAAAATTCACTCAGACTTTATGAAAGTAAGAAAAACCTTTCCTGTATTGTTGTTTTATATTTTTAGTAGTTTTCTAGTTCTCTTAGGGCAAATAATTTCCAAAAACAGTTATTTTTGAGTGGCTCAAATAAGAGGTGTCTTAGTCGACCTCTGGACATGGATTCAGCTTCAGTATCAGCTAGCATTTAGGTTAAGCTGATAAATTATAAAAAATAAGGTGATGAACAAAATTCATTTTTATAGTAAGGCGTTAAATAGCAAGAATGCAAAATATTGAACTTTACATGACAGTTTATCTTGTCATTTCATAGAATCATGTGCGATTTTCATTTTTGGTTGTTTCTATCCTTCAGGATGTACAGTGGTCATATCCTTGACCTTCCGTTAGCTGAATCTCACTGGGTCTAATTACAAGATGATTACATCTTGTTAGCACAGATCTCTGCCGCCCTATTTTCGGTCACAGTAAGACCCCAGAACGTGTCACCCTTAAAGTGATAGGAGTTCCAAATCATTTTCTTTAACACATAATTTTCTTAAACCTGAACTTCCAAATCATTTTTCTTATAACCAAATCTTTTTATACGTCTATAGTCAATAAAAAGCTACAGTAAAGAGCCCCCCTTGGAACAAAGCTAGAAACATCTTAACAAAACAAACAACTCTATGTACTGTTACAAGAAACAATAAAGAGAATTGAATATTAAATTTACCAAGATCCCTCTCTACTTTCAGATCTGTGACTTAGCAAGAGAGTAGCATCTAAAACAGAATCATTTGTGTCGAAGTACTTCATGGCTGTCTGGCTTTAGTTTGGTTTTGGTTTTGAAGAATAGACATGTAACTCCGTGTACCAGTGGGCAAGTGTTTCGGTTTTGGATAACTGTACGTGATGGTATAGTAGATCAGTCTGATCATACCTGTGGTTGGAATAGTGAAAATTTAATGTTCTTAATTTGGTTACCAAAGAGACAATGTAAATTTCTGGAAATAATTCTTAAAATGTAACTATGATTATACAGATGTGAATCACTAGCCAATACCACACGCAAAATATTATAGTTCTGGAGAGCATACAAAGTTTCACAGGATTTTTTTTTCAGTATGTTAAATTAGTTATAATTACCATTGTTTGTGATGTCTGTATTAAACATTTTACAAGTTGACGTAGTAACGTGACGTCATGCGTAAGTCAGGTAGATTTCCCAGGATTTTGACAAGATCGATGTTGTGTTTGTTCATCATTATTCTCACCACTTTGCAGTGCCAGACACAGAGTAGGTTCTAAAGAAACCATTGGTAAATAGGTGATAAAATAACATCATGAAGTTAAAAATCTCACAGAAACTTGATTTTATTACATTTGAATATATGACCATAGTGGTCATAAAAACCCAATGGCAGCATGAATCAGCTGCATGATGTGAGAAAAAAAGTCATTTTCTGATGTGATGTTTTTCGTTCTGTTGACATAACCAATGATAGGAAAATGTTTCTTTAAAAAAACTTAATTTTCCTAAGGTAGCTAATAGATAGTCAGAATAGCTTTCAAAAGCTTTTCCTGCTTTACATCTCAGACTTGTACTTCATTCAGTACACTTCATACTAAACAATATTATCTGATATTAATACACCTAATTTTATTGTATTACTAAATGAAATCTTCATAGTCTCTCCTCCTCTGTTTGAACTACGTTAGTAAATGACCTGTGGCCTTTTTATAAAATATTCCTTAGTTCATTATAGTTGCCACATAGTCATCCTGTGCCTAAACCCACAGTAGTGCTGAAGGGTAGATTAAATTTAGCCTGCCCAAACTTTGCTCTTATGCAACAGAAATTTTTAAAATGTAGTGCTTCTATGCACTTGAAATTTTAAATTATTCCCCTAAATCCCCTGCCGAAATCACTTGTCACTCCTAAACGCCCATGGGTCTCAGACAAATTGAGAACTAACAACATAGAACTCTGTCCCTCAGATTGGGGCCCCAAGCCACAGCATTGGCATCACCTGGAGCTTAATAGAAGGGCGGAATTCTGGAGCTTATCCTAGACTTACTGAATCCGAATCTGCATTTTAACAAGACCCTCCTGTCTTGTGTGTGTATATTACAGTTTGAGAAGCACTGATGTAGAGGTCTTTTTCTGTATCAAAGAACTCATCTACTGGGCCTTCTAGCATAGAAAACATTTAATTTTGAACGAGGATGTTACTGCAACAAACCATGAATGAGTTGGCTAGCTTTGTTTGCTTGTTTGCTTGCTTGCTTTTGTTTTTATCATTAACACAATGGTTTCACGTTTTTCTGTTTCATTCCAAGGTATCAATACTGTTGATGGATGGAAGAGGCTTCCCACACGAAGGCACCATTAGCCAGTTTTTCCCATTTCCCTCTGGCTGGATCTACAGAATATGAATTGATTAGTTCTCTCCAAGCCGTTGCTTAAAGCGTAACACATTTTTAACCCAGTATACAGTTTGTTTCAACTAACACAAATTCCTGTTAAATACTAAGAGTGGTTATGGTTGATGAATCAAGGACAAAAATATCTTCTATCATAAAAACCTGAAATAAATTCATGGGCCAGTTTTCACCCAAATATTTGGGTAGCACAGTTTATTACATCAAAAGCCCATTTGATCCTCTGATTTTCTGTTCATAAAATTGAAAGTATTAAGATACTGAGATTTAAAGGAATTCAAGTCACATTGTAATAATCAGCTTTATTCATAAAACCTAGTAGTTTCCTGTGAGAAGGGGGAGGTAGTAAATGGGACTAGTTTACTCCCTCCGGTGTGAATCCAGCCTCAGACTGCGTGGACTGTAAAAACTACGAATTTATTACAGATTTCAGATGGCCTGCAGTTGAAGATGACCATCCATTTTTTTTGCCGGACTTTAATCTAATTCTAGCCTTTGTTCCCTGCTGGAAAAGAAGTGTGATCGTTGAAGCTGGAGCTCAGCTGGCTAGAAAATCGTTGTCAGAACGAGTGCATTTCCATTACATCAGAAATGTATTTTCATCTCTTTCAATTATCTGAAAATTGGGGGAAAGTCTACAATCCCACTTCTGAAGATTAGTTTATGTTATTCTTTTGCTGGCTTGGCTTTTGAAAATCTCTTTTTAGGTTATTTCTCCTGTTGAACATAGAAGAAATACTGAATTTCTGTTGAGAATTCATCATGGACCAATAGATGAATCCTCCATTGATACCTGTTTTATTTCTGTGTCCTCTCATCAAAAGTTTGACAGTTTAATAACTACATAGGTCCTCAAAAACCGGCTACGATTAAATTATGTAAATCATCAAAAATCATACACTTTTGGAAATTTAGTTCAACGTGAACTAAATGGCTTGCTGTTTGGAAACTGAGTTTAAGGTAAACTAAAGTGGTGTGTTTGTTGATGCCAAAATGTTCGGCTTCAGTAAATACACCAAGAAGCTCTTGTGCCTTGTATGCACTATTAAAAAAAAGTTTTATTTTATTCTTTTTAATTTGATGGAGTGCAAGTTTTGTAAATGTTAGCAATTAGAATATGCTGTATACATTTTTTTGGTACTGATTTTGAGAATTTAAAGCAGATTACCTTTTAAGACTACACAGCTAAGGAACTGGTATTTAATCAGAGAAAACGGTATTAAAAGTTTTCAAAATCTGACTTAGACAAACTGAACACAAACTAGACTAGAAGATGAGAGGATAATGGAGTAAAAGATCCTTGCAATTATTCATCCTTGCTAAAAATACAGAGTTTTATATTAAATGACTTTATGAAAGAACCAATGTCAGCCCGGTCCATTTTATAAGTCATTTCAGTGCAGTTCTTTGAACAATAGGATGGTGGTCTTTTTCAATTTTTTTTTTTAAGCTAAAGCTTTTGATCTGAGAGTCTACTTCAAGAAATCTCAGAAGGTATGATACATTTTTACTTTTTATCTTAAAGTATTTTTGGTCATCATTTTTCACTACCTGAAGTGCCAGGTTGGAACCTGTAGCTGCTGCTTGAAGTCTTAAGGGCAACAGCATCATGTAATGTATTAAAAATTATATGCAGCCAGGTTTCCTCAAAGCACAGTACTAGAGCTGTCCTTAGTGACAGGTGTCCCCTCCTGTCAAACTAGAAGCTAGGGGAAGAGTGGGCTTTTGATTCTTCACTTTGCTAGAGTGCTGTTAACCACCCCTCTTTAGCTTTTTCATGTAATTATTGAAACACATAAATCAATACACATTAGAATGAGATTTGAAAACATATTTTAAAATAAAATGTTTTTCATTATATTGTAATGGTCCCCTTTTTGGTTTCATACGATGACAAATCTTTAAAGGGTTTTTTGTTTTGTTTTTAATTTTAGGGGATTATAATTTTTGGAGATGATGGCGCTGATCACTAGATATGCAGGATCCATTTTACTGGAGTGAATAAAGCATCAAATAAACCTGCATTTTGTATGTATTTATAAATTGCACCTTAAAAACACCTTAAACATTTTACTTTAAATACTCAGTAACTCAGATTTGAAGACACCTGAAGCATGATTCCTGACAGTCCATTAAACTGACATTTTGATTTTTCCTGTTTTTAGAGATTCTATCATATAGGTATCAATATTTAAGAATTTTTTCATTTAATAATATTGTACAAATGCTTCATATGTATTAGCTAACTATTTGCCATTGTGTAGGTAAAGAATTGTTTTTTTCAAAGATAAAGAAAAACTGCATCTAAATACAGTGATGAGACATTCAAGGAAGTGCTTATCTGCAAACTCCCTCCTCTTATTCCATAATAAAGGCAGGTTGATCACCTTTGTTAGCTGTTGATATGCAATTGCCTTTGCACTGACAATCTAAATGGCTTTAAAGATACACATTCCTAACAGACTGCCAGAACTACTACAAAACTCATGTCTGCAGCCTGCTCATAATATAGGTCTTTTGAGAAGAGATGGATGAAAGGATGATGTAATTACTCCTTAGTAGTTAAATGAGCCTGAAGACAATTAGAAACAGACAAAATTCAAGCACACTGAAAGCAACAGATAATTGGAAATTTGGTATGTTTGACAGAAAACTGTCTTCACTAGGAAAGTCAAACACAAAGGTCTTATAAACCATGTTCATAAAAAAAGTTAAGCTAGTAATCATGTGATTCATGCTTCAAGAAAACCTGTGAAAAAGCTGTTACTCTATTATCTTACCAACTAGCAAGTTTTCCCTATTTTGAAATAGTATGTGTAAACCTACTGGGCTGACTCTGGAGTTAACACTGTATACTTTGGTATACAATTATTATATTGTCAGATATTTACTTGTATAAGTGATAGTTCTGATACTCTTATGAATTTTTAAAAATACCACATATATACAAACCCCGTAAATGTTAAAAGCAAATCCGCTTACACCGTGAACCATGATGAAGGTATCCTCCAGTATGACCATCCCACCCACCTCCACAGACTACAAATTCCGACCTCGTCTGAAGTGACACAGTTCAACAGTGGATTTTCACATGTAACATACATCTCTAGGTTAAGAGCTTTCTGTGGACAACTGTCTGAAGTCATCCCAAATATTTGAACAGCCTGCACTTCTTTCCACATACTTAGCCAGTGAGGACTTATTTCCTGGAGGCAGACTGCCTTATACACCTTAAGTATTTGTTACTCTTTTCAAAGAACCACTGGAATTTTTTTTAACCTTGTCTTGGTAAAAATTCATAGATTCTCATTTTTATTGAAACTTCAGCAATTTGATCACATCACTTATTAAAAGCATTAAGTACATTCCAGCATTAGAGAAGTCTTGATTTTTAAAACTAACATAGTCTTTTCCTCCACTAGATTTAGAATTTAGTAACAAATAAACCTTTGTTACAGAACACAAGCAACTGTGTTATACTTTTTAATGGTCCAAACCACGCACTCTCCTTTTCTCTTTGCCATGATGAGTTTGTTATTCTTTTACAGTAGAGTCCTGATTTGTATCGAGTGGACATCACTGAAGGGATGACTCCGAGTAGGCTTGTTTCAAAGGAACTCCTGTGGATCATAAACTATGCACACGAAGTATCTCCCAGCATGATGGTCAGTGTAGCAAGAGGCTCTGAAATAGGATGTTTTTCTGTCTTCGGAAGAAGAGGATGTAAGTAAAGAGGGTGCTTGTCCATAATGCAATCCTAGGTTACTAAGAGTGCAGTCTCTGACACCCTTTAACTGTTCTTTAGCAACAAAAAGTTCAAATGAAATAGCCTGGCCATTGCCAATAAAGACGACTTTAAATCACTTGCAGTCTTTAAATCATTTGCACTCTTACTACAGGAGAGTGATAGCAAAAACAACACTGGTGACAATGCCCGTAGTTCTTTGATATTCCTGCTCATAGCCACTATTCAGTATTCTGTTTACACTTGGTGGGGAAATACGCGTCGGGGTTATTCCTCTTTTGTGTTGACTTAATTCTGAGTACCAGTTAAACCAAAGGGGGCCTTTTGATAAGTGATTTTAAACTCTGATGTATGCTAAAGCAGCTCCTTACTGCTCAGAAAAAGCCAGAACTATTTAGATTCAGGAAAACAAACTGATTTATGTTGCATCTTCCAGGGAAGGTTTAACAATGTAAGGAACTCAATTCTGATGTGAATGTAATACTTATCTTACTACGTCTCGTTTGACAGATAAAGGTGCTTAATCAAACTGGGGGGGAAAAAAAAAACACCATACATTGGCCCCAACGTAGAGTTCTGTTGATGCTGAATTAAAGAACTGCTACCATGGAAAGCCTCCGTTCTGTTGTTTTTTATTCAGCCGAAAGTAAGGCTACTGTCAGAATTTAGATTTCATGTCTTTTTGGGTTTTTTTTTTTTTTTTGGTATGTATAGGCCCTAAAGTCTAGTATTAAAAGTACCTTGTGACCTGATCAAACGTTTATTGTGTGAAAGTTGAGTACTTTTTAAAAAAGCAACCTTAATTACACACTAACCTTAGTGCAAAATGCAAACATGTTTTAAAGTTCTTTAAAAAATATACTTAGGCAAGAAGTAGAGGATATGGATGAGTCCTGAATGGCTAGAAAGGAGCAACAGGAGGACAGTCTGCTTATCTGCATATGTACACTCCAGGTATGAAGATTTTGTTCGTTTATGTTTTTACATGTTCTTTGCCCTGGTGTAAGACTCCAGCCAGCAATAACCGATGTTAATTCTTGCTCAGAAAAAAAAGGAAAACAAAGATGTATGACACAGGTGAAATGGGTCCCTGCCAAACCAAGCACCTTACATTTTCCTAAGTTTTTCAACTTGAGCAACTCAACTTTTTCCCGCTCCTTGCATATATTGTTACATCATCCTGTCTTAGACTCCGCTACTGACATGTGGTTCCTCAGCTTCTTTGAAAATATTCTCACCTATAGTTATTTCTCACCTATAGTTATTCCACAGAAACTTAATAATTAGAAACTAATTCTTTAGTCACTTCAAACACAGCACTGATTTATCAAAAATAAGGAATAGCTGGGCAGTACTGGTAATATCTGACTCATTAAGAGCCAAAGAAAAACACTCAAAATCAATTGTCTTCTTCCATAATTAACTGTTGATATTGTGCCTTACGTCCTCACTTTTCAAGCGACTGTTCTCATCAAAAAGCTGATGGTCTTAAGTTTATTCTCTCTGGATACACTTCTTTGGACTGCTGCATTCAAACATGATGTAACTCCCCATCAATAAATGGCTTTGCTTGGCTAACAGATGGGCCACTTATAAACATACTGTGGTTGCAGCCCTATTTTCAATTTTTATTTCTGTAAATAAATTAGGCTGTGATGAGGTACTTCAACTTCAAAATTCCTAATTCTCTTAACTGCTGCTTTCCCATGAGTTGGGAACACTGTGATGAGTACTTAGTCTGGTTATATGAATGAATACATGTTGCACTTTTCTAGCACAGTTACACTGTGATAATTGCATAATAAATACAGTATTTTTACCATATAATTTGATAATATAATCCACACTCCAATGTACCTTAAAAACACACCATTCAAAATGCACTTTTCTTGTTTTGACATACACAGTGCTATGGTACAGAGATACACATGGCTCTCCCAATGCTGTCAGGTCATGATGTGCATCAGATTTTGTAGCATACTGAGCAGGAATGTGAAATGATGAGAATGCCATGGGCAGTTTCTGCAGCAGTTGCTCAACTTTCCCACTGTAGTGCAAAGATACCCACAGACAGCACATAAGTGATGAATGTGGCTACATTCCCATATAACTATCTTTGGACACTAAATGTTCAATTTTATATAATTTTCACATGTCTAGAAATACTATTCTTTTAATATTCTTTTAATTTTTTCCCCAACCATTTAAAAAATGTAAAATCCATTCTTATCTCATTGGCCATATAAAAACAGGCAGCAGGCTGGTTTTGGTCAGTAGGCCAGTTTGCTGACCCTTGCTCTAGTAAATTTAATAAAATATGGTGAGTCCAGAATAAATGGCTTAGGAAAACTAAAAAATTATCAACCAAATATCTTTTATCCAAAAGCTAGATTTAGTAAAATAAAGGTCATAAAGTTCCTCTTTTAGAAGTTATAATAAAATGCATTAGTTCTTAGAGACAGAAACCAAAATTGATACAAAGTATGAAATTCAGCAACTACATGGCTGTTCAAAGGCAATCTTTATAATTCCTATTTTCTTAAGAAGATGAAGATCAAAATAAAGAGAAATCAGCTAGATACCTGCTCTACTGTGTTGGCTTTAAAAAGAAACCACAGTAAGTTATCCAAATGCATTTACTTCGTAAATCTTTCAGAATAAATGCATTCCTGGAAAGGGTAGATAGAAGTCAGTTCTTAACATCTAGCTGAGGTATGCATAAAAAAATAAGTCAACACTGTTGAAATATAGAAGGTTCAGGTTGATTTTTCAATTAAGAGATTTAAAATCAGCTAGTTAATGAAGTTACTGAGTTCAGTTCAGTTGCCCAAGTTAAGAAAGAAAAAACCCACACTATCCCTCAAATAAATATTTATAAAACAAAATTACCAGTCATCAACATATATAAGAAAACATTTCTGAAGCCTTTATTTACAAAAGCTTTAAAAACAAATACCTTCTGTTTCGCAAATAATGTTTTGTTTAAAAAGGACCACCCAGTTACAGCATTGCAATATCATGAATAGAATGTACAAGGGGAACAAACCAATGTGGCTAACAGTTGGAGATTTGCTAATACTACTGATTGAAGTGTAGATAACACACATCATAACTTGTAGTCCATCATTTCAGGGCAGAGTTAATGATTATCAAAATGTCTTCCTACACATGCTCTGGTCTGGTCACATATTCTGCATGGCTAAATATTTCACAGTCTCTTTTGTCAATATATATAAAATAGATTGCAAAGATATACACAAAAAAATAAACAAGCATTACACTCCTCAGGTAATTTTATTAGCTATATTTGCATATAGCTAATATATATTTCTTGTATTTTGTTGTTTTGCACCAAATCTGTCCATTATTTATCTCTGTAGTAACTGTGAAAGCACAAATTTTTTGTCTTCTAATTTAATTTGGTACAAAATATACCTAAAGACTTACTATCTTTGGATTTTAATGAAATTGATTTGTGGAATCAACAAATCAAGAGCATCCTAAGTATGGCTATAAAATTTTTAAAAAATTAAAAATAAGGGTACACAGCAATGGAATAAAAAGAAGCAGGTCAAGGGAAGTGTGTGATCATAAAATAATTGCAGCTTCAACATCTTGGATACCAATTTCCTGGCAGACACTAAACATCCAATCACAAAGTATTTTTCCTGAAGGGTGTAAAGCTGGTTTGAAAAATTCTTCAGTCACAGAGCAGCCTACACATGCCAATTAGAACTGACAGACACTAGATGTGCTTAGAAGATTAAATACTACGTACAGAAACAGCAGTTACTAAGCTCCTCAGTAGTTTTTTGTCTTTTTTTTTTTGTAGTCTTGCTGAATCAACCATTTGCACAATGCATGTGCTTTATTCTGTGGGTCAAAAACAAGTAAATACTGTATAAAGTTGACAGACGGTCATTTTTCCAGCTAAGAGCAAGAAAAACCAAAACTGCTGATAAAACAGAGGATGTGAGTCACAATCACTCTCTAAAGTGCAAAATTGATGGTCCACAATCTCAAATAGCTAAAACTCCTGCAGAATGGAAGGGAGACATGAAACAGGGAAATAAATTACAGTCAGTGCTAGTTAATTTAGGAAAGGGAAAAAAATAATAAACCAAGCTCAAGTAGGTAAAGTTTATAGTATTCAATATGATGTAGCTTTCCCCACCTTGTCACATATATCTACTAAAAGTATATTAAGTTAAGGCCAAATTTAACCTGAATGCTTTTCTATTTATTAAGATCTGAGATAGGAATGGTCATACTTAGTACTGAAAGGCAGAAAATAAAATGAGCTATGAAAGAAAAAAAAAGAAAAAAAAGTAATGTCTATTGTTCAAGGGATTCAACAAGAGATAAAACCTATATACAAGCATGTGTGTATCTCAAATAAAATAAAAATAAAGGAACTATTTCATGTCATGACTGCTTGTTGGCTTCCTCTTCATATGCATTCCCTGTGCCATTCTGCACATAGGATGAACCAGAACCAAGGCCATACAAATGACCACAATATTTGGCATCATCAATATGATCTTCAAAGAACATCTAAAAAGGAATTTTGGAAAAAAAAAAAAAAAGATAATTTTAACCAAAAGGTACCACTAGTAATTTATATTTCAGCAATGTAAGTACTGACTGTTCATTAACTATGATGACAGCTCTTTCCTATGATGCTCCTTTGAAGCCACATGTTTAAAATCAATGACTGACTGATGTTCTCAGGATATACACAGCTCAAAAGAAACCAAAGAAAAAGACTACCAAAAAAATGTATAAACACACGTCTTTCCTATTAACACTTAGAGCAATTTTATGAGAATACAGTCAAAATCACTTCCGAGTCAGTTATCACTTGGCAAAATAGCTATTATGCTTTCTACTATTAATACATTTCTACCAAAAATTTTAAACTCCCTGAAGTGTTTTCAGTCAATTCTTTAATGTCCAAGATGATATACTCCAAAAATGCTATAGTAACTATTTTGCAAAAAGGAAAAGTTTTTTGTAAGCAAAGGAGTCCGTTCTGTTTTGTATCTGCACAGCTGGCTTTCTTTTCTCTGCATTTACCTACAGTGAAGTATCCCTGTGCCTATCACTTAACCTTAAAGGTGACTTGTGTTCATTCAATTTCACTCTTACGTACCTAACTTCTTTATATTTGAAGAACTTATCTCTGCCTTTTGCCACTTAAGGAGTGTCTGCCCAACATGATTTTTAATTTAACTAACATTTCCGATTTATGTAACCCCTTTAGAATTCAAAACCTCTTTGTAAGAACCTCCTAAAAAGCATGCATTCTACTTTGTAAACCCTCAAAGGACAGAAGAACAGCAAGAGCAAATGGTATTTTCAGCAGCAGTTTAATGCCTAAGAGAAGCCAATGCCAGGGGAACTTAACATATGGATTCCTTGACTTGACAGAAGCAAAACTGATGTGTCTACAGAAAGTTCTGTGGAGTTCTCACAATAGTCATCAGTATGACATTGGATAAAAGTTGCTAGCTTCTAGCCTCAGTTTCTTCACCTAAGAAATAATATGGTTGGACCTACATGATTCCTAAGGTACTTAAATTTTTAAATTTTTTATTCTATAATGAACTTATTTTTTCATTTCCTTCTGAACTACATTTCAAGATGACTTATTTTTGATTACTTTCAAGTGTGGTGGATATGACTTATACGGTACCTATAATTTTATCATCACTTAAGTACTTATTGCCCCCAAACTTTTGCCATTAGATTTAATGTTCTCAACCTAACAACCAAGAGAGAAAAAGGCACTGATGTCTTCATACTTCTCTCATTTTGAAAAAGGCCATTCCTGTGAGCAGTGAGTCAGATCCTGCCTGATGCTGTGGTCCTATCCGTTCCAGCTCTAACTGTTCAGCAACTTCCTGTAAACCACCCTAGAAGAAAGAAAAATTTGCCCGTCAAAAGAAAGAAACATTGCAACACCTGAATTCACAAATTACGTAACTTAAACAATGATTAAAATAGAAACGAACTTCAGTATGTAAAGACGGACCTTATGAGGATGAGCAAAAAATAGAGAATGCATTACCGATTATTTGCTGAACATGGAAAATTCATCATACAGGCAAAGTGACAGGCAGACAACTGTACTGCAGATGCGGGGGAAGCAGGTCATACACAGAGTAACAGGTATACAGGGTTATGTTTATCAAGCACATTCACAGTCCATGCATCAATTATAAAACTGCAGTTACTTTTATATTTTCTTAAGCTTCACAGCAATCTATCTCTAAACAGTTTCATCTAAATAATTTGTACAAAACAAAGCTGTTATGACTAATCAAATCTGTAATAATTCACTAAATGCTTAACAATGGTTTTCGTTAATTTAAAGTTTTAAGAATAAGCTCCTTAGAAGGGTCCACTAAACACGCCTACATTAATATTGCTAGGATTAAAAAAGAAAGATGAGAGTGAAACATAGGAAGCAAGAGAATAAAACAGAAGGAGGGCAGAAGGAGAGGGGACAGAAGGAGAATAAAGAAGGGGAGGATGGGAGAAGAAAAAGGAAAGAGACACCAGGAGCCGCGACAAAACACAAAACTCCTCTCAATTGTGGAGGCCTCCACCAGCAAACTAGCCCTCCCGACACCACAGCTTCAAACAGTGCTTCCCATGCAGCTGCTTCTGTGCTAAAAATAGCGTGAGGATTAGGTATTACTAGCAGCTGCTTAGGAGAGCAAGGAGAGAGTCATTCAGTACGGGAGACTACAGGGCAAAAAAAAAGTACCTTTGTCACTAATGTAAATTTTAACACAGCCGGTTACTTGGCATATTCAGAGTATCTACTGTGCTTAGAAATTCTCCAATCATGTACACATAATGAACAATAATTTGATTCTCTGTTCTCGAAACTGTCTTTGAACAGACATGTCAATTTTAAAAAGCATTTTCACAGCCAGATGAAAACACTTCAGCCTTGGGTTCCCAGTATGCAGTACTTGCAGGGGCTATCCTTTCCAGAGTAATAAGGATAGCCCACTGCAGGTTCACCTGACTCACAAAAGTCTCTTTAAATTGCACAGAATTCTGCTGTGCTTAGGTGGCACAAACGTGCAATAAGCTTTCTGAGAAATTTCCCTGGTTAGATGCTGTATCCTGTAACGAGGCAAGCAAACCTGGCCAAAAGACTGCTGTTTCAGTTCATCTGTCAAAAGCAAAGCTTCCTTATTCAATTCCTAAATTATTTCTTTCTGCATAAAAGTAAAGCTCTTAAAGGTTTTACCATTTCCTAGAAGTCTAACTTTCCTTGCACTTCTAAAAAGCTGGTGAGGAGAAAACTTGGTCAACTTTGATGTAGGTTCTATGAACCAACCACTTTACCTAAATGTTTTCCTTTAGTTAAAGCTTAAATACAAATACACCTAAAATAATTAAACCATTATTTTCCTTAGGACCCTGTACCCCCACAATTTAATTCTCAAATTAAAGGAACACTTTTCCTTATTAAAGACCTTTGTTTTTGTTTAGAAGTAACAATTAATACATACGTGGTAAACAGTGTCAGAATGTAAGCTACGGCCTAGACAGGACCTACCTTACTGTAGCGCTTACTGTTAACAAGCTGACATCCATGGGCCAGGGGAAAAAATCTTTTAGTGATGTAATTTACTCCTAGGAACATGACCCTACGACTAGACCCAACACACTAATCTCTAGCCAAACTAAGCCGAAGGGGAAGCTCTCTCTGCTACATGACTGACGACCTCTGCACACTGCTGGCCACTTCAGATTTTATCTTGCACGGAGAGACTGCCTGTGTGTTGGAAGAAGGAGAATCTGCACTTCTGTGCAGGGAGCCTCAGTTTCCATGATGCTCTGTGACTTTCAGCCTAACAAGCAATGACAAAAATCTGATCTTTGGTTTGAATCGTGCTGAAAAACTTATTCTGCCGATATATACTGAACCTTTGTAAAAGGACTTCATATAAATTATTACTTATGCGAGAAAAAGAATCAAATAACTACATTTACTATAAAACTTAAAAATACGGTTTAAATCAACATCCCAGCCCAGGATCTTGTAAGTCACCCAGTGTGAACAGTGCACTGATTACAGAAAAAGCCACTCCAAGCCTTACTTTGAGATTTTTGCAGCTCTTCATGAGGTACTTCACATCATAAATGACAGGAAAAAACAACCGAAGGATCTCAAAGAAGTCAAGTTCTTCTTCAGGCAAGTTAGAGTTGGTCAGGATTTTGATTAGGTAGCCAAAGTCATAACCACTAGAAAAGGGTTAAAGAATACAGAAGAGAGACCATAAATACCAGAGATGAAAAAATAAATTTTTTTTGATACAACTTTTAAGTGAGTCATACTGTAGACAAGAAAAAAAAAAGGAATCAACCAAAAAAAGTACACAAAAGGACAGAGAAAATAAACATGTTTACAATTATGATGGGAAAACGCCATCAGTTCGGAATGGCATTCAGAGGGTGAAATAATCTTTCCATCTTTTACATAAAGAGATCATATACTTCAAAAATCCAAACAGTAATTCCCTAACAAAGTATTTTTACTTCCCTTAAGTGATTTTAAGAAGTACTGTGTCCCCTCAGAATTCTGTTCCCATCTCAATCCCCAAGACACTGATGGGACTGCTGCACATGAAAGCAGTGAAGGAGGAAAGGCGGAGAACTACCACCCAGAGGGTAAGAAACCAACCCCACACTCTCACACTCTCACATCAAGGTCTCCTAACCTCAGGGTTTGACTTTCCCCACAGCTTTATGCCTCCCTATACTCCTGTCCACAATCAGACCCCCATTTTTCCTATCTGCCTTTCCTTTGAGGACCTCTCACAGGAGGCTCTGCCTGAAGAGCCCGGTTCCCAAAGACAGTTCATACATGCTGCTTCCTCGTACTGCCCTTGAAAGCACATGTACTGTTTCCTCCACATGTTTAATTAAACAGGGTAGGTATCACATCTAAAAAAAAATTTTTCTTACTGCACACAGTTGGGACTCAAATATTTCATGAGACATGCTAGTAACATATTTTAAGTGGGGATTACAAATAATATTTATACTGAATGTTTAGAAATTTACTTCTTACTTCAGAAAGAGAAAAAAAAATTTTAACAATGAAGACCATTAACTAATAGTAAGGTATAAACAATAAACAGCAGAAACCTTTAAATTTCTGGTAGGTGACAAAGAGGTAACTTTAACTTTGCTGTCTATCTAAAACATAAGTCAATATATTTGCTTACTACTAGTAAAAGTAAGATTATATTAGAGTTGAGGATTTATAAATTTCTGAAACTAGTCTGTGTACTAGAAATAGATTAGAATATGAAGAAAACACTTAATGACATTTAGTAGAATAAAATCTTAACATATCCTGACAAATCTTCAAATCTATCAGTCTAATCTGGACCCTAAACTCTAAGACATGACCCTTCTGTTTTTCCTCATCTTAAGATCCCAAAGCCTAGCACAGTATTTGCTCATAGTATTTTCTGAATGAAAGAACACGTCATGCATAGTAAAAAGGACAATGCTTTCCAGTTTTTATATCTTAATGACCAGAAAAGTGAAAAAAGAACTCAAAAAACATTCCTCAAGTTACCAGCGACTTAAGCCTCATCTCCTGAGGTATAAGCTCAAGTGGAGAATAGAGAAGAAAGACAGGTGGACATTAGTATATTCAATACTCCAACTGAAAAATTACTGCTGAATACTGCACTGCAGTTTACCATATGAACAGTCCTTCACGATTCTTATTCATCACACAGGCCAGCGCTGGAAATTCTAAAGCATGCAGGGGCTTTTTTTTTTTCAAATGTGTGAAGTGGACCGACTATAAGAACATTAATACCTGCATAATGTAATACTTTTAAAAACATAACAAAAGGCCAAAGAAAATCATTCCCAAGGCCACTTATAGTCCCTGGGCTGCCAGTTTAATTTAGTTTACTTAGATAGGAAAACTCTTTCTCTTTTCTAAGTCTGTTTTTACAAAATGGAATTAATTTCACTTCCAGAAATTCTCTTCAACAAACTAGCTTTACCTCATAATAAGAAAGATTTAAAAACTACCAGTTACTGAGAATTTACTGTATATAAAACACTTCATTAAATGCTTTAAATGTTATTACTGATCATTAAAACAATTCTGTAAGATATTTCCAAGTGATTTCTTCCTAATACTATTTTTAAAAAAATTAATACCCACCACACACACACCCCCAGCTTTCTCTTTGCCATTCTTTTTCCATAGCACTTATCACCATCTCAGAAACCACAATATACAGTTCATCATTTAAAAAAAGTTGTCTGTCTATCCCTACCAGAATGTAAACTCCATGAAATCAAAGATTTTAGTGTATTTTGTTCATAGCTTAATTCTAAGAATCTTACCACAGTGCTTAGCATATGGTAGATAACAAATAAATATTTTAAATGAATCAATGGTTTCATTCATTCTAAGGCTTAGAAATGTTAAATAACTCTAGGTAACACAAATTCCAAATGGTACTGCTGGATTGAAACCAAAGCCTATTTCCCAGCTGTACTCCTTCCACTAGGCAAGACTCTCCTTCTCGTAGGCTACGGTGGATCCCACACCATTAAATGAACCTGTAAGCAGACCAGCATCAGCCTGTTGAGTTAGGAGACTGCTGTATGGCAGCTGATTCTTTGTAGAACTAAGCCTGGAATTCTGACACAGTGACCCAAGCCAAGTATGAAGCAGCTAGGAAACGGTAACACAAATGCCACTTTCAGGGCAATCTTTTTACCTATGAAATGATAGCCATTTGACCCCTTCACAGAGGACCACTCCTGATGTCATAAGAAGTTCTGCAAAATACTGGGTCTCAATTCCTTCCTCCTCATGTTTTTTAAACTGGATACCAGATGTTGTTAGTAGCTCTATAGAGTCCTGGGCATACATGTCCTCCCTGGCAGGAGAAAAAGAAAGACAACATTCAAAAGTGCCACAACTGTTTAACAAACTGTTTTTCTCCCACTTACATCCACAACTACAGTGCCAAAAACAACAAGTGAGAGGACTGGCTTGGGTCCATTTATCCCAACGTTTCACATATATGGAAAGAAAATAAATTTAAATGCAAAGGTCATTCAGTGTTTTAGAAAAATGTACATATAGTAAATAATCATTCAAAACAGTCCAATAGTGAGATTTTAATCTTTGCTATCAATTTCATTAGCCTTTCACAAGTTAA
This sequence comes from Vicugna pacos, assembly GCF_048564905.1. Classification (NCBI taxonomy): domain Eukaryota; kingdom Metazoa; phylum Chordata; class Mammalia; order Artiodactyla; family Camelidae; genus Vicugna; species Vicugna pacos. Next base: position 15,423,108 of record NC_133012.1, read on the forward strand.
ATAAATTCAACTGGATTTGAAAAAAAGGGTCCTCTACTCACCAGTGGCTACCACCACAAAGTAACAGACAAGTTCCTGTCAGAGGCTCTCAGGCTCAGCAGCCATTTTAACGCTGCCAAATGGAACTGTAGCCACAGGGGTGAGGGCCTGATCCATCTCCCATGCTCTCAGCAGCACCAGGAAGGAGACCCAAGTGGAAAACATCTGATGTGGCTGAGTTAAACCACATTCTGTCTTAAAGGAAAAGGAGATGCTTCCTCTCCCTAATGACGAGTCTTTCAAATGGCTCCAGTAAGCAGTAAACTGCTTAAAATGAAGGACTCCATTATAATAGCAATAATTTCTTCTTCTAACAACCTTAGTCCTAGAAGATTACCTTCCAAAAATCAAACCAGGAAATCTAAACATAAACCTATCTTTCAAGATTTCACTTAAGCCAAAAAGAAAGCCATCTCTAATTTCTAAGTGCAAACACACAGGTAACCAAAATACTGTATTAAATCAATAAAGTGACCAAAATGAAGATGTATGTTTCTGAGAATAATGAAAAGTATTTGGAGCACTGACCGCTGGATTTCTCCTTTTATTTATTTTTAAAATTGTGAGGATACTGGTTTTCACCGCCTAACCAAAGAAAATTCTATGAAAGCTTTAATAAAACTAAACCAAAAGGAACATTACCCTTGGGCCAAAAAGTATTCCTATGGTCTACTCTCTGGGAATCAATTTGCTTCTAAATGTCTTTGAAAAGTAACAAAACCAGGAACTGAAAAACAGAGTGGAACCGCAACAATTACTTTAAGTCAAAATTTCCTGGAAATTTTCCCTGGAAAACCCTTTTGGAGAGATATCTGAATAAATCCAACACAACTAAAAAAAATTATACAACAGATATGATTGGCCTTAAGATGCTAAAACCTTGAACAAGTAGACTCTCACTCATCAGGCCCTGATGCTCACTGAGAGACATGCTTTAGCAACTACAACCAACCAAAGGCATGACAGACCCTTTCTCTAGGCTCACATTATTCTGAGACAATATGCTTCCTCTCCTTTTCAAATCAGTGTTCCCCAAACTTACCCAATGATAACAATCACCCAGAGAACTTGGCAAAAATATGATGGATTCCCATGCCCCACACCTGGACCCATCAGATCTTAATCTCCAGGAGAAAGACCTGGATGAGTACCTCTAGTGTTTTGTGATCAAGTATCATATTTTGCTTCAATTTTCCTGTACATTAACAACTCTGAATTCAGTTTAGAGTGAATTACCAAATGTTAATCAGTACCTAACAATTCTAATTCTTGGATTTCAGCAATACAAAGCAGACAGAAGAGTTACGGGACCATGAAGTTATGATGGTGATGATCAGCTCTCCTCAGCACTGTGTCCCTGGTGCCTAGCACAGCTGCTGACACATTCATGCTAGGCACTCAATTAAAAAGTCAATTTTCATCTTTCTTCACAATATCCAAGATTCTGTTCATGGTGCTCTTTCTCCACATTAGGTCGTACCAGTTTTATCTTCCAACTGACCTTTTCTATTTAAATAGTATTTTTCACTCTATCCTTCTTAAACATCTCTTCAGACATTAACCTTAGTATGAATGGTAGCAAAATCTGGTAGCAAAACTATAGTAGTACTCTCTGTATAAGAAAAAAATGCCTCTCAGATATTGTAATAAAAAAGCAGTTATTAATAGAAAAAAGATGTTTCTAGAAAAGAAAAGTGTCAATTTCATCAAAACCGAGACACTGATGGGTCACCTCCTACTCATGTACTGAGATCACAACAGTACCTTAATAAAGAACAACGTTCTAATTATCAGCTTAGAAAAAAAGTAACATGGAACAAATGAAATGGGAAAAAAAATTTTTAAGGGCTATCCTTTGCAAAAAGGATAAAAGGCAATTTTCAGAACTGTAATACTTATAAAAGGTTATTATCAGTTTGGATAGAGATGAGTACTTTTCACCCTTTACAAAGTTCTGGAGAGTACATTATTAAATCCAACAGAGCAAAACAAAGAGTCAGGCTAAACATAATACAATTATAAGCCAAACTATTAAACCACTGACAACACTACCCTCTAAAATCATCAGTCCTGCTTTTTTTTTCAGCTCTTATATGCTAAATGCCACATTACAGAGCCTGGGAGTTTCTTACATTGGCACTACCATTAATCGTCCTATAGCTTCTTTTACTATTTTTCAAATCAGATGTTACAGCATATGATACAAGCAGAGGCTGTCAAATAGAAGGATACTGCAACATAGTAACATACTTAAAACGTATTAGACATTTCCCCAGCGTACAGTTTATAAATAATCTGCCCTCACCCTAAGACATGGGAAACCTCCCTGAGCTACCAAGACTACTCCTACCAATGATATAGAAACACTGTTAAGTAGGAAACTAGGTTCTGACCCAGGGCTTAAGAAATCAGATTCTGAATTGTTTCTAAAAGAAACACCAGGTTTAAGAAATACCATTACTTCTTCTAAACATAACTTTCAAGAGATTTTGTGGGCTGACCTGGGAATATAAGGATTATATTATATAATATTGATTTAAAAGGACAAAGCACCCAAGTTTCCACGAAATATCTTACCACCTATGACGTGTAATCTGCTCATAAACTGACCATAATAAAAATCTCTTTATAAGAAGGATAACTATTACAACAAACACAGATATATTTCAAATTGCACACAAAGTTTGAAAGCAAAATTAATGTTGCAAGGTCATTTTTTTCTATCAAGAAGTACTTTCAATACCCAGTTTTCTAAATTTTGAAAAAGCGGCAGTCATACTTTTCAAATAACATCTCTAAAACTCAAAGTATTTGAATTTAAAAGTCTTTATCCTAATTTTTTGGTCCCATAACAAAAAGAAGGATAACCTTTTGAAATGTTAGGTTTTAACTATTTCAGGATAACTACACCAAGTTTAGTTTTGAATTTCATTCATCATACTTAAGAGAAATTAATCTGAAAACTAAAAAACTAAAAAAGAAGTTTGGGTTATATTACTTTCCTACTTACGTCAAATTAAATTTAAAGTTAAACTGCCAAGTTGAAGTTCCTGGAGGGTATTCTCCTTGTTCATTCATAAATGTCAGTCCAAGCTGAATTATCTTTAACAAGTCTACATTACACCGCAACAGCTGGTACTGATAGTCAGCATTGCTCCTGAATTCTCCAATGGGTCTTGCAACCACACCTGGAAACTCGGTGTCCTGTAAAATAGTTTTAAGATTCATTATTTAGTAAATATTTGAAACCACAATCCACAAATTCCAAGGATAAATAATTTGGGGTACAAGTCAAAGAATCCTATTATAGGTGATATTCTACACAGTTCATACTCAAAGTACCTTTTAACTAGGAATGGCATTACTTTTTAGAACCATAAAATAAAACTCTACTATCTTAATGACTTCTTCTTACTTTAAATATAGTATCAGTAAAAAATTACTATGTATAATGTACACATGATAAATGCAACTAAGTACTCTATTCCCTAGGAAGGGGGGAAAAAATCACAAACTCATGTTTCTCAAGGAGTATGTGAAACTATGCTCACAGCGTTCTAATGTTAAAAGCAATGAAGAACTGGTTAAAAAGAATGGAAAATGCACCGTATCTTCCAATTGCTTTTCTGAAACAAGATTTATCTAAACACCAAAAACCCTCCTAATTTCTTGCACTAACAGTACTCCCTCTCTCTACAGTCCACAGAAAGCACACCCTTAAACACTGCATGCCACCCACTCATTCCTGTAGAGTGTTATCACATCTCTAGTGTTGTCATTCCTTATAATCTGAGAAAATAAATAATCACTATGAATTTCTACTGGAAAAAAATAACTTCAATTCTAATTATGGGTAAAGTACATCTATTATATAGAACACTATGTACACTCAAATATTCATATTTTAGCCAGTCAACCTGCCCCTCCCAAAAGAAGTGTATTTATTTATTTGGATTACATAGAATAAGAAAGTAATACAAGTATCAAAAGTCAAATTAGGGAACTAAGAACAAAACCTAAATACTACCTCACTATGAAGTAGTAAAGAAATTAAAACTTAACTAAATCCAGTTCAACCCAACAACCAGTATATTGGACACTATGTGTTATGATAGGTGTTGAGGGGAGAAAGAATGATTAAGACATGAATCTCTTACTTCTCAGAGCCAATAATCTAGAAAACAGCAGAGCAGCCAAAACAGACATTCACAGCTAGGTGCTAATGTTCCTCTGCTGAACAGAAACAGTTTCACACTCTTAACTTCAGACAAGGCCACTCTGTCACCGTAGCTGAACATATGCAAAAACAGACATTGTCCAAACCACAAAAATGATCCCACATCCTTCTATTGTGACTGAGTGACTGTTGCTTCCTGACAGCTTTAGCCTCCCTCTCATCTTCTCTCATTCTAGGTGAGACTTATTAAGATACCCTACCACAGAATCACCCAGCTTCCCACCAGCATCCAATCCAGAGCAAAGCCCTGCTTCTTCACTCCCTCCCTAAAACCACCTGACACAAGCCCAGATTCTAAAAGTCTTTTTAACACTTTCTTACTCAAGTGTCCCACAGTTCTAACACTGCATTTTCCCTCAATGCAGTGAGTAAAAAACCCCACTTGTCACACCACAGGTGTTTTCCTGGTGGTCTTTGGTTGGAGGTCATTGACAAAATTCTCTTTTCATAATTAAATTAATTCCTTAAAAAATCAACCAAAGGGTGGAACTCAAGATGTTTAAAAGCCCCTTTCCTCTCTCATAGAAAATATTTTAAGAATTTTGCTCATAGGCATACCATAGCAACGTAATTATATTTTCGGATAACTTGACGAATTTTCTTCATCTCTTCATCCAGGTTGCAAGCCCAAACTTCACAAATTCTTTGGCTATGATCTACAGTTGCTGCTGGCATAGTGAGGACACAAGGAGTCTAGCTGCCAAGCATCAAAATGTTATACTTGATTGAAGAACTGTTTCATAAAATACTTTATCCTTTATTTGTGTACCTGTCAAAATAAGAACCAGCTATATCAGGAATATGAATCATACAACAATTGAGTTGACAGAAACCTAAGAGATTACTTATTCAGAGTCCCTGATTCATAAGAAAATCAAAGTTTAGAAAGTGACTTGAAAGACTAGACCGTGAAAGTCACACAGCTAATCAGGAGAAAAAGGACTACAACACAGGTTCCCTGGTTCTAATATGTTATGTAAAAATAGTAGGTTTTGTGTATATACTAATCATTTTTTAAAACTTTCCATTAAAGATTGCTCTGAATTCAACCCACTCTTTGAATAAAATTTTATAAAGACATCCATCTCCAGATAAAAATGAAAAGTTAAATACTGATATACATCTGACAAGATCAGTTGTTACCAGGACAAAGGTAGTATTTGCTTTTATTCCTCATTAATTTAACATTCAAAGTCTGATTTGGTTACAATATCTACTTTACTGGAGTTTATTCAAGTCAGACTGGAGGGGCTAAAAGTAAATCTTTTTTTTTTTTTAAAGCTCCTTCTGAAAAATAAGTATCAGCCACAGAAACTGTTTCAATATCCTTAACTGAGGATGGGAGAAAGAAAGGAAGCAATATAGTATATTTTAAATTGTTTCTTCCTAATTTCCTAAAAATCAGAGCATTTTCCCTGGTTACCGAACACACGTCACGTTTCTGGTCCATAAACACAGGTGTCGTGGTACATAATGGTAACAGTACAGACCAACACTTTGATTCTTGAGCAGGGAAATTCCAAATGCTCCTTCATTTTTCACACAAGTTTGAAAACAAAATGGTAACATGTAAAAAAGGAAATTGTAACCTCCCCTTCTAAACTCTTCAGTCACCTCGAATGCTCTAAGAACAGAAACCAAAGATCCAGGGTACCCCTCCTCTGTAATCCTCTTCACGCCGCTAAACACATATACACACACGCACATACACTTTGGAAAGACCCTGTAGTTTAAAATCGCTTTCCTCCACCTCTCTCTCTCTACTACAGTTCCAGAAGCCCCAAAGAGGCACCAGAGGCCTTCTCATTACTGGAGGCAGCATCTCCGAACAGCGGGTTCCCAACGAAACGCGAGGATCGTACAAACACGTTCAAGTCACGGATAACTCTCATCCCTGGCAGAGAGCCAGTGCGAAGGCGCTGATAACCCTTTACTGGAACCCGATTGACTCCCAGACACCGCTGCGTGAAGGAAAACGGGGAGCTGAGGATCTAGGCCACCGCCCTCCACTCCCAATTTCCGCCCCACAGCCTCGAAGCCCCAGGTACAAAGCCTTCGCGTCATCAGTCCGCGCCACCCGCTGACATACCCCCAGCCCCGGTTACCCTCCCCCCTCCTCCCGGCCCTTTCCTCCGCCAGCCGCGCTCCAATGGCGCCATCGCGCACCCTCTTGGGTTGATCGTTCCCGCCCCCTTTCTATTTCCCCAACCCGCCCCTCCCCCCCGCAGGGCTGAGGCAGACGCAAGATCTACTTGTGTCGCTGAGCTCGCGCTCCTCCTCCTCCTCCTCGCCATAGAGACAGCACCCAGCGGCGGCGGCGGTGGCGGTAGCGGCGGCGGCAGCGGGTGCCCCATAGACACCTCTCGCCCGGCAAGGGGGAAAGGGGAGCCGGAGCAGCGCCGCACCGCGCTGCGCCGTCGCTTCTCGCACGTCTGGGCGGGGGGCGCCAGATGATGACGCAAGACGCAGAGGGGGCGGAGCACGCAGGTGACGGAGATTTGGGTGGAGGAGACCGGGGCGGCCCCGCGGCGTCCGGGCGGTGAAGGTAGGACTGCCAGTCCCGGGCGGCGAGTTCCCTCTCTCCAGCTGCCCGCTGTAACAGCATGCCTCCCGGCCTCCGAGGACCCCCGGCCGGCCTTGCTTAGAGAAGACGCGGCTCCCCAGCACTGGGGCCGGGGCGTCTCTGCCCGCTCCTCCTCTGTCGCTGGAGAGCTGCCGGGCTGAGCAACTGGGAGAAGCAGGCCAGAGCCTTCCAGGGCCTCGGGCCCGGGGCCCCGTGGAGGATGAGCTGGCTCTTTCCCCTGAGCAAGAGCGCCTCCTCCTCCGCAGCTGGGTCTCCCGGTGGCCTCACCAGCCTCCAGCAGCAGAAGCAGCGCCTCATCGAGTCCCTGCGGAACTCGCATTCCAGGTGACTGGTCGCTGCCTCTCCGACAGGAGGAAAAAGTAGGGCGGGAGGGTGGGCTGGATCTGAGCACACTCGCAGCTTCTCTGGCGGCTCCCCGCCGGCGGACTCCTGTTACTTATTTCCCTTGGTCCTGGGTCACACGCTTGCTCTCCCGTCCCTGCCCCACGTCCAGGATTTTCTTGCCGACCCTCCCTTTCTCCCTCCCTCCCGCCCCACCACTGCCCAGCTCCTCTAATTCCCACTTGCTCATCCCTCCTGACATATCGCTGCTGACTAATCTGTCTCAGGGTCTATAATATGCTTCGCTTTGCTCGGCTTCCTCACTAACCTTTCCGTTTGCCGCGTTGGTAGAATTATTAAAATTCTGATTTTGGCTAAAAAGAATTGAGAGTGATCTTAAGGTTTCACAAAGAGCGGGCCGTTTTGAGGGGAAAAAAACTTTCAACATCAAAGGAAAGGGAAGACAGTTTTCATCAGAGTTCTTCTCTGGGAGTGATATACTCAATCCTTTTAAGTCTAGTAGATTTACGGCGTCCCAACAACCTCCCCCGTCTAGCAACTACCAGTCTCTGTGTATTCATCTTGATTGTTCTATTTGCGTGGAATGAGGTTTTAATTTTCAATGTGGTCAGAGTAGAAATATTTTGCAATTCAAATTATTTCAGCCATTTTTACTGTACACTGGTTTGCTGCAGCCCTTTATATTGTAAATATCTGTGGCCTTTAGTGATTTTCAAAAATTAGAACTGCTACTTTTTATTGTATGAATTATGCAAGAGTATTTACAGAACAGTGCCAGATCATGTATTTTAATGTAAAGATGTCAACATCTGAACACTATTTTAAAAAGACGTTTCATACATTTAAAATATATTTTTTCAGAGATAATAGAATTGATTAATTCGTGTTGAAGGAACTGCTAGGGGCCATTTTATCTGTTAGACTAATGATTCTTCCCAAGCAAGTGATAGTATAGCACAGTTTGGGTGTGTGCGTGTGTACGTGTCTGTGTTTTAGAGGGGAGGTAATTAGGTTTATTTTTCATGGAAGTACTGGGGATTCAAACCCAGGACCTCGTGCCTGCTAAGCACGAGCTCTACCGCTGAGCCCATCCCCCTCTCCCCACGTGTAGAATAGATTTCAATTAGATACGTTGTTAAAAGGGGAAAAAAAAACACAACAAAATGAGCTTGGCTAACGTGAGCCCTAGTACTGATTGAACTTCAGGTGTTTCTTGGTTGTTTGTCTCAACTGTTCTGCATTTTCAGAGCTTTCAAAAGGTGAAAATTTGTGGTATTAAACAGGAAAGAATGTAAAGCTGTTTGGTTTAATGGTAGCTCTCTTTGGAAAATTAAGTTCACAAATTTCTTACAAGTCTGTTTTATTCTAAATAGTGTTCTGACATGTAACATGTTAAGAGCTACTCTTACAAAATGTGCTTATAAGGTGAATCCTTTTTAACAAGCATGACAAAAGTTTTGTCTCCTTAAAAGGTGTCACCTTGGAATACTTTGTATACTAAACTAGTACTGCTATTGCTAAAATACTTTTTAGAATCATATCTTTGGAATTAATTGCTTTTAAGCCTTTATTCTGTTAGATATCTTCACTGCTGGCAAATTTTTATTCTTTGAAGTTGCAGTTGAATTTTTCAAATGCTCCGAAGTCCCTTGCTGCTAAGGCTGGTAAATAAGGGAAGTGATTGATGTGATCTATTTTTTTTTTTTTTTGGCCTTCCAGGTAAGTTGAGATTCTAAAGCAGAAATTGCTAATCTAAGGAGTTCTGCATTGGTTTAAGAGGATCAGTAAATATCCTAAGTCAAGGGCAGAAGGGATCCGTTTTATTTGTTATTTTTTTGAGCCAAAAATTATGACTGTATAATCAGACACGTGACATTATCTACATTTTTGTAATGTTATGAACAGCTAACTCTAAGTATTTGATCCCTTTAAGATCTGTTATAAAAATATTTGAAGTTTTATTTTATTGAAATATTGCACATTTATTAGCTATACTTGGATGATTCTGGTGACAATTAAATAGGTCATGTATTTCCAGTTTTCAAAGAATGGTGCAATCTCAGAAAAAATGTCACACACCTTTTCCTGTTAAGACAAGGCGTAAATTTTAAAGCTAGCTGATAAAAATGATCTGTGCAGTATCTGACAACATGTTGGTTGGGTAACCAAATTCAATCCAACTTTGTTCATAATGAACCGAATAACGAAGAACAAATTTGTTCTGTGAAACATTAAACACATGGTTCTTTAAAAAAAAAAAGCGCTGCAATTTGGTTATTCTGAAGGTGCACCCTGCAAAAGTTGAAAGAATGTTTCAAATGGTATTTTAATGAATAATACAAAACTTCCTCAGTTATGAATATTATTATTTTGTTGCATGCTGCCCCCTCCCTCATGCTTCATAATCTACCCTTCTCCACAATAAGGTCAGCAGCTCTTTCCTGGCCATGAAAGTATCTGACTTTTCTCCTGCCCTACTCAGTAACCTTTCCCCACCCCATTTGCTCGTCTACCTTCCAACTCGTATTTTCTTTTAACTCCTTACAATTCAAAAAATCCCATTTCAGGAAAGAGTCTGTTTAATTCCTTTTCTCTAATTAATGTAAACCTCTTTTTTAGTTACCTAAAGAAATTCTTGCCTCATCTTCCTCAGGCCACTCTTAAAGGTTAGCTGAACTTTATATTTCTTCATCTAAGTCTCACTGGTAAGGCAGGGCGAATGGGAAACCAAAAAAAAGTGTTTAACTGAAGTATAATAACACATTTGTCTGCTATGAAAATGGAAACTGAAAGTTATGTAGATTACTAGGTTCAAGTAATATATTTCACCTTCTGAATAACAGTCATCACAATATTCAGTTTACCACTGAAATTCCTAACTCTGGGCAGGAGTAGAACTGATTCTGTTGTTTCTTCTACATCCTAAAGAAGCTCACTCTAAGGAATACTGTTGGTTTCCCATCTAAGTCTATTTCTCCTGATTTCTTGGAAGAAAACCTGCTTTTATATGGGTTCCCAGTCTGCAGGGCCCTATATTTAACAGAGGCTGTGCTCTTTCTAACCCAGTAGGTAAATAATGGTTGTTTATGCCAATGATAATGGTCTCATCCCCCCTGCTAACTATTGTGGAATCGGGACACCTGACCTAATCTTGGTCAGTGGGACTGGAGAAGTCTGCTGGGGAGCTGCTCAAAACATTTTCTTAATAATAGAGATGTCTAAAAGGAAATGCCTCTCTCTGTTTTGGATATTGTTGTGTTGCATGGGACATCTGAACAGCTTGGATCATGAAGGAAGTCAGGCTGACTACCGAATGGGATAGAGCAGAAAGATGGAATGTCTGTGGGATAATACTGTGATGCTGAATTAACCACCTTTGGACTTCTGGCTATACAAGTTTATACATATACACTTGTATTATACATACAAATAGCCCCTCACTGTTTAAAACACTTGCAGCCTGGTTTTTCAATTACTTGCAGTTGAAGATATCCCAAGTGATACTAAACCCAGTATTTAAAGATTCTTTGGAAGCAAAGCTGTTAAGTATCTCACTGCATTGTACCTGCAATCAAAAAATAGTAGAAACTGATGGTAACTTAATAGTTGCCACCTAACTATCCTGCTTTTTTTCTCTTTCACAATATCTACAGTTAATTAGCTTCTTTATTATTTATTTTCCTTAGCTCTAAAACAACAACCTGGAGCTATGTTGTGAATGGTAATTATTATCTGTAATTAACTATATAAATTCAAAGTTACACAAGTAGTACTTTGTTACCTTTTACTCTGGGGCATCAGCTCTCTCAAGTAAAGGACTTCATCATTTTAATCATCAGTTAGCTACATGGTAATTCTGATGCTATTTTTAGTTTATATTCAATAAGAAACTAATTTGGGAGTTATTATCTATGTCAGAATTGTTTTCTTCACTTTCACTCTCGTATAACTAACAGTCTTAATGAAAGAGGCCCTGAACCTGAAGTCAGGGGCTACTGAGGCATCATTAGCTGGTGGTGCAACCCTGGATGTCCTTGTAACCTTAATGGGTCTTAAGACCACTGATGTGAGAGGATTGACTACCTGCCCTCTTACTACCCAGCGCAACTGTGAAAGTCTCTTGGTTCCTCGGTATGAACACTGTCTTAGAGATGAAATGAATTTGAGCAACATAAATGTTAGCAAGTAAAAGTGATTGACATCAAGAAAAGTAGCATGACCTAGGTGAACTCTAAGCTCCAGTTCCTACCTGTAAAGTCAGGAGAAGTTTTGTGGTTCCTGTCCTGCAGGATTGTTGATGTTTAAGTTAATGTTTATAAATGTTTATTAGAGTATCTGGCACACAGTTAGCTAATACTAGATTATATTACTTCTTTCTGCTGCATAGAAGCGGTGTGCCTGGAACTTTGCCTCTTAGCTAGCCTGCGTGCATCTAGCTAGCTTGCGAATCCCTCACAAGCCCACCTCCAGCTCACTTATCTCTGGCAGGACTACTTCTGACTTTCCATTTCAGAAAGCAAGTCCATTCCAGAGATATTTTCTTGACAATGAAATGTAAGATTCCATTTGAAAGATTTTAGACGTAATACATGTAAAAAAAACTAGAATATTATCTGACACACAGTAACTACTCTATAAATGTCAATTATTTTATTTTTGTATCTTAAATATAATCCAATCTCCATAGTCTTTAAAAATTGTTTTGAAATTTTATTTTGCTGTCAGTCGTTGGATATTCTTTCTGATTACCCAAATCTTTAAAAACCTTATAACTTCGCTGGAGAGTCTGCTATTGTATAGTTTTCTACCCTGTAGCTGTTAAGTTTAACCCCTGCTCCCAGTTGTAAGGCTGTCTTCTGTAAAGTCATGGGCTGCTGAGTAAACCCGGATTTCAAACCTTTCTTTCTGTAGTTTTCACTGTCAGCTCATAAGGACTCACAAACAAACTTGATAACACAACAAATTTGTAATGAGAGAATATGTGTATATGTTTTGACCTGTCCAGTGTTATATTTTTAAAAAATGAATCTGTTGTCAGCATTTATAATTTGAGATTTTTTCATTAACATATCCAAATTTCCAACTTTTTAAAAATAGATTTTATTATTTAGGGCAATTTTAGCTTCAGAGCAAAGTTAGCACAGAGATTTCCCATATAGCCTCTGTCCCCCTCCAGCTTTTCTTTTACAGTAGAAAGATCCAGAAAGATCTGGCATGTAGCAACATCTTATAGTGTACTTTAAAATTATGTTTATCAAACAGCCCCATAGTTCATTGAATTTTGATATATTACATCATATAGTCTATTTATAACCAGTGATTAAGAGTTATAATTGCAGAGTACATGACATAATAAAGCATGTTACCATTGAAGAAAACTTTTGCTACATAGAGAATAACAGTCAAGTGCTGTCTCTAGTTAATTTTCCCTCAGTGGTATTAGTCCATAGCTGCTTAAAAAGTTACCAAATTGCCACACAGGTAGTCATTTTCCATTTCTAGTTAAATCCGGTCTTCTCCTCCCCTCCCACCTTTGAACTTCTTCCAGGTGTCTCTGCTATCTGCTCACCTCACCCAAAAACCTGGTCATCCTGTTTTCGCTTAGTTATCCCTACCACCACGGAGTTAACTGTTTTCTCTGCCTCCCTCCAGTCTTGTTCCCTTAGCTTTTTCTTCCACATGGGCACCAGAGTAATCTTTCTAAAATTCAAATTTGACCATTTTACTCCTTTCAATTGCTTCCGAACTCTTCCCTAGAAGAGTCCAGCCTTCTTAGCTTAATGCCTAGTTGTCAGGGAAGATGGTGATGTGACTGATGGAAAGGTGTCAACAGACAGAATGTAAAGTTTCCTTAATGGCAAAGGATCTGGAGGCTTTTAGAAACCTTTTAGTTCCTGTATGAAGCTTTTCTGATTGTGTTTCCTCTGCCTAGAACGTCCACTTCATTTCCCGATTCTCTTTCCTGGCTATTAACTATTAGTTGACTTTTAAATGTGGGTCAGATGTTGTTTTTTCCCAGAAGACCCCACCCGCCCCCATTCCTGTTTAGGTTAGGTGCTTGCTTCTGTTGTTCCTATAGCTCTTTGCACATCTGTCATTATCCAATGTGTTCAATGGAACACTGTTCAAAAAATACTGTGGAATAAGTGGTCCATGTTAAACAGATACAGAAAAGAAATAAAATCAGAGTTTAGAATCTCTGAAAGCCTTTATTTAATATGCCAAAGTGCTTCAGTATTGTGCAAAAGAGGCATACAGTATGAAGCATCTTCCAAACAGAGCACTGAACCATTTATTTGAGCTATTTAGCTTTTTTTTTTTTTAAATTGAAGTATAGTCAGTTTACAGTGTTGTATCAGTTTCTGGTGTACAACCTAATGCTTCAGTCATAAATATACATACATAAATTCCTTTTCATGTTCTTTTTCATTGTAGATTACTGCAAGACATTGAATATAGTTCCCTGTGCTATACAGTAGAAACTTGTTATTTATGTATTCCATATATAGTACTGTCTGCAAATCTTGAACTCCTAATGTATCCCTTCCCACCCCCATTCCCCCGGCAACCATAAGTTTGTTTTCTATGATACCACTTTTACGTGGAATCTAAAAAAATAAGAAGACACAAATGAACTTATTTACAAAACAGAAACAAGCTCACAGACATAGGTGCTCATTTTAAGTTTCCAGTTTCATAATTGTTCATTTTCATATCAACCAATGTGTGTATGTAAATGCATGTGCTGTTTTGTTCCTCTGAGGATATTACACAGTTTATAGTCTCCTGTTTCTCACTGAACTGTTTCCTTGAGTCTTTGTGTTTGGGCTTACTGAGTTTGGTGCATGCCTTGCATGATTTTGTTTTGTTTAGACCTTTTCAGTGTATTCCTTTCTGTATTTGAGATTCCTGGCTGCCTTGTTTGTAGATATTTAACTGTTTATCAGAGTCTGCCTCAGGTGATAGAGGAAGAAGGACTCGCTTTGGTACGGGTCAAGCTGAAAGTTGTCTTTTGGAAATGGAGGCTTCGTGGCAGTCAGTAGGGTCCTCAGGCGCTGCTGCCTTAGAGGCAGCCTCACCGTGCTGTCCGAGGGGCGGGTGCTACTGCTGACCACTGGCTGGAACCAGCAGGGCACCTGGAGAGTGCTGTGTGCCTCCTGGTCCACGTGTCTCCCCGCTGCATGCACTGCATTACCCTGAGAAGTGCCCCTGCCTCACCCTCCGCACTCTGGTCTGCATTGAGTTGTTTCAAGGGTTTGCAAAGGCTCCTGCTTTGCGTTGGTCTTATGTTTTGGGTTGCCTTTCGTTCTCATATGTCTTTTTTTTTTTTTTGAACCCTTATTTCTTAAATCCATTCCCATCTTTTTTATCTTTCAAAGATTCCTCAAAGTTTCTTGTCAGTACTGTTTGCTTTTCAGCACTGTTACAGATTTGCTTTTTATTTACTTATTTTACTCATTGATTTATAAAAAATCTCACTATGTGCCAGGCTCTGGGGTAAACAGTGACTAAAATAGACATGCTCTGTCCTCATGGAGCTTTCAGTCCAGTTCTAGTTCCCTCACATTCTTCTGCCTAGATAATTTTGATCAAGGCCTGGATTTCCTCATGTGTGACATAGGCAGATGATGGTGTAGGCTCAGCACAGTGCCTGGCATACAGCGGCAACTTAGCTTTCAATAATGACATCCTACCCCGAGACCTCATGTCTTCAGACGTTTGCTCACTTGTGACTTCTAATCATGGCAAATACCAGGGTTTCAGGAAACCTGAGTACTAGTTCATAGAGAAAATAGTTCATTTTGAGGAACCAGTGGAGTAGTTTCAATTCACTGATTATTTTAGTATCGTTTCATTTGCTATACTTATTGGGTAGCTGTATCAATTTGTTAGTTCGAGATAGATTTGCTTCTTAAAAGTCATTTTTTATATTTCCTGGAGATTGAGGTGGGAAAAGGAAGTTGTCTAACCTCCATCTACCATCTTCGTGTAAGCATCTGAATCTTATTGGAGGGGATCATCTAAACACCCTCGCTTGAGTTGCCCAGCCCTTTGGGAAATGCATGACATCAGTATCTTGACTTGATCTCTTTTAGTTGCTCCCCTTCCTCTTCAGGCTGTGTGCCCCCTCAAAGCAAACACCACACTTTTTCCATCTCTGTATTTTCATTTCCTTGCAAGATGCTGGATGTATGGCAGCTGTTTAACTGAACCTAGTCTTAGTTACAAAATCCATGTTAACACAAAATATAAAGTTAGGAAATGAAAGATTGTTCTACAAAAGGAATCTTTGAACCATAATTAGTGCCTCCCTTGCATTTCAAGGTCTGTTTATAGTTTTAGGGACTATCAAAGAAATGAGGTTGCCAGTTAATCACACATTCTGACAGAGTTATCTGTTGTTCCAGCTTTCTTTAGTCCCAAACAGGTTCAGAGCCACTGAAGTAAAACCATACTAATACACTTCTCTCAGAGAACCTAGAAAATAAAATTATTAGTGGAAGGTCATTTAAAATTTTCTCTGTGGTGTGATTACAGTGTTACTTTAAAATGTGTGTGTGTGTGTGTGTGTGTATCTACAGCTAAAGAGTACTCCCTGTCTGCATGAAGATATGGCTGTAAGAATGTTTATCAAAGCATGGTTTATAGTATTAATACTTGGAAACAATCTAAATATCCAATAGTACAAAATAGGTTGAACATATACTAGAACATTATGCATCCATTAAAAATGTTGTAAAATAACATTTACTGATTTGGAAAGATTTTTTTTTTCCCAATGAGAATGAATTTTTTTTGGAATAAGTTTTTAAAAAGTTATTTAAGATACCAAAAAATTCAAAGTCACATTTGTAGTAAATATTCAGGAAATGATTCTTATTTTAATTAAGTAAAACAAACATCTGCCATTTTTGTCCAATGCAGCTAGCGTAGAGGAGGAAAAAATTTTCCTGGACTCTCTTGGGGTTCCTAGCTGGGTCTGCAAATTAAACTGACAAAGAGTAATAGGAGAAAACCTTACAGACTTAATTAATATAAGTTTTATATGGCATGGGGGCCTTCATAAGGAAATGAAGGCTCAGAGCAGCAGACCTGAGAATTTTGTGCAAGGCTGAATGCCGAGTGGACAGTTGGGAAGGAGTATGATGGGTTAAGAAGTGCGACACTGCAGGTTCAGTGGCAGACCACCTCAGGAAGGCAAGTTACATAAAGTTTTTGATTTCCCAGTGCATGTAAGAGTTATATTTGCACTACTGTAGTCTGCTTAGTGTGCAATAGCATTATGTCTAAAAAACAATGTGTTTATCTTAATTAAAAATACTTTATGGCTAAGAAATGCTAACCATCTTCTGAGCCTTCGGTGAGTTGCAACCTTTCTGCTGGTGGAGGGTTTGAAATATTACAAGAATTACCAGTATGTGACACAGAGACGTGAAGTGAGCAAATGCTGTTGGAAAAATAGCCCCAATAGGCAGGGTTGCCACAGTCCTTCAGTTTGTAATAACAACAACAAAAGGCAGTATCTGTGAAGCACAATAAAGAGAAGTATGCTTGTAATTGTAGTAAACGGGGGTGGGGGCAGGGAGAATAGTTGTGGGGAGGACAATGATGACAAAGCAAGATCAGTTCATTAGGATTCTTCTTGGCATCCCTTTGTCTTCTGAGATAAGAACCTTTCCTCTTGGTATAGGGAAGGCAGCTCTTAATGCGGTTTTATGACCTGTTTAAAGGAAGAGGGGGGATGAGGCAGAGGTCAGAGTAACCTTACTGTTTCTGCTACTTTCTTACATTCCTTTGCTCAAAATATTCAAGATGCCAAGGTGCCACATTTTGGAGCACATCCTGAACCCCATCAATTGCCATAATTGACCTGTTGTTTTAGAATTTGGTATTGATGGTTCAGCTCTCGTTAGTACTACAACTATTACCTTCAGTTATCTTTGCTACCTCATTTGTAAAGGTAACTTGTCAAAAATTTAAATAAATGTCAAGAATATAATTGCAAGACAATGAATTGAACACTTCCTGCCAGTGATTTAAGTAAACATTATTTTAATGAGATTCACTTTGTTTTCTATAAAATTTTCTGTAAAAATACAGTATCTGGAAACTGAGTTAAAACTTTAGTAGTACAAATTTAGACAGGCTCCAACTCAGATGTGTGTTCTAAATGCTTATTTAAGAATAGCTAACGTATATTGAACAGTCACTATAGCATTACGTGGAGGGCTTTACATGCATTATCTCACTCTAACAACTCTTTTAGATAGACGGATACTTTTAACATCCCCATTTACTATTTGAGAGTGAAGACTTACACAAATTAAGTTGCCTGTGAGCACACAAAGAAATGATAGAGAATGAGAACCCAGGAAGCTTAATTTAAGAGGTCATGCTCTTAATCACTAAGATGCTCTACTTGGCTTTGAACTTGTGGAGTAGACCCAAAGATTTAACATTTGTTTTTAACATTTATGGTTTTATAACTTCAGGTAAATATTTTTCTCAAATTTTCTCCTACAGTATAGCTGAAATACAGAAAGATGTGGAATACAGGTTGCCATTCACCGTAAACAACCTGACAATTAACATTAATATGTGAGTAGAATTGTATCCTATTTTTTTGTGTAATATGACTTTAAAAAATCTTTTTATTGTTTCTTAATTATTATTAGAAGTAAACTGTTTAAAATGAACTTGTTTTCCTTTCCCATAACAACAATTTCTTAAACTCACACAATTTAATAAAATAAAAAATTTAAAGACATCATTGTAATATAGCTTTAAGAAACTATAAATGAGGAAATGCAATAAAAAGATGTAATAATAATCCTTAGTACTAAAATCATTTTTATTGATTTGCACCAAAGTCTTAACTGGAGGTCAGCTGAAAGAGTAAGAATGATAATGACAAACAACCAAAGGGATCATGTGTGGAAAACCATTAGAGGTGTGTTCACCTTGACATCAGAAACAAGTGAGAATATTCTAGTTTTCAGCAACAGATAAACTACATCAACCAGAAATTTCAAGGCTGAATTTGATCTGCTGAATATTTTTAAAGAAAAAAAATTAAAAGTTAAAAATATAATCATGAGGTTATAATGTTACAAAGAGGAAAAGTTGGACAGAGTGATCACTGAAGTACTCATTTAGTCTTAAGTGCAATTACTAGTCCTTAGTATGAAAGAACGCAGTCATCACCTCAGATTGTATCAGGTGAGTGGCTGCTGGAGTGAGCAGTGGGTAAAGTAAAAAGGCACCTAACTTGAAGACAGGAACTGTGCTTTTTCATCTTCATAGCTTCATTGCCTAGCATGGTGCCTGCATATAGGAGGCCTTAGTAAATCCTAGTTGAATAAGTGAGTTAAAGCATGAATATATAACAGTGCCAACCATTAAGATATGTTATCTATATATATGGGAGCTTTTTGCATCCTCACAGCAGCCCTGCAAATTAGAGCAAATTATAGATACATAGGTAGTGAACAGCGTAATCAGGGTAGTTACTGCACATTGGTTGGGCTACAAAGGCCATTTATTGCCTTTTTTACCAAACTAGTTTAACCTGTTCAATGATATAAATGAAATAATCATCACATGCCCTAGGTGGAGCTAAGTAGGAGGAGCCAATAAGGACTTCATTTGCTTCTTGACAATAAATAATTTTCTAAGCCAGAAGAGGAAGAAAGGCAATTTAAAGGGACATATTCGTCTGAGTTTTGGAGATTTGGAAAACAAGGTTCCATACCCAGTAAAATCTCGTTTTTAAAGACTTCACTCCGTAATCTTAAGTTTGTAGTAATTCAAAAAAGGTTCAGATTTTTTTACTCTTTCTTTTTTGTATTGAGAATTTACTGTTCTTCACTTGAAACCATGTGCTTGACCTCAAAGTTGGGAGAGATGTGTTAATTGAGACATTTAGAAGACAGCTACCTTGTTCCAATACTAGTACTCTCCATTTTATCTGCTTTTTAAAAAGTCAATATATAGTGAAATCATTCTTGGCAGCATTTCAAAAGTAGGAAAACCATATGGTCTGAACCTGTGGTCCAATATATAGCCAGTCTGGGTTAATATGGTTCACCTGGTACAAATGCCTGATCTAATTTTTAGCTGAGATTTTCGACAGCTTGGTATATTGTGTTTGGTGGGAAGAATAGTCTATAATTCTTGGTATCCTTATTCCACATTAAGGTTTTACTATATTAAGTTACTTTATAGTCTTGTTGCCAAGGTGTATCTTTTTGTATATTTTAATTGACTGAACAACCATAATAGAGCAGAGCACTTATTACAATCCAAATGAAAATGTAAAAATGTAATTTGCTTTGAGTAACTTTGTTAGAAGATTATGACTGTGTACTATAACATCTGTCATCTTTGTTTTTGTTTTTCAATCTGTTCTACTTTTACCAGATTGCTCCCTCCACAATTTCCTCAGGAAAAACCAGTGATCAGTGTTTATCCACCAATACAACATCACTTAGTGGACAAACAAGGAGTGTATGTTACCTCTCCGTTAGTAAGCAATGTATGTATGTGGTATAATTTATTTCAAACATTTTCACTACATTTAATAGATAATACTGATTTGAAGGTTATTTGTTTTTCAGTGGTGAGCATCTGTTGATGTTAGAATTTTGTAGCTCTTCTATAGTTGTTAGGAAGGGATAAAATTCAAACATGCCTTAAAGTTCCTAGAATATGTATATGATTGATTAACATGAAGAACTATAACTTAAATGTACTCTTGGTATTTACCTTTGAACCTTCAAATTATTGTAAATAGTGAAGTGTGGAACTATTTTAGCTCCATTATTAGCTAAATTGACTTTTAACATGATCTATGATATTGATTCTATAAGAAAATATTGTAAGATGTGGATTGCTATCATGTTCATTTGACACAATATCTTCTGCTTTTCATATCATTCTTGACTTGAAAAGTAGATTTAAGATTAAGTTCTAGAGTGACACTTATCCTGATGAGACTTGATAAATCTTTTTCTGAAAGTGATTTTGATTACCCTGAATTACTGTTACTTTTAGTTTACAATGCACTCAGATCTTGGAAAAATTATTCAGAGTCTATTGGATGAGTTTTGGAAGAATCCTCCAGTTTTAGCTCCTACTTCAACAGCATTTCCATAGTAAGTATGCATATAACAAATAAAAATGTGTATATATTTATTTACTTTAATCAAAATATGGTTTAAAAATGCAAATGGTATTAAGAGGCAACCCTCTACTTTCTGCATCCTCACATTCACACAAATATTCATACCTTTCGGAGGCAACTTTGTTTTCTTTTTTTTAGCTGCTTTTCTTAGTCTTTTACCTTCACCTTTCTGAATAATATATACATACTGCTGTCTCTTGATTCTTTCATTTTAGGTATTATCTGTTGACTTCCTGTTATGATTGTGAGGATTTTAGGTATCTTTCTCAAACCTTCCTTTCTCCTCGTCCTTTCAGTGAAATTATATCATAGTTTTTACTTAAATTCATGTTTGGGATTTTCATTACATTGACTCTTTAAATATTCTCTGCTGTTGAACCAAGCACTTTATCATGATTACATTTCCTCATGGGATAACTTTGCTTTTTTCTGGAGTTAATTCCATTTTCCATTGGTTTTGTTTCCTTTGATCTTTTTAATTTTCCACATCTTTCACCAGCTCTGAAAAATACTTTTCAAGTCGTTTCTTCACATCATCAAACCTGTCAGGTGATCTCTAGGTTCTGCTGCACAGCTGTCGTCCTGGGATTTCCCTTTCCCACTTTCCTGTATTGGATTCTCCTTTTCCTGAATCCTATGTTTTTTTCTCTCTCAGGCTATTTCGTGGTTTTTTGCTTTACTGCTTCCCAGTAGTTTCCTAAGTAAAGATATGTTCCAATAACTAGAGGTGAATATCAAATTACCCTGAAACGTGTGGTTAAAATAATGACAGCACTTATTTTCCTGTGAGTCTGTAATTTTGATTAGGGACTAATGAAGATAGTTTGTTTTTGCTCCACGTTTTGCATCAACTGGCAGGGCTTAAAACAATGAACACATTTATTTTGCTCACTAATCTTCAACTCAGAAAGTGTTCATCAGAGAGAGCTCTTGTCTTCTCTGCTCATCATCAGAGGCCTTCAACTGGAGCACCTAGGTGTGACCTGGGCTTCCTCACATCGTGGCAGGGCTCCCAGGATGAACATCCTGGGAGAGCTGTGAGAAAGTTATCTTCGCCTTCTCTGACTTAGCTGCTGAAGTCATTCAGTGTCACTGTTGCTTTATTCACGTTGTTGAGGCAATCAGAAAGTCCTGACCAGGGGAGGAAAAGTCTTTTCCTCTTCATGGTGGAGTGAGTGGCAAGTCTGGGAAGAGCATATGGGACCAGAAATACTGCTGTAGCCATTCTTAGAAAGTACAGTATGCCACAAGATGCTTGGAAGAATAATTTTGAGACTTTTTTAAAATCTGCAAATGGCCTAATATACTCTCACACTTAATAGTTTATGAAGTTCAAATCCTGTGTTGAAGTGGTTTTTGAGAATTTTGAAGGCATTTTTCTATTGTCTGTATATAAGCTTCTATTGCTAAGCTGTCCAATGCCATTTGGATTTCTAATCCTTTGTAACTTTTTTATCTTAGGTATTCCAAAATTGCATGATGGTGCAACTTGTAGTCTTTATAATTCCTCTTCCTGCAGTACTTTGGCTTAATTGTCCTGTCCTTCTACTTAATTTCCAAGAACTTTTTCTTATTGCACAGTCAGGTGGTATCTTCAACTGGTTGGAGATCTACTTAGGCTAGCTTACCCAGGTCATTAGGTATATCAGCCCCAGCCATCATCTTAGCCCTCCTGTGTCTTTCTCCTGGAGGTATGAGCCTTACTGACATTCCTTATCTATAAACTAATTCCTGTCCTCTGTCAGGGTAGGGTTAGATATAAACTCATTCACCTTATTTGAAGATAGAAGCCAACAAGTTTGCTTGTTCTCACTTCAAATAAGTTCTGTGATATAGTACACATTATTAAAAAGCAAGTCTGATATATTTCTTAGATTATTTTATAGGTTGTACTTGCTACTGAGATCAAAATAAATCAGATTGGTTCAGAATTCTTAAGACTGTTTCAAGGATAGGATAAGTATTCTCTCTTATTATATTCTTTCCAAATAACTTGTATTTATATACATATTACTAATATATACCTTTAGATAAAACTAAAGTTCTAAGATGAAGATGAGCCATACTTTGAAATGAATGAGCATATTAGAAAACTTTTTTTAACTTAATTTTTTTCAATCACAAATTCACTTGGCTCAAGATTTTAGGAGTATAAAGCGGTTTGGGGTGAAGTCTCCTTCTACTTCTTTTTCCCTTGCAACTTAGTTTCTCTTCTGTTGGATCCAAAGTTGTTTGGCTGAGTCTGTATATATAGAATTCCTGAGATATTTTATGCATATACAAGGAAATACGTATATGTAGGATTTTATTCCCTCTTTTTTTACACAAATGGTAGCCTACTATTCCCTTGCATTTTTTTTTTCCTCTCACTAATTGATATGGTTTGGAGAGCTTCCAAGTTGCTATATAAAGCACTTCCTCATTCTTCTTTATGGCTGCAGAGTACTTGTTTTATGGATGTACTATGACTTAGTAAGACTACTATTATGGATATTTTTATTGTTTCCAACTTTCCTAAAAGGTCCACCCTCCTTCTCCCTCAGTGATGCAGTGTAAAAATGTTTTAACCAAATGTAAGTATATTTGTTGGGTACATTCTTGAGGTGGTATACATATTTGTAATTTTTACAGGTACTGCAGACTTGTCGTACAGAGTAAGTTGTACCAATTTCTACTCCATTACACATTGCTTATTCCCCCACACCTTTTGCCAACATAGTATATTTTGCCAATGTAATATATTATGCCAGTGGATCTTTGCCAATTTATAGGCAGAAAATGATATTAGTATAATTTTTTTTTGTATTTATCTTACTACCAGTGAAGTTGAACATCTTTTCCTTTGATTTGAAGATGTTTTTCTTTCTTTTTCTTTAACCTGTGTATTCTATTTTGCTGTTGGGTTGTTAGTCTTTTATTAATTTGTATGAATTCTTTATGTAGTAGAGAATTTATCCCTGTTATCTGTGATACGAGTTTCAAATGTTTTCCCCAAATTTGTTGTCTTTACTTAACGTTGAGCTTTGTCATGTAAAGTTTTGTTTCATTTTGTTTTTTTAATGTCATGGAATTTGTCATTATTTTCTCTTATGACTTCTGAATTTGGGATCACAGAAAGTCCTTTCCCACCCCAAGGTTTTAATTTCCCAGTGCTCTCTTCCAGTTCTTTTAAGATTTTTTTTTTAACATTTTAAATCTTTGATCTTTGATTTGGTTTCTAATCCTATTATAAATACGAGAGTTGGGCTCCAGTTTAATTTTTTCCAAATTTCCCAACACTATTGACCAATCTATCCTTTCCTCACTATTTTGAGACCTTGTCTTTATTGTATCTAAATTGCCATATATGTTTGGGATTTTTCTGGATTTTTTAATTTAGTTCCATTGATCTACCAATATCCATTTGCCAATATATGCTTTAAAAAAATTCTTTTGACTCTTAAGGTTTTCTAATGTGTTTGGCTATATGGCAAGGTTAATCTCTCTTTACTCTTTTCAGATACTTTTCCTTCTATCCTTTTTCCATATAAACATTAATATTATAATTTCAAAATCTGTGACAAATGTTTTCTTCCAGCATAATTCCAGCTCATGTTTGTTTATGTCATTAGGTGAAATAATAGTATTCCCGTTTTAAAAACTGTTCAAGCTTGATCTGTTTTGAAACATGTTTCAGTACTCTGATCTGTGTTTTTTCAACACCACCAAGTAATTCTCCAGTTCTCAGCTGACACTGACTGTGTTTCCTACAAATTTAACTCCATTCTGATGCTATCTACCTGGAGATGGCATCAGATTTCACAGATTAAGGGCTCAATCTAACAGACTGCCCCACTTCACACACCAATCAAAAATCCCCGGGCTATTATTACCTATGCTTCTGATCAACTGGCTGTAAATCAGAGGGTCTCATGACCCTTCCTCGGGTTTGATTAATTTGTTAAGGGGCTCATGGAACTCAAAAATAAATTTACTTAGGTTTACCAGTTTATTATAAAGGATATGATAAAGGGCAGATGAATAGCCAGATGAAGAGGTACAGGCAGCCTGTCATTAAGGCTGATGATTTCTTACAGATTTTCTGTCTGGATGATCTATTAATAGAAGTGGGGTATTAAAGTCTCCAATTTTGATTGTATTGCTCTATATTTCTCCCTTTAGGTCTGTTAATATTTGCTTTATACATTTAGGTGTTCCTACGTTGGGTGCATAAATAGTTATGTTATATCCTCTAGTTGGAGTGACCCCTTTATCATTATGTAATGCCCTTCTTTGTCTCTTATTACAGTCTTTGTTTTAAAGTCTGTTTTGTCTAATATTAGTATAGCTACCCCAGCTTTCTTTCGGTTTCCATTTGCATGTAATATCTCTTTCCCTCCCTATACTTTGTCTGTGTGTGTTCTTACATCTTAAGTGAGTCTCTCCATATGCATGAGACAAAACATGCCTTTAAGGACAAGACTAGGAGATAAACCTTATTCAACCCTATCCTAGCTCTTGACTGTCTCTGAAACCTTTGTGATTGTCCAAGGAACCTATTTTATTTTTAATTGCTCCCAAGAACTGAGGGTGTACCAAGACCTGTCCTCCCAAAGAGGAGGATCTCAACACCTAGATTTAGGCTGATTGGAAGCAAGACCCTCAGGCAGCAGCTTTTAATGAATGCAAATATAAACATTCCTGTGGGGCCACAAGCTTAAGTCCTGGTGGCTACCAGAGCCAGGTGGCCTTGAGGTGTCCCCTGGGCAGCAAAAATCAGGACTCCAGCCGAGTGTATAAGCTCCTTTCTAAGAGAGAATGGTGAGCAGAAGTGCAGCAGAGGGAAGAGTGCAGGGGTGGCGTCCACTGGCCTCCTTTCCCTGAGAGCCCCCTTCAGGCCTCTCCATGGGCGCCAAGCCTGAAGCCTGCCCCAAAGCCCCAGGACAAGCAGTGAGACCTCTTAAGACTGTGGGTACATTTACATCTGCTGTCTGTGCATTGCTCCGGTGTGGTGGCCTGCACAGAACTGTCTACAGCTGTTACAGTCCCGTGAGACTCGGGAATGTAAGCCAGGTGAGCAAGGGGCATTCCCTGGTTGAAGCTGCAAAAAAAACGAAGCACCAGACGTAAAACCAGGGCACCAGACACTTGTAAGATCTCACCTGCAAGACACACGCTGGTGTTTTTAGAACGTGCTGGAGGGAGAACTTTTAGAGCCCACCCTCTGAGGTCTTTGGAAAGGATTACATTCTGCCCTTAGATTTGTGTTTAATTAGAAGCCTGCCCCTCAGGCTGCAGCAGTGATAAGCTGATAGGCCTCCTTCACAAAAAGACTGAGCTCCTGTTGCCTCTTGCTATGCCCTGAGGGTGGTAACCAGTTATTTAGTTATAATCTGTGAGACCTGTGAGTGTAAACCCTGCTGGCAGTCAGAACCAGGCTCTGTTGAGGTGTCCCCTGGTGGTAGCTGCAAACATCTGGCTGCCAGGCAGGGGAATAAGCTCCTTTCTCTGAGATACCCGTGCGCTGGAGGGAGGCAGAGAGAGTGCAGAGATGGAGCTCACAGGCTTCCATTCCCTGAGAGCATCTCCATAGATGCCTGGATGTCAAAGCTCCCAGACGAGCAGGTAGGCCTGTTTCACAGAAAGACTGTGGCTGTGTTTCAGTCTGCTGTCTGTGCAGTGCTCTGGGGATCATAGCCTACCAAGAACTGTCTCTGATTGTTACAGTCCCCTGGGACCCAGGAATACAAGCCCGCCTGGCATCCAGAGCCAGGCAATCAAGAGCTATTACGTGGGCAGCAGCTGCAAAAACCAGGACACCAGGTGCATGTAGGAGCTCCCCTCCAGGAGATAACTGGCTCTCCAGAGCACAGCAGATGGGGAGCAAGATGCCACCCAGCAGCTTCTACTCCCAGAAAGTATCCCAGCAGGCCCCTAAATGTATGTCAGATGGATGCCTGCCCCTTTGGGCTGATGCTTTAAGATTGGCAAATAAGCCTCTTTTGCATTAATTCTGGGTGCCACTTCTGCTCTGGGCCCTGGGACGGGGGAGTCAGAGCACGGGAGTCCTTTAAGAGCTGTTTTTCAGTTTGCTTATATATACCCTGTGAGTCTTGGACAGGAGCTCCTCATCTTCAGAGCTAGATGTTTTGCGGGTTTGTCTGCCAGATACAGGCTTGTCTATTGCCAAGGGTGAGGTTTATGGTGAGATGTGCCTCAGCCTCTCCTGCCTGCTTAGATGTCATTTTCTTCCTGTTTCCCCACTGTGTAGGAGTCACTCAGCTAGTTGCTAAGTTTTTTTCACAGGAAATTGTTCCATATGTAGCAGTAGATTCAGTGTGTCTGTAGGAGGAGGTGAGTTCAAGATCTTCCTGTCACCATCTTCAGCCAAAACCCAGTATTTATCATCTTGCAAAAATGAATGGTTTTTCAATCATATCTTAAGTTATACTGCTGTGCCACTTTTTCTAACAGATACACATGGCTTTTATATGCATCCTTTAATATTTTAACAGCAGCTTATTTATACTTAATTTAATATTTGTATTTAATTTTTCTTTGAAATTTCTAGAAAAGCAGGCTTGACTTTCAGTCAGATTTTTTCCAAATGTAGTGAAAGCAACTTGAATAGATTTTCTGGATTAAATGTTGTTCTCCATTTCTTCTGTGAAGGTACTCATTGATGCCAGTAGAATGCTCAAAACTCACATATGACTTATTTGTTCACTTTTCATGGGACCAGTTGAATTGTATGTTTTCTAAAACTTTTCATGGAAGGAAACCAAGAAGGTTCATATTTGATCAATTTGTATAATATCTAATTCAGTTGTATAATTGTAATAGTTAGTGGTACCTGCCATAAACAGATCCCAGCTATAATGTGCAACCATTGCTATTTAGAACAATTTAGAAATAATTATACAACTTACCCCGAAAATCTAATCTTACGTTTATTCTAATCTTAGGTTTTCCTCTTCTTCTCTTTAGTCTGTATAGTAACCCAGGCGGGATGCCTCCTTATGCTTCTCAGAGTTTTCCATTTCTTCCTCCATATCCTCCTCAAGAAGCCAACAGGACTATCAGTTCTCTGTCTGTTGCTGACACTGTTTCTTCTTCAACGACAAGTTACACGACAGCCAAACCTGCCGCTCCGTCAGTTGGTGTCCTCTCAAACCTGCCATTGCCCGTTCCCACGACAGACACTTCCACACCGGTTGGTATCCTCAAATATCTATATTCTGTACCCTGGAAATATTCAGTCAGTAAACATACACCTCCTTGTGCCAGCCACTAAGGCACAAAATAGGAAAAGATTAAATCACATTTTCAATTTAAGTAACAGTGTCAGAGAGGTGACCAGCAAATAATTAAGCAACTGTAAGTAAAGAACTTCCAGTATAGAAGAGGTAGTCTAGAGTCACGGCGAAGACTCAGTTGAGGGGAGAGATCAGTGCTCCCAGTGTAGAACTAAATGGGAAAATGTGATTCTCTTTTTTACACCACTTTGTCCTTGGTGCTTTGACCATGCCTGATACATATAGTAGGTGTTCAGTTAAAACGAAGCAGATGAGTGAAGAATGAATTGACACTTGAGGGCAGATTTTTAGATGACAATGAATTTGCCAGGGTGACAGGGGTCACATAAAGTGTTCTGTGAAGAGGCAACAGCACTGACAGGCGGGGAGGCAGAAGCTAGATGGCATATTTGTGCAGGTGCCTGTAGCGGAGCTCTCTGGTCGTCACACAGGCAAAGGCACAGGAAGTGGTCACATGGGAGAAGCATGTATCAGCCACACGTGCAGAGGGTCTACTATAGCAACCAAGGGCTTCTAAACCAATGTCTCACTGGTTTAAAAAATCATGTGTTCTTAAATTAAGATGTGACTATGTGCGATGTTTTTGAAGAAGAAACTACTGTTTGGACATACAACATATTAAAGAGATTTAAAAACCTTAATTTTTAACCATTAGTGAATATCACCAATGGTAATACTCAGATATTTAACAATTTTAATATCCAACTTTATGAATTTTAGTGTTTGTAATTTACAGTTTAGAATATAGACTCAAGTGGATTTTGTTAGTAGTATAAATAAAACTACAAGAGAACTTTTTATGGGTCCTTAATTTTAAAGTCATCTATATTCAAACTATGGATACTCTATTCCTTATCTGCCCTGTTGTCTCATGGAACTTGGTTATGTAACTATTCAAACTTTTGTCAACTTACTTTTTCTATACTTAATGCCTTTCACTTGAGCCAGACACATTCACCAGTGAAACCCACTGATAATTCTCCACATTTGTCCCCAGATACACTTAAGAGATTTATTTTACAGCCACATACTTGTCCAAGTAAGAGAGCTAACACAGGTACTCGCATAATACCCACCAAAAAAAAAAAAGTAACCCAATGTGTATAAAGGTGCACTGAAAAAAATAGTGAAGAAAGGGGAGTAAGGACTATAAAGTGCTAAGATGAAGTGCTAAGATAACAGTTATGGGATGCAGTACATTAAAAATTATTTGTATAAATAGGAACATTCAAAAATACGGCTGGAATTTAATACCATTTCAAACTCTCTTTAGATAAGCCAGAATGGTTTTGGTTACAAGATGCCTGATGTCCCTGATGCATTTCCAGAACTCTCAGAACTAAGGTAAAAAAAAAAAAAGAAAACTTAGATAGTAATGTTGGTATTTGTTATCTGTTTAATTTGTAAATACAAACCATCATTTTCATATCCATATGAAATAAAAAGATTTTTAAAGTCTGCACTATTCCTGTATTATGGTTGTCCTAGTGGAAAAGCTTTACAAATCAGTTGTATGTCTTGTAGGCTGTATTTAGTGAGTGCCTATTCCGTACCCAGGGATTTTTGTAGATGCTGGGAATGATCTAATAGTTACCAGGATAACAGTGTCCTTTCTCTCATGTGGTTTACATTCTCATGAAAATTATTTCCGAGTACATGATTCTTGGAGGTTTCAAAATATATCTTGGCCTATTTTAGACCTTTACGTTGTTCCTTTAGTAGATAGAACTTCGTATGTAGAGAAATAGGTTGAAGTTCTCGGAAAGTACTAACAAGGAGTTTTTATAGAGCCAAAATTTATTCAAATTTATAGCAAATAAGTTTGTAGTATTTAAGTTTAAGGTATCATTTTTCATGGAACAGTGCTCCTCTAAGATGTTCCATTAAAAAAAAAGTGTTTTGTGGCCACTGAAGTTTGAGAAGTATTGCATCCTTTATACCCCTGTTGAAGGTTTATAGTACTCATAAGGCTGTTAATTACTAAGATTGTGGAATGCAATTTAAAATGTTTTGCAGTTCTTTTTGTCTTTAGTATATATCCCACCAGGGATGTACAGCCAAATCCAGTAGTTTAAAAAAAAGTTTAGCTTTATTTGACCCAATGTGTAACAATCATTTCTAGAAAATAGTAATTTATGATTTTCTTCTAATAATGTTAGTTAATGAAGTTTATATCACATACACATTAAGATTAATGTTTGCAACAACCCCATGAAGTAGGTATTATTGTTGCCATGTTATAAAGGATTCTTTTATTTTTTCTTCCTTCCTTCCTTTTTAAAAAAATTATTATGAAAATGTCAAAAGTACAAAAAGGAGAACCTCTTTGTCTTGCTTCATATACTCTTCTCCCAGCTTTTCTCAGGAAATATGGGTATGGGTCAGGATTATTTTAAACCAAATCTCAAATATCATTTTCACCCAAAAGTTCTTCCCTAAATTTCTTCACCAGGTTAAGACTTGTGCTTTTCCATAACCCCAATCCACATCATCATCATAGCTCACAATATTAATGCTGATTCTTTGATTATTTCTCCAGTGTCTTAATAATTAAACCTTTTGGTTGGTAAGTTTATTTAAATCAGAATTCAAACAAGATCTATCTATTGCATTTGAATACTATTATCTCTTACGTTTCTTTTCATCATGAACCATTTTCCCATCTTTATTTATATTAATATATGTATATATGTATATTACACACACAAACACATATACATACACACATATATATGCATACATACCGATACTGTATACACACATACACATGTAAATACATATATATGATACATGTAAATTAAACATATTTTATTAAATACTTATTTAAGAAGCTGGTTATTTGTCCAGTAGAATTCCCCATACCTAGTGTTCGCCTGATTGCATCCTTGTGGTTCCATGGAGAATGTTCCTCTGCTTTTCATATTTCCTTCTGGTGGCTAGACGTAGAGTTTTGATTAGATTTAGGCTTACTTTTATCAAATTATTGCATTGTATATCTTGAACTTATCTCTCAAGAAAGCTATGGTAAAAAGATGTAGGTTTATTTCTTTTGCCAAGACTATTTACATCGTAATTAGTGCATACACCACATAAGGCAGCAAAGATGGCTGACTGCCCTATTTTAAGACATTAAGATTAAAATAGATTGAAACACTTGGAATCATTGACTATGCACTATTTCATTAAGGATTGCAAATGTGATTTCCTACTGCCAGAACTAGCCAGAAATCTATGAAGAACTTTCCTAAATCA
The DNA here is from genome assembly GCF_048564905.1 of Vicugna pacos. Classification (NCBI taxonomy): domain Eukaryota; kingdom Metazoa; phylum Chordata; class Mammalia; order Artiodactyla; family Camelidae; genus Vicugna; species Vicugna pacos. The sequence goes on from NC_133012.1 coordinate 15,454,040, forward strand.
CTGTTCAGTTATATTGAAGTAGACTTCATACAAGAAAGGCAAGATGAATGCTTGATTTTTTTTTTCCTCTTAATTTATCGATTTTCACAATAATGAGTTAATGCATCAGCTAGCTCCAAAGGTTCTGATAGGCAGAAGGGTTTTATTTTTATAGTTGTTTCTGAGTTATTATAAACTCAACAGTTTAAAAACATTTTTGGTATGTTTCAATCAGTTGCAGTCATTATTCTTTTTGATGCTTAGACAAGTCTATCTTTAGTCAGTAGGAAACCCTTCAACTGGTTTTCTCTATCCTTTCTGGCAAAACAAAGATGTCATGGGCTCATCTGGAACATATTTTCCCTGACCTGAAGCCAGTGATTTCTCTAAAAGGCACTTGTTCTTTTTCAAAATAACAATACCAGTAAAATAACAATACCAATGATTATTGAAAGCAGGATAAGTTTTTGTTTTGTTTTTTACACTTCTTTTGTCTTTAGGATATGTGGCACCAGAGATGTGCAGCCAAACACTGTTTTTTAGTCTTTTTAGTAAAACTTCCCCAGAGGATTGTATAACTGAGGGGAAAAAACACAGGTTCATTTATTTTCATTTGCTTTGCATTTTCGAGACTTTTTTCTTTTTAATTTAATTTTGTTTTTTAATTATAGAATGCTTTTATATGGATCTACAGTCAAAACTGAAAGATAAGTTCAGAAAGATTCAGCTGCTTCCCTGTCCCATCCATCCAGTTCCCTCTTCTACTCTCTGGATATGGATTTTTGTTTTGGGATTAGCCTTCCATGATTGCTTTTAAAAAAACATTTTTGTGAATATATGTTACACAGATACATATAAATATATCGTATCTTTTATTGTGATAACCTATCAGCTAAATAGGCATAGAAGTTAAAATTGGTAAGATTGTTAGGGTTGTCCACAAACTCTAGTCTATTTAGAATCCTGTCAACTGAATAAAACTAAAAAGTTGTGAATATTTATCCTCATGGAGAAAAACTAGATGACTGATACTCATTAACATATTTTTTTCTGTTGTGTTTTTAGTGTGTCACAACTTACAAATATGAATGAACAAGAGGAGTTATTACTAGAGCAGTTTCTGACTTTGCCTCAACTAAAACAAATCATTACTGACAAGGATGACTTAGTAAAAAGTATTGAGGAGCTAGCAAGTATGTCTTCCCTTCCTTCTTAAATTTCCTAAGAAAAATGTGATCCTTGCCTAGAAATAAATTAGAAATTTATCTTACAGGAAAAAATCTCCTTTTGGAGCCCAGTTTGGAAGCCAAAAGACAAACTGTTTTAGATAAGGTGAGTTATCATTTTGAAGAAATCCATATAATTTTAAAATAGAATTAAACAGCATTTTTATTTTCTCTTTTAGTATGAACTGCTTACACAAATGAAGTCTGCTTTTGAAAAGAAAATGCAAAGGCAGCATGAACTTAGTGAGGTAAGATTGTTTACCATAAAAATTTTTCATCTTCATGTGTGTGAGCCAGATTCTCACATTCATTATTATCAGAAAGTTTTTCTTAGGTATCTCAGTTTATAAGGCATGATACCTTTAAATGCAGGTGTACAACTCTCAGTTGTGACCCATAGTAAATCACTGATGCTCATGCGAGAGCATTTGGTTCCAAAACAGAAAAAGATGACAAGCCCCTAAATAACTTTTCTGGGAGAATTACTGTAAGTCTAATAAAAGCTAACAAAAATTTTTTAAATTTTAGATTTACTTGTAAGCTTATGTACAGATTTCTTTATATAGCAAATTGAAAAACATAAAATATAAATTCACCACAAATAATAGATTTTTTCCTAGAAATCCAGTTATGTGAAAAATCAAATGCATTTTATAAAATCCAACCCATATTTCTGAAAAAATTGATCTTTAAAAATAAAAAGGGAATAGAGGATATAATCTTTATATCACATATCAGTAACCCACATTGTAATTAACAATAATCTGTTTTCTTTAAAATCAGGAATTCTGGAAGGTAAAATCAGTGTAGTAATACATAATATAGAAATATAACAACAATAGCAAAAAAAAATGATGGTAAAGGAGAATATAAATTTGTAATAGATTTCAGAGAACCCAAATATGATCATTCTTTAGAGTAAAAGATATAATAACATGTAACATTATGCAGTTGTTGTCTCTTGCATTGCACTAAGCTATTTACATATGTTGTCCATTATTCCACCAAAACCCTATGAGGTATATATTGTTACTATTTTTCCACTTTACAGATAAAGAAACTGAGGCACATGGATATTAAATGATATCCGTGAGATCACGTATAAATAGAAAGTTTGAGTCAGGAGTCAAATATAAGCAATCCTCCTCCACTCTTGACCAGAAAATCTGAGAAAATCAACTGAACTACTTTTAGATGCACATTAGAGCTTAGCAGATGCCGAAGAAGCTTTTCACAATAATCAACATCATTGCTTATACAAACTCTTAGTAAACTAAGATAAAATTAATTCCTTAACTTAATAAAGAATATTAGAAACCAACAGTAAACAGTCACACTTAATGACTAAACATTTCCAGAATCCCTTTAATTTAGGGATGAAACAGTGATGGCCCAATATCACTGCTCTTTAACATTCCTTGGGAGGTTCTGGACACTGCAAGAAGACAAGAAAAGGAAAGGAGGTATGATGTAAAAGAAGCAGTTATTAACCAAAACCAAACAAGTAAAAGTCTTAGCAACTAGAGAAGGTTTTTCTCTAGATATCCAGCAACTACCTGTGCAAAGTGAAGTAGAGGAGAAAACCTCATTTACAGCATCAACAAAACTGTCGAGATATTTAGAACTAAACCCAATGAAGTAAGTTAAGAAACTTTCCTGAATGACATAAAAGAAGACTTGAGGAAATGGAGTAACAGAATATTTATGGACTGAAAGATACAGTATTATAAAGATTTCACTCTTCCCCAGCTTAAAAATGTAATATGCTTCCAGTCAAAATACCAAGAGTATTTTTTTTTTATTTTAATAGATTTATTCTAAAGTTCTGAAAGACTCCCCAAAAGCAGTCGGGAAGAGCTTGAGCAAAGAAAAAAAATGAGGAAGAACCTCCCTTACGCAGTACCAAAATACACTGTAAAACCTCATTGTTTGAAACAGTAGAGTAGCTTACTAGGAAGAGAAAAGTAGTTTTATGAAACAGATCCTGCAGTTCAGAAAGACTCATGGGTAAGTATATGAGTAACTGGTTAGAAAAAAATTGAGGATTTAATAAAATACACTATTGGCAGTCCATTTAGAAAAAATTTAGATCCCTGTAGGTGTACACAGAGGAAGTTTTTAGGTGGAAACCATAAAATTATGAGGGACAACCATCTCCTAGGATTTTTTTTAAGATCTTTTCAAAGCATTACAAAAGGCAGAAGCATAAAATGAAAAATTAAGCATCTAAGCTGTATGTAAATTTACAGCTTGTGTACATAAAATCAAAAGTGAAGTAAAGGGGATGAATATTTGTAGTGTATATGACAATATTAATGCCAATGGTCCATACAGAATCCTTAAACACAAAGGGAAGAATAGGAAAGTCACAAAAGGAGAAATGTGAAGGTCCAATAAGCATTCTGATATAATACTTATTCTGACTTCTTGAAACATTTTAAAAACCGTTGCTTGCTAGGTTCGTCTCTGGATGTGCTCACTCAGAGTCTCTGAGGATGAAGAATCTTCTGTACACTAAAATAGAGACACCACTTCACTGGACTGTTGGTGGCATTAGTGCAGGAACCTGTCCTGTTGTTTTCCCCCGTATACCCAATATGTGGTCCAGTGCTTGGCACATAGTAGGTGCTCAACAAATATTTAATGAGTAAGTAAATGGAAACATTTGAGAAGATGCTCAACCTTACAGTAATACTAATAAGGGAAATTACAGCATCTGTGTGAGCCATACTTGTAAATAGATAACCATTGTAGGTAAAGGTGATTTAAAAATGGTACATTCCTGTATATTCCTGTGTGTGATGTATCCCAATGCGATACCGCCTCACACTCACTTAGGATGACTACTATTAAAAATAGTGTTAGTTCTGACATTTATGTCTTTGATCGGATTCCTAAATCCCCAGGAGAGGACGATGATTGGCCTGGTTCTCTCACTTAATAGTTGGCAGCCAGTGGATTGGTTTGTACCGTGTTAGGTGTCCACCCTGTATCCACAAGGTGAGGACTTGGTGGGGCCAGTTTTCCTCAAAAAGAGGCGACATAAGCACATAATGAATTGCGTCTCCCTACCTCTACTTCTACCTCCATTTTCTTTCCCTCTAAGGAGATTTTCTGAGCATTAGAAACTAATACACTTAATTCTGTTTTTCAGAGCTGTAGTGCGAGTGCCCTGCAGGCAAGATTGAAAGTAGCTGCACACGAAGCTGAGGAAGAATCTGATAATATTGCAGAAGATTTCTTGGAGGGAAAAACTGAGATAGATGATTTTCTCAGTAGCTTCATGGAAAAGAGAACAGTATGTAATACTCTTCGGTTGAGGACGAGTGACAGCATAGTATCAAATTACTTGTGTACATTCATGAGTAAAGAAACCTCCTTAGCACATTACTGGGCTGGAGTTTTGAGTGCCGTGAGAGGAAACTGAAGAGCCTCTGTGAGAATGACCGCAGCCTCCTCCTGTCCCTTTAGAGCTGCTTGTTGCGAGTGCACAAGTAGGTAGATCACGTAGCAGCTCTGTTTCAGAAACCAGTGTCTGTATCATCCTGCAGTAAAGCTGGTAAATTAGCCCAAGTCTGGTCTTAATAGTTGTAGTACACTCCTGAATAACCTGTTTCACAAGCTGTTAAAAAAGAGAATAATCCATAGAGATTTAAATTTTTTTGTTTTTATTATTATTGAGGACATTCTGGGAATAGTTTCTGTTCTGATATTTTCATTACATTTAAAGAAAAATTTTAAAAGTCAGCTTAGCAGTATCTTGTCCTTTGATCGAGTCCTAAATATTTACCTGATTTCTCTGAAACATCACATTTTTAAAATAACCTTTTATTAATAAACCTTGTAAACATTTACTATATATGTGTGTATGCTGCAAAGGAAAATGGGGCAGGTTTTTAATATCCCAGTTTTCCATGAGAGAAAATTAAAGTTCAGAGACGTCAGTGACTGGTTGTAGCATTACCAAGGCACTGAGTTCTGGCCCATTGTTCTTGGTATGATGTAACTGTGCCTTGAAATGTGTGTTTGTTCAGCTTCCTGGTTAGCAACAGTAAGATCTATTTTCATATTTTTAAAACATACTTGAACTTACAGAATCAGAGAATTGGTATAAAGGGTCAGAGTGTGTTTTTCATTCTGGAAGTTTACAGGCAAAGATTATCTTCCAAACACAGTTAAGTATTTTTCCCCCCAATTCTTATATTCTGCACTACCTTAGACATTCACAATTTAAGTAATGTCACCAAGTTAAAAGATTGTTGTGTAGAATTCTCTGAAAACGTAGGAAGTATCAGGCAGATTATTGGAGAAGTGACTGGTACTTTAAATAATTTATCTTTTAGATTTGCCACTGTAGAAGAGCCAAGGAGGAGAAACTTCAACAAGTGATAGCGATGCACAGCCAGTTTCATGCTCCACTCTAGGTAAATTGTATTCCAGAAGGTTTGAGTCTCAAGGCTACTGCATGACTATTTCTAATGACATGTCCTTACCCGTGGTTGTTCAGCCAGCTTTAAACACAATACTGTCATTACTGCTTTTGTGCTACACAGTATGTAGCATGCTTTGTATTATACATTAAGCATAACGTTATATACCTAAGCAGTAGAAATTGTTTGCATACTTTAAGTATGATATTTGGGTACATGAATTTTTTTTCAACATTTGATAGCTACTTGTGTAGAGTTGTAAGCCGTCATTAGTTCCTTTCTCCCGTCTGGTGCGTGGAGCATGCCCTGTCACTTAGTTGATGTATTTCTCATTCGTCTCCTGTGTCATTTCTTCCTTTAAAAATGAACTTCCGCTCTCTTTTCCATCTCACATTACGATTATTCAGTAACTTTCTGGCCCATCCTCTGCCTTTAGGGTTTCTTCTTCCTGCACAGCACTGACAGAATGATCTTCCTAAAATACCACTCTGTGATAACATTTCTCTGCTCCAGAACCCGCAGTGAGCCCCTAGCAGCGATAAATGCTGAATTTCTCTCTCTGGTTTTAAGCCTTCTATAATCTGGCTTTTATATGTTAGATAACCTGTTGTAATTTTCCATTTTCCCCTTATGTTCTCTCACGTCGTGTTCTTTTTTTCTACCACCATGTCTTTGTTCATGCTTTCACCTGACCTCAAGCCACTCTTCCTTTTCCTCTCCATCTGTCTTCTTAGGATGGATTTAGTTGCAAGGACTAGCTCCCACCTTGGCAAGTTTAAGGAAAAGCTTGTGTCACTGGATGATGCAGGGAAACAGAGCCAAAACGCAGGAAAGGACACCTCATTCACCTGGGAGTGAAAACACAACACGAGGTCATCAGTAACCAAACCAAAGCAGCTCCTCTTTCTCAGACACGTCCTGAGGCTGCTTGTTTCTCATCTCTGTTGTTTTCTGCCTTTCACTCTCACTTGCTGTCTCGCTGGCTCTTCAGAGAGCCTTTCTGTGCTACACTTGCATGTGACTCAATCATTGCTGCCCACGGGCCTGATCACATCATGACAGTTCAAGCAGCCAGTGGAGACCGACAGGGGTCCCGCCACAAATCCCCGGGAAGGAGACTGGCCTAACATAGGTGGTGTCCTCCTGACCTCAGCAGTTTGACCTGGAGATTGGTGTCGTGTGGTCTTCTGCACACCCCCCTGGGCTGCAGGAGTAGACCTGAGAAGGGAGCATGGAGTTCTCTAAGAAAGAGAGCAGGCTGCAGGGAGGAAAATGCCAGGCACTTCCCATCTCCAGCTCAAACCTGTCTGCCTCTTCTCTCAGTGTAGTTGTCCTTAACATTAATGCCAACATTGAATTATTTTATTTTATAAATCATACTGTTATTCTTTGAGGGTAAGAGTTGATTTTTAGTATCAAACATGTATTTCTGAAGCTTGAGCAGTAAGTGGGCACTGAGTAACTGCTTACTGATATGAACCTGCTAGAATCCTTTCCCCACCTCTTTTCCCTCAGAGTCAAGTTATCATCTTATGGATAAATCTTAATTTATCATCTTAAGTTAAATCTTAGATTTTTTATTTTCTTTTCTTTCCAGATTTTCTTGAAAACATGAACTGCCAAGAGAGGAATGGGACACAAAACTAAGCACATTTATATTTATAATTTGCAAATTGGCATTTCATCACAGTGGCTGAATTCATAGATCTACTCTATAGATTGGATACAGAACTGAGACTGATTTTGTACAGATTAGAATGATTGCTATGATCTTTGCTCTGAGGATTTTTTCTGCACTATTTGCACTAAAAATGTTTATTTATTGTTGATAAATCCTATCATATTTAAGTTCAACTGCTCTTCCTCTCTTATTGTCAATTAAATACCTATGCATGTAATTTTAGCTAGTTTTGACTTTATAAAATTACTTCATTTAAATATGTATTTTTAATTTGAAACTGCCTCATTTCTTTATTAAGAATGGTTGGTTTAGATTTTTTTCCTCTCAACCTTTTATGAAAAATTATTATTTCAACTGTAGACTCTTATTTTTCCTCTTTCTTTCTGGATGATAAAAAATTCAAATATAATTTGTTCTTAACTATTCATAATGTCAGGAAACACTGACCTTCCATTGTGCTGCCTCCAGAAAGTAACTTTTAATACATACAATAAATCAAAAAAGCAAACCAGCTGTTTTTATATATTGTTTTATTTTTAAAATTAAAGATGCATTTAAGAGGCAATAAGGTGAATAAATAATTTACCTAAGAAAAAGCTGCCTTTTACTTAAACTAGTCCAACATAAACTTGCATGCTAACTTTTTAAGTACATGATGGGTTTGTGGTTAGATGAGGATATGCTCACTAAATTCCTAATGTTAAAGTTTAAAACAAATTTTTTTGTTAGTAAATAGTAAATCTAAACACAAAAAAGTCAGTGAATTTTTCTGACCTTTACTGTATTAACTTTTCATAAAAGAAATGCTTTAGTAATAATATTTTTAGGCAGTCTAGTTTTTAATTAATTTAATTAGATTTTCCTCTGTACCATGTTAAGCAGTTTGCTTTTATATCATATTACAGAATGAACGTATTTTATGGATAGCCATGAAAGCTAATTAAGTAGAAAAATCTGAACTAAATATCTGAGGCTTGGTAAAGTATATCCAGATCACCAGACAACCTAATGCGTATTTTTGTAACTTCATCCCAATATGATTGCCACTCCAAACACCAGCATAAAATACAGTTTTTTCTTTTCGTCATTCTTTCTGTGCATGTTTTTGGCAATAGAACTTTAAGAAAAACAAAATTATGTTCTTAGACTTGAAAAATACTTAACACTTACTCGATGTGGAAGGGCAAGTATTCACATGGACTATAAAGATACAATTTGGGTAAAGAAATTAACTTTTATTAATCTCCTATCTTCCTGGCCCTGGGCTAAGGGCATGTCATTTAATCTTCAAAAGGACCGGACAAGGAAGGTATAATTATCCCGGATGTATAGATGAAATAACTGAGGTAAGTGTTCAAATTTGTGTCAGAGTCTTCTGGGTATTTAGAAACTTTTCCATATTGTGCTGGCCACTGGAAGCTTTCATTTTCCAGGACGGAAAATAGCCTGCATTTGAATACGTATAAATTTTGGTTCTCTTGTTACAATAAAAATTGAATGACTTTTTTGTAGTTTTATGGCTATATTACTTTCTTTTTAAATTTCACCATATTGGAGAAGCAGGGACAAAAAAATGCCTGCCAAAGCAGAGATTCTGATTTTACTTTAACACATAATAGAAGACTAGATGGAACTCAGAATAGTAGAGAATAGCCTAGGAGTTATTATTCAGAGCAGGGGTTTGCCATGGATAGGAATTTAAAGGCTGATACCCCAAAATAGGAGAAAGTGTTCTAAATAAATGAGATACATGTTAAAGATACTTATTTCAAACTTGGAAAAATCTAGACTAGGGAATTTATATTGGAATAGAGATTGCTTGACGGGTAAGTCTGATCGTAATTCATACATGCTCAAAGCGAAGGGCAGCTCAGATTCACTGTTAGGGAGCAAAAGCAAACTAACTGCTCTTAAATAATAAAAACAGTGGGGAGGGTATAGCTCAGTGGTAGAGCATGTGCTTAGTGTGCACGCGGTCCTGGGTTCAATCCCCAGTACCCGCGTTAAAATACTAACAAACCTAATTAATAAAAACCTGTGCCAGGGTTTCCCTTCTGTTCCCTTCTGTAAAAAAGTTTCTTTGTTGACTGCTGAATCGTGATCAAAATGCTTGCTTCACATCATTAAATTTTGCTGAATGTCACTAAATAAATGATTCAGTTGAGCTGTAAATATTATCAGTTGGGGAATAATCTGCCTTGAGTCAGTTTGACGTTAGTCTGTTCCCTACGCTTTAAACCAGCTGCTCCAAGTAAAACACTTCCTGATTGATGTTTTAAAATGAGAGTGTACTGTTGGAAATTTTAGTCTTTTTGAATTGGCCATGCTCCTTTAAGGCTCTGTAACAGCGCAATAAAGTTTTAATAAGCAATAAATGTAACCTTTTTTGTAAACTTCAGTGTTAGATCAACTTCTGATAAGTAGTCTAAATGATATACACATAAATTATGTCTTATAAAATGTTTAGGAGTGCTGAAAAATTTGATGTGAAAGGCATCACATTAAAGAACTGAATTTTAAAATATCAAATATTTCTCCTATTTGCTTTTCAAAATAAAGCAAATCTTATTTGCTTTATTTATTCCTGTTGGTATGGTTACTGTGTCATTTTTCTTAAATCTGTTATTTATTTTTATAGATGTACACTGCCCAATGGAAGAAATTAAAGTCTCATCCTCAGTATTAGGCAAAGAAGTTTGAGAGTTGACAATCGGCTACAAGAATGGGATGAAGTGAGTTGTCATAAAAATGTAACAGCTATTATGACTATATCCTCAGTATGATTAACAAGGTATTCCCTACTATTTACAGTATATTATAGAAACTTAAACATTCCTTGTATTCAATTTGGAACTGCTTAGTACAGCACACTTGAATTGTATTCTGAAAGAGTTACACATGCTTTATTCACGTTGACTTGAGTACATTTATAGTACAAGTCTCTAACATATTAAATTGTTCTATTTTTAAATATGATTGACATGATTACAATTATACTGTATTATCTCATATATATTGCTAGACTCCCTCCAGTTCCTCATACTAGAGATTTTAGCACTGTAGTTTTCTTGACCTCTTTCTGGTTTTTTTTTTCCAGTTTTATTGAGATATAATTGACATGTATCACTGTATAAGTTTAAGATATACAGCATAACGGTTTGACTTACATATATTGTGAAATAATTATCACCGTAAGTTCACTTACCATCCCTCATCCCATATAAATACAATGAAAAGAGAAAGCAAAGAAAAAAAATTATCTTCCTTGTGACAAGAACATTTAGCGTTTATACTCTTAACAAACTTTCATATAAATTATACAGCAGTGTTAACTATAGTCATCATGCTGTACATTATATCCCTAATGCTTATTTATCTTCTAACTGGAAGTTTGCACCTTTTGACCACCTTTCTCCATTTCCCCAACCACCTCCCACCCCACCCTCAACCCAGGTTAACTACAAATCTGATCTCTTTTTTATGACTTTGGTCTTTTTTTTTTTTTTTTACATTACACATATAAGTGAAATCATACAGTATTTGTTTTCCTCTGACTTATTTCACTTAACATACTGCCCTCAAGGTCCATTATATTGTCACAAAAGGCTGGAGTTCCTCATTTTTTATACCTGAATACTGTTCCATGGTGTGTGTGCTCTTTATTCATTCATCTCTTGGTAGACAGGTAGGTTGTTTCTGTGTCTTTGCTATTTTAAATAATACTGCTGTGAACACAGGGGATGGGGGTTACAGATACCTTTTCAAAGTCATGTTTTCATTTCCTTTGTATATATTCCCAGAAGTGGAATTGCTGGATCATATGGTAGTTCTGTTTTTAATTTTTTTTAGGGTCCTCCATAATGTTTTCCATAGTGGCTGTACCAGTTTATGATCACATCAACAGTACCTTTTCTCCACATCATTACCAGCATTTCTTATCACTTGTCCGTTTGATGTTGGCCATCCTATCAGACGTGAGGTAATGTCTCATTGTGGTTTGGTTTTGATTTGCATCTCCCTAATGACTAATGATATTGAGCATCTTTTCATGTACCTGTTGGCCCTTTCATGTATCTTCTTTGGAAAAATGCCTATTCAAGTCTTTTGTCCATTTTTTTTTTAGATTATTTGGTTTTTTTTGCTGTTGAGTTGTATGAGTTCTTTATTATATTAACCCCTTCCTTATCAGATATATAGTTTGCAAATATCTTATTCCATTCCATAAGTGGTTTTTTTCACTTTATCAGTTATCTCTTTTGCTGTGCAGAGTCTTTTTAGTTTGACATAGTTCTACTTATTTTTCATTTTGTTGCTCGTGCTTTTGATGTCATATCGAAAAAATCACTGCCAAGACACATGGCCGGGAGGCTTCTTTCTGTCTTCTTTAGGAGTTTCATAGTTTCAGGTCTTACATATAAGTCTTACTCATTTTGAGTTAATTTTGGGGCGTGATATAAGATACAGTCAAGTTTCATTCTTTTACGTGTGAATATCCAACTTTCCCAGCACCAGTTAAAGAAGAGACCGTCTTCTCTCCACTGAGTGTTCTTGGCTCCCTTGTCAAACAGTTGCCCATATATGCTTGGGTTTAGTACTAGGCTCTTGATTTTGCTCCACTGATCTGTTTTTTGGTTTTAAAGCAGTATCGTTCTGTTTTGATTGCTGTAGCTTTACGGGAAAGCTTGAGATCGGGAAGTGTGATGCCTCTCTCTTTGTTCTTCCTTTTCAGCATTGGTTATTTCATGTTTTTTTGTGGTTCCATATAAACTTCAGGACTGTTTTTTACTAGTGTGAAAAATGTCTTGGGAATATTGATGGGAATTGCATTGACTGTATAAGCAGCTTTTGGCAATATTAGTTCTTCTAATCCATGAACATAGGATTCCCCTTCCATTTATTTGTATGTTTGATTTCTTTTATCAATGTCTTATAGTATTTGCAGAGCAGAGATCTTTCACCCCGTTGGTTAAGTTTATGTCTAAGTGTTTTAGCTTTTGTAAGTGGGATCGTTTTCTTTCTTTCTCAGATAATGTCATTGTTAGTGTATAAAAATGTTATCTATGTTTCATGTTACATTTGTATCCTACATTACTGAATTTGTTGATTATGTCTAAGAGTTTTTTTGGTGAGGTCTTTAGATTTTTATATAAAATCATGACATCTGCATACAGAGGTAGTTTTACTTCTTCCTTTCCAGTTCTGGTACTTTTTCCTTTTCTTGTGTAATTGCTCTGGTAATGACTTTCAGCATTATGTTGAGTAGAAGTGGTCAGAGTGGGCATCCTTGTCTTGTCCCTGACCTTAGTGGAAAAGCTTGCAACCTTTTCAGCACTGAATATGATATTAGCTGTGGGCTTATCACATATGGCCTTTATTATGTTGCGGTACATTCCCTGTATACCTAAACTTGTTGAGAGTTTCTATTGTGAATGAATGTTGTATTTTGTCAAATACTTTTTCTGCATCTATTTGGGTGGTCTTTTTTTTTTAATTTAATTAATGCAGCTTATCACATTGATTTGCATATGTTGAACCATCCTTAAATTGTCAGGTATAAATCCCACTTGATCATGGTGAATGATCCTTTTCATGTGCTGCTGAATTCAGTTTGCTAGTATTTTAATGCAAATTTTTCATCTGTTTCCATCAGGGATATTGGTCTGTAGTTTTCTTTTTTGGTGGAGTCCTTTTCTGGCTTTAATATCACAGTGATGCTGATATCATGAAATGAGTTTGGGGGTGCTCCCTCCTCTTAGATTTTTTGGAAGAATTTGAGGAGTGGCATTAATTTTTCTTTAAATGTTTTGTAAAATTCACCACTTAAGCCCTGTGGTCCTGGGATTTTCTTCAGTGGGAGATTTTAATTAATCATTCAGTCTCTTTACCAGTAATTGGTGTATTCAGACTTTGTCTTGTCCTCATTCAGTTTTGGTAATATATTTCTAAGAATCTTGCATTTCTTCTAGGTTGTCCAGTTTGTTGGTGTATAGTTATTCATAGTAGCCTCTTAGGATTCTTTATTTCTGTACTATCAGCTGTAATGTCTCCTTTTCATTTACAATTTTGTTGATCTGGTTTTTTCCCTTGGTTCTAGCTAAAGTTTTATCAATTTGGTTTATCTTTTCAGGGAACCAACCCTTAGTTTGATTAGTCTTTTCTGTTCTTTTCTTATTCTCTATTTCATTTATTTCTGCTCTAATTTTTATTATTTCTTTCCTTCTGCTAACTCTGGGCTTAGTTCTTTTTCCAGTTCCTCAAAGCACAGAGTTTAGGTTGCTTATTTCGCATCACTCTTGCTGCTTAATGTAGGCATTTATTGCTGTGCTCTTCCGTCTTAGAACTGCTTTTGATGTATCCCGCAAGTTTTATTATGTTGTTTCCATTTTTCATTTGTCTCAAGATACTCTTTATATCTCCTTTAATGTCTTCTGTGATCCACCAATTGTTCAGGGGAGTTTTAATTTCCATGTGTTCATGAACTTTTCAGTTTTTCTCTTGTTACTGATTTCTAGTTTCACACCATTGTGGTCAGAGAAGATACCTGGTATGATTTCAGTCTTCTTGAATTTGCTGGCTTGTTCTGTGGCCTAACGTACGGTCTATCCTAGAAAATGTCCATGTGCACTTGAGAAGAATGTGTATTCTGCTCTTTTTGCACAGAATGTTCTGTATGTATCTGTTAGGTACTTTTAGTATATAGTATGGTTCAAATTTGCTATTTTGTTACTGATTCTCTCTCTGGATGATCTACCCATTTTCTGGAGTAGGGTATTAAAGTCTTCAACTATTATTTCTCCTTTTAGCTGTTAGTTTTTGCTTTATGTATTCAGGTGCTCTAATGTTGGATGCATAAATTGTTATATCTTCTTGATGTATTGACCCCTTTATCACTGTATAATGACCATGTCTCTTAAGCCATTCTGTGTTTTTTAATTGGAGAATTTATAACACATTTAAAATAATTATTGGTAAGTAAGGACTGACTATTGCCATTTTGTTGATTCTAACATCCTATTTTAAATGACAGCTTAACATTAATAGACTTCCTAAGCTTTACACTTTTACTTCCCTCCTCATTTTAGGTTATTAATGTTACAATTTACATATTTTTATATTGTGTAACTAATAACAGATTATTGTAGTTATGGTTATTTTTAGTATATTTTTTAACTTTTAAACTAGAGTTGTGAGTGAATTATAAACCACCATTACCCTATTACAGAATCCAGCTTTGACTATGTATTTACCATTACCAGTGAGTTTACACTGCCGTCTTACGTTTTTCTGATGTTAATTAGCATCCTTTAATTTCCACACAAAGAACTCCCTTTAGCATTTCTTGTAAGGCCGTCTAGTGGTAATGAACTCCCTCAGCTTTTGTTTGTTCAGAAGGTTTTTCCTGCCTTCATTTCTAAAGCATTCTTGGTTGACTGTTTTGTTTTTTTCTTTCAATGTTTTGAATATGTCATCTCATTCTCTTCTGGCCTAAAAAGTTTCTGTTCAGAGATCCACCAGTAGTCTTCTAGAGGTTTCCATGTATGTAACTTCTCTCTTGCTTTTAAAATTCTGTCTTTGACTTTTGACAGTTTAATTACAGTGTGTCTCAATGTAGCCCTGTTTGGGTTCAAGCTGTTAGGAGTCCTTTGGGCCTCTTGGATCTGGATGTCTGTTTCTCTCCCCACGTTTGAGAAGTTTTCATCCATTGTTGTGTTAAATATGCTTTCTGTTTCTTTCTCTTTTTCCTCTCCTTGAATTCGCATAATGTGAATATTGTTTCATTTCATTGTTTCCCATGAATACATAGGCTCTGTAACATTTTTTTATTTTTTTTTATTTTTTTATTTATTTTTTTTTTGCTCCTCTGGGTAATTTCAGTTGTTCTATCTCCCAGGTCTCTGGGTCTGTGGTCAAGTTTGCTTTTGAAGCTGTATTGAATTATTTTGTTCAAAGTTCAATTATTGTACTTTTTGGCTCTAGGAATTTTTTTTTACGGGGGAAGTTCTAATTTGGCAGACTTATTTTTGTTTGTGCATTGTTTTCATAATTTTGTTTAGTTGTCCATGTGTTTTTCTAGTTCACTGAACTCCTTCAAGAGGATTATTCTGAATTCTCTGACAAGTCATAGGATCAGTTAGTAAAGCTTCATTAGTTTCCTTTGGTGGTGTCACATTTACCTGACTTTTGATTCCTTGGTGTTTGTGCATGTGAGTAAGTGGTCTCCTCTTCCAGACTTTGCAGATTTGCTTTGACAGAGACAGCACTTCACCAATCAGCTCAGTCTGGGTTTCTGGACACATCTGCTGGCAACGTCCTTAGCAGGTGGGGCCTGCTATTAGGGCCTACTTCTGGGCGAGGCATCTGTTGGAGCACTAGGAGGAGGGGAGGGGTAGGACTGCTGGTTGGCTCCCTACCCAGGTGAGGCCGTGGTGCAGGCCTCATGGCTACCTGGGCTCCCGGGTCCCTGTCTCTAGATAGCTGGGACTGGGTGCTGCACTCCGCAGTCGGTGGGGGCTGTGAAGTTAGCTCCCCTCCCTCCTGGGGCAGCAGGCTGGGGCACAAGGCCTACACAGCTCGTTGTTAGGGGCCCTGAATCAAGCAGGAATGTGCACTGAGTAACTTGGTCAGGTGCAGCCACCAGTTTGCTCTGCAAACAGGGCGAGCCACGGGCGGTGCTCTCTGTCAGCTGCCACTGCAGACAGTGTTGGACGAGTTAGGCAGCTTCCCACGCGTTCTGGTCAAGTTCCCGGGTCAGGCGGGCCGATGGCTGTTTTCAGCAATCATTAGGGCTCAGGCACAGCAAGAGAAGCAGCTCAAAGGTCATTCATGCTCTTTGTGGTCTTAACTCAAGCCAGCCTGTGCCCCAGGTTCCCTGGCCAAACTAGGCTTTGCCCTGAGGGCTCTCGGCTCTGCTCACCTGCCTCTCAGCTCAGGAGCTGTTGGGTTACATGGCTTCCAGGTGTCTTCGCCAGCCCTTCCTGTCCAGTGGGGCTGTGGGCCACGCTCCGCAGAGGGTGGGATATGTCTCTGGATCCTGCCTAGGAAGGACAGAGAAGGCCCACTTCAGGCAATTTCCAAATTTTCCTGAACAGGTTTTGTCGTCAGGAGGGGACAGGAGCCACAGTCTGCAGCAGGCGGGGCCATGGCCCAGCTCTTGTGCCTGGGCATGAGCCACCCGGACTCCAGGGCCAGCACACCTCCCGCTCCGGGAGCCTGAGGTGGGCAGGCCTGCGCCCTGCCGAGCTCCCCAGCTGGACCGCACCCCTGTCCTGACTCTGCAGGTGAGCAGGGCTGCTGGCTGGGACTGCTGCCTCGGCTCTGCAGGTGAAGTGTGATTAAACCATATTAACCAGTTACATAATTTCTAAAGTGACAAAACCTATTCTGCTGGTTAAAGATATATGACAGCCAAGTTCTCTAGTTCTTAACTGAGACTTTCCCTTATTGAAATAGTTCCCTGTAACTTCACACTGTTGTACTGCAGGGATCAGACTGGTGGTTGACCCACTGTCTGTTAATTCAGTCTCTGGAATAGTAATAAAAGGTTAGGATGTTACTTTAAAAGCTAATATGATCTGAATTCATAGTTAAGAACCAGAGAGTAAATGTTGTTTCTACTTTATTAGGCATTAGACTGGTGTTAGAGAAAAGTAAGTTATAAGTTTTAGCATTTTTTAAATAAGGAGAATTATGAAATTCCAGAAAAAGGCAACAAAACTACTATGACAATTCAAAATATATTATCTAAGGAAAAGCTGAAGTGATCATTAAACCTGAAAGATAAGCTTAAGCAGTTACAAAGCTCACCAATTACAGAAATCTACCTGTTAACCAAAATGTGCTCTGTCATTAGAAATACTGATAACAGATTCAGGAAAGAAGGTAACATCAAATATTTTAGGAAACAATATGCATCTAGAAGTGAAGTAAGAGGTAAGACTAAAGATGATGATAAGTGTGAAGGAACGAGGTCTGGGCACTTTCTGAGCAGACACATGCCGTGCAAGGAAGATTGGAATTGGTAACCTCCAGTGACAGTAGAGGTCACTGCTCTGTAGTGAATAAAACTTCCACAGTCTAGAATGCTTTTCAAAATGGGCAATAATTTTCCTTATATTTATTTGATAAAAGAAATGGCTACTTCCTGTTCTTCAACACCTAGAGAAACTTAAGAGTTGGACTTTTTTCCCTTTTCATTGCTACATTTTATAATTCTCGATGACCTGTACCATTTCTTGGGTTATGTTTTATCTTAAATTGCACTGTTCCCTTATTTTTGGAAAGTGTCTCGTGTGTGTCCTTTGTTTTGGAACTCCCCGGGAAGTTCTCTTCAGGCAGTGAGGAAGACGGCCTCGTCAGAATCTCGGTCCTTGCCGCTGTCCTCGCTCGGGGCACGCTCCCCGCCACTCGGAGAGCGGCAGCTCAAATCCTCCACCCCAGACTCTTGGTCACTGTTGGCTGACAGATCAGGGTCTGAGCTTTTCAAGTTGTCTTGGGTTAGAATCAGAGCAGAATCTTCATCGCCTTGTGAAGGGCTCCTGGACGGAAATGATTTCACGTTTCCACTGTAGTCCTGGGGCGTGTTGGCTGTGCTGTTGTCTGAGGTAGAAAACCCTGAGTGTTTGCTGGGTTCACATTGCTTATTACTCTTCACTTCAGTGCGATTTAACTGGACTTTCTGAATTTTTTCCAGCCTCTAAAAAAGAAATAATAATTTCAGGGAAAAAACGTAACTAATACATATACATGCCTTTAGTATTCGTTACCTTCCAGGTGAGTATAACATGGGATTCAGATGGAGTTGGGTTGAAAGCTAGACTTTATGACCTCAGACAAAATAATTAGTTTCTTTGAGGCTTGCTTTCTTCATCTCTGATGTAAGGATAGCACTACCTTGGCAGAGGTTTCCTACAAAATGCAAAACCCACAGCATGAGTAAAGCACCTGGCGGTGAGTGGTCATCCTTTCTGTGCCTGTGTGATTTTACAGTGATTTTCATCCTATGAACTCAAAGTACGTTTTTTAAAAATCAGAATGAGGTGTTACCTGATTTTTTAAATTAAGATATAAGTAATTCACCCTCTTAAAGTATATAGTTCAGTGGTTTTTAGTATATTCACAAGGTTATGCAACCATTCACGAATCTAGTTCCAAAATCCCATATCCCTCAGTGGTCACTCTCTGTTCTCTACTCCCCACTGTTCCTGACAACCACCAATCTACTTACTATCTCTGGGGATCTGCCTCTCTTGCACATGTCCTATAATGGAGTCATAGGATATATGACTTCTTGTGTCTGGCTTCAGTCACTTATGTTCTCAAGGTCCATCCACACCGTAGCATTATCAGTACTTCATTCTTTTTTATGGCTGAATGATATTCCATTGTATCAATATCCCATATTTTGTTTACCCATTGGGTTGTTCAGAATACATTCTATCAGATTTCATCCTTTAGTGTCAGCAAGAGAGGTGTTATGAGATCAACTATTACATATGTATTCATTCAAAAAGCATTCAAATACGTTACCATGTACAAAAACACTATGCTGAGCAATATGAGGAAAAGAGAGGAATAGAGATCCAGCCATAAGGAACTCCGAATACAGAGGCAGAGTTGACGTAATGTAGGAATTTGGAAGTGGGAAAAGTTATTTAAGAGGTTGGGGTGGAGCATTTTGACAGGACTGTGAAGGAATTAAACTTGGATGTGCTGGTGATAGAGTGTTTCTGGCAGGAGGGACAGAAAAGAAACACACAAAGGCAGGAAGATGTCCATTGTGTCCAAGAAGCAGAGAGTTAAATTTGAGCAAGGGGCATAGTGGAGGCAAGTTGAAAAGGTAGAATTGACTGGCTCGTGGGAAAAAATCTCAAATGCCAGACTTACCAGGCTTAAAATTTTATTCCTTACTCCACAATATTTATATTCCTTATTTCTAAGAATACTGTGGGGGAACCAGAGGAGTTATCCTCACCAAGTGCCTTGAAGTGACCATCTCTGTTGTTGGGGCCCTGAACTAGAGCACCGTTTCCCTCTGGCCATCATTTTCAGGGGTGACCTGCAGGTAACTATCCACTTGGATAATGGAATAGACTTTGTTGGAACCCAACCTGTAATATTTTGCCAGCTTTCATTCAGACACATACCAATCTGAAAGTAGGAAACTGGAAGTTCTCTTCTAGGAATATGACTGCTGTATGAGCCATAACGAAGAACTTACTGACAACATCCCACCCTCCTTCCTAATACTTTTTTTCTGTACATTATCGCAGTAGGAGGAGGGTGGGGAAGGCTTTTCGTCTTATTTAAACTATTTAGCCTCGATTCAGAATTTAGGTCTACACAACAGGAACTAATTGCCAGTTCTTGAGCAAGTGAATGACAGTATTACAGGGTTCACTCGAAGCAGAATAAAGCAAAGAATCCAGGTGGGTTTGGTGGTCAGCTAAGTGAGCAGTGTCACTGTAAACACAGTCATCATATACTTACCAGGTTTCCCCTAATTCTATAACTTCCCTGGCCACTTGTGCTGGGAAGTTAGAAAATCCAAAAAAGAAGATAAATAGAGTAATATATATCATTATATAACTACTCTTAAAAGTGAAGAAACAGATTTTTTTACTACAAGTACATATATCTGATTCTGTTCTTTCACTTTAAATCCCATCTTTTTCATGTATGCGCCAGAAAGAATTCATTTCAGTACCCTCAAATAATAGTGTAAAAAAAAAAAGTGACTTATGCTAGGAACAGCCCACTAACTCAGCAAGCCATGGAAGTGAGCCAAGCCCGATGTCTGAAATGTATCAAGTGCCTCTTCAGTGATCTGGGTGCTCACCTGGTGGGGCTGCGTTTCACATTGTCCACTGGCTAAAAGTAGGAAACGGTTGTGTTGCTACATTTCACACACCTCAAGTCGTGAGAGTCTTTCACAGCAGTGATCATCAAGAAATAAGATTAACAAGAGCAAGTGTGTCTTACTTCTCCTAGGGCTGCGAGCTCCTCCTCCAGCTGCTGGCTCTCCTCCTTCACGGCCATGAGGTAATCTGTGACTGACTGTCGGGGCTGCAGGCCCTTTTCAAAGCGGTTGTACATTCCACTCCAAAACCTGGGAGGGACGGCAGAGCGACACGATACACCACCTCACACTGTGTACTTTCACGTTCTCCAGTCTCCCCAGGTGTCTGTCAAACCACAGTCCTAATAATAACCAAGTACAAAGTACAGGCTCAAAAGGAAAAACTCACTTAAAGTAATAATTCCATGTTGATGTTTTAATTTTCTTGAATCAGTAAACTTCTTTCAGGGAGAATAAATTCATGAAGAGTCTACTTGTATAGATAGTACTGAATTAGAAGGCACATAATGTATTTTTCTAAAGTAGATTGAAGTAGCACATTACCCCTTTTTTTTTTTTGGCTTAAGAAATGACTCTTAGTTGTGAAGTAAACTTGGAAAATTCATGTTTGTATTAACATTCAGGATCTTTCAGCTGCAAAAGAAGTCTTTTGAATTTGAGGTTTTTAGCTTGTTTTATCACAACCACCAAAAATTTACATTTGCAATAAATCCTCCTCCCTTTTTTATCCTATGCAATAAGGCATTCCGGGATGCAGACACGAATACAGGTTCACCTTGTTCTGCTGCGCTTTGCTTCACTGCACTTCACAGATACTGCGGATTTTACAAACTGAAGGTTTGTGGCAACCCCGTGTCAAGCGAGTCTGTCAGCACAATTTTTCTTTTTTTAGTGGAGGTGCTGGGGATTGAACCTAGGATCTCAGCACAGTTTGTTTTTCTAATAGTCTTTGCTTACCCTTGTGTCTCTGTGTCACTTGGTAATTCTCACGAAATTTAAGCTTGTCCATTAATAGTTAACGGTGATCTGTGATCTTTGATGTTAATACTACTATTCACTGAAGGCTAAGATAATAACATTCTTTAGCAACAAAGTGTTTTTAAATTAAGGTATGTACATTGTTTTTTAGACATAATGCTATTGCACACTTAACAGACGCCAGTGTAGTTTAAACATAACGTACATATTACCACAGGTATGTCTGCAGATCCACTCTTTACTCAGAAAGGTACTTGGAGGGCAGGGACTTGGTGTCACTGTTTTATCCACAATGCAATGCATCTGTTGACTGGTAACAACGCAACTGCAACAGATCTGACTGCCGTGTACCTCAACAGCTCGCAAAGCTGCTGTTTTTACACAAACCATGGAGGAATTTTTTAGTGTGACAGAATTAATATTCTTCTGTAAAATTAAGAACTAATCAAGAATAAAAGCTGCAGAGAAGAAAAGCTTCTCAACGAGAGCTGTGTTGAAGGAATGTGGTTTCTCAGTTGTTTCTGTGTTTGGTCTTTTTGCTGACCTGAGTCATCCCTATGTATCATACAGGACGAGGGCAGAAGCCAAAGGATGAAACACAGCCTGTGTACCTAGACAGTCTGCAGGGTGCCGCCTGCTCTCCTATCCCAGTATACACGGTCTTAACCTAATTTATTTCCACAGGGAAATACTTCCATTAGACCTTGATTAAGCAGCAAAAGAAAATAAGCTATGTAGTGGTACTACTTACACTTGTGCTCCCACATTTAACCTCTAAGGTATTTGGTTTATTCAGTCATTCCTTCCTTCTTTCCTTGCTCACCCCCTCCCTCACTTTTAAATAAACTGGAACTTACATTTTTAAGATATCATTACTATTAAAACATCAACTTCTAAGAAAATTTCCTTATTTAGGAGGAAAGGAGAGGGAGAGGAGACACTGGCAAAAATAGCAGTTCAGCCCCCTTTGGTGTGTTTCTGTCCAAAACAGCCTTGAAGCTCAGTGTATCACACGCTTCAGGCTCCAAGTAGTAAACAGTGCAAGAACCTAAGTTCACAGCCATACTGAACGAGGGCCCAGAGGGCTACGTACTTGTGCGTGAAGCTGCACGGCGCCGTGGGGAGGCGAAGGGCTCCGCGGGTCTGGCTGTGGTCAGCTCTGAACAGAGGATTCAGGTAGTCAGCACGGTTCTTCCACAGGTGAGCCCAGGAAGAGTGTGTTCTTTCCTGGATTCTGTTATAAAGAAAAGAAGGCTGCAGATGACTTTATCTTGGTTCTTATAAATAGTAGGCTTGTAATGTTAAAGCTAGAAAGGGCAGTAACTGCTACCTGAACATCAGGGGTCCCCGTTGTCCAGCAGGGAGACTTCCACTCTGTCTCCGAGCTACAGCAGCGGACACTACCCATCTCAGCTCCTGCTCTCGGCCCTGGCCTCAGCAAGATGGTTAAGCCTCTGATTATCAAAACCACATAAAATTTTTTGGAATTTCCCCCAGTTAGTCACTGAACTCTTATTATTTGCTAAGTACTATTTAAATGCTTCATATACTTTCTCTCATTTACTCCTCACTGAATTCCTATGACATTTGTCTGTTTTATAGATGAGGAAACATCTGGGCGAGGTTACGCAGTTTCCCAAAGTCACAACACTAGGGAGAGGAATGGCCAGGATTCAGAACCAAGCATGAAACGGGCTGATCTATCACAACAAATCCCAAAGCTCTGTAGGAAAACAGGTGAGATTAAAGGGTGTGCTCTGCTAGTTTTATATCATTACTGTTTATCAGGAATCACACTTGTAGTTCCTTGGCAAAAGCTTAGACTAGTATCTACCAGAAAAGCATTCTCTTTCCATTCAGATAGTATAAAACTAATGGAATCTATGCTATTTGAACTCATCATTTCCACAATTAAATCTGATAGTTATTATATAAACCACAATTGAAATCATTTAATTTTATGAAAATTTTAAAAATGTTCATTTGTGGTTCAAAAATCACTGTACTGTTAAGTTTTTGACTTTTTTATAAAAAGTCCACATTTCATTACATTTTCCCTCTCGATAAAAGCACTAGTTTTCATCCGAATAAGAGTGACCTGAGTTTCTAACTTAGTTTCCCAGTTACACAGCAGTGCCCCCTTATCCACGGGGTATATGTTCTGAGACCCCCAGTGGATGCCTGAAACCGGATAGTACTGAGTCCAGTGTGTACTGTTTTTCCCGTATATCCATACCTCTGATGAAGTTTCACCTATAATTAGGCACAATTAAGAGAATATCCTAATTGCCAGCATCACTATTCTTGCACCCTGGGGCCATTACTGAGTGAAGTCGGGGTGACGTGAACACAGCACTGTGACACCTCACAGTCAGGTAACAGAGATGGCTTCCAAGTGGTTAACAGGCAGGATGTGCTGGACAGGGGGTTCACATCCCAGGCAGGATGGCAAGGGACACTCCAACTCCATCATGCTACTCAGAATGGCCTGCAATTTAAAACTTACTGTTTACTTCTGTAATTTTCCATTTAATATTTTCGGGCCACAGCTGACCTCAGATAACTGACATCAGGGAAAGCAAATCCGTGGATAAGGGGGGAACTACTGTGTTTGCAGTTCTTACTATGAGTGTATCCACCAAAGATGTCTTCTTCCTTTTAAATGCAAAAATCGCTTTCTCTGACTCCAGGAAGCTTCCTTTCCATATCAGTGTGTCAAGTCTACCTACCTGTCCGTGAACATGAGACAGAAAATGGACAACATGAACTTGTACCTACCTTTGTCAGGTGATGACATTAAACCATTTATGAAGTGTTGTCAGGAAAAAGCAAATAACTTCATTATGCCAGTGTAGATGTGTGGCTAAAAGTCTTCACGATTACGAAAAGCCATCTGAAACTCTCAGTCACGAAATCTTTACATAAAAATTAAACACTGAAACACTTACTTGAGTTCTTGCCTCTCCTTTTGGCTGTTACATAGGAAGTTTCCAAACTGGCAGGAATAGATATGATGTTGAATGTGAATCAGAAACCTCTCATTGAACTCGAAGGCACAGGGAAATTGTTCCATTAGCTGCCAGACGCACTCAATGAACTGGTCAATAACTGGAGAGATTTCTTTTGGGTCCCCGTCTAGATTGCCGTACCTGTGAAAAAATGTATTAGAGACTTTATGGCAAGTTTTTTTTTTTAAATTAGAAAGCTATAAATACAAAAAAAATCATAAAAGCAACCCTTGTTCCTAAGTAGAGCTTATCTTATAAACCTGGAATGCACAAGTAGAAAAATAACTTTTTAAATTCCAATTTCAAGAGAAACTGTAGTGAAAGTCTGGGCAGAGAAGGGACATATTCATGCTATAATTACAGAAGAGAGTGTTAGTGCTGAAGATAAAATTCAAGGAGTCTTTCCATGGGGAAAAAAGAGCATCCTTTCATTCAAGTTTCAAAAGTACATCAGAACTTATGAAACAAGTCTTCCACTTAATTAGTGACCAGTGGGAGAGTGGGAAGAAATACCTGGGCAACTTTAGTGGTTTTCACTTTTGCATTGTTCTGTTGGGAAGAAAGACAACCTGGGAAAACTGTGGTCCCGCGAGTTTCTGGGGTACTTCCACTTCTAGTGCAGTTACTTCCACATGACCACGGATTCCTGTATATCTTTATACCTCCCTCAGCTTTGTTTTCCAAAAGTACATCAGAATCTCCTCCCTCACAGTTGTATCGATTTTTAAATAAAGACTGCCTGGTCCCTTACACTATTAGGTGAATTTTAGAAAGACTCCAAAAGGGTGACTGGGGTGCTAGCAGTTACAGAACAACCATATAGAACCTCACCTTCTCAGCAGTGGATAATCAGCTTGAGGAAGAGAAGTGAGTGAGGATCAGTTCGGGAGTCTTCCAAGGGTGGAAACATCAGAAACTGTCTGGAAACCTCTCAGCGGGTTTAGTCCCACTCACCTTTAGTAGCTTTAAAAAGGGTTGTCTAATTAATATATTCCTGCCTCACAAAACACATACTTATCAGCCATGTCTGTATTCTTCCTGTCCGCACATCTACCTCAGGGACCCTGACTGCCCCGCAGTCAGTGGAACCCCCAAAACTGAAAATAGCAATGTGATTTTAACGTTACTTAATTGCTTTGGGGCTTTAAGTTTCTCATTTGTAAAATCGAATCATTGTGCTTTTGTGGAAAAATCATTAACTATAAAAACAGAACTCCAGAAAACCACACAATAAATGCTCAATTAATGCTAAATGCAAAAGCTACAAAAATAAATACGGCAGCTTCATAAATTTAGAGCTTCCTTTAGGAAAATATTCAATCAATCAAAAATGTCTATCAGAATATCTAATTATTGTCAGCATGATGCCTAAATTTAAATTTTAGCACCAGAAGACTAGACCATACCAGCTACACGTAACATTCTGAGATGAGACACGAGAACACCAGTCAGGCATTAAGCCAGTAACGCCAACACTGACCAGACGGGGCCAGGAGCTTCTGTTTATTTGAAGCCCAGTAGATGGGCTAGTAGGCAAGGAGCGACGCTCCTTTATGTACATGGTTTTAAAAGCCTTGCTGTAACCGTATGGAGCAGGGAGGGTCTCCCCTTTTCACAGATGGGAGACCAGCGCTCAGAAAGGACAGACGCCCAGGGCCACACAGTAAATGCCACAGCCTGAATTTGGAGCTGGATCTGTTGGGCTCACAACCTGGGCCACTGTCCCACATGAGCTCTCCAGAGACACCTGGGACAGAGCTCACCTGTGACACAAATGCCTTAGGACGAGCCCTGTCTAACTCCCACTGTGGAAGATCAACAAGAAACCGTTCCACAGGCATTTCACAACCACAACCGGCAGCCTGAATGTTTGCACTCCAAACCTGGAATAATTTAGTAAGTCAAATGTGTGTGGGAGGCAGGGAGAGCCCACTTTCTAGGCCAATTAGTGAACAAGCTTCTCTGTCTCTTCTGGAATAATTTAACATTAATTAGTTCTGCTCAATAAATGCCAAGAGTACTCAGAGTGAGAACTTTATCTGCGATACAATATATACAACAGCGTTTTAACTTTCTGAGTAAGATACACAAGGAAACTTTAAAAACAAGGCTATTTTCCCCCACTCAGTTGGGAACTACAGGAAACAGTTTTTTTTTAATCCTAAACTATTCACAGCAATTGATTTTAAGATATTTCTTACCTGTGATTAAACTTATGACCAAAGGAAATCCAGTCCTTTTCAATTAATACCTGCACAAGAAAGAATATAAATATTATGGAGAGAAGCAAACGAGGGAAGATAAGAGATCAGAACCAATAATGTTGAAGGATTCAAGGGTGCTCAGAGCAGAGGTCATTATCCTCGGGTAACCTGCAAATGAGCGCTCATCGCCCCCCATCCCCGGAGAGATGCACGTCGGAAGGGCAGAGTGCAAGGTCTTCCGTAGGAAAAACACACAGGACTGGGTGCCTGGAAAGGTAACGCCCCCACCCACAGAGTGCTTTCTGTGCGGCCCTATTCATGCCGCTCGCGTGTGAGCTCATTTCACTGTGGGATGGGTGTCACTGTCACTCTTCATTTTACAGAGGGGGAAACTGAGAGGTTAAACACTCACCTACGCTACTAGCGAGTGGCTGGTGCCACCTCATCACCCCACTCCAGAAAACTGCACAGCCCCTCCCACCCAGCTCTTCCCCAGTATGCGATGCTGCCTGTCTGTTTAATATCAAATACCGACCTTTTAACAAGAAACAATTAGGAGTGTTTTCCAGTGATCTTTAGTTTAGAAGAATCCCAGAATGATGAGGGTTTGGAGCATATTTGAAGTTTTAGCCCTGCTTTGGAGGTAGGGGTAACATGAATTTATTCCCCTCAAATTGTCTGGATTAGAAAAAAAGATTTAACCAAATAATATAGGATAATACCATCAATATCATCAATGAGATTTTCCCTTAAAAAAATAAGGACTGGTTGAATTCTGGCCTTGACAACTCGTAAATTTAATGGGGAGGAATCAAAAAGAGCCAGCGGTGGTGAAGGACAGTGTGAGAAAGCCCTGGGAGTGTGCAACTCAGCCCCTCCGCCGTCCAGATGTAAGGGAATGACTCCAGCCCCCAACCTCAGTCCGAGGAGGGGAAGCTGCACCAGGACTGTCCCCAAGATCTCAGTGCTGGCACAGGTAACAGCGAGTTCTCGGACACTTAAGCCCACGAGCAGGAGCCTGTGTCTTCTCTCTTGTCCCCAGTGTCAGCTGTCCGTACTCAGACCTAGCAGTGGACACACCCCATCAGGCTCCTCTGACAGCATCTGTCCCCAGCATGGATGCGGGATCCACTGAAGCACTTTCTACCAAATCATGCTTCAAGAGGCAGGAACCAGTAACCTCCCAGCCACCAAGAAGTCCCTGCAGTCATTTTAAGAAGATGGTTCCGTCTTAGCCAAAGCTCACCTTCCAGGCAACCATACAAATATTCTGCAGTTGGAAGCAACATGTCAAGTTCTGATGCACACCTGAAAGGTGCAAAATCCAGGAGAGGATGCACTCATCATTTCAGCAAAGAGCAGCCAAACACTGAAATTTTCAATATTCTCAACCAGAGTCGCAAAGGACTACTTAAAATATAAAAGTAGTAAGTGAAAACATTTTTCCCTTTCAAGGACTTGCACAATATGCTTTGTCTCCAAATATTTTTTCTGAAAACAGTTTTCTGTTATACAGTCATGTTACCTCAAACTTGAAAATGTATTTCAAACTTGAAATCTATCTATACAAATGATGTTTAAAACTCTGTTTCATAAACTACTGAAGATATATTTTGTATTTGCCTCCAAATTCATCTTTAGTAGCACTGGTTTGAATTGGTTCCAAAATCCAAGAAATTCACCTCCTTATTCCAGCCTATTTCACCTTTTCCCCTTTAATTAATCTTACTGATCTACTAAGAGAAAAATAATGTTGACAAGGAGGGAAATAAGCTGCTAACAGTTGCCAAAAGAGAGGTCCATTTTGTCCAGGTGCTGCCGGCGAGGGACAGTGGCCCGATGGCTGCACTCACCATGAAGCCCTTCAAGGTCCTGTAGTGAGGGTCCAGCAGGAGGCTGGCCACCGAGCACACCTGAGCAGTCCTGTCCCAGCCATCGGAACAATGAACAAGTACACTTGCTCCTTCCTCTGAAACTGCCTAAAAAACACAGGATTGGCAAAGAGTCACAAAGAACGGCTATAACCAGGATCAGCAGTAGGTTTGGTCTTATAGTCATGGAAAGACTCAAAAAAAGATTTACAGGCAAAAAATCCATACCAAAGCCTCTTCATTCATTTACTGATGTTAACAGCCCCATCGAGTCAAGGCAGAGCCAAGGCCTGGTTTGGTGCTGGTAACTGAAGTCCTCCCTTAGGTCCAGAAGCCTCCACCCGGGCCCTCACAGGCTGCCACACCGCGGGCGAGCATGCCTCCCGTGCCACCGGGTCCCTGCCACCTTCCACCACCCCCCCGCCCTCCCCTCCAGGCTTCCCCCTGAAGCCTTTCCAAGACTGAAATTCTGGAGCTGCTGCTGGCCTCCCTCATCTTCAAAAAGGAAAAGCTACAAAAATGATAAATTGAAAAACTATGAGGTTAGAGACAAAAGGGTAATAAGATCCAAGTAATGGATGGGGAGGGGTGGGGAGGAAACAGATAAAATGACAGCAGCAGGTCTCCACGAGAAAAGCTGCTCACAGGCCGCCGCACACGGGCACGCGAGTTTCACTGAGTCTCTTGGCAGGAAACGTAGCCTGGAAAACATGGTGGAGACTCTGTCATGGCATTTATCACTACCTGAAATTCTGTTTTATTCATTGGTTCATTTTCTGTCTCCTGCACCAGAACGTAAGCTTCGTGAGGGAAGAGACCTGCTCTGGCTTATTCAGCGTCGCATACTCAGCACCTAAAAAAGTGCCCGGCGATGAATAAATATTTGGCGAATAAATTAACTATCTAATAAAGGGGAGCATACCACGTCATCAGAAAAGACATGGTCATCTTTAGATATACATCTGAGGGGAATTGAACAAAAAAAAAAAACTGAGCAACAAAATAGACAGAGCTTTCCCAAACAGCTGATGTGCAAGCTGCAGCAAAATCCCCTGGCAGCCTGGACTCTGCTGGCCAGCTTCAGGAGTAGGGCTTCTGCTAATGCCATCACTGAAAACTGATGCTGACTGACACGGAAGTCTCAGGCCTCGATCACTGCAGTGACTCACATCTGGATATATTCTCCTCCAGAAAATTCTTTCCTCCACCCAGGACCAAGCCTAACCTAACTGAAATGAGAATAGTCTGAAAGTAACTTACCACTTGATCGCTTGATAATCTTCTATCAACTGAGCACTGTCCTCTCTTTCACAAAGTCCCATGGTCAGAGGGCAAACCTCGGGGAGGTCTGCAAAGCCAGCTTCCCACTCAGTACAGCACAGTGTGGCCCAGGGGAGCTCGTGAGGAGGGGACAGGATCTCCACTCCAAAGCCAGAGTGCACCGGCCGGTCTGCCCCAACGCCTCTGTCTGTCCTCTGCAGTCGCTTACCTTTGCAATGAAGATCCCTGCATCCAGGATGGCCTTAATGTGCCTCAGCCAGCCAGAGTTCTCCAGTCCCCACAGAAAATCACTCATGGAGGGAGATTTAAGTTCACACACTGCAAGATAAATTGTGTTACAGAAGCAAAATAGAGGCAGTCTCTCATTTCACATGCGATCGTATTTGCAGGTAGTCTGTTAATGGCTCCTTCATTATAGTGTTTTCTGGAAGACTTGAGTCAAGATAAATGCCCAAGCTTACTGAACCTGGTTCTGCTGGACCACTTCCAAGTAAGGCTTTTCTACTCTGGGCACGGGGGGTGCTGCTTCTGCTTGGAAGTGTTACGTCTGTAGAGTTTAAATTCTAATATTTGTGAAAATTATTGAATGTTGTCATAGTAAAAATAAGACAAGATGTATTTATTCTTCCAGCAAAGATGTTCCAAACGGGCCACCAAGGAGCACTTGAGTAAGACTGCTACGGGGGGAAAGGCTCATGTAACAACTCCAGCACTTGCCCAGTTATAACCCCACCGTCCAGCCACTTCAGCTGAGGACTCCTGTCCAAACACCAAACAGAGAGGGCTGTCTGTCCTAAAGTCTTACACAGAAATGATCCAACAACCCTACCCAACAGAGTAAAGTATGTGGACTTTAATCAACAGAGTAAAGTGTGTGAATATGAGGTCCTGCACTTCTGAATCCCATCTTGAGTATCAAGTCCAGGCTTTTCCCTGTGATTGCAAATGAAGATGAGCTAGGATTCCCATGACACCTGAAGGTCACAAAACTAAGGGAGGTGTGTAAACACTCCTATATTATTATCATGAGCAACTTCATCCCAAGAGCTTATCTTTTAGTTAACGTGAAGCACGCAAAAGCTCTGGAGCTCAGCGTTCTGACCATGTATCACAAATATCACATTCCGAAGTTTACACAGTTTATACCTATAAAGCCCTCTTGAGGAATCCTATAAATCAATCAATGACAATTAAATAATGTTCTGGAGATCTTGTTTGTTGAAGTGTATTTTCTAGTGCTCTGTGAGATGCACGCAGGGAATATGGAGGCCTGTCTCCTCCTCCCAGCTCTGTCAGCAATTAACAGTATCATCTTGCTCAAGTCATTTAACCTCTTTGGGCTTTGATTTCTTCATGCTTAAAATAGGGAAGGTGTACTAAATTATATCTAAGTGCCATTCCAACTCCAAACTCCCCAATTCAACTCTGTTCAGTCTTTGAAAGCATCACGCATTTGCATAATAACCATTAATAAAGTTTATCAGATGCCCTTCCCTCCAATATGCCAGATAACAGAAGGTTCAACTTGTATTTCCTGCAACATAAGAGCCACACGAAAAAAGTACGAGTAAATTCTGAGTCACAGCCGTCAGCAGTGATGAAGGAAATAACACCAAAATCCCCAGGAAAAGCCATTTCTTAAGAAAACCATAGTATGAATATGTTTGGGCAAGATTCCAAACTCTCCTGGAGCTGGAAGCCCAGCTGGAGAACTGAGTTCTCTCTGGCATCGCCCTGGGTCAGGGCACTGTCCCTGTGTCTGAGGTCAAAGGGCTGCCCTCTCCCCACCAGCATCACCAGCAGGAAAGCACCCTCCCTGTCTGGTGCAGCACGTGCACAAAGCAGAGGAGGAGGGGGCCCAGTGACGTCGGCGCAGACCCCACTGCTCTGTTCCTCAGCCCCATGGCCCGGGCCCTCGGCGGCGGGCTGAGGGTTTCCAAGATTACGGTCTCTTTAGTCATTAAAATATGTTAAGTTTGAAATATTTAAACATATGAAAGGTGTTAAAATGTAACGGACACTCAGACTGGCCACAATTGCTTTAACTCTCTCTTAAAGAAAAAACAAAATGTTACAGATAAAAGTCTCATGTCCTCGCACTGATCAGATGTTCCCCTCTGAAGTCTGTTAACATTCCTGAGTAGGCTTTTGTCCCTCTACTACTTACACAGTAGCTGTGTGAGCTTGGACAGTTTACTTAGCCTCTCTGTGCCTCAGTTTCCTCAGCTGTAAAGTGTGGGAGAGCAACAGCCTCGGCAGCAAAGGGCCTTCACTGCTATTATTATCCTCAAATAACTTATATTGTTTTATGTGTGTTGAAAACTTACATACAAACATCATACTGTAGCCTTTGGCAACATGATTTTTTTCATTTAACATTTCATTTCTAGGCTGTAAATAGATTCATTCCCTTCATTTACCAGCTGATAATATTCCACTCTACCAGTATATTTCAGTTTACCATTTCCCTACTGCTGAGTTGTTTCCCTCTTTCTCAATATTTACCATCCCCGGGTGGGTAGGAAGTGGTATCTCACTGTGGTTTTTGATTCCCTTAAGACTAATCCCTGTTCTTTGCTGCAAGTCCAGTAATTCATTTCAGTAAAGATTTGCTGTATCTGCCTGGCATTTCCAGGTGCTTTTATCAGAGGGCATTTCATAGTAGCTTAATCTGCCGTCTTGGGGAAACGGGAAGGCCTCCGTGTTTCACTGAGACTTTAGTCTTACGTAGCTAACTGGCACATCTTAGTCATAATGACGATGTGCACACAGGCAGCACTGTGTCGTACTGTTTAAGGGCATAAGCTTCAGGGTCAGACAATCCAGCGTTCATTTCCCAGCTCTGTCCCCGCCCAACCGTGTAACCTGGGGCTAGTTCCTGAGCCCTCAATTTCTCAATTTCTCAAGTGTAAAATGGGGATAAAAACACCTTCCTCCAATAGCTGCTGAGGGATGAAATGAGATCATACATATAAATTATGCCAGCAGGTAACAGATTAAACAGTGGTAGCTATGGTACACATTTTCTTGTTCATCCAGCATGGTGTCCTGAGAGGTAGGAAGTACTACACTCATCCAGACTTGGGAAAGGTTTGGCTCAGAAAGGCTGAAACACAAAGTGACCAACGGCAGAAGGCGAGCACAAGCCTGCTCATAAACAAGTGTCCGGTTTTTGCCACCACACCGTGGCTACCATAGTGGTTTACCTAGAAGTAATGGCAGTAATAGGGAAACTTCAACAGTGATTCCAGGTGCCAGACACTCTCCTAAGTGCTTCATATATAATAGCTCTTTGATCCCCATAACAATTCTCCGAAGAAGATATTATTCTCATTTTATAAAAGTGGAACCCAATGCAAAGAGAGGTGAAGTAACTTGTCCGAGGTCACCCAGCTGACAAGGAGTGAGGCTGGGATTCAGCCTGGCTCCAGAGTTCACGCTCTTCAGCCATGTCTCTCCATCTCAGTTACGTTATTTCTCATAATTCAAACATGAACCAATCTAAATGCTCCTGGGCTCCCGCACACCATCAGCCTAAAGGCTTTGCATTTTATCCCTTAGAACTGCACGGCCCAATGGACCAGCTAGTAGTCACGGGTAGCTATTAGGGCCCTGAAATGTGGCAGGTCTGAACTGAGACAGGCTTGAGTGTAAAGTAGATTCCAAATTTTAAAGGCTTAGTATGGGGGGAGGGGGGATATAAAATATTTCACTAATGGCTGAAATGAAAATATTTTGGATGTATTGGGTTAAATACAATGTATTATTAAAATTAATTCGCCCATTTATTTCTACTTTAACGTGGCCACTAGAAAATTTAAAATTACAAATGTCCTCACTTGTGACTTCCACCACACTTCCATGGGACAGCAGTGACTGAGACTGCTCGAGGAAGATTAACCCGATCTGCAGTCTTCAAACGTTTTTGCACAAGTACCCCTCCAGTGACTTGTTCAAACCACGTACCCTCGCATGCATGGGGGAATAATGCACCATCATAGGGCTGAAGGTGTGTCTGCGTTTTCTAAGGTGGCTAAAGGGCAATGAGTGAGGGGAGGTGGGGAAAGACGGGCTCTCTCCTGGACCCAGGGGCAATCTAAGGCAGGCGGCGCAGTTTCAGGAAGGAGCACGGGTAGAAGTCGGTGTGTCAAGCAATCCAGCCAGGGCGCCCCTCAAGAAGCCTTCCCGGGAGCGCTGGGTACGCAGTGGAAGACGTGGAATCTGCTGCAGCTGAGAAACGGGCCCCTAGTGAGCAACGATCTGCGCCCGGGGAACTGTCCGCAGTACCGGCCGGGCCCTGCGCGTGGCAGGCGCAGCCCCCGCCGTCCCCGCGCAGCCCCCGCGCCTCCGCGCCCCGCCCCGGTGCCTGCTGTTCGCGCCCCCTGCCCCGGGCC
Source organism: Vicugna pacos (assembly GCF_048564905.1). NCBI lineage: Eukaryota > Metazoa > Chordata > Mammalia > Artiodactyla > Camelidae > Vicugna > Vicugna pacos. The sequence continues at coordinate 15,487,948 of NC_133012.1, forward strand.
GGGACCCAGAGTGTTCAACTTAATCCAAAAATACACACATTCCACCGCGCAGTCTCAGGATCCCTGAGCCCTTTAAATCGTCCACAGATAACGTTCACTTGCAGTCAGAGATTTTTTGTTTTTTCAAGGAACTGGCCAAACTTTCTGGTTGTTATGATAGGGCCCAGGGCTAGCTGGCATTCTCGTTCATTTCAAAAAGTCCAGGGAGCCTGAGGGATATCTTGGCATCAGAACTCCGAATCTCAGTCCAAGAACAAATGATCCCTTTCACCTTCTCTTCCCACCGGGCGTGGAAATGAGGGCAAGTTTAAAAATAAAGACACCAGGCTTCCCAGCTACCCTGGAGGTGGCCTGTGCCAACTGCAAAAGGGGAAGGGCGAGCTCACAGGACACGGCCCTAAAATGCACCGCGGGAGAGGGTGTCCTACTACCTGCTTCCCTGAGCTCACGCCCGGGGGGAGGAGCTGCTGCATCTCTGCCAGGTCAGCTCCTCTCCTTCCACGCTGAGCACAGCTCCCTGTTTATCAAGTCTATTTTCAGGAACATTAAGCCTGAATAAAACAGCCTCCCCAGGTCTCAGGCAGGGTAACTGCTGAGAGGGTGTTCCCCTCAACCCCCACCAGGTGCTGAGTGGCAGCTGTTAGGGGCAAACAGCCCTGCAGGTGATGAATACACAGGGACAGATGGGGGTACCCTCGAGACCCAAACAATTAGCGCCTGGAGTTTTAAACATAAAACTGGTGAGTTTGTTTGGATACACTCAGGATAAGGCAGAAATACCGATCTGTTCACTCTTGTCGCCAAAGCCAAACCAATATTTACAAACCATTTTGCTGAACAAAGTTCCTTTCAGCTGACATCGGAGGCGTTAAGCCACGGATTACAGAGAACCGTACTTACTAACCAGGAGTTTCATGCCTGGGTCTAGTGATAATTTGTTTTACATAACAGGGCAACTATATCCCACAAAGATTTATGAACAACATTTAAAAGAAAAGACAAATAATTATAGGACCTGAGAAAATGTGGTTTATTTGGAAGAAAATTAATCTCCAGTGATCCTCTCCAGATATTTCCTACACCAATATCATTTCTTCCTACACAGTTGCTGGGTGGGGACAAGTGAGGTGCGAAGTCTCCATCTGAACCCTGTGGGATTGGTCTTTCTTGTCTCCTAAGATACAAAGCGGAAACGTACATGACCCTCCCTCAATTACCAGCCAGACACACAGCTGAGTACTCCTAGTGTTTGATCTCATTCCCATTTACAGTCAAAAAGAAAGCCCAAAGAAATGGTCTTCAAAGAACAAGCAAAATGCTAGTAATCTCCCTTGACTGAACATCCTCGCAGGTAAAACATTCAAAAAGGACTTAGTAATGGCCTGGACAACGGAAATGCCAGGTAAAGCCTGCTTTGCAGTCTCCCTCTCTTACTCAGCGCCCACCATGGTGACACCGACTGAACGCCGCAGCGAACTGGGTCTAGTTCATTACCGTTAGCGGTGCTCTCTGCCCCACCGGGCCAACCCAGAGGGACCCTCTTCACAGAGGATTTTACATTAACTGGAGAGATTTGTGTACTAGCTTCTCCACTGGACACCGACAAGGTTAATGATTATGCTTTAAAACAGCTCCCACTCTGCTGCTGACGCTCCTTTCTGCAGCCTCCACACCATTAATAATGCCCTGAAAGCCATTTTTGAATAGCCTTGTTCTCCTTAGAAGGATCTAATGACAATATAAAACGGTAAAGTGCGATCCGCCTGGACTCTGCACATGGTGTTGGCACTGCTTGCACTAGCAGCACAGATAAGCATCTATACAAACACATGTGCATGAGTGTGTGTCCAGCTACTAATAAGCATGGATGTGCGTGTACACACAGTGTACCACAGTGCAGCAGGTTCACAAAAGAATGCATGCCCTATTAACATCTATTAGCTTTGCCTACGAATTTTGTGCCTAAAGACAATCTGCAGCAAATAAATGTAAAAACATATTACATTTACCATATATAAGGCTTGGGGCTTAGTCATTTTCTGTCAATGAACAGTTAACTGAAGGTAGGACTTAAGCGATGACAAAGTCTAAATAGGAAATGTAAGGCGAATGGAAATAGAGAAGTCTAGTCTGGGAGAAGCTGGGGCACTGAGAGCCTGGGAAGTCGGGGTGGATATATGGTATTTAGTGGTCGATGCTGGAGAGAAGACCACGACTCGTGTAAGGTTAAGACGCCGGCAGGAAATAACTGAAGTGCTGAGACAGCACCATGGGCAGCCGGGGCCAGAATGGGCGGAGAGCCCCTCCGCGCTCCTCACGCTGCCAGGCCCGACGAGCTCGTCAAATCCGAAACCATGTTGTCACTGGCAGCAAGTGCCGAATTGCCACATCCCAGCTTATGGAAAACCAGCTCACCTTGTCACGGTATGAGTCACGCCTATCTTTAGTTTTACGAGAGACACTTTCTTCTACCACCGCTCTTTTCATAAACACCCCAGTTATCCAAAAGCTAGCCGTCGTGATTAACAAAAGAGAAACAATCATTCTGAGGGTAAACGTTTTTAAATTAATCTTTGAACTGTCCAGCGAACGTCAAGATAAAGGATAATTAGGATGAAAAGCAGTCATTATTCTCTCTCTGAATCTCTTTGTTTCCTCTCGTCCTCTCCTTTGCTGAAGTCACCCAGAGGTGAAGTTTTTGCCTCTGGCAACCAATTAAAATAGTCAACCATCCGACTTATGCAAGGAGAGCCCTCAGGGAGACCACTTCTAAACAGGCATCATCTTCTCTTCCTGCCATGATTTTTGCCCTACACCAAAACCAGTAACGTCACTTTGTGTTAATAAATCAAGCGTTTCTCTGCCCAACGCCCAGCCCATAGAAAACTCTCAGTAATTGTCTGACGTGCAGGTGAGCGTGGCGATAAGCATGGCAGCTCCTAGTCACCAGGTACTTACCTTGGGCAGGTTTTGTGCCTGGTACTCTATTACCCACCACACAGGGTGTATTTACTCCCAATTTTCAGATTGGCAGGTGTGGCTTAAAGAGGTTCACTGAGTCACCCATGGTTACTCTGCCAGTAAATAACTGAGCTGGAATCCAGGCCACAACACATACACCCTAAGGGGTCCTGCTCTTTCCTCTCTGCCTTCGTGCTAGAGTATCACAGTCCAGATCAGCCAGCACCGTCCAGCCTGTCTCAGCCACATCCTCTTACATCACAGACAGCAAGGCACACATTCCCGATGCACCTCTTTCCTCCAAACGGCCATGAAGTGACAACTCATGCAGGCTGACCGCGAGCCTGGCTGGTCTAGTGGGACACTCATTAAATACCCTGAGGGCTGCAGGGAGCTCTCCAGTTCCACCTTGATGGGAGAACGGGTTTTCCATGTGGAAACCCATGGCATACTGCTGAATTTTGAGGGACGATGACCAGATTTTCAGCCCGGTCTTATTGACAGTCTCGTCTGATTAGGTCAGTAATCTCAGGAAATTAACAATGGGGAAAAGTCAGATGATAGAGACCTGAAAAATGATTAACCTTTACAGCCTTTTACCAGCTCATATCTGGTAAAAGTTCAGAGCTTAAACTCGCAGGCAAAGTAATAGGAAATAGTCACTTTCAAATGGAAAACTTAAATTTAAGTATCTATAAACGGTTGAAGTCGTCCATTTCTTCTAGGTTGAATTAGCCATCACCTCGGAAAGTAAGAAGGTGAAGAAGAAAATACCAGGTAAAAAGGGCCTTGGGGCTGAGAGTAATAACCTTAACTCCCTGAGCGGAGACAGATATTTCATGGAAACATTGGAGCCGGGTGTGTTAGGGACTGGTCCCTTCTGGACCCTGGTGCACCCAAGACAACCTGGCAGGGACACTGGACCAGGGAGTCACATGGCCATGATCCCCCCACCGTGCTGGCACCTCCCGCGACACAGCCGAAGGTCTCTGCTTTCTACATCCAGTGAAGGTTCTCAGTAACCGGGCTTCACAACTTCGCACAGAAACAAGGATCAGAGATGATCTCGGGGGCCACCTGATTTCATCACAAAACGTTCTCCACAGTCAGTGCCCACACTTCCAGGGGAAATGCCAAAAATGCTTCCCACCTGGGGCCTGCTCAGAAGATTTCAGTCCTTTAAACTGCATCTGCTTCCCCCTGACAAACAGCATAGTGGTGTCCGGGCCGTCCAGACTGCTGACCGGGCCCCGGGCCTCTGCTCCCTGCTCTGGGCCCTCCTCCATCCGACCCCCCAGCAGGCTGAGGCTCGTCCTCTGTCACACAGCCGGCTGAGAAAACGCCCACAAGGCCCAGCGGGGGGTTTATGAAATTATTTTGATGAACTGTGTTGAGGGGACACAGGCCGTATCCCAAGGCAAGCACTTCTGTGCCTCGGAAACTGCTTACTCCCTGCGTCTTGAAGAAAGAAATGAAGACGAGTTACCCATAAGAAAGCAGGGGACCTATCGAATACTTGCCTGGCTGGCCGAGGTCACCTCCAGCCCATTCACTCAGCCATTTCCCTCAGCGCTTCTCTGGCTACAGTACTGCTCCCCAAGGAAGAGCACAATGCACCTTACATGGGAAGCACTTTAGAGTCTGCAAGGAATCATTTTTAGTAGGTCCGTGGGTTAGACAGCAACAGTATGTTGCTTACACAGTTTTACAAATACAGGAAACGAGGTTTGTTCACGCTTACGCAGAGACTAAGGCAAGAACCGAAACCCAGATCTTCAGGCACGTAAGTCAGGGCACTTTCTCCCCCTGCCACTGCCTGGGAGGCTGGAAAGCCAAGGGGATAAGAGTATGGTGTCTGGAGTGATGCTAATAGGTAAAAAGCTTGGTTCCGCTTACCGGAGCTTCCATAACTGTCTTAGCCTCTGTGCCTCCACTCGCTTACTGCAAATGGGGGTATTAAGAACAGCTACAACATGACCGAAAAGAAGATTACTTACATAAAATACAAAAAATTAAAACAGTATCCAGTACATAGTCATCACTCCATAAATGTTACATCGCCATTCCCATGTGGGTGGTTTTCTGTGAGCCTGTCCAATAAAAGACCCACAAATCAACGAGGATCACCGTAAAATGATGGAAAGGACTAGGTTCAAATCTTGCTTTGTCATGTGATACTGGGAAGGACATGCTTTCTAAAACTTTTTAATTAAAAATGTAATATACTAGACTTTGTGCCTGGAGAGAGGCATTGAAGAAATAACTTGCCGTGTTGTGAACAGCGTATGTGGAGGTCCACGTGGCAGAGCATCCTAGGACCCAGAGGTGGCCCCCAGCTGACAGTCCTCAGGCCTGTCAGTTGAATTCAGCCAACAACCTGAACCAGCCGGGAAGCAGATTCTCCCCCACCCAAGGTTCCAGATGAGAACACAGCCCAGCCAACGCCTTGACTACAGTGGTGTTAGACCCCGGGCAGAGGGCTTCTGGGTTCCCAATTAGACATGAGAAATGCCCAGACTCCTGACCCAAAGAAACTGCGACCTAATCAATATGTATCATCCTTCGTTTAAAGTAACATACCAACCATAGAGAATATTTTATAAATAAAGAAGGAGAAAGAAAAATTTCACCCACTGTCCTTTCATGCTAATCCAATTTTCATGCTGGACATTCCTCATAAATATGACTTACCACCTAGTGAATCAGAGGATGCATCCAATTTTACAGCCTGAATTCTCCACTTACATGATACATATTCTCCCAGGTTGGTGCTATATTCGTCATAGTTATTATTTTTAATAATATGCAACCGAGAGATGGAACAAAATCACTTAATCAGTGTACCAATGCTGAACATTCCTGTGGCTTCCAAAATTCTATTACTATGACTAAAACACCACTATCAAAATGAGCATTATATTTATTTTTTTAAACCATATTTTGGATTCGTCCCTAAGGGGAGGCAATCTGGCAAAAAATATGTCTCTCTGAACAAAAAATATGAGGTATCTCTTGCCAATTTCAACGATACTGGAAATATTTAAAGTACTAGTTTCACCACATTCTTTTCAGTATTGGATATTCTAACTTTAAAAAATAAGTGAAAAATAGTACTTTGAGGTGTTAACTTACACTTCTTTAATTACTAGAGCAACATTAAATATTTTTCTATGTGCTTATCTGTTTCAACTCACTGCTTTTTCTTTAAAAAACTACCTTAGATTGAGTTGCCTAATTTTACCGAGACTCAGTTCTTCATCTGTCAAGTGCAGATAAAATCACATACAGCACACTACCGCTGTGGAGTCAGGTTCAGGCAGACTTTGTTTTACCGCACATCACAGATATGGCGTTTTTTATAGATTGAAGGTTTGTAGCCACCCCGCACAGAGCAAGTCTGTTGGCACCATTTTCCCGAAAGCATTTACTCACTTCATATCTCTGTATCACATTTTGGCAATTCTCGAAATATTTCAAACCCTCCACCATCCAGAAGATTTTGACTCCGAAAGTTCAGGTGATGGTTACATTTTTTTAAGCAATAAAGTATTTTTAATTACAGGATGTACATTTTTTAGACATGCTGCTATGGCGCACTTAACAGACTACAGTCTGGTGGAAACTAACTTGTGTGCACACTGAGAAACCAAAAGTTTGGCATGACCGGCTTTACAGAAATACTCGTTTTATGGATGTGGTGTGGGACCAACCCGCAGAATCCCGAACGCGCTCACAGGTCACTCACGTACGTGAAAGCACTGAGGAGCCGGGTGCACGGCAGCTGCTCAGTTCTTAGTGAAATGAAAAGAAAACCAACGAATCAGTGGTCTATTATACAGAACTACACAATGGCCCGCAATGTGAATCTAATATTCACGGAGACTCCAGGCATAAAACTAGCAGTGCGGAGAAAGGGCAATTTTCTGGGCAACAAACAAAAGATGGAGCGTGTGGGCTGAAAAAGGAGGAAGGTCACTGCCACCCCGTCTTCCCCAGAAACACCTGCCTGCCTGGAAAACAGGTACGGTGCAACCACCTCCACAGCCCAGACGTGAAGGCAGTTCCGCGTGCACCTCCCTCCCCCTTCTCACTGACCTCCTCCCCCAAATCAAGGATGCCCGGGAGATCCTCACTTCCACACCTGATGAGAACAACTTCCTCAGCCTTGGAAAGAGCCTATTCCAGGTACTTCTACTGACTGTTTCAACTTTAAAAAAAAGAAAAGAAAATACAGGGCATCCTTTAATTACATGAGAGGTAAACCATTATTTCTATGATACAAAGGAAAGCCTCTGCATAAAGCACCTCCTGCTACGTAACTGGAAGACTTCACTATTATCTCACTGGGAGGTGTGAATGCCACAAAACAGTTTGGTTTAGAACTTAGGAACCAAAGTTAACATTCAATCAGCTCTTTTACAAAAGGACCTACACCGGATGTGAACTTGGTCCTGGATTTCAATTTCTGATGAAATACCCCACAGCTCTTGCTCACGGAGCTATCTGGGGCCAGAATGCAAATCGTTTTTCCGTTCTCTTAGTCAGGATCTATTCTGATAGTAACAGAAACAGCGGTAAAAATTTTTGAAAAAAAAATAATTATGAAGGAGATGCATTATTCCTCTTCCCACCAAGGGACCAGCCAACGTTCCAATCTCTCTGATGCCAAGGACAGCTGTTTGTAGGAGAAAAAGCCTCAGGAGGTGGGTCCGATTGCATCACTTCATCAGCTGAGCCTCCACGAGTGGTTTATCATTTACTTGCTAAAAACAGATAGTCAAACATTGTTCAAGTTCCCTGAAAGACATCCAGAATGTTGTCCTTGCTTACTGCACTGACACAGAGCTGGAAAATTGCAGAAGAACCAGGATCCCTTATGAAACAGAGGCTGCCCTCCCTCCGGAACACGGCCAGTTTGCTGGTCCTTTAGAAACCACGAGTCAGACCAGATGTATGAGGGCAGGAGACATGGTTCCTAGTAAGAAACCAAGTAAAAGGTCATTTTAAAACAAAAGCCCAATTGCCATGTTACACGCACGCTCAGGAGTTGCCCTCTGCATAGAAGAACACGGGTATTCTCAAAAGTCAGCTGGTGATATTACTAAATGAAAAATACAAAGCACATAAATGATTTTTAATGATTCTGACACTGGTGAACACTCTTCATCTGCCCTTTCAGTAACAGGACCAAGCTACCCCTATTTTCAACATCTAGAAAGCCCAGCTCACAGCAGGGACATCCACGCCACTCATGAGAATCTCCAGAAGTTTACGAAGCTCGATCACACCCAGGGCACCGTCCCCAGAACCTGAGACCTGGCAAATTCCACCCAGAAGTAAGACAGAGAGAGCTCTGTGGCCGTGATTTTTTTTTTTTTTTCCCTGATGCAGGAAGAGAGTTCTTCTAACCATTCAAATGCTCAATTTTAGAGAACTTGCAGCTGGGGGCATCAAATTTTGAATTCAGACTGTCAGGGCTGGACGGACCCACAGAAACTGTTAGTCCAATCCTCTCCCATCACAGCAGAGCCCCAGGAAGGTACCTGATGTGTTCAGAGTTTTGTAAGGACTGAGAAGACCCAGGAGTCCAGGAAGGAGAAGAGGAAGCAGACTTGTCTGTGACAATTTCCTCCAGCCTCACTGCCAGCTTCTCAGCCATCCTGTGCTGACTGAGCAGAGAACTGCAGGAGCTACTGAGAGCAAATGTGTATCCGAGAAGAGAGTAAGTCAGCGCTTCCTCTGTCCCTCTTCATCCCCGACCACACATGTCCTGCTGGGACAGGACAGCCCCCGCCTTGCACGCCAGGGCCTCCCCCAGCAGCACCAGCGCAGCAGTTACAGCCTCTCCTGCTCCTAAGGCACGAAGCCCTGCCTTGTGCATCCTCCTCTCCTGCCTTGGTTCCCACTAGACCCAGAAGTGGTGGACCTGGCAACAAGCTCCTGCTAGGGCCGAGACAGTCACAAGAGCATAAGCCATAGATGAAGCTGGTTTTGCTTGAAACGCACAATTTCTGCTCATTAGCTGATGGCTGGTTTGACCACATGAACAATTCCTGTCTATTACAGAATGCATCTTTGTGATTTCCTCTCCCCGTGAGTATTGAAGCCTGTGTGTAGGTGTCCCGTGGTGCTCATTGCTGGGTAGGGGGGAGATGGGGTGCGGGGGTGCACTGCAGCGGTTGCTGCCAATAGAAAGGAGGACCTGGGCCCCCAACATCCTTCTAATGGCCACACAGCCACGGGGATTCAGTTCATGAACCTCATCTCCAGACAAGAACAGTTGGCAACTGCTTTCAATGTAGGGTGGCTTTATCTCCAAATGGTCTTGAATGTGGGTCAAACTAATATTCTGAGGGAGAAAGAAAAAAAATCCCTTTTATCTGGAGTATTAAGTACTGCTGGAGAGAGCCCACCAGTGGACCACTGTGTGACAAAACCACTGCACAATGACACAGAAAATAAGAGAAAGACTGATAAACATTTCAAGGTTCTGTGCTGCACTATATCCCTCCTGACTGAGCCCACCCTCGCCAACAGCACCAGAGTAAAGCAGAACTTCAACGTCAGGAGATGACCTTATCCCATTTGGCATTTAAATATTTAACTGAAATAGACAAGGTCCTTCTATGGCGCACAGAGAACTATTCAATACCTTGTAATAACTTACAATGAAAAAGAACATGAAAAAGATTTTACATATATACATATATGTATAACTGAATCACTGCTGCACACCAGAAACCAACCCAACTTTGCAAATCAACTATACTTCAAAAAACAAAATTTTAACAACATGTTTTTAATGCTGTGCATAAGGAAATGGTTTACCTTCCAGCATTTTCTGCAGACTGTTCCTCATGACATGGATGTTCTCTATCCCGATAAACTGAAACTTGATATTGGAATAATTGTCTTCATTCTCATAGCCTTTCCCTGCAGCACGATTTGCCATCGCATTAAGCTGAAGGGTCAGCAAAACAGAAGAGTCACCAGTGATATTCAGGACATGAAACAATCAAAACATTTCATGGGTGTCCATGAGAACACTGAACGTGACGCGCAGGAACGTGCTTTAAATCCCGGGAACATGGTGCACTGAGTTGTTGGTGTGGGGAGCATTTTCTGAGCTGGGAAGCGTTCTACAGATAAACCCTCCTGAACGCCTGGTCAGAGATGCCAGATTCAGTCTGTATGGAGCCCCGGTGCCCAGATTTAACTCCACACATTACAGACTTAGGTTGGCAGAAGAGGATCAGCAGACACAGTTGGCAACATAAAGCTCTGTAAGTTATATTATTGCATCTTCTAGCATTAGAATGCCAATAAACACACCCATGCATAGGAATGGTTACATCATTCTAATCTGCCTACAAGAACCCCTCAGAGAGCCAATTAAACCTCGAGCAGGAGTCACAGAATAAAACCAAGAGATGCCAAGTATTGAGCACTATTTCCTCCAGCCGCCCTATTTAAATCTCACATTCATTATCATCACCTCACACACAGGAACTGGCAGGTCCCACTGCAAACTGATTAAATGATAATGGACTCTGAAGAAATTCATTAAATGCAAACTTCTGCCTGATTCCTGTGTAACTAAAATCATGAGGGGGACAAGTCCCACCTTAGCTGGGAAATGCACCAGTTTCTAGAATGGATGCCCATTCTTGCTGTTTGGCTAAGCGAGTCATCACATCGCAGACATTGGTATTCACTGACCATCCTCCTCTGCCCACAAAGGGCAGGAGGGCTCACCCACCCAGAGGACTCGCCACCAGAAAAAAATATGTTTCTAGGACCACAATGCAATACAGGGAAAATATGAATACTTTTCAAAAAGCTAAATTTAAAAAGCCAAGTTAACTAAAAAACATACATATTCTTTGACACAGTATATCTCCTACTTGTAAGAATCTAAAACTACTAAAATACCAGCCCATAAAGACAGAGGTCCAAGAATGTTTATTGCAACCCTTTTTTTTTTTAAATAATAGTCAACAGTTAAAAAAAAACCACTTGAAAACCTATGAATATCTCAAGAGGGCAATGACGGAGAAGTTATGGAATATTCATACCCTGGACTAATACGAATAGGACCAAGAAGGAGAGAGACAGAGTTAGAGACAGAGATGGACAGATACTGGGGCTGGGGAAGGGGCGGGAGGACAGATGTGGACCGAGCCCACAGCATGTTAAGTGAGAACAGGAAGCTCCAGGTAATATTCATACGATGCCCCCATTTTCTGTAAAACACCAGCCTACAGACATGCATTTCTGTTCACGCATGTTGGAGTAAGTGGAGTAAGAGTGAATGGAAGACAGTAGCAACTCAGCAGCGGTCACGCAGGGAGACGGGGGTGGCGCGTGGCTGGGGACCTGGAGATGCTACTTGAGATGTGTTCTTTGTTACAAAACGAATAGATTAGGTTTAAAATGTAAATGATAGAAATAAAATTAGAAGTGAAAATAAAACAGGAGAGGCAGGCAACCGCCATCGGGGCTCAGCTGGCAGGCGCCTCCCACTTTGCTCCTGCTCGGTGACCTGGCTCAGGTGACATCAGCTGGGGCCCACCCCTCGCAACACGGTTTCCAGTTGACAACAAGAGGGTCCCCTTTCTCCCAGGCAGGCTATGAGAATAAAGGGTTTGGCCTTCTTCAAGGACAAAAAATACATAAAAAAGGAAGTTATTTTTAAAACAACTTACGTGCATGCTTTAAATTTTTAAAATATTTTAAGGGGAAAACCTTCCTAAAATTACCAGTAGACACTGTTCTTTGGAAACGTACTATTATAAAAATACCACTGGTTTGTGTAACTCCTTTTCAAAGCTGTTGGCTCATCCTTTACAACAAGCTTCATAAATAAAACTTAATAAAATAAATAAATAAATAAATAAATAAATAAATAAAACAGTTAACAGGATACTTGCAAGCATCTTTATGCTACACGAACCTCGCGTTTATTTCGTATCTTGACTAAGTTAAGCCTATTCACCGCACACCGCAGAGATACACTTATTAAACAGTGCAATAAATAAAAGCCAAAATACTATTATTATTTTAATAATCTACAACTGGGACTCTATGTTCACATTTTTTAATAGTTGATTACCTATGACCTGGGAGAATTTACTGATAAGCCATCTTCTTCAAAAGCAAAGGAGCAACACAAGATGGCCTCCTGAAAGTCAGTGGTACTTCTCACAATGAACAGAAGGTGGCAGTATTTAATCTACCAACCAAAGTGTACTTTTCTCAAGCTTTCCACATATTTCACAGGACCTCTTCTGATAATGGGGCAAGAGCTGAACCCTCAAAGCAGAAAATACAATTTTCTCATTGATAAAAATTCAGAAGCTATCTGGGACCTAAATGTGTATTCATTCAGATAGTGTCTCTTATATAAACAAAACACTAAGTCTAATTTGGTGCCCTGTCCCTTTCCTTTGGCTGAGAACTCCATTTCACAACCAAAGAAAAAGCTATTCATTTCAGCTCCTAACAGTCCTCAAACGGTGATTAAAAAAGCAACCTCAAAAGGTCACATACTACATGTTTCCAATTATATAATGTTCTTGAAAGGACAAATGGAAAGAGGTGAAGGACAGATCAGTGGTTACTTGTGGTGACCTAGCTCTTCTGTATCTTGACTGCAGTACTGAATACACAAACACACACATACGATACAAATGTTACAGAGCTAAACACACACACACACACACACACATGCGGCTCCAAGTGAAACTGGGGACATCTGAACGAGATTGGTGGATTGTATCAACACCAATATCCTGGCTGCAATACTGTACCAGAGTTTTGCAAGATGCTACCCTCCAGGGGAAACTGGGCAACATGTACAAGGCATCTCTCTGTACTGTTTCCTACAACTGCAGGTGAGTCTACAGTCACCTCAAAATAGAAAGTTTAATTTTTTAAAAAAAGTTCTCGACTAGATAAAACAACGGAGATAATGGCATTCTAGTCTCAGTTTAGGTTTAAGAAACACGACAAGACAACTTTAAAGTGGGACTGAAAAAAAGTGACCCAAGGTCACTCTGCTGTTGGATAACGTCAGCATCTTTGGGTGCAGAAGAGCTCATAAACGAAACAAGAATCCATTCATTCTCAATAGTCACTTAACAAACACCTACCATGTGCCAGGCATTGGACGGAATACAAATGTGAATAAAAAGCTGTTCCTGCCACCTTAAGCTCATGATGAAGCATGGAAGGGCAAGCTCAATCAACAAGTGACCACGGACAACACCCTGTCACCTGAAGGGTGTGGGTTTGTTTTTTTTTAACAGATATTCAGTACATGCTGAGGACCTCACTGCCTTTGCCTCCTGAAATTTTAACCTCAACAAGCAATTCAGAAGCTTTCATCTGAACAGGCAGCGTCTGGGGTGAGCCTTGCCCCAAGGACAGGAATGATTCTAACTTTTCCCTTTTTCATTAAACCTGTGTGCAAACCTGGCCAGGACCCCACGGGCCGTGCCCACCGCCCACAGCTCCCACAGGCCCCGTCTCCCAGCTACCAGGGGACAAAAGTCAACAGACATGATCTTTCAAAGAGTGAAAGCTCTGAGCAAACAGTTTAAAACCCCTGTGGAGGCGTGTGTGCCTGGGTAGACAGGAAGAGGGCACGCCTCGTATGAGACCCCGATTTTCTTTAATGGAGCAGCATCAGATTTCTTACCACGGGGCCCAAACACACTGAGCACGAAGCACGCCCTGCAAGTCAAACCCCCTGGATGAATTTATCTTAAATCCCGACCAGGCCTGGCTCAACAGCCACCATGCTTCCCAGAAGGTTTGCAGAACGCAGCGCACACCTGGATCACTGGCCCTTAAGTGCGCAGGCGAATCTGCTCGCCTTTAAATCTGGAAGAACAGGATGGGAGAAGGGCATCTCAACTCAGGAAAGCCCCCGCCTTTCCTTTTCTTGTCTTGAGGACACGCAACTAAGAAGCAGGCCTTCCCTCCGTCGGCTCTGACAATTAGGAGATTCAGAGCAGCTCCACTCGCCTGACACAAAAAGGTACAAAGAACAGGAGGGAAACAGCCAAGATGAGCAGGACGATGGCCCAGAGAGAAAAGCATACATCGAAAGAGAGCAGCAAGAGATACTCAGGCACCTTTCGAGTGAAAATCTTCAAGCAGAGAAGCTATTTTTTCCCAGTCTGAGCTCTTTCACCGTTGTTGGATTTTGAGAATTTATCTAAAAGGATGGGCAACCTTGACATAAGATCTAGTTGAACGTGATCCAGCTGCATGGACGTTGCTCTGTCCTTGACCTCCAGGATGGAGATGCGGCCCTGGCATCTCACAGTAACGCCCTCCACCCTGCTCCGCCCACATCTACCCCGTGGTGCCCATCCCTCAGGCCGGAGGGACTGTCCTGAGGTCAGTGGTGGGAGGAAGGGCACTGATCGGACACCAGGAAGACATCAAATTAAGTGATCAAGACCATGAATCACAACAGCTGATGAAATGAGGCTCAGAGAAGCCACGCGGTTGCCAGAGTCTGAGGAGCTCCCCAGCGGACGTTTCCAGCTTTCACTGTTTCTCATGTCACCCGCGATCAGAGGCCATGACTGTCATCACCCACGCCCACCACAGTGTGTACTCTGAAATGACTTGGGCCGTGGGGCGTATTTCCTCCTTCCTGTTCTAATGTGTCTTATGTCCTTACTCTCTCTCTCTTTTTTTTAGTAGCCTCATTGACACAGAATTCACATGCCATACAATTCATCCATTTAAAGTGTACAACTCAAGGGTGTCTGGTGCATTCACAGAGCTGTGCAACCATCACCACAGTCTATTTTCAGAACATTTTAATCACCCAAAAAGAAACCCTCTACCCATCAGCTGTCACCTCCCACTTCCTCCCATCTCCTGGCCCTAAGCAACCACCAGCCTGTCTTCTGTCTCTCTGGAGTGGTCTGTTCTGGGTGTTTCATATAAATGGGACTCAATTAAACTTAAAAGTTTTTTTTGCACAGCATAGGAAATCATAAACAAAATGAGAAGAAAACCTACAAAATGGGAGAAGATATTTGCAAATGATGCAAATGACAAAGGATTAACTTCCAACATATACAAACAGATCATACAGCTTAATATTTAAAAAACAAAAAACAATCAAAGCCCAATCAAAAAATGTGCAGAAGATCTAAATAGACATTTCTCCAAAGAAGACATAAAGATAGCAAAGAGACACATGAAAAGATGCTCAACACTGCTAATTTGAGAAATGCAAATCAAAACTACAATGAGGTAGCACCTCTCACTGGTCAGAATGGCCATCATCAAAAAGTCTACAAATAATAAATGCTGGAGAGGGTTTGGAGAAAAAGGAACCCTCCTACACTGCTGGTGCGAATGTAAATTGGTGCAGCCACTGTGGAGAACAGCATGGAGGTTGCTTAGAAAACTAAAAACAGCTACCATGTGATCCAGCAATGCCATTCCTAGGCATATATCCAGAGAAAACTATATTTCAAAAAGATACGTGCACCCCAGTGTTCATAGGAGCACTACATACAACAGCCAAGACATGGAAGCAACCTACATGTCCACCAACAGACGACTGGATAAAGAAGCTGTGGTATACGTATGTATATATATATGATGAAATATTACTTACTCAGCTATAAAAAGAATGAAATAGTACCATTTTCAGCAACATGGATGGACCTAGAGATCATCATACTAAATGAAGTCAGAAAGAGAAAGAAAAATATCAAATGATATCGCCTATATGCGGAATCTAAAAAAAAATGACACAAATGAACTTATTTACAAAACAGAAAAAGACTCACAGACATAGAAGGCAAACTTCCAGTTACCAAAGGGGAAAGGGGCGGGGGACGGATCTATTAGGAGTTTGGGATTAATATATACACACTACTATATATAAAATAGGTAACCACCAAGGACCTACTGTATACCACAGGGAACTATCCTGAATATCTTATAATAACCTATAATGCAAAAGAATCCAAAAAAGAATACATACATATGTACACATATATGTGTAACTGAATCACATTGCTGTACATCTGAAACTAACATGACATTATAAATCAACTATATTTCAATATGGAGAAAAGGGAACCCTCCTTCACTGCTGGTGGGAATGCAGTTTGGTGCAGCCACTGTGGAAAACAGTATGGAGATTCATCAAAAGACTAGGAATAGACTTACCATATGACCCAGGAATCCCGCTCCTGGGCATATATCCAGAAGGAACCCTACTTCAGGATGACACCTGCACCCCACTGTTCATAGCAGCATTATTTACAATAGCCAAGACATGGAAACAGCCTAAATGTCCATCAACAGGTGACTGGATAAAGAAGATGTGGTATATTTATACAATGGAATACTACTCAGCCATAAAAACCGACAACATAATGCCATTTGTAGCAACATGGATGCTCCTGGAGAATGTCATTCTAAGCGAAGTAAGCCAGAAAGAGAAAGAAAAATACCATATGAGATTGCTCATATGTGGAATCTAAAACAAACAAACAAACAAAGCATAAATACAAAACAGAAATAGACTCACAGACATAGAATATAAACTTGTGGTTGCCAAGGGGGCGGGGGGTGGGAAGAGATAGACTGGTATTTCAAAATGTAGGATGGATAAACAAGATTATACTGTATATCACAGGGAAATACATACAAGATCTTATGGTAGCTCACAGAGAAAAAAAGTGACAATGAATATATATATGTTCATGTATAACTGAAAAATTGTGCTCTACACTGGAATTTGACACAACATTGTAAAATGATTATAAATCAATAAAAAAAGTTAAAAAAATAAAATGAAGTTTTTGTAGAACAACAACAACAAAAAAAACTGTATTTCAATAAAAGAAAAAGAAAAGAAAAAGTTCTTTTATAAACAAACCAAAACAACTTGGAATATTTAGGAGAGCAGTTTCCAACATTAACCCACACTTGTCTGTCGTGTGTACCATGTTCCCTGCACAGTGCTCGGTGCCCAGGAAATATCCAAGGTACCTGCTGTCACTGGGCCCTTCAGCAGCTCAGGACCCCAGGAGGCAGCCGTGAACCAGCCCCTGTGCAGAGGGGGCGACCCGAGTGGGCGAGGGCGGTCAGTGAGTGCCCTCGCGCCCCACTCACGGTTCAGAGCCGCAAAAACACGCATCAGAGTGGTGACGCTTACTTTAGGCCGAGTGTCCACGACGTAAATGAAGTCGCTTCCTGGGTTGGCCTTCCTGATGGCCTGGAGCATCTGCTCATCCTCCAGGCAGCGGGCACTGAAGCCGGACAGGGGCTGGCTGCTCCGGCAGATGGAGGCCTGCGGGGACAGGCGGGGCAACAGTGGCGTCAGGCAGCTGCACCCCCTGGAGATCCTCAAGACAGTCCCACAACGCAGCCACCCTCAGTGCACTTCCGCCCCACACCTTCACCAAATCGAGGTTGGTTTCTTTCTAAATCAAGTCCAGAAACCACTACGTGGTCAAGCGGTGCGAAAGGCTTCTGTGTGTGAGAAACTAGGGATGTGTAAGGCTGTGTAGGAAGGATCCGAATTAGGGACTGTAACATTTAACTGTCCCACCTGCCTTTTCACCAGGACTGTTTCATCTCCTTGACAAAGTAGAAATATAAAGTAAATAACTCTTCTCCTAAAATGTATAAAAATTATAACGGTTACTTCTTCAGTGCTTTCTATCATTTTTTTATGAACTCATTTAGAAACATCAAAAATACCAAAACTAGTTTTCATCCTCAGTGGGGGTTTCACCACGATGCAGCATCTACAGGGCAAGGAGGTCTGTGTTTTTCCTTAAGGAAAATTGCCTCTTGGAAATCTTCCAGAGTTCAGTTTCCCAGCGACTTGCACTATGAATTTGGGAGGTCATGCTATTAACACTTTAAAGCAAAACTGCTTTCTTAAAAATAATTTAAATACTTAATAAGAAAAGAACAAAGGATACAGCAAGTCTAAGGGTTCATACATAACAAATGTACACAGGCTTCCGGACACAAATGGCGTGTGCATGCCTCTAACTGCAATTCATAAAGTGGCTCATGGTTTAATGTCCCAAAGGAGTCTGGGTGGCTCTATACAACCCGTGCGTGGTTTAAGCCCTGAAATTACTATCACGTGCTGCCTCTGACATCTGGCGAAACAGAGTGAGCCTCAAAGGCCTAACGTCAAGTTCCCCTCCACGCTCTGCTCCTACAGACAAAGCCCCGGCAAAGCAATCCTTCTCCCATAGGCCCGGGTGCAGCTCCGGCTCAGCCCTGAGGAGTGGGTTTCCAGTCCTGCCAGAGCCAATCACATCACCCCTCTGGGAACCAGGGGTCACCGCGCCCTCCTGATGCTATGAAAGCCTGCCTCCCACCATCCCTGCTGGTTCACTATGTTCCTGATGTCGCCGTCCGGAGGCCCTGCCTGGCATGCGGTGTCCTGCTCGCCTGAGCAGTGAGCACATGGAACTAATAAACTGCTCTCAACTTCCGTTGTCCAGTGTCAGGTGTCGTGCGTTCAGCCATCCCAGGAACCCTCGGGCAGGAATCCCGATCTCACCAACGGGTGACTCGGAAAGTGATCAGGACACCACGTATGACAGAAGCAGATCCAAAGGGGATGACGTGCTATCTGCAAAGGATTTACACCAAAGGACCCTCAGCAAGACTTCCAGTCGTGAAAGATGTGCATTTCAAGCTTCTTCGTCTCAATCACCAATCCCCAGCACCGAACATTAACCAACTCATCTCGCCAACAAAATCTTAAGTGCCCCTGGGTAATGAGGCGATACGTGAGGAACAGTATTTAACTAGAAAATGTGATCTTAATCACAAGCATAAATTCTCCTGAAGCAGGAAAACATACTCAAGTCTAAAATGCCTAAAATCATAAAAGGGAAGAAAGAAAAGTCAGCCAATGTAGGTACTTTGTATCTGTTTACTCTATGGAAGGCTGCAAGGTTCACATGTGGGTTTTGCTGAGCGATGACCGCGGGAAGTGCAGCAATGATATTTCCGTGTCTTCACTGAACCACAGAAATCCACCTTCACTGACACCTCCCTTTATAAAAGTCCCTAGTCACCTCGGAAGCATTTACATAATTAACCTGGATGTTCAAACCTGAACGCTGTGAGAAAACCACCGATCTGAACGCATTCTACCTGCAGTATGGATTTTGGTTCACGGGGGTAGGAGAGTGGGCGTGCGTGTCTGTGCTCTGAGTGTTTCCCTGCGGCCACCGGCCCCTTCAGCAATGCCTGGAAACACATCTCTATGTTGCACCTTGTAAGAAGAGCTAAAACTTGAAGCGTTGTCTGCTTTAAAATTTGGAATACAGGAAATCAATTATTTTGAACTGTAACTGCCATCAGTGTGAGTTCATTTCCCGGCTTGGAGATCAAGGAAAGGATAGCACATGAGAGCCGGAACAGAGCGAGGAGGGGCCGCCGTCCGCAGGCCAAGAAGCTGGCCTCTGTGGTCTGATGGCTAAAAATTCTAGCCTACCTGGACACAGTACGTATTGGCCCTTTATTGCATCCCCACTGACCAAAAAAGTCCTTTTTCTCAAGAAAATCAGGACAGAAAGAAAAGAAGTAGGCTAAGTACCCAGCCCACCCCGACCTCTGAAATAACAATAAAAGACCTTCTCCACCCTCTTTACTTCTTTTTCCATGGACGCTACAAAAAACATAAAATATTACTGGCATCCTAAATTTCAAGTACAACATCATGAAACTCCTCGTTCCTCCCTTTCCTTCCATCATTTTTTTAAAAAAGACATTCGCATCTTCCTTTGCCTCTCACCACTGCACCAGCTCTGTGTAGGCTGAAATGTATCTGGGGTGAAATAACACAGGGATTAATAAAATACTTGCCTTCTTTAGACCCCATCTCAGAGCAGTGAGTGTAACCGAAAATGAGACCATTTTACCAGAACTTACACTGATGAATGAATATTTCTCTGCAAAGTAGATAATGTCCTTACTCTGGTCAAGCAGGCATGGCTCAGAGTATTTCCAGAAGGCTCCTTTGAGATGTGGACACAGATCCTGCCCCACACCCTGCCCAGAGGTTTGGGTGCACACACGTGGGAGCACCACCCATATGCATCTGTGGCAACTGCTTATAGTTTGGGATTAAAGCCAAAGGAGGCTATGTTATCTAACCTGAAAACCAAACTTTTTCACCTGGTTAAAGTCAAAAGACTTCTGAAGCAGGTAGCAATGACCATTCTTGTCTCCCCAAATTTATTTTCTCACCCTCCTCAGAAATGGAAACACAATTTTTAGTTGTTTACACAGTTACCCAGGAGACCGTGTTTTCTCACTAACATTGTAAGTCAACTACACTTCAATAAAAAATAAGAATTAAAAACAAACAAACAAACAAAAAACTGTGTTCTCTCGCCTCCCCTGTGCAGTTCTGACCAAACGGATGTGAGCAGAAGTGTCACAGGGCAGTTTCTGGAATCCTCCTCCCAAAGCAGTGAACGTACCATTTACCCCTCTTCACCTGCTGTGGCGTGGAGGTCACGGCTGGTACTCCAGGCGTCCCTCAGACCATGTGATGAGGGCCACCCCCAGGGCGGGCAGGGCAGAAGGGTGCAAGGAGCTCAGGTCCCTGGGGGCTGAGTGGGCTGGAGCCAGGACACCAGGCCTGGGCTGCCCACCTGGGGACTTTTATGGGAAAGAAAATAAAGTTCTAGCCTGTCTGATCCTTTGTTACTTAGGTCTCTTATAATTGCAGACAAACCTAATTCCAGCTTTGAACAAATAATATTTTAAAAATAAAACCTGTTCTCCATAAAGATTCCTTATATGCTGAAAGAAAAAAAGAAAGTGCCATTCAAAAAATAAGAATATGTCATGGCTCTGGGGGGCTTTTCTAAACATTCCAAAGCACTCCAAAGGCTCTCCAACACTGCAGATAAACACAGAGCCCCCCAAAGGGACCGGTTACAAGAGGACCAGGCTCAGGGAGACGATCAAGTCTAGGTGGTTCTGACTCTGTCCCTCTACTTTATTGTCAAATAAACACGGAAAGGCGACTTCCCCGGGTGAGAAGGGTTTACACACAAGTGTGTCATGTCTACCACACACATACAGCAATATCCAGATGCTTTAAAAAGAAACCAACCCCCATACACACAGCAGAAGGCCCCTGGAAAATGCCTGTTGACGATAAAAGAAGAAAAGCAAAGCGTGAAACCAAAGCAGGCCCGGGGACTTACGTGGTTCTCTCTGTAGTAGTAAGAAAGCGCAGGAAACCGCCGTCGGCTCCTGAACTTGGAACTCCCCACGATGATGTGCGCCGTGGCCGACCTGGGAACGTACAGGTCAGTAGGGTAGGAATCACAAACCTGCCACGGAAAACACAAGGGCATTTTTTAGGCAATCTAGTAGCGCTCGGCAAACTGCCGCCAGAAATTCCATCTCATATTGGCTGAGGGGTGGCATATTTAAGTTTTCTTAACCAAGTTGCAGAGGAGGCTATTTTGAGGAAACCAAAAGCCACTTCAAAGAAATGAAGCGCTGCAGATTCTATGAAATCACAGTGAAGCAAAGCAGGATACTCGTTAGCGTCCTGCCCTCCGGCACCAGCCGTTCTCTCTAAGGGATCTTTGTGGGAGGCAAGACCGTGACAAACGAGCATTTCCTTCATCAAAAAGGGACAAACTGCAACTGCGCATCCTGGCAGCTGAGAAATCTTCAGCTGCCTGCTTTGACTGAAAGGTAGCCTGACACTGGGAGACAGTTTCCTAAAATGCCAGCACCAGTGGTGACCTCCCCAGGGCACCTTCCTGCCCCTGGCACACCCTCCGTGCGCTCCTGTCCAAGCCGGCAGTCAAGCCAACGCCCTCCCCAGACGCCCCTCCCCTCCATCTTCCCAAAGCTCCTGGCTCTTCAAGGACTTCCCTGGGCTTCCTAACCTTCCGCACTTTACCACCCATTGTAACAGCTTTTTTTTCTTCTGTGTCACTTTGTAACTGGTAAGAAGTGATTTATTCTCTCCGCGCATCCCCACCAGTGATGCCCACAGTGGAAGCTCTGGTGCCTTGGAGTGATCTTACAATTGAGTCAGAAATCAGTAGTTTAGAACCTGGCTCTGATCTGCCAACTCCATGACCTTCATGAAGTCAAACTCCTGAGCACCTTCTACTCTCTAAAACTGATCCGGAAGAGAAATGATATCCCACGGGGCAGAGACCAGGATCCAACCAGGGAACACCCAGGACAAAGCTCTTTATACACCAGCGGGTCTGACGGGAGTGGTGGCAACAGTGACAGTCATTGATTTGTTGCCTGGCAGGTCTTTTGCCTTGATGTCAGCCAATCTTTTTGCAACACAAGAACCGTTTAGATGGCAGTTCCTCAAGGTCAAGCACCTTCTTGGGCATTTCAGGAGAAGACCTTCCTCCAGCAGGTGCAGCAGCAGGAGAGGTGCTTTCCCCGCATGTCCTCGGTCCGTCCCCGCCCGGCCTGACCACTCTGAACGATGAGACTGAAGAGAAGGAAAATCCGGCACCGAGCTCACATTGACCGTTCTGGGATGGTGCCCTCCCAGGCCCACCTCCCTTGTCTTTGTTACCAGCCAGTGAATAACACAGAGCAGGAGACAGAAGGGCCACAAAGTGATGCTCCAAGGCCCAAAGTGTCATTTCAGCGCTTCCCCAAAGACATTTTAGGGAAGATTACCAAAGACGTCAACCTGGTCTCTGGCACTGCGACTCAAGGGAAATCCCAGACCGAGAACAGATGGCCCAGCCTTCCTGGGACCTGAGCTCTTACTGGAACTACTGCCACAGACGCTGTACTCGCTTGCCCTGCCAACCTGGCATCTGGTGCTCCCGGCGTCAGTGAGCTAGAGCATCACCGCACAGACCACACCGGTGAGTCTGAGCGCGCCAGACATGCAGTCACTGCTCTGACTTACAGTGTTTTCTTAAAATAACAGTTTTAAAAAGGAAATTGGTGGGTTTTCTGTAAGTTGGGGATTACCTACTTTCTTCCGTATAACAGCCCTAAGGAAAGGTTGTTTATGATTAAATTAAGTAAGAATAATAAAGTAATGGGTGAGATTTCCCAACATGCTTCTTACACAGGGCCATGGCCTTTCAGAATAGCAAAGAGGAAGCTCTGGGGCTCCCGCCAGGTCCACTGACAGCCTCCCAAGGCCAGAAGGTGCCCAGCACGGCTTAGGCCACGGCCCCACGTGCACCGTACCCTGCATGGGGCCAGGGAGAAGGTAGCCCCCCGAGCCCACTCTCTTTGATACTCTCAGTCCCAACCCACTCAAGGACCTAAATGTGATCTATTCACCCAGGGTCCTTCCTCCTGCCTCTAAGGGTACCAGGCTCTCCCCTCCACAGAGTAGGAAAAGGCAGGCCCTTGGAGTTGGCATGTGCAAGGACCAAGAGCTCGACAACCTGCGCCCGGAAGACAGGCATCCGGCAGCACCTGACGTGTAACACTGCATAATGGAAGCCGTACCACATGTGAGTTTGACACATGTGTACACTGTAAGGCGACTGCCACTATCGTGATAAATTAGCACCTCCGTTGTGTTACATCATCATCGTAATAATACAGTCGTGTGTATCTGTTAATCCCATACTCCTAATTTCCACACCCCCTCCCTTTTGTGGTTGGAATCATTAAGTTCTAGTCTCTTAGCAAGTGTGATGTTTATAACAGAATACTGGTGTCTATCAGCACATTTTTACTGAATACTTAATATGTGCAAGGCATTAGGTCAGGAGCTAGGGCAGTAATGAATAATGAAAGTTACTGGCCCCAAGGACTTCACATTCCCAGGAAAACTGATCTTTGTTATAACCTTCTAGAAAATGCTTTTACACTGCAGGGCAGTATCTGCCTGAGGTGCCAACCAAGGCATCGTAATCCGACCTCTGGTTTCACCGAGGGCCGATCGCTCCACTGAGCACTTTGGGGCTAAGAGTTAGTTATCAGGAACTGAGATAGATATACATACACAATTTTCTTCTTAAATATTCAGGACCTAAAATTTATTTCAAGGAGTTTATGATGTAATGGGGGAGAAGGAATGGAGTATGAGCTGCATGAAATGACTAATATACAAATAAAGTCAAATAATACATAAGTAGAGAATTGAAATAGACAAGATTTTTTTAAATTACTGGTTTGGGTTATACTTTAAATTTTATTCCAAGAGAAACAGATTAAAATTTTAACCTATTAATGAATGCTAATTATTTTACTTAAAGAAGGACAATTTTAAGAGTTAGGTGCAAACAGAAATCTTAGCATAGAGACTCAGAGTACCATAAGCAAGTGTCTGAGAAATGAGGATAACAGCCATGCTGATAGCGATGGTGGTGGTAATAGTACCTGGCCTGCCCAAGACCACACAGAGACAGAATGGCAGCACTGGCTCTGGTACCCAAGTTTCTAACTCTACGTACGGCATCATTTCCACCATGGGCAATAGCTTCCTCTCCATCAGATGACACCACCAGCCCCACTTACCTCACAGAATTTCTGAGAAGAAAGAACTTTTACAACAGAAGGGAGGGGAAAAGTAGATGTTTTCTCAACCATGAGGTCAAAAGCAAAAGTAAAGGATGAGGATACAACCTTCTCAGTGGACTATTAGTCAGAAATATTTCTAAACTGGTAATAAATAAGGTTTATCACCTTTCTCCCTGTTTCAATAATATTTGTAAAATCAGAAAATCCCCTAGATTTTCACCTTTTCTGTTTCAACACAGTTTGTTGATGGTTAGTTTGGTAATTTTGTGTTACTTTTGGGGGAAAAAAATGGCCGAGTAACTCATGTTTTGCAGTCTCTATAACACAGGACTTGGCTGACTAAATATGAGTCATGTTTGTGGTGCTACGTCTAGAAGGAAATCTCACCGAAAATAAGAAGGACCTGTGTTTCCAAGAAAATATTCCTCCACAAGATGTGGCTCAGCCTCATTTTCTTCCTTACCCAAGGGTGTGTCATGGTTGTAAAACATGTCTAAAGGATGTCCAGTTTTCTTTACTAAACTTGGATTTTCCTTCCTTTCATTTCAAGGCTAAAAATTCACAGCAAAGGTTGGCTTTAGTGAGGGAACAAATGACTACGTTAGATACTGTAAAACGACTGAGACAAAAGGGATCAAAGTGTCTACTCGCAGTGTAAGATTATAAGTGTTAGATTTAAGTGTTTAACTATGAAGAAAATTCAGTATCATGAAAGCAGCCATTCTATCCCAAATAATCTATAAATTCAAAATGCTCAGAAGAAGGATTTGTGAGGACCTGACTTGCAGACTATCAAGATTTATTATAAAGCTATAAAAACCATAGTTAGTAAAAATGTAAATTGGGACAAAGGTTAGCAAACAGGCCAGGTTGTTTTTTTTTTTTTTAACAATATGCTAAAAACATGAAACAAAATAGGAGACAATGACAACTCAAAACTTCTGAGGATTAAAAGATACCCTAGGCACAGTACAAAAGTATCTCCTAAGAGGAGATATTTGCAACAGCTATAAATGATAATAGATTTTTACCTAGCATATGTAAAGAGCTTCTACAAATCAATAAGAAAAAAGACCAACGTTATAGAAAAGAAGGATCAAAACTAGGAACAGAGGAGTCAAGCTGAATCACCAACAAACACAAGCTCAAACTTGCTAGGGATGAAGGTCGGGCAATGGAAACAAACCACACTGAGATCTATTTCACACCAATCTGATCAGCATTCTCTACAATTTAACTTTTTGATTAGTTAATAAATTCACATGGTTATAAAAATGAAACAATTCAAAGAGGTGCACATCCTCACCCTTGTGTTCTGTTCATCCCATCCCCATCTGCTCTCTAGGCCAGCACTTCAGGGCCATTATACACACACATGAACATCTTATTTTTCTCACTCCTTTAAAAATGAAAATTATCACACTATACTCATGGCACTGTGCCTTGCTTTTCTAACTCGAACAATATAATTTAGCAATCTTTACTTATCAGTCCAAGAAAATCTTCCACATTTTTTAATGGCTATGCACTAACTATATGAGTAGACCAAGTATTATTTAGCCCTCTATTAAAGAAATTTGGGTTTCTTCTAAGACATGCTATTATAAACAATGCTTCAAGAGATAACTGTGTACACCATTGTGTGTTTGTGCTGTTAACTCTTTAGAAGAAATTCCCAGAAGTAAGACTGCTGGGTCAATTAGTAGGTAGACATCAGACACTATCAATACCAACTGCTGGTGAGTCTGGAAGAGTAATAAGAACTCGTATCTTAGGTCTTCTGTAAGTTCATGCAAACACTTTGGGAAAGAATCTGGCAATATCGAACGAGGCTGAAATCCCCATACCCTCTAACTCAGAGATTCTACTGCTAGGCAGAAACTCACAATATGCTATGAGTTATATATAAGCCAGTTAATAGCTTAATTTGTGATGGTAAAACAAAAGAGAAAGAACAAGTGAATTTTTAAACTATGATATATTGGTAAAATGGAACATAAGCCAATAGTGAAGAATGACTGAATGGAGCTGCAGGCTTCAACAGTTACTTAACTTCTCCGGGTCTTGGACAATTACCTAATCTGTCTGTGCCTGAGTCGTCCCACCGGCACATCAGGGAGAGTAACCGCACCTGCCACACAGGACTGCTAACATCTGTCAAGTCTCTAGGACACTGCCTGGCATGTATACATGTTTGTTAAATGAAATGAATCTCACAAATGTAAGTTGAGTGAAAAGCCAAGTTTCAGTAAACGACATTCAGCACAACACCACATACAGAAGGTATAAAAAACAAACGAAGTAATACTATATGTTGTTATTTACAAATGTAGAAATGTTACGAATAGAAGGGGATGAAAACACCAAATTGCAGTTGGTGACACTGGAGCAGGAGGTGATTTGGAGGAAACCTCAGGGAGGTTTAAGAGTGTTGGCCGTGTTTGTTCTCACATAGTATGTGCGTCCCTGCTGCTTATGTCATTATTCTTCAAAGTTCTGTGTACGCTGTAAGAGCACCAGAATCAGTAAACAGCACTTTTAAAATGAGGCATAATCAATGGAAGAAAAGCAACAGGGTGTGTGTTTCCAAAATGATCACAAGCAAATACAAGAAAAAAAATCTAGCTATAGATACGAAACGGGGAAAAGCGTAACTAGTAAAATGCACAAAGCAGAGCATCTAGAGCAAAGTCACAGAGATCAGTTACGGCAAAAAGATTTTCAGATTGAGTAAAAATCAAAATCTAGCCATAGCTACTTGAAAAAAAATTCCACCCTCACAACCCAAAGATAATTACTGTTAGGTATTTTTTAAAAGGACAAAATATTCATATAGGAGCACTGAAAATAATGGGCTAAGCAGAGCACCACCAGGTAAACGCTGAAAAAAAGGAGAAAACAGTCAAAACATAATCACACAAAACAGAATCCAACACAGAATTCAGAGCTAAAAGCGTTTACAGGAAAAAGGGATATTTGAAGTCGATTAAAAAAACAAACAAACAAACAGTGCACCCAGCAGATGCCCTAAACCATTATGTGCTGGGCAACGTAACTTCAAAAAACATAACACGAACACTTAAGAGATGTAAGGAGAAAACATCTAATCAATACTCGTAACAGAAATTTTCACATACCTGTCAGAAATCAGGTGAGCAGAGACCAAAATAGCTTAAGAAACTTCATTTAGATGGAGGAAGAATTTTATACTCAAATAACAGAAAATACATTTTTCCCAGACTCAAAACATTGATAAAAATTAATCAAATATTGGATGTTTTATGAAGACAGAAATCTTCAAAACTTCCCCAAAGTTCTAATCTGACAGGTCACATATACTGCTTGCCATACAAGGGAGTGGTAACTAACAACCAAATACTGGTCAAAACAAAAATGTCAATGTCAATGAAACCTGAAAAAAAGAGAGAGAGAGAGAGATTTAAGCCTTTTATGCCTTGTGATAGATTCTGGGAATTTATTCTTAGAAAACAATTTAAAATATGAGGAAAACTAAACCCACAGAGATATTGCTCCCAGAATTATTCACATGGCAAAAATTATGAGTAATCTAAATGTCTAATAATAGGGAAATACTTAAGTACGTTACAGTATCTTCATTTGATGGGGTGTTACACAGTCATTTAATTGCTTGATATGAATACTGTGTCACAATATAGAAAACCCCTATGTGAAGGTGAAGGAGATAATCAGGATTCACATTATGTGAACAGAAATAGTCAGTTATCAGCAGACAAGATATAAATGGTCAGCATATCGCGACTACAATTCAAGAGATGAAGGCATGCAGACTAAATTGAGAAACCACTTATCTCACTATCAAGTCATCACAAGATTTTTAAGACAAACGCTCTTTACTGGCGAGGGTACAAGACTCAAGCATTCTCCTATACAACTGCTGAGAACTTACGTAAACTGGTACAATCTTTCTGCAGTTCTTTCTGACAGTATGCAAAAAATTTGTGTAAACCTTTTGACAAAGAAATTCCACCTTTGGGAATATGTCTTTTTAAGAAAGAATTTTAATGTGGGCAGAAGTACAGTTACCAGAATGTTTTCACTATGTTATTTAAAATAGTGACAAATGATAATAACCTAAACGTCTAAAACCTGGAGATTAGATAGAATAGGATGTAGCCATACTATGTCACATTATATAATGTTTTAAAGTGATATAAAATATATTTACTGGCAGGAAAACTCACAATATGCTTGTGTGATGAAACGCAAGACACAAGGCCTGTGGAGAGTGATTCCATTTTTGTTGTATACAGTTGAACGATTCCTTTTCCTCTGTATTTTCCAAGTGTAAACAATGAAACGGATTACTTACAAAAGAAAAAAGTTACTGAACTATACATATGAGACAAAAACTGAAAGAAAAATGTAAAACCTCATAGAATATGGTTATAGAGGAATGTCAGGGCAATGGGGTGGTGGGTGCTTTTCTTTCTTTCCGTCTTTTGCAAACCCTCTGCCTTGTTCTTACATTACTCTTATCCCTGAAAACACTTTAAAAACTACTGGGGAAACCGACACTGACCAGCAAGCCCGCACCAGGGAGAACATGGAATGGGCTCTGCCCCCTGTGGCCCTGAACCTCCAGGCAGCCTTCTGTAAGTGGAGACGTATTTCTCCGCATTTCTCTAGGGGAGCCTCTGGGTGACCTTGTGTACCAATCAAGAGTTCAGGGCGCACAGAAAGGAGCTGGTGCCAAACTGCCACCAGAGCCTCTGTGACTGCCTCAGTCTTCACTCACAGAATCAGAGAAAAAGACCTGATGGGAGAATGGAGCTGCTGGCCAGCTCTCCCACAACTGCCTGCCGCGGGGACCTGTCTGGGCTTCCATCCCTCAACCACTGGAGGGGACGGTCTCTGAGGCTGCCTTGTTCTCGCTTTCTGGTTCTAGGTGCAGGGAGGAGACAGAGCCAGCAACAACCAGGGGAGACTTGGAGATCCACAGATGTACCTACAAAGAGTGATCACAACTCAAGGAGATCAAACGGAAGCCACACTGAGCTACAGGAAACCACGGTTTCGTTCGGATTAAGCATCTGGATTTCACCAGATGCCCCTACTCACTCTGTAATCTCTGTTCACATCGCTGAGCTGCCAGTAGTTATTAGGGAGGCCCATTCGCCTGTACTCTTCACCGAGATCGATCAGCATCCAGCCCTGCTCCCTTTCTTCTTTGTCCAGCTTGGGGTTGAATGAGAAGCAGTATAGCTCCTCATACTTCACTGCAAGAAAAGAAATAATGAAGTCAAATCAAGCCAAGCCAAAGCCAGAACCAAATCTCCCCAAAAGCACGCTGTCCGGGCTGGAGAGGCCAGTCTAGCTCCTCGCCCCTCGGGACTCTCCCTGGGATACCCCGTCTCTGTGGGTGGGGTTACCCACCGCCTCCCAGCAAGGACATGATGACCTCAGAGTAACCAGACTCCATTTTGCAAAAGCTTCTTTCATTTTAGGAACATGGCCTTCTCCATTTTGTGGGTTTTTTTTTTAGTTGCTTTTGAAAGCAAATACATTTTTAGACCACATAAAATATGGCACTTAGAGATTAATTAAGAACATACGTGTGCATTTATGATAGCTTAGACATGGAAGCAACTTAAGTGTCCATCAACAGATGAATGGATGAAGAAGATGTGGGGTATATATATATATTAATTAATCTATATTAATATATAATTATATAAATTATATATAGTAATTAATTATATATTTTTATATATACACTATGGAATACTACTCAGCCATTAAAAAGAATGAAATATTTGCCATTGGCAGTAACATGGATAGAACTAGAGATTATCATACTAAGTGAAGTAAGTCAGAGAAAAACAAATATTATATGATATCACATGTATGTGGAATCTAAAAAAAATGACACAAATGAATTTATTTACAAAACAGAAATAGACTCACAGACATAGAAAATAAACTTATGGTTACCAAAGGGGAAAGGTGAGGGATAATTTAGGAATTTAGGATTAACAGATACATACCACTATATGCATATATATATATATATATAAAACTGAATCACTTTGCTGGATACTTGGAACTAATACAATATTGTAAATCAACTATAGTTCAATTTAAAGAAAACAGGGGTGGCGAGGGGTGGGGAGAATGTATGTATCCCTTAGACATCCAGAACTCAATCTGTTTATGTACATCGAGCTTGGATTTGGGATGGCCTCTCAGAGGCGGACAGAGGCCAGGCCACTGCCCTGTTTTGATGCTCACAATGTTAAAAAAGAAAGAACAAAACAGTTGAAAAAGCTGTGGAATATATTTAAATGTTTGCCCTGAAAACACGTGAACTTTAACAACTATGTATGTGTCATAACTGCATTGCTCATACAACACTGACAGGATTCACTAAGAAGTATCAATTAATTCATAGTACAGGGCACCCTGATGGTGAGGGACCAGTTGAAGGATGTGTGATGACAGACTTCTTTCCGTTCTGCCAGGATATCTTTGACTTTATGCATCACGTGCTACCCTGTGAGGCCAGGCCCAGTAGCCGTCCCTCAACCCCCACCCGTAGGAAGAGCTAGGATTTGGTGTTCTTCTCACCTGGCCCTGCCACGTTGAGGGAAGCAACTAGGCCAGCGCCATCCAACAGAAATATAATGTAGCCATATATGTCATTTAAAATGTCCTTGTAGTCACATTAAAATAGTAAAAAGAAACAGTGAAATTCACTGTAACAATGTATTTAGTCCAATATATCCAAAAAGTCACTTCAATCTAGGCAGAATGTGAAATTTGTTAATGTTTTATGCATTTTGCTTTGTACTGTCTCTGAAATTCCATGTGTATTTCAGAGCACATCCTGGCTCAGACTAGCCACATACCAAGCCCTCGATGGCCACATGTGGCTCCTACTGGACAGTGCAAATCTAAGCACTTCTGGTGACAGTAATTCCGGCTAATTCTCACTGAACTCTTGTTTCATTCCTGCTTCTGTTCTCACCAAATGTACTGACCCATCTAGCAGGCATCATGACAGGCCTCACTGCACAGATGAGAAATCTGAGGCAAAGCGGGGTTCTGGGACATTCCCAGGGTCACACAGCCAGGACACGAGGAGTCAGGTGTGACTTAGGCAGTCTGGCCGGACAGCGCACGCTCGAACCACCACTCACACTGCTCCTGCAAGGCACCCCCTCACTTGTCTCCCCAGATGGGCCGGTTTTGTTTTGGTTTTTTTCTGTCCTGGTTCCATCCCCCTCATCTTCCTGTTTTTTTTCTCCAATAGGATTCTTTCTCCTCAGTCTTCTTAGATCATCCCATTTATTCCTTAATCTGTTGATGGCAGTTCCATGGTCCTAAACATGTGCATGAAAGCTCAGTAAAGCATCTCACCACAGCGAGAGGCCGCAGTGACACACAGGCAGCCTAAGGTCAAAACCCAGTTTCGAGCTTCTTTTCATTACCAGTGAAATAACCCATCTACAAAGATAGTGAGTAAGTGTCATATTTTAGGTACCATACTTTTTGCATCAGATACACACTCTCTCTCATGAAAAAGAATCAAGATGCCGGGGTGGATCAATGAGAAAAGCTACATTCTATTTCAGTCTCTCCTGATGTCACATTTCCAAACCTGAAAATAGAGCATACCACCGATTTCAACCAAAAAGAAAACTCGCACACACAGGGACGTGCACACACGCAGTGTAGACACTTTCAGTAAAAACGGTTTCTTGCCATCTTAGCCAAATGGAGCAGACGGCACATAAAACTGACATCCTGTTCTGGGAATGGCTGGCTCGACACCGACATATGTTTTCCATCTCTCAGTGCCATTTTCATGACTCAGGCTTCTGATATCATAATGTTAACCGCAAATGCGATTTGTTTAGGATGCCAGAAGAATCTCTTGAGAAAGCCTCAGCTCCCTCGGTGAAAGAAGAGGAATGCGGGGCAATGACGGAAGGTAAATTTCCTTTGTTAGATGCCTACAAACGAGTTTAAAGGCATAAGAAGAAAATGACTCCATGACTGCAGATAGTTTTCTGTGTATCGGCTCATTCTTGTTGCCCTTGGGAAGAAGTGAGGAAACGGTCCATAAATGAAAGCAAGAATAATCTGTAACCAACGTTAAGGAGATACTCGAATTGGGAGACATCAGAATGGGTTGCCACCAAAATGATAAAATTTTCCCTTTAATTTATTTTTAAGGAAAAGGGTGATCAACCATATCTTTGGCCCAATTTACATAAAATTCTACACGAGGGCAGAGAAACCCAGAGCTCAGTCTTGTTAATGTGGGTACGTCTCCTACCCAGACACCAGCCCAGGAGAAGCCCTCCGCTGAGGACAGACTCGTTCAAGAAATTTAAAAGCATCATTATCACAGATGTAAATCTTACTGAACATTTCCTATTCACATATTCTGCTCCCCTCAACTCCACCTCCGGCAAAATACACAGCAGAACGTTTAGTAATCGACAGTGGTGGTGGGGAGAGTCAAAGCCAAGCACAAACGAAGCAGGGCTGGAACACCTCCAGTCTTTACAGCATCTGAACTGAGAGAAAACACTCATCTGCTTTGGGAAGGCCACATCCCTGCTGTTCCGCCCACTCTTAAAACAGACATGCTAAGTGCTCCACCAGCTCCTCACATCACAGAGTATGAGCCATCACACCAACATCAAAGGGCCTTTCCTGCTAGTGACAAGGGTGTCAACAGGAGGTGCCTTGAAGGCCTCGCCCCAGGGGCCTGTCACTAGGAGGGCACAGGAACTCCTCTAACAAGAAGCAAATACTCAGCACACCTTTGGCCTGGGTAGGGGTTGGGGTGGGGGTCAACTGAACGTGCACCTCTGATTTAAAAAAAAATGTTTTCAGAAAAGGTTACATGGAAATAATTCTCGCATTTGACTTTATGTACCTATTTAAATCATATATTGCCAAACAAGGGCAGACCTGGAGGTTTCTCTATTTGGAAAGAAAAATGACAATTTCTAAAACAGCACAATAGATTAAGAACGAGTAGCATCTTGGCCATGTTTCTAGGAAGGCCAGATCGGTGACCGGGCAGCCCGCGCAGAGACGCATGCTGAGACTGACTCTGATCTCAGCATCACTGTTCACTGTGTGCGTCTTCCCACAGGGAAGCATGTGTCGCTGAAGTCGATTCAACACCTGCTGCTCTCCTCAACTCCTTCCCTCTCGGATAATCCCACTTCCTACTTCCTGGAGAGGATTTACGCATTCAAGTAGAAACTGCCAACTTGGAACCACCAAGCCCACGAATGCCCTGCTGCTGCACCCAACCCCTGCTCCCTCCTCCCACAAGAAAGGAAAGGGTGTTCACTTCACCAAATGAGAGAGCCCTTGGGTAGAACAAACCAATTAGGGAAAAGGAAAAATAACTGAGCTTGCTTCCCAGGTATTAGGTTAAAGGTTATGAAAACAGAATATTTAGGGGAAAAAAACATAGGGGAATCCTCTCTTGGTATAGGCTAACTGGGAGAAACGAAAGGTAATTTATACTAAAATCATAAGTACTTTAAAAATCGAAAGGAAACTTGTAATAACCAATGTAAACCGTGAATAATACAATTACATTATTGACTGTTATGCAAATTTTTTAAAAATTAAAAAAAAAAACAAAAAACCCAAACGTGAATCAGCATCAGTAGCATGTGAAGGAAGGGCAGGGAAAAGTCACCAGCAGTCTTGGAAGGACACAGACTTGTGGGGTTTTTAGAACCCAAAGTAACAAAAGTCAAATTGCTCTAAGCGCTCTAATTCATTCACGCAACTTAAAATAAATGTAGCTGGAAAACCATTTAAAGAGGGGTGAGATGATAACACAGCTATTACTGGATTTTGCATATTTAAAATAAAAATGAGACCTTTCTTGTCTATTTTCAACAAACAAGTGCTCGAATTAAACATTAGGACGGTGGAAGCTAACACTTAGTAGAAAAGCGGACCCAGAGATTAGTCTCAGCAATAAAATGGAAACTTACTGCAAAAACTGCTTAAGCGGCAATGACTTAGATAAAAACTGTAAAAAGCTGAATTTAGCAAATGAGACTACAACAATCGGGAGATTTTTTAAATCATATTAAATATGCAGAAGAGTCAAGGACTAAGATGTTCTAAAAATGCTGTAATTTAGGAAAAGTGGGAAAACAAACAAAAGAGATGGTTTAAATATTAAAGGGCCCACAAACACTGCAGAGGGAAAGATAATTGATACAAAAATAAACAGCAGGAGGCAAATTAGAGGGAGGAGAAAAGAAAGAACATGGGAAAATGGAAGGCCTCTGAGAAACAGGGGTCTTCCAGTCAGAAAAATGCAGAACCTTATTAAGTATATCAGATCTACGAGGTTGATTTGTTTTCCCATTTGGGCCACACCCCTCTTTTAACTTATTTCTTTATGAAGAATTCCAGAGCTTACTGGATTCAGCTACATTCTTTTTTGTTGGGCTCTTTTCTAGTCCATGACCAAATTCTTACCCATCTTAATTCACGTGAAAGGCAAACCAAGAAAATCTCAACAAATTTTTTTAGTCATTTGATTTATTCTTGTCCCAGAAATTGTAATTTGGTGAAGAGAGAATCCCGAGAGCTTTGGAAATAACGCCTTCACAGGTCTTGACTTCAATGGGCTCCCAAACATTTCTTCTTTTATTTAAAAAGAAAAAAATGTGTGTCCTCCAGAGGACCTTGGAGTTAGCTGTGTCCACAAGGGGAGCTGAAAATACCTGATTGGTGCCGGTGACCAACCACAATAACCACAGAGATCGATTGTGCGCTGCTCGAGTTCAGAGTCACTTCCCCACCACACACACATACACACATACGCACATTCCTCTTCTGCTATATCTTAAGGCGGGGGTGGGAGTGAAGGACCAATCTGTAAAAGCCCCTGGGAATGTCTGATAAGCCACCACACCCCAAGCTGAGACCCTCTCCCTAACCTGTCCCCACCTCCACCCAGATTCAAAACCCTGCTCCCAGGTCACAGGCTGCAACTGGTCCTAATTTTAGCGTTGCCTTTAACATTAAACTGTGAAGCTGCCTGGATTCTACCTCCTCTCCCCACACTTATGAAAGCACTATGTTCTATAGAATGCCAATGTTTTACAGTGCTGGTGGCTTTTTAAAAATCTTCTAAAGTAATGGCTTTAATTCAACTAATTGCTATGGTTTCGTTCTCTGGTCTCTGACTGTGGCTAATATGGAACTCCCAAAACTTCATCTTTAAGCAAAAGTGTGTATTTCTGAAAGCAGGGGAACACAGTGATCTTCCTCCCGGGCGACCCTCCAGTGTGAATCTGGGTGCTGGCTGTCATCAGGGGCCAGAGCCGGCACGGCCACTGCGACTCGCTTTTCCAGCGGCTCGGCTGTCTCCCAGGTCTCTGGGCTGTTCTAAATCCCATTAATCCGGTCAGAGCACACTTATCACCCAGGACATCCGTTAATCAGTGACACAGAAACTGCTGGCGCACAACTGCCCTCGCGTTCTCTGCTGCAGGCAACCCAACGTACATCTTCCCAGAACTCCTGTTCCAATTATAGTGCGCCCTCCAAAAAGTTCAACTGCTCTTCTGGCTAACTCTGCAGTTCTTTTCAACATACTGAGATGAAACAGCCTCGAAGGGACGACTTGAAAGGGGAGCAAAGTCAAGTCCAAAGGATGGGATTCTGACAGTTCCCTGGCATCCTCTCCATCATGTAACTTTAGCTCTGAGACAGACGATCGGGTCGTAGGTTAAGAATCTGAGGACCAACCAAATGCCTCGGGGAGCTTACAATCCAACTTCTTGTCCTGAATCAAAAAGCATTTCATAAAGAAAGTATACGCACAGGTCCTGCTTCCCATTTCAATGACTTCTGGGTAAACACCAGCAAGGATGTTACTGTTATATAACCGATCTCTGCCATGCACTCCCCTAACACTTAAATGTGTATTTCTTTTAAGCAAAAGAATGCCACAATTCACACAAGACACACAGACAAGAAACACGCGTGTCAAATTCCTTAGATTTACAGCATAGTGAGCTACAAACTTCTTAGATTTACAGCCTAATAAGCTATAAATCTGAAGACCCCAAGAAGACAGATGTAACAAGAGGAGAACTGAGAACATGTATTTTTCAAATCAGCCGAACATCCTTCCCACGAAACTTAAGGTTTTGTTTAGGAGAATCCAGGCATACAAACTGCCAATACTCATGGACACTAACAAAGGTCTAGTTATACCAACCTTGGGAAATACAAATTACTATGAAAAGCAACAGAAACCAAACTTTAAAAGCCCCCAGAGGGGGGGAAACTGCACCAGCCCTGTTTGGTATCGATGTTTTCCATACAAAACAATCTGGAGATTTTTGTCTTAGGCCTCAATCAAGGTGGCTGGATTACCCCAGTATGAGGAGGGCATACTTTTAAGATGATTTCACCCTGAAAGTGTAACTCCCTCCAAGATAAGGGGAATCCTATGAACCCTGAAAGAAGCTCATAGCCCAAACCGTATTTCCCCTGCGAGTGGACCCCTGCGGAAGGCCGCGCCGCCCCGCCCTACCTGGCCTTGCGAGGCGGACGAGGGAGAGGTAGACGTCGTGGCAGTCCCTTTCCTGGGGGATGATGAGTTGCAAGAGCTGAAAGTTCTTGCAGCGGATAAGCAGAGGGCACCCAGTAGCGGTTGTAGCCTGTTTCTCGATGGTGGAAATCTGACTGTGAAGAATCTACAACCGAAAGTTAACGTGGATAAGCCCAAGCACAAATAGCAGATAAACACGACAAAAAGTAACACAGGTCTCTGAGCCACACACAGACAAGAAACACACCCTGACCTTCAGCTGGCTTGCACTCGGGTGACAGGAAATGAGATGTCTGGGGAAAGAACCAACTGTCTGAATTCATCATTTTCTTTTGCAATACTGAGCTTTCTGATATCCACGCTAATTATACGAAGCAAACTGTTCAGCATGTAATTCTGCACAGATCCAGGTAAGGGAACGTTTGGGGAGTCGAATGCTGACATGTTCTGGAGAGCTAAAATTAAATAAGGTCATGAGAAGTTTGTAAAATAAACCCTGCAATCAACAAAAGCTAGAGACAGCTCCACTGGGAAGTGCCACCATGCTCCTTAATTCCACATGGAATGCTCAAGTTCAATAGCAACTTGAGATTTTTGTTTTCTGAGCCCTTGGTGGTCAGGCAGGCTGCAGAAGGGATTTATTTTAAAGGCAATCATGCTCAAGGGCTCTGGCATTTCTGAGGGTCTCTGCTCAGCCCTCAGTGGCAACATGTCACTCTTTAAATTCCTCTCCACTAAGCAGTTCCTGCCACCTTCTGCTGAAACCCTAATGTCCACAAGGTAGAAAAGAGGCAAACTCAGGGGTTCGGGTTCTGGCCGTGAGGTCCTGGCTGGGTGGCTGTATTAAACGAGAGCCACTGAATGGTCTCACTGCGATGGAGCAGAAATACCTAGAGACAAGCCTCTTCCCTAGGTTTTTGTTTCCTTTTTCCTTTTTTAAATTATGAGAAAATTGCAGATAACATAATGAAATGACTAAATGGCCTGCCTTCCAAGCTCCTACAAACAAAGTGGACTGCAAATAGGGCGCTATGTAGACTCCGTGCCTGGTACATTCACATCACTGAATCCCTACTTGACAGCCGGACAGGAAGCCCTCGTATCTCTGGCTATTTCTATGTGTATCTTTGACGATGTTCAGATAATTAGTGTTTAAAATGAGTAAACAGATCAAGTGGATGTGACTCTGTACAGAAAAAGGCAAGGCTCACATTCCAATAAAGAATCCTCTGAACGCCCACACACCAAAATCCCACCCTCCTCACCCTGCAGACAAAGAAAAGGACAGAGGGTCAGAACTTGTTACTTCAAACAATGGAAAACACATACAGCCAAAAATAAGGAATGCATACCCAGGTTTCTTTTCTTGTGTCAGGTGCATTTTCCACAAATATGACATGGGTAGCCGTCAGATACAAAGTACCGAGGGCTGCTTTTTTAGAAGAGATTCGATCTACCAAGCGGACATTTTCCACCTAGAGAAATCAGTTCGACAGGGTTACCATGAAGCCAAAGAGCGATTCACACAAGAAAAAAACAATGAGTAGGTAATCTCGTGCTTAATCTAAAATATGATTTTGAAAATTCTCCCAGTAATAAAAAGCAAAACTTGCCCTTTTAAGGTAATTCGATCTCAGAATGATTCTATCAAAACATACAAATTCACCAATTCCTTAAAAAATGTACCATAAAAGATTTATAGACCCTATTCTTTAAAAACACCCTTTCTGTGTTTTTAATAGGTCAACTTTTACCTCACTACAATTACATAATTCTAATTTAAGGCAGGAGGTATACACATGAGAGTTCTGAGTTTCCACAATAACTGTATATGAACTGCAACCCATTAAAAAGAAAATTATGTATTTTCCTATGTGTTTCTTAGTCATAGAAATGGCCCCACAGCTGTTTGATTTCATATAAACTAGGAGAAAATGCAAATTTACATGTAGAAGTAAAAAGTATCAGAGAAATACTCTGCATGCTTACCAGGAAAACCTACCCAATTAAGATGCTAATGTTTGTAATAAAATCTCTCTAATAAATAGAACTTCCACCTCTGACCTAAAACTCAAACTGTTGGAAGAGACCTCTGGAAACAATAATTATCAAACCTACACCTCTGAGATGTAGAGCAATTTGGAGAATATGTGCACTGGGACCGTTCCAATATGAAAAGTAAAAGAAGTGACAATTCGTGTCGTATGAACAACTTGGAATTGGTGTATCAATGCTTTAATATTTCTTATATTTTATCTGCTACAATTGTTTTGTTAAAAAGATTGGCTTTTTTTAAAATAAAAACCTATTTGTGCTACTTTTATCAGATGAAATCATCAGCTTATGATGATATCAAATAATCAGGAAGCTTTCAACATACAAATTATTTAGTATTTGAAACAAATAAGATGCTTCTTTATACAGAAACAATTCTTTAATAAGTCTTTCACTTTTTGTGCAGTTATAGATCTGGTCAGTGTTACTACTTTTTTCTTAATCTCATTTTGACATTTATTTTCTTTTCAGATTATCTTTTACTGCTGATTTTCAAGTTCTTGCAATCTTTTAATTCTTGTCTGTGAGTAAATCTCTCCCCTCATCTCTTCTCGCCTAATGTTGTGAACTATGTTCTTACTTTTTATAATTTCATAGGCAAAGGTTTTTCTTCAAAGTATCAGATCCTGGATTTATCAACTTGATGTTTCTCTTTTCTAAATGTTAATTTCTTCTTGTGTTTCTTAATGAATGTTTTAACATGCTTTCTGTGGGTATGCCCTATCTATGGTTTTTGTTTCTTTGTTCATTACTAAATTCTCAGGTTGAACAGCTCATTAATTCTCATTCTTTTTGATTAAGAACAAGCTTTAAGTCCAATCATCTTCCTCCAAGTAAATCTTTGGCTGCATCTTTTTTTTTTCTTTCTTTCTTCTTTGGCTGCATCTTACAAGTTTTGTTTGTAGTATTATCATTCTTCTTACTTTCCTGGTGGTTTATACCTGCAGTTTTTTTATCTCCTTTGACCCAAGAGTTTTTAAAGAGATTATCCTTCGATTCTCAAGTGACTGGATTATTTTATTTCAACTTTAGTCATTAAATATTCTGTTTTGAACTACAAGGTATTATGGGAGAGACTTTTGGAAGGAGAAAAGCAAGAAGATACATTATTTTTAGAACATTTCTATGGGGGAAAACGTGCCTAGACAAATTATCTGGGGTCCAGGGGTGATATACCAGGTAGCAATATCTAAAAATGGAACATAAATAATTTTCTCTGCATGTAGGACCAATGAAACAAAATCTTACTGGGTTCACTAAATCGAACACAGATAATATTTCGAGGCCAAAATATTTAGTATAGATTACTCTCCCTACAGAAGTGAAGAAAGCTATACCACTTAGATTATTTTTAGAAAACCTCAGTGGAACAGAAGAAGGTTCACAGATACTGGTAGATTAGAACACTTAATGAGATTTTTCCATGTCTTTTTGTTAACTTTGGACGCTGCTGCAGGAAAATTATATTTCAAGATTTGGCAATGGTTCTCACAGGTCTCACAGCTGTCAAAAGTGATTCTGAAGTAGGAGGAAAAAAGAAATAAAAAACAATGAGGGAAACACCAAGAGCATGATTTCCCAGCGATGTAATAAAAGAAATGAGTAATAACAATTAAAGTTCTGCTGTCTGAGAAATTCTGTGCAGACAGAAAGCACTGGTCAGGGCCCACGGTACGGTTTACACTAAGACAGCCAGAACGTTCCTGACAGTGATGCTGGCGGCAGTCAATTCTAGACAAAGGTTTGGAATGAATCTCAAGAGTTCTGGGGCCACCAAGAAGACCCACTGGTTCAATAACTCTGCCTCACTGTTCGCCTAACTTAATTCCAGCTCACCTACGTAAACTGTCTGGTAATACCTCTTTCATTCTTGGAGACAGATGACTCTTAGGAAGCTACCAGCTTCTTAAAACAAAGTAATTGCAACTCATTTGCCTGTTCCTTTGTACACCGTGTTGAAGATGCACTCAGTATCCATGCTCTGCCAACGGCAGTTCATCTCCGCAAAAGATATTACAGTATGTCACTAACTCTTTGCGAACATTTTTCACATCCTGACATTCCCCAAAATGGAATGCCTCTTATGATTAATGTGGTAAGAAGCCACTGTGCCCTTTAATTGGCAGCATTTTTTTTTCTTTCTTTGTGATACATAAAATCTTGGTGCATCTTATAATCCCTGAGGGCTCAGATTTCCTGAAATGCAGTTAAGTGTTTAGTCACTGGCACGTAAATAATATTTGAAATCGTGGGACTGGAAGAGGTTACCTTGTAGCATGTAGGCTGAGAAGAGGAGAGATCTGAGGAAATCCCACGTTTCAGGCTCTGATGGAAGAGGAGGCATGAGAAAAGCAAGCCAGGGAGGACCGGCTAGTCAGGAGGCAGATCAGGGCCAGTGCACAGAGGGACAGGGGAGACAGCACAAGGGAGGCGGGAACAGAAAAGGCCCCTTGGACTCGGTGGCGTGGAAGACCTGGCAAACTTAGCAGGAGTGGTCATGGGAGCGCTGGGACCGGAAGCCACTGCCACAACGGCTGGAGGAGTGCACTCAGCAGAGCTGAGAAAGCAGATTGTACTGTTTGTGGAGGAGAGGGCAGAAGCCAGAGGAGGTGGCCTGACCACCCAGGCTCCACCCCAGAGCCAGCACAAGACCAAAACATGCCAAGAGCTTTCCAGAAGCAGCTGGGACATCGAGACAAAGCAGCCTATTCACATGGCCAGTGAAGGGGCACCTCATGCTGTGACGCACACAGGAAATAAAAGGGCTCCCATCAGGGGGCCTCCATGAGAAACACGGTTTAAAGGGTTAGAAAAAGGAGGTGAGGGTCACTGGGCAAGGATCTGTTTACCCTGCTTACACTGAAGTCTCCCCATCCTGTGAAGCTTTCTTCCCCAGCTTTCAAAACTGGTCTTTCTAAAAATTATGAAACATGCACTTACGTATGCAATGTTTAAAGATTCAGAAATACTGAAGGAAGGAAAGAAAATCACCCCTAGTCCCAGAATCCAAACACAGGCACTGTGAACCCTTTGGTGTATTTTAGAAAATATTTATAATTCATTTTAAACATTTTCTGATTAGGTGGTGAGGTGCCAAGAGAAAGAAACCCAGGAGTGGGAGAGGAAAAAATCTAATCGCAGCCTTTTGCGTTACTGAACCTTTTCTTTTGCCCCCAGTCTTTGGGAGAGCAGGCTGTATACTGTAACACCTTGATGAGTGGGAGCGGGGCTGTGTAAGTAAGAGGCGGGTTTCCATTCAGCAGAGCTGAGTCATGGGATGGAGACGCATAAATGGATGGTGAAACAGTCTGTAACCTGAACTAACTCAATGGGAGAAGAAGATCACGCAAGAGGAGACAGCGAACATTACCAAAACAATAATGATGAAAATGACAACAAATGTTTCTAGAGCACTCACTCTCTG
Organism: Vicugna pacos; assembly: GCF_048564905.1. Lineage (NCBI taxonomy): Eukaryota > Metazoa > Chordata > Mammalia > Artiodactyla > Camelidae > Vicugna > Vicugna pacos. The sequence goes on from NC_133012.1 coordinate 15,530,514, forward strand.
CCACCCACTGTGCTGTATCTCTGCATATCTGACCTCAGTTAATCCCCACAACAACCCTGTGAGCCAGGTCCTCACTAACCCCCATTTCACAGTTACGTTGAGAGACCCAACAGATGTCCCCAGATAAGAGCACATGGTGAGGCTTGGCCCGGATCTGAGGTCCACCCAGCTCCAAAGCCCAAGTTCGTGGGTCACCGAGGCTGTGGACTCCGGTGAACGCCTCATTCTAGTTCTGTTACTCAAAATGGGTATGTTGAGGACAACCAGTTAGCAATTATTTTAAGTAAGTTTATATATGAATTAGTATTTGAAAATGAAATGTGTTAAGACAAAATTATACTGTAAAACTATATTCACAAACCATGATCAGAATACTCTTCTTTGAGATGAACCCAAAGACAGCCTGGGAATGGGACACAGGAACCCAGCTATTGGCACCGGGAGACATTCAGGATTGTCAGACACAAAAGAAAGAACACTGAACGTCCAATTCCACTCAACAAAATGCCTTTGTGTGGGACGGCGTCAGGTTCTGGGGTGAAGAATGAAAGGGTGAGTAAGATGGAATCTTTGTCCGTCCTGAAGAATCTTACAGACTCAATGAAAAAGACTGTGTCCCAGTTTAATGGCCTTTTCATTCCCCTCCCTGCTCTGCTGGGGTTAGACAGAGGGAAAAAAGGTTTCTTCAGCCTTTCTAGGCCAAGGCTAAAAGGCTTCGGTGAGGACACGGGGCCGCACCATGGCACTGCCAGGCTGGAAACAGGACACCCGGCCCAGGAACACAAGCCCGGCTGGGTCCTCCCCTCCCGCTGGGAATCAGGAGGCCCCTGAAACCGCCAGGAGACCAGCCTCTCTTCAACACTTCTCCATCGCACCACCACCTAGTTTCAATCTTAATGGAACACAGGCCTCTCCTTTCTACTCTGCAGGTCGAATCCTGGATCAGTGAATATTTCTGGACTCTAGAATTCTCTCTACCTGAAAAGAAAAGCTTCTCTGGAGGACAGAGTCCACAGTGCAGGGTAGGGTTACCTTTTATCAAAAAAAAAAAAAAATAGAAAGAAAGAAAATGAATAGCACCGGCCATGGTTTTGCTTGGGCCGAAGACCGAGTCCTCAAAACCGAATGACTTACTTAGAAGGTCACCGCCCATCATCTGGGGGAAGAGACCAGAGGTTGCTGAACAGGGAGAAATCAAAATGTCTGCAGCAGCCAAAACCAAAGACAAGTTTATGTTCTAATCTAAGAAAAGCAACTAGACAAATAGTTTGTCGTGCTAAATTTGGTATCATGACATTTTCTAACTCCAGCAACATGAAAAGTCAAGTATTTGCGAGTCAGGAGGCCTGGGCTCTGGTTCTGGTTCTGGTTGTGAAATGGAACTGCTGGGCACAGGCAGCTGAGCGGCTCTCTCTGGGCTCTGATTTCTATAAAGGACCGAAAGGTGTTTGTCCAAGGCCTCTCCACACTGTCGCGGCCGCGGTGTAACCCTGTGGGGGGGCTATAGCAAGAGGCTAGGAAGCACACAGAACAGCAACCATGAATGCGCACAAAACGATGACCCAGCAGGAAACCTCAGCCACTCAGTACCACGGCTGGCCAATGAAACCCTTGTGACATCCCAAGGAAAGGAAGCGCCAGGCTCGGCAACAACGGACGCCACTGCCCTCTCTGAACCGGCCCAGAGGCTGTGCTGCGACCCAGTGCCAGGGCCAAGCCTGCAGGCAGGGCTGCTCCGCCACAGCCGGCTCTTCCTTGGTCTCCAGGCTCCCTCCCCAGCCGAGACCGTCCCCTCTTCCCTCCCATGGCCGGAAGAGTATGAGGCAATGCTGCTGAGAATCCGGGAGTACCTGGCAAGCTGTCCTGAGTCACTTCTACCTGTGATAACTAGGTATTATTTGGTTTTAAACCTGCATGAATGAAGCATCTCACTATACTGCTTGAAAGAAAGTATTCGGGTTGCCCTTCTTTAAGAAATGACATTAGACTACATTTTTTGCAAGAATTACCCTTCATCTTAAGGCTAGTAAAATCTTTTAAGATAAAAACATAAGGCGAAATGTAAGTTGACATCAGAATGCCAATCTGGTTTCTGAAAACACAGTATTTTGCAGTCTCTCCATCTAGTCATCCATCTATTTTTTTTTTGACAGTCTTTAATGGCAATACTTAAGCTACGTGGCACACGGAGCAATCTGGCTTCTCAAGCCCACCAGTGAATGCCCACACCACTGTGCAGGAAGTGGCTAAAGGACAAGGAGGAGCTTACAGAAACCACACTTGAGGCCATGACAATGAAAACCTAGAGAGTCTGTTTTTCCTAAAATGTTCTTCTGTCGTCAGCAGAACACATCATAGGGGCCACAAAGCACGGAGGCGTACCCCACGAAAAGGCGCGTCAGTAACTGCCATTTACAACGCACAGCAGCTACGACAGGTCCGTCACATGGCGCAGCCATTAGCACCGGGGTCAGGGGAAGCGAGGAGGGCTCCCCCAGGCAGGAGGGCTCCACAGTCTCTCTCAGGGGGCTGTTCTGGCTTCAAGCAGTGCCCACTCCCTCGCCCACTAACTACTGAGACTCACAGTCAGGCTGGTCTAGGACTAATTTTCCAGAAAAGCTGCTGGTAAAGAAGGAAGCACAGTTGAGGAAGATTCCTTTCAACCTCTCCCTTGAGCAGAAGGGGCAAAGGAAGGAAAGGTAATAGTAACACTCGTGAGCAGCTGCGGAGTGTCGGGTGTTGTACAGAGCGTCGTCCATCCACTAGGTCTGACCCTGGCTGGGGGGCAGACACAGTTTCCCATTTAACAAGTGATGACATACAAGTGCATGCCGAGGTCCCGCAGCCAGGAGGTGGCAGCGCCAGGTTTCAGACCCCCACATCCTTTTCCCAAGAACCGTCTCATGCTTCACCCCTTCAGTCCAGGCCTAAAATTGTAAATTAACGGCTCAAAAGCCCAGGCTCCATTTTCCCTAAAATTGCAACTGGAGACTTACATAGTTAACAAGTAAGAAGTATCTGGCTACAGCTAAAGCAATGGTAATTCGGTGTAGGGCATTAAGTTAAAGTGGCCACATTAACCCCCTGCCCATTCACTTCGTCTGGTCTGGAGGGAGGACACCCGGTGGCTGGAGAGCCTGGTTCCGGGTGGCCCCAAGACCAACTGGACGGAGTCTCACCACGTGCCCTGGCCAGCTCCACATCATAAGGTGCAGTGACCTCCTGCAGCAGCGGGAGGACCATTTCAGGAATCAAGTTGCACGTCTCCTAACCAAGCACGCATTAATTATAGAAATGCTTTATTTATGGAAAGTGTCCCTGGGTTGCTAAGTAGGGTGTTTTAAGTTTGAAGCCAGAGCTCCTGGACAATGAATGATTCCACCTACGATAACTGCATGTGTGAGAGAAAAAGAAAAAAGTGTCCACATCTATAGTTATGAATAAACAGTGATTACTGACAGATCAGGAACAGCGACTTTAGAGATTTCATTCTTGCTCCCACTGAATGCTCACCTCGTGCCTGTGATTTCATTTCCTCTGTTCAAGTAGTGATCACGAACGACAGTTTGCAGGCAAGATGGGCTACTCAATTACAGTTGCAAAATCTTTTGACAAAGAAAAAGTGAAGCAACAAAAAATTCTTCAGACCATTTAGAATTGTTATAACCCCTTAACAGTAGTGGGGAAAAAAGCACTTGATTTTCCAATTTAAAAAGAAGTATTTTCAATACTGCATATTTGAACATTGCTAAGAGAGTAGACTCTAAAAGTTCTCATCACAAGGAAAAAAAAACTGTTAACTGTGTGAGGTGATGTCAATTAATACTGTGATAATCATTTTACAATACATACATACATCAAATCATTATGCTGCACACCTTAAATACAATGTTCTATGCCAATTATCTCAGCAAAACCAGAAAAATAAAATCATATAGTAAAACGTTTCATAATAAATTCATCTGTAAAAATTTTTTATCTAAAAAAATTAAAAGATGCACTTCTTTCCTAGTTCCATGAAGTTCCTTAAATACATAAAAGTGGGTCGGCATGAAGCTGCAGCAGCTTTCCAATCCAGCCCTTCGGTAGGAAAATCAGAAACACCAAATTCTTCTCCCAAAAGGCATATTTAATCTGTTTAAAACTTACAAAACTAATGAAAGTCTTTTCCCAGGACCATTTTATTCAGAGGTCAGATATTGGAGAAGAACTGAGGGAAAAGCAAAAATCACAAAGCACAATCCAAGGAAATACATGGCATGTAACCAGAAGAACACTCAGACTCTGCCCTTCATAAAATCCGGATCTTTGATACAACACAGAGAGAGACACTGGTGGGATACATACACTCAGACTGCGTGAAAATAATCCTATTTTCAAGCTGCCTGAAAAATTAACTCTTTTAAAAATGCGTCCTGCTAGGAAGCTAAATTATTTTCTAAAACACAGTCAATGCAGTCGGATATAACACAAAGCAAGGCACCTAATGAAAACCTGAGACAGCTGCCATCCAGCAGTTTAAGTCCTCTTAATTAAATTAATGGATTAATTAATGCAAATAATTTGTTGGGTATCTGTTCTGTGGCCGGGACCCAGACCAGTTATCCACAGGCTCCCAGTGATTAATACTGCCACAGATTATCTGATTGCACCTCTGTGTATCAGGACCCTTCCAGGAGCAAGAGACAGAAATCTCAACTTCACATGGCCCTTCAGTGGAAAGGGATTTCAATGAAGCATTTATCCTTGACGATCCGTGGTGGGGCTGGCTTCAGACTGGCTAGGGGTCCAAACCCCCCAAGTCCTCCCCTCATCTCTCAAAGGGGCCCCTCTCTGCTTACGATGGTTCCAGAAACCCAGCCTCACCAGCTGCTTGCCCCGCAGCCAAGCATTTTTACTGCATTTCACTGGGTCACACCCTTATCCTTACACCAGTCAGGGTGGCCACAGAAAGGACATGATGAGTGGCTGGACGTGAGCCACACCAAACACACACGGACTGTGGGCAGAGCAGGTGTGGGCCCTCGGAGGAGCCAGGGAGGAGGGCGGAGAGCAGCCACGGAGCATGACTACCACACAGTCTGCTCCCAGGTGGTCACTCAGCAGACGCCCCAACACACAGCTCTGCCCCGTCGCTCAGAGACTCAGCGGTTCCCAGCGCTGTGGGTCAGGGCCTCCCACAACCTGGTCCCGCCCTCCCTTTTCAGCAGGTTCCTTCCCTAATCACCCATATTGTCAATATCATATAATAATAGAGGCCACTGATTATTTTCCAAAGACACACGAGCTACCAGAATCTGTGCTTGTGAAGATAACCCTTCATTCTGTTTCTTCCTCCACCAACAACAACTGGCCCACATCTTTAACCTTACCTCCTTAAGCACCAACTTCTGGGCAGAACCAGTTTCAGCCAGGTTAACTGAAGTAGGAGATTTGGAAAGACTAAAACCCAGCTTGAAATAGACTCATAATTCAAGGAGATATTGGGTAGATATGGGTAGATATTGGTAGAAAAGTTCATTCCAGTTATCTTGATCTAATTTTCAAAAGTAAGAGGTAAAAGAATGAATGGGTTTATCCAGATTCCTCTGTTGTACTGACTGTACAAAAAGACATTTAAAATAAAGATCCTGAAACTGTAGCATGTCAGGAGGATTTTTCACGTGTCAGCTTTCACAGTAAAGAATCTACGTATTTCCCCAATTTGCTGAAAAATCTAAGACCTCCCTCCACACAGGAAATACGGTACTTGAGACACGTATCTCTATAGATTTCTGAGCCACCTACAAATCTCCAAATAATTCCAATAAATAAGATTATATTCTGTGAAAAATATAAGGCAGGTGAAATTTGCTTTAAAAGAAGAAAAAAAGTCAATCAACTCTCCTATAGAGAATGATGTTTTTATGCAGCTCAAGTCAAGGTGAAGGAAGTATCTTGATTTCAGACAGCCTTGCACGCCTATCAGTGGGCAGGATGTTGAGTTCCACCCACCTATACAGTTGTTAAAACAGTAGATCTGACTGACATTTAACTAAATTCTAAAAATTCCCTGAGGGGGATAATAGAGCTAAAATAGTGACACAGACCCGAGCTACTTAAGAAACGGGAGCGCTCGCAATTCTTGGAAAAGGCAGAGAAAAGAAAAGGGAGCCTGTGTTTGCCCAGGGGAAACTGTGAGTGCTGTGCCAGCGGCCAAGCCCATAAATACGGAGCCAGGCACTTGCAAGTTCTACTCAGGGCCCGTATAATTTATTTTGGTAGGATGACCCTGGATGTGTAGGCTTAACAGAACATGCACTGCTGAACAAGAGGACCGTCTCAGGATTTATTTCAACACCACCTTAAAATAACCTCAACCAAAAATACCATTTTCCAACAAGTATAAATAAGAGAAAAAAGAGGAAGAAAAAAATTAAGAGCAAAATAAGTGAAGAACAGGCGTTGGGCCCATGGTGACCCAAAGAGCAAATGTACGGATACCCACTAAAGACAGCTGGCGGACAAACAACAGTCGCTTTGAAACATAAAACAGTATTGGGGGAATAAGCCCTTGAGAGGAAGCAATATAGAAAGTCAAAGGTTTATCTGATGAGGATGATCTTCCTCTAAAAACATTCCTAAAATTCTAAAGTGCTTCTGAAGTTGACAGTTCTGACAAAGGCGCTGCCAGCAAAGGACGGAGCTGCCTACCTGTATAGCTCTTTGGGGAAACAGCTTTCCAAGGGCAGGCTGTGCCAGACGGGCCTAACCGCGGGTGCAGGGAGAGGAGACGGCCCGGGCACGAGGGGTAGCCAGGTCGCGCACCCCCACACCCAACCCTTGCTGAGCATCGGCGCCTGGAGGAGGGCCCGGGCACCCAGGGCCAGGCCAGGCTCCAGCTCCCGACACATTCCCAGGCCTCGCCCCTGGGCTCCGAGCCCGGAGGACAGGCTCCATAACCAGCACCACATTTTCTCCTTCCCCTCTTTCAGGACGCCCCCGGGAGCCCACGGTCCCCACTCTGGGAGATGAGCACAGAGTAGAAGGCCGTGCAGACACAAAGACGTGGACAGCTCTCGGGGGCCCAGTAAGAAGGCAGCACAACTCCCCAGTCACAAGGAGCCTGGAGCTTCCCTGGGCACGAGGACATCAACCCCCAGCCCGGCACGTCCCCTCTACACCCGAGACCTGCCTCCTAAACTCCCGCCTTCCTCTACCCTCCCAGTCCCCAGGGGCCATCCTCTCTCCTTGGAATTGCTGCGACAGCACCAGCCATTACCAGTTACTTCCCCTTTACCCCACACAGCCGCATTACATACTCCTTTTACTGAGCCACTCTGTTTCCAAATATGTATATTCTCAAGGAAGGCACCACTGCTTTTATTTCCAACATTCCTTGCGACACCTCCAACAATGTAGACCCACAGTTGCATTTAAACTCTGGGAAGAAAGGAAAAGGAGACGCAGTTCTTGGCTTACTGGCGTCCTGCAACAAGAGACCATTACAATGATTTCAGAGCAATGAAGCAGCCCTCATGGGAGGATCCTTAAGGAAAGGCACTGTGTTTTCATCATCTTTGTCCCCTAATATCGAGCACATGCAGGTGCTAACATATTTGTCCAGTGACTGAAAATTAACAGCACTCTGGTAAAAACAAAATATGTGAGGGCTTGTAGGTAGAATCAGGTATGATTAACCAGGAATGCTTTATTATCGAATTCGAATTTTCAGACAAGAAGGAATAGACAACGGTGGAAGATGTTTCAAATACAAGAAATAAGGAACAAAGACCAATAAACAAACAAACAAACAAACCGAACTTCACCTGTAAGTAAAAACTAAACTAAGTGCCATGGAACTAAGACTTTGTACCTTTTCCCCCATAGCGGGGACACAGTGTGCAGCTATGGATGAGCGAGCAATCTTTAAAAGCTGCTGTGAACACAAGCCAGCAAGTAAAAATGAAAGCTGCACCATTAAACTAGATTAGATTTTTTTTTTAATCAGCTAGTCTTCACACTGGAAAGGCGTCACCCAGGTGGAAGAGTTAGAGTCTGACAAGTCTTAAGAAACCTTAGGTCATTTTGCTTTAGGTCATAAGCTCCTTCATGTGATCTCGGTCTGTGAACACAGCTCTTCGTCACATTCTTTATTTGAAAAGTTGAGACTATTCAAGACACTTGGTACACTGCTGAGCTGAACTTGGAGTTGCTGTGCAAGGTTTTTGGGTTTTTTTTCATGCTGTCATTTGTAATGTTCTATGAGAATCTTTGGGATTAAAGTTTTGGTCACAATGTTGCTTCACTTTTTAAAGCCCGGTTTTCCTTGCAAAACTAAAATCTGTGAACTTAGTCCAAGAATAACATCTTTACTGGAAGCCACACTTGTATTTTCTTATAAAGTACTTCTGAATTAATAAAATACTAGCATCAGTGTGTAAAAAATAAGACAGATGTTAACTGGACTTATTGTGATCCTCTTGCAGTGTAAACAAATAGCAGATCATTATGCTGTATGCCTGAAACTTTATGGACCGCGATATGTCAATCATAGCTCAATAAAATTTTTTCTCAAAAAAAGAGTAAGAAGAAACAAACTGTTGAAAGGCAGTGAAGCTTGGATACAGTCACATGAAACCATTCCTTTGATTCATTCATTCTAGGAACAGCCAGTGTGCACCTTTACTCGGAGCCAGTTCTGGCTGCTGGAGATTCAGCAGTGGACAAGACAGCCAGTGCCCACAAGGGGCTTGCACTGTGTCTGGGAATGTGGGGGGAGGGGTAAGGACACAGGCCATAACAAATAAGCAAGCAAGAAAGCAAAAGAAAAAAATTGCATGCATGCACACCAGAAGCTGCTAGGAAGGAAATTCAAGCAAGATAAGCAGTTGGGTGGAGAAGGGCACCTGCATGTCCAATAAAATGACTGGATATTGCAGTAAAGACCAAAGGAAGTGAGAGAGCCAACCACAAAGCCAAGAGGAAACCTGGGAAGAGAGCATCCCAGACAAAAGGAACAGCCACAAGGCCTTGAGCAGGGCTGAGCAAACAGATCTTCTACAAGTGGAGACATTCCAAGGTCTTGGCTTACAGTGATTTTATATATATATTTTTTTCAATATTGCAATATTTTTTGTTTGCTTAATTCTTTCCTACAATGTTAAGTTCTATGTAACTAAGGAGTCTATCTTGTTCACCACTGGATGGACCTCCAGGGCCTCAAACAGTAGCTGGCTTACAGGGAGCACTCGAGGAAGAGCTGTTGAAGGTCCAGGTGAATGAATAAATGCATGTATGGGGTCTTTCCATCGATCTGCTCAGCCCAGGAAGGCAGAATCCCTTCCATAAACCTCCACCATCGCATGGGCCGAACAGCTCGCTCCCATGTGGAGGCCAAGTGCGCCTCGAACATTCAAAATAATTTGTGCTTTGCTATATGCCCTAAGGAATGAAACTTTCCTTCAGAGCTTGGCAATAAATTCCTTTCTCCGGGAATCTGTGATAAGCTGTGTTTTAATACATGAAAAAGAGGACAAAAGTAAACACACAATTTTTATAAGGTTGTCATAGCCTGCCACAAAACGTTAAGTGGGGGTTATTTTTAAACTATTTTAAATGGTTGTGGGAGGAAGGGTTGGGTTTAAGTCCTGGGAAGTACTTTAACTCCCAAAGGCTTCAGCTAGCTGTCCACCAGGGGAAAGGGCTCTAGGAAAAAAAAAAAAAGCAGTTTAGACTGTTCCTGGCTTAAGAAATATGGTACAAAATGAGCTTCTTGGCCTCCCTCAGAGTGCAACAGAAGAACACAAAACTGAACCATCACGCGGGAGAGAGTCACGGAATCCTGGGTGTTTGGTCAAGAGGTTTAATTTCGTGCATACTTCACAGCTTGTCCTGTTCAGAATGGAAAAACCAGTAAAAATAAACCTTAAATAAGGATGAGAAAATATACGTACATCTGTTCTGTGAAAACAATCATTCCAGACGCTGTTTGCCTGGGGAGATCTGACAGAAGTGATGACCAAATGAAATCAGTGAACAATGTGAGTTCAACTGGGAAACGCTGAAATTCACTAATAAATAATGTCCAAAGCGGCCACACATAGAGGGGTTACAGCTTCATGTCTTGATCACTGCTCACAAGCATTCAACTATTTCAAGGTGTATAATGCCTTAATTGTACCCTTCTTGAAAGCTTTAATGGAAGCACAAATCTTACCATGTTACTTTCATCCACTCAAAAAAAAAAAAAACAACAACAAAACAAAGTGTGTTTCTTCATCACACATCTTCTTCAAAAGACTCTCCCTCAGGAATCCTGGGTGATGGCACTGAGACCTCTCCAGGGAACAAAGGCCACTGTGGAGGCTTCCTTTCCTAAAATCCATGTGTTTGAAGAAGTTAATGTTTTTATAAAAGAAAAATAAGCTCTCAAGTATGGGTGTGAACTAGAGCTGGGTTATAGGAAGGCACTCTTAGTGTGCCTTCAGAGGAAAAAATATTCAAACCCATTGTGTAGCGAGGAAGTGAATGAGTAAGCCAAATGAAACGTTTGGAGTAAGAAAAATTAGTTTATTCTCAAATTTCATAGAAGATCTTTCAGCATACAAACCTGTCACCACCTCCTTTTGCAAAGATCTTGATAATAAAAATAATAAAAACAGCTAAAATGTACAAAATGCCAGCATTATTAAGTGTTTTAAACGTATTCTCTCATTTAAGTCTTGAGAGACAGCCTTGAGTTACAGATAAGGAAATCAAGGCTTTGAGAAACTTCAAATGACACACTCAAGATCATATACGTTGCTACAGCAACCAAGACTGGGTGGTATAAGTTAAGGATAGATATGGTGATCAAAGGAATAGAACTGAGAGTTCAGTGAGAAACCCAGGCATATGTGGTTTGTGCAACTATAGTGAACTGACTTTCTACAAGGGTGCCCAGATAATTAAAGGGAATGAGAAAAGTCTTTCAGTAAACGGTGCTGGGACAACTGGAATCCCACATGCAAAAGAATAAATGTAGACCACTATCTCACACCATATACAAAACTGAACCCAAAATGGATCAAAGACCTATACAGCGTAAATCTTTGTGACCTTGGATTAGGTAATGGTTTCTTAGCTATGGCACCTAAAGCACAAGCAATCAAAGAAAAAATAGGTAAATTGGACTTGGTCAAAATTAAAAATTTTAGTGCTTCTAAGGACAACAATAAGAAAGTGAAAAAAAAAAAACCCCACAGAATAGAAGAAAATATCTGCAAGTTATATATCTGGTACAGATCTGGTATCAAGAATATTCAAAGACTTACAACCCAACAATAAAAAGATAGATGACACAACTGAAAATGAACAAAAGCCTAGAACATAATAACACAGAAGAAAATCTTCATGATTATGGGTTTGGTAATGACTTTTTAAATACAACACCAGAGGCATCATCTACAAAAGAAAGAACTGAAAAGCTAGACTTAATTAAAATTTAAAACTTCTGCTTTGCAAAAGACCCTGTCAGGAAAAAATGAAACGACAAGCCACACTGGGAGAAAATATTTGCAAAATACATTTCTGATAAAAAAAAAAACTTGATTAAAAATGAGCCAAAGACCTTCGTAGACATATCACCAAAGACAAACAGATGGCAAATAAGTGTACGCTCTACATCATGCATCATTAAGGAAATGCAAATTAAAACAACAAGATACACTACACACTGATGAGAATGGCCAAAATCCAAAACACTGACAACACGAAATGCTGACAAGGATGTGGAGCAACCGAAACTCCCATTCATTGCTGGCAGAAATGCAAAACAGTATAGTCACTTTGGAAGAAAGTGTAGCAGATTCTTACAAAACTAAACATACTCTTCCCATGTAATCCAGCAACCACTTTCTTTGGGATTTATTCAAAGGAGTTGAAAACTTATGTCTACACAAAAACCCATACAAACGCTTATAGCAGTTTCAATAATAATTGCTAAAACTTGGAAGCAACTAAGATGTCCTTCAGTAAGTGAGTGAATAAATAAACTGTGATACATCCACAGAATGGCATACTATTCAGCATTAAAGAGAAATGAGCTATCAAGGCAAGAAAGGACATGGAGGAAACTTACAGGCATATCACTAAGTAAAAGAAGTCAACTTGAAAAGGTTACATACTGTATGATTCCAAATATATGACATTCTAAAACAGGTAAAACTATGGAGACACAAAAGATCAGTGGGTGCCAGGGGTTGAGAAGGGAGGGATGAACAGGTGGGACACAGGAGTTTTAGGGCAGTGAAGCTGCTCTGTATGTCACTGTGTAATGATGGATACATGTTATTATAAATTTGTCCAAACCCAGAATGTACAACACCAAGAGTGAACCTTAATGTAAACTACAGAATTTGGGTGATAATGATGTATTAATGTATATTAACCAATTACAACAAATGTACCACTCTGGTGGGGGGAAGCTATGCCTGTGTGAAGGAGGGGGAATGAGGAAAATCTCTGTACTTTCTGCTCAATATTGCTGTGAATCTAAAACTCCACCTAAAAAAGGTCTCTTAAAAAATAAGCAACGGATTTGAATAACTATTTCCCCAAGAAAGATATGAAAATAGCTAATCAGCACATCAAAGGATGCCCAACATCATTGGCTATCAAGGAGATGCAGATCAAACCACCGTGAGATAACACTGCACACCCATCAAGATAGTTATGATAAAAAAGACAGACAATAACAGTGCCGGTGAGGATGAGGAGAAACTGGAACCCTCACACATTGCTCTTGAGACTATAAAACGAGGCAGTCTCTTTGGAAAACAGTTTGTTCGTTTCTCAAAAGAGTAAACATATAGTTACCATATGATCCAATAATTCCAATCCTAGGTATATACCAAAGAAAACTGAAAACTTATATTCACACAAAAAAACTTATATATACATCTTCACAACAGCAGTATTCATAACAAGCAAGAAGAGGAGACAACCCAAAAATCCATCAACTGATGAATGAATAAACAGATGTCAGTGGATCTACACAATGGAATATTATTCAGCAATAAAAAAGAATAATGTGCTGATACAGGCTACAATATGGGTGAATCTTGAAAGCGTTATGCTCAATGAAAGAAGCCAGTTACAACAGACCACATACAATCTGATTCCATTTATATAAAATGTCCAGAACAGGTAAATCTGTGCAGGCAAAAAGTAGATTAGTGTTTTCAGGAGTGTGAGGAGAGAGAAACGAATTGATGGGTATGAAGTTGGGTATTTATGAAGTTGGGTATTCATAACACGTACAAAGTTTCTCTTGGGGGTGATGAAAATGTTCTGAAATTAGATGGATAGTAATGATGGTTAAACAACATTGTGACTATAACAAAAGCCACTGAAGTTGCATGCCTTAAAAGGGTAAATTTTATGTTTACATGAATTATTTCTGATTTTTAAAAATTATGCCAAAATTTTTTTAAAAATCATATATCTAATAAGGAAGTGGCAGAGTAAGAATTTATATTGTGGTCACTTGACTTCAGAGTCACACTGTCCCCCAACGATAATGCTAACAGTTGGTGTACATTTGCCAAATTGAGTATAGTTGGCATTCATTCCTTCATCCAACACATTCACTCACTCAGTATCTACTGAGCACTGGTTATGTGCCAGGCAATGTTTTTGCTTCTTTTTTTAAATTTTGGGCAAAATGCACATAACATAAAATTTACCATTTTAACCATTTTAAAGTGTACAATTCAGTGGCATTAAATACATTCATGGTGTTGTATAACCACCACCAATATTTCCAAACTGTTTCATCACTTGAAACAGAAACTTTACATCTGTTAAGTAATAACTTTCATTTTCCCCTGTTAATCTTTACTCTACCTCTGTCTCTAAGAAGTTGTCCATTCTAGACATCTCATGAAAGTGGAATCATACAATAGCTGCCCTTCTGGCCTATTTCACTCAGCAAAACGTTGTAGGGATTCATGTATGCTGTAGTATGAATCAGAACTCTCTTTTAACGGCTACATAATATTCCGCTAAATGTACGTACCACATTTTGTTTACGCATTCTGTTGTTGCTGGAAACTTAGATTGTTTCTATCTTTTGTCTATTATGAATAATGCAGCTCTGAACATGGGCATACAAGTATCTGTTTGTGTCCCTGTTTTTAAGTCTTTTAGGCATCTACCAAGGAGTGGAATTGCTGGGTAATACAGTAATTCTGTTTAAGTTTTTGAGGGACTGCCAAACTGCTTTCCACAGCAGCTGCACCTTTTACATTCCCACCAGCAATGTCCAAGAGTTCCAATTTCTCTACATCCTTGCCCACACTTGTTATTTTCATTTTGGTTTTTGGGGGGGTGTTTGTTTGTTTTACAATAGCCATCCTCATGGGTATGAAGCAGTATTTCATGGTGGCTTTGATTTGCATTTCCCTAATAGCTAGTGATGTTGGACATCTTTTCATGTGTTTATTGGTCATTTGCATATCTTCTTTGGAGAAATGTCTGTTCAAGTCCTTTGCCCAGCTTTTAATTGAGCTGCTTGTTTTTTGCTCTTATTGTTGAGTTATAAGTGTATTTGTTTGCTTTTTGAAAACAGATGCAAACACCTGAAACACAGAGAGCAGAGCAAAGCAGAATCCTGCATATTACAAAGGAACCATCTAGCAGAGCGTTAAATATTACATTCCTCTCACGCTGGGAAATGTGTCTGTTTACAGCGCATCTTGATAAATGATAGGTAAATGTGGTAAAGGAAAAAATTAAACTATTGGGATTAAACATTATTTATGTACAAGATACACAATTCAATATTCAATTGAAAATAATTCGACACGAATTCTCCCTTAAAAACAATGAAATCTATAGGGAACTCTGACTGAACACACAAGCACATGATTTATGAGAAAATTTCCCAGAATTTGTATTTATTGACTGAATTTGTTTACATCAGACTATTTTCAAAAGGGTTTGCAACCTTAATAAAATAATTTTAAAAAGAAACAACACTATTTTTAAAGTATGCCACTCTTGTACTGTCATCCTGTGGTTCCTTCGGGGGGTACGTGGGTCTTACCAAGGAACTCGCCTTTGAGTCTAACAGGCATCTCAAACTCAACATGTCCAAAACTGAGCCCCGGGCTCCCTCCCACCTCACTCCCCATCCTCTCCTCCTGTAGCTTTCCCATCTCAGCAATCCACACTTCCAGGCCTGGAACAAATAACCTTGGCATTATCCTTGACCCCTCCTTTTCTCTCCTTTCACATCTGTTCCACCAGTCAATCCTCACCACTCTACTTCTAAAATATATCCAGTTTCCTCCCATCTCCATCACTACCCCCTGGTCCCCTCTTTCCATCTGTGCCTACCCTCCCACCCACACCCATTTTATCTTTGCCCAACATCCTATTAAATGTGAGTCAGAGCTTGGACCCCTTCTGTGGATCTCCTGACACCTCTGCTCTCCCCAAATCTCACTTCTCACCATTACCCTGCTCAACAGCACTGTCTTTCTGCTATTCCTTGAAGACTCCAAGCACACTCCTGCCCCTGGACCCTTGCACTAGACATTCCCTCTCCTTTCCTTAGGTAAGTGGGTGTCTTGCTCCCTCACTTCAAGGTCTCGAGTCAAATGTCATTTTTTTAAAAAATATTTTTATTGAAGTATAGTCAGTTTACAATGTTGAGTCAATTTCTGGAGTACAACATAATGCTTCAGTCATATAAGAACATATGTATATTCGTTTTCATATTCTTTTCAAATATCTTTTTATCGGGAAGGTTGTATTATCAGCATATGTCAAATGACCATCCTAACTCACTCCCACCAACAGTCCTCTCCTTCTTGCATTTTGCTGTTTTTCTTCCTACTGTTTTCTCCAACACACACATACATACACACACCCCACACACATACAGTTTATATTCTGCTAACTGTAAAGCTACCTGGCAGCTACCTGCATTTATATGGTATAAAATGAATACATATTCTTAAGGTCTACAACACACTATGTGTCCTGACACCCAACCTGCACTTGGAACAACCAGACTCTAACTAAGCTCTTGCTAAATCTACTAAAAGTGTAAGCCACAGTGCCAGAGAGATACAAGCAATATGAAGAAGCAGAGGAACCACTCCCAATTAAAAGATCAAGAGAAATCCCCTGAAAACACAATCAAGGAAATAGACACTGATGGCCTACAAATCAAGATTTCAAAAAAGGAGTGATCAAAGTACTGAAGGAACTAAAAGAAATAGTGTTTAGAGATATAAAATATGTCAAAAATGAAATAGAAGCTATAAAGAAGAACCAAGTAGAATTAGTAAACTCATTTGCTGAGATGAGAGCTGACCTAAAGGCTGTGCAAAGCAGACTAGATAATGCAGAGGAATGAATAAGTGACCTAGAAAACAGGACAACAGAAAGCACCCAATCAGAACAGCTGAGAGAAAAGCAAATAAAAACCAATGAAAACAATATAAGGGACCTATGGGATAATATAAAGCGTGCCAATCTATGCATAGTAGGGGTTCCAGAAGGGGAAGAAAGAGCAAAGGGGATTGAAAAGGTATTTGAAGAAATTATAACTGAAAACTTCCCAAACCTAAAGGAATCAGATATCCAAGTACAGGAGGCTCAGAGGGTCCCAAACAGGAAGAACCCAAACAGACCCACACCAAGACATATCATAATCAAGATGACCAGAGTCAAGGATAAAGAAAGGATCCTCAAGGCAGCACGAGAAAAACAAAGAGTGAGTTACAAGGGAACCCCCATAAGGCTCTCAGCTGATTTCTCTACACAAACACTACAGGCCAGAAGGGAGTGGCAAGATAGATTCAAAGTCCTGAATGAAAAAAAGATGCAGCCTAGGATACTCTATCCAGCAAGGCTATCCTATAGAATAGAAAGAGATAAAGAACTTCCCAGACAAGCAAAAACTAAAAGAGTTTAGCAACACTAAACCCATGCTAAAAGAAATATTCACAGGTCTACTCTAAATAGAAAAGAAGCAGGATGCTACAAAGATGAGAAATTTACAACTGGAAAGGGGATAACTTCCATGAATTACAAAAAGAATAAGCACAAATTTGTAAAAGAAGACATCTAAATCATTAAGAGTGGGAGAGGGAAGCAAGGAAAGCCACTGTGGAAAACAGAATGGAGATTCCTGAAAAGACTAGGAATAGACTTACCATGTGACCCAGGAATCCCGCTCCTGGGCTTGTATCCAGAAGGAACTCTACTTCAAAATGACACCTGCACCCCAACAGCACTATTTACAATAGCCAAGACATGGAGACAGCCTAAATGTCCATCAACAGATGACTGAATAAAGAAGTGGTATATTTATATGATGGAATACTATTCAGCCACAAAAACTGACAACATAATGCCATTTGCAGCAACATGGATGTTTCTGGAGAATGTCATTCTAAGTGAAGTAAGCCAGAAAGAGAAAGAAAAATACCATATAAGATCGCTCATATGAGGAATCTAAAATAAAAACAAAACAAAACAGAAATACAAAACAGAAACAGACTCATAGACATAGAATACAAACTTGTGGTTGCCAAGGGGGCAGAGGGGTGGGAAGGGACAGACTGGGATTTCAAAATGTAGAATAGATAAACAAGATTACACTGTATAGCACAGGGAAATATATACAAGATCTTGTGGTAGCTCATAATGAAAAAAAATGTGACAATAAATATACATATGTTCATGTATAACTGAAAAATTGTGCTCTACACTAGAATTTGACACAACATTGTAAAATGACTACTACTCAATAAAAAAAAGTTAAAAAATAAAAAATAAAAATAAATCTACTATAAGTGAGGATTTCACGAAGTGTGGGTGATTCTTGAAGAATGCTTAACCACAACCTCTGGGATTATCTGGCTCAGACACAATTCATTTTCACTTGGAAAACTAAAGCAAACATTAACTGCCAAAGCTATACTTTCAACTGGTATCTTTCACCGGAACAAACTTATCAGCTTTGTTTTTGTAGTGAAGTAGTGTATTTGATTACACAGATTGCCTCTCCAATATTGTTAAATACTGGGTAATAAAAGAGTCCTTAACAGTTGGGCCATAATCTGTCTTCAGACAGACCTTAATTGAAACAAAATGTTGACCTTGGTTCTTTTGATCAAGTCAAGCCACAATAATAAGAAAAGGGAGCCGTGTGGTCCCACAGAGGCAGCCCACTGGCCTCAAGGTAAAATGCGTGCAGAGCTGGGGCCTGGACCTGGGAGTGTGCGGGCACTGAGACCACGACCCCATTCACGCTCCCCTCTCCTCGGCCAAGCACACAGCAGAGCTGCTGAGAATATGTGCTCTGCAGCTAAACTGGCCGGTTACTCCTCACCCTGCTCTGTGAAGCTGACTGAAGTTATTCTGCCTCAGTTTCCTTGTCTATAAAATGGGGAGAATAGCAGCGCTCACCTAACAGGCTCACTGTGAGGACCAGCACACAGCCAGGCCCACTCAAGGATCTTCCTCCATCAGTACCACCACAGCATCGCTACTGCTACCAACAGTCACCAAAAGCATATCCAATCTCAGCATAAACAAAGCCACAGAAATGAATGAGAAACCACACTGCGTAAAATCACCCTCAAGAATAAAGGAAGAAGGTTCCTCTGCTACACTGGCAGAGCAGACACAAATCTAGAAGAAAATCTAGCAGAAGACGTCAAAAATCTACAAGAAATGTACAGAAATGGTGCCTGAAAACACACTTAAGAAACTTAATCTGAGGCAACAACCTTAAATACACTGATGTCTATCACAGTTATTTGTTCTAGTGACAAATTAAATATCAAACAGGAAGGGAGAGACTTCGTCGAAAACTCTAAAATGTCTGAAATTTTAATCTGCTTGCAGATAATTTAACTGCAGATTAAAATAAATTAGCTTGCCGCAGACCCACAGATGCTGACAGAAGACACAAGACTCCTGGCTCAGAAACAAAGGACTTCATTGCTCTCTGCACAGCGGGGAGCAGGGGCGCCACGTCCGAGGGACACGCGGAGCAGCCCAGCGAATGCTGCACACAGAGCCGCGAGTCACAGGCAGGAAACTCAGAGCTCGGGGCGTGAGACACGCCAGTCTTCCAGAAGGGCTGCTAACAACCCTGACCAACCTCTGTCCCAGGGGGAAACATTCTTCACTATGCCGGACAGCAAACAAATCTCCCCTTTGCCCAAGGGAGACACTGCTTCTCTCCTCCAAGGCTGGTTGCTATAAAATCACCCTTGAAAAGACAGTTCAGAACAAAAGTGCTGAAATGTTTAAGACTCACAGAGAATTAACCACCTCCCAACACTAAATAACTTCTAATGCATCCACACAGTGTGAGGCCGTGTGGTCATGACAAATCTCCTTTCAGAAGAGTGTTTAATAGAGTGAGAAAAATACTAAGAGTATACTGACATACAAAAAAAAGGTTTTCACTCCCCCCAAATTACACACACACACACACACACACACACACACACAGAGGAAACTAATCTCATTTTGTTTTATATTGTTTTCCTGTTTACATATAAAGAAAAGGGCTGACAATATACACAAAGTTAACAGCAGTTCTTCTTGGCTGTTGAGATTATGCATGGCTTTTACTTTCTTTCTGCTCTTTTGAACCAAGTTTTCTATAATATTTCTATAATTTTTGAATCATTAAAAAAAAAGGCTTTAAAAAAAATAGACATGGATATGACACCAAAAGCACAAATGACAAAAGAAAAACTGGATAAGGTGGACTTCATCAAAATTCAAAACTTTTGTGTTTCAAAATACACCATCAAACAGTGAAAAGAAAACTGAGAAAGGGAGACATCTGCACATCATACATCTGATTAGGGGCTTGTATTCATAATACGTAAAGCTCAGTAATTAAAGAGACAAATAATCCAATTAAAAAATGAACAAATGGTGCATGTATCTTTCCAAGTTACAGTTTTCTCTGGATATATGTCCAGGAATGGGATTGCTGGAACACATGGTATACTCTATTTATAGTTTTTTAAGGAACCTCCATATGGATCTCCCTAGTGGCTGCATCCATTTACATTCCCACCGACAGTGTAGGAGGACTCCCTTTGCTCCACACCCTCACCAGCATTTACTGTTCGTAGACTTTCAGCGATGGCCATTCTAACCAGTGTAAGGTGATACCTCACTGTGGTTTTGATTTACATTTCTCTAATAACTAGCGATACTGAGCATCTTTTCAAGTGCCCGTTGGCTATCTGTACATCATCTTTGGAGAACTGTCTATTTAGGTCTTCTGTCCATTTTTTGATTGGGTTGTTTGGGATTTTTTTGATACTGAGCTATATGAGCTGTTCGTGTATTTTAGAAATAAATTCCTTGTCAGTCACAGTGTTCACTAATATTTTCTTCCATTCCGTAGGTTGTATTTTCTTTGCATTTATGGTTTCCTTTGCTGTGCAAAAGCTTTTAAGTTTAATTAGGTCTCATTTGTCTATTTTTGTTTTTATTTCCATTACTGTAGGAGATGGATCAAAAAAATACTGCTGCGATTTATGTCAGAGTGTTCTGCTTATGTTTTTCTCTAGGTGTTTTATAGCATCCAGTCTTATACTTAGGTCTTTAATCTGTTTTGAGGTTATTTTTGTATATGGTGTTAGAGAACAGAATTTCATTCTTTTACATGTAGCTGTCCAGTTTTCCCAACACCACTTATTGAAGAGACGGTCATTTCTCCACTGTATATTTTTGCCTCCTTTGACCATAAGCACATGGATTTATGTCTGGGTTTTCTATCCTGAAAACTCTAATTTAAAAAGATTCATGCATCTCAATTTTCATAGCAGCACTATTTACAACAGCTGAGACATGGAAGCAACCTAAATGTTCGTTGATAGATGACTGGATAAAGAAGATGTGGTATATTTATACAATAGAATACAACTCCGTCATAAGAAAAGAATGAAATAATGCCATTTGCAGCAACATAGATGGACCTAGAAATTATCATATTAATTGAAGTCAGTCAGAGAAAGACAAATATCATATGATATCATTTATACGTGGAATCTAAAGAAAAATCATAGAAATGAAATTATTTACAAAATGGAAATAGATTCACAGACAGAAAAAGTTATGGTTACCAAAGAGGAAGGAAGTGGGGAGACATAAATTAGGAATTTGGGATTAACACATGCACACTACTATATATAAAACAGACAAACAATAAGGACCTACTATATAGCACAGAGAACTATATTCAGTATCTTGTAATAACCTAAAATGGAAAAGAATCTGAAAAAGAATATATACATATAAGTGAATCACTTTGCTATATACCTGAAACTAGCATATTATAAATCAACCATATTTCAGTTAAAAAATAAAATCACACACACACACACAAAAACCAAACCCAAAGGATTTGAATAGACAGTTCTCCAAAGAAGATATACAAATGATCACTCAGCACACAAAAAGATGCTCAACATAATTAGTCATTACAGAAATGCAAATAAAAAACCAAGATGAATACTACTTCACACCCACTAGGGTGAATAAAAGGGAAAGACAATAACAAGTGTTGGCAGGGACACAAAAAAACTGGAACCTTTATGCATTGTTGGTGGGATCTTAAAATTATGCAGTCACTTCCAGAAAATAGTTTGGCAGTCCCTCAAAACGTTAAACATGGAGTTACCACCTGATCCAGCAATTCCACTTCTAGAGAAGTGACATTCCACCTAAGAGAAATAAAAACATGTGCCCACACAAAAATTCGCATACAAAAGTTCATAGCAACATTATCCAGCACAGCCAAACAACAGAAACAACACAAATGTCCAACGACCGATGAACAGATAAACAAAATGTGGTATGTGCACAGGACGGATAAAAAGAAACAAAGTACTGTACACGCTACAACTTGAATGAACCTTCAAACATTATGCTAAGTGAAGACAGCAAGCCACAAAAGACCACATATTCCATGATTCAATTTACATGAAATGTCCAGAAAAGGTAAATACATAAGACAGAGAGTGCATTAGTGGTTCTGCAAGTGGCAGGAGGGAGAAATGGGGACTTACTGCTGATGGGTGTGGGGGTTCTTGTTGGAGTGACATGTTCTGAAATTAGATCGTAGTGATAGTTATGTTAACTGTGTACATACAAAGAAGCACAGAACTGTTAATTTTATAGTATGTAAATTCTCTCAGTAAAGCTGATTTTAAATACACACACACACACACACACACAAACCAATTACTGAAACGGAGAAAAGATGTAAATAGATAATTCAGAAAAATAACAAAATGGTCAATAAACATACTTAAGACAATGCTTCAATCGCACTAGAAATTTTTTTAAAATGATGAAATAATGAGGTGCCATGCCCTCTTTAGCAAATATTTTCTTAAAAATAATAAAGCTGACATATTTTTGGAAAGTCATTAGTCAATATATATCAACCATAAAATTGTTCATCTTCTGTGACACAGTAATTCCATCTAGGGTTCTATCCTAAGGGAATAGTCACATATGCAAATAATAATAAACAAGATAATTCACCATCATATTATTGGAACAGCCTTATGGGGAAATGGTTAATGTGATAATGACATAGCCATAGGATAAAAAATTACACAGTCCTCTAAAAGCATGTTTTCAAAGACCACAATAGGGCCAGTTAAAAGCAGCACACTACAAAATCAAACTGGGTGATCCTGGATTTCTAAACAAACAGTTTTTGAGTATTCATGCAAAGAAAAAAAAAACGTCAGAAGGAAATATTCTCCAATATTAACAGTGGCTAATCTCTATATTTTTCCTAATACAGGATCAAAAGTAAGCATAATTTCATAACCTGAAAATGCATTATTTTTTAGTGCCAGTGGAATAGCCACACTGAGAGACACCAATAAAGCCAATCTCCTGGTAACTCTATTGATCTCTAGTACAGAAAGATCTTGTGAACAAGACCACTATTGTCAAATGGGAAAATGTCTTCCAGAAAGAACAAAGCATAAGAGGTAGAGATTACTTGGCCAGGATCCTAGACACATTAGCATCTATCTAGTAATAAACCAAACTGCGAAACGCGTCAAGCTACCCTAAAAGCCCTGGAGGCTTTATATATGACTAATAATTGAACCCAAATTATCCCTAAGCTTCTTGCAGGGTTTTTTCTTGCCAGAAAAAAACTTTTTTCAGAGCAGCAAAGAAAGCCAGGCAGTGCAGTAGACTCTCAAAAGTCCACTGTGACAAGTACAGATAATGTTCGGTGGCCTCACTTCACCCAACTGCAAAGTAGCTTGTCCTGGGAACATTTTTCTTTTCCTATGCAGGAACCATTCTGGAAGAGAAACACCCAGCTCAGCATATGCTCTGTTCAAGGCTTCAGTTAAACACACACACATATCGAGAAAGGAAGATGAGGGAAGGATTCCAGATTATTTACGTATGTCTGTCTCCTTAAACTGCACTCCAGAGACTGAATCAGAGCACAGAGCTGGGATGGACATCGCGCGGTCTACCAAGAGGAAGTGAATGACTGTCATTGTAGTAGGAAAACAACTGTACATTCTATACACGTTTCCTTTCCTCTGAAAATAAAACCCTGCTACCCTTATGGTAAATGTTACTTCAAACCTACAGTGTGTCAGACAAACTTTGTCTATACTCCTCACAAGCCACCTAACATGTGAAACCATGAAATCTAAGGCAGGCTACCCGCAGGGTATGATGGAAGCCAAAAACAACGATGAATATGACCATCAATAATTATACATTTTACAACACAATCTCTGTCAGCAGTATTGTTCCTGTTTTCCATTTACACTGGGATAGTTTTGCACTTAAAAACGTAAAATGCAATTGTTTAAAATATCAAATCACTATGTTGTGTAACAGGAACTAACTAAGGTTAACTACATGATGTTTAAATTCAAGGAATCGTGTCATCATTTCTATCTTTATCGCTGCTAAGGTTTTCAGTATCTCTGGAGTAGGAATGACTTATTACAATACGCCATATTTACACAACTGCCTGACAGCACCTCCAGCGCTCCTGGTCCTCCTTGGCGCCTGGCATGTTAAGACTCAGCTCTTCCAAGAAGGCTTTCCTCAACCTGTGTCGTGGAGTGGATCCCCCATCCATCCCCTCTCTGCCCACTGTCCCCTGGACACATCTCTCTCCAGACTTACAACCGCCTCCCTCCCACACCAAGAGTACCCTGGTGCTTCCTGCTCCCAGGACCTAACACAGAGCTTCTTGCAGGAAAGGTTCTCAAATGCCTACGGAATGAAATGAATGGATAAATGGATCAGATCCACCTAATCTCTGCAGTTTTTTTTTTAATTTTTCCACTTGCATTATCCTAAACATTAATGACTCTCAACTCAATGAAATCTTAGACAATTGTCCATTTCCCCCCATTTCTCTCATTCCTCATAGAAGGGGATCTCTGGTTTGAAGTAGCACACTGCCTAGAGGGCGTTTACAAAAACCACTTTTAAGAATAAGTGAGAACACTGCTTGCTCTTCAGGTTGGCACACATGGCTTTGTACAGAATGACTCTGAATAGATGAGAAAATGCCTTCACTCCCCAAATTCCCATTCCACAGGAACACAGCTTCTAGGCTCTGGGCACCCTATCACTCCTGCCATTGACATTCACATCAGGTATCATTTTTATCAAGAGCCCCCTTCATCATAACAAAGAAGAGATGCCCTTGGCAAGGGCAGAAGGAGTCCATGAGTTAAATGTCTCATTCCGGAATCAATTATTTAGCACCACTTAAACCCTGAAAGCTTTGAGCCACCTATTTTGCGGTTTATAGCACTCTCCTCTAAGTTTACAGTTTCCTGATTGTGAAGTAACAACTTAATTCCATAGGACAAAATCAATACAATTTAAACTTATTGTTGCAACTGACATTTTCCAGCAACCTAAAAGATTTATTCTTCCACTGACATGAGATCATTGTAAAGCTGCTTTTACAAACAGGCACTTTAGGAACCATTCCAGAATTCAGGAATGCGTTTTTCTTACTGGACTTACTGCAAAGCAATGGCCTCAAGAGATGAACAGGATCCCTGGGGCCTCCTAAGTTCTGACCACTCAGACCCAGCTTTGACTTAACTCTGTCAAGGGCCTAGATTTTGAACATGAGATCATCTGGACGCGCAAGGAGTTGTAGTGGCAGTAAGGAGAGAGAGCCAATAGGCTTCTGAAATAGATTTTCTCACTAGGTTAGGGTTTTTTATCAAAGAGGAATGTGTCTCATCTTTTTCATTCTAAATTATCTTACGAGTTCAACTACGAGTGGAAAGGTTGTTTGGTACAGCAGTCTATGTTCCCAGTGTTATTTAACTGAAATGATCAGGGACCAGTTGCTTTCGTTGAGTTGGCAAAAAGCTGGTGTTTAAAACACAAGTAGACGAATCTGTAAGCTTCAACCTACTGGAAAAAGCAAGCAGATGGAAGGATTGATAATAGCATTCAATCTACAGCGAACACTGACCACGAGCTCCGTGTAACAGTCACTGCAGCTGATGGCCTGCAGCTGGAGAAGCAGGCGGGCAAGTTGGGCGGGTCTGGACTCAGATTCAACAAGCGTCAATGCATTCGATTCACCTGCAAGTAACTAGTTTCCTCGCACCTGTCATTAGGAAAGCTTGTTTCTCTTTCAACTGCCCCGAGCAGCCAACAGGGAGAAAAAAAAAAAAAAGGGCAGCAACCAGAAGGGAGCGTTTATCAGCAGAGAAGCAGCCCCATTACTCAACAGACAATTGGGGTTCCCTCCCGTCCACCCCTATGTCCACTGCGCACCCCCAAGGACAAGAGGTTAGATCCTGCAGCAGCCAAGGCTAGGCCTGTGAGGCAGCAAAAGGAAGCCCAGCCTCCCGGGGAACCGGGAGATGCTCGGGCGCTGCCTCCTCCTCCCTCCCTCGCGGGCGGTGCCGGTTCGGCCGGCGCAGGGCAGGGAAGCCGGGCCTCCGCGGGCTCAGCATCCCTCCTCCGGCTCCCGCTCGCCCTTCTCCGCCCGCACCCGTGCCACCAACCTTGGGCGTGCGGATGTGCTCCATGGCGGGCCCACGTCTGCAGGTCCCGGCCGGGCGCGGCCTCACGTACCTGCGCGCGTCTGCAGCGCGGCGGGAGGGGCGCGGGGAGGGGGCTTCGCGCCCGGGAGCCGGCGGGCCGCGGGCTTGGCTCCGCCCCCAGGTGCGGCGGCGCCCGCGCGAGGCCGGCGTGCGGGGCCCCGGGCGCCCGCGCGGCCCTAGAGCGCGCGCCCGTGCTCTCCCGCCACCTGCGGCGCCTGCCGCCGCCCCACCTAGAGTCTGCTGGGGTCGCCGGGGCAAGAGCCGCTCGCTTCCCTTCCAGAGGGGCAGTCAGCGTAAGATTGCGGGGCTGCTGCTCCCCAAGACACAATGGGGGCCTTGTGTCGGGTGTGGCGTCTTGGAGGAGAGATGGGACCACGCGCGGCTCCACACCGCCCATCGGCTTCCTTCCAGAGCGCCCCAGGATAGGTGGGACGTCAGGGTGGGGCCGGAAAAAGGCTGCCACAAGCACTCCATATCCACTGTGGCCTAGTGGTTTCCGTCCGTACATTTCAGCACATGAGCAGCCGGCAGAGCATTTGGGAGGAGAGCAAAACTAACAGCAGAAGTGTTAGCGGCCCAGGAGGTGCTGTTAAGTCAGGCATCTCACATCCACCTGCGACTTCACTGTTGGAACTGCTGGAAGAGACGCTTTCCCTTGGCACCGTATGGAGTGCTCATTTGCCATCTTCCTTTAGCGCTAACTGAACTGGGAGATACAGATACAAAGCATCCATTACAAAGTATCCCTTTTCCGTTTACGATATTGCGTAGTTGTTGCCATCGGTATTATTAAGCCATCGGGGAAAGTCAAAGAGAAAAAATAGCCCCCTCCACCTTTTTCTTAAAACCCTATGTGTGCAACGATAACTGATAGATATTTAGTACAACTGTACATAGTTCTTAGAATAATATCTATACAATGGTTTCCTAGCTCTTACTCATCTCTCTTTCCACCTGGATTGTAAAATTTTTTGGCTGTCGACATTGTTTCTTATCTCTTTTTGTCCGGTACATGGTAGACATGTCACAACCTTCCAAATAAATGTTTATTTACTCAGTACAATGTTGCTTTTTTTTTTTTTAATTTCCAAATCACCTTCACAGGTCTTTTATCATTTCATCCTCCTTCTGCTCTGGGTAGGAGGCAGTTTGGACAAGTACAATACACTGATGTTTGCATGTGACAAAACTGACCCAGAGGATAATTTTTTATTACTAAAAAACACCAGGAATAGAGTCAGGAGCATTCTGGTTCCAGTTCAGCCTCTGGCTTAGGTCTCCTCATTTGTAAAATGAGAAAGTCACCAGCCTGAACGATCTCAAAGTTAACTTCCATCTCCAAATTCTATCAGTACTAGGAATTCTATGTCCATTTTGAGGGAAGTGCATTCTGAATGGGATAATGATCTTAGAATTATATGATTTCAGGGCTCTCTAGCCCTCTACAAGTGGGCCAATCAGAGGTTTACTTGGTGAGTAATTTTTACATACAGGTATTTCTGACCTTACATATTAGCATAGGTTTTTAAAGCACCCAGAACACACATTGGTAGGTGAAAATCTGAACTATTTAAATAGCCTAATACTAAGAAAAAATTTCCAGATTAGCTCACAAATACATCTTCTTTTAATCATAGCTATAAAATCAGCAGTAGATTAAAATGAGTCAAGAATTATATTCAAATTATTAGGAAAAGTTAACGTACAATAAGCTAAAACTAAAATGGCAAAAGGGAAAGAAATCTCTATAAGCAAACATTTTGATTTGATAGAATAGTTTTCTGAGGAACACTCCTCGACTTGTCCCCCAGCCCCAATCACTATCCAGCTTATTAGATCACAAACTGCATTTAGCCCAGACAGCCACGCTGCACTTTCTGGTACTTACACTGCCTCATATGACCACGTTTCACTGCTTCTCTGAATGACCACCCAGTGGGGCAGAAGAGACTAGACAAAGCAGCAAGAGCTGGAGGGCAGTGAGGCAGGGGAACCCAGAGTACATTGTTGAAACAGCCAACTGTCTCGATCCTAAGAAGGGCAGAAAGTGAAATCAGCCATTAATTTAGTTAATAAACTTCGATATTAATGGACTGATGCACAAGGTACTATGACAGATGCTGGGAAATTGAAGGGAGACCCAGAGTAGAAAGATACTAAATTCCATAACGGTGATATGGGTATCAACAAGGAAGTGAAAGGTAGACCAGTAAGATGGCAACAGAGCATGTGGAAATGCCAAACGTAGCTTCAAGGAGATTGGTCTACTCCCAACATTTTCTGTATTAATTATACAGAAAAGACTAGGTAAACTCAGGATCATATACTTAATTCCTCAAGTTTGATATCTGGTGTGTTTGGAATGAACGACAGGTCGTTTGGATAAATGTTGCACCTCTGAGTCTCCACAGAGCAGAAATCTCTCCACCTGGTCCCAGAACCAAGAAGTAAGAATGGGGGGAAAATGCACAATTTGCAGATGGAGCCACAGCCAGACTTACACTATGTCACTGTTGCCCAGTGAGATGGAAAATGGCTATTTTTCTCTAGCATTTGTGAATCCTGGATGGAAAATAAGTATATTTCAACATAACCCTTTTTACCATTAAGCAAAATATCCAACAATCAGGTTAAGACCTCGCTACCTTTCTCCCCTTGCCAGCAAACAGTGTGGTTGTCCTCGCTTTATCATCAGTGACTCACATTTCAGTGCTTCTTACCTTTGTGGAAATGGTGGGTATGACTGAACACATCAATATTTAATTCTCATTTCCTTCACAGGCACACAGGAGACTACACTTTTCAACTCTGTCACTGTCGGGTGGGGCCATGGACCATTTCTGTGAAAAGTGGCATGTGTCACTTTGAAGCCAAAGTTCTGCAAACCCTGTGTGGCCCTTCAGCATTCTCGCCCCTTGTCTTAATATTTGGAGATCTCATCTTGAAATTATCGAGAAAATAATGATGATTAATTCGCTCCAAGTAAAGAACATGATTGTGGCCCCAAACTATTCAGTAGCAGATTGAAATGAAGAGAAAAATAGACTGTTTCCCCAAGTTGTTACTTGCAAGGGAGCTACTCTGAAGAGTCAGGCTGATTCTCATGAGTGAAAACAGCACATTTTTGTGGTAGTTGCATGAAGCCACTGAGACTTAAAGGTTGACTAAGTTTTACACCTACCCTAGGCCATCCTGACTTTATAGAGAAGGGAAATTGAAAGTCAAAATAATGTACTATCTCTCCCTTCTGTGTCACTGATCTTTTTAAAGGGGGTTGATAATGTCATCAAAGAGCTCTAAGGATAATGTGTCATCGGTCAAGACCTAAACTACTTTATTGTATATTACCAAACTTCCTCTGGAGAACATCTTTAAAAATCTGTTATCACACAGACATTCCAGTTGCAAATAATATTGCTATAGGCATTTTAAAACACAAACTTGAGATTCACTGGGAACATTCCCAAATTCTGTGATCTTCAGTGGCCTGAGGAGATTTGGATACTTATCAAACACTTGCAAGACTTTTTCCGGAATTCTTACATTTCTCCTGAGGCAACTAAAACCTCTGATTTGGAGTGAAGTCAAGAACTGTTTCCTCCGGTGGGGGGGGTAGTATTGCTAATGATTACAAACAATAAATCCTATTCAGCTCTGCTGAGCCTAATGGTCCTCGAGGGCACACATCCCCACATGAGCCGAGCCTCAGCCGGAAGCGTGTGAGACCCAGACTGACATGGTCAGAGCTGCATTTGGGGTTTCACCTGGAGAAAAGTACCCTCACCTTCAGGATTTTTATAAATGTGATGATGCAGAATACTGATGCATTCTCTGGCCTCGCCCTGCCCCAGAGACAGAGAACAAGCCCTCTGTGGATTGCACGCAGCACCGCCCTTTTTCCAGGAACCAAAAGGGAAACTCTGGGCCAGCAGAAAAAGAGCGTTTACTCCATGGACAGGCAAGGTTTTAAAATAGACTCTTGTATTTTGTTCTCCCTCCAAGAAGGCGCATTGCTCAGGCCCAAGCCTGTGTCCTCAGAGCACTGACTGTTCATTCCCTTCCCACTGCTGTCCCTTCCGCCATGACTCTGGTGCAGATAATTCCCAGGTCAATACTGCTAGTCCTGAATTCTCTCTGCCTCACATCTTATATTTCTATCCAACTGCTGAGAACCTCCAGCTGGACATCCCATCAATGTCACAAACGAGGTGTGGCAGACAGCCCTATAATCAAATCACAGCTTCATCACACACTAGCTGTGTGACCTGGAGCAACCTTTCAACCACTCAGCCTCTGTTTTCTTACCCGTAAAATGGATAATATCTGTATAGCTCTGTTTCTCAAGCCGAGGAGTAGGTATCTCTCTATATACAGAGACGTTTATATGTCTGAGGTAGTTCAAAATAAAAAAATAGAATTGATAAGAAAAAAAATGGAACATACTTATACCTCCTTCTTAGGGTGGATGTGACAATTTTTGATAAGATCGAGCATAGATTTTGTGACAAGTATTTACTGAGTGTTCACTGTGTGCCAAGCACTGGGGATAAAACCGAGAACCAAAGCAATCACAGTCCTGCCCTCAAGGAAGGTGCTCCCGTCTAATAATATCAGTTATCACCATCATCATCATCATCATCATCATCTTCTGCCTAACATAAGCCTTCTCTTGATTTTACTACTTCTCCTATTGATCGCACTCAAGTTCAAAACCTTCGAGTTGCTTTTGGCTCATGTCACTTACTGGCCCCACATCCAGACAGATGTGGGTTCCTCCTCCACATCATTTCCTCAACTTTTTTCGCTGTCGTTGCTCTAACTCAGATCCTCATTAACTCTTCCTCATTAGAATATTAGCTTCTGCTGCCCCATCATTCTTCATGAAAAGTAACTCTAATCACATCACTCTCCATCTTAAAAAACTGTCAAGTGGTTTACAATTGCCTCCTGAATGAAGTACCATCTCCTTATTCTGTCACCTAAAGTCCAGCTACATCCCACCTTTCTCTTTTACAGACTCAGTGGGTAAGTCACTGGTCCTTATTAGGTGTTTGATGAATACTTTTTGGAAGGTACCACTTAGTCAGGCAATCACTTCCTACATCCTGCGTTTGCTTACCTTTATGTCTTTGCTCACCCTTGTCCCATCTATCAAATCCTTTGAGGTTCATTTCAAAATTCACTTCTTCCAAAATAACTCTTGTCTGTTCATTCCAATAAGCAGAGATCATCATAAGCAGTTTTTTTTCATCTGGAAGTGTAATTGTATGCATCTCTGTCACAGCTTGTCCTCAGGGGAACTTGAGCCATCCACTATTCCAAGAACCAGACTGGACAACATCATGCTGATTGGATGAATGAAGAGAAAGTCGCAGGGGGTTCCAAGATGGCAAAGTAAAGCACATATGTGTCAAGGAGGGGAGGGGAGGAGATACATTCTGGGAAAATTCAGGGTCCTGCCATCTCGGTGAAGTTTCTAGACATCCGCAGTAGTCTGGGACGTGTTGAAATAGCTTCCCCAACATGACAGGCAAGTTGCTTCACATTGCACCCCCCTTACCTATTACGGAGCTAGCCATCAGGGCCGGCAGCTCTGGACGGGGCCTTGAGTAAGAAAACGCTCTCCAGCTGATGGGAGTTGTGGTAGAAACAGAGCTCCCAGTGGCCTTTTACCCCAGTGGATCCAAATACACTCAAGGCAGAGAGGGGCGCGGTGAGGGCCCCAGGCGAGCTGCAGTTAGAGTTTGGTTATTATGGGTCTCCCCAGCCTCACAATGTTTTTGAGCTAATTTTTTCAAGTTTTATTCTATTTTTAGTTGCGGTAAAATATACATGTGCTTTACCATGTTAACCAAATAGCCGGACTGTTCAGAGACATTCAGTACATTCCCATTGTTGTGCAGTCATGACCACTCTCCATTTCCAGAACCCATTTCATCTCGCGAAACCAAAATTCTATAGCCATAAAAGGATAGCTCCCTATTTCCACGTCCCCTCAGCCCTTGGCAACTCCATTTTACTTCCTATGTCTCTGAACTTGACAACTCTAGGTACCTCTGATAAGTGAAATCGTACAGCATTTGTCTTTTTGTGATTGGCTAATTTCACAGAGCATAATGTCTTCAAAGTTCATCCGTGTTGCAGTGTGTGCATCAGAACATCATTCCTTTTTAAGGTTGAATGATATTCCCTTGTGCACACAGACCACATTTTGTTTATCCATTCATCTGTCAGTGGACGCTTGGGTTGCTTCCACCTCTTGGCTGTTGTGAATAACGTTGCTGTGAGCAGCGGTGTTCAAATACATCCCTTTGCAACTCTGCTTTCAACTCTTTTGAATATACACCTGAAAGTGGAATTTCCAGGTCATATGGTAGTTCTGCTTTAAATTTTTTGAGGAATACTATTTTCCATAGTGGCTGCACCATTTTACATTTCCACCAACAGGGCACAAGGGTTTTGATTTCTCCATATCATTGCCAACATGTGTTATTTTCTGATATTTGGGGTATTTTTTGTTGTTGTTTTGATGGTAGCCATCCTGATGTGTGAGGTGGTCCTTTGTGCCAATTTTTTAAAGATGCAGAAGCAGCCCATGCATTCAATTGGATGTGATCCGTCATGCCACAGAGTCAGCTCTGCCAGCAGCACCCAGGCATCAGGAGAAAGTGGGACACGAGAGATGCCCCTGGAGCCTGAAGGCACAAGTGAGTCACACGAGAAGACAGTTTGGACTCCCGTGCTCCTCTCCCTCGATCCACATTTCTGGCTTCATGGGGCGTGGAATGCACCTAGTTCACAAAAGAAGGAACAACGCCAGCCTGCTTTGCAGCTGGTTCCGCAGGACGCTTGCACAAGCCGGCGGTGGAAGGCTGCAGCCTGCTGCTCCTCTGGGAGTGGCCGCGAAAGACCAAGGAGGGCGTCTGTCCCCCGGGCAGAGCCCTGTGCAGTTCTTCTGGGAATTTCACATGCCTTGAAGGCCAGATGGCCAGATGTACAGACCTATGCCAGTTTAAGGCATAAGACCCGCTGCTTGTTCAAATGTCAGGGACTTGGAAGGAACAAAAATTGGAGATTGGCAATGAGAACTACGGAAAATATTTATAAATTGATTTCTCATGTTGAGCCCAGGGTATGAAAATATTTGTGTCCTATGAAAATACTCACCAGAGGACACCAGCTTCAGTGACACAGTGATAGTCTCCATAATCATATGGACAAGAGAACCCATCCTACGGTTACCACTCGCGTGAGACCTCCTCAGCCACCCCGGAGCTGACGTGGTGGGCTCACGAGTGAGCGGCCTGGGAGGGAGGGGGAGAGGCTATTATGAGCCCAGCATGCAGCCTGCCCTCACCAGGTCGGATTTGGCCGCCACTGTTGGCAGCTGCCCAGTCCACCCACAGCAGGGACCAAGGCCGAGCCCTGCCTTCCCCCAGTTCTAGGCAACACCACCCCGGGGGGACCACCAGCCACCTGTGGGGTAGGCTGCTTATACTGAACCTCTGCTCTCATGGAAGGGGCAGATATTTATCCTCAAGAAAATAAACTCTTATATTAAATATGGATTTACCTTTCCTGCCCATAATACCTCTGTCAGCACCCCATCATTGGACTTCCTTCATGTTCATTCACCATCACTGTAGCCCACAAAATATTTCTTCTCACCGAAGAAAACGTTTTACACAAAAATAAGGAAAGCAACGGGAAAATGTCCACAGGAATCACTGGTCTTGTCGTATGTCTTTTCGCTCGGGAGCCGCTGGCCTCAGGTGGATAAAATAATCTACTAAAGTTCCTGTTATGATACCAGCTAAGAAGTGAATGCCTTGCAAGTGTGGGGCGGTGCCCTCCAGGATGACCTGTATGCTCTGGATAAGCTTCCCACACCAGAGTCTTTTTCCCAAGGGGCAGAAGCAGGAGCGGCACCTCTTAGTTTCGTACCCTCTTAACCTGTCCAAACACTTGATATTTCTGCTCCCTGGCCCTGCAATTGTGAGCTCCTTGGTTCACAGGCTGTCGTAACTGAGGCAGAAAGGTTTCCCCTGGGGGACACGACAATGGTTTTATTGAACTGGAAACTGAGATTGCTGTGGTGGTTCTCATGCCATTCAACCAAAAGCCAAAAAAAAAAAAGGAGGGACTTCGTTTGCTGTGGAGATTGACCCTAATTATCCAGAGGGAAACAGGGCTGCTGCTACATGGTGGAAGAACTGAGGAGCACGTCTGGGGCACCTCTTCTGGGACGCCGCCTTGTCCAGTGGTTGAAAGGCACCAGGAGATGCAGCCACCCCACCCCAGGAGAGATGCGCAAGGGCTCGGGGCGTCGATAGATTAACTGGCAAAGACCCCAGCTGGTTTTACACGCTGTCTGGGAGTCAAAGGAAGACAGAATGGGTAGTGAAGAAGGACATGGTAAGTATTAATAGCCTCACCATCAGCTGCAAAAACAGTGAGTGTATAGTGTTTTCTGTTCTGATATCTGTGATCTATATTAACCAACCCACCACCCCACTTTCCTGTCCTGTTTTCTATGAGCTGTGTAAGTGGTGGTTACTTTTACAGTGAACTATTTAGATTATAAAATATCAAACTGGGATTTTGTTTAAACTGGAAGAGGAATGAGTATCACCCGGAGGTGGATACTGTGGCTGAGGGGGTTCTGGCTTCATTCACCTGGGGATCGGAGGAGCATGGTTCTCCTTGCATAAGGAACAGTTGCCCTAAACTAGGAAGAAGCATGCTGTGGTTACTAGTGTGGGTCGAGCGTTATAGCGGAAGGGTTGTTAAGCAGGGGTGTTAAGCAGTTTGCTGCTCCCCGGCAGGTGCAGAAGGGAATGTTCCCAAAGCCAGTCAGAACAGCGGACCCCGAACCACCACCTCCGCTGACCTCAAGCCCTGATGCCAGGACACACTTCTCAGTCGGATCCAGTCTTCAGTTGGGATACGTTTCTCTCGCTCTTTGGATGGAGTTAGGTGCACTTCTGGGGCAGGTTGCTATGCAGCCTGCATCACGGGTTCCCTAGTTCTTCAGACACCTGCAAATACCTGTGCAAGGCGCAAGTTTTTGGAAAATCAGGACGTTCTTCAGCTCCTGTGAAAGTAACTATATTCCAGCGGACCCCTGGGGGATAGGATTTGCCTAACCTAACAATCTGGAAACAGCTGAGCCCCAGCTCCAGCTCACCCAGACTCCCTGTCATGTTTGGATTAGTGAAACGTTAGAAACAATAAATATCAAAAGTAAATAGAATTTTAAAATTAAATGTGGCATGGCTATATATGAACTACTGCATGAGCGTTTAAGTTTTTCTTCCCAAAGAATACTTAGTGACACAAAAAATGCTTATAACAAAAATTCAAGCAAAAAAGCCAGATACTAAACTGTATACACAGTGTGACCTGAGTTGTGTTTCAAAATGAGTGTGTGTGTACGTGTGAAAGTAAAAAGAGAGAAAATAGAAGAAAAAAATACAGATAAAAACAGTTACTTCTGGGTGGCATGTTTGTGCATGATTTTAGCTTTTTAAAAATGTTTTACAAATATTTACATATTTAAATTTAATAATTACAAAGAATATGTACTTCAAAAGCTCATTTCAAACAAAAACAAGTTATAATCAATAATCATGTCATAATGTCAAGAGTCAAAGCAAATTTTTTTGTGGAGGAAAATTTTATTTTGTTCTTTTAAAGCAAAACATATGTTGGATACCGAATAGTTGAGAGACATTTTAAGTGTATACTTCCTAAAATTTTAAGTTGAAAATAATCTTTCTGAGAAGTAATCACTTTTCAAGGATAAAATCAGTCTTATTTTCCATGAGGATATAAAAAAAAAAAATCCCAAATGTGTAACAATAGCTGGAAAAAGAAAAGAGGCGGACTCTCCCTCCTGAGCTGTCAGGATCTTGGCAATGTTGTTTTTATAATTGAAAAAAAAAAAGGATTTTTTTCTATGAAGTACAGTCAAGCTTGGAGGAATGTTCTGTGGTGCTTCAAAGCCAATGTTCTATAAAAATTACTTAACTGATCTGTAACTTTTAGTAAAACTCTGTAATGCATCTTTGGTGCTTGGGTCATACATAATTAATAAAATCTTATCTTAATCCTTTCTTTAAAAAATTTAGATGCAGATGCTAAATATTTGCAAAATGCATATGAACATGGATCTTGTAGCCAGAACAATTTGAGATTTTTAATAAACAGATGTAAGAGTTGTTCTTGGGTCGTATTAGGGTTTCTTGTGGAGATAATGAGTAATTTTGAATGCTGGTTCTGCAAAAAAATTTTTCCATCTCTTCTTTGGCAGAGAGAATATTTTTGCACACAAAAGCAGTGAATAAGATTTGTGCATGATGGTGAACTAACAACGATTTGAGCTGGATCTGACTTGCTGAGAACCACCTATGTTTGTGTTTGGATTTGGCAGTCATGTCACAGCAAAGACACCCTTAAAGAGCTTGAACACAGCACAAAATAGGAACCCCATTATTTGCAGGCAGAACAGATCCAGTTCATTTTCTGGTTTTGTTCCTGATCATTTGGCCATTTTTCAGGGAGTCTGTATGGACCATCCCCAATTTATGAATGAATTATAATCCAGAAGTCACATTGTGAGCAAGTTGTTGTTAGTGCTCAGGTTTCACAAATGATGACTAAATTTCTGGGCCATTTCTTGGGAGGTTCTGCAAACAATGGTACTAATCGTCCTGCTGCTTATGCAGTGTGGAACTCCCACTTATGACCTTATGTCTACATCAAAACACATAAGGACTAACTGGACCTTGCATTTTAGGACTAGACTTCCTCCCTCCGCCTTAGAAGCAGGAGAGGACACTTCCACAAGCCCCAGAGCAGTAGTGGCTCTCTTAAAGACCAACATCTCAACTCTTCCCTCTTTACATTATTAGGTTAAAGAGCACATGGAAGTCGTATGCTCTTTGTATGAAACAGTATTCCACCAGGATAAAAGATTACATATATACACGTAACTGTATATGCGACTCTGTTTGTGGTCGTATGTAAAATATAACATCACAACCACAATAATATGTCAATAAAAGATCCACTTCATAGGTTGCTCCCAAATTTTATGGTATTATTTGTTAGCAATTTGTTCACTTTAGTCTTGGGAATAGCAAACACAGAAGATTTTAAGAAATTTTATAAGAGAAAAAAATTTTAAGAGATAATTCTATTAACTTTTCCTGAAAATTGAGAAAAATTGATCTTACTCTATTTTAACTGACTACCGGTATCCTGGTCCAAAGTTTTGAATTAAAGAACAAAGGAAATTGACACAACATTATAAACTAACTATACTTCAATTAAAAAAATAAAAGGATGTATTCTAAGTGTAAAATATATACCAGCTTTTGATGGAAAACAGAATGTAAAATCTCATTAACATATTTTTGGTATTGAAATGATAGTATTTTAGATATATTGGTTTAAATAAAATATATCATTAAACTTAAAAAAAAAAAAAGAACAAAGGAGAGGTGGGAGAGGTAGGGTCTGACTTAACAATAATTTCCCATGACCTTTTGTTAATGATCCACATTTGTGTGCCCAGGTTCCCTGAAAACCAAAGCCGGACAACAGACTTGCAGTTGACTAAATGACAAAGGTTCCCTTTCTAGAAAGTTTTAAACTATTACAGGATCCCTAATAGTGGTACAAATGGACAGCATTTGTCTTTTTGCTATATTAATTAAATTTGCTATATACATTAAATAAAATGATATATTTTATTTAAACCAATGATATGTAATATGCACACTAAACACCAAAAAGTAGGGCAAATACACAAAGGCAAAAAAAATTTGTTTAAGTCGTTTTTTTATCTCCATTCTAGTTCAAGTTACTTGAAGTGGCACTGACGTGGAACAAAAGCAATTTGTTTTAATATTAGGAGGAAAATCTTGCTGGGGAAAAAAAAAACCTGTGTATGATTGGGCAAGAGCATGTGATGATGCTCACTGACTCTACTGAGGTATTTACTGCGTGATATGTGCCCACCCGACTCCTTTGTGCTTTGAAGGAGGGGCTGCTGCGGGGGCTCTGAGAACTTCCCTGAGCCTTCGGACCTCTGAGTGTCTTCAATCTAATTCCCAATCTTTCTTTTAAACATTTTCCATGTCTACCACTAGGGCATGTCAACTCTCAGTCATGATCTTCAACAACCTATTTCTAGCATTTCATACGTTTTGCTAATTTTTAAAAAAATGTTTCTTCACGATTTATTACACACTTGATGGACTTCAGTTCAAAAGCACATGATTCACACTAACACCAAACCCCTGATCATAACGAGCTATTTACACCTGCTGGGACTGTCCCATCACTGGTACCATTTTTCTTTTACTCATTATTTAAACTAATGGCAAAGTAAAATAAGTATTCCACAAATACTCAATTAATGGTACAAACACTTCCTGAGCAAACAAAGAAAGTAAAGCAGTTTAAAATAATATGTGCGTTGACATGTATTTTCACCTCTTCTATTTATAAAGGTAAATTTATACGGAAGGATTGTTCACTCTCCATATTATTCTAATGGAAATTTTGATATCAGTTTTTTTTTGCAGAAAATAAAAGTATACTTTGTTATTTGAAGGATGAAGTGAAGAAGTAAAGGCAATACCTTGTCGTACAAAGAACCCACATGACTTTCACTTTTGTGTATTCCCACGATGACCCCAACTTGCCGACTGTAAGCTTCTACTCATCAAGTGATGAACACACACTTAGCGATGTTTCAGCCATGATCCTGTTGGTCAGTCAACATATTATTTTAAACCATGTTGCTTTCTTGGTTTGTCCAGAAGTGTTTGTACAAGTACTTGAGGATTTATTGAATATTTATTGCATTTGGTAGAGAAGTGGATTTGGTGCCACTGAGATTACCAATGCTTTCCTCAAATTGCTTCTCCTAAAACATAATGGGAGACACTACCCAGGAAATCACTTTACTTTAATCTTTTTGAGCTTAAAAAAAACCCACAAAAATTTTCCACTTATCATCGGAAACTCTAAAACCAATTATGCCCACAGTGAGTGCTTTTTGATGTTTAATTACTTTTGCTTAATTTACTTTACTGAGAGGCAAGGTCATGGGATGCTTAAGAGCTGGGGACTCTAGACCCAGACTGCCTGGGTATGGATGCAGCCACTTCCCTGGGAAGTGCTTAACCTCCCTGTGCCTCAGTTTCCTCACTTGTAAAATGGGAATGAAGAACTCCATTGTTGCGGGGAATCAAGGAGTAGTGAATTCAGAGCAGTCAGAGCAGAGATGTCACCTGGAAGCTCTCACAGAGCCCTCTTCATGGGCCCAGTCCCTCCTCTGTCTCGTTTCCTTTTTCTAACTCAAAATAGGCAGAAGGGAAAACACAGCGTTCTCATTCATGGGCACTAGAGATATTTGGGGCAGGACAATTCGGTCATAGTGAGAGACCCACCCACAGGGTATCTGCTGTTCTTGATCTCTGGGCACTGAATGCCAGTGGAACTCCCTGGTCATTGTAACATCCAAAAACAACAAACAATAAAACAAATGGCCCTCCCCAGCAGTATTTACAAACGCCTCCTCCTTCCAGATGCCCCCCTCAGTTAAGAACCACAGACATTCATAGGTGTCAGCTAAAACTTAAAGGGAAAAAAAGGAAATGGTGGTAGAGAAAGTGGACAATAGTAACATTAACTACTACGCTGAGTCCTGACTATATGCTTGAGCTCATGCCAGCCTCGTAAGGAGAGGGAGAAACAAAGACTTTAACATTAAACAGCTAAGCCAGATCACAGAGGTGTCAGGGTGGTACCGGCATTTGAATTCATGGTGGTCCTTCCCTGTATCTTGTGCTCTTGCTCATCAAACTAGTTAGCTTACTGTTTAAGTTAATTAAACTAAGTCAGCTGGCCCTCAGACAGCTCCATCCATTTGATGGAAGACCAGGTTTTGTGCAAAGTTAACACACTCTCCTATCCGTCTTTACAGTAGACCCTGAACAGAGACGGCTTTGCTCCCCCCAAGCCCTGGACTGTTGACTTTAATAATGAGGTAGAGTTCAAACAGTTTGTAGATAAATATAGACAACAATATCTTTGAGAAGTCTTATGAAATCTGCAAAAAATTGCATGGAGTCTAGTTGAATTCTCAGTCTATAAAGTAATGAGTAGAAGCCAGAAGTCTCTGGGTCTTTGCAGCCTGTGGATATGACTTCCACTGGCTCACTGTCTCCACTTGCCCAGACGGAAATTCCTGTCTCCAGAAATGTTCCCCGCAGGACTGTCTAGACATTCCTAGAGGCTTGCTGGGCACACCCAGGAGCACCTGTTCTCCTCAAGCTTCACTCCAGCCTCTGTCTTAGGAAAACCCCCCCCTGGGGGATACGGTCTCAACACCACTGCTACTGGAGCCTCCGGTAAGAAGGCTGACATCCGAGCCAAGGGCGTTGTTTCCCAGAATTCCCAGGCTGACCATTTCAAAGGGTGGGGGCCATGCTGGTTCTTCTACAGGAGTGTGACCCAGCTCCAGGTCACACTTTTCTGAATGGCAAAGCAGCAATGCCTGAGCCCAGAGTCCACATAATTTCTCATGAAGCTCCTTTAGTTTGGGGCTCACTCATCTTTCCACTGGTGCTCAAACCTGTGTGATGACCCAGACAGGGAGCAAACAGTGTGCCCATGTCAATGCCTCCCACTGTCCTTGCCTCTAAAGAAAATGAAAGCAAAACCCCTCAGTTTGGTGCTTCACTTTGTGTCAGCCTGACCAGTCTACAGTGCCGAGTTGTTGGGTCCAACACCAGTCTAGATGTTGCTGTGAAGGTATTTTTTTTAGATGTGATTAACATTTAAAGCCCATTTAACTAGTGTATATAAAACAGATAAAAAGGTTTATTCTGTATGGCACAGGGAACTATATTCAATATCTTGTAATAACCTATAATGAAAAAGAATATGACCATGAATGTATGTATGTATGTGTATGACTGAAATATTATGCTGTACACCAGAAATTGACCCATTGTAAACTGACTACACTTCAATTAAATATACATATATATTTAAAGCCCTCGAGTAGCGGAGAGTTGAACTGAGAGCCACAAAACCTGAAAAAAAAAATGTTTTCTCAATTCCAAAGACTTAGCTTTTATCATCAAAATCCAAAGCCTGAGGGAAGAAGACATACAGTTTACACTCAAACAGTGTATGGGGAGAGGAAAGATGACGAGTCCACCTTCAGCCACACAAGAAGAGGATAAAAGACTTCTCTCGTTGAAAAGAAGAACTTCAAGGGGGAGAGAAGAGCAGGAGGTTGAGTTTGTGAGTGTTTAGTGTTTCCGGCTCCTGGCAACACTATCCCTCTACACCAAGTCCGGGTGGAGAGACAAGGTGGGTTTAGGGGACCGAAAGCAGGAGAGGACTGGACTTTCCTTGTTAAAGCACAGCCCGGGAAGTCTGAGTCTGTCAGAGGAACGCTGGCGGCAGCAAAATCTCAGCCATGCCCAGACAGCTGGCCCAAGGACAGCCGCAGGGGCCGCCAGGGTGACATGGGGACAGCAGCAGAAAGTTCATGTGGCCCCTGAAAGGGAGGTAGGGCTGACAGGCCAGGCCAGGGGGCATAAAGGAAGCGGGGATCTCTGCCCCACTGAGCAGGACCCGGAGTGGCCTGCACTGAACAGATAATCAGGAGGGTTTCAGCACAAGCAGCAGGACGTGCATCCAGAGGCCGGGGGAGAAGGGGCCGGTCAGTGGCCGCCAGAGATGGACACAGGATGAGTGAGGACCAGGCGCCCTCTTCCCTGACCTGGAGGATAGTCAAATTCTCTTTATTGTGGAACGTCTGTCACTTCCCAGGCAGAAAGGAGGAAAGCGTCGAGGAAGAATAGGAAATGACTGAAATGAGAGCCATAATCTACAGGGTTTCAACCCTAAGTATTTGAGTTAACCCTGAGTCAGAGACGACTTTTGTCCCTACCCATTAAAAAGGGAGACTAAAAATTTAGCTCAATTATAGAGAAATGAAGAAAGTTCCAGTTTTGCATTCCTGTGCAATATATGGGGAAGGTTTATAAAATTTCCACTCAAAACGCCAGGCATTCCTGGGGCTGAAGGGCGACTGCACTCACCCCAGACTCTCACTGGCCCTTCACCCAGCCTTTCTTCTTGTGTCTGGCTTTCTGCACTCACATTCACTTCTCTGCTCCTTTCCCACCTAGGCTGGCTTGGGAACTCCAGATTCTGCTGTTGTACTGTGCAGGGCAAGTCAACACCCCCCAGTGCCTACCTTCATCACACACAAACCAGTTAAGTCCTGGGCAACATGAAGCATCTTTCCATGGAACAGAATCCATC
The DNA here is from genome assembly GCF_048564905.1 of Vicugna pacos. Taxonomy (NCBI): domain Eukaryota; kingdom Metazoa; phylum Chordata; class Mammalia; order Artiodactyla; family Camelidae; genus Vicugna; species Vicugna pacos. The sequence goes on from NC_133012.1 coordinate 15,572,975, forward strand.
CCCAGAAGTCTTTCTCCTTTTACAACCGTGGACCAGTAATGTGCTAGCTTTCTTACGTACCTCACTTAACAGTAACACAAACAAGAAAACTACAGGAGTTTAAGAAAGAAAACTAGGAGACATGGATCAGAAATTGTAGGGGCGATATCCAGACCCCATCCCCCTATTCTGAAATCCTGCACTCTTAGCCACTGTATTGCAAAGATTCCTAGTCTTTGCTTATGTACTTGCTTAACATCCTTGAGGATTAAGTCTTGATCATTCCATTTCTTCCGAAGGCGTGGATTCCTTCCAGCCTGCTTTGCCTGATTTACTGGGTAATCAAATGGCTGATGGCTGATTGGCTCCATCTCCCCAAATGGCGAGCTCATTATCTGCCTTCTCACTTTGGCAACTTGCTCCGTGGTACAATCAGCCTTACTGCCTTTGAGGCCTGAGGGAATCTTTTAATTCCTCTTGGATGAGAATAGTCATTTCCTGTTCTGAGTTTCAGCTGAAATCTGATCGTGAACATTTCCTGTACACCTCCCTGGGAGCAGCAGATGATGGGTGGCATTATTGTTTAATCCTTTCATGTCTCCTCCATGGACTAGCAGGGTCACCCAGAGCGGTGTTCCTGCAACCTCCTCTGAGGAGAACGACTCCCAAATTTCCCAACCAGTGTTCTCACAAAATAGAGGGTGAAGGAGAGCTGTGCAAACAGATGGAACCACACAAAATCCTTTGCCTGAGACTGAAAAGTTAGGTATTTGGAAATGCCCAACAGTTCATGAAAAGTAGACACTTCAAATATTTTCTCATTTCTAAAACGATTAGAGAATGCATTTAACCTGGGCAGTCAGATTATCATTATGAATTTTATCTATTTCAAGATCGTTTCACTCTAAAAAACCCACAATTTTTGAGATTTATTGAGAACATTCATAGTTAGAAGAATAACTTTTCATGGGTTAGTAAACTGTGCTATAACAACTAAGCAGTGAAGTAGATTAAACTCGAATTCAACTTGATGGATTACTGTTTTAAAACCCCTTTCTATCCTAGATTGGCAGGTTATTTTAATAGTCAAAAATCAATGTAATTCACCATATTATTAGACTGAAAAAAAAAAAACAAACCTTATTACCATCGCAGTAGGAGCATTTGACAAAATCCAACACCCATTCCTGATTTAAAAAAAAAAAAACCCCAAACTCTCAGCAAACTAGAAATAGACTGGAACTTCCCTCATCTGATAAATTATTAATGACTGAAAACTTCAATTTTGGCCTAATTTAGATTCCCAGAAAAGCTGCAAAGATGGTACACTTATCATTTACCCAGTTTCTCTTAATATTAACATATTACATAACCATGATACATTTTAAGAAAGAATGTTAAACTGTAAACATTATTTGGATTTGACTTAAATTTTTTTTTTTTACAAAATGTCTTTTTTTTATGTTTCGGGATACCAAATTGTATTTAGCTGTTACATATTCTAGTCTTTCTTTTGGTCTAGAACCATTTTTCCTTGTTTTTCATGACTGTGATTCTTTTGAAGGTCAGAAGATATAGGTCAGATATTTTGTAGAATTTCCCTCAGTTTGGGTTAGTTCCATGTTTTGTTTCATTTTTGTTTTGTTTGTCACTATCACACTAGAGTTTGTGTTTTGGGCAAGAATACCACAGAGATGAGGTGTTAGTTACTTCACATAATATCATGGAGGGAGTGAGTGCCACATGGTGAACAACTTGATCACTTGGTTAAGCTGTTGTCTACAAAGTTTCTCCTCTCCTCTGTAAAGTTATTATGCTCCCTTTGCATTCTCTATTTTTTGGAAGTGAGTCTCTAAATTCAGCCCATACTTAAGAGTAGGGGAATTAGGCTCTACTTTCTAAAGAGGGGAGTATCTACATATGTTAGTTGGCATTCTTATGTAAGGAAAATTTGTCCCTGCTCAATCATTCATTCATTCATTAGCTTATTTAATCATTCATTTATACCAGTATGGATGCTTTGATACATATTATAATCCAAAAATGTCACTGAAATCAGATTATCTAACTCAGATTCCCATGTCCTGTCCCTTCTGTTGGGTTACTGATAAGGTCAGCATGTTACTGGGGATATTGACATATTGACATCATATAGATCACTGAGCTTTTTCAGACAGAGGCTCACATCTGGTCTACGAAAGCCATGGGAGGTCCCTGAGTCCTGTATTCAGAGCCATAGCATAATACCTCTTGTTATCACACCATTATCCATAAATCTGACATAAATAGTAATGAGGCTAAAGAGATGGAAAAGAACATAAATACTGAGATTTTTTTAAAGTACTACAAATATTTCAATTTCTCCTTCTTTTTGCCAAATATAAATTCTCAAACTATTAACTTATAGAAATAAGCAACTCATCTATAAGAGTTGAAGACTTTTATATTTAATTGACTCGGGATCTACTGTCAGCCTTCATAACAAAGCTAGAGAAAGACATGGGTCTATGTTTGTTCATTTCACATGGTGGCTACCGGGTAAATGTTTGTTGAATTAACCAGTTATTCAAATCACCAAATATTTACTGAGCTCAGCTCTGCAGAGGCACCAAGAAGAAAAGGTCTCTGTCCTGCAGGAGCAATGACCTTGTTGAGGAGGTCAGGCAAAAACACCTGCTCATACCGAGAGTCAACAATGCTAGAGTTCAGGGTAATAATGAAAGAGCTAGCACCAGATTAATTGTCAGTTACGTGATGGGTAATAGATGGTGAAGGATTTCCGAGCAAAAGCAACTTCCAAGCAGCAATGATCTGCTTTTACAGGGGAAATGGTTTGACTTCGATCTGAGAAGGTGGCAAAGCTCTGGGTAGATGAAGGTGTGGAGGAGGGCTACAGTGAAGGCATGAGAAACTGGAAATGCAAAGGTTTCCTATCTGGGAGACTGTTTCCATTACAGATGGAGTACAAGGGTCTTGGGGTGAAGGTGCCTATGTCAGAGCCATCATGAGTCTTTAATTATTCATCTCAAAGAATCAAACATCTCAAGTATTCTTTAGGACTTCAGATATGAAAAAAAAATTAGCTAAAATTCAAGTTTTAAAAAATCAGAGTTTCTTTTTTTTCTGATTTCCTTTAACTACTTATAAAATTACACTCTCAGGGAATATCATTTGGAAAACTAATTATCTTTTCCTAGAGTTTAAATTTAAACTAAGTTTCTGTGTTTTTGAGTTAAATTTCAGTTATTTAAATAATCAACAGATTCATTTTTGAATGTAAGCGCTCATGGTAATTTTCAATGGGATGGGTTAGGAGGATCCCATGTCTTCATTTTTTATAAACCACCTTGTTTCTTCAACTGCTATGTTTTTAACTGAGATTATGTACCACGTGGGATGCCCTGTTTTCTGTTTCTCTTTCATTCGTCAGCAGCCTGTCAGGTTTAGAGGTGGTTCCTCTCATCCCAGTCACCTGAGGTTGAGTTTTGGTTTCTGAAGTCTGCAAAGAACCTTGTTACAGGACAATTCCACTCAGAATTTGGACCTTGGTTCACTGCATAAGTGCCTATCTGTAAACGAAAACAGGTTGGCTGTTAGGAGTAGATTGCCCACTTTAAAACACACACACTTCTCTGTCTAAGAATGAGACCAGGACAAAAACTTTCCATTAGCTGAGGGAATCCAATTAAAGGAAATGAAAAAAAAAAGTACTATTTATTGGGAGGAAAAATTGTCATCTTCTTTCCAAACAGCACTAAAAGCACATATCAAAATGTACTAAGAATAGAAAAAAAAAAAGGTTTTTTCTTTCTTCTTTCTTTTTTTAAACTGTTGCTGTAGCTTGCGTGAGGCGGCTGAAGATCTTCACTTTAATGGAAACAATCCCACACCCTTGTTCACCCTCAAGCTGTTTTCTTCCAACACAGATTAGTTTTTTTTTTCCCTCTTTCATAGGATCATAAGATTTTGAGACTTAGGGATCATTTAGTCTACTTTTAATGGACAGAATGAGCAGACAAGGATGATACAGCAGAATCTACCCACATGTCCCATCTACTGTACTTGTACTCACGTACAAGCTAAGTGCACCCCAGTAACATTAAGCTTTGCTAAAAGATCTGCTGATTTTAGGACTCCGTATCTTGGCACAGGCATTCACCCTTGCCTGGAATGACCGGCTCCTCCCTCATCAGAAACACACCTGCTCACCCTCCAAGATGGAACTGAAAGGTCACCTCCTTCGTGGAGCCTTCTCCCAGTTCTCTGAGGCAATGGCTGTCTTATGACCCTTGTGTTTCCTTAGAGTGCCTGGGTGATGCTTCCTTCAGGGCCCTTGCCATGGTGTCTTCCAATAATCTGCTACGCCTGCAGACACTCCATGAGCGACAGTTTCAATTCTTCACTTCTACCTATACATTGTCTAGCACGGTACCTGCCACGTCAAAAATTAAGAACAGATAATTGAATGATTGGCTAGAATTTTCGTGCAGCTCTCCTCACCTCCAATAGATCAGTTACACATTCTCAAATCTGTTTCTTCTCTAAATTGAAATCATTACTTGAATAACGATTCTGAGCCCCATACCTTTTGGATAATAAACTACATTAGCATGGTTGCTTGCCTTCAAGCTTCTTTGATATGTTTGTTGAATAAATTATTAACTACAACATACTCTTCATTAAATTCAAGAAGTAAAGATTTCTCCCTAGAGAATAGTGAATCCCTGGACTCAGCAAATTTAAAATAATGTAAAATTAGCATTTGATTATTTTTTACCATTTTGCAAGAAATGTCTTTGTTCCCCATTAACTAGGTGTGATTACGCTTTATAATGAGAGTTTTTGTAATCTCTTATCCTCATGCTTGGCCCTGGGGAGTTTTCCTTCGCTTGTAAGATTTCCTCCCTCCAAGTATTTTAGGGACTAGGAAGAATAGAGCTTAATATATGTGTATTTCTAAGATATTACCAAATGTAAAATGTCCAAAATTTTAAACTTAATTTTTTAAAAAAGTCACATCTAACCTTATCTTCCAGTCTGGCGGTAAAACGGAAATTATTTACTCTGGGAGCTCTGACTGCCTTCCTGATGAATCATCCGTGCTGTGACATGAGGCCCCAGCACTGGGTTCCTGGGTATCCTCTCCATCACCGTCACTGGCTTTATATGTTTGTTTAAAATGAGCCCAAGTGGGTGCAAACATTTCAGCCCCTATAGAAAGGCCACTAACCTGTCCGAAAGGGGAGCTCCTTAAGGGTGTGGAACAAATCTTTTGGATAAAAATCAAAGGCTACATAAAACTTGGTATAAGCAAACTCTGTAAGCACACATGGAGCCAAAAATAAATGCTGTATATTGGCAAAGGCCCAGCCCTCAGAAGTTAGGCTTTGAAATTCCCAGTGTAAGTTTCCAACTTTCCCTGTAAACTGAAAATGTTAATGTTTGCAATTCTTCACCGTTCTAAGAAGTTGCTCCCTACCACAGAAAAATACAGAAATTTAAAATGTTGTTCTTACCTGTTTTTCCTCTATTAAGCCAGTGGGTATATTTATTACTTGGATATAGAGCAGGGAAAAGTCTTTAAAATCTGCCTTATAATTTCCTATAATTTTACTAAAGGGAAAATTATGTCTCCGCTTATGTTGTGCCACCACATTTTTTCCCCTAAAACAGAAAGATTGTAGCACTTATGTACCTGCATCTCTGAAATGGTCATTTTCTAACGATCATAGACTAATAACGAGTCATAGCTCGACCTAATCTTTATGACAAGATAATAGCTTTTAGGAAGAATCCGTTGGATGCAGCTGTGTTTTTTGTCCCCCAGTCAGTGATTTCCTCAAAATCAAGGTTCTTTTACTTCTTGGGAAACTCTTTCAAAATATTAAGATGACTTTTTAAAAATATCCTACTATGTTATTTATGACCCTTATTATATGAAGCCAAGTGAAACCACATTAAAACCAGTCCCCTTTGTAAGTGAAATGTCTTCCTTTCCCGACCTGTCTCACAGAATCATATGGAGTCGGGAGCAGGAGGAACCTGCTTACCACAAGCCCCCGCTGCAGTAACGAACAGCACAGAGAAGGAATCTGAGACTAGGAGAGGCAGCCCTCACTGTATCTCAAAGCGGGTGGACTTACCAGCCCTTACAGGCATTCACTGCTTTAGAAGGCAAGGGTCAAGAAAAAAATTCAGATATAGATTCCAAAAAAATTCTAACATTAGAAAGTATTCTAAGAAAGAGAGAAGCAGAGTTTAAATCACTATGTAAGGTTTGCAGGCACAACTGAAGGGAAGTTGCTTAAGTTTTTTTTCAGATTTATTGAGCCGTAATGGACATATGATGCTGTACAAGTCTAAGGTGTACAGCGTAATGGTTGACACACGTATTCTGTGAAACGATTGTCACAATACATTTAGTTAACATCCATTACCTCATATTGTTACCCAAAAAAGCGTTTTTCCTTGTTATGAGAACTTCTAGGATCTACTCTCTTAGTAACTTTCAAATATATCACATAGCAGTGTCAACTATAGTTGGAACTTGAGACAAATACTCTCTCATCTTGCTTGTATGTGGAATCTAAAAAAACAAAAAACAAAAACAAACTCATAGTCAAAGAGATTAGATTTGTGGTTACCAGAGGTGGGAGTGGGGAATTTGATAAAGGCGGTCAAAAGGTACAGACTTCTAGTAATAAGATAAAGGACTGGGGAAATTAAGTTTTGTGCTAAGTCTCAATTTCACCCTTTCTCCTGTGTCTCATTTCACTAATCAGAGACTACCTTGTGAAGTGCATTGGACTAAAATTAGTGCAACAGCAACCAAGTCACAGGATTACCTAAAAAAGTAAATAAAAAGCAATTTAAGAGCATCTGCTCCCAGTTATCGGACCCTGTGTAGCCCCTGTCAGCTGACCCGTGTGTGGGTACCCAAAGGAGCTGTTCGTCCATATTCTGCAACATGAGATGAATTTAATGTTTCCACATCATCGCCTCTACATTTTTGAATGCTTTAAGTTGTTGTAAGCCTATCTGATAATAAAATTTATTCATAAAATTAAACCTTTGTCTCACCATTTTCACTTAATTTTATAAAACAATACCAAAATGCAGACATACCTCGGAGATCTAGTGGGTTCAGTGTCTGACCACCACAATCAAGCAAGTCACATGGATTTTTGGTTTCTCGGTACATGTAAAAGTTATGTTTACACTATACTGTAGTCTATTAAGTCTGCAATAGCATCATGTCTAAAAAAAAGTACATACCTTAATTTAAAAATGCTTTATTGCTAGAAAGTGCTAACCAGCACCTGAGCCTTCAGTGAGTCATATCTTTCTGTGATAGTAACATCAAAGATCACAGATCATTGTAAAAATTATAATAATGATGAAAAAGTTTGAAATATTGCAAGAATTAGAATGTGACAGAGACTCAAAGTGAGCAAATGCTTTTGAAAAAAGGGCACCAATAGACTTACTCAACTCAGAGTTGACATGAGCCTTCAATATCTTAAAAAAAATCAATATCTGCAAAGTAAATAAAGCGAAATACAATACAATGAGGTCTGCCTATAATCTACCCAGAAAAGAACAAAAGAGTGTCTAAATAAAATGTTAGATGCGAATCTCTGATTTAAGTATTCTTACTTCTTAAATATCTTAATTACAATAGCAGAAATGTAAATAAAATACATGCTTTAAGAATTTGGTAATTTTCATAGGGTGACCAAATCTCTACAATGTGCAATTTTATAGGATCAAAATCCTACAATGTGTGTAGTCTGTAGTTATAATGCTCATAAGTGTCTTATTCTTCTAAAACTAAAAAAAGGAAAAAAAACTCCATTGTGGTGACTTATGAAAGTTAAAGTCTATTCTGAAAGATATTCTGGCCAGGAACTGGATCAGTAATGGGCAGATGGTCGTAACATGAGTCAGGATAATGTCTGGATGTTTCTGGTTAGTACTGTGATCAGCTAGGGTCCTTGACTACTTGATGGTCTAATGACCACTCATAACCAGGCCTGAAGATTTGGTTGACGCCCTCAGGTCTTGTGTTCTTCCAGCAGACTTAACAAAAGTGGCTCCTCAAGAATGTGGATGCTCAGATCTGTTTTTGAAGGGGGTACCTGTACTGTGAATATTTGCTAAAAAGTGATAAACTACAAACCCAACGTGAAAAGATCATCCTAAGTCAACCGATGTGCTTTTCAAAAAGACGAACTCTTTGTGAGCAGCCAACAGTAACCTTGCCAATTATCCGATCAAGAAGCCAAAGGTTTGAGTGACTAAACTCTGTTTATAGAATATGGGTGCCATAGAGACCGGAGATATTGGAAAAGCCTCAGCCAGGGTTCCCAGGGTGTGGTGCTGAGAAACTCTTGGCCACGATGCTCTGACACTGTTGAAAGGAAGAAAGAGGACGGGGACTTTCTCCTTCCTGCAATCAACAGCAGTTTTGTTAATATTAGATCAGTTTCTCCGAGAAAAAATTTTCAGTATTTTTTTTTTATTCATAATCAATATTCTCAAATTGAAAGTAAAATGTGTCGAGGGGGAGGGTATAGCTCGGTGGTGGAGCACCTGCCTAGCATGCATGAAGTCCTGGGTTCAGTCGTCTGTACCGCCACCAAAAGTAATTAATAAGTAGATAAACCTAATTACCTCTCTCCCTGAAAAAAACTTAAAAAATAAAATTAAAAAAAAAGTAAAGAAAAAGAGTCTGTCCTAGAGTTGGTTTTTAAGACATTTCTTTGTTTCGAAGGCATACTGAGTTGCTCTGCCTTAGCTCCTTGTGTGTCAGATGCTTGGGTTTTGTCATTGCCTGGTGTCTGTAAATGACAAAGTTACATGGACCTTGGAGAGCGTGCTGCTACAAAAAACTGGGAGCGAGCCTGCATCAGCACACACTGTACTTGTAAAAATACTTCTGAACGACACACATGGACTGATAGCTACCGCACAGTTACCTGCTCTAAATTAGTCACGTGTGCTGTTGAAAACAAACAATAAGCCAAAATTGGAAACTTTAAAAAGCCTGCCAGTTTGGAACCTATATTAGTGAGAAAAGTAACAACTAGTATCTGTTAGGCAGTGTTGAACTTGGGGCTGACTTCCAGGTTGCCTTACACTGTGTTAATAATGCCTTTGCCCAAATACTTTCTCCCTTCCCCTTTTATACACTCCACAAACTACCAAAACTCAGGCGAGATGCAATAGATAACCTGAATAGTCCTACTGCTATTCAAGAAACTGAATTTGTAATTTTAACACTCTTGAGAAAGCACTATCCAGACCCAGATGTTTCCACTGGAAATTTTTATCAAACATTCAGATAATTAACACCAATTTTATACAACCTCTTTCAGAAAGAAGAGGGAGTCCTTCCCATTCTTTTTACAAGGTTATTATTACTCTGATGCCCAGACCTGATAAAGACTACACACACACACACACACACACACACACAAACACACACACGCACACACAATTGCCGACCAGCAGTTCTCATGCAGTTAAACGCAAAAATCCTCAACAAAATTTTAGCAATTCAACAATGTATAAAAATCAACATGCAGAAGTAATTAAGTTTCTATATACTGACAATAAACAAGTGAAAACCAGACTAAAAAATGCGACACTTTGCAATTGCTCCTTGCAAAATGAAACACTTAAGTATAGGTCTAAGAAAACATGTACTAGACCCAGATCATGAAAACTACAAAATGCTGAATAAAGGAGTCAAAGGAAACTTCAATACTAGAGAGACACACCATGTTCAAAGATTGGAAGTCTTGAAATAATAAAGATATCAATTCTTATAAATTGATCTATAGGTTTAACACAATTCCTATCAAAATCTCAGCAAGGTTTCTTGTAAATGTAGACAAGTTTATTCTTAAATTTATACAGAAAGAGAGAAAGCCCTAGAATGGCCAAAACAATTTTGAGAAAGAAGAATATATTGGGAAGAACCACTGTTCCCAGGACGAAGGCTTTCTACATAGCTACAGTAACCAAGACTGTGGTCCTGGCAGATAGATAGACTCATATAAATCAGTGGAACAAAACAGGGACCCAGAAATAGATCTACACAAATATGGATTCAATTTATTTTTTACGAACGAGCAAAAGCAATTCAATGGAGGAGATATAAATCCAATAAATGATACTGGAGCAGTTGGACATCCAGAGGCAAAAGACAAACAAATGAAAAACAAGCATACAGAAAACCAGTAACTTAAACCTTATACTTTGTACAAAATTTAACACAATAAGAATTATGGGGTTAAACGTACAATGTAAAACTAAGACACTTCTAGAAAAAAAAATACAAGACAACCTTGGGAATGAGGACTAGACAAAGAATTCTAGACTTGATGAATAATGTATAATTCATAAAAAGAAAACTGATAAATTGGACTGTCAAAATTAAAATTTTTTCCTCTGTGAAAGACTCTGTCAAAGAGATGAAAAATAAAAATTACCAACGGGAGAAAAGATTTGCAAATCACATATCCAACAAAGGACCTTCTCTAGAATAAATGACTCTCAAAACTGAACATGAAAAAAAATCCAATTAGAAAGTGGGCAAAAACATAACTAGACTTTTCACTAAAGAAGATACACATCTCACTAAAGAAGCAATGAAAAATGTTCATGTATTACCCCCTAGAGAAATTAAACCGTAATGAGATATCACTGCACACTCATGAGAAAGGCTAAAAATATAAAACGGTGAAAACACAAAATGCTGGCAAAGATGCAAAGAAACTGGATCACTCACACAACTGCTAATGGAAAAGTCACATGCCACAGCCACTTTGGAAAACAGTTTGGCAGTGTTTTGTAAAACTAATCATGCAAATACCCTACAAGCCAGCAACTGTAACTCTTCAGCCATTTGTTCCCAAGAATGAAAACTTATTTTCATGAAGAACTTTGTACACACATGTTTACAGCAGCTTTATTCATAGCACTCAAAAGCTGGAAATTAACCAAATGTCCTTCGCTGAGTGAATGAGTAAACAAATTGGTACACACATACCATGAAATACTACTCGGCAATAAAAGGTATAAACTATTGATTAATGCAGCAAGTTGAATGAACTTCAAAGAAATTACGCAGAGTGGAAAAAAAATCTCAAAAGTATTGTAAGATTCTGCTTATGTAATGTTTGGGAAATAATACAACTGTAGAGATGGAGAACGGTTTAGTAGTCATCAGGGATTAGGGGTTGAGGAGGAAAGATGGGTGTAGCCAGAAGGGGGTAATAGGAGGGAGTCTTATTATAGCAAAGTATCTTTTTCATTGAAACGTAGTTGATGTACAGATAGTAAAGTATCTTGTTTGTGGTGGTGGCAAGATGCAGCTACGCACGGATTCAAATTGTGTAGAGACACACTCATACACACACACACAGACACACACACACCCTGCATGTTTAACTGATGAATAAGCTTTGTGGATTGTACGAATGCCAGTTTCCTGGTTTTGATATTATATAAACACTCACTATGGTTACTCAAGATGTTAGCATTGGAAGTTGGGTGAAGGCTGAACAGGACCTCTCTGTTCATTTCCTTGAAAATTCCTTTGAATCTTCAAATACTCCAAAATAAAATAATAATAATAATAATAATAATAATAATAAAATAATAGGCAAGATGGGCAAGAAATAAGCGTAACTGGTGCTCTCACACCTTTTTGAGGGCAGTTTAAAGAAATACAAGCTTTTTGGAAAATACCTTGGCATACTTTTCCCCCTATTTTACCTAGAGGCCTCCCTTTTGGGACCTCTAAGGAGATCATCCTAAATAAGAAAAAACTATATGCAAAAAGAAATTTCTCATGGTGTGATTTCTGATAACAGGAAAAATCAGGTGCAATCTAATTTTCCAGCACAAGTGAAAGAATTCATGACATCAGGACCTGTCATCTGCCCTGTCATTAAATGTGGTGGTTAAAAATACAAAGCAGCAAAAGGAAAAATGCATATGTTAACGAAAAGGATAATCAAAATGCCCAATCATACGCATTACATTTATGCAAAAAAGAGGGAATGAAGTATGTAAACATGACGTGTATGTTATGATGAAAATTTGAGACTTTCTGCTTTTCTGAATTTTTCTATGCCTTTTAAACATAGTTTTATTTTCTAGCTCAAACAAAACAAATAAAATCCCAACCCCAGTGCAATGTTCAGAACATTTATCAGCTTGAGCAGGCTCGAGTGCACAGCTTTGGGACAACACAGGGCTTCGGGTGCTGGTGGGAGGAGTAGCAGGGCAAGCTAGAAAGTGCACCTGTCACACTTGCCTTTTTTGAACGCGGTCTGGGATCAGCCCTAAATCAGAAGAAAGGCACTCTGCCTTCTACTTTCTATTTAACTCGGCTCACAATTTAGTTTAGCTCTGTTAAAAATCATAATTCAGCTATGCTGTGGGTGACCTACGCCATGTGAACTGGTCTGGGTCCCTAGTCATCACTCACTACATTGTTTCTGAGCTCTAAATCACCGCCAACAAAATTGGAAAGCCTCTTTGTAACACTGTTGGAGGGATGTGAAGTGGTGCAGCCACTATGGAAAACAGTACGGAGCTTCCTCAAAAATTAAAAATAAAACTGCCATATGATCCAGCAATCCCTCTTTGGGTACGTATCTTAAGGAGATGAAATCACTCTCTTGAAGAGATATCTGCTCCCCCATGTTCACTGCAGCATTATTTATAATAGCCAAGACATGGAAACCACCTAAACACCCAGCAGCAGAGGAATGGATAAAGAAAACGTGGTCTATACATACAACAAAATCTTATTCAGCCTTATGAAAAGAGGGAAATTTTGCCATTTGCAACAGCGTGGAGGACATTAAGGGAAATAAATCAGTCACAAGAGGACAAATACTGGCAATGCTGCTATATGAGGAATCTAAATAGTCCAACTCATAGAAGCAGAGAATAACGAGGTGGTTGCCAGGGGATGGGGCGAGGGAGGGGAAATGGGAAGTTGTCCAATGCGTATAAAGTTTTAGTTACATAAGATGAGTACATTCTGAATAATGTACGCCTATGGTTAACACAACGGTGTTGTGCACTTTAAAACTTTTTAAGGTAGGTCTCTCGCTAAGTGTTCTTACTACCACCAAAACCCCAAACCAAACCAAACCAAGCCAAAACAAAAAACAAAAAAAACAAGCAAGAGGACACAAGAAAACAGTTGGAAGTGATGGCTGTGTTTATTATCTTGGTTGTAGTGATGATATCACAAGTGTATGCCTATGTTCAAACTCATTGAAATGTATACATTAAATATGTGCAATTGTAACATATAAAGTATACCTCAATAAATTGAAAAAAAAAAAAAGGACAGAGCTCTGCCTTTGCTGGGCACCAAAATGTGATGGCTACAATCTGTCCTATATCAGCAAATTAGAGTCTTGCTTATAGGATCTCCCTAGTGGAAGCAGATGTGTCACAGAGTCTTCTGGAGGCAAATCTATTGGTGATTTGGCAAGTTTATAATAAATAAACATTAATGATAATGTTAGTCTCTCTTTATGTTAATGTTTTGACATGGATCCCACACTCTTTTGTATTTGTTTTTATATGTCTGATAAATACAAGTATTGATCTCTCCCAACATCATAAAAATCAAACATGATTTGGAAGAATAACATGTGACTGCAGCCAGAACCATAAAAATTCACTGGGTCTTGTGAATCCTGGCGTTTGCCTGGAAAACAAGCCAGCTGACTAGGAATGGGTGTCTGGCAGTATCCCTGCTTACAGGACTCTACTTTTTCTTCCCGGAATGTTGCAATTTGTGAATCCATCTTCATGTGTGTCACTGTTTAATGGCTCTCGCCCACTCGATTTGAAACCCCCAGAGAACATGGTCACATCCTTTACTTCACAGTGGTGTTCATGTTACCCTAACAGACTGCCTAACTCCAGTTGGTACCTGCTGAGTGTGAGCTGAGTAAATGAATTTGGCGGCACAGGTAGGTAAGGTGTTCCTCAGGTTATCAGAGTAGTGAGGAAAGCAACCTTCTATTTGTGAGAATCAAGTATGTGCTAGGTGCTGTGTACAATTCTTACTACAGTCCTCAAGCTAGCTACTATAATTGCATTTGAAATAACCAAATTGAAGTTCAGAGAGGTTGAACCATTTTCCCAAGGTTACACAGTTTAAGGTTGATTGAATACTTTGGTTTTTCTGTATCTCTCTGCCTCTTTAAGCCCTCTGAGAGAAGAGGATGTAATGACAAAATTTCCTTCAGAAGGGACTGGAAAATAATTGTAGTGTCATGTGTGGAATAAGCTTAATGGAGAAAAGAGACTAAACTAGTTAATAAGTATTTTATGAAGTCCTTGCTTACAAGGCCCACGTACCAGGGGACTGTTGCTTGTGAGGAGGTGACTCCAGCCACCAGCAGGTAGGTGAAGAAGTGACAGAGGAACCCACAGCCCTACAAGTGCTGTCTTTGGACAAGAACTTCTCTCAGGCGGTAACATGGGATGTGACTGATGCGCAGTAAAGATGTCCACTAGGTTTTTTTTTTTATTGGGCGATTCTCCTGAATCCCATTTTGGTTATAACACAGCAGCCAGCACTGAAAGGTGACCTGAAGAACTTGTGATGATCTGAGCAGTTAAAATATTTTAAATCTTCTGCAAAACCCAGGATCAGATTTACTGTTCTATCTCTATATTATCCCCAAGCATGTCTACTTAACATAAATTGATTGTCACGCCATGTATACCCCCTCAAGGAGCAAGGAACAAAGGGCAGGTGCCAGTCACCCCGACAAGACCAGCCCTACTCGTCCCTCCAACAGAGTCTTTTGTGCTGGGTGTTGGAGGAACGCAAGGTTAAAGAACACAGTCCCTGTTTTCATGGAGCCAACCCTTCCAGTAATAGTAAACAATAAACAAAGTCTGGCCGACATTCCTTGAATAAAAAAAGTCCAACCGAGAACTAGGAATGAGACTTTCTTGACTCCATAGCTGACAAGCATTACTGTTCACATGACCAATTAGAGAGACACGTAGGCAGTTATCTTGTGTTCCTTGAGGAGAGAACAGATTTCTCGAGGCAGGTCAGTTCCTTCCGTTTCCCTTGAAAAACAATGGAAGCAAAAAGGCAACGAGCAGAAGGAATAGTAAGGACTTCTCGGGCTAAACTTTCTGTACTGCTTGATCATGTCCAGTAGGTAGCCTAATAGGTACTAAACCATGTGCGAAATTCCTCAGATAATTTAAAAATAATTAAATAGTTAAATACAAACCGACCCTGCCTTTGAGTTCTGTTTCGTAAGGACAAAGTAGGGGTTAGAAGCTGCTCAGACTTCAAGAAGCTCCTCCAACGACATTTTGATGACTTGAGTGTAAGTGAATCAGAAACAGATGGAATTCATTTGCTGCCTGTGCGCTCAAAACCCAAGCGCAACAGTGGTTGTCAAAACACGTCTGGGAAAAACTCGGTACAGTGTTTCTCTCAACCAAACCCAGTGAAATTCTTTGCATTTTGCGTCCTTAGTGAATGCTAGGAAAAACTTGGCACGGTGTTGAATTTTATTTTTCCCTATTTTAATGTCTCATTTGAGGATATATAAAACATAAATAAATAAAATTTTATTTATATGAAGTCAACTATTGCGTTGAAAAAAGGAGGTTCAGGAATGTGGATTTTGCTCTGTTACCCCCAAGTTTGCTGAGCAGTTACATACCTGAATTTCACTCTACATATTGATTCCATTCACTATTCTTTCCAGGTGAAAGTTCTTACAAAGGTTAAGATTTATTACATGCCAAATATATGTTAACTGTGCTTCAAAGTGGCATACCATTACATTACCCTTTTCTATTAAATAAAATTTAATTTATTCTTTAAAAGAAACAAATCTGCCTGGGTATGTATCCTCTGTTATTTTTAGAAAGCTCTGCTTTTTTTTTTCCAGGGAAGTGTAAAAAGCACAATATTCTTTTTTTTTTTCCTTTTAGTTTTACTGAGCTATAACTGACATACAGCACTGTGTAAGTTTAAGGTAGACAGCGTAACGATGTGACTTATGTCATGGAATGATTTTCACAATGAGTTCCGTGAACATCTATCTCACAAAGGCACAAAATTGCAGAAATAGGAAAAAATTATTTTTGTGATTAGAACTCTCAGGATTAACTCTCTTAACGACTTCCATATATATCACACAGCAGTGTTAGCTATATTTATCATGTTGTAAATTATATCAAAACACAATGTTTTCAAAATGATGTTTAGACCTAAATCTATGGTCACAGCAGATTAAACATAATTTTTATATACAGACATTGTAGAGGTGTCATAGCATTCCCTTTTGTACCCATAAAATCAGTTTACTGTTATTAAGATTTAATTTAAGGAAAGCTGTTTGCCCCTTAGAAGTTTCCCTAACACCATTATTTAATGTTAGCTGAACATTTATTTTCAGGATCCCATCAAACTACAGTGAATGGTATGAAGCAGAGAATTTGTCATCAGTGTGTCCCTGAATAAGACAGCAGGTATCACCCTGCACCACCTCTTGACCATCTGCTGGAATGAAGTGTATTCAGTATGTGGAGAAAAACCAGACTAGTCTCTGGGCATTCCAGCTAGGAGACATTTCCAGTCTGTTTTTCACTTAGGTGTTTGCCTAAGAGCAGAAGTTTGAGCTAAGCTATCACAAGAATTGCCCAAGCTTGTCAACCAGTTTTGACTCCTACGTCAGCACCAGAGAGAAAGCAATGATTGCAGCTCTCCAGCTACACCCCCTCCACACCCCTCCACACGCCCCCTAATCACTAATCACTAATCACTCAGCTGCCAGATGGAACAAGCGAACAATCTAGCCTCGCCTTGTTTTCCCCAAAGTTATATTTAATGCTTTGCCTTTTGTATAATATTCTCTTTAAACCTCACCTCCCCATAGAGGCATAACCTCTCCTAACCACTGAGAAGACGTTCTTTTAATCCCTTAGGAGAAAAATTAAGCAGTAGATTAGAGACGGATAAAGCAATGTTTGAAAATTTGTCTCTTCTAATGATGTACTCCAAGTACTTAACCTTTTGCATTTGTACAGGTTTGTGACACATTTCATCTAATTGACAAAAGGTTTTGACAAACACCTAGTCATTGTCTGGCTGTCTCTCTACCTACACTTCCGCTCACATCTCTGTTTGAAATCACAAGGTTACAGGACACATTGTCCTAAGTACTGAAATCCTCTATTTGTCTAGTGGTGAAGCACGTCCGAGGCAAGTACTACTCTCCTGCCAACTGCTTCAGCCTTGACCCACAGGACACCTGCCACCTTCGTTACGAGAGCAGTGATGCATGAGCGGTGGACCTCTCCTGACATTTGCATTCTTGCCTGGAGTCAAGACACCCAGTTGACTGGGGAAATTCCAAAGAACTCTCCTACATTACACATGGGCACAGTCATGGGACTTGCTTTGAGAAGCAAAATGATAGTGGAAAAATGATAACATTCAGTCTGAGTATCTTCTCCCCAAGCTCTACCACTAACTAGGGTTATGGCTTTAGGGAAAGACGTTTAAATCACCCAGGACCCCATTTCCTTTTGTGAAGGATGGAATAGCTGCTCTGGGTCATGCCAGAGACCCAGGCAGCTCTCGCTTTCAGTGGTTCCATGACGACAACAAGGTTTACCAATGGGCAGAAAGAACACTGAACAGCCAGAGTACAAATTCCAGGTTCTCCACTGTCCTATGACACCCTGGGTTGCCATTTGCTTCATTTTCTTGGAGGTAATAGTAGAACCACAGCATAAAAGTAATCATAAGAAGTTATCTAACCCATGCTTGGAAAGATCCACTTATCTGTTCACAGAGGCACACGAAGCATATGGAAAATGTTGCAAATTTCATTTGTTTGTTCATTGATCACAAGGGAAGTTCAATGGGAGAGTATGGGACAGAAAAATGTGATGTGTGTATAGGTTTTTCTTCTTTGATGATTATATTTCTTCTTACAATCAATCATAAAAATGAACTGATTTATTTAAAAGTAAAATAATTAAAACATCTAATTCCAAGTCGTAAGTGTAGAAAGAGAACACAGTACATCAGCACAAATGGAGAATAACAACCAGTATGTGCAGGGGCAAATGAATCTGTAAACTGACTCTATACAATGAGCTACAAAAGAGAAGTAAATAAGAAAGATACTGAAGAACATCTGAAAATGTTTTTATTGGACGAGCAATCCTGTCACCACTAGTCCCCAGGACACTGTTTATTATCAAATGTCAGTGAGTGACAGAAAGCTGTGGACGTTCTCATATCATTAAAAAAAAATGCAATGACCCTTTGGGTGAACCTATTTTTAGAACAAGCACAAAATAATAATACCTTCTGGTATAAAATTGATTAGTTTTATTGCTAAGGATGGAAAAGAGAACAAAATACAAAGATTTTGGAAGTTGTACTTCTTAGAAAAAAGTAGGTAAGCCTCACAGACATGTCAACAAGCTTAGCAAACTAGCTACAAAATTGAAGGCAAATATTATGTTCAGAGGAAAAGGAGAATTATCTCCTCCCCAGATCGCTTTGCTAAATGACTCCGGTGAAGAACAAATGTTACAAAGGCACTGGGTCTTATGCAGGGGTTAGGTTAGCTAGGGGAGCATGCGGCAAAGGAAAAGCATTCCTCTTGGAAATCTCTTAGGATAGTGGTGTCCGGATGCCAAGGGTCTCCACATAGGAGACACACAATCTTATTTCAAGATCGCTTTTCCTCCAACACTGGGACAGATCATTACTTGGGTTGGCACTGGGTGAGTTACGGGTTGCCTTTAGAGACCATGTTGTATAAAGTGGATGTACCTTTGAACCACAGAGTCGTATTTGGTGGAGTGGGAGGACAGATCTGTGGGATGTGAGAGCCGCTAAGGAACGAAGCACAGATTCAGCCCCGTCTTGTCCTGAAATACACTGAGCAGAAAGAAGAGCAGGTGGAACTGGACTATTTGAATTATTTCTCTCTCTCTCTCACACACATACACACTTTGGTCTGTGTATAGAGCTGAATACACCTAAATTAAATGAGCAAATGGTGTAACACTTTTACATCAATGTGTTTCAAAATGAAAGAGCAACTCCTATGCATGTCTTCAAATGGATCACACTTCACTTTACAGTTAAACAGCGGATGCAGAGTCCCTGACGTGTGTAAGGGTGTGTGCTTGACAACTTTGCTGCAGGAGAATATACATTTTAGTTAGTTAAGCACTATTTTGTGAGCTAGATATCAACAGGAAAAAAAAATGTTTTGAAATTAGTGTTGCTACCAGCAGTATGTGCAGAAAAGAAAAAATTTTGCACCTGAAAGTTAATCCACTGATCTATTTATGGAGGAGGGTTGTTGATTCAAAAATGAAGACAACACAGACAGATAGAAAGATATACCATGTTCTTGAATTGGAAGAATCAATATTGTTAAAATGACCATACTACTCAAGGCAATCTACAGATTCAGTGTAGCCCCTATCAAATTACCAAAGGCATTTTTCACAGAAATAGAACAAAAATTTTTATAATTTGTATAGAAACACAAAAGACCCCAAATAGCCAAAACAATCTTGAGAAAGAAGAACAGAGCTGGAAGAATTATGCCCCTTGACTGCACACTATACTACAAAGCTACAGTAATTAGAACAGCATGGTACTAGCACAAAAACAGACATAGAGATCGATGGAATAGGATAGAAGGCCCAGAAATAAAGCCATGCACTTAAGGTCAGTTAATCTACGACAAAAGAGGCAAGAATATACAATGGGGAAAAGACAGACTCTTCAAAAGAGTAGTTGGGCAAAAAAATAAATAAAAAAAGGACAAAATAGACTTCTGAATCTTTATCAGTTTGATGCTATTTCAAGCTCCTATAATTTCAGTTTCTCAAGTTGCTCATCCCAGTGACATACTGAATATACCCAGACAGACAGAAGCTGCCTCTCTCCTCCTGCTTGTGTCTCTGAACTTCCAGTGTAGGATACCAGCCCCTCCTTCCCTCAGGCTTGGACCTTAACTGCAATTCTGAGACAGCAGGAAAAAACCGCATAGTTGCAGCACCTGGCATTCCAGGCATATGGCTGTTTTTAACAGCCATGAATCCTAGTAGCTTAGGCTCCGAAATGTAAGTCTCTGCGGCTGAATTTAACCTAAGCACCATCCGTTGGACGGCAGGGGTGGGGACTGCAGTTGTAGCAAGTATTAGGTTTGAATAAAATAGTATTTAATTATATGGGCTTTTAGGTATTGGTGAGTCGAAAGATTCTGCCTATGTATGAGCAAGGAATGTATGCCAGGTCTATAAACTTCAGAGGCACTTAATTGTCCATGGGGTGGAGAACGCTAGCGTCTGGGGTTTGAGGTCATATTTCTCCCCTGAATTCCTTTCTTCTTTATATTGTTTTGATTACTTCTGAAGTAATCACCCCCACACATGGTCTCATTGGCTCTGGTTTGTTAATTTTATAAGCTGTAATCATAGCTAGAGATTTCAGGGACAAAAACTATGGGTTCACTTACAGAAAAGTGATGGATTTTAATCACAAACAAATAAAGAATAACAAGGAATGTTTCCTATCTTTTGGAGCTAAAGAAAAAATCATCTCAATTAATTTAAACCCCAAAGCTAAAAAAGAACTGTTAAACTGTAAGTATAGAAGTGTGCTTGGACCACTCGACCTCTGGAAATCAGATTGCTTTATAATCCAGATTGGTTTAAAAATATGTCTTGACCTTTAGATCAATACAGAAGCCATGAGATAATTATGGAAAAAATAATGGAAATTAAGCTTAGTTACACTATGTTTTTCCAATACTTTTTCCAATTTTATATTGCAAAAAAGTGTTAATTATAAAAATTCAATAAAAATCCAAAGAAGAAAATTTAAAGTCCCCATAAGTTCTTATCACCCAGAAATAAGAGCCAAAATTAAATAGTAAAAAGTAAATATAATTCTAGCATCCACTTCTACTTAAAGAAAAAAGGAAGGAAGAGAGAAAAGAAAAAAATTTTTTAAAGGGATCATGGTGTATATGCTTTTTAAAAATTGACAGCATCAGTATAATTTTACTTTAATTCAACCAAAGAAAAAGTTACCAAAGTAAAGCTGACAGAATTGATAAATTTGAGATTATTATATCTTTACAGGAAAACATGTCTCTTAATAATTGAGCAAAAATTCAGAAAAAGCTAAAATCTTTAAGAGGTTGAAACGATATTTAACATTATATTATTATGATATTCCTGGAAACTTTAGACTTCTTATTTATTCCTCATCATTATTACTTCTTTATTCATATGTATATACTTTAGATGCCTAATGATAATTTTAGGAACTAATTTTGAAAAATGATAACATAGCACTAGTTCTCACTAGTAGTGAATAGTGTATCCATTCTAACAACGTAGAACTAATGCTGGCCCATGTGGAAACCATGGTTACAGAATAGAATATGACTGACGTAAAACTTGACAGTATAAAAATATAATGCAGCGAATCAAAAGGAGCCTGTGGGGCTGTGAGTGTAAGTGCTAATGTTATCATCCACACCGTCTCCCAAAGGGCTATGCTCCACCTGTCAACACGACGCTTTGATAACACACCTTTTGTTAGCTTCTTTCCCTTCCCTGGCTGAATCCCCTATTCCCTTATTCCTCCCAAATATCTTTCTTGCAGTCAAATCCTTGTCTCATGTTGGTTTCTGGGAAAATCCAAACTAAGAGTCCTTTAATATTGTTTTTCCTTTAAAGACATATTCATAATATTTAAAAACTACCATTGAAGTGGTCACCAGCCATGCACACTCCAAGACCCACTGAGGCGACATACACCACAGTGTTCTCATCATTTGCCTGCTTGTAATCATGACCCAAAGATACAAGAAAATTTCATCTGTATCATCTCTTAAGGATCCAGGAAGTTGTACACTAATTAAATAAAAACATTTAAAATGCTTACTTACAATTATATACATAAACACAGATATTTTAAATTTGGGTACTTCAGTGGACAAATTTCTGCTCTTTGAGAATGCAGCTTGTCTATTTCTTAAAACCTCAGTGAGGTTGTTTAAGGCTGTGTAAATTGTACTCTGCCTAAACCCCAGGGATGCTTTCACACTGATGTCCACAAGAATGGCACCTCCTGTGGTCTTGCAGGACACGGACTGGCCAGCCCTTATGGGGATAAAACATACAGTTGTAAAATGCATGTTTACCCCCTTGGATATTACCTCCAAACTTCTTAAAAACAAAATGATGTGAAGCAGCTATCAAATTGAAACCCACCCCTCCAAAAGGAAATGTTACATTGTGGATGTTGAAGCTACTTTTATTCAACGCAGTGTTCTCTGTCCTGAGCTGCTTTATCTAATGCTGGAATGTACCCATTGACTCATATTTTAAGCCAGTATCCTCTATAATTCTATATGAGCCTCAAAGTCTAATCACATTGGAACTAGATAAAGGCGCACTGTCAAGTTCAATTTAGCCAAGATTACCTCCTCAACAATACTTCAAAGATTTTATTCACATAATTCATACAGGAGGATTAGAATATGCACTCAGTTAAAAAAAGATTACTCTGCTTTTCTGATGATCTTGCACAATCTTATTGCTAATAAACTCCTTTGTATAGTTTCCCACACGAACAAGTGGAGTTTCTCATGGGAAATATGCTTATGTAACTTTTTGAAAGAAATTTACACTAAACTTTTTATTTATTTGAAAAACAACAAATGTGAAACAGTTCCTTAAGGGAAGACCATACTAGAATAGGGCAGAAAATAGTATCTCCACTAAGCCTATAGTGAATGTGGTTTAAAAAAATAATTTTAACAAATAATTTCAATTGACTGCACAGTTATCTGAGTAACATTTAGTACAGCTGTTGAAAATTGGCAGCCCTGCCTGGAGGCCTCATCCAGCCTGCATGTGTGCTCTGCCTGTCTGGCTCAGGGTTTAAATGTTTGCATTTGAATGCTTTCTCAGTTCTTGGAGCCTCCTTTCCCCGACTTCACTGTTGTCTGATGCTCTACTAGATTCGGGTTGTGATGTTACCTGACTGGCGTTTCTGGGAAGCTGAGATCACAGCGTTAGGAGTGGGTGTCCAGCAGATTTTCCTAAGACCCATCTTTAGACACATTTAATAACACATGCAAGCATATTTTTCTATGCTTTTAACAATTATCACTTACCTCCAGAGGCTGTGATATGACAGAGAATTCAAAATTAAAATGTTGTAATTTCAAGATCTTGTTTCTTCTCGCCTATTTTCCTTCTGCTAGTTATTTTTCACACTAAGTTTCCCTGAACTGTAAGGCTAGAAAGAAGTCGACTCACGGGGGCCAAGAGAAGGGGAAGTAGCATGACTAGCAAAATGAAGTCCTTTCAGCCAATTAACGGGTTACAGGTCATACTCTGGGAATCACTGCTGCTGATACACCACATGGAAGATAGAACTGTTGTTGAAAGACTGTTGGACAGATCAATCGGGCTTAAAAGTGTCAGTTTTTTAAAAAACTTATTTCTTTTGCTTTAATGTAACAGTAAAGATAATGCTATATCACATGGCTTGTATGTATGACAGAATTGAGTCAGATTTTTAACTTTAAATTGCATTTGAAGAGGGGAGGGGATAGCTCTGTGGTAGAGCACATGCTTAGCATGCACAAGGTCCTGGGTTCAATGCCCAGTACCTCCATTAAGTACATAATTAATTATCTCCCCCCCAAATTAATCAAAAAATTAAAAAAATAAAATTAAATTGCATTTAGAACTGAGTTTTAGACGGATGGGGGTATGAACTGAGGCAAAACCTTAGTGAGTGATGGGGTCACAGTGTTTTAATTCACCTCTGTATCTCCTCACTATTTTTTGGAGAAGTATTATTAACCTCATTACGCAAGAAAAGAAAATTTTAAAAAAGCAATTGAAAACTCTTTGCTCAAAATCATGTATTTTGTTAAGTTAGGAACCAGTAGGATTAGTTTGTGGTTTTCTTCCTGCACATCTGTATGTAATTGTATCTTTTGAGTTCATGATCTCTTCTCTGGAATTAAATCTGGGGAAAGATCAAAAGGAAAACCTGCAGTGCCTCCCAGATGAGGCCAGGCTCCCGCTCAGGTTTAGCCTGTGCTCAGGAAGCCCTCTCTCCAGATCCATGTAACAGCACAAAAGGGCAAGTTTCCTCTAAAGCTTCTGGAGAAAGCGCCCAGGAGCCCTGCCTAGTGCAGTCAGCTTTGACAGTAGAGATGAAGGAAAGAGCCACGGCCACGGGAGAGCCAGCACCTGGAACTCGTCTCTGGAGTCATGGGAAATTCCCAGGTTTTCTTCCCTGACTGAGTAAACCAGCGTTGACTTGTCTGAAGCAACTCAGCGGACCAGACTGCTCGTCATTAAACAGACTCCACCTCTCTGTCTAGCACACAAAAGGCAAAAAAGACCACTTAATTTGCTGAGAGGCATCAATTCGTGCCAATCCAAATATAAAAGCAAAACAGATGGGAACTTTAGAACTATACTCTCTGAAGCTCTCATCCCCTGAGGTCTTTGGGACATGATACCAACTCATAGGGTTTTTTACAGCATAGATCTTTTAAGGGATGGAGCCCAAGCCAGACAGTAAGACATCAAAGTTGTGCTGAGCAAGGAACTGACAGTCTCTCTCGCTTCCCCCTACTGTCAGAGGTTAATTTGCTATTCATTGCTTGATCTCAAAGAATTTAATTTTCTGATGAGGCTACAGAGAAGCCGTGGAAGGTGCTAGACAGTAATATTTTCCACATGAGTATTTTGAAGCCCCTGTTTTGCACCTTGGAATTCACAGCACTGTGCAAGAAGTTGTGACTAAGTAGACACTTAGTCTAGATAGGAATTTAGATATTTTTTCAGACTTCTGGGTGGGGGATTCTACTCTAGCTAAGCTTTATGAATATATGGCACAGACGGTATGACCTGAAAGGGTTCAGTTCGATAACTTAAAAGTTTGACCCTATCACCTACGCACTCACCATTGCTGGCTTCATTCCTTTGGGACCAAGAGGCTTCTGAATCATGCAACGCCTTTACTTGGAGTTGAATTTTACTTGGAACTTGGAATTGAATCGGCTTTTCGAATTTCTCATCCAGGTGAAAGCAGTCAGGAAGTCATTCCAGAGGTGACTGAGCGCCTAGAGGCACGGGAGATGTGTAGACCCGCGTCCCTTCCAGTTCCAGGGCACGGCACTCACCCCACACAACGGCACACACATCTACCCCAAGCCTACTCAGCGCTTCCCGCCTCCTCTGTCCCAGACTGCCTTTCTCTTCCTTCCACAGCTGCAGAAAAGTAATCTAGCTGTCCTTCAAGGATCTTCTGAAATTCCGCTTCTTCAGGAAAAGCATTCCTGACCACTTCTCTCCTTTAAGCTAATTTTCTTCCTCAGTCATTTGGTGTTTGCCTATTGGTTGCATCAATAATTGATTTTCAAAGTCTTACCCCTCTAGCTGGGTTGCAAAGGGGCGGGCTGAAGCTGGACTAGTCTTTTCTTTTTAAAAATTGGTTGCATCCTGCCTAGCTCAGAATAGGCTTATTAAATTGTCCAAAGCAGTGCTATCCAATAAAATATAAAGTAAGCCACATTTATAATTGAAAATTTTCTAGCAAAATTATGGAAAGGAATATATACAATGTATAAATGAATCACTCTGCTGTACACTAGAAATTAACGTTGTAAGTCAACTATACTTCAATAAAAATTTTTTTCTAGCAGTCACACTGAAAAGAAGTCAAAAGAAACAGATGAAAATAATTCTCATAATGTATATTACTTAGCCCAATATATACGAAATATCATATCAACATGTAATCAATGTGAAAAAATTATTAATGATACACTTCTGCATCATTTTATTGTACTAAGTCTTTGCATTTCTTCAGCGTCTGTCTATTTTACTCTTCAGTACATCTCAATTCAGATGAGCCACGAATCAAGTGCTCAAGAGTCACATGTGGCAAGTGGCTACCATATTGGACAGCACAAGTCAAAATGATGAATTGAGAAGAGGTACTGATGGAGTCTTTACAAGATAGGAGGCGTTCACTTAGGATCTACAGTCAATGAGAAATGCCATGAGCTGTTGAGAAGACTATAATAACTTGTCTTAACACGATGAGGATAGAGATTGGGGAGAAGGAGATGAGAAAGCAAGAGGAAGGCTGGTTTCTGTGATGCAGAATCAATGGAGCAAGAGCAGCAGGACTTTGTGACTGATGAAACATAAAAAAGTAAAGAACAGAGGAATAAACCACAGTTTAAGGTTATTACCAGGACAATATATAACTTAAGGAGTACCAGAAGAATAAGAAGAAGGAAGTTGGAGAGAGAGATCGGTCCAAGGAGGAGACGGAGTTTTCTTCAACCATGTAATTTCAGGCGCTTGCAAGTTCATCTCATTGGAGACACGGTTTGGAGCAAGGATGAAAGATAAGGTCTAGCAAAGCAGCTTTTGGGCGCAATGCCATCAAGTTGGTTGAGACTTGGGAATGGATGACAACTAAAATTGTCAAGGTGGATGAAAATAAGAATGATTCCAGAATTTGATCTTGGGAGTTCCAGAGTAAGCAATGCAGGACAAAAAAGTTGTAAGGTTGGTAGGAAGAAAAACTAAGAGATTGTGAAAGTCAAGAGGGAAAACGATTTCAAGACAGAAAGGGACAGAAAGCAGAAGACAATTTGAGGTAGCTGAAAACTGAGGAAAGTCCTCTGGACATGGTTAGGAAGCCATCTCAGGAGCAGCGAGAACCTTTTGTCAAGGCTGGAGGGAAAAGAAGGATTTCCATCAGCCGAGCTCTCTCCTGACCCCATGGCTTTCAAGCCTTGGAGCAAGAGGCTGACTGAAGATGTCTGGACTGAGAAGCCTGAATTTTTCCAGCAAATACAGTCCCAGCAGGAATCCCGGCAGAAGAAAAGAGAGACGAACCAACACAGAATGGGTGGAGCTCTGGGCGATTCTTGATTAACGGCCAATGTAAAGAAAACCCAGAAATAAGCCAAGTGACAGGATGTAGGGAAATTCACAGGAAGAGTACGCAGCACCGAAAACCATTGTGAAACCGTTATTTGGTCTTTGTTAGAAGACAAGCAGAAAAATGTGAATTAAAAAGATAATTTGTCCTATAAGAACTTGTATTTTTTCCAGTATTTTATTTCTTACCTTAAGGGATGGGCAAGTATGGAATGTGTCCAGTGGAAAGTTGCCTTTAAGTTTTTGCATATTTTTGAAAGGGAAGCGGAGAACAGTGGCCTGAAAGCACTTGAAACTCAAGCGGCCTGAACTCTGATCCAATATTTTTTCTCCTTCAAGCCGACTTATTCCATTATAATACAAGCATCAATATGCAGTATCTAGTCATTTGGGAAAAAAATTGGGGGATTTTAGCTTTGTCTTTGCTGAAATAGCTTGGAGATAATGGAGTCAAAATTAAAACTAATAAGAGTTAAGTCATTCAGTTCTGATAGTTAAGTGAATACCTTATTCATGGACACAAGATTTACGTTGGGTTGTATCTGGCAACTGTCAGAGTACAGGGTGTGGAATTTATTCGGCTACAAAAGTCCCTTGAAATTGCCCGCAATTTCATAAAACCTTAGGAGTTCAGACATGCACAAATGTTTCTGAAATCTTTGGAAGACAATGACCTAGATTACTTCTTGGGCTGAAAATGACGAAGTTGGATTTTCTGTTTCATTCCTAAGGAGGAATTTGACCTATGAAAGTGAAAAGTGATTGGGGTGCTTCACAAAGGGTGAGGTAGAAGGTGAGTGAAAACATTACTTAACTGGGAAGAAGACGCTAATTCTGTTCTGGCAGGAATAGAGTAGTGCCAAAGGAAATGCAAATGAAGATATCAAAATAGCTTAAACCACATCAACTATTTTATTTCTAAATGTTCTAAGTTCCTTTGTCTCTCATGGTCAGTCTTAGAGACTCATACTAGATCTGTGGATGTCCTCTTATCCTTTCTACACCTGGACACATTTTAACAGTTGAAAAATAAGCAAAGATGAGATATGAGATACACAGTTAATCAATAATTTCAAACAGGGAAAGGAATATGTAAGTCAAAGAGTCTAGTGTGTCAAGATATTCATCAGACATCATGCTTGTTAGAAACGGCTTGTTCATTTTTATCTAGAGATGAAATAGCTTTTATTATTCACACGTGTGGACACACACCTTGTTGTTTCAGGAAGCACCAAAATCAGACAGGCAGATTACTAGATAAACTCAAAGACTGGTATTCTGATTAAATTGGCAGTTTCTAAATGTCAAATAGATTAGTTTATCCCCAATCATTGTGGGGCAACCTAATCACAGGCTGTCCCTTCACATTGTTTAAATAAAAATATGTTGGGGGATAATCTCTTAAAGAATAGCAGCCTCTAAAAAAAAAAAAGGTAAAAAAATTTAGATTGGTTTCCTCACCCTTTGAAATTAGACAAAACCTCTTGAGTCTTCACCCCTGCACACAATGCCTCGTAGCCTTTGTGGGACTGAATGAATTCGGTGTCAGAGTGGACACTGATCATTTTCCTCAAAGCCAGTAGTAATTATTTGCACAAGGATTCTGTTTTATACTGTAAAAATAAGTTTATATTGACAAAGTCTCTATTTCTTAGGGCATTTACCAGAACAGATACTACCGTTGTAGCCATGGTGCTATTTAGGGTTCCAGTTCTTTAATGGTATTCTTAAGGGCTTCATGAGGTACCTGAACTTCGGAAACAGTCATTGAGATTCTGCGCGTGTACCATTTTCTGCAGCCAAACCCAAAACTTTAATCAGATTCTCCAGGAATCACGTCTTAAGAATGACTTAGCATCCCATTAAAAATGTACGTGTACTGCATCAATATTACCAGTAGATGAATAAAGATGTTTACCACAGTATTAAACAAAATAAGGTAGATCTTTCCATCAAACAAAAACAATAATATGCACTCACCGTTCAATTCAGTGCCAGTGTAAGCCTCCTTTCGGATTAAAATTAACAGTTTCACATTGTGTCTTTAGTCTTATCAGAGACTCCCAAAGTCAACAGCAGCGCAGTATGGGAAACCTTGGTTGTGTAACTTCTGCTCTTACTCTCTCGGAAACAGCGAATGGCATTTTCTTGCAGCCCACTCCCCCATCATCAGAACCACCTATTCGCATCACTGGGATTTTCGAAACAGCAACCAAACACCGTAATAAACGGTGTACGGTTTTTACCGGTGAGGTGGCACTTATTTGACAAAGCACGCCCGTCTGGGTTCTGTCTGTCACGACCACTGTTGTATTTTACTGTCATTATTTTCTTATGTACAAATTCTTCTCATAATAAAGAGTAAGTAAACCGAGGACAAAAATCCCACTTGGAGGAATTCCGCTTAGAAGCCGTCTGGGAGATGCCCCTGACGCCGGGTCCTCCGAGGAGAGCAAGAATCACCGGCCCCGCGGTTCGCCCTGCGGCAGAGCCCGGCTCCCCTGGCCCCCGGCGCTGCCCGCCCGCGCCCACCGGCCGAGCCCCCAGCCGAGCCCGGGCGAGCGCACGCCCACGTGTGCCCGCGCTCTGGACAGTACACGGACCCCGCGGCGCTGCGGCCGGACGCCGCCCACCCCGAGGATTGGCCGGCGCGGCCCGGGCGGTCCGCGCGGGAGGCGGGCTCGGGTGGGGGTCGGCGAGCGCGGGGGAGGGGAGGGGAGGGGAGGGAGGGGGTGAAGGGGGCGGCGCCACCCGGCCCGGGCCGGCCCCGCCCCCGGCGCGGCTACACTAGCGGCGCCCACGTGCCCAGCCTGCCTTCTGCAGCGCGGCGACCCGGGCGCTCCTCTCCGCGCGCAGCAGCGAGGCGGCGGCCGCTCCCTCAGCCTCCCGGAGCCGCGGGCCCCGACGCGCTCCAGCCGCTCGCCCACCTCCGCCCCCTCGGCGCGGCCCTCGCGCTGCCCCAGTAAGTTGCCAAGTGTCCGGCGGCGCGGCGGGGCCGGAGCGGGAGCGCTGGGGCGGGGGCGCCCAGGGCCGCGTCCAGCTGCGCGCAGCTGTCCGAGGCCGCGCTCCGGCCCCTCGGAGACGGGGAGCGCCCCGGGCTGCGCCTCGGCCCGTCCGGCCGCCGCGCGGGGTCGCGGGAGCTGGGTCGCTTTGGCCACGCTTGTCCTCAGGGGCCCGGGGCACCCCTCTGCAGACGGGCTGGCAGGCTCCCCCCTCTGCACACTGGCGGGCCCCTGAAGTCGCCTGCCGCTCACTTGAGCTTCTTGGTTAAATATAGAACACCGCTCGGAGCTCTGGAAGTCTTGTCACAGCGTGACCTGCCCAGGACTGGTGGGACAGGTAAAATGGCCCGTCGTGGTGTTTGAGGGTATTCTAAAGTAAATGGGTGCAGTTTTAAACCCCTTTGAGGTGGCTGTGCTTTTTAAAGCCTATTTCGTGCAGTCTTCAGCCTTGAACTCCAAATGCCATTCTTGACTTTAAGGGAATCACTAAGCCCATCAACCCCGGAACACCCGTTCCTCCGGAGAACTTTCCAACTTTCGTATATGCGTATCCGAGGCATGGAGTAATACATTCAGAGACTGTAGCTGGAAGGGATGTAACAGAAATCCTCTCACGGAATAGATACCATTCCAAGTGGGAGCAGTACCTAGATTTTAGGAGTAAAACGTTCAAATATTTCAAATACTCAAACTTTCAAATATGCATGCAGAACTGTTTTTAAAAAGCATTTAGGTGACTCGTTTAGGTTTGGTAATAAGATTTATCTAGTCGTTTGTACAGAAACATCCTTTTCATGAGGGGATATGGTCAGATTTTACTCAAGTCGAGTTTTCAGAATCCTGGCCGGGGACCTGAGATTCAAAGTTAGCATGTATGTGGCCTCTGAGTTGATACTTTTTCATTCTTGTCCCAGCCAGTCTTTAAAACTTCTGTCGCTTCTTTTCTCCCTCAGCATTAATAATTAATTAGCTGCTCAGGAAATTGCAAACATTTGTGCTTGTAGCCTTTTTTAAGAGGATGTGCAGGGCAAGACTATGCTAATTATATACTTAGGGTTGCTTTTCCCTTTTTGTAATAGTGAAGCTTTTTTCTTTAAATCGCACAAAAGTTTAACATGAAGTGGTTTCTCAGTGCAGAAGAACATACGCATTTTTTGTTTCTCCCTTTACTGAAAAGTTACCCTGGGTGACTCCGGGAAGCCACATTATTTGTTAGAATTTGTCAAGCTTCCTCCTTTACCCCTCTCTTGGTTTCCACCCTGTGCTTTGATTAGGGGGATGTCATTTACCTTAAGGCATTTTAATCTTTTCGGATGTGCCGTGGCCTTGGGGCCCAGAGTAAAACTGCGTGGTATCTGCAAGGATTCAATTTGCAGAATCCTTGGCCTCGTTTAGCACGCCAGTAAAGCCCTTTTGATTCCAAAGCCTCTAATCCTTATCCCTGGATTTAGAGGCTGGAAGGAGAGAAGTGGTAGCTGTTGGAGTTAAGAAAGTCTGAGAACACTGGAGTTTTTCATCTTGTATCCTCATACGTTTTTGTCATCTGGACATACGTGTCTGAGGGATTTTTAAGTTCCTGTTTCTTGGTTTCTCCTGCAGGCCTGCTCACCTTCTCCAAGTAGGGGTGCCTGGTCTCCATTCTAGATGGCCCACCTCATTCTCAGGCTTCCTCGCTAATTTATCATTGTTTCTCCTGGAGCCCTGGTCTGTGGCCACTTCTGCTTTTTCAGCCCTACTTTTTTCAAATGGACTTTCCTCCGTAATTTTCCCTTGGTGACTTCATGATTTAGCCTAGTTTCCGTCTTTCCTCTGTTTTGTTGCACTTGCTTGCTGTTTCATGTATCCATATCTATCTACCTGTTTATGTATTTTTTTTTAGTGTTCAGAGCCATCTGCTGGTTTCTTTCTGATGCCCTGCAGAGACCAACTTTCAGAACAGAACCTTGAAAACAACCCTATGTTGCTATTTGTTTCATTGTTTCTCCAGATATGAACACACTGATTTCATGGACTGGCTTCTTGAGGACTGCTTACTGCATGTCAGACATTTACAACAAAAGCAATGTTTTCCTTTGAATGTATTTTCTGAATATTCACATGCTTAGTACAGTGTGCCTATTTGAATGTTTTGTCATCCAACTGAATACTGAAAAACTCAGTTAACTGATACCACGTGTTTAAATGGTTTTGAAAATCTATGTGGTTAACTCATTTCTACACCTTAAATCTGAATATTCAAAGCCATGTAGATTTAGCCTTGATGAGAAGAAAAATTATGACATTGTTCTTTTCATTGTCTTCTGTTTAATAGCTTTTCATTCTACCGCCTAACACAGTGTCTGGCACATAACACATGCTCTTTATTGTTGAGTGAATGCCATTGATTTTAGTGATTTGAGAAAGAGTATCACGTCTGTCTTCAAAAGTCTATTCCTGCGTTGAAAATTACTGAGTACCTACTCTGTACCAGGCACTGGACATCCAAAAGTAATGTGTAGCTCCAACTTTGGAGAGGTTCTGCAGTCATTTTTATATTTGGGAAACCCTCCATTGATGGATTTTAGGAGTAGTTTTTTGTTTTGTTATTTTATGTAAAGCAACAGCACCTATAAACAGATGACTTTAATACTGTCTACCCCAAAAAGCAAGCAAGGAACACATTGTCTAAAACATGAAGATGGTTCTACTTACTATTTCATCATCCAAAGCACATGGGCTTGGTGTTTTTATTTTACTGGTAGTTGCTAATTTGTCCTGACTCTTCTTTTATTTTCTTTTAATGGCCCTGCTGGCTGTTTTTGAAAAAGTGATGTCTGTGACTCTGGAAATGTAGATGCTATGGACACAACCAAACCAACAGCCGGGGGTTTATTCCCACCAGGCTGTCACAGCTAAGATCATCAGAGCATGCTTTACCTATTTTTCTTGTCCAGTTTAGGAAAACTAATTGTTATATGTTAATCTGTGGAAGCAAGCAGCACACTATTATTTTTCATGTGCTTATGGGCTCTTTGCAACTTGAAGTTGTTGTGAGAATGGTCTCTGCTGCCATCAAGTTAACCTTCTCATTGGTAAGTACAATTAATATTGATTGGCTAAAGATTTGAGTTAATGTGGTTTTTGTTTAAAAGTCTGGATTTGAATATGTGGGTCATATCTCCTTTGTTTGTGTGTAGACTTTGGATGTTTCTCTTCTGAAAAGTCTCTGGTTCTCAGTTTTTCTGGTTGTTGTATGAATGTGAATACTTTGTTGAAAGTTTCAACATTTCTTTCATTGAAGATTGAATCATCAAGCTGGGGTGTCCTATGTGATGACTCAGTGTTGCACGTGTCATGCACGTTTTTAATTTTATGTCTTCTCCTTATCCTGCTACAAAAAATAAAAAGATTAAACCCATATGCCCACACCTATTCTAGTACTGCATACTAGCACCTCTCTTCAGAACTTGAGCATCGCCTGGGATTCAGCAATGAGGTGGATGATATAAGAATATTTCATAACCTTTCTTCCAGGAGTTTAAAAAAAAAAGCCATGACTGTTGTATTCATTTTTGGAATATTTTGTGAATAATACACAACAAAGAACTTTTATGTTTCTTGTTGATTCTTGCTAGTTTTCCCACAGTTGTGGAGAAAATTCCTTTCTTTCCTTAGGCCACCCAGGCTTCATTAAGGCTCCCTAGGTCTTCATACAGTTATACCCGATTCAATGCTGTTTGTGCCGTCAAAGCCCGTTTCCTTCCAGTGGAGACCTAGTGATCACAGAGCTTGATGTCACCAGGGATGTTGAATGATGCTGTAATGAAGATGTTCTCATTTTATATTTCTCCTGTTGCCCTGTTTTTTTTTCTTTTGGTCAGATTTTAAGATAACTGAATCTTTCCACTTAGAAACTGATGCTTGTCTCTTCCAAAAGACAAGTAATAACATAAACCTTCAAGCTCACTTTTTATTCATTCTACTCCTGTGTGGGCAGAAAGATGTTATGTGAGTTGGTGCCTTGATCCTAATTAGAAGAAAAAAGTTAGTTGGTTAGGGTCTTGTCTTGATTTGGCTCTGGATATCTAGCTGTCATCTTGTAAATGATGATAATGATGCTAGTCGCTAGTGAAATTAAGTTATTTTATATTGAACCGTAAGGAAAAACATGGGTTATCTTTGCATGTTCAGCCTTATTTGTTTACTCCCTGAATATGAACTCAGGGCAGATTTTCAGAATGCAATTCAATTTCTACTTTTAAAAAATCACACCAATATCTCTAGAACTGGAAGTATATTTGAGTGGTAGGAGTGGAAGTCATCTCTGTATCACATGCAAAGTGTATTTTTTCAAAGCATATGAATTCTGTGGGTTGTCTTCCCCACAACCCCTGTTCATCCGGTCTGGTTTCTAAAAGAAGGTATCCATTTGGTGGAAACAATTGAATTTGATTTTTGTGAAACTAGTATTCAGAGTTTATAGTTTTTAGCAATTGTATGTGCAACCAAATTACTGAGTACTGTTTTGATGCATTGGGATTCCCTTGGAATAGGTAATGTGACTTTGATCTGAAGAATATCCTAGAAGATCATCTATTTGGAGTTTTCCATGATTGAAGGCTAGTTAATCCATTTTGGATGAATGTGTGTGTTGTAAATATAGATGGCCCAGATCTAGAGTCTGTGGAGAACCAAAGAATAAATCAGTGACTTGGTCCCTGTCCCCTCGGCACTGACCATCAACCAAAGGGTTGACGAGTGCACACGCCGTGGGGAGAGAAGGATAAAGCTACCCTCGGAGCCATACCCTGAGCTGAGGGATAGTAGCGGGAGGAGAGAGGACAGTCTGTACTAAACTTCTCTTTGTTTAAATGTGTGTTGTGTTCCTGACCTAGACTAAATGCCCTGTCAATCACCATCACAGTTACTGTTACTGCTATTAAAACCATGATCACCCTTCCTCCTCCAGTTGCTCTTTGCTGAAACTTGGGTCACTTGGACTTAAATGCTGGCCGAGCATTTATGCACCAGAACTTGCATTTGGGAGGGTGATAATACCTATTAATCATTTGGCAGAATTGCCTGTCATGTATTATCCTGGGACTCAAGAAAATTATGATGTTTAACTGCAAATTCAAACGATTCTGAAGGGTCTTAGAGGAAAGTAAAAACAAATTAGGAGATTATATTTTAGGTGGAAAATTTGAAGAATAAAGTCTTTCCAAAAATGCAGTCAAGTTAAGAACATGAGATTATCATAAGCTCTCACTCTGACAGTTGTTACATTGGTTAAGCTTGATACATTTACACACACTTAATGAGTTTAAAACCCATCAGGGACCTTGTCAGGAATGGAAAGATCACAAGAGGTCTTCAGCCATCCATTCCACTTT
The DNA here is from genome assembly GCF_048564905.1 of Vicugna pacos. NCBI lineage: Eukaryota > Metazoa > Chordata > Mammalia > Artiodactyla > Camelidae > Vicugna > Vicugna pacos. The sequence goes on from NC_133012.1 coordinate 15,608,397, forward strand.
CACTTCTACAAGAGTCCCTCTGAAGATAGAAAAGCGGACCCCATCTAGCTGCAACACTAGTTTAGTGTTGATTCCAGTCTTGGCCTTCACCTTAGAATGGACAAAAGACTGATTAAAAAAAAAACAAACTGGTAGCTGAAGAGATAATTTCTATTCCATGTTAAAGAGGGAAGAGTTCTTTTGGAAGGAAACACATTCAGTTCAGTGTCCTACCGTTGACCTAGTGGAAAAAAAATGTTTTAAAAGAAACTGTATAACTGAAAATATATTTACTGTCATGTTCAATTCTTGTCACACTCAGCTCTCCTGTTGTGCAAGTAAGGTTTCTGTGAAGACACAGAGCTGGGCACCACTGCTTCATCTTCCAGGTTTAGGGTCTATTAAATGTACCTTTTGAAAAAACATCTGAGAATTGTTCCTGAGAGCCGGTGGATGTAGGGGAACAGGCAGTTGATTTCCATCCTCAGTCTACTAGGCAAATCTATATTTAAAGGCACCCTGGGGTGAATCCATTTCTATGAGGGAGAATCACTTTGCAAGGTTTTTATGTAGTGGACCTCAGATGCTCAGAATTCCATTAACCGTAATTCTTTATTTGCAGGACACTTTGTTATGCCATTATTGGCTCACATATGGCCAGTAAATATTACCCATTTAAGATTCTTGGGCCGAGTGGTAGGTGGATGTCATAGTATTATTTTAAAATAATATATGAATAAATGAAATTTAAAATGAATTTCCCCTAAGTAAATCAGTAAATAAATTTTTTAAAAATTCTCTTTAATGTTTTTTCCTTTGAGGAGAGAATATCTGTATTGAATGAAGTTTTCCTTTCCTTCAGGAAGACAGCTTTCTTCAGACAGTGATTTTTTTTTTTCCTTCTAAAATTCCATAATGTTCTGGGTCTCTTGAAGCAAAGGGTACTTCTATTTTTGCAGGGGGCTCATAGTCCACAGGATGTTTGCAGTTTGCTTAGGTGCTTGTCCTGATAAAAATCCAAATGAAAACTTCCTGATAGTTTGTATCAACTTGAGTATGAATTCCTCTGGGAAAAGCCTGTGCGCACCCCCACCCCCAAATTCAGGCTGCTCTGTATAGACTTTCTATCTGCTTTAATGATCATATTAAACATAATACTATTTTATATTTGTGTTTGAATTCAACACCAAGTTTTAAGTGATTTCTTTAATTCTGTTGTAATTTGGGCAATTGTTTGGGAGACATTTTCGGGAGACTGGGGTGAGCATTGACACCCTGTCCTGAGGGCTCTGGAACACTGTAAAGTGCTTGGGCCACAGTCAGAACTTACCTTTGTTCCCTGGCAGCCTGAGCAGGAAAACAAAGTCAAATTGACTGTGATTACTTAGGCAGAGTGAGATTGCTGTTTCAGTTTTTAGGTTTGACGGTTTTGCATTGATCTGGGCTTTTAGGAAGGGGTTGACAGAAGGGGTAACAACTTTCATCCAAGTTAAAACCTACGGAGAGTTCAGTGTTTTCATCCCTTTGAAATTACATGGCCCCGCTGAGCTTTTCCATGAGCCTCGGCGCCTGGAGTAAATACTGAGCACCAGCTCCACGCCCGGGGAGGCTGCGCCCGCAGTGGTGAGTGAGACGCTGGTGGGGCTCCGACTGTAGTCTCGAGCTTCGTGGTGCTCAGAGTTACTGCTTTCCTCTCTTTGGCTTCCTAAAATCTGTATTATTTACATAAATATATTTGGAGGAGAAAGTCAAGGTCATGTTCTTCTTCATAGAACATATGAATGTGAACAACATGAGGGCAATGCTGACTGAGCAGTCTGGAAATTTACCTGTGCAACTCCTGAAAGACTGGACGAGTGACTCAACTGGGAGAATCCAGCAGATTCAGGCTGAAAGAGAAAAGATTACCTCGACTTACTGTCTTTTCTAATGAAAAGCTTCACGACAAGTTCATACAGTTCTGATCAACTGTATTTGGACTAATGGTACTTGTAGTTCTTTGATACACAGAGAAGGTACTCCTCCTCCTTTAATAGTCTTTTTATTCTGATAACATTTCTACTCAGTGGAAGAAAGAAGAACCACACATACGCATGTGACGTGTCCCCACCCCAATAATTTCTTGTAAGTTTCTGGGCGTTCAAGGATCCCTGAATTCTAACCAATGGACGCCCAGGGTTTCTGGAACCCAGGATAAAAACCCTGCAATTCAGAAGCCAGCAACTGTCTTAGGAGGCAGTCCTTTGGGGCAGGGTGGGGCCTTCTTGGTCTTACCTCCTTTCCTCTTGTTGATAAAAGATTGCTTTGGCCTCCAAGGAGGAGCTGAGAACAGGCTCAGGGGTAGGTGTGGTCCTGGAGGGCTCCAAGTTAAGGAGCTTGGACAATAAGGCAATGATGACTGTTCCCATTTGTGCACGGTGGAAGCAGTTCACTGGCCTCAAAGGAACACGATGGACTTTAGTTGTCACCAGTGTCGAATTCCTCCAAAATTCCCAGAATTCTTTCCTCCAAATTCTGCTGTTCACAGATTTCAGTGTCTACCTACGGACCAGGAAATCTGATTCTAAGTTTAGCTGAGATCATCTTAACTGAGTAATTATAGATATACACACAAATGGGAAGGAAAAAAAATAAGAATAATCAATGCTCTCTTTTCTTCCCTAAAATTGGAGCATCTTTAGAGTGACATTTGAAATCCAGCCTTATGGCTCAGTGTCATTCTGACGTGGATCCTCTTGTAGAAATCTCTGGAATTTCATAAGCTTACATTTTAATAGAACTACAGAGATCATAGTAAAGACAGAAGCATCACTGCAGAGCCTTGTCAGCTTTCGTTAGTGTAGAGTAACTGAAAGCTTTCCCCTCTTATGTGTCATGTCTGTGTGACCACGTGCCTGATGAGTAGCAGCAAGGCAAAGTGAAGGACTGTTAAGTTGGCTTCTCTACTGAAATTCCTATCTTTTGCAAAACTTGCTTTATAAGTGGCTAAGATCTGTAATGTTCTGCTGCAGAAAGCCCTCTTTTAAATGCATTACATTTGTGACCTCGTGGTTGTGTAGGTGGAGCAGGACTTGTGTATGCAGTGTTCATCCAGCAAACAGCACAAAGCACATTTACATGCCGTGGAGAAACAGTGGGCGTTGAGAAAAATTTGTAGTACTAGAGCTTTGAAAACATATCCTGGGCTGGGGCCTGTTTTAAACTGTCCTGAAACTTAGAATTTCACCTTTAAAACAAAAATCACTTTTTCGCTAGATGATAATACATGGATAAGGCACAGCACCTTGGAAATTTGGTTAAAAATGGTGAGACACTTGTGATAGCTGGTTTTGTTTTCCATGCTGTAAACTTAACAGAACATGGAAATCTGTCTCGTGGGCCGTTTCTGAAGCTTTGGAAGCTTTTGCCTCCTCTTTTTATAGGATAAGAAATTGAGATCTTAAGAGTCATAGCTCATCTGAGGGCAGACATCTAGGGGCAGAGTTAAGACTGGATTTTAAGCATTTCGACTTAGCCAAAGCACTGAATTATATCAGGCCATTCTGCTTTTGTGAAAGCAGGTCATAATCGCTTTAAAGCACTACTTACATGGTAGGCATTTTGTACGTGGGGCTCAAAATACAATTTTAACTTGAAAGTTTTTAAATTTTTAAGTTTCTTGGAAAGCAACGTATTTGAATAAGAAAGACATTTTAGTAATAGTGAAATGCTTATGATGTGCACAGTTTTATTAAATAGCATACTTTTCGCCCAAAAATGAAAAAAATGTAATCTTAACCTATAAATAAAAAAGACTTTACATGTGGGTTCTAAGCCATCTAAAGTCATTAGAATTTATAGTTGGTAAGTGGTGCTGTTAAACAAGGTGTTTGGAGTGCTGTTGTGCTATCTTTAGGAAAAAAGCTGAATTTTTACTTTTTTCTGATTATCATAGGTAACAGATGGTTTGCACTTAGTTCAGTGAACCAAACAAAAAAAGAACAGAGTTTGCATAAAATTTCTGTTGATAGTGCACTTTATCTCACTGAAATGGATCTTATGAACTTTCTGGATAATGAATAGCATATTTACATTATTCTGACCTTTTTTGCTACAGAGCACACAAAAAAATGTGAAGGACAAACAACCCAGCATTATCATTTTTAAAGTTGTTCTTGTGAGTTATTTAAGTTATTTTTCTCTTCTAACTGCATTGGTAACTCTGGGTATGTTGCGTGCTCTGACTGCTTCTGAAACTGATAAATTGTTTCAGTGACTTTCAAAGTGAAGACACTATTTATCTCCTTGAACTACTGGAAATAGTAGTAAATTAATTTTTATAAAGATTTTAAACCTTAAAGCCTCAAGAACCCACATCATCTGGCTGATCCCAACTTTGAAAGAACTAAGTACAGTTGCAATCTAGTGTTTGATTGATTCCCCATCACCGGCCAGTTCAGAGTGGTTGATTAATGCTGGTGTGTGGTGGCCAAAGAGGGAGGTGATGGTGGCATAAGGTGGGCAGGATGGTGTTACTGATGTGGCAGAAATTGACTAGTAATGAATACAGGTGGCAGTATAGCAGTTGGTACCGATGGTAATTGAAGGTTCCAGCCTCTTCTGTTTTAGGGACGGGTCTTTGTCACATAGAATTTTAATTCACCACATAGTAGACCAGGGGAATCAGTAAAGCTGAGCTATGTAATTTCACTTCTAACCTTGCATGCGTGAATCAGAATTCAGACTGTTTTCAAGAATTGGAAGAAAAATACTCATTTTATTGAACTAAGTATAATTTCTACTGAGTGACATAAAAGGGGAAAAAATGCAAAAATCTTTATTTTTTGCTTCCCCACCCCCCGCCAAAATGATTTATGTAGAATAATGTTTAAGGCAAAGAAGGTAATTCTTCTCTAGTATTCTCTTGAACAGAACTTCTACTGCAGTTATTTCCTTAATTTTCCACATCTTTAAAGGTATAATATATAGGTTGCTAGTTTTAATAAATCATGAGATCCTAGGCTCAGAAGAAGCCTATACATTTCATTTCAAGCAGAATCATGCCTAACCATTCCTCGTGGGTGTGGGTCACATGCAAGAGTGAGCTGGAGTTTGTATGTGTGCTGACAGCTGCAGAGAAATCAAAATTTCCTAACTAGTATCATAAATGACAGTATTTTCTTTTTTTAAATTGAGTTATATTCGGTTTACAATGTTGTGTCAGTTTCTGGTGTATAGCACAATTTTTCAGTCATCCATGAATATACATATATTCATTTTCATATTCTTTTTCACCGTGAGCTACAAGATCTTGAATATATTTCCCTGTGCTATACAGTATAAACTTATTTATCTATTCTATATAAGTATTTTCGTATTTTAAAAAATATTGGGACTATAGCTGTAGAAAACAATCAGCATTTTCTCCTTAACTTCTTGATACCCAATACTAAATGTTGATTTTTTTTCCAACTCTTATTTTAGTGCTTAGGAGAAGAGGGGCTTAGAGCATCAGAAGACCCCTTAAGTTCCTTTCCTGCTCTAGAAGAAAAACAACAAGTAGCCCATTCTCACTTATTTTCCCCTAGGTTTTCCCACCAAGAGCTTCTTGACATGTCTTCTGACCACACCCAGTATGAAGCCACTCACAGATGCTAGAGGCCCTGATGTGTAGCTGGGAGGTCCTACAGCGGTGGCGGCTGGGGACTATTGAGGATAATGCAGTTTATAGTCCAGAGCATTTCTGGTGGGCTCTAGGTTTTCTCCTCCCTCCTCGCCCTCCTCTGCCTTCAGCTTCCTCCCTCCACCTCCTCCCTCTCCTTCCTCCTCCTCCCTCCTTATTATTCTTCTTCTTTTACTGGGACGTGTGAATGGGCAGTTAAACCTAGTTAAACCTGAGCCTAGTTTTCGCCAGAGACCCATCAGTCAAGGCGGACCACACTCTGGTGTCTCCCTTAAGTGGCTGCTGTCCTTGGCATGTATGTTGTTTTCTTCTTTGGACACGATCAGCCTTGAAGAGCACTGCTGCGTGCACCTGGCAAAGGCTTCAGGAGCACAGTGGTGTGCGTGTGTGTGTGTGTGTGTTGTGGGGGGTGGGGACCACTCATCGGCCTCTGCTTTGTGGCACAGGAGCAGAACCCTGCCTTCCTCCTGTCCCGAATCGTCTTCCTGCCCTCCCTTTCCCTCAGTCTTGACTCAGTGCTCGCTTTAGGATAATTGGCAACTTTCTCAGAACTATGAAAGCAAACCCAACAGTGGATACAGGGAGTAATTCTGTAACTTTTTAGAAAAAGCTGTGTCTTCATTTGTGGTATCAGATTAATTTTGCATGGAAGAGCACTTTGTAGTTACTCTGAAAGACGGCCACTGTTGTGTTTTCTCAAGACGTCAGCCTCTCTGTTAGTCATCACTTTCTAGTCATCACTTTTCTGAGTAACTTTTAAATGGGGCTGGAAAGGGCTCAGTTCATAATCTGAATTAGAGTAACAGAGCTACTCCTTTTTGAAACCCTGTTGTTACCAGTTACTACATTTGTTAGTGTAAAAATTATTCACAGGGTAGAATTTGGTGACTTTGTAGTCAAGTAACACTATCTCTGAAGCATTAATCGTCATGTGTATATTAAAATTATTACACTTAAAAAAAATCTACAGGCAGGAGATATTTTAGATCAGCATTTTCAAGGATAATAACCATTTTATATGGACTTACTGTTTTTTCAAACAAAATTTAATATCTTTATATAAACTATTAATAGATACCTAAATACAGTATGTTTTTAAAATAAAATCATACGTGTATATAGCTGTATTCATAAAGTAAACTAATCAAAAACGATACAGCAGTGGTCACAGCAAGTCCGAAAAAAAGTGAAGATATTCCTCTGAATTCCATGTTTCATTGAGCGTCAAAACTCATCAGCCTTTTAGTCCTTTTCTTGTACTTTACTCTGTCTCCACATTCTCTGCATCAGGTTGGATCCTGGATCTTACATCACTTTCTGTGTCACGTTCTCCACAGGTGTATATCATTGGCTGCTGCTCTGGTGGTCAAACATCCTGCTGGATGTCTGTTATCATTCCCACGTAGTGCAGAGAAACTTCTGTGCTTCCAGATTCTGGCTCGCTGCACTGTCCTACGTGGGCTTAACTGTTAAAAGGCGCTAAACTAGGGGCATTACAAAGACTAAACAAGAACCCTCTTTGTTGAAAAAATTTTCCATTTACAACTTAGGCTCTGAAAGTTAGAATTTAGAGAGTTGGAACCCATATTGGGGCCACCAAAGTTCGTGTCAGTCCACCTCTTGACAAACTGTGACATACGGCACCAATTATTTCACGGCATTGTTTGCCCTTAAGGAAACGAAATCTTCGGCTCATTGACCGAAAAATAAACTTTATAATTTTTACCTTTATTTCTTTGAAAATATGTGGCCACTCCAGTTATAGAATGCTCACTCGCCAGGTGCAGACCTTTTCTGTGTCCTTACAGACACAGAGTTCTAAAAGGACATGTTCTTTGAGCTCTTGTGACTTGTATTCTAGGTCAGGCTTATTGGCGTCTCTGTGCCTAGAGCAGAATAACAAGTGACACGACTCTTTTCAAAGTCCTACAGACATAGAATTCCAGTATGTGTCATTGAAAAGTGCAGTCATCTTCGGTATCTGCAGGGGATTGGTTACAGGATGCACCTGGATACCAAAATCTACGGATGCTCAAGTCCCATAGTCAGGACTCTCCGTCCGAGACCCAGCAACCAACCGTGGATCGTGTAGTACTGTGGTATTGACTGAAATAATCCACGTGTAAGTGGATGCATGCAGTTCAAAGCTGTGTTGTTCGAGAGTCAACTGCAGAACCCCAAGTGGTTCTGGAGTTAAATATATATTGCCTTACTCAACACTGTTACAGTGTTGTTGTTGTTGTTTTTTTTTAATTAAAAAATTTTAAATTGTGGTAACTTACAGAGAACAAAATTTACCATCTTAACCGCTTTTAACTCTGCATTTCAGTGGTGATCATTCACATTGTTGTACCACCAATCTCTCACACTTTTTCATCCTGTAAAACTAAAACTCTGTACTCATTAAACATTGATTCCCCGTTTCCTTCTTTCCCCATCCAAGGCAACCATAACTTGATGAATGTGACTACTCTTAGATACCTCATGTAAATGGAATCGTACAGTATTTGTCTTTTCATGACTAAGTTATTTCACTTAACATAATATCTTCCTTTGTGTTGTAACGTGTGTCAGAATTTCATTTTTAAGGCCAACCAATATTCCACTGTATGTATACACCACATTTTGTTTATCCATTCATTTGTTAAAGGATACTTGAGTTGCTTCGACCTCTTGGGTACTGCTGCAGTGAACGTGGGCGTGCAAATATCTGAGTCCTGCTTTTAATTCTTTTGGGTATATACCCAGAAATGGAATTGCTGGATCATATGGTCATTTTATGTTCAATTTTTTAAGGAATTCCCGTACTGTTTTCCATAGCAGCTGCACCATTTTATATTCCTTCCAACATTGCACAAGGGTTCCATTCTCTCCACATCCTTGCCAACACTTACTATTTTCTGTTTTTTTTAAATAGCCTTCCTAATAGGTGTTAAAGTGTTTTTATAGTTTAAAATTTGCTTTAAACTAAATAAAGCAAATAAACAAACAAGCAAAAAACCAAAATGAGGTGTTTTAATTTCATTCACACAAAAAGAAATTTAAAACCTTGCCTGGTTATTTTTCTAAATTTTTAGAAGTTTCCCTTTGTCTCAGGATACATTGCCTTTTATGCACATCTACATAATAGTGTAGGTCAGAGAGGAAAATCCTGGGCTCATCTCACCCCACAAACAGCGTGTAGGTAACAAAGACACCTAATAGTCTTGAGTCTTCCCTGCAGGACTACATGCTTTGCCCTTATGGGACTGCATGGGAGCAGAAGTACTTGTGCATGTGCGTGAGGCTTCCTTGACTTCACAGGCTCTCCCACTGATTTTACCCCAGTTCTCTGGGTCCAAGCATGTGATACAAATGAATGAAACAGGTTAGTGCAAGGTAGTAAGGAATGGTGGGGAACTTTGGGGAACCAGAGAGTAATCCATTTTAAAAATACTGTGTGCCCCAGAGCATACGTTGGAAATTGGAATGAGGGACTGATAAAATAAAAACGTTTATAAAGAGCTCGGCAGAGTTCCTGACAGTGTGAGAAAGTCCCATCTGTGGAATGAAACTGCAGTCCAGAAAACCCGCATTGGTATTCTAGATCTCTTTAACTATGTCAGAACATCCTGGCATATAAAGTAATTCCAAATCTATCCCTTCTTAAAAATACATGCGGTGAGGAAGAGGTTGGGAAATGGACATACAGCAGCTAGTGATGGGAGGTGACTCCCTGCAGCTCTCTCACTGCAGAATGACTTCAGTTTTCTGGATTCCCCGATTCTCTTAAAGAGGCTCTGAGCAGAAGCAGGACTGACTCTTGGCGGACTGTCATTTCCCTGTTTCCTGATCCCACATTCACCTCTTAGGCTAGCTTCACCGTCCTTTCCTTCAGCCAAAACTGTTGTCTTGTAACAAGGATCGACTGCAGCCTCGTCTCTGAACAGATTCTACTTTTTCAAATTATGAATCACAACTTCCCTAAGTTTTGGAAGCAGGCCAGTCATGAGGATAAAGGCAGTGGAGACTGACCAACTTTGCAGAAATGAGAAAGCTAAAAATCTCCTGTTTGTGTATCTGAGTATTCGCAGTATTCAATGCTGTCACAGTCTGGCTATGGGGGTGAATGAGAGAGCTTTGCTTTTCTGGTCCTGTGGGAGATTGTTTTCTGTATGATGAGGGGGGGCACACCGGGAGAGGTTGTTAATACCTGCTATTTAGAATTAAATATTCCATACCAGGGGTATAGGGAAAGGGGGAGAGAAAGAGAAATTACAGTTGTTAACACTAAAATAGACTTCTTGCATCAGGTGAACCTTTAAACTTAAGGAAAATTTACCAAATCAGTATTTAATTGATCTGAACAGTGTATAGATATGTAATGGTATAAAACCCCTGGACCTTTTTTCCAAAGTCATCAGTGTTACGATGACATACTTTGTGGGTTTTTTAATTTTCTAGTCACTGTAAACTTACATGATTATCACTTTTTTGAAAGATGAGGATGTTGAGTGGGGTGGGAGGTTTCAGCAGTATGGACTTTGGTGTAAATGACCTGCCTATTTTCTGACTACCGGTTTTTATTTATGCAGAGAATCATGAAAAATTGAGTTTGTCAGCCGCAAAAAAAGAAATTGTATCGTTAAATCATAGAATCTGAGCTGGCAGATACTTTGGCTAATCCCTTTTAACTAAACCTGGTTCCCCAAATTTCTGAATCATTCTGAATCACCTGTCCTCTGTGTACAATGACAGAAATCTGACACCTTTGTTAGCAGGCAGCTTCTAAGGGGTAGGAACCCTCTTTATTAGGGCGTTTTCTGCATTTTACTGGGTTGATATCTTACTCTTTTTTATTGAGGTATAGCTGCTGTATAATATACAAGTTACAGGTGTACAATGTAGTGATTCACAATTTTTAAAGGTTATTCTCCTTGTATAGTTATGAAATACTGACCATATTCCCTGTGTTGTACAATATAATCTTGGAGCTTATTTTAGTATCTTACTCTTTCTATATTATATCCTTTATTTGTAGTTTTGTCTTCTAGTATAAATAGGGATAGAGTCATTGTCTTCTTACCCCTTGCGATTCACATATTTGAAGACAGCTGTCATCTCTTCTCTAAGTCTTTTTTCCCCCGAGAGTAAAAAGAAGCAAAAAATGTAGAAATATGACCAGCTTCTGTTTCTAAAGCCCTTTGCTATTTGCCCAACATTTTTCTTGTTAACTTAAACCCTTACATCACTTCTGTAAGTCTGTGTCAAAGATGGAAAGACCGAGAACCCCTTGACTTGCCCAGATCCATGGCTATTCACTCTCCGAGCTTCCTGGCTGGGCTCCGAACAGGGTTCCCTCTCTGGGCCCCAGTTACATCCCTGCTTATCGTAGCTGAACACCTGCAATGTCTTTAACTGTCTTCAAGTCATGACATGGTTTCCAGACCCCTCTCCCTATCCTGGTCACTCATTGCTGGACGTACTTGGTCAGCATTTAAGAAAAAGAGGGCAGCTACAGCCAAGCATCCATCCACTCAGGAAATATCTGAGTGGGAATCCTATTTCAGTTGTTTTTCTTTCTCCTCAGAGGATGGTCTCAAGTACTTTTTCCTTTTCCTTTTTCAGTCTTTCTTCGCCCCACCCCCCGCCCCCGCCACAATATCCAGCACTACAGGAACAACAGTATCCTGCAAGTCCATCGATTCTGTTTCTCTTCAGTTTGCTATATTGAGCCGGATGATGTAATCGCTCGCTAACGTTGGCTTTGAACCAAGCTGTGGCGACGGGCTTCTTTCCTTAAGGCGCACGCTGGATAGTATTTCATCTCAGTTTAGAATGTGGACTTCATAAGCGGACTATTTATTGGCAGACGACTGCCTGTGCTTCGCTTTCAGGATGTGGTAGTTAACACTTTGCTCACCAGAGTGCTCTGTGTCCTCCAGCCAGGGTTCATCTCGGGAAACCTTGAGCTCGGGAAGACAGACAGACTTCATGCTTGTCTCTGCGGTGGCACAAACCGATAATAAAACTGCAGTGGCTGTTACAAGATAGAAACATTGTGAGATGATTCCATTGCTTCTGTGTCTTACTGTGGAAAGTCAGACAGACTTGACTTTGTGTCCTGACTTTGATACACACTAGCTGATCCTTGCCCTCCTAAGCTTTGATTTTCTCATCTGTAAACTAGAGATAGGAATAGGACCTGCCTCGTTGGGCTGTTGGGTAGCTTAGCTGGGCTAGTATAGGCAGTGCACTTAGCTCACCTCCCGAAACCTAGTATGCTCTTGACAAACGTCAACTCTCAGTAGTAGTGGCGGAAGTAAAAGTCATAGTGGTGATAGTATATTTGTGTATATTTTATGAATGTATCTCATGCCAGGAATTCCCAGAACTTTTCTTAAATTTTAAATTGACTATTGAATTTTCTTTAAGCGATATCACGGAAAGTCTTGCTCTTCTTTTGTATTCCTGCTGCATTTTCTCTCCCCTGGGTAACTGCAAGTCTCTTGTCTCTGTATCCTGTTTCTTCCAGCTCTGCCCCCCCAGGCCAGCCTCGTCTGAGGAGTCAGCGGGCTCTTCTTTCGCCTCTGACGTCAGTGCTTGTTTCTGATTGCCTTGCAGCTCCCTGATCTTTTTGCTTCAGACCCTTCAGACTGTTTCTCTTACTTTCCCCCCTGCATCTCCATTCATTTCAAGGTCACTTAGAGAAAGAAGATGTGAGTCTCTCCAGGTCTTCTGAATAAGAGTGGCCAGGTTTCTGAAACCAATGTTCACACTCAGTTTGCCAAGCAGACTCTTTCTGATTGCTTAAAATATTCTCTTCTCCATAAGGCCTTCTAGACTGATCCAAAAAGAGCCCCGCTCTTCCTCTTTTAAGAACCTTGGTAATGAATCCAGCATCACTGCCTCCCGGTGGAGCATTTGATAGATTGAAACATCTTATTCTTCAACAATGAATTGGGGGAAAGGAGAGTTTTCCTCTAAGGAGGAATTGTTAGTGATTATCATAGTGAAACACATATATTAATGCTATATTATATTTCATTTCGAATGCTATTTGGTACTGATTTTAGAAATTGGGTTAGTGATAAATGCATTTTAAATCTTCAATGCATTTTGTGTAAAAAAAATAGCAAATACGTTTTAGGAAAGAGTCATCAGTGATAGAAAGTTTCTTATTGTGGCATATGTCCCATCAAAGCAGAGTCATATCACACTTAGGGAGTCATGAGAATGTACTGTTGGCTCTAGTAAATATTGTGTATGTATACACACACACACACACACACTGATATAGACTTTAATTCTTTAACTTAAAGTGTCAGTACTTTTTCACACAGAAATTACTTTCACCTCAAAAAAATTTAAACTATTTGAGCATCTTTTTCAGTTCAAGGAGTGTGTGGTAATTTCCAAAGGGGTCATATGAAGACACAAAGAACAAAGTTTCTGTCTCGCAGGCTTATCAATAACATACGTGTTGGGGACGAGGTGATAAGCCAGATACACATGATGCCCAGCCCAGGGCAGAGGTGATGGACGCCATCCAGAAAGGTGTCAAAGAGTATTCAGGGCTCTCAAAAGACTGTTCACTTCTGTTTGAGGGGGTCACGAGGAAGTTTCATGGAGAAGGTAGGATGTGAAAAAGATCTTGAGAAAGGAGTAAAGGGTTAGAGACTGAGGTTTAAAAGACATTCTTGGTGCGGAAACAGCATGAGCAAAGGATTCTGAAAAGTATGAGACCCATTGGGAAGAAAGCAGACACTTCTCTTTGACCAAAGTAAGGTGGAATGTGAGGGAATTGTTGGGGAGGGGGGAGGATGGGGAGGAGAAGAGGAGGAATAGTAATATTGCGTACCTACTCTGTGCCAGACACTGTTTTAAGCACTTTACGTGCATTAACTGATTTCATCCTAAGGAAGAAAAAGGAGGAAACATAGTTTGGGTGAGAGCTTGGACTCTGAATGATAAGGTAAGGAGTTTGTAATTTGGTTAGCGGGGAGATGTCTGAGTTGCAGCGAAGAACAGCTGAGCTTCTGTGACATGAGGACCGTGGGATGAACTGAGGTTACAGGAGTGAGAAGGGCGTTCCACCGGAATTTTAAATTGAGGTCATTGGACATATTCGAAGTCCCCATGAGCAGTGGTGTTAGTGTTTTCATATTTGCAAATTCCAGGCCTTCAAAAAAGAGGACATATTGGATACATTTTTAAAAGAGCAGCATGTTAGTTTATTCTATGCTCCACTATTGATCTGTGACCACAGAATTGCTATGTAAAACTTTTTTTTTAATTAAAATTTTTTTTATTGAGTTATAGTCAGTTTACAATGTTGTGTCAATTTCTGGCATACAGCACAATTTTTCAGTCATACATGAATATACATATATTCATAAACTTTTAAAGTATCTTAAAAGCAGGCCAATTCTGTGGCCTGCTTTAAAGTTACTTAAATTTTTTACCTCAAGCCAAAATGCATGTTCCTGAAATGACCTCCTGTGAACCTATTTCAGACTTAGCATTTTTTAGATACAATTTGATTTTGAAAGAAGACACACAGTCCCGTAATGATATTTACTCCTACTGGTTTGTTGACATCACTGATTAGGCTAATGTACGCGAGGTAACTACATTTTTCCCCTGTTCATCTTTTTTGAACTCCTTGCGCCTTTTTACGGTACTTGCCTCCCAGGAAAAAAAATACTCAGAATATGAAATTGTATATTTTGGTGAAGGAGAGTCAAAGACATGTTTACATTTCAGAAGAAAAAAAGCAGAGAAATCCTCATAGATTTTAGGCAAGATTTGGCATATTTTGTGCTTTTCCCACACAAAAGAGCTTGGCCTGCGTTTGTTCTTTGTGGTTCATGGACAGGGACGGGGAGACTGGAGGAATTTACGTCGGATTAATTTGACCGGATTCTGATGGCTTCTTGATGTTTGATTGTCGGCACACTGTTTCCATCCTGTTTGTGTAAACTGCTTGGTTAAGAAATGGCACTGGGGGAGTTCTGCTGTCTGATCCACACTGACTTGCCGGGCCCCCGGTGCTTCTGGAATCCCGGGCCAGGCCTCACTGTGAGGACAGCCCTGGCCACACTGAGCCTGGAGGAGGAGCCAGTAGCCCCAGAGAGGGGCCCTTGCCTGGAAGAAGTGGAGCTGAGCTGTAGCCTTTTTTCAGCTTTTTGGCAGCACATCTCTCGTCCGCACAGGGCGCAGGGATCCGCCATCCGGCTAACTAGGAAAAGCTGAGGAGGAGCCTTGAGGAAAGCCTGGCTCTTTCCTCATGTCTGCGCCTGGAATGATGCTCTGCTAGCCGGTAGCCAGTTATGAAAGGAAGGAACGCAACCCAAACGCGAGGGCGCGTTTCTTAACGCTTTCATTTCCCGGTTTAAAAAGACCTTCTCTGGCAGCGTCTTTAAGGAGAGATGACCCCGTGGCCATGCTCAGGGATTGTATTTGGGATTTCTTTTAGTGGAAGCTCCAGGATGTCACCGAGACTATCCCCTAAAGACCCTAGTGGTTGCAACCACACAGCCTCTTAGGCAAGGGGAGGAATATGGTCCAGGCCATACTTGGGGTCCAAGAGCTTAAACACCACACTGGCCACAGAGCAGCAGGGCTGGGCGTGTGTCCTGGGACCCGACCGCCCGTGCACTTGTGTCACCACCCTGGTAGGGGGCGGAGGCGAGAGACTGGGCCGGATTCTTACAGTTTATCACACGTTCTCAGATGGTGTAGTAGAGAGGGCTGTTTGTCCTCAGCATCTGCTTCCGTTGTCACCTGGGTGTCACGTGAGCACTTGAGATGAAGCCCAGGTTTCGGCTTCCCCTGAAGCATACTGTGGCCATGGGACTAATTCTAGAAGTGTCCTCTGTGACATCTAGGCAGGATCCTTTTCAGTTGTCCTCTCTTCACCCTTTCTGTTACGACAGAATGTGCCCCCCCCCCCAGATTCATACGTTGAGAACCTAACCCCAAGGTGATGGTATTAAGAAGGGGAGCCTTTCAGAGGTGATGAGGTCATGGGGATGGTGTCCTCATGAATGGGATTAGTGCCCCGATAAAGAGACCTCAGAGAGCTCCCTTGTCCCTTCTGCCACGTGAGGACAACCAAAAGGCCATTTATGAACCAGGAGGCAGGCCCTCACCAGGCATCGAAGCTGCCGGCGCCTTAATCTGGGACGTCCCAGCCGGCAGACTGTGACAAAGAGATGTTTGTTGCGTAAGCCACCCCGTCTATGGTATTTTTGTTACAGCTGCCCGAGCTGACTGGGGCGCTTCTTACTTCCTGCTGCTCCCTGACTAGAACGCAGGTGTGGAGGCTGGAGTTTGATGGTTGGCTGTAGACCTTAAGGGAACTGCCATATAGTGAGGATGGAAGGGAAGAGCTAGACGGCCTGTGCCCTGGACCCAGTGGAGCCCAGGCCAGTGGAGCTGCAAGATACTATTCCTTCAGTTTGGGATATTGGGTTGGGCGGGGAGAAAGAATGAAAAAGGAAAAGGAGTAAGTCCTTGAGCCTATCCTCTGAGGACAAAAAAAAAAGAAAATCAATTGAGAGAGGATTCCCACTCAGATATTTCCTGAGTGGATGGATGCTTGGCTGTAGCCATGTTTCCTCTCAGAGCAGTCACTGCTGGGCAGTGAGGGTGATCGAGAATAGCTGGAGACAGAATTTCAGCGTGATGAGCCGCACGGTGCCATTGACAGAGCGCTGGGCGGAATGGGGAGGCCTGGATTCTGAGCCAGTCTTGCCAGCTGTCTGGGTGCCCAGAAGTCCCTGGACCTCCGTTTCCTCCTTTAAATCTAGAGCACTGGGCTGGCAGTCTGTTTCATTCTTAATCTTGATTGCTATGTGTCTACAAATATTTTCAAATAGAAGTCAGTGGCTTTTATAAGTGGATTGCTTTTGGTGTTCTAAGACATGAGTGTCAAACACACATCTTTGGGTCCTTCATTTATGTTGTGATGACAAATTAACAGCAGCCCTGCCGTCCACGAAGGGCCTGCTCTGCCACGGGCACTTCACCTGCATTCTCTCGTTGGACCCCAAAACCACCTTACAAGAGTATCTTCATTGTACCAGAGAGAAAGATGAGGGCTGAGAGGCAGATACCCATCTGCCTGCCTCTGACACCCCAGGTTCATCCCGCACTGGGTTTCTTTCAGAAATCTGCTTTTATCACTTAGATTTCTGGTCAAATGAGTGTGGATGGTGACATTATCTTTACACCTGATTCTCATTAGAGTTTTTAAACGTGTTTAATTTTGCACGGGGAAAAGCAATCTTAAACTCCTGTTTTATGCCTGGAAGGATGGAAATCATCGTTGTTTTGTGGCCGTTGCCATTGAAAAGGGGCCAATGAAAAGCATTTTGTCTGCCCCGTCCCACCTCAGGAATGAGTGAAATAACTGGCTGACGTGTTTATGTATTTATGTCCGTAGTTGTGACTTTCACATCTCATGCTGACTGTTTTTTGTTTTTTGTTTTTTGTTTTTTTCTGGTTTGCTTGGAGCAAGGAAAACTATAGAGCCACAACGTGCCCTCGGGAACAAGTTCTTAGCAAACACCATTTGTTTCCCTGTGCTTCCTTGGCTGTGACTGGTGACAGCACTTTAACTTTTGGAAGTGGAGAAATTACCAAAAATTATTGATTGGGGCGAGAGTCAAAGGTGACTCACAACTAGACTCTATCCCTGCTTCGGGATAAAATTGTAATCTAACATGGAAACATCTTTCCACACGTCTTCTCTGTATTTTTGCTGCGTTTGTGTTCGTACCCTCTCAGCCCACTGAGGAAGTTTCCCTTGACTTTTCACATTGAAGAGCATCTTTCACAGGGGGTCTTAAATGTGCAAGGCTCCTGGCCTGCTCCATTAGAAACAAGGTTTTGGTTATGAGTATTTCTCTATTTGGAGAAAAAAGAAGTGTTTAGAAGTCTCAAAAAAAAAAAAACAAATAAACAAACAAGCTCTAGAATATGAAACAAAGTGGCCCAGAATCATAGTTGTAATTATTAGTGTTTGTTGCATTTTTGTTCTGATTTGTCAGTAAATTATCTTTTCACTCACAGAAAGCTGTCCTAGAAGAAGGACACTGCACAATTATGGGCCTGGAGAACTGCAGGAGTGGCAGGTCCTGGGGAGGCACAAGTGATAATCCAGAAGGATTTATTTGCCAGGGTTTTAATTTGATGATGAGCTGTTTGCCTTTGAATCATCCTGCGCTTCGTGAGTGCTTGGGTACGAGTGAGCTCGCACTCCAAGTCCGTTAAGCAACGCGACGACCGCTGGGGCCATGGATGATGAAACACTGTTTTGCTGCCTGCAAACAAGGACGTTCCTGCAAGTGGGATTTGTTGAAACCTTCCCGTGAAAGATTCTTAAACAAACTCGGTCTTTGTTGACATAAGATAAATGAAATAGGGAGGCTGAGCAGTGAGCGATCAGGAGGTTCAATGAAATAGGGAGGCTGAGCAGTGAGCGATCAGGAGGTTCAAAGCGTTCCCACAAACTCTACTTTTTGGTAATATTCATAAGATGTTTGTCTTTGGGTGACAGGAGAATCACTTGCTTATACCTTAGAACATTTCCTGCTGACCAGCTAGCAGACTCAATCCACAGTCCCAAGTTTTTAAAAAGCAGATTTCTTTCTAAGTCCTCAGAGAACATATGGCTCTAACTTCACGGACTGTATGTGACCCTCAAAGCTACTACCGTTCGGAAAGAAGAAACGACAAATACGGTCGGCCTTCATTATCCGCGGATGAGGAACTGGGTACAGGGCGCCCATGAACAGACTTGAGCATCTGTGGATCTCAGTATCCGCGGCAGGTCCTGGACCCAGTCTCCCACGGATACCCAGGGACGGCTGTACCATCAAAATCCTAGTCAGATGATGGATGCTCAGAACGAGGAAGGAGAAGGGCGCACACCAGAGAGGCACATCGTGGCTGTCACGGGAATGCCTTTGAGGGGCTCTGACTTACAAGATGGAGGAATACAGCACCAATCTGTGAAAAATAGCAAAGGAATGTTTGAGTTGAACCCTTATGAAATATTTAATTGGGAAGAAGGGGAAAAGGGGGACCTTAGTGTCGTAGCAATGGGTGACTGAGCGGAGGCAGAGCTACTTTTGTCTAAAGGAGAAGGGGGACTCTCTGACTAGAAGGTCAGAACACATGACTGACGGGGAACCCGACTGGTGAGAGAGAACCTACTTGCTTCAAACCTCTTTGCAGTTTCAGGCCTGGGTGAATCAGCTCCCGATATTAAAATAATTTGTAGCCGCGAGTGTGGAGTGACCACCTGTCATATTGGAGGTGCCCTAAAGTACAAGACCGGGAGGAGCAGAAAGGAAGGAGGCAGTGACCTTGCTCCTGAAAACAGAGGCCAGTGGAGAGCCTGGAAACCACAGGTCAGGGAGCCGGATACAGCTCGCCAGCGAAATTCTGGGAATGTGTGGTGTGTACTTGGAAAAGAAGTGACCAGTTCCGAAAAGGCATCCTGAGTTCACCACAGACAGTTATGCCTAGCAAACGCCATGCCCTCTTTTTACTTGGGTATGAGACTGGTGGATTTCGGGAGTTTAAATATAATATATTAGCATTTTGGCAAAGCGTTTCATACATGCATTGTGACAACTTTGGGATAAGCTGGAGAGAAATGTGAACCTCCAGTTGTTTGCGTGATATACCCAAAGAGCGGATGAATGGGTCGATACCAGCTTGGAGGGACATTCTTGGTGGCGTGCCAGGGTCCTCTGTCCTTCACCCTGTTGCGTTTAACAGTCTTTATCACTTACTTGAATTAAATTTGCAGTGACGTGAAGATAGGTAGAATGGTTACTACACTGATGGGTGGATTTGTGGTACACGTAATCCCAAATAATATGAACTTAAAATTCAGAGTCTAGGTTTGAAAATAATCAGCGAAACAAAAGGAAGTCAACAAGACCAGTCAATATAGGGATCTTAGAGAAAAACCTGAGGGTTTACACTGACTACAGACCAAGTCTGAATCACTCATTGACTGAACAAAGGTGTCCTGCACTCCTGTGTTTCAGTCACTGTGAAGGCACCGGGAATGCTGCAAAGGAATAAAATACAGACCTTGCTTTCCAGAAACTTTTAGTGTCAAGGAATATTTTGGTTTCTGAGGGTTGCCATAAAAAAGTACCACAAATTGTGTGACCTAAAGTCACAAAAATGTATTGCCCTGCAGTTCTGAAACTAGAAGTCCCAGACCGAGGTGGCGGCCACAGTCCCCCGAAACCTGCAGGGGGGAACCCCTGCTTGCCTGCTCTGGCTTCTGGTGGTGGCTGCCAGTCTTTGGTGTTTCTTGGCTTGTGCTACATCACTCCAGTTTCTGCTCCTGTCATCACATGGCATTCTTCCTGTGCGTCTGTGTCTTTACACAGCATTTTCCTCTTCTTATAAGGGCACCAGTCATACTGAATTAAGACTCACCCTAATGACCTCTTCTTAATCTGATAACACCAGCAAAGAAAGACCCTGTATACAAATAAAGTCACCAAATAAGGTACCAGGGTTTAGGACTTCAGCATATCTCCGCCCCCCTGCCGCCCCCCGCCAAATGGGTTGAGCACAGTTCGATCCATAACAAGGAGTAAGGCATGTTCATCCAAGTAGTTGAGTATAATTACAATAAAGAAAAAGTGCCATAAAAATACGCAGTGCTGTGAGAACAAGCAATAGTGACCTCATTTAGCTTGGGGGAGGGCGGCAGGGAGGGTTGGGAGCCACCCAGGCGAAGAGGAGAAAGAGTGACTCTCCAGGAAGAGGAAGCAGCTATGCAGGAAGCCTGGCAGCAGTAAGAGGCTTTGTGTCGTGAGGACGTTAAAAGGAGACCCGAGGTAGCGCACCGGTCTGAGGAGGCGGAGGGAGATGCGCTAAGGATGCAGCTGGGAGCCAGATCCAGAAAGCTCTGTGCACTGTGTGGAGATGGTTTGAGGTGACTGTCCATAACAGCAGAAGCGGGGGTGGGTACAGCTCATGCTTAGCGTGCACGAGGTCCTGGGTTCAATCCCCAGTACCTCCGTTAAAACAAACAAAACAAAACCAGAATCATGTGAAGTGTATAGGATGGAGGAAGATGATAAATTAGACCCAATACTTGCTTGGGCACTTGCAACGCTTTGTCCTGTTGGGAGTGTTGTATTTTAAGTTAATGTTTTCCCGTGTGGTCGTTGTACTTTGAATTAGTGTCTGTATCTGAGTGGAGAGAAATCTCAGGATGATAGCCACTTGGAGTTATTTGAATGAGAAGATGTTCTGTCTCTGTTCTTAGGGCAGAATTAGACGGTGGGTAGGAGTTATAGGAGAGCTCCATGCGAGAAGGTTCCAGCAGTGTGAGCTACGCAGGTAGAGGACAGGAGCCCTGAGCATGATTTGCCCGTGGAGGGTGGCCACCTGTCAGAGAGGACAGGGATTCTGCCGTGGAGGGGACGTGGGGCTGTTTTCCTCTGAAGTCCCCCGTGCAGGAAGCCTGAAGGCAGTAAAGAGCTCGAGTTCTGGGGATGTTAAAAGGAAACCCAGCGAAATATCCACTAGGGGTTCAGGTGTGATATTAAGATTTCTAAAATACATTGACTCGTACTTTATAATTAAAAAGTAAGAGCATTAGAAGGGCTTTAAAATTAAATGTCAGTAGGAGATTATTAAATAACTGAAGTCATTAGAAAATCTTTGTAATACAATGTTATATGTCAGTTATATCTCAATTAAATACAACTTGGCAGAATTATTTAGATGCGCTTGTCTTCCCTGACCCTCTGCTGTAACTGCAGCAGTCATCCTTAACCTCACATCTTGGGTGCAACTGTCTTGTTCCTTTTCCTGATGCTTTCTCAGCTGCCCTTACTTGGTCTATCAAACTTGTTTCTAGGGATCAATTGCCAGTCATTTATGTTAAGCCAAGTAAATCCTATTTAGAAGGGATGGTATGGAAAAGTGTACATTTTGTTTTACACCAAACAAATCGTTTTACCGTCCCTGGTTGGGGGGAGGGCTGGAGGGCACACGGCCTAAACAAGCGTTCATCCTACCCAGGTGCCAGGGGACCAGACTCTTCGGGTGGGGGGGTGGTTAGGGGGTCATATTCAAAGAACCCTGACCAGCCACCAGAAGTACATTTAAAGGGAATTTCTACATTCACTTGTATCTCTTGGAGGAGACCCGGCTTCTGTCCCACACCACTTCTCAGCCCCTCCCCTCTCTCCTCCCCACTTCTCTCTGCCAGGCGGGTTTTCTCTAGTCTCTTTTGCCACCAGGCCTTTATTATATAAATCAGCCTGCTGCTTCTTGGCTTTAACTTTGCTAAGTATATAGAGTTTGGGTTTTTTTTTTTTCCTTCTTTGAGTCAAAAGGAAAGCTCAGGAGCTGACAGGAAGGCAAGAAAGAACCTCCCGGCTGTCTCTGCGGTGGCTCAGAAGGCCGGGGAACCGAGCCCTCCAGAGAGGACAAGGGGGGCGACCTGAGACAGGTCGATGAATCTTGTCCTTCTAGGTGTGGAAAAGAAGGCAGTGAACTAGGGGTAGTTGGTGGACCAACTGGACTATGATATTCCTGTGGAGAATAACAGCACGTAAGGCTAGGAAGGTAGGCTGAGATCAGATGACAGAGGAGTGGTTTTAAAACCCACCGGTTAGAGTTGGAGACATTGGCGGGAAGCTTGTTAGATACGATAGATGAGATACAACAGATTCCAAGCATTAAAATTCAGCTCATTCTGCATATTTCATAGTTCTGTTCCTTAGGGGTATGCTGATACTTATAAACATTTCCAAGCATATTTTAAAATTTCAGACACTAAACTCTGTTTGACTAAAATAATCTGTCTGCAAATCTCTGCCCGGCATGGTTTCATTTAAAGTCAGGATTGGGAAATAACAGGGCTGGCTTCCTGGACATGGCAGGAATCAGAGCCCCGGACTGGAAACTTCTCTCTCTGCATCGTGGTGCCAGATACTCTAAGATCAGATGAAACGCTCTTTTCTTTGCAAAGAAGCAGCAGGACTGTGAGAACGAAGGGAGTTAATCTTTCTCCTTGTTACCTTCTTCTTGTAATACCGTGGGTGTACCACTGCCATCTCGTAATGCAGGGTCGTTAACAGAGGTTTTAGAGGTGAGAAGGCCAAGTGACAGTTTTATTTTTGAGTAACAAAAAAATTTAAAATGAATGTTTTAAGTAAGCACTAGGGATGTGATGTACAACATAATTACCATATGAAGGTTGTTAAGAGAGTCAACCCTAAGCATTCTCATCACAAGGAAAAAATGTTTTTTTCTTTTTCTTCAAAGAAAAAAAGAAGTTTGAGAAACTTGATGTGTATACATATTTCACATTTCTGCTTAAATAGCAGCAGGTTTTTAGAATGCTTTATACTTTCTGTTTTTATGAATCCTATTCCTGGTAGAGCCCACTCCTCACATGTTATTTAAATACTTTGCTTAGAAAACTCTTATTGGTTGATGATTACAAAATAGAGTTTTTAGAAGGTTATGAGATCGTTTGATATTTAAGTTATACAGTAACTTAAGATATTGCTATTCAAAGTTAAAAATCAAAATAGATGTTTCCAGGAACTTCTGATTAAGAATTTACAGATTTATATGATTATTTAAGAATTTGTTACTATTGATTATGGGAATAACTTCAGTTGATATTTTTATACAAAATTCAGTATCTTTTTCCAGGAAAAGTTTTTTTTTCCAAATAAAGAAAGGGGTAAAAAGAACTTTTGAATAACTAATTTTAAGAAGTGGCTGATTGTATAAACTGTCAATTGCAAAATGAATGTTAAGATTATGGATACTGCTTCTTTCTTAGAAAACTTCAATGTTGGTTTTCATACTTGTGTTCTTTGCCCTAAGGACGTGCTAAGCACTAGTCAACCCCCCCCCTTTTTTTTCCAGATGAATTCTGGATGAGAGAATGGATAAAGAATCAGATCAGTCATGGCTCCTGCCAGGGTGCGCTGACTCCCACCCCAGCGCTCTGAGCAGGGCGCCCCCTTCTGTGCGTTTTGGTAGTGTCCTGGGCTTCTCTTACCCACAAACACACTCTGATCATGGTCAGTTGTATGTCTTTTTCTCTCTGACCGTATCCCCCTGCCCCCTGGAATTTTGTTTAGAAATTGCCTTTAGACCATTTCCTTTTTTTTTTTTTTTTTGGAATTTCTAAGGCTTGATTTTTTTTTAGAGAAATTGACAGTTCATTAAGCAATTGATAGGTTGAATTCAGTTTATGCAATAATATAAAAACTAAGAAAAGGTCTGGTGAAAACTGAAGTCAGAGAAATTCTTTGTAGTTAACATATTAATAAGTAGAATATAAATGTGACAAGAATGTCGGACTTCAGTTTTAAGGACCTTGCCATTTCAAGTTATTTTAGTTTTTAAAATTCTTCTTAGTTTGCATATCCCAAACTTAAATCGTAGAGGCTCTGGATCATGATGATGAAGAGCTGGCACTGTTGTAATTACTTTCCCTAGCACACAATAGAAATGTTTTATTCAGATTTATTTGGAGCCAACATGAACTTCCAAACCTCTCAGCCAATAGCAGTGTTTCAGCAATCTGCCAAGATGCTAAGGATAAAAATCTCTGGTGATACATTGTTTCTGTATTTTAAGAAATACAAAATCAGAACGGACTTCTCAAAACTGAAAATATAATTTCAAAAACGACCATTTCTTAAGAAATGGTTTCCAGCAAAACTATAAACCAAAAAGTACACTGACATGGTATCCATCTAAATTTCCTGAATTTGAATTAAAAACAAATGTGAAATTCTGGTTGAATTCCTTTTCTGCCACAGTTTGATGGAAGGAATTTTGCTTAACATCGAAACAAAAGTGGTTGAATTCTAACAATTAAATTAGGTAGCTTTTTGAGGAGGGTGTGGAGTAAGTGAATGGAGAGGGTTACTGTGGCTCTGTTTGGAAGAGGAGAATGATGAGAAGAAATCAGAGGGTTCTAAAAGGACTTTTCAGTTCTCTGCCGTCAGGGAAAAAGAGCTTTCTTGTACTTTAATACGCCTCCTAGTCCAGGAATGTACTTCTAGCATCCTTAATTTGAAATTCAGCTACTAATCCAGAAATAAGTAAAAATAAACTTGTTGAGCAATGGCTTTTAGTCAACAAAAGTGTAGGTTCATCCAAGTCATCTGGATTTCCTTGGCCTCTTTGAGAATTTGTTCTAATTTATGTGGACAGTGGATTAAAATCAGAATTAAGGTAATACTGAATATTTGTTTGTTTTTAAAACATTTCTTTTAGTATTCTTAAATAGTTTCTTGAGAGGTAAAACTGAATGAATCGCCTTCTGGTAAGATGAGCAGCTTGTGTGCCTGGTACCAGAGCAGATAGCCAGTAAGATTCAGTAGCATTTAGGAGGACCACTGAGCAAGACTGTGGCAAGATTTGCTCAACAATAGTCAAAGATTTACGGACTTGAACTTCAGTAATCTCGAGAGCCCGTTCACCTAGAATCCCTTGTTGTTCCATGAAAATGTCATGCCAAAAATGGCCATGTTTCGTTTTCTGACAATTTAAATTGAGATTGACATGGAAATATTCTAGAAGCATATCTTTAAAGTTCCTATGTGTTTATTTTTTGTGTTTAGAATGAGAGTGCAAGTTTTAAACAGCAAACACAGAAGCAAAACAAAACCATCCTGTACGCAGTCATTCTGACATTATTTGTTCAACCCCTTTTATTGATAATCTATAAACTATGTGCCATGTAAAGTTTGGATTTTAGGAGCTGGCCATTAGAATAAGCACTCAACAGTTTACCACCCAGCCTACAAACTGGTCTGCCCTGTCCCGCCCTGTCCCCCTTTCGACTCTGAAGGTGGAGACGCCATTTCTCCTTCTACCTAATGGCAGCTCTTCACCCCAGCTCTGATCTCAAGTCTTCCTGTCTCAAGAACCTGGCTTTATCCATTCTCCCCTCTGGATTTTCAGCTTCTCTCTCCCTCCTGGCACTTTCTGATCAGTATCTAAACAGATTAATTTCCTTTATCAAAGAAAGCTCTCCCTCGATCCCATGGACCCTTCACATCATTTGCTGGAAAAAACCACCCGAACATGTAGCTTTCATATCCTCACCTCTCATCAGTTTGCAGCCCATTGTGTCGAACTCCTACCCCCACCACCCACAGAAACCTCACCTGTCAAGTTCCCCAAATATGTCTTTGTCATGGAATCCCAAGATCTTACTTTTTTTCTTCATTTCAAGCACCATCTGATGCTCATGACCACACTTTTTTTTTTGAAAACTCACTCCCCCTTTGGGTCGGAACTTCTCCTGGTTCCTTCTACCACTCCTGCCTCTACTTTCCAGCTCCTGCACAGGGGAGGGGATTGTTCCTCTCCTTGTCCTCCCCCTCCCCCTCTCCCTATTCCTTAGATATGTATACCTCTGATGTTTCATTTTCTTCCCTTTTCATGCAGTCTCTCCCCGGGTGATACTGTTTATTTAGTTATCATCCCTGTGCTGATCAGTCCCGAATCTCCTGTCTTCTGTGCTCTCCTGAGCTTTGTTGAGGCCACAGGGCCATTCCACACATTCCTTAAAATCAGAGTGGTCCAAAGGGACCTCCTTCTCTGTTATTCCTTATTTAAATGAAGGACACACACACCATCCAGCAGCTGTGGGTCCCAAGTCCACACAGTCACCAACTCCTATGTTCTCCACCGCCGAAACAGCTCTGTAGCCCATCCATTTCTCTTCACCCCACTACCCTACCCTACAGCCAGTCCCAGTCCCTGGTCCCAGTCCCTGGTGCCTAGATTGTCAGTTGTCTGTTTACCTTTCTCCTTAACTCCAGTCTTGCTCTTTCTCATCCCTTCCCCATAATACAATCAGAGCAATAGTTGTCAAGTCATATCTCTGGCTTGAAGTCCTTCAGTGATTCCTACTGACCTCAGGGTCAAGTCCAAGCTCCTTGCACAGCCTGGGGGCCCCTCTGCTCATCCCTACTTCCCTCTAGCTCTTCCCCCAGCCCTGGGGCTCTGCTTTCTGTGTCCTTGGCATTTACCATTCCCTCTGCTCAGAGTACATGCCGGATTCCCCATCACTCCCCTCCCACTGCACATGTCGATGGCTAAATCCAACGCATCCTTGAAGCAGTCTGTCTCAGATTAGATGTAGCTGTCTCTAAGAAAGCACCTTGGACCACCTGAAACCCAGTCAGAGTCTGGATTAGGAGCCCCTCTTGTGGGTCCCCCTCCTTCCCTTGTGCTCAAGCATTTGGTTCACTCTGTCGAGCTGGCCATTGTCTGTGCCTCCCAGTCCACCGTAAGTGCCATGAGCGGGGAGTTTGGCAGCCTGTTTGTTTCAGTGCCTAGCAATGTGCACCAAAGTATTTGTGGAACTAATAAAATTAGCAGAAGTACTTTTAGGAAAGTTGCACTTTTTAACAAAAAAATAAACCACTAACACTTAAGTCTTCAGGCAAGGGTGTTGGGAGACTTCTCTGACTCAGGAAACTCTAAAAAACCTTCTCCGGTCTGGTCAAATATTTCCAGCGCTTCCTTCACTATCTCTCCCCTCATTAGGTGGATAATTGCTCTACTACTGGCTTGCAAGTATAACTCATTGGTGAACAAAATATCGTAAATGTCTTTAGTAAATGCTAAAGAACCCTCGTTCGCTGTTTCTGGGGCTTTGACGAGGTGGAGGATGCTTCTTGCCCAGTAATGGGCACTGGAGAAAGAGTGGTATCCAGCGCCCAGGTCGGCTGTGTGTCTAAGCAGAATAGATTTTTCTCTACCTTATATAAAGCCAGTCTTCTTTCAGGTGGAGGGTGTGTGTCTGGGTGTGTATAAAGGACAGGCCTAATGCATATTAAACTCTCTGATGCCTTGTTAGAGAAAAATCTTAACAAATTCAAGTGATTTCATCAGAACATCTGCTCTCAGAAGGAAGAAGAATGATCAGGACACCCAAGAGAAATGGCAGGAGGTGGCAGGAGACTTGCAGGGTTGAAACTGGGGGAGGAACTGGTGGGGTTGACCTTCCTGATACCACCTTAGCCTTCATCAGTTGCCTCTGGGTTCAAGGGACAGAGACACCACTCAGGATGGCTCAAGCGAACAGGAGGTTGGTTGAAAGGATGCTGAGGACTCTCACACACCCAGCATCAAGGATAGCAGAGCCTGACCAACTTAGTCATGTTCTTCAGATTTTCAAGAATATTGAGCGACCATACCCAGTCTTTGGGTATTTAACCCAGAGTCGTGTGTCTGGTCCAGTTACCTGTGGCTTCGAGGGTGGAAGGACAGTGCTGTGAGGAGAGCAGCTTCTCTTCCAAGGTGGTCTGGGCCAGCAGGTGATGACAGGGCTCTCCAGCAAGGAGGCAGTACAGCCTGGTGGCTGTGAATAAAATCCTTGGAGTCACACGTGCTGGTCTCACCCCTGGTTCCACATCTACCTGCGATATTGGCCGACCTTTCTGTGCCTCAGTTTCCTCACCTGTGCTATAAGAGTTCTGATCTTACAGGGATGTGGTGAAGATTCATGAAAAGAATAAATTAAAAGGGCTTAGCAAGCACACAGTGAGTGCTCAACACACGTTAGCCATTTTTATTAGCATAGCACTTTCTAGGGTAGGGACGGGCATGAAGTAACTT
The DNA here is from genome assembly GCF_048564905.1 of Vicugna pacos. Lineage (NCBI taxonomy): Eukaryota > Metazoa > Chordata > Mammalia > Artiodactyla > Camelidae > Vicugna > Vicugna pacos. Next base: position 15,636,682 of record NC_133012.1, read on the forward strand.
TGGAAAGGGGATCTCCTGATGTTTGGAAGGGCATGTGTAGGGTGACTGGGCTTCCCAGAGGGCGCTTCCTTCAGTGGCTGCATGGGGAGTGGGGACAGGTGCTACCCTCTGGTATTTGGAGTGATTTATTAGCCAGAGATTGTGCAGACCTGATGGGAATGGGCATCAACCTGGGGCTGAAGTGCCACCAGGACTCTTGCTGAGGGCGCGGGGCGCTGACCAGGCAGGGGCTCCGGTTACCGAGCTCCTGAAGGCTCCGCTTTCTTCTTTTCTTTTTCTTTTTTTTGACTTCCCCTCTTCTCCAACCCTAAAAACTAAAGTTGGGCACTTAAAATTTTAAGATGTTCTGCATCTGCTTGAATGAGACAGCTAGGTTGGCCTTATTCCTGTATTCCAGCCTTTAATAAAGTAACATGGGTTGACATGTTTTGAAGCACCAGCTGACTTTATAAGCTAGAATTCATCCATCAGCTGTTTGTGTTCTTGGATGTCCTTAGAAAAGAGGCTTGTCCGGGTCTAGATTCTGTGTCAGAAATTTTGAAATAGTTTAACTTCCTGGCAGTACCAGTTTGATATAAAAGGGGAAAAAATCTAAGTGTTGCTGCTGCAACATGTGTGACTTTATAGTGGCCTCAGTTGTATCTTTCACTTTTACTCATTTCTACACTTGTGTTCACCTGTAGAGAAAACTTTGGAGGAAGACGTTCAGACATTTTGACTGGGATAAAAAGATAAGTTTTGGACCAAATGTAAGTGAAACGTATATGAAGGGATATTTTTGTTTTCCAGGAAAATAAAGATTTTAGGTTTGAATGCAAAAGTTTGTCGTTGCTGGTGTTTTTGTTTTTTACTAACCAAAGTGAACAGCTACCATTTGTGATTATCTTTTATGCTGCATTATGTTTTTGCTATATTTTTATGAGAATTAATCTCTTAAAAGTAAGTAAGAGGAATGAGAGAAAAGTCAGTAATTCCATGATATTGTGTCCATATATTTTTCTCCCTTTCACTAAATTATTTGACCTACAGTAAAATTTGAAAATATGTCTTCAAACTTTAAAGTTATAGAAATGGAACTGATGTTGAGTTTGGAGATTCCAAACCCGAAAGCTCTGGTGCAGAGAAAACACACATGCACACGATGGGGCAGAGTTCCCAGGTTTATTTGACTTAAGTCTTTTTCCCCTGTCAGTCCAAAAACAGAACGTGCAGATATCTCACCATGAGCCTAGCAACTCAAATGAGGAAGGAAAATTTGGTTATAATTCGGATGAGCTGATTTGTCGAGGATTTGTTGGAATGCCTACCCGCCCAGCTTCCTACAGCCAGTTTCTCCTGTAAGATTTATTGTCCGGGCCTGCGATACTGATACAGAGGATTATGTTTGAAATTTCAGCCTTTATTTAGGGGAGGAGGGGAGAGATTCATTTCTGTGCAACTAAATGCTACATCAAACTTTTGAACCATGAAAATCCAGGATCAACTTTTGGCCGTAATGAGCAGATTTTGAAAGATTTTTTCTGGTCAGTTGAAAAGAGTTCTGCTCTGTGGTCTTGTCATATCATCAAGGCTAGGGATTTATTTGACCTAAAATTCTCTGTGGTCAAGTTTACAGCCTGGATTGAAGAGGTTTGAGAAGGAGATAATTCCATTTTGCTGAGGAAGGAATTTCGCTCTTTGGCAAGAATTAATAGGGGCTACATCAGGGAGTTAGATATCTTGAAACTGCTATACTTACGGTTGGGGATGGGGAGAGGGGCCCTGGGAAGATCGGACTGTATCATCAGGCTCATTCAGTCCTGAGCTATTGCAGATCCCCCCATCCCCTCTGCTGGCTAATGCAATTTCGGATCTCAGCTAATATGTGCATTTTTCACTCCTCAGTAGAGAGGCCACTGTCTTAGCAATTAGTACAATAACTGTTTATTGAAGAAAGATACATATCTGGTTTCTGATATCATCTGTGACCTCTTACGAATGTTAGTTAGAGCTTTTATATTCTGAGGCTCAGGTCAAGGGTAGGAGTGTTGCCTGGGCCTCTTCCCAAAGTCTGGATCCTTGTCCTTTACTACAGTTATGTCGGTTTCATACTCAGGACCAATCCTTGGTCACGGTAGCAATAGCTGACAGTGGGTGTGATGGCATGGGTCGTTGTCTGCTCTCGGAAAAACAGTCTGCCCTCCAGAACAAATAGAATCACCTTCCAAATCCCTGCATATTCTCCCTGCATAGGTATTTGTTGATGCGACAACACACCAGAGCCCAGGCACGGACAGTAAAAGCAGACCTGAGTCAAAGAATGAGTGGATTTTTTTCAGCAATGAAAGAACCTTGTGGAAATGAGCATAAGGTTGTCATAAACACTTTACATAAGGAGCATATCTTTTTAAATGAAACTTTTTAAGAAGTAGTTATCAAGTTATACCACTCATATTAAACACAAATATCTTATTTTTTTCTCATCCCCCTCTACCTTCATATGTCAGTCTATCTCCACAAAAAACACTGTACAAAAAAGCACAGGATTCTTCTTTCTTTATTGACTAAGCTCTGTATTCACCTGCTAGGATTTAATGAATCTGTAACAATGATTCACTAAATTGACCTAGTAGGTTTCTGCATTGCTTTTCTCCCATCCCATTATATTTCTGCAGAGTTGGTTTTGTGTCATAGCTTTTGCAATCAGTATTTTATCAGTTGTGCGTAGTTAAGGCTGTTTGCAAAGGATGTTGCATAACCTGTCAATTTGGAGAAGAGTTTCTGACGTCTGCTTTTCTGTCACTCAGAAGCAAATGAATGTTTCACAAATGGTAGCTTTGTCTTATTTCCTCAGGGCAACACAGAAAAACTGACCGTGAAACACTTCTCATTTTTAATAGGAAAGAGGCAGGAGGAATCAGATCTTATCTGATTAAAGCTATACATTTCTGGAAACAGTTCTGCTCCCCATGTAATCTGGAGTGAATTAAATTCCCTTTTATACTGATGTGATGAGGGCCACTCATTTATTCATTTTGGATAACTGTTACTGTAAAAGTTTTCACTATTTTTAGCGCTTCAAAGAAGGTTTTTTTTTTCTTTTAAAAAATTTTTGTTGTTTTGTGTGTGTGTTGGGGAGGAGAGCTTAGAAATTTCAAAAACAGTCACGTGACTGTATTACTAGAGAAAAGGATTAAAAACACCAGAGCTCACCCACAGTCCTACCACTCTCCTTTCTTCTTAGTTTTTCTTCCTTCCTTCCTTTGTAATAATTGTAGAATTTGCCTTTTATTCATAAAATTTAAGGTTAATCAATCACTGTATCAAGTGTTTTATGTAGTTAATGTAGTAACTAACAGGTCTGCCTCATCTCACATATCAGTTATTCCCAAAGTTGTGTATGACAAGTCCCATTTTCACAAGATCTTAAATCATTACTAAAATTCCGTGGGTCTTCATATTTCAACTGAGCATTATTCAGTTGGCAGTTATCTAATTCTTGATCTTTGCACAGCTCTGCTGTGTAAAAACGCTTAATGTTACTGAAGGTCAGCATTTAGTAAAGAGCTTCAGTCCCCCTCCCCCGACCTCAGTTGGCCTTTGTTTAACTCCAGCTTTTGACTTGATTCTTAAGCTGAACACTTTATTTCCTTATCTTGCAGATGAGTTATATGAGAAATAGCTACTTAAGGGCTAGATCAGGGTGGAAGTTGATACACATTTGGTTTATGGAAGTACTGATAGATTTTGGCTTTGGAAGCACAAATATTGCAAAATTGGAGGTGCCATCTGTATTTGCAAAATTTTCAGCAAGGATTTGTGAAGTGTCATGCTTGGCACTCTGTCAGGTGGTGTGGAAGATACTGATGTGTAAAACTTTATTTTTACATTCAAGGAACTTTTCACTCATTGTCATTTTTCTTTTAGTTTTTTTCTGTATTCTTTGAATCAGCTGCTTGCAGCATTGACGACTTGCATTGACATTGATGTGTGAATGATGTTCGGTGAGTTAGCTTTATCTATGAGGCTTAATCTGAGACTGGAGGATTCATATCTCAGAAATGTCTTTCTCTTATGAGCAACAAGTCATTTAGATTCAGCATAGAACATTTACTTTATGTATTATTTTTCAATAAAATAAGTTTTCATATTTAATAATAGTTTTCTTTTATAGAGATGAAGGTTGAAAAATGTTCAAGGGTGTATTTTATAGACTAGAAAGCTCTAAGTTCTTTAGAAAAGATGTCAAGCTGTGATCTAATGAGTTCAGGTTATATTATAATGAATATAATGACACTGAGGAGGATAACATTCAACAGCTGTAGATCATTGTACAATAGAAGTGGTAAATACGACTGTGACCTTCTAAAAGTTAAATACATTTAATTTTATTGACTGATAAGCTGCATATACTATTAAATTCCCTATTCCTCAGTTATCTTCTAGTCTGCTGAGTTTTATGTCTCTGTAGACAAGGCCATATAGGGACTTTTAATTTTTGTATTTCTTTTGCACATAGGTTGTACAAATTCATTGGAGACAAATTTTGAAACACATATTAGCAATATAATGCATATTACATGAAATACATAGAAAGATCTACTACCCACAGATCATTACTGTTAATATTTTGGTATATTTTGTTTCACATTTTTTACTGTAATATGTCTATTTTTTTTCTTACTAAAATCCATACTTTGTTTTATAACCTGACCATTTTTTTTTTCAGTGGTAAGTTGACTGGGCCTGTAAGGTATAGGAAGTGAGACTTTCTGAATACCTTCCTCATTCCATTTAAAAAAGAACATATCATACTCGGCATAGCCTTCAGGTTTATTTATTCATTCAGAAATCTCAAGATTGCATGTGTGTTTCATTCCAAATTCATACTTAAAGCATAATTCAGTAGAAGTTTTATTTAGGAAACTCCAAGCATGTTTTGGGGCAGTTTTTTTTTTTATTCTAAAAGGCTCCACATGAAAATGAAACAGAATGAAATGAAAACGGAGCTCACACATGTTTGATAAAGCTGCAGAGTACATACTACTGACGTCTACCTGCTAGACTGCAAGTCCCAGAAAGGGACAGGACCACCTGTGGTCCACGCCATTCTAGACATCATCTCAGCACAATCCTGGGCTGTCATAAGGCCTACAAAACATGAGTTAAATGAATAATTGAAGAAAGAGAGAGAGAGAACCAAAAAGATGAAGTGATTTAACCCCTTGCTTGCAGCTAGGACAAGTGAGCCATCTCTTGGAATGTATTTCCATTAGCATATCTTTAAAAATGGCAATAACAAAAATGAACAAAAATGGCATGCTTTTTTAATCGCCCAAGCCTCCTATCTCTTTGCTCCTCAAATGAGCCATTTGTGGCAGTCACTTACAAAAGGCCGCACAAGAGTGAACTCTGAGAATTTCAAGCTTTGGCCGTGTTCACCCTCCCAACGGCTCCAGGCCACACCGCCGGTCACACAAGAAAACAGTTCAGGAGCCGCAGCTGGACCACTGTGGGGTTGACACACATCAGCTCTTACCTGCTCCCTTCTCGCCGGCAGGTTGCGGTCCCCAGGATGATTCCCTGCAGAGCGGCGCTATCTTTTGCCCGATGTCTGATCCGGAGAAAAGTCGTCACTCTGGACAGCCTGGAGGATTCCAAACTCTGCCGCTGCTTATCCACCATGGACCTCATTGCCCTGGGGGTGGGAAGCACTCTGGGAGCTGGAGTCTACGTCCTCGCTGGGGAGGTGGCCAAGGCCGACTCTGGCCCCAGCATCGTGGTTTCCTTCCTCATCGCCGCCTTGGCGTCCGTGATGGCGGGTCTGTGCTATGCTGAATTCGGGGCCCGGGTTCCCAAGACTGGCTCTGCATATTTGTATACTTACGTCACTGTCGGAGAACTGTGGGCCTTCATCACTGGCTGGAATCTCATTTTATCTTATGTGATAGGTATGTTTCCCAGTCAAGCTCATTGTATAGAATGGACAGAATGGTAGCAATAGCACCCCTGAGCCAGAGGCCTTAGAGTGTCGTTGCAGGTCCACGTTAGCTAGTGACCTGGCACTCAGGGTGTCACCTGATCCCTGCGTCTCATTTTTCTCATCATTAAAATGTCTCCTTAAAAGTAATCGCAAAATTCAGTGATTCTGCTTCATCCCTTAATGTGCCTCTTAGTGGGTTTGAAAAGCTGTTTCTTAAAAAAAACGATAGTTTTTAAATGCAAAAAAAGTTACCTGATTCCACAGTTATGGACTTGAGCATTTGATTACTGTTGTATAATTATACAATTATCAGAGTGGGGAGGGTATAGCTCAGTGGTAGAGTGCGTGCCTAACATGGACGAGGTCCTAGTTTCAATCTCCAGTAGCTCCATTAAAAATAAATAAATAAACCTAACTACCTCCCCTTCCCCCCAAATTATTTTTGTAATTACACAAGACAGTTATCAACAAGACAATTTTATATGTGATTAAAATATTCGATTCTGTCTGAACTCACCCAGGTTTATCCCAGAATAGAGAAGCAAATTATGTTAATTTTCTCCCGCTGACCTTGTATTCTCTGAACGTTCTGTGTTTTGGAAGGTACATCAAGTGTTGCCAGGGCCTGGAGTGGTACCTTTGATGAACTTCTCAGCAAGCAGATTGGTCAGTTTTTTAGGACATACTTCAAAATGAATTACACAGGCCTTGCAGAGTATCCTGACTTCTTTGCTGTGTGCCTGATACTACTTCTAGCAGGTAAGAAAACCAGTTACATTTTTCCCTAAGATGAGCCGGACTAGTTGTCCCAGGTAAATAGGTTACCACTGAACTTGGGACCCACCCCCAGGGCTAGGCAGCATATTTACACACATAAATTGCTATCAGAGATCTGTGGGCCCGGTCACAAGCTGGGATCACATTTTCTGTCATGTAATGGTTGTGTTTCAAAAATAAATCTAAATTATTTGGATTGATAGAAGTAGTACTTCTGAGTAAATGATACCTAGGATGCACTAAATAATCAGGTAAGGCATATCAATTTTATAATATTCATTGGAGATTTGCAGGAATGGCAGCAAAGTTTCAGTAAGGAAGAATGTAAAAATTTGGGCATTACTTCATCTTATTAGTTACAACTAAGGGTATTTGCAAGCATACTGTTTCCAGAAGAAATTATGTCTTTCTGTTCATACCTATATAACACAGGCATCTGGTTGAAAAGCAGGCATATTCAAACTACCTGTCATTTTTTTAAATGTAGACATTATAGAGACAAACCCATTTGATAGTAAAATTTTCCCTTTTCATATGTTTTGTAGTTTAGAAATACAAGGGCATTCAAGTCAGAGTGACCGGGTTTTCAATTCTACTCTACTGCTTCCTATCTTTGGAACACTGAGTGACATAATCTTTCCATGACTCAGTTTGCTCATCCATAAACTGGGAATGTCAGTGTCTACTTTCTACAGGCTTCTTGCTTGATACATAGTAAGCACTTAGATGGCAGGCAGTTGTATTCTGTAGGCATAGTTAATCCCTGCTGTCCCTTCATATTGTCTGAATTATTTGAACATTTTCTATTTTGATTGTCACCCGTTACAAGCCCTCCTGTTTAAACCCATCAAGGACGGCACTAAGAATAAAGTCCATGTTTGTTCCTACTTCCTGCTTGATAGACCCTTGCTTTCCTGTCCAGTCTTATCTCTAGCTACTTTCTCCCTGTCCTTCTATAATGAAATTTTCCCCCATAATATTACACTCTTAAAAAAAAACTTTAACCTTTAAAAATCTGTTAACTTAATGTTTTATATAGGGATAGGGTTAGGGATGTGAACAAAATTTATCGGTCCAAAATGTTTGGCATTTTCCTTCTAATGTCAAGGAAAATTACATCAGTTGTTTTTCAACAGGTGATAAGTTTTGTTTGTTTTGGTTTCTCAACAGCGTAGCTAACATTCAATTAGTTACATCATATTTTATTTAGGGGTGGTTTCAATACCCTTAAATATTCAGCTTTCATCCCTAAACAATGAGAAGCATGTAGCTATGACACAGTGACGATCATTAAATTCCATGGCAAGACTCAGGTGTTGGCCTGCATCGTGCATCCTGTGTTCATCGACCATCATGTCTTTACTTTAAATATAGGCTAAGATTACACGATAACTTTGTTCCAAGGAACTCTGAAGACAAAAAACTTCCTACTGTAATCCTTACTTATATTGCAATGCCAAGTGTCTTGTCAACTGAAGCTGTTGCTTTATTAAAGATACAAGGGAAGCGTGTGCAGCATTAGATGAGGTAGTCGTTGGTCTCTAAACTCCTGGCGGGAGGTAGCAATCTCAGAATGGAAAGTGCACCTGGGGTATTGGAAAACATTTATAAAACATGGCAATGGCTTTGTCATTTTCCACAGTGTATGGTGCCATTTAGTGTATAGTGTGTATTTCCAAGGTGTCTAGTGGCTCCTAATCTGACAGATAGTTACAGAGTCAATAATTGTACTGACCATACAATAAAAAATAAAGCTACTAAGATGAGAACTGATTTAACAAAATGTTTTTGGCATGACAATGGAAGAATTATTTTGTTGAACATATTCAGTAAATATAAGGCAGACAATCTGACTGACCTTTTACTTTCAAAATTTTGCAGCCATTAACCTTAAAATGGCTTTTTAGAACAGTGTTTCATTCAGATTAAGTTACTTTCCCTCTACCTACCCATTGGTGCTAATGGCCAAAGTTACTACATTTATTTATTTATTGGCGAGTGTAGGATCTCCTGACTTCTGAAACCAGGTTGGTTTTATTCACAGTTAGGTAAGAACTCTTAGCAGAAAGGGATAAATGTCACTTAAACATATGAATGCTGGGGAAAGATATCACTGCCTCAAAATGCTGTTGCCTTTTCCTAAAGTTTATAAAAATTAAAATACTCTTTTTTTTTCCCCATAGGTCTTTTATCTTTCGGAGTCAAAGAGTCTGCTTGGGTGAATAAAGTCTTCACAGCTGTCAACATCCTGGTCCTCCTCTTTGTTATGGTTGCTGGGTTTGTGAAAGGAAACGTCGCAAACTGGAAGATTAGTGAGGAGTTTCTTAAAAACATATCAGCAAGCGCCAGGTAAAATATTTGGCTTTTTTCCCTCCTATTTTGATTTTTTTTTTAATTTACCTACTTTTGTTTTATGTTACCTTTTTCCTTTAGAATAATGGTTCTCAAATTGTTTGCTTCAGAGAACTTTCTGAAGGTCTGTCCTAGTCCAAGGCTCCCCCCCCACCCGCAAACATGAATGCGTAGGTGTGCTTCCCATTGAACAGCCATTGAAAGCCGTGCAGCTGCTGGTTCTGAACCTCAGTCTTGGCTCCAGGTTTAGGGGAAGAGCAAGGAGAGAGATCCTAACCATTGGAAGAATATTTTTCCTCCCAAAGGTTTGCCACCTCTAAGTGACAATATTTTTGAGTCACAGATCCTTTAATCCTTCCTTTGGGAACACCATTTGATTCCACTGCATTCTTTCAACCTTGTAGTAATTTTCAGGTCTTCTGGGTTTTTTGAGAATGTTATTGGTCGCCTAAGCAGAAATGTCTATGCATTTCACTTTAAACCTGACAATCTCAAAAATAATTATATATAGAAAGTTTCACCCTAAGATTTATTTCAGCATAATATTCCTATGTGTAAAGAAAAAGATTACAAAAATGTCTATTACATGAAGTGATATACATGGTTTTCTTTACATACATTGATTGTAGTCATTCTGATGAGGCAAAAATTTAGTACCCTCTGGTTTTATACAATTTTTAACATGTGATAAAATATTCAACTTCAGTATTATTAATCAAGCCCAGAGAATTTTGTTTCACCTTGTCAAATATCTTCTTAGTAAAATTTTAAAATATACAGTCTTCCCAACTGTACATAAGAAGAGAAAGTTTCTTGTCTTATTTCAGATCATGGCTCATGTATGGTATGGGGGTCTCTGCTCTTGGAATCCTGCCTGGCTGTGAGCTCCAGCCAGAGTGGATCTGAGCCCCCTGCTTATGCTACTGATCAGCCTCCAGCTGAGTGTTAATAACCCGAGAGGTGCCATTGTTGGCAACACCACCACATCCTCTAGGATTAGGTGGAAAAAAAATTACAGTTTACTTTTAGTTTTGTACACATCAGTTTCAAAGAGATGATGAACACATTCACCTTCCGAGGATGTAGTTTGAGACAAATCACTTGAAGAAGCAGTTTTTTATGAAAATGACTTTCCAATGTGCTTCTCTTCTTCCTTAGGGAGCCGCCTTCTGAAAATGGAACAAGTGTCTATGGGGCTGGTGGCTTTATGCCTTACGGCTTTGCGGGGACTTTGGCTGGAGCTGCAACCTGCTTTTATGCCTTCGTGGGATTTGACTGCATTGCCACAACTGGTAAAAACAGCCTTGGCCCTGTGTAGAAGGAAAAAGAGTAATATGGGCTGGTTCTAGAACCACCTGTGACACCTGCTGTATATGATAAAAAGAAACTTAGTGAAACTCTGAGCTTTGGTTTCCATATTGGTAAAATCGAGAGAGCAGTACCCACCCCTCAGATGTTATGAAGAGCACCTAAGATATAATGTGTTATTAAAAATGCTTTGAAATCTGTCAACGACTTTATAAATATTGGCCATAATTGCTACCTTTAACCTTCCATTGGGAAATGCTGTCACAGTGCGTAGCAAATGATGATCATGCTCTTAAATTGTTTCTTCTTTAATTGGACAAACTATATCGTGGTGATTCTTTCCTCTTTATCCTGTACAACAAAGCATCCATGCCACAATCCCTCTCTTAAGTGCTTCATCTTGGTTCACATTATTGCACGGCCTTATCATTGACCATATTTTGGGTGCTTCAAATGCCAAGTCTTACTAGAAAGATCCAAAGTGTACTGTTTCGTATTGAAACTGGAGTTTAATATAAATCGATGTGCTAGGTAGAACTTTATCTTCGTAGATACGGAAGCCTTCATGTTTAAGGGCCTACAGAATGCATCACGTGTAGCCTCTGTGGATGAATCATTGGATGCAGTGGATGCAGGCTGCTGTTCTACCCCTAAACATTTCATAGTGCTGGTGTATCGTGTTTCTTCTTTCTGGAAACGGGACACTGAGTGTCATGATTTCTTGCTTTCTCTTCTTGCCTTTCTGGGCTTTGGGTCTTTGTGTGACAACAGAGCACCCTCAGTAAGAGAGAAAACTTCACAGGGAATAGATGGAGCAAGCTGAGAAAATAGAAGGAACAGAAACAGAGCAGAATTACTAGGAAGGAGAAGAATTCGTGTCTTACCTGTTCGTGTTTGGTTAAATATGGGAATCTTGTGTTTATGTTTCCGTAGGTGAGGAAGTCCGGAATCCTCAGAAAGCCATTCCTATTGGGATTGTGACTTCTCTGCTTGTTTGCTTTATGGCCTATTTCGGGGTCTCGGCAGCTTTAACACTTATGATGCCATACTACCTCCTCGATGAGAAAAGCCCGCTTCCTGTAGCGTTTGAGTACGTTGGATGGGGTCCAGCCAAATACGTCGTTGCAGCGGGCTCCCTCTGTGCTTTGTCGACAAGGTACATTGCACTGCCTTTGGGCAGGGCTGTCTGGGTTACTGCAAAGGTAGTCAGTGTCTAAAGAATTGCTTTTGTATGTTTTAAAAGTAATCCTAATAGGAGGAACATGTTCTAACAACTATTTATTCTCTGAATAGTCTGCCCAGCATTGCCATCTCAAAATCCTAAGTGATGAAAACTTTTCCCCCATCAGTTAAAAGTCAGTTTTTCAAGATAGTGATGGTCAAGCTTCCATGGACATACATGGCATTTAAACACACATATATACTTCATACATTTTTATGTATGTGTGTATTGTAAACTTTACAACGCTTATACTAGTATGTTTCCGTGCTGGCTTTGGTGTTAACTTGCAGTGCTGTAGACAGTTGAGACCTTAGATGCAGACTTGACATCTTCGGTTGTAAAATAATATCAGGTCTGCATGAGTGGAAGCTATGTGTGGTGGCATTGTTAAGTGCAATGTTCCTTTTACTATGAAACACTGAGACTTCTCCTCTTAGCACTGATCAAAGTGAACTTGGTCTAGAAATGGAAATTACTGTCCTCAACTTAATGGCGGAAATTCATAGTATCTATGTGAAAAGAAAGGAGCAGTTGAACCTCAAGTGTTCAGATTTTCAGTAGCTACCTATTTTAGTATTTTACAATTAGTTTCTCAGGTTTCCTGAGCTACTCATATTTTAAATTAACATGTGATCGTAAGGTATTTCATTTGAGTTTTATACCGCGCTATACTGTAGATCATTCTTACCAAGGGAAAAGTCATCTCTGCCTGATACTAATTTTTGAAGTGAAAATAATTTTCTAAATGTCTGAAATTGGAGACATTTTTTATTATAATTCATCAGCCTAGCTTTGTTTTTCTCAAAATCCCTTTTGTTTTGTATTCAAGATAATATTAAGTAGCAATTAGAAATTACCCCCTTGATTTCTCAACCATCTGCCAGTGTTGAGTTTTATTCTGAATAGTTTCAGATAGTTTCCAAAAATCTGAATTGTGAAGATACCATGCTACCATGGTCTTAGAGAGAGATGGACAAAGATTTATTTGTAGCAAAGTCAACCCAGCATTATTAAAAAATGAAGAAGATGGATTTTTTAAATAAAATATTTTACTTATTTTCTCTTAAATGGTTATCTTTTTATAACTAATTCATGTATGGAATGATGAAACCAGTAAACACACAAGTAATTCAAGACATCAAAAGCAAAAATAATTTTCTTAAATTTCACTATTACTAACATGTAATTGTGGCTACTTCTGAGTACTTAATTTACAGTGAGTTGACTTTTTTTTTGCCTTTTTCTGTCTTGATTATCTTATGATGCTGAGAATTATTACTAATTTGATCAAAGATCATGTTATATAAGGAAAAATAATGGTAAAAAATATGAAAAATGTGTAATTGAGTAAATGGAGTGACTGTACTATAAAATTGTTACTTAATCTTCAATTACATATTAATTTATGACTTTCACTTTCTGATTTATTGCCACTAAAAATGTCTTAATGATATCATTGGTTTTGGTTTCTCATTAAGTCATAATTATTTAGATTTAATTCAGTAGTAATCATAGGCCTGCACGAATTGTTCACAGCACTGTTCTTAGTCTGCTCATTGTACTGGGCAGGCATCTGTAACAATAATAAGTAGCACCATGGTTAATTGGCAGATATTTTTAAATGCTCAGTCGTAATGTGTTTTAGAAATAACAAGACTTCCTAATCACAGCTGTGAGGCTGAGTTTTACATGATCACTTAATCTCAGTTCTGGGTTATAATCCTGCATGAATGTGTTTGCCATACTGCATGTGTTTGCTTTTTATTCAGTCTTCTTGGATCCATTTTCCCAATGCCTCGTGTAATCTATGCTATGGCGGAGGATGGGTTGCTTTTCAAATGTCTAGCTCAAATCAATTCCAAAACGAAGACACCAATAATTGCTACTTTATCATCGGGTGCAGTGGCAGGTGAGAGAGAGTTGACTTTTATTAAGTAAAGGGGGATCTTTTTTCATCAAGGATTCTGAAAAAAAAAAAAGGAATTTTCTGTTTTGTTATATATAAAGATCAATAGCTTTTTGAACTATTTTGAATTTTTTTGGCATAGGTTCTGTATTTAGTGTGTCCTATATTTACCCATCTAGAATAAGAATTGTAATAACTCACATGTGGATTATGAATTTTTCTGTTCTAGTCTTCTGGGCTCTATGTTTCCTTTACCCCGAATTCTGTTTGCCATGGCCCGGGATGGTTTACTCTTTAGATTTCTTGCCAGAGTGAGTAAGAGGCAGTCACCAATTGCTGCCACATTGACTGCAGGGGTCATTTCTGGTAAGCTTTACAATCATAGGATTCTTCAACATTGGACTTGAGTGTTTTATGCTCATGCATGGACTTATAAAGAGGGTCTGCTTGCTGTGCATGTAAGTTAAGAACAAAATCACTGATAAATTAGGGTATGAACATTGGGATTACATCAGCAAATTGTGCTGGTGGTGGTGGTGGTGGTGGTCTACTGAAATTCATAACTAACCCTTTGGGATTTTTTACTATTTCACTGTCTTAACCTTTGGGGCTTCTAACAAATGTGCAAAGGGTTGTAATGGTTCTTCACTATATGTCAGATATTAAATGCTTTTCAGATTGATGAACAAGCACATAAAATTATATTATTGACATGTAAAACGTTAATTAAAGAATAATTACTTAATTTTTGAATTATTAATTAAAAATAATGATTCGGTATTTTCTTTTATGTCCAGGATTTAAGTTGAATACTGCTAAAGGACCGTAGGAGTTTTGAAAAGCTGAAGTTTACCCATTCTTAATTAAATATAAGAAATGTCAAAGATAATTTATACTTGGTCATTGTTATCACTGCCCTCAGTTGGGTGGCCATCCCCACTTCCTGGGCCATCACGGTCCTCTAAGAGTTACTAACATCCATATCATCGGAAACCCCGTTAGGAATCTATTTTTCCTTTCAGCAGTTTTGGTATTAAGTCATGTTTAAAAAAAACCCAAACTGCAGATGCCTACCTCTTGGCATGTCATAATATCCATGTAAAATGCCTTTGGCCGGATTCTTACTCCATGCAGAAATTTCAAAGAAAGTTTGCAGATCGAGAGAATGGCCTTAAAAGCCCTGTTACAGGGAGCAAGAGAAGGACTTTAGCAAACTATACAGACGAAACAATCACCACTCTTGGTAGTAGAAATTCAAACCAAAAATGATAATTTTTTTGAGCCTCTGAATTGTTGAGAAATCAGAGTATACTAATACTTAATTATATATGAAACAGGGTTCTTCCAGAGTCAGAATTTGCTCAAACACCGTCACTTCATAAATGGTTTTTAATAAATTGGGTACTTTATTAGATAGATGTTGGAAAGTCGAGTCACTTATTTTTTAGTGCTTAGGTTTTTGCCCCTATAAAATGAAGTTTGCTGTAGACAATTTAAAGCCCACTTCATGATTAAAAAGTGCACTAGGATATTAAAGATACTTCATAAATTTTGTCAAAGGAGAACATACATTATTTACTCCGTAAAAGCTTTTATTTTTTCCAGTAAGGTCTTGCCCACTAATTCTCTACTATGTATTCAGAATTTTTAAAATGTATCCTTCTTCCGTTAGGAAGATTTAATTTGGCAGCAAAATAAGATGTTGAAATTAATAGTTAAAACAAGACAATTGTAGCATTTTTAATGCTCTAAAATATTACATTTTTGTTGTTTTGGTCTCACATCTTGCTTTGCTAGTTTTTAACTTAGATCAGAGTGTTTGTCTGGATAATTAGTCATTTTCTTCTATTTTGGCCACCTTGTCTTGGCTAGCTGTGATTCTTACAAAATATATTGAAAATTTAATCTGCCATATAAGTATACTAGCAGTGGAGATTTTTCACAGTGAGGCATGAGGTATATCTAAAGAAACAATGTGGTATTTATGGAGGAAGTAAGGGCACATTGATTCAGCTGGAACTCTGTTTCTACTTCGTAGTTGTAACCTTGCTAAAAGTTAGCCTGTCTATAAACAGAGGATAATAATCCTATGAGGTCAAACCGTGTGAAATTGCTGGGGTTTTGTTCAAAAACAGTCAAATATTGGCCATTTTACATAGCTGACCTAAATAATTTCCCCTGTCTCATAGAATGTTTGAACTGAAGATAAAATTGAGATCATAGAGATATGAAACTTGCTGAGATGTCTGGAATGCTCTCTGAGTGCACTGTGGTGTTTTCTATTTACTGTGATAAGTGTCACTATTTGGTAAATTCTAGTTAATATTATCCCTATTTTGATGTCCCAGTGGAGGAAAAAGATTGCTAAGTTCAAGTTAACTATGTAAAGTATACTTTGCCTCTTGAGATTATTGAGACTTGGGGCAGACCACAGATTGATCGCTCAAATCTAGTGAGAGTATGTGGTTTTAATCAGAGAAGAATTCATTCACCTTCTATCAGAAACATAATTTAATTGGACATTATTTTGTATACGATATAATTCAAAATGCAGATGGAAATTGAAATGATTATATAACATCCATAATGAAAGCTCTTCTGTTTGAATTCTTCTATGGTTTTTTTTTTTTTAAAAGGAGCCAGCCAATATTTCTTAGCAATGTTTTCCTTCTGAAACATCAAGGGAGAGGAGTCTGTCATACAACATTTTCACTCTTTGTCAGGCCACTATTTCCTAAGTAATCAAAGTAGATGTGTTTTGTACTTGATAGATAGTTGAGGGTTTTTGAAGTTTTATTAGCAGTTTATAGGACCTGAGGAATATCTTATGAACCGTGAGAAATACACTAGCCATACTTTATTTGACTTATCATTGGTACGAAAACAGAAAAAAATGCACACCGCTTGTCCCTGACTTGAAAGTTATCAGTCATGTGGAATTTTGTCCCAGGCCATTGTCTTCACTGCTCTTTCTCCTCCCAATAGCTGTGATGGCGTTTCTCTTTGACCTGAAGGCCCTCGTGGACATGATGTCCATCGGCACCCTTCTGGCTTACTCTCTGGTCGCAGCCTGTGTTCTCATCCTCCGGTGAGTTGTCCTTGTGGCCAGATGATTCTGAAGAGTGTGTGTCACATGGGGCCCAGGAAGTAAGTAAAATTAGGGCTCGCTGACCTTGCTTCCAAGGAGCTAGCAGAGTTCTCACAGAGGTGAGAGGCCACAGACATAAAAACATCAGTACAAAGTGTAATCAGTACATACTTGGTCCTTAAGCAAAGAATCAAATATAATTGATAATTAGCAATAGATTGGCCTAATCTCTGTGAACAAGTTCTCATAATGCTTAAAAACACTGGAAAATACTGTTTTTAGCCCTAGTGAGCCAACTTGCTAAACTTTTATACTAAAGGTTTAATCACAGAGGCACACACACATGTAGGCAAAGGATGGAAAAGGTTGTTTACAATAGTCAAAAAACTAAAATAAACTAAATATCAATAGTAGAATAGTTAACCCACTCCTGGGCATATATCCAGAGGGAACTCTAATTTGGAAAGATGCATGCACCCCAATGCTCTATATACAATAGCCAGGATGTGGAAGCAACCTAAACGTCCATTGACAGATGTCTAGATAAAGAAGTTGTGGTATCTATATACAATGGAATATTACTCAGTGATAAAAAAGAATAAAATGATGCCACTTGCAGCAACAAGGATGGACCTGGAGATCATCATTCTAAGTGAAGTAAGCCAGAAAGAGAAAGAAAAATATCGTATATCACTTATATGTGGAATCTGAAAAAGAAAAAGGAAAAAGAGGACACTAATGAACTCATCTACAAAACAGAAACAGACTCATAGACATAGTAAATAGTCTTATGGTTACTGGGGAGAAGGGAGTGAAAAGGGATAAATTTGGGAGTTTCAGATTTGCAAATGATAACCACTATATATAAAAATAGATTAAAAAAATTTATTCTGTCTAGCACAGTGAACTGTATTCAATATCTTGTAATAACCTTCAATGAGAAAGAATATGAAAATGAATATGTGTATGTATATATGCATGACTGGAACATTATGTTGTACACCAGAAATTGACACATTATGACTGACTGTACTTCAATTAAGAAAAATAGTAGAATAGTTAAATAAATGAGGGTACATTTATTCAGTGGACTCTTCTATAGCAAATAGAAATGATATTTAATTATATGGAGAAATCTTTCAGTTTCTGGATGCAAAGCTTTAGCATCTGAAATTATTTAAGTAATAACATAAATTTACATGAAGAAATGATTTTTGCATATATATATATATATATATATATATATACACACACACACACACACATATACACACATACATGCATCTATGCCTGGCTGAATGCTAGCAGTGATTCACACTGGGTAGTGGTGTTATGGGTGGTTAATTTTCTTCTGTATACTTTTGTGTATTTTTTCCTCAGTGAATGTGTTTCTTCTTTAAATGGAGGACAGATGTTACTTTTAAATTTAAGCAAAGGCTTCCCAGAGGGAAAATAGAGCATGCTGGGGAGACCAGGGCAGATACTAGGAGGTGAGGCAGGCTGATTTCTTGAGGCCGGCTGAAGAGAAGAAGGATCAGTAATGAAGGTGAATGGAGTGACAGAGTGACTGGGCGTGCCAGTGCGGGCGACACTGGAGGACTCGGTTGGGAGAGTGGAGGGGAGGAGGCCAGGGAGGCAGGTGGCAGTGAGGCCCTCGAATGCCCCATGGAACACTGTTACTCTGTAGCTGATGGTTAATGCGGCTCTCTGTGCTGTTCTCACGAACTATATCTCCTTTGGACATAGATATTTCCAGAATAATCATCCTATGTTCACAGTTGCCTTGCTTTAAAATGTGACTCTCTTCTGCATCTAATATACATAACTATCTTTTTTTAACTCTTATTTTTTATTGATGTGTAGTCAGTTTACAATGTTAGTTTCAGGTGTACGGCAAAGTGATTCAGTTATACATAAACATACATTTTTTTTTCAGATTCTTTTCCATTACACCTTATTACAAGGTATTGAATATAGTTCCCTGTGCTATACAGTAGGTCCTTGTTGCTTATCTATTTTACATATAGTGATGTGTATTAATCCCCAGATTTGGTGGCTATCAGAGGAAATTCTGAGTTCCCCCAGATATTTCACTGAGTGGGTGTGTCACCTGGCTCAGCGCCCCCTGGGGCTGCAGCCACGAGACGCGTGGATTTACTGCACAAGCTGTGAACGTAAATGTCTCCCTTCGAGTTTTAGGTGCTGGTGTCCTTTGGGCCACGTGTCTGTTTGAGAATTAAAACACAGACCTTTATTTGGGGATAGGTACCAGCCCGGCTTATCTTATGAGCAAACCAAATGTTGCCCTGAGAAAGAAGCTCTGGGATCGTGTGCTGACACTGCCTCCAAAAGCGAGTCCCAGGTCACTGTGCTGCCCCGACAGGGCTTCAGCCCCCGAGCCCTCTTCTGCCCTTCGCTCCTGCCCACACGACAATCCGCTTCTCTCGTGAGCTTTCTCGTAGGATTTCTGGGTAAGTCGCCTTCACCGCGCACATGACAAACACCCAGCGGGTGTGGGAGGTGAAGCAGGTGCCATGTACAAGAGGACAGGAGGACATGGTACCACTACCCTGAGTCCTGGGGTTTGCACCTGATGGGTCACTAGGCGTTGAGGTCATCTTTATAATAGCAGGATAAATTAATCATCTCTTGGGAATTGAAGAAGAAGGGAAGAAATTCCCCAAGGTGAGAGGGTAGAAGTACAGAACTGGTACATTTCATCGGCTGTGAGGGTGCTTTGTGTGGGAAGCAAAGTGCACCTGCCAGTAACTGAGCCGGGAACCGAGGAGACTGGGAGGCAATGTAGCAAATCCCGTTTGCTCACCCACAGTTATGTCATCATTCATGTTTTCTGCAGCATTTGCCGAGGGTCATCAGTGTGCCAGGAACTCCGCGGGGCCCTTGGGATAGCGAGGGAGACGGTTCTTGCTCTCACTGGGCTTTACAGATCAGGATGAGAGCACACTGGAGGGACCCCTAATGCAGACTTGATGGGCAGAGAGAGGGCGGGTGGGCGGTGATGTCACTCTCTGAAATAGGGAGGAACGATGCACATCCCGTGTTGTTTGTTTCCATTGACGGTCAGTGTTTACAGCAACTGAACACGAACAAACTTGCTATGTCCCATCAGACAAAAGGGAAGCATCCACCCCTGACAACAGCCCATCAATCCATGTGACAGCATCTCAGACAGGAGCAAGTGGGAAGAAAAAGCATGATGGCCGTGCTGGGGTGGAGCGGGGTGTCAGCTTCTAAGGAGGAGACGTTCATGAGAGAGCAAGAAACCAGGGGAAATCAGCCATTTCTTCCCAGAAGGAAAAATGAGAATCTTAGCATTTGGCAAAGTAGACAAGATAAGGAACTCGATGTCTTACCAGAACAGACTGTGTGAACTGGGGAGTCTGGGCGCAGGGCGTGTACTGACTTTGTTTTGCGAATGTCTTGCAGCATTTCTCATTCTGGGCCTGAGTGTTCTGACCACGTACGGGGTCCGCGCCGTGGCCCGGCTGGAAGCCTGGAGCCTGGCTCTTCTGGTGGTGCTCCTCGTCCTCTGCGTCGCCGTGGTGCTCGTCATCTGGAGGCAGCCCCAGAACCAGCAGAAGGTCGCCTTTATGGTAGGTGTAATGAGCACAAGAGACCCTACATATTGTGCCCATTTCCTCTTGTTTATTAGTGTTTGTGAATTGTTTCTTTAAAAAGACACACGTGCACACACGCGCGCGCACACACACACACGCACTTCTGATGATGCCAACCAGTGAACAAGAGTGTCACCATTCCTTGAGACTCCTCTTTGTCTTATACGTTCTCCCTACATCGGCTGTCTTCCTGCCCTTCTCGAAAACTTGAATGTCCCCCATCACATTAGTCTGTATGATAGTGAGCGAATTTCTCGTCCAGTACTCTCCAGTGTCAGAAGAGTAAGGAGGATAGTTTATTTATCCCCTCTCAGGAAGATTATTTCCCCCAAAAGCCCTTCCCCTGCAAGTGAAATTATCCTGTTTGAACTAAGAGTGGCATTCAGGTTGAAGAGGGCTTCCTGGAGGGTACCCCCTGAGAAGCCATGAGTATCCAGGGTTCAGAGGCCTCGCATGCTGACGTCTGAACTGAAACACTAAACTCAAAACTAAACTAAAACCTAAAACCAATTGCATCTTGGTGATGACGCAGGAGTTAGCGGGCTGGGAAAAACCCTCTGTTGCTTTGGGCTGCAGTAAACAATGTAAAATACAGTGCCCCTTTCAGTATTTGCTAGATGAATGCTTTTTTTATTCAGGTTGTCCTTTTTTGTAAGAATATAAACTTAACTGACACAGTGTGAAAGTTGTATATGTCAAATTAGTTGCCACATGTCAGAATAACTGGGGGAATGTGCCTTCAAAATTCGAGTATATTTAAGAAGATGTTTTCCTCTCTTAGGTTCCATTCTTACCGTTTTTGCCAGCCTTCAGCATCCTGGTGAACATTTACTTGATGGTCCAGTTGAGTGCAGACACCTGGGTCAGATTTAGTATTTGGATGGCACTTGGTAGGTGTCTTAATGTTTTCGCTTCCGGAACGTGGGCTCTCTCTTTCTGATGTCATGTGCTGTGGTTAGAGAAATGAGTCCCCTCGCCCTGCCTAGGAATAGTCTGTTTGCAGTTCCTTCCTCTGCGACTGTGATCATCCACCGCTTGTAGTTAGGGTGTATTTGAGACTTTCCCTCACATACACCTTTTGTAGTGTTGAGTTTTGAGAAAGTAAATATGATTTTTCTGCAACAGCTGAAAAACATTTATTGAGAGAAACATACACCTCTTTAAGATTAAGTGTTAAAAATGAAGATGCGCATTCTACTGGGAGAATGTTTATCAGAGACCTTTTTTCTGGGATACCCTGCCTTTGCACTGTGTCCTTCTAACGTAGCACAGAAAGAGAAGGCAAAAGGCCATTCTCTTCTATATCAAATTTTCCATACACAAAGTCATCCTTCAACACACCTAAAACATTGATTTTTTTTTTCTCTAAAAGGTTTCCTGATTTACTTCGCCTATGGCATTAGGCACAGCCTGGAGGGTAACTCAAGGGAGGACGAAGATGACGAAGATGATTATTCAGACAATCTTCATGCAGCAACAGAGGAAAAATCTGCCATGCAAGCCAATGACCATCACCAAAGGAACCTCAGTTTACCTTTCATATTCCACGAAAAGACGAGCGAATGCTAGTGGTGGCTGGTCCCCCGGCTCCAAGTATGTATCCCACATGGAGTGAACAGTGACAGGATGTCATCTGCACGCTAGGCTGTCACGGGTTTGCTGCAGACATGCTTCACCAAGATTTATGCCCGCTCACATGGATGACATCTCCTCACAGGGTGAATTGTGCATCTGGGGAAGCCTGAGCTCTCTCCTCAGTGATGAATTTCCCCCCAAATTGTGGGAGTGTGTGTATGTGTGTACGTGTATGTTGGAGGAATATCAATGTGGAAAGTTGTCGGTGTTTTACTGTCACTGCATTGCATTTTTCTGGCATCGTCATGAATTGGTGGCATATACTGCACATACTGAAAGGGAGGTAATCACCGAATAGAAAAGTACTTTTCTCTATGTGCCGGGTTGGGGAAATAACTGTTGCTTTTCCTTATTGGGCTTTTGTTAATGTCAGTTAGAACCTGTTAAAAATGCATTTACCCATCCTGGTGTCTGTCACTGGTCTGGAGTTAAGAGGAGGGCATAGGAAATGAGCCTTTTCTATAACTTACAGATGCTAGCAGTGGATTTAGTACAGATTTTTCTTCTGGAAGGTGTGACAGTTTGTGAAAACTTTAGCCAATAGAAGTGTGCGTGTCTGCTGGACCGTGCAGGTCAGGGGCAGCCTCCTGCGTCACCACGTGACAGGCACCCCTTCTCTGAGCACAGTGGTCCTTAAATGTGAGGCCTTCACCTGCTGTGAATGATTTATCTGCCCCCCCGCCCCCCGCCAGCAGTCCAGTGAGGGGCTCGAGAGAGGTGCTGTGATCTACTGGGGACCCTTTGTCCTAAAAAATGAAAGTGGTCCCCAGGACCAGGAGCTCGTGTAAGTGGCAAAGGTGAGGGTATATTTGAAAGTCAGAGTAGACATATGCTTGGATAAGTGGACCCCAAGCATCCTTGTTTTAAAAGTCACTTAAAATAAGCCAGTAGAATCTCCCAGATCACACAGTTGGTGGCCTGATTCATACTTTTCCCCATTACTTAATAAATAATCACAGATTTTTTTTTCCTAACCTTGTCAGGCACAGAATCCATTTCTTTGCTTCTGTTATTATTTTGTCTTGTCCTAGATATGAGGAGCTATGGTAGCAAATTCTGTCTTTACTATATGCAAAAGAGGAAGAAAGTGAAGGGATACGAGAAAACTCCCCTCTTCTAACTTTAAACTGCCTATTAAGATATTAAAGGGCATTTGACCCAGTTTGAGGGGTTCGGATCTAATTTGCCTCTGATGTTCCTTTTGGAAACATGTAAGGGATGTTTTTCTCCCCCCGTCCCATAATTGATTTAGCACTTTTTACTTCCTGTATTTTTAAATGACCACACTAAAGCTATTAACACAAGCTCCAGTATCCTACAAAAACCCATCAGGAGTTGGGAAATAAGAGTATTTTGGCAAAATACGTGATTATTTAAAACGTCAAGCCGAAAAATTAACCAAAGTGAATTAAAGCCATATAAACACAGTAACCTTTGTATGAATAAATGATTTGTTTTTATATGTGAGATTCTCTAATTACTGTATTTGTCTTCATAGGGTCTCTAATAGTGGACTATTTCTCTGCAGTGGGTTTTGCTTCTCATGAGCTATTTTTCTTACAAATAATTATGTGGTTCACTCAGCGAGACTAGCGACTAAACACTTATCTGCGTATGGGTTATATTTCCAGGATAAACATGATCGAGCCCAGGTGACCAGCTTAATCCAAAGGCAAGGAAAGCATTGGTTTTCTGTCAGCTCTTCCAAGAGATCAGTCATTTTACTGACATCATTAAAAAGCAAATTATAATTGTTTTGTCTAAGAGTTTATTGTGATTAAATATCAAACAAACAGGTAGAAAGCCTGGGTTTCTGGCTGCTAGTGTTGTGGCATCGCTTAGAGCTCAGTATGAACATTCCACAATGTCCAGGGTGCACACGGTAAAATCTGAAGCCCAGAATTCTTTCAAGCTGCATGTTTTACTGGAGAGGAAGTGTTGGCTATCCAACCGGTCACGTATCTTTGTAAGCACTAATCATAAGTCCTTGCTGTTACTGCAATATACTGAGAAGCCCTTTTCCTCTCTAATCAACCTAGAATAGTCCCTTCGCACCGGGAACAGGAAGACTTTCCTATGTGAATAGTAAACCTTTTACTGTAACAAAATCAAGATGTTTGGTTAGAACGTGACAGGCAGCTAAAACCACTACGCCCGCTGTGTTCAATTAGGAGCAGGATTTAGTTAAAAATTCTTTTTCTGCCTTGAAACACTTTGCAAACACAATTGTCTATGAAAAAATGCTTTTGTTCATGACTATGCTTTTTTGTGTGTGAAATGTATGTATGTGTGAGTGTGTGTATATATATACACGTATATATTTGTGTGTGTGTGTATTTCACATGTCAGTGTATGAGTCAGTTGGGTTATGGGGGCTTTGGAAATGATATTGTTGTCTAGACTTAAAAAACTCAACTGGTGGAGAAAAAAATAATGTTTTATTTTGATAGGTTTGCTTGTATAAAAACTTTAGGTTTTAAACTATTTTATAATAGACAGCGATCTTATATGTATATTTTCTATAGACAGATTCTTTAAGAAAGATGTATTTATAATGTTTCTAACATGAAATCACTGAAGTCTAGTACATTATAACAGGTGCTTGATAATCTGCTGTGGAGCTGGGCTGGGCCTTAGGGAATTTCTGCTTACTTGCTTCTGTTCCATCTTTTCTGGCTTCTCTGTCTTAGTTTGTACTTACTAGGAAAAGCCAGGACTACAAGCTCTTTTACCACCTCTCTGTTCCTACATTTGAATTCATAACCTTTGGAACGGAATGTTGTTTTTATTTTCTTGGGATGACCAGCATGTTCTGTATGGATTTGACTGGTCGTCAGTCACACTTATGTAAAGTCCTTTTCAGAAATTAAAAGATGCATATACATTTTCTTAATTGTGTTTGAGTAAAAAACCAGCTTAAATTACTTTTTTAAAATTTATTTTATTTCATTGTCGTTTTATTTTTTTGTAATGGAGGTATTGGGGATTGAACCCAGGGCCTCGTGCAAGCTAAGCATGCGTTCTACCACTGAGCTATTACCCTCCCCTTTAAGTTCCTTTTCTTGTTTGCACTAGAAAATATGCTCTCTGACCCAATTTCAGTGAGAAACTTCTTAGTAAAGCACCTTTATTTTATACTCTTAAAAAAAGGAATATTTGTGAATAACCACATGTAGGCCACATCTGCCCAACATTTAACAAGGCAGCTATGAAAATTCAAGTTAAAAACTATTTATTAGAAAACTTACATGAGAACTTTTGGTATAGACTGAAATACAAATGATGGCTCAATCACATTTTCCCGAGAGACGAACATCAGGTAAAAGTAAGACCAAAACATCATTTGAGGTATTTACATGAAAGAAAAACCTAACCTCGCCCTATATAAATCTTTGCTATTATCAACCACCGTTGGTAGAAAATATTTGTTTCAGAAATACCTTCCTTTAAAAGACTTCTTTTAATTTTTTCTGAATAAAGGACTTTTTAAACCTCTTAATTTTTAATATTAGCCAAAATATTTTCTAAGTCCTAAGTGTATACAGGGAGATGTTAAAGTCTTTCGAATTAGAATTTTTATTTACCAAATTATTTTCTAAACATACCTGAATGTTTAGCACGGAGAGTAAGGAAAAGTGATCGCCCTCTAGTGCTGACAATGGCAGAGGGAGCAGATTAGTCTTATCTTTTTTCCTCTTAGATCAGCATATTCTGCGATTATGACCCACATGATAAAATTATGCCAAGATTCCAACTCCCTGTTCCCTGTGATGTTGTTCCGGATGTTTCTGCCTGATTTCTCCTGATGCATTTCAAGCGACAATACTAATCAAACCAAAAATACAATTTCCACAGAATTTTAAAGGATGGGGTTTAGAGTGTATGTCACGGAGTATTAAAAATTCACATGATTAGTGTGAATTGGGGGGGTGGCAATTAACTGGGCTTTTTTGTGTGTTTTTGTTCTTTGGCTAGTGCCAAAATAGTGCCTTCTTTGTACATTTTCTCCTGAAATTTCCTAATTTGTCCTAAAACATCAAGGGAAAAAGTACCGAAGTTCACGTAGGAAATAATGCCAGCACAGGTCATTTTTCAGTCCCATAGATGTGAGAGGAAGGTTGCTTGACTTTGTTGCTTGGCTGAGTTTTTTTTTTTTTCCCCTCCTTGTATAATTATATTTAAACTTTTTTTTTTTATTGAAGTATAGTCATTGACAATGTGTCAGTTTCCGGTATACCATTTTTAAAATGACTTTCATGTTTCTGGATTTTGAGAGGCCTGATCTGTTATTGTTGTGGTTTTTGGTTCAGCGGTTGGTTTCTGTCACATTCATTATTGTTTGTGGGCAGACGGTGTAGTCTTGTTGATTTCCAATGCGTTTTTCTATGGCTCAACCCAACTGGCAACCCTGTTTGCTGGGAGCACTGCCTTAGCTTTTATTCACCATGGCTGAAGCCACTGCCACAGTCTCTGGTCTTAACAAGCCCTCACTGACCACTGACAGCCCCGTGGGGATCATAACCTGGACCCTGGGTCAGGAGCGCTGCAAGATGTGAGCATCTCTAGCCATCCTACTGGGTGGGGTCTGGGGATGACAGGGGAGGAGGTGTAGTGAAAAACTTCACGTGAAAGGAAGGTAGTTTGGGGCCTTAATTTCAGCTCCAAATATCCCATGACCCATCAAGGTAAATGATAAGGACCAAGGAACCTCTCTGACTCTTGGGAAGGATGTCTGTTTCCTGGAGCTGGCACTGTAGGTCCTGGCTTACTGTGACATCGCACGAGCATTAACAGCCTTGGGGTGGGGAGTGCATGGGCCAGGGCTCAGTCAGTAAAGAACCTTGTATTGCCAGCAGGGTAGGTTTCTCCGGCCCGTGTCTGGGGTTAACAGGCTCTTCATCTTTGCTGCCCAGTTGTCTTATTGCTTTATTTTGTCATCATTGTACTTAACAGAAAGTGTCGATAGGGCCTAAAACCCTACAGAAATTCTATGTCTATAAAAGCCAACAGATACATTGGTCTTATGCTAATGTAGAGATTTTTCTTTAGTAGGTAATTTTAAATTTAAATATTCTTAATGATGATCAGTGTCCCTTTTTACTTATAAAGTTGGATTATTTTTTAGAATTTATAATAAATAAAAACTATTGCTGCTTTACCACTGTAAAATATGCTTTCTAATGTGACCATGTATTTTTAAAATAAATTTTAATATGACTTATAATACTGTGGTATGCATGTGTATCATACTTACCTAAAGCATACATTTCACACATATCTAATTTAAACTGCTTTTTTATTTGGGAAGCTTTATAGCTCAGAAATACAGTACCATCTAAATGGAAACAATTATGTCATTAAGGACACTCACCTGGCAGCCTAGAGCCTACTGTATGACTACCGAGTCCTACAAAATAAAAGAGACATCTTCATGTATCCTCAGTCCTCGCAGCACATTACAAAAAGTCTCAGTTGCTCCTGCATCATGCCACCCCGGAACCACACACGTGGGGTCCCACCACTTCCACTGCCATTCAATGGACAAATCTCTTCGACATTGCTTTTGTGTGCAAGAAGCTCTTTGATATTCTTCTGACCAAATCATACCTTTTAGTAATTGGTGATCAGTTTGTATAACTAACAAATTTTTTTATGGTATAGGGAATAAATATTTTCCAACTTCAGCCTTCTTTACCCTTTGATGGGGAGGGAGGAGTCAAAGAGTCTTCTGACATGGCTCTAAGTTACTTAAAATTGCAACTCTCTTGAATTAGCTTATTTAGTTTTGAAATGTCATTGTGTATACACTTAAGTCCTGTTGATTCTTATAAATTGGAGGGAACACCATGCTGAATTAAATAAACTTTAGTATCAATTTAGCCTGCATTGAAAGTCAAGCTAAAACAGCAAAGTATTTCCCAAATGGAAACCTGAAGCCAGATTTATCTAATTGTTGGCTTGATTAAGATTGTTAACTAGGTCTTGAGGCCCCACCTCTGCGCTGGAACCACAGGATCACGTGAAGGAAAGTGATCCCTCGGAGCTGTGTCTGGGCAGTGGGTCCAGCCAGGAAGCCCTGGAGGTAGGAACACTATCTCCTTAGTGTTTTTTAAAGAAGGCCACAGATAGACTTCCATTCCAGGAAGCCCGTGTATTGCTGAGAGATTGTGCTGGTAAGCCCCCATCTGTCTGTCTGGAAAGAGAGATTCATTTCATCCCATAAACTATCTCCAAAAAATTGTCAAAGGACATACAAAAAATGACCAGTGTCTCATTATCTTAACTCGCCTTTTAAAGTAGGGCAAAGTGTGGGTGAAATTGTCTAGAAAGAAAATCAGCTCAATACTGATTTACTCACTCAAAACTTTCTTTTTAAAATTTATTTTAATTTTATTTTTTATTGAAGTGTAGTTGATTTACAATTTTAATTTCAGGTGTGCAGCAAAGTGATTCAGTTATACATATACATACATGTATATATTTCTTTTCAGATTCTTTTCCATTACATGTTATTATAAGAAATTGAATATGGTTCCCTGTGCTATACAATAGGTCCTTGTTTATCTATTTTATCTATAGTGGTGTGTCTGTTAATCTGAACTCCTAATCTATGCCCCACCTCCCACTGCCCTTCCCCCTTTGGTAACCATTGTCACCTGAACCTTTGTTGGTAACAGTTTCATAGCCCACTGTTAAATACTTTAAGGTGCTGGAGATTTCAAATGTCATAATCCCTGGTAAAGAATCCTTGTCACTCTCTACTAACCCTGGAGCTGTCAAAGTGAAGATGGAAACCCAAGCTGGAGACTGCCCTACCCAGGAGCACTACACAGCTCAGCGTGGGGCCGGATCTCCGGATGGGGGCAAGCTTATTTCCAGGCTCCATGTTCCCTAACCCACAAGTACACACTATCATCGAGATGATTCAGGTTTCGAGGGTCCCCCAGTGGCTGAGTCTCCCGGTCTCCAGAATCTCCCCCCATCTGCTCATTCAGACCTGATATTTCTTCAAGCAAAAACCGGCGGTTTCACCAAGTTGTAAATGGCTGATAGCAAATGATTTTCAGAAAGTGAGCAAATAGGCAGGAGAAAGCAAATGGCTCGGGAGAGAGGAAGCAGAAATGCAGGACACCGTTGAGCAAAAACAAAGCAAGGATAGGAGAGGATGGAAGTCCTCTTTTAAGTCACTGATATTTCAGCTGAGAGTTGTCCCTCTTCCCAGAGGCGTTTGGAGGCTGTCATAACTAGCCGAGGGCTAGAATGTCTTGGCAGCATGCTGCATCCCAAAGCTGGGAGAGCCATTTCTGCCTATCTATTTTAAGTAGACCAAGATTCTGGGATCCTTGCCTTGCCCTCTAGGACCATAAAAAAGCTCTGGCATTTATTTTAGAATGAGAGTCTTGGTGCTATATTTAAAACCACTAAAGCTAGCTCCTACTCAAGCCTTCAAACACTAATTTAAAAAAAAAATTCATCTTGATTGTATTTCGACGGTTAATGAAGACTAGTTAGAGAAGATGTCCTATTTTGGGCGAGAGGCAGTGGATGTCCAAAATATAGGCTGACTTTTTTTTCTTACCTAACAAATCCTAGACATTATTCACCACCTTGAAGGGGGAGAAAAGTAGAGGGAGCAGAGTAGGGAGACTTTTCAGGACAAAGCAGTCATAAACGATGACCATTATTTAAGATTTATGATGAAAATGTATGTATAAATAACTCACAAATGAATCATAATGGAAGCAGTGAAATTTCTCTTTGGCCTTTGGAAACCAGGAGGGGTTGCTGATACTGCTGCTTACCATCCCTCAGAAACACAGTGTGTATACCAGCTTGTGCTTCTGAAGAGAATGAGGAGAAATGTGCTTTTACAGACCTAAGTCTACATGTGCAGCCGGCTCCCCAGCTCCGGTCACACTCCCCCCTCCCCAGTCCCTCAATTCCTGGTTTTTGCTTCTCTCTGCTATTTTCTTTCCAAGTGTCCGTTTCTTATGCCGCCGATGCCACCGGCTGCTGCCCTTGCTCTCCAAACAATGCTGCACTCTCCCAAGTGTGACCGTGGTTCCCTGGACACTGTTTTTAAGAGGCTTTGTCTGTGCTGTCAGGCTCCCCTCTTCCTGCATCAGGAAGCAGCTGATGATTCGGGGGAGGCTTGGACCCTCTGATTTGTTTCATCCCTGAGCCACCACCATGCTTCATGAGGTTGGGGGTCAGTGGATTACAAACACTGAAGGTGAGTGCAAGAGTGTGGTGGAGGGAGCAGAGAGTCAACAGCTAAGAAAGAAAAAGTGAGTCTTGCAGGTAATATGGTCATTTATCTAAAATCCCAAGAGATCAATTGAAAACTGTTTGGACTATACTATGAGGGTCCACTAAGGTGACCAGATACAAGCATACAAAAATGAATCATGCTAGAAACCAGGCTTTATGTGGTGTCTGACTTAGAGCTGTAAGACAATACTTATTTTAATTGGCCATCGTGACAGCAATGGTTGGAGAAAGGATGGAAAAGATGAACACAGAGAATCTAATAATAAAATTCCTTCTCACCCTAGAGACAAGCAAATGGGTTTTTACAGTGAAACACAAGCAGTAAAAATGCAACTTGGGCAGTTTTAGTTTTCCCGTTCAGAGTCATCCTGTCATGGTCTCATTCGAGGATAACCAGCCTCGTGATTAATCAGCTACATGTCTTGGAATGCCCTTATATTTCTCGTAACCCTTGCTCCCATCCTAACAGACCGCTGCAGCGAAGTAGCACAGACTTGGGTTTACAGAACTCCAAAATTGTTGTCCTAATACCAACATCAACCAATTAAACAATTATAATAGAGACATAACAGTAGACTGGAACAAATGGAAAGATATATAACATTATGGCGCATCCGGGATGGGAAGACTCAATATTGTAAATAGGACCATTCTTCCCCTAAATATAAATTCAACACAATCATAATCAAAACACAATCAAGTTTTTATGGAGGTTGACAAGCTGACTCCAAACTTCACCTGCAAGGGAAAAATGTACGATAATAATTAACATAAGATCAATGATAGGGGGCATCTTTTGCCCAAACAAATAACTAAACATACTATAAATAAGTACCAATTCATGCAGTGTGCGATTTCTATAGGTAAAGAGATCAACAGAATACAAAAGAACTGAAACAGACCCATGTACATATGTAATTTAATCCACACTCAAAGTCAATTTCAAATAGATGGGAAAAGGACCAATCATTTAACAAATGATACTGTGCCACTGACCATCCAACTGGAAGCACATAAATTAGATCTCTAACTTGGCAATACCAAAAAAAAAATTATGGGTTGATTTAAACATTAAATATGAATGGCAAAATTATAGAAGTTTTAGATGAAAGTAGAAAATATGTAGTTTGATAATTTGTAGCACAGAAGGCCTACCTAAGGAGATATAAAACCCAGAAGCCATGAAAAAAGTTACTGAAAAACGTAATTGCTAAACATTTGTTGTAATTGCTTGAAGCAAGGCACCGTTAGCAAAGCTAAAACACGAGCAAAGGATTAGAAGAAAATGTCTGCAATTTGTGTAACACCCAAGAACTTATTAGCCAGGACATATTAAGATTGTATTACATTAAGACAATAATTAAAAAGAGCTCAGTTTTCCAAAATGCTCAATTTACAAACGCAGATGGCTAATACAAATATGATAAAAAGCTTGTCCTTAATAAAAGGACTGGGAATTGAAAGAACATAATGAGACCCCCTCCCCAGGTTGTAAAAATCAAATGGTTTCATCACAT
Organism: Vicugna pacos; assembly: GCF_048564905.1. NCBI lineage: Eukaryota > Metazoa > Chordata > Mammalia > Artiodactyla > Camelidae > Vicugna > Vicugna pacos. The sequence goes on from NC_133012.1 coordinate 15,668,358, forward strand.
TCAGCACTGGTGGTGTGTGAAGAAATAGGTAGGCTCACGTGCTCCCGAAGAAAGTAGAACTGGCCATAAATAGGAACAGCTTTGTGGAACTGGCAGTATTAATCAGGAATGTTAAATATCACGGCCTTGCGGCGAATAATTTCACTTCTAGGTGTCTATGTTACAGAGATAGTCATGGACATAGAAACATTTGGATAAGGACAGTTACCACGATATTTTTTTGTAAGAGTTTAAAAAAACAAGCAAACTATCTATAAACAGCAAAATTTAAGCGATGGTGCATCTACTATGAAATATTTAATGGCTAGAAGGAGGGGTAAGGAACATGAAAGGATATTTTTCTTACTTTTATCATCTCCTGTCCTATATAATTCTGTGATGGTTTAAACTATTTTTAAATGGATTAAGTACTTAAAAAGAAACCAGTTCTTTTTAAGGCAAGGAAAGCACAGATGGAGTCACTGAGCACAGCTCTTGTTAACGCCAACCGCGTTCACCTGCGGGGCCGTCTGGTCTCCTGTGAACCAGCCGCAGGGGCTTGTGGGAAAAAGCTGCGGCGGGATTCCGGGCGCAGCGCGGCGCCGAGGCTCCCAGGGCATCTAAGCCTTCACGCCCGTCTGCGTTCGGCTTTTAAGAATTCATTAAAATTTTAGGTGTTTTCTCTTAATGGCTTGTTTTAACACAGCCGCCTACTCCTCCCCACTCCTGCAAACGGTGAGGCAGATTGTGTGTTCTCCCGGGAAGGCCTGGCAAGTCTGTGCATCTGGGCCCTTGGCCATCCTCGCTCTCTGCCGTCGAGCCTATGAGGTAAGTCACGAAGTGCTCGCCTCCAGTCTTGGGGGTTCGAGGGGGGCGGCTTTGTGGTCAGGCGGGCCCTGTATGAAAGCTCTCATGTGTAGTGATTCCAGCAGCTCGTTTTAACAAGTAGAGTGAGGGTTCAACCCGGAGACGTGGGAGTCAGACAAAACCCACATTACAGCTTCCTACCAGTTTGACTTTAGGCGTCCTCATCCATAAAATGGGGTCGATATCAAACACACAGCCGACCCCCTAGGCTTTTTGTTAACAGGAACAACAAGAAATGCACGGTTAAGGGTTTTATTGCTCTGCTTGGAACACAGTAAGTTCCTAATAAATAATTATTACTTTCCAGAAACAGGTCTTAGGATACAAAACTTAGTAAGACCCATTTCCTGCCCTTGAACTCAGGATTGTGCAGAAGCACAGCCAGACTGACAGCTACGTTCCGCATTTTGTGGTAGCTGCTCCCGTGAAGCATTCTACTGGGAAAGTGCTTAGCCCAGCTGGGAGGCGGTGAGGACAGAGCTAAGCCTGGTGGGATGAGTTAGGCCAGGGATTGGGGTGGGGAGGGGTGGCAAGAGGGCAGGCAGGTGGTGAAAGGAGGAAGGACTATTGGGGGTGGAGGGAGCAGGGGAGCAGTGGACTCTCATGGTGGCTGGGTGGGTGGGGGGTGGGCAGGGGGAGTGTGTCGTGTGTGTGGAGGACAGGGCAGGGAGCCGCTACTGAGAGAGGAAGCAGGAGACGCCAGCAAGGCTGGAGAACTGTTGTGAACCTCACTGGAGAGCCTTTAAAAGGTTTTAATCGGGTTGGATTATTTTAGAGTTGCATCTGAAGATGAATCTGATTGCTGGAGAAAGGAGGATTGAGGTGGACGGAGGGGCAGGGAGGCCCCCTAGAAGGCTGTGGCCACTTGCTGATGAAGATAACAGCCTGGGCAGGGGCAGTGAGGCCCGGGATGATGGTGAAGAGGGGTGGACTTGATGCATGGTCAGCAGATAGACCAGGCGGGACCGGGCCACCATGTGGAGTGAGGGGCAGGAGGTGTGGACTTAACCCTAGGCTCCAACAGAGTGAGAGCAAAGTTGTCAGCTTCATGGAGTCAGGGGCTGGTGTGGCTGCAGCTACTTGGGTTTGTTTTCTGGCACAATCCCTCCTGAACACCCAGGTGACTCTTACGTAAGGCAGTGGGACTTTGGAATAAAAGAGAAAAGGAGAAGTTTCTCCAAAACCGGACACTGGGGAAGGAGCTACCTGCGGGACCCTCTGAAGGCAGAGCAGCCTCCGGATTTGGAAGCCCCAGGGCCCTAACGTCTCAGCTGCAAGGGAGACAGACACCAGTGTCCAGCAGGCACACGGCTGGGTGCAAAGCCAGAAAAACTGGGGGCAGTGGTCTCGTGAGTGAGCGCAAGTGAGAGACCTTCTGGGAATGAAAACAAATACTTAAGGGACATTTTTTACAAAGTATTAAGGCTGTACCTGAGCAGGTGGGAAGAGCGCTGGTGACATTTGGACAATTATGATCAATTGTGATCCAATCAGTACCCCCAGGATTAGGCCGCGCCTTCTTGAAGCTGGTAAACTTGGTAAAACGCCTAGAACTGGAGAAGTTCGAAGACTGACTTTTAATTGACATTTCACCCTCATCCCTTGCTCTGTGCCTGGAAAAAGCGCTGCGCCTCACGGCTCCGCCAGGGGGCAGGAGAGGTCACATTACACAGAGAATTAAAAAAAAAAAAAAAAAAAGCCCAAAGTTTTCCCCCAAATCTGTGTTCTTCCTCATGAAACCGAATCCTCCAGCTGTGGCGTCCCAGGCGCCCGCCCCTCGCCCGCCGCCTCCCTTGGCGCCCCTGTCCTCACCCTGCGCTGTCCGTGCACCGCGGACCCGCTGTCCCCAGCGCCTCTGCCCCTTGCCTTGAAGATGAAGGTTTGGCTGCTGCTGGGTCTTCTGCTGGTGCACGAAGCGCTGGAGGATGGTGAGTGACTCTGGGTGCGGGTGCTACCCGGCTTGTGCCCTGACTTGATCCCCGATCCCCCCAGCCCTCGACGCCCTCCAGTTCTTCCTGTAACTTCTGACCTTCCGAGGCCCGGCCCTGGAGCCACTCCCTGCCCCGTGCACCTGCCCTCTCTTAATAGGGTCTCCTTGCGTCCCTCTCTCCACCTCCCCTCGGAGCCCCTGGGACGCTGGCAGCTGCCCCGGCCTTTAGGCTCCCCACCGGAACCGCTCCAGCGCTCCGGTAAAGCCGAGCATCCCCAGGCAGCGCCTGGTCCAGCCCCCAGTGTCAACGTGTCGGTCTGGGAGGCGGCGCGGGCTCGCGGATCGCTGCCACCTCCCTGCGATTTTCGCCCCGGGATTAGGATCTCTGCTTCTGAGGGTGGTGCCGCCGAGGCTGATTCCTTTGCAAAATTCGAAGTGTCCTCCTCCCCCATCTGCAGTCCTAGATTTGTTTCGTGTATCAACTCGGGCTTGAATCCTGCAAGATGTGCCTAAGTCTTAGACTCGATATTTCTGTATTAAACCTTTTCAAAACGACTCAAAACCCCACAGCTCTTACACTTCTATAATTGGAGGGGAAAATGAAGAAAATGATGTTTGTACAGTGGATGGGGGCCCTTGTGCCGCTACAGTTTTTTTTTTTTAATGTGTGCTGGTCCTGGGTCCACCCTGTTGTGTAGACTCAAACCACAGGGCCAGGCTCTTGTGCATGTGTGTGTATTGTTATATTTCTATTATCTGTATTTCTGTTGGCATTTTAATTCTTTTGTTGGCTACATTATTTATGCGATTGGTGGTACATTTGTACAGGTATACTTTGCATCCAGTACATCCTGGCATCCTGAAATCTTCCTTGGAATTCCACAGGTCCAGCCACTATTTCTGCTTAGTTTTGGTTGAAAACTAGCTTTTACTGTTATGCAACCTCACGCTGGAGCCAGCTCAACCTGGCCCACATTTTTATGCACTATTCAGTCCTGACCAGTTCCTTTCTTCCCCATGAAACCAGAAGCATTTGCCAGAAAAATACCACATTCTGGTTTGCAGAGTCCAGAGCAGTTGGGGGACTTGCAGCTGAGCATGTGGATCCTGAAGCTCGGAGCCCTGATGAATACCATGTAGGCAGTGCTTCTGCAGGGGGAGAACAGGTCCTTTTCACCCAGAGTTGGCATGAGTTTACGTTGTAAAATGCAATATTAAATTGCTCCTGGCAGGCCCTTGTATGTGACCCGCTGAAGGGACAGAAATGTAGCATTTGGTATCATTTTTTGAATAGGACAAGAGATGGTCAGACAAAATAATTTCAAGTGGCCCATTTACTTGCTTATCCAGTTCACCCAAGATGACTGCCTCAGGGGCTCAGGAGGCGGCCTCAACCTCTGCCTCCTTGATCTTCCCTGGCCAATGTGTGCCCAGCCCGTGGGAATGATTACAAACATCTGCCTGAATCAATTGGCATCTGTTTAAGTCTCAAATATAATTCATACAAACAATAAATATTTATGAGACAATGAGAGAAAGTTAAGACAGACTTTCTGGGGGCTGTTTTAATAGTCTGGGTCGAAGTGGATGTCAGGAGAAGAGCCTGGGTTTGGGGTCTGTTTTGAAGGTGAAGCAAAGAGGATTTGCTGCTGGACGTGGCTTTGGAGAGAAAGAAAAGAATCGTATGTGACCTGGAGGTTTTTGTCCTGAGCAACTAGGCGAAGAGAGTTGCCATTTACTGATAAGGGGACACCAGGGAAGGAGCTGATTTGAAAGGGCATCTAGAGGTCAGTGTGGGCAAGTCCAATTTGAGATGCTTGCTAGCCTTCCAAGCGGCAGTGCTGAGTAAGCAACAGGATATTCAGGTCTGGAGTTTAGAGGCAAAGCCGGGACAGGAACTGGGCCACACTCAGCACAGAATTGCTGTTAGCGCCAAGCGGCCTGGGTGAGGCCACTTGGAGACTGTGTGTAGGAGACTGAGAGGAGCTGTGAGGATTCAGCCCTTCAGACTCAGCTCAGGCAGGGAAGGAAGATGACAAAGGCCGCCTGACTGACCAAGAAGGAGTTGGCAGGGACGTAGGAGGAAAACCAAGACGGCGCCATGTCCTGGGAGCCAAGCAAATAAAGTGTTTCAAGAAGAGAGGGGTCGTTTTACAATATATACAAATACGGAATAGTATCTTGTACACCTGCAACTAATATGTCAATCGAGCTGTCAGTTACATCTCAGTTTAAGAAAGCATGACGAACTGTATTCTAAAAATGTTTGTTTGAGGTCTTTATCCTGAAATAGAAGTATCTAATGCTTAGAAGTTGCTCTTTTAAGAAAATGGCCGTTGAAGCCGTGGTAGGCAGGGCGTTTGGTGGTGGTGGTGGGGTGGTTATGGAAGGGAGAAGGGGAATGAAAGCCTCTCATTGTTGGATGTTTTCATCTCCCTACTGTCACTACTGCCTCGGCTTCACAGACTGGCTCTTGGGAAAGTGTGTGTGTTCCTGTGGGGTGCTGGCGTTTTGTGAGGAATGGATGAAATGAAAGAGGGGCACGTTTCTCAGTCTGAGGAGCCCCTGAGCTACTCAGCACATTCATAGTGTGGTTATGATGCGGCTCTTGAGTCAGGTCTTTTGCCTTAACAGCTCACGGGGAGGGAAAAAATGAACAGCTCCAGGTCTTTGATGTTAATGGCTGTGTTTACATGGAGTCCTCATCTCAGCAGCTGCCAGTGAGTCTTCTAATGAATTAATTTTCTCCTCCCGCACAATCTGACAGAATTAGAGAGGTTAATAGTCAGATCACCTTTGTTGAATAAGGATTGTTTGCAGTCCATCCTCAGCTGATGCTGAAGAGTTAAGAGCCCTTATCCTGAATACTTTTCTGGCTGGGTAACACTTACTCATTCCTTTTGGAGACGTGTTTGACCAGCGTCTCCTCACTTGGGGATTCTAATATGTGCCTTGGAAAAGCATTGCCAGCCCTTCCAGGAAGGCTGTGCCCTCATCCTGGGCATCAAGTTCTGTTTGACTTGGAACTCCTCGCCGGAGCCTGGGCCGACCACACAAAGAAACCACTTAGACAATGGTCCTGTGCGTGAGATTCGTGCCAGTGAAGGGCGGCGCTAATCTCTCGATGAACTGAAAGCAGCAACACGGACCAGAGAAGGCTCCAGACCTGATTTTCCCCTGCCTTCTTAGTAACCTGGGGTGAGCCACTTGGCACCTGTGGTTTCCATTTCTTTTTCACCTGTAAGTTAGGAAGAACAGTTGCTTTGCCTCCATCAAAACTTTATCGTAGAGATGACCATGAGACTTCATGGGACAACACAAAGCGATCAGCAGCCGCCCACTAGTGCTTATACTGGTGGGTCAGACACTAGTCTCAGAGTTTTAAGCATGTTAACTGACTTCATCCCCATGACAACCCACGAGACAATCATGAGGACCATGTGATTCTCAACTGACAGATGAGGAAATAGAGAAGGGACATCACTTCCCAAGGTCGCACAGTAAGTCAGTAATGACTTTCTATTCAGGACCTCAGGTCCATACTGATGTTTAATGGTTTGTGGATTTTGCCACCTATTTCTCCATAAAATATTCTGTGCCATAATCTCAAAAATGCAATGGTAATGGACTTTCACTTTTATGTCTACAAGACAAGTTCACATATTTTTAGGCCTTTGGGGAAAAAAACAAATTTACTTAGTCAAACTGAAGCATCATATTCTTTTAAAAAGTTAGACATGGGATTTGGAAATCGCTTAGTCCTGATGTCATGGGGGGCCACTAATCTGACTCCTCTAATTTAGTGTCATTGCCATCAATCCATGGGCAAGTCCACTGTATGGCAGCTGGACTAACTTATAGTTAAACCAGCTGATGGGCCTGTTTGGGCAAATGATTTTGCACACGCTGGAAGGCATAACATCCGTAATTAGGTAATCGATTGTTCTGGAGTAGCATCACCACACAGAATCTGAGGGCTTAGAAGTCAGGCAAGTTGCACGGGCGGTCTGAATTCCCCAGGATTTACAGACAGTTGTCATTGCCGATATGCTTGCATGGTAAAGAACACACACCAAATTAGACATCAGTTCAGAGGTCCGTGACTGTCACAGGCACTGTGGGAATAAAATGCTTTCAGGGCACGGATGACTTGCAGGGCTCACGGTTAGGCTTTTATTTTCTGCCTCAAGAAAGAGACAGTGACTTATACTCTGCTGCAACACTGAGGCTCCTGCTTCACAACCGATGTTGCTAGGTTAGTATATTTCTGTTCCCAGCGGTTACAACGCCTTCCCTTCTGGGAAGTTGGGGAAATGTGTGTGTGGGTGCCAATGCCCGCCCCCATCTGTCGTTAGAACCCTGGGGGTAAATACATGTGCAGGGCTGGGGGAGGTCTTCACGAAGGGCAGGTTCAGCAGCGGGCATCGGGGACTTGCCTTGGAGGCTGAGGCTGGAGGACACAGCCCTGCTCCCTGGAGGGACTGAGAAAGCTCAGCAGAGCCTGGGAGCGGGAGGGACCAGAGAGGGGGAAGGATGGGCAGGAAGGAGGTCACAGATGGACCTGGAGTCGTGGGAGGGATAGCTGGGCTCAGGGGGCAAGGCCGCTGACCCCAAAGAGGCAGCCAGTGAAGGAGTTGAGTGGGGGCTCAGTGGGATGAGTTCCAGAGTCTGGGCCAGGCTGAACCAAGGGTAGAGGCCAAATGGCTTCCATTTCCAAGGGCAACGTGCCCAGGAAGCCACAATTACTCATTGGACTGAGTTGCGTCCCCACCAGTTCAATTTCTGGTACAAATCTTAAGTGTGGCTCCGTGAAATGCTCACACATTGCACCTATGTGACCAGCCCAGATCAAGGCCAGCGATCCCTCTCCTGTCCCCTCCTGGTCATCCCCACCTGCTGAAGAACACCACCACCTGACTCTTAGCCTCAGAGATTCAGACCTGAAGTTTCTAAAAAATCAAGTTTCTGGTCTAGATAAGTCAGGAGACCTGCGTTTCCGCCATCCTCTGAGAAGGCATCTCCTGTAACGCTGGGCATGTGCTCCCCAAAGGCAGCCATCCCTTCGGGAGGGCGTGGCCACGGCAGGCCCAGCTGGCTCACCCCGTTTCACCGCCTGCCTGGCCCGCTGGTCTAAGAGCTTACAGCACTTGCCTGTTTCTATCTCTTGATTCCAATTCAGTGTCTTTGTACTTTTGATCACCCCAAGCCCTTTATACACCAAGGTAATACTAGATAATCAATACGAACGTCAAAGAGGGAAAAAATTATTTCCTTCCAATTTATCAGTTCCCCATTTTATACAAATGCCTGTAATTCCCTCAGTTGGCCAAGGCTTGTGTAGTTATCTATTCAAAATGTCTACAGGCTGTTTATGTGCATGGAGTGAAATGGGAGTCAGGAGAAATGAGTTTTACTCCCTCATTCTGCCACTAACCAGCTTTGTGCAATTTATTTAACTTCTAAGGCCTCCTTTTTTTTTTTTTTTTGAAATCTACAACATGAAAACTTAAACGATCTCTCAGGATCCTGTCAGCTGGGACGATGTGTAACTAACTCTGGGCTCACATCAAGGTCGCCTTTGGGCTGGTGCAGACAGCAGGGCAGACGAATCCTCCCCTTGGCTTCTCACCCTCGCTGGGTGGACACAGCGCACGGCCATGCCGGCGGGTGGACAGTGGAGATGTCTGGAGCCCAGAGGCATTCCCATGGCAGGACAGCGTTGTGTAGAGAAGGGGGAGAACAGCAGGAAGAAAATGGACTTGAAGTAGGTCAGTCCATTCCTATTTATCACCATTCGCCAGCAATTTTCAACAGTGCTGGTGACACAATCCTCCTGCTCCTGGTGCATTTTAAGTTCTAAACCATTGCTACAGTTACCGTTGAGTTTGAGTAACGTATATGTGGCTTTAAATGAGCACAGGATTCAGACTTATTTCTTTGTAAGCCTGTGTCCTACATGGATGCTGTCAGCCCTGACACAGACGACACTGTGCGCACTCATCTGGGAGGAAGTTCGTGATGGTTGGAAATCTTCTGAGCGTGCTTGCAGCGTCGCTGCGTCTCCATTCCCTGAAGACTACATATTCCTGCGTTTAAACAGTAGTTTCAACATGAGTAATGACAGTACTGAGATTGCAAGGACCAGAAACAGACCTTGAAGAGGCTTTGGTTCTGCCATCCTGGTGGCCGCTTTAGAGCTAGTGAGTCTGAGTGTGCAGCACAAGGAAAAGTAGTTTTGTTTGGGAAGCGTGAATTGATAAAATATTTTGCTGAATTTGAACAAAATCTTTGAAGCTGAAATCTGTTCTCTTTCAGTTACTAACTGGTTTAAAGAATGAACCAAGGAAATATTGATTATACCTGAGAATAATTTTGACATAAGGGGAGGAGGGTATTGAAAAGTGATCTGTTTTAGGGGCTGAACATTCTGGGTGTGTTAACCTCCAAAGCTCATTTTCCTCTCCTCACGTTTGTCCCAGTCACTGGCCAACATCTCCCCAAGAACAAGCGTCCAAAGGAGCCAGGAGAGAACAGAATCAAGCCTGCCAACAAAAAGGTGAAGCCCAAAATTCCTAAAATAAAGGACAGGCTCTCAGCGGATTCAACGCCAAAGACACCATCTATAATGATGCAAATGATGGACAAAGGACGCTTCCAGAAGCCCGCTGCCACCCTGAGTCTGACGGCGGGGCAAACACTAGAGCTTCGATGTAAAGGGAATAAAATCGGATGGAGCTATCCCGCCTACCTTGACACCTTCAAGGACACCCGCCTCAGGTAAGCTTGTGTTTGGGTTGTTTTTTTTTTTGACTTGTGTTGGATCAAGGGTTTGTTTTGCTCCCTTGTGGAATATCGCTTGGTTTCTGACATCTACCGTTTCGCTCTAGTAGCTTATACGAGTGGAAGCTCAGTGAGCAAAAGCTCTCGATTTTATTTCCTCACCCAGTTAAAAATAATTATTGCGAATCCTACCAACATTGGTTAAACCAGTGAATTTTTATAGGAAGCCGTATGACAGGTAATTGAAACGGTGGTGCACAGAGAGAGAAATTTCAGAATTTATTTTGTAAATAGTAACAGACTCGATGCTCTATGTCAATTTTTTAAGTAATTGTACTGAAAACTGAAATGACCTTCCAGGAGGTTCCTGTGGCCAGAGACCAGTTTAAACTATGTGTGACCTTTTCAACTGCTTCTGATTCGTTGTACTTCCCCAAGTATATAACTTTTATATTCTGAGGCATCTATTGGTAAGAAGGCCAAAGATTTCTCCTATCTGAATAAGTACCTTCAGGAAGCGCAGTTTTTGTTCAGGAAAAGTGCTTAAGATGAAAGGCAGGGAAACGGCATGTTTTAGAGGGTGCCAGGAAGGGCGAGGGGGCTGTGAGGCATGTGTATCTTTGGGGAAGCCCCCTTCACTCCCTGAAGAATGAAGGGAATTGGACAGTGTGCTTCCTAAGATTCTTTCCAGACCTTTTGTCACGTGATACGGGATAGAGAAAAAGAGGAGATGGTCTGCTTGGGGTGAGTGGAGTGGGAGAAAGAAAGAACGTGGCTCTCAGACATCCATCCCAAACTCTGCATGTTCAAAATACCTTCCTATTTCCACACAAACACCACCTCCACAGATCTCCATCCCCTTCGAGGACACTACCATCCGCTCAGTTGCTCAGCCTGAAAACTGGGGAGCATCCTTGCCACCTTCCTCCCTCTCTCCCTCCCTACATCCAATCAGTCACCAAGTTCAGTTACTTCAGCTTTCTTAAGAGCTGTAAACCTGTCCTCTTTCCATCGCTGGTGTCGCTACCCCAGCCCCAGACGTGTTACCCTGTATCACCATTACTGCATAGGTCCCCCTCCATCCTCCTGCGCAGCTGGAACCAAGTTTAAAAGGTGCACATCTGATGGTGTCACCCGCCTACTCAACACTCAGTGGGTGGCAAGGTCTAACATCCTCACACGACTCTTCAAGACCTTCCCTGATCCTGTCTCTCTGGAGTCACCCCTATGCCTAGGTTATTGTCTCTGCTTCCACTGGCCCGGGTTCCCGTGACATCGTCAAAAGCACCAAGCTCCTGGAGGCCTAAACCCTGCTGCTTTCATTGTCTGGACCACTCGGGGCCCTCTTCACCTGGCTGACTTCAGCCTCAGGGTCACTTTTTCTGGGAAGCTCGTGTCAGGCTTCCCTCGGTTTGCGTCCTCATGGCCCCCTGCACATCCTCTGTTGAGCATCCTTCATGCCTCTAACTCCTTTGTTTTGTTTTTTAAATCTGTTTTTCACTGGAACTTAGTTGAGTGCTTGGCATTTAGCTTTATCTGCTGAATGATTGGATGACAGACTCCCCTGCTTCTTTCTCACACACAGACGCCTTGGAGAATAAATAAATTAATATATTTGTGTAAGTAGTACCCCTCTATCTTTCTGACCTCTTGTGTTAAGCCCTCTTTCACATTTTATTCTGAAGATGCCCTTCTGGCTCCATGTGATGGCAGTGTAGCTTTTTTTCTGAAGGGTTATCAGGCTGGGTGAGGAGTAGCGGGCGGGAGAATGAGACTGCTTTTCCCATTTTTATCTCCACCCTTGATGTTTGTGTGTGTGTGGTGGGGGGTGTATCTATTGCTTGGGTCAAATCTCTCTGGATTTACTACCAGGTCCCTTTTAAATGACTTAATTTACCAAAGTCAAATTTACATGTTTTTTTTTTTTAAAAAACCAGAGTTGAGCTGATTTAAGTTATTTGGAACAGTTAGTCATTGAATTATACAAACTATCCTAAACCTAAATGATTTGGCCCTTGAAGATTTCATATTTTCTAGGAGTATTTTCAAAGTTACATTGGCCAAAATATGTTAAAAAAAAAATCTTAAGGACTCAAAGTGAAGTGAACATGAGTCTGAATTGAAGAGAAATGTCCCAGAGCTGAAAAAACCAATTTTGACTTAGCATTAAATAGTATTCATTCAAAGCACAGTTAGGGCTTTATAAGAAAGTGAAGACAGATGTGGGACCCCAAGGACTTGATGGAAAAATGTGAAAAATGTGGAAAACATCTAGTCATGACTCCATATCAAACAACGACAAAAATCACGATTTATTCGACACCAGAGATTCAACAAATCGGCCCTTGACAGCCTTCCCGGAACACGGGGCCTTTGGATAGAGCAGTATTCATCCTGTGTTTTCTTTTCCCGTGGAATGAGTTCTCTCCAGTGTTCTGATGGTGTTCTGAAAGTCTGCTCATTTTAAGCAATTTGGGTAGCTTTCCAGAACTAAGTTTGCCTGCTGCCACATTTGTCCACATTTAATCTTCTGACCAGAAGAGGGGCGTGTTAGGGGGCAGAGGTCAGGCTGAGGCACGGCTGTGTGGGAACCCAGCTGCTACCACTGACCTGCAGGGTGATCGTTGATCAGTAATCTCCCTAGAACCCAGTTTCCTCACCTGGAGTATGGAGATAATATTATCTCCAGTAAGCGTTGCCTGGCCCACGGCAAATGTTCAATAAACTGTAACTAGCTGTTACTGGGCAACACGTATTTCTCAAGGACAGTAATCCAAGTGATCTTTGGGGACAGTTAATTCTGACCGGGAGTCACACAAATGAGGGAGCTGTGCACAGCCAGTGTGGCCTCTGATGTGGAAGGTCCAAGAACGTTCGTACCTCCCTTCCCCACTTTCATTTAGTTGAGCATTTCTTTGCCATCTGGGCCTGTGTTCCTCTGCCCTCCTGAAAGTGTAAGCCCCTTGAGGGCAAATACCCCATCTGATTGGTTCAGGCTCAGACTCCAGCACCCAAAACAGGGCATGACATCTTCCAGAAGTCAGGAAATTTTTTTTTTTGGTTTTCCCCAAGGGTTTAGAGGCTACATCAGAAGTCAGTTTCTAGTCATGCATTCATTCAACATTAAAGGTTGTTATACTTAGCGTGAACGTGTGTGCTGTGTGCTTTGGGAAGAGGTAATGGCAAAGCATGACTGTACCTGACAGGGGGCTGTGCCCTGGGATCGTGCCCCGTTATCCCCCGCCTTTGTTGTACATTGACCTCCAGGAGCCATTAGTCAGTTGACCCCCTCAACCTTCTCCCTCTTTACCCACCTGCGTCCTTCTGTCTCCACTTCTTCCTCTCTTCATCTCAGACTCGAGTCTGTCATTTCTCCTGAACTCTTCTTGTCTGTCTGTTTTGTTGGGGGAAGTAATTAGGTTTATTTATTTATTATTTTGTTAATGGAGGTACTGGGGATTGAACCCAGGGCCTCATGCATGCTAAGGACGTGCTCTACCACTGAGCTGTACCCTCCCCTCTCTACTGAACTCTTAAATGCATCCTAAGTTATTCTGCCCTCTCTTTTCCCTTCTTTCCCTCTTGGAAGTGCCCAACCCCACACGAGCCTGACTGCCGACCTTCCCCGGTCAGCACGTGGACCCTGAGCCCCACCGGAGGAAGGCATGCAGCTGGCGGGATGGTGCCCGGGGTCTGTGGTCACCTCCCGGGCACCTGGCCAAGCGGAACCTGCTGCTCTAGTGAGGTCACTTCTCTCTTCTTGGCCCTCTGACCTGCCCCATCTTTCACTCTCAGCGGTCAAAATTAGCACTCAGTTCACTGAGACGCTGGGGCCCTAGCCCTGCCTGAATGTCCTCATCACATCTCCTGGCCTCCCTGCTCTCACAGCTGCAGTGGAGGGAGGCTGTGGCATCTTGACAGAGGCCAGAGCTCCATCTGTGCCCTGGATCTCATCCTGTAGGCCTCCTCAGGAACCTTAAGAATCAGGTACTGCCTCCCTGTTCTGCGTCTTCAACCTCCCCTTCGCAGTGAGCTCCTTTCCCTAAGTCTCCGTGCTGAGAAACGTCACATGGCCCCACGTCCCCTCCAGCCGCCCTCCCGTCCCCTCTCGTACCTTCCCAGCCAGGCCCCTTGGAGGAGTCCCTTTAGTCTCAGTGTCTCCACTCCTCCTGTTCACTCTGCAATCCTCCACCTGACTTCTGCCCCACAACTCCACATGCGTTATCACCAAGGTCAAGGTCACTCAGTGCAGAGTTCTTTCAGTTCCCTGTGGCTGGCCCACCAGGTCCATCTAGCAGATGGCAACGCCCTCTTGGCTTCCACAAGCCGCATCCTGCCGTCTTCCTCCACCTCGCTCACCCTCCTTGCAGTTTCCCACGCCGGCTCGACCCTCTCCTCTCCCAGACGTGAAATTCTGGTCCTGGGCCTCTTATCACCACATCCCTCCATTTATCTCCTGTTAGAGTAAATGCTTCTCTTGAGCTCAGGATCCCCACTGCCTCTCACCTGCCTGGAACTTTCATGAGTCTCTCTTGAAACATAAGCACCTAAAACTGAGCCCATGACCTTCCCGCACACCTGGTCATCCCCGCGTCCTTCGCTTCAGGGAAGGGCACTGACTCCATCCGGTTACCCTTGACCAGAGGCCTCGGAATCACCTTGGACTCTTCCCTTTTACATCCACCTCCCGTCAACCCCCGTGCCCTGCCGACGCCATTGCTCCATGATTACTTCGAGCACCTCAGCACCACCCGTCTGTCTGCCAGCAGTAGTCACAGATCTGGCATCTCTGTACCTGATCTCGAACCCGACCTCATTCCTCCCCATGGCAGTCAGATCCTTCACAGAAGCACATCTGGCTGTGTGGCGTTCCTGCTGCAGGCCCTTCAGGAGAGCCATTCTGTTGCCCTCAGAATACCGTTGATGCTCCTCCCCCAGCCCACAGGCCCAGGCATATCCCGTCCTGTTTCTCCCTCCGCCCCCCAACCCACTTCACCTCACTCTCTTGCTGTCCACACTCCAGGCTCCACGGGCTTTTCTGATGCCCAGACATTCCAAACCCCATCCTTCCTGGGGCCTTGGCCCATTTGGGTCCTCCAGCCTGTCTTGCCCTCACTGGAATAGCTGCACCCCGTCCTTCAGATGCAGTCCTGTCACATCCTCAGGGGGCCTTCCTGGCCGTCAGCCCCCAGCGTCCACCAGGCCCCAGTTACACGTTCTCCCTGACACACTTGCCATCAGTGGTGGGATGACTGTTTCCTTGGTCATCTGTGTTATGTGTGTGTCCCTGGCTTGGCTGTAGGCTTGGCAGAGATGGTGTCTGTGTATTCACTGTTGTTTCCGCAGCACTGTGCCTGGCTCCCCGTAGCTCCTCCCTGAGTACTTCAGTGAGAGGAGGGGCTGGGGCAGGGAGCCTGGAGGGGACGTGAGTCAGGGCCCTGTGATCGTGACACCTGTGACTGTGCGAACAAGCTCACTGAACTTCAGAGCCCAAAGCAGTCTTTTTGGTTTTCACACATGAGCCCCTCTGTAACAGATGAGGAAACTGGCAGTCAAAGGTGGTATATGACTGGTCCAGAGTAATAGACTGGTGGGTGGCAGCCTGAGTCTAAACCCGGGCCTCCTGGTTCCCGACGTAGAGCTGCTGCTGTGTTCACCTGTAGTTCTCGGAAGCATGTCTGGGGGGAGACGTTGAGACTGAAGGACATTCTAGACTTAATGAAGTGGTAGCTTCAGGGAAGGCAGATTTGTTGTCTACTTTCCTCCTTCCTTCTTGCCTTCCTTCCTTCTTTCTTTTTAGCTCTTTGGATGCTAGTTAACAAATCTGATATATAAGGTTAAGATTCAAAACAGAAGTGAAAAGGATATGCTCTTCCAGACCGCTGCATTTCTTGCTGGGGTAGCTTTGAGTAGAAAGTGGTTGAAATTTCACATTGATTTAGGATGACTTTTTGGATATGAGAACGTTAAAACATTACACTGGGCTGTTTGGAAAGGAGAACTCTGTCAGAGGCCCGTAAATGATCCTTCATCCTAAAAGGTGGACTTGGACCACACCAGGGGAGGGAGCCAAGATGACCTGTGCTCTCTGGTGGCTCCTACGGGGCTTCCTTAGAATTGGCAGGCGCATGTCATAGGAAGGTCCACTAGATGGCAGCCTTGAGCTGTGCTACGATTGTCACCCTTTCACCAGTTAAAGAAACACTTCAAATGAGGATGGACTGGGTGAAATAATTGCACACTTTGTGCTTTTGCACAAATTCTTTCATCCTTTTAGGCAACTCTGTGGTCACAGTTTCAAGTTACATCTTCAACAATGAAGAATTCAGTTTCCTAACAAATAGGTAAAAAGAAGGGTGGGTGTGTGTGAGCCTGTGCCCACGTGAGGATAAATTCACTGAAGGCTCTGAGTTCTTCTGAGCTGGAGGAATGAGCTGAAGGTTCTGTATGTCCAGATGCTGAGACTGATTCTGATTTTAATTCCCGACTCAGTCCATCCCAATCACGGGGATCGCCACTCTCTTTTGAGACCAGAAACAGCAAAGACTTTTTTTTTCTCGAGGAGAGTTGTCACCACTTTGCTGTTTCCTGACTCCTCTGCTCCCCCTCCTTCCTGTTCTGCTTTTCATCCATCTTCCCGCCTCTGCCCTCCCTTCATCAGTTCTGGTCCTCTCTTCCAACAACTTTTTTTTTTTTTTGTATCCATGATATTCAAGCCCTGGGCTGGGCAGAAGCTGGAGATACGATGATGAGTGAGACACAACCTCTGAACCTACAGAGCTCCCAGCCTTGTGGGAAGACAGGCTACTTAGCAAGCAGTGTTAATAGGCAGCGGTGTGAATGCCTTGCCAGCAGAAGTACAGGTTCCGGGAGGAGAAGACTCACGCTAACAGGTGAAGGCTGAGAGTTAGCCAGGTAACACAGGGAGAGGAGTGTCGGAAACTTCCAGAAGGAAGGACCAGCATGAGGAGCTGAGAGAGTGTAGCCCCTGGAGCACTGAGAGTTGGTTGGGGAGAGATGGGGTGGTTCCCGGCAGGGGAGGAGAAAGGAGGTGACCAAGGAGAGAGGATGCTGGAAGGTGAGCGGGAGTCAGACCAGGGATGATGGCCTTGTCCGCCATACAGGGGAATTTTAGGATTTAGAAATCTAAGGGCAACTGTGCATGGTTGACTTAAAGCCTTTATAAATAGACACACTTGGGAGGTACAGAGGGATCCACTCCCTACCCCTCAGTGTGAGGGCTGGTCCTCCTCACTGCCTTTAGGAAAAGATACCACTTCCTGGCCTCAGGTGGACCACTCTCCCTCCATGCACCTTAGACCCATTTCCTGCAAACCAGGGTCTATAGATATTCTTGGACCTAAGATTTCTTTGCAAAATATATATTTAAAATTTTTTGTTTTTATTTTGTTGATAATATAAAAAGCATTAATATAAGAACGTTCTGGACCATGGGCTCGACCCCTGGTGAGTGATCAACACCATCCATTTCTGTCTTCCCTGGAAACACTGTTTCTTCAGACTCATCCTAACACACTTCCAGAGTTTAGAGCAGAGGAATTCTTGGCACAACACTGAGCCAAGGGAGGACGCAAGAAACAGCTTAGCACAAGTGGCCTCGATAATGGCTTAAATATAAATCAGCGCCGGGTAGGAACAGGGAGACGCTGGAGACTGAAGCTAGATTGTTAGCAACGTCACCACTAAAAACACGCTGGCTGAGACGGTCATAAAGAAAGCCTGGGCTGCTCCCTGGAAAATCAGGTCCAGGCATCGCCTTTCAGGATGTTTCTGTGGTGTCTGTTTGGATGTTAGCATTTTTCGGTCGAGAACTGTAAGTTCGGAGGAGTGGGTGGAGCCCAGGAGGTCTCTTTGATGGCTAGTTCTTCTGAAAACAATAAATAGCTTCTAGAGAGGAGGGGAGGGCATCTGAGTTTTCATTTGGCCGATGCTGGCAACAGCTTACTCCACCCCCAGACAACACAAAGGAGGGTGGGCCAGGAAGTGCCAGCGGGCGCCGGGCCAGGCTAACCCTGCCTCCCAGCGTCACGGAGCAGTGGATGGGGGACGTTTGCAGAGAAGAAGAGAAGGATGTTGAGAAGTGTTGCTAAACAGAAGCAGCTCGCTGTTGGGGGAGAATCTGCATGGACTTCGGTCAATATTGTTGGTCGTGCTCTGGTCGCACTGAGGGAGATGACTTTTGTTTTTCCTTCCATTTATTTTACTTTAGTTTGGTCCCCCCACCCCAATTTATTTCATTTTATGTTTACCAAACATAATTGTTTATATTTGTTAAACACAGCGTTTACCATTTTAACCATTTTTAAGCATACAGTTGGGTGGCGCAGAGTACATTCATACCGCGGGGCAGGTGTCGTTTTAATTCAATCTCACTTTCCTTCAAAGCTCATTTTACTTCACTTTTCTGAGCAGAACAAATGACGATGATGAGGTTCTGTGAAAATCCTGGCGCTTCCCTTTCGCTTTCGTACTTACCCGGAGGTGCCTTTTGGGTCCAATTTGCTCTGGGAAAATGAAAGTCTGTGCTTCAGCCAAACTCTGATATTTACTTTCAAATGGATTTCTTCCCCAGAAAACAGTCGTTTTAAAAATAAACAGCGTATCCTTCCCTGAAGGTAGAGCTCTCTCTTCCCAGACTCAGTGGCACCAGGGCCAGGGCGCAGGCATCTCCCCAGAGATGGCTTGGTGGGCGGGGCAGGATACACGACTTCTCCGGGTACTGGATGTTCCGACGGCGTGCAGGGTGCAGAAGTAATCAGAATGGAACCAGCCTCGTAGCTGTCAGGATAGAATGAGGTCACGCAAGTCGAGCATTGGCACACACACACTAAGCCACCTCAATAGACATGAGCTATTTTTATTCACAAGACTGTACCCAAAGAAGGTAAATTCCAAGAAAACAGCCAGGTTCTCAGGGGTTTTGTTTTTAAAAATTGTTTCAGACATGTATTTCAGTCTCCTACAAACTCTAAATGCCCATGGCGCTGTGGAGTGCTCGCCTCCACGCTCGTGGTCCTGCGATCTGAGCTCCGGCTGTCCCCAGGCTACTCGTCCTCAGGACGGGGCAGTGGCTTGTAGCACATTATTCAGTTTAGAGTGGGGAGTGTATTCCCCTCTCATTTTGAAGGAATGTTTCGTTGACCAAAACGTTTAATTTCTTGAGCATTCTACTTGAGTCCAGGTTTGATTATCTCAAGTGTGTGGCACTGCATTAAAATACAGTAAGACGGTGATGATCAAGTCAGGCTAACGCATCAAAGACACCGCAGATCATTTTTTATGATAAATTTGAACTGTTGCAAAATGGAACATTGTGTACAGCATAACAGGAAGTGATTGCGTGTATTTTATGAGTGAAACCCTGCTTTAAAAAATGTGTATATGTGTAGGTGAGGTCTGGGATTTAATTCACAAAAATGAAAACGGGCTGTTAACTGTAGCATGGTAATTTGGCTGCCAACTCTTTAAATGTGCAAAATGTCAATAAAACCATTTTGGAAGGTATGTCAGAGGAGGAAGCAAGAAAAGAGGAATAGAGGAGAAGATATAAAATAGGAAATTTCGTGTCCCCCAGTGTATAGCTCTATGGAATGGCACGTTGTAGGAAAACAAAACAAAACAAAACAGCAAAACTGAGATGTCAGAGCTTTGCCTCCAGTTTCTGGGCTTGGCTGCCTCAACAGCAACAGCCACCCACACGGCCGGTTCTAGAGGGGACAGTGCAAAGTCACTGCCCTTGGGAATCTGCCAGAGCTTTGGGTGTCGCCGCCCAGCCTACATCCCCAGCCTGCTCGCTCTGCCCCGGGGCCTCAGGATCCTGAGATCCCATCATGTTTGGTGCTTGTTTAGCCAGAGCCCCTGCTCAGATTGCCTTTCGGACTGGACCCGGGCTTGCCCTGGACCCTGCCTTTCAGAGCAGGTCCTGCTGCCTGAAGCCCGATGCACAACCCCACCCGCCTCTCAGCACGCAGGTCCCCTCTGGTGTCCCACTCGCCGTGGAGGGGAGATCACACAGTGAAAGCTGGCCCTTTCCTATAACAACCTTCTCCCCTTTATGAACTAGACTTAGTCGCTGGGACAAGGCCGGGCTAGGGGACCCTGTGCACCAACCAAAGTTGACACAAGAGAACAGGCTCTCATACCTTGAGTTTACACAGGTGGCTCATGGGATGGCTTGTGATGTGGCATCAGCCGGTGGGCATCTGGGGGAAGAGGCAGAGGACAGGAGCTTTCCATATCCATGCAGATGGGGCGACGGCAGGACGTGTCCCAAGTTGAGACGAAAAGGTGGAATAACTGTTAGCTTACTTTATACATAAAGACGGCCCACTAAGTCAGAAAGGTATATGTGAAAAAGAGAACAGAAGTGGTCCCGACCACAAGTGCCTTACAAGCTGGAGGAATAAATGGCACACACACCAGACACAGTCACAGAGCAATAACGGATGGCTTGCGGTCAAGTGCGAGTGTGCAGAGCAGTGGGGGGACAGAGGGGGAGGACAGCATGGGCTGGAAAGGCAGCCTGACTCACTGAGTGATGGGTTACTGACTGTAGGAGACCAGACCTGGAGGAGAAGGTGAGAGGTGTGGAGAGAAGAGCCAAGCAGAGGAGCATAAAACCTCCCCGAGGACCGTGACGTGCAGTCAGCTCGGGGGACCCCATCTGGCCTGGACCTTACGTTTTACAAGCGATTAGGTTAGACCCCCAGTGAGGGGCTTTCTCAAGTTGGCACAGCTTTTAGTGAAAGTAAATTAGACTTGAACTTAGTTCCCAGCACCCCTCTGGTCTCTCCACCGAGAAAGCTGTCTATTTCTTAGGTATCTGATGTTTGCTCAGAAGATACACCATGCAAGGGGGCTTCGGTATGGGTGGGCGCCTTGAATATGTGGACGAGGTGGGAGGTTGGGCGCATCGCTCCCTGCTGTGAGTTCGTTGTGCCAGGCACAAACGGGGCCGGCCTGCGGCCTGTGCATTCACTGTTGTATCTGGGCCACAATGCGCTCATGGTGGCCGAATGCCAGCCTGTTAGCGCCCACAGCTTGTTTTCCTGACGAGGGTGGCGGCGGCTTGCTCCATTGTCTTCGGTCACTCCTCCTCCGGGGCCTGTTCTTCCCTGGAGATGTGGCCGTGAGCTCTCAGCTAAGTGGAGCTGGGGAATGTTTTTCTCATGTGACCACCCCACCTCCCCAGAGAATGGCTGATGGCCTTACTCTATACAGCGACATTAGAATTGCCAGAAATGTAATAATGTGAGTCGTTAACATAAATAACTCCTATACATCAAAATCCTATGGCAGCCAAGTTTGAAAGATGACCTCGTCAAAATTAAATGACAGCAGTGGCAGTGATTCACTTGTTATTTCTGTGAGTGTGTCTGCGTGGCGAGTGCATGCCTGCTAAGTTACCTCTTGCCATCACTCGCAGACTGCCTCCGGGTCACTGATTTGTGCAGGATTTGGTTATGTGTTTGAAACAGTGGACACATGCTTCCTTCTAATGCACCGTGGGAAGCCTGTCAGACTCCTTTCCAGCCCCTGCAGGGATTCCCTTCCCAGCTCTGACTCTAACTGGCCGTGTGACCTTAGGTGAGTCACCTGATCTCTGTGAAATGCAGGATCCAACCAGCCGATCTGTAAGGTCCCTTCTGGGTTCAAAATGATCCTTGTCACTTGTACTTAATTTGTATTAGATGACGTGGGGGCCAAGGAGCAATACTCCCTTGGACAAGTTATTCAACTTACTTTCATTGGTTGAATTCTATTCTGTTCTGCACACAGTCACCTAGAACTGCGGTCTGCATCACATTATGCCATGTGGCAGGCGGTGGGGTAGGGGGGTACAGGCAAGCATGAGACACATTCCTGACACCAGCTTAGAGAGGGATCATTTCACTAGAGAAATATAATAGGGAGTGGAAAGGTTGCACACTACAAAGCAGTGTGTACACACACACACACACAGTGATAAGGGCATTAAGTGCAGAGTGTGAGAAGGAGCTTAGACCCGTGTGTACTAGGGCAGCCCCAACAGCACCTTCACAGATGAGCAATGATCTATGCCAGCATCCTTCTAGGACCTTGTCCATTTATTAACGAACTTAATTCTCATAACCACCCTAGAAGGTAGGGACGATTATTATCTCCCTGTCTCAGATGAGGACACTGAACACAATAAAATTAAGTAACTTGCTCAAGATCATAGAGCCAGTAAGTGGTGGAGGCAGTATTTGAACCAAGAAAAATGGAGTTAGACTTAACCATCATTTTACAAGTACCACCAAACATCAGAGATCTTCCTATGAATAGAACTTGGAAGAATAACCAGGTTTAGGTCTGACGGAAAAAGAAGAGAACCTTTTAGAGGCAGAGGTGGCCGAAGGGCTAGGGTTGAGACGAGCTGGTATGTCTGGAGTCGGTGAGGAGCTGAATTGGATGGAGAGGAGGGTCCACAGTGGAGGTACTGGGAGAGCGTGGGAGTCTGGAATGCCAAAGATGGCGTCATTCAATTCTGTACACACTGGTTGCTGCTCATGTAAAGCTGGAGGCAATAATACGATGGTTTTTAGGAAAGTAGTTTTTTTTTAATTGAATGAAAGATTCCTTCAATTCTTTGGTGCTTTACAATTTTCAAAAGTTTCACACACATCATTTCATATAATCCCATAATAACCCTTTTTTTTAATCCCTTACTCGCCTATATTGTCTCCCCTCCCCTCTCCCTGCTGGTAACCACTTGTTTGTTCTCTGTATCTGTGAATCTGTTTTTTTGTTTTATTCACTAGTTTGATGTATTTTTTAGATTCCTCATAGAGGTAATAACATACAATATTTGTCTTTCTCGGTCTAACTTAATTCACTTAGCATAATACTCTCCAAGTCCATCCATGTTGCTGCCAAAGGCAAAATTTAATTCTTTTTTATGGCTGAATAGTATTCCATTGTCTATATCTACCATATCTGCTTTATCCATTCATATGTTGATGGACATTTAGGTTGCTTCCATACCTTGGCAATGTAAATAATGCTACTATGAACATTGGGGTGCATATATCTTTTTGAATTAGCATTTTTTAAAGATACATACCCAGGAGTGGAATTTCTGGGTCATATGGTAGTTCTATTTTTAGTTTTTGGGGAAAACTCCATGCTGTTTTCTACAGTGGATGCACCAGTTTACATTCCCTTTTTCTCACATCCTCACCGTCATTTGTTATTTGTGTTTTCTGGGCGTTTTTTGATGATAGCCATTCTGACAGGTGTGAGGTAATACTTCATTGTGGTTTGATTTGCACTTCCCTAGTGATTAGTGATGTTGAGCATCTTTTCATGTGCCTGTTGGCCATCTGCATGTCCTCTTTGGAAAAATGTCTATTCAGTTTTTCTGCCCATTTTTTAATCAGGTTTTTTAAAAATGTTGTATGAGCTGGTTATGTATGTTGCATATTTGACCCCTTCTGGGTCATATCATTTATGCAAATATCTTCTCCCATTCAGTAGGTTGTCTTTGTATTTTGTTGATGGTTTCCTTTGCTGTGCAAAAGCTTTTACGTTTAATTAGGTCCCTTTTGTTTATGTTTTGCTTTTGATTTCTTTGCTTTAGGAGACAGATCTAGAAAAATACTATTGTGAATTATGTCAAAGAGTGTTTTGTCTATGTTTTCCTCTAGCAGTTTTGTATCATCTGGTCTTACACTTAGGTCTTTAATCCATTTTGAGTTTATTTTTGAATGTGGTGTTAGAGAATGATCTAATTTCATTCTTTTACATGTAGCTGTCCAGTTTCCCCAGCACCACTTATTGAAGAGACTGTCTTTTCTCCATTGTATCTTCTTTGTCGTAGATTAATTGACCATAAGAGTGTGGGTTTATTTCTGGGTTCTCTGTTCTGTTCCATTGAGTCATGTGTCTGGTTTTGTGCCAATACTGTGCTATTTTGATTACTGTGGCTTTGTAGTATAGTCTGAAGTCAGGGAGCATAATTCCTTCAGCTCTGTTCTTCTTTTTCAAGATTGTTTTGGCTATTCAGGTTCTTTTGTGTTTCTGTATAAATTTTAAAATTATTTGTTCTAGCAGGGAGAATATAGCTCAAGTAGTAGAGCACATGCTTAGTGTGCATGAGGTTCTGGGTTCAATCCCCAGTACCTTCCCTAAGAATAAACAAACCTAATTACCTCCCCCCACCAAAAAAAATAAAATAGCAAAAGTAAAATTATTTGTTCTAGCTCTGTTGAAAATGCAATTGGTATTTTAATACGGATCGCATTGAATCTGTAGATTACTTCATAGTGTAATCATTTTAACTATATTAACACTTCCAATCCAACAGCATACCTTGTATCTATTGGTATCATCTTTAGTTTCTTTCATCAGTGTCTTATAGGTTTCTGAATACAGGTATTTCGATGTTTCTGTAGAGCATTTGAAGGGAATGGAGGAAACTTTTTTCTAGAAGGATCAGCTTATAGGCTGATAGAATGTGAGGAATGGAAAAGAGACGTCGTGTCAATGTTGAGATCAAGATCTAGATAAAACTGGAAGATCCCCCACTGCAGTGTTGACAGGGTATCTTAGAATTTCCAGTGACCTTCTTTTTGTTTTTAAACTGATCTATAGAGTTTCTAACTTTCTAAATTAAATGAGCAAATATTATTTTTGTCATAAGAAAAGAAAAACTATGAGAAAAGCAAAATGAGTTCAATCACTTACAAAACTGCAGAATGGATGCCCTGTAAATGTATAATCAGGGATGGCTCATTTGTACTTGAAAAATCTGGAGGTGACTTTTATATTGTGTTGCCTTTTTAGCACGTGGATTTACAAACAGCAGGACCAGCAGAAATTCGAGGTTCAGCATAGTGGCAGGTGGAGCTGTGGCTCCATGACAAGGAATAGGGAGGTTCAGCACTGGGCACCAGGTGAGAGGGAGCTGACTGAAACCCAAGGCTAAGCTCAGGGGGTGGCAGGCATGGTGTGAGCAAGGAAGGGCAAGTTTGAGAACAAGGTCACTGCATTCAGTTTTTTATGTTATTTTTTACACTCCAACTGGCAGTATTTTTATTAATCAGAGAAAAATAATATACTAAATTTTTTAGACCTCCAGAATTCCTGCTGGTCCTGCCTTTTCAAAATCCACATTCTAAAAAGACAGCACAATAAAAAACTCACCTCCAGATTTTTAAAGTACAAATGAGGCATTCATGGTACACATCTGTCCTGCAGTTTTGTAAGTGGTTTAACTCATTTTGCTTTTCTGATGGTTCTTGTTTACTTTATGAAATAACACATGCTCATGTAATTTTAAAAGTTAGAAACTCTACAGGTAAGTACAAAGAAGGAAGAGGTCACAGAAAATTCCCGAGGTATGCTGTCAGCACTGTAGTATAGTCTTCCAATTTTACTTTTTTTTCCCTAAGGTAATCAGATTTAAAAAAAAATTTTTTTAATGGAAGTACTAGAGACTGAACCCAGGACCTTGTGCAAGCTCAGCACATAGTGTACCACTGAGCTATACCCTTCCCCTAGTTTTACTTTTATATATTAAAAAATTGAATCAAAATGTAGAAGCTCTTTATTGATTAATTTTTTCCCTAATGTATCATGAATATTTTTCGATATTATGGCTGTAATACCACAATATGCTTAATTAAGTCTCTATTGTTGATCTTAGATTATTTCCCATTTTTTACCATCACAGTCATGGCTGCTGTAAACATCAAGGTAGCAATGATTTATACCTATAAATGGAATTGTTGGGTGACAGGCTGTGCACATCTTAAGGCCGTTATCCTAGGTGGCCTGACGGGGTGTTCTGTTTCATTAATCTCTGCTGTATCAGGCCTGGTTTGGGCTTGTGTGTCAAAGAGACATCCGTGCCTCATTTTCCCAGGATCTGAGAAATCTCTGAAGGAGGAAGAGGAGATTATCCTTTGTAAGGAAGCCAGATGGTTGGCCAGAGAGGCAAAAAGAAGGGATGCTGTTAGCAGGCTGGAAGAGGTGGAGTGAGAAGAGGAAGGGAACATTCCAGTACAGTGGCTAGAGTGTGGCCAGGGTCCAGAAAAGGACCTGGAAGGAGAGAGGCTGGCGAGGCTGAAGAGACATCATGTATGTGAGCTCCTGCGGAAGAGCTGAAAAATGCCTACAATGAGGTCTTTTTAAACAGCACAGAAGAATCTGGCATAAGTCATTGTCGTAGAAAAGACCCAAGTCACATTTCACATTCACTCACATAAACTGTTGTTGGGATAGAAATTATGCAGTTATATTGCAAGGGTTTTGAGTAGGTCCTTGGATAGTATTCAAACATGGAAACAGATGATGGATAGACGGATGGATGGATGGATGGATGGGTAGGTAGGTAGGTAGATTGGTAGTTAGATACATAGGTAGATAAAGGAATTTCAGCTTAATTTCTGACACTGGAACTACATTCACTTTGAAGTTCCTCCATCTGCACATTTGTCTCTCCACTCATTCCTCATACATACTTCTTTTCATCTTCTTTTAAAATCATAAACTATGGAGCTTTGATGTGTTTGAGCCAGGACTTGTATTCTGTCGATGTGGCCCCATTCCCAGCATCTGATGAGGCAGTTCTTTTCTGACACATTGTTAAAAGGGGCTTTAGAATAAACACAGGCACTGTACACACACTTGAAACAAGGAAATACGAAATCTTTATCTCCCCGATGCTTGGCACCATTCCTTGCATGTGGTAGAAGCTAGAGAATTAACCTGTGCATGTGACACGAATGTTGAGTAAGGAGGGTGTGGGACTACATCTTCCCCCCCTCTCCTTACCTTTCTGTTGTACACAGTGGAATCATCACAGAGTCTGGAATCACATACTTGGGCAGCCCTGGGAAAGTTATTTAAATTGACCTTTACTTCTCCTGTGGCTTCAATACTTACTTGGAAGGCAGCTGTACTCACCACTTTATCACCAATGCCTCGTACAACACTTCCTTGGGAAAGTTACCTAACCTCAGTTGGCTCATCTGAGACATGGGCATATAATGGCTCCCGCCTCTCAGAGCTCTTACGAGGACCAAATCGGTCCAGACATGCAAAGGGCTTACAATCCCTTACCACATATTAAGCACTACTTAGATTTTAATTACTGGTAGTAGCTTCCTCACCACCGCCTCATGGGATTGAGAGGAAGCCACGTGCACCCTGGGTGCTGCTGGTATTTGGCGGATGCTTAATGACTCGTTGGCTTGCGGCCCTTGCCCTTGTTTTCCGTCAGTCACTTGCTGAATGGCTAGGTGTCCATTCAAATAGAAAATGGGGTATTACAAAAAAAATACTGGGCTAATTTAATCAGATCTTCTAGAGGTTTTTTTGGGGGGTGGGGTGGGACGGATGTACAACCATATTGAACAGGATTTACAAGCTAGATAGAGGCACCATCTCAGTCAGAATTCCTTCTGTACATTTCATTTCGGTAGGATGGCAATTCCTTTCCTTTTCATTTATAAACATCCATAACCTGAGTCTGTAAGACACCAGATTAGAAGCTCTACGATTTATAGTTGGGAGACCTTGGCTAAAGTACTTCTGTAAGTTTCAGTGTCTTCATCAGTAAAAGGGGGAAAATCATACCTCCATCCTAACGTGGTTGTGAGACCCGTTGTAGTAACAGTGTCTGAAATGTGCTGAGCGTGTACTCTGCGCGGTGTGCTAAGCCTTAAACTTCCTAGGAGAGCTTAGTGGAACGCCCAGCACTCTATGGTTGTTGTCCCTAGAGTCTGGAGGGGTAGGTTAGCCAGACTGGCAGGTGTGCGCTCTAGCTCAGGAGTCTGAAGGTCGTGGTGGAACTGGGATTTGAATCCTATCGGTGTGGCTCCAGAGTCCATGATCTTATGCCTCATGTGACCACTGCGCATCACGACAGTCCTCTGCCCACCAGCCGTCCAGTCACACTCCCTTCATGATGCCCCGAACCTGCCTTTGGTCTCCTTTCAAGGGTCTCCTTCCCTTGGAGTGCACGCGCCCTGTCTGTGCGCCCTGAAACTCCCCCAGTCTCAAAGCATTCCCTGCTTACCCTCCTTGGAACTCCCTGGGCGCTTTGTGTAGGGGAACCTGAGAGCAGGGAACTCTTTGGACATCATCGTGTCCCTGCCTCTCCACTCCAGAACCTCCCACTTGATTTGCACTAATTTAAGTATTTATGGAACCAATGAACAGATTATCTTGGAACCCAGGGCTCACCTCCTGCGCTTGTCTTGTAGAGTCTGGGGGAAGGGCGGGAGCGTGGCCCACCCCACCATTGTCACCTGGTCACTGCCCCAGGTGAGATGCACAGTGATCCCTGACTGTGGGAGCCGTCAGTCCCCTCCTTGGTGCCGTCCCATGACATGGTCCCCTCCAGGAGGGGGTGGGCTGGTGGCACATGGGAAGCTGCAGTCCTCCACTGATAGGAACTGACTCTGTGTGCAAAGGCCAGGAAGCCCACTGGAAGACACATATACACACAGTATTTTGGACGCTCTTTGAAACCTGGACTTTTCCAGCGGAGTTCACCATGGGTCAGGTCTGGAAGTGCTGGTTTGGAAGAAGACCTGGGATGAGCTGATGTGCTGGGGTGTTCAGAGCTGCCTCCAGTTGATGTAAATTCTGCTTAACTATACTTTTTTTTTTTTTTGGAGTGGTGTGCAATTTGTTGCAGCACTCTTTTTAAAAGCTCCACTCAAACTTCGCATTCTCCACTTCTTCCATCCCTGGGGATTTGTGAAGGGGTTACAGGAGAAGGGGAGGGGCTGTGGTCGAAGCACCTCTGGACAGGGCTCTGCGCTCTGCAGGGCTCAGGGAGTCCTCATCTGCGTCTCCTGGTGCAAAGAGGCCTGACGTCACATTCCAACCCCTCCGACAGCTGGCTGCCTGGACCGTGTGAGGCCATCAGTGGAAATGGATGTTTGAAATCCAGGCATTTCAGCTGTAATCCTGCTAAATAATTGGTTTCCTGTTTTATATTGTTTGCATAGAAGAGGGGGTGGAAAAATCCAGAAATGTTTTCCAGTGCATTTCCTTCCTTCCACCCCCAATCCTGCTAAAGATACAGCCTGGTGGCGGGATGGTTACCCCCAGTGCTACATTTGTATGTGCTCATAAACGTTTCTTTCCTGGTAGGAACGGCATCATACACTGTCTGTCTCTACAGGGCTGGTAAATGCTGGGCCACGGAAGGTGCTCAGTACATTTATTATCGACTGATTTGAGCTCTGAGCTCTACAGGGAGTGTTGCCAGATGCTGTGGTCCAGCTGGGGAGATTTTCACCCCGTTTTCTCCCCACCTCTTTATCTTTTATTGCTGAGATCCAGCTCCCTCCTCACAGCTGAAATTGCTCTTTTAGTTGCCAAAGATGTTCGTTCTGCCAGATGAATGTGTGTGTGTGTGTGTGTGTCTGTCTGTCTGTCTGTCTGTGTGGTCATGAATCTCTCTTAAAGTCGTCTGACACTGTTAACCAGCAATTTCTTGAGTCTTTCTCCTTGAAGTTCCCCTTTCCTGATTCGTCTTCTCCCCTCACTCTACCTCTTCCTGCCCTGCTGGCCCCTAGTTTGGCTCTGGATTTTGTGCCGAGCCTTCTTTCTCGTCCACTTTTCCTTGTTGACATTATTCATTCCTTTAGCTTCTGCTTGCACCGCCTGTACACGACTCCCCCAGATACAAACCTAGAACTGCTTGACCTCCTCTGTGCCAGGCCTGTGCTTCCAACCACGCACAGGACGTCCACGCTGACAGGACCCGCGTCGCATCACCAAGTCAGAATCTTCAATAGTGATCTGTTGTTTGGCCAACCCCAGTCTCTCCTTTCTCTTGTCAGCGATTCCATTTTAGTTAAAACCCCATTCTTTCCATCACTTGGAAGTACAGAGTGAGTGGTCATTACTGATGTGTCTTTTCCCCACCTCTTCCACCCAACCTGTCATAAATCTTCCCCGAGAAAGCGTGCCTTGTATTTGCTTCCACGCCACTGCCGGCACCCCCGCCTGACCCTGGCGCTTGCTGTTCACCCTGGTGACAGCGACAATGGCCTCTCAGCCTCTCCCCTCCCTCCCCCGCCTGCCTGTTCTCTTCACTTTGGCCTTGGCTGAGGTGGGCCCCTCGCCTCCCACCCCCAAAACTGAGGGTGGTCATCGCTGCCTGGTGAGTGAAACATGTACCCCTCTCGCTCTTCTCAGCCATTTGCCACGTGACTCCGACCCCTCCTCCACCTCATTCTGTACTTAACACATGAAGTCCCCGAGTCAGTGCTGAGCGGCTCTCCCCTCCGTGCACCGGGGACACGGCCGGGAAGTGAGCGGGACAGCTACCTCCCGGGGAGCCCGCTGCCTCTCAGCCCCCACCGCCTCCTCAAAGCTGCCTTCAGCCTCTTCAGCCCCAGCAGTGAATCCCTTTTCAGAATCCCCACTGCTCTTGGTGTAAGCATCGCTTTACTTGGTCTCTGATCTTTTCAGGTGTTTTCGTTTTAGCTCCTCAACTGGGCTGGAATATCCTAGCGGTCCACTGGTTTTTATGTGCAGTGATGCAGCCACCCCCAAGGTTGGGGGTGTGTATCTGTCACTGGCGGTGTAGTATTTACAGTCACTGCTCCCAACCTGCAATTCCATGTCACTGAGGTATAATGAGGGTAATACAGTGAGCCAGGCGGGGCATGAAGCGCTGTGCATTTTATCATCGAACGAGTTGGTACTCGGTACATACTTCACTGATTTGAGGAAGACACTTCTGCTCAGCTGTTCTCCAGCCGTGGGTCTCAGGGAAGTCACGTCTGCTTTCTGTGACCCCAGTTCCTCATTTGCAAAATTGGGAACTAGATTCCTGCTTTTTAAGTTTCTTTCCAGTTCCAACACTGTTCAATTTCATTCCAATCTACTCGTTTCTGGAGAATCTTTACTGTGTACTGTGCACAGATTTGTTGCTCAAGGGAATATCAAACAAATACGGCACAGCCCATGCCCTCAAAGTCTTCACCATCCGCTGTAATAACAGGAAGCCAGGAGTGTCTGAGGGGTGAGAACACAGAGCCACTGACGTCCCTGGGAGAAAGCGGGGAGGTATCTGAGTTGGTTCTAATTAGAAGCTTCCTGAAGGCGGAGAGATTTCCGTTCGGTTGAAAGGAGGCAGTTGACGGAGTGGGAGTACAGAGGCACCTCCTGGCAGACTGGTGGGCAGGGCAGCTATTCAGCAGTGAGCAGAACAGGCTGTGTTTAAGACCAGCCAGCCAGACGTTTTGCCGTGTGCTAAATTTAAAGTGGTGACCCTCCTGGGGTTACTGCAGCCGGCAACAGGAGATTCTCGACCACATCGGGAAAGCATGTGCATCCCAGAGGGGTGAAGATGCATCCTCAGATTAAAACTGGTTTGGCATCCTCACATGCTGAGGCTCCTGGGGGTGATTGTGGGGGGCATCTGTCCCAAGGATGATACATCTGGGTTCCCGACACAATATAATACAATGAACTACCATGACGATTGGCTAATACTAGTGTTCAGTAATAATAAATATTTATGTCTCTTCTCATTTCAAAAAGGATCTGAAGGGGTTTGCAAATACATTCACATCCAATGAGATTAAAAATGTAAGAGAGAAACAGTGAGAAAATAAAAGTAGAAATAATAGTGCGAGGCCAGAGAAGGAATTCAGGCGCCCCAAAGCTCTAAATACTTGGCCAGAGGTGGGCTGCATGACTGGGGCTCGGCATCCTGGTAACCAGTGCGTATTTCCCCCTAAAGGGAGGTTTTTAACAGAATAATGTAGCATCTCGGAAGTTCCAGGCTTGTATTCAGAGACTTACCAGATCAAAGAGGTTTTGCATCCTGGATAATGCTGTGTGCTTTCATTCCTGTTGCCTGTGGTTTAAATAAACTCATTAGAAATGAGCACTGAAAGCAAAATGCCCGCCGAGGCTTTGTGGCTGAGTCTGTGGGGCTGAGTTGCAACACACCAGTGATTTGACTTAAGGAAACCCCAGTTCTGAGGTCCAAGAGAATGTCCTCTATTTAGAAAACACACTTGTCATTTATTACTTCCTCCTAGGAAAGGCTTTTCTCTCTGCCCCCCCGCCTCCCCTCCCCACACACTTCTGCCCCATGATACAGTCTTTGATGGGTTGGTGCACCGTGCCCAGGGCCACCGGGACTCCACGCGTGCGGACAGGGGCAGAGGGGGGCGGGCGCCAGGCCCCGGCCAGGAGCGACAGCTCTGCTCTCCCGACAGCGTGAAGCAGCACGAGCGCTACGGCCAGCTGACCCTGGTCAACTCCACCGCGGCCGACACCGGCGAGTTCAGCTGCTGGGGGCAGCTCTGCACCGGCTACGTGTGCAGGAGGGATGAGGCCAAGACCGGCTCCACCTACATCTTCTTTACAGGTAAAAGGTTTGCTCCCTAGCGGAACTCGTCACACTTCTGGACTTGGCCCGTAGTAAAGGTTCCCACCGTCTGCTGCCCATCAAATAAGGACAATCAGGGCACTCTCTGTTGGCCAGTTATCTCATGTAAGTCTCTCGCTAGCCCTTCTGGGTAAGTAGAAAATCATTTCCTTTTTTTCCCTCCCAGTGGGAAAGTTGAGGTTTAGAAAGATTAAGTCAGTCTTTCAGGTCCTACTGCATGTAAATGGCTGTACTGTCTGATTCTAGTCTGTACCCACATTGTCCAATATGGTAGCCATCAGACCTGTGTGACTATTTGAATGTAAATGGGGATTAAGTGAAAATAAACGAAGTTAAAAACTCGTTTCTCAGTGACACTTGCCAAGTTTCGAGTGCCCTGTTGCCCCGTGTGGCCAGGGGCTAGCCCGCCAGACAGCGCAGACCGAGGACATCACCATCATCCCAGAGTGCTCCATGGGACAGCACTGCTGCGGACCTTGTCACTACGGCTCAGAAGCTAGGATGAGCTCCTTTCTGGAACCTTCATAGTCACAGACACCTGGCTAAAGGCTGCCTCGCATTTGTTTGCACGAGTGCAATGGCTGGGGCCCTTGTGGCTCCAGTTCTGGTCCCTGAGCCTAAGCGAGGTGCCCCTTTGAAGGCGTGCAGGTCAGAGGGGACTCTGCCCATCGCTGCAGGGCCAGGTCTGTGTTGGCCATGTGGAAACTGCACTTGGAGAAACAGGCTCTGCAGAGTAGGCTGCCAGCCTCCTTCCTCTGCCTAGATGTCTCAGCTCTGAAGTTAGGGGGACGATGTTGTCCAACAAAGTTCAAAGGTCAGGAATCTTCCAAATATCACCCGCTGGTGCTGCCTTTGTCCAAGGCATTTCAGGTGAAGCCAGAAGGCGTTTTTAGTGTCTGGGCAGGGGTGGTCATGAGATTTGCCCAGATCCTGAATCCATCCACCTTTAGACCTTCAGTGACTAAGGCCTGTGACTCAGATGACCTGATGTGCTGGCCGTTAGTGAATGCCTTAGCCAGAGCTCATGCATTTTTCCTTCCTGCCCAGAGAGCAGAGCACTCTGCAATTCTGCAGGAACATCTGTCTCATTTCATTTCCACAACATCCGGAGGAGATAAGTAGAAGCTACTTTATTTTCTCTGTTTTCAAAATAATAATGCTGAGCTGAGATGCAGCAGGGCGAGGAGACTTGTTCCACGTTCCACGACTTGAAGTGTTGGAGTAGAGAGTCAAACCCTGTTTTTCTGATCCAGGGTCCAGTGTTCTTACTGCCTTGACCCATTTTTAAGACACGGTGATGGACAGATTGATAGACACGAGCTAGCAGACCTGGTGGTGTCAGAATTGCTGACGGCTGTTCACAGGCCGATCTTTCTGAGCCTCATTCTGGAATGTGCCACCCAGAAGGGTCCGCGTGACCTTAGTATTACCCCAGCCCAGGAAGCAGCAGTGGGAAACGCAACTCGTTAAGACTAACGAGAGCCTGTTCTTCCAGGCAAGGACTGAGACCACATTTCACATTGCAGTATGAAGACTCTTTGCCATGATTAGCGCTGTCATGTCTTCTCCAAATACAGGGTTTTGGAGCTGAGATTTTGAACTGAAGACCTCCCCTCAGCAGGTCCCATTAGGGTTATAGGCTCTCTGAGTTCTGGAGGAGGATCCTCTTTCTTAATTTATGGAAGCCCTTTTGTGACTCAAAGGAAGGCTAAAGAATTAATACTTATTGGAGCTTTCAAGAGACCTGGATCGGGATATGACCTGACATACCGTTGTATCATTCCTCGGCACTGAGTTAAGGGGCCAGTTGGAATTTCAGTACAGGGTGGAGCGATTTGTCTTTTCAGGCACTGGATGGGTTTGGAAAACCAAGATGGGCTTTTACAGAGGCTGAGCTTTCTGCTGTGAGCTCTGGATTCTTTCAGAGCATATGCTTCCCTCAACCCACACAGAGAAACTTATGTTTCCTGGAATTTGACTGCAAACACTAAAGCTTCTTTTGACTGTTGTTAATTTGTGCAATTTTGGATTAAGCAACTGCCCCATTATATTTGCTCTTTATCCAGGAGGCTCTCAGATGGTCCCCCCCCCAGTAAGTTTTTATTAAAGTATAACATATACAAAGGAAAATACAGAAATCAACTCTACAGTTCAGTAACTTATCCTCAAGTGAACGTACACATGTAACCAGCACCCATATCAAGGACATGACGGTAGGGCTTCCTCAAGGTCAAAGGCATGGGCTCCAATTCATGTATGTGGTAAAACACAGTAACGGGCACTTCACTAAATGTGGACTCTGTTACAATTTGGATTTTAGCTTTTAGCCTACTAACGCTAATGCTTCTTGAAATACACGTTTCCATGGGTTTTGTTTTCTTAATGCTGTCATGCATCTGGGTGGATACAAGCATATTTGCAGGGGGCATATATAATCTATAATTTAAAAAATAAACTTGAGCAAACTTATTCTTGGGTAGATGAAAACTACTGATTGCAAATACATATTCTTTTCTGTTTGTTAAAGCAACTGGTATGGTCACTTCTTTCAAGGTATGGATTATAGGGCAGGAAGTAAGACCTTGTTTTTCATGTTCTGAAATTCAGATTGTTCCCTTATTCTACTGACTTTGCTCATTGGTTCAGATTCCTCCACAAAACCCTAAAACAAGTTGCTTCTGAATCTGACAATCAGAAGTTCCTTAGATTTTAGTGTTTGCTAAGAAGAGATCTTGAATACCATCTACTCCAGATTCTCCTCTTTACAAATGAGGATGTGGAAGCACAGAGAGACTAATTGATTCACTCGAGGGCGCTTGGACTTTGTGTGAACCAGGGGGTGTGAGGTCCAACGTTGATCAAGGTGCCCTTGCCCAAACCTGAACATCAATTTAAATGGCACAAATCACCCGGCCTCACGTAAAGTCTTGCAAAAGACGGAGACTCACTGAGCTGTGATTCCGTGTTAGCAAACGAGGCACTCAGAGCCAGAGAGCTCTGGCCCATGAAGACATTTGCTGCCATGTCCAGGAATCCTGTCCCCAACCCAAAACATCATACAACTGTGGCACAAAGAAAGCTTGTGAAGGAGGAAGCCAAGAATTGTTTCAGGAACATTGTAAGAAAAACAAGGGAGACAATTTAAGAAATGCTGGGGTGTGATTCAATTCAAAGATTTCTCTTAGCCACTACTGTCATCTCTCACAGGATGACTGAGAAAACAAACTATTTAATACGCCACGTCCAAAACAAAGAACAACACCCCCAAAACCCAATCCGGAGCCCCTTGACTGTCCTGAGGAAAGCGTGGGTAACCCAGTCCTCATGTCTCTAAGACACAAGTGTCATCATTGACAGCTTGAAGAACGAGCAGGTGATTTCAAAAGACGTAGGAGGAGGGTAAGAAACGGGCTGAAGGGCCCCAGTCCAGGGGCGGCCCAGCAGAGCCCAGAACCCGAGATGAGCAGGTTCCTCGTCTGTCCCTGCTTGACTCCCTTCCCATTGCCCTGGCCGGAACAGGGTCCTCAGGGCTGTGAGGACGCCAGCAGCCCTGGGGCCCGGTCTCGGCAGAGCTCTGCTGAGCTGGCCATCCCTCCCGACGGGCAGTTACTGAGCGCGGGCCACGGGGCTGACTTCTCTAGAGACACGGCAGACTGTCGACAGGTTTTACAACGGCTCTGAGCACAGGGCAGTCGGTCTCCTTCCCTGCTTTCTTGGTGGCTAATTCATGAGCCCGATTTGGGCTTGAACTAATTAATACCCATTTTGCTTCCTTTAAGAAGCTGGAAGGGAGTGTCCTTCTTCCAAAAAAGCAAAAGCATTTTAAAAAGTAGCCTTTTCAATTCGTAAGACTCAGTGCTCTGAGGATTTTACCAACCCCTCTTGTCTCTGGGCCCTGAATGTTTCTCCCGTGTAAATAAATAAGCCTGTGTCTTTCCTTTTGCAGAGAAAGGAGAACTCTTTGTACCTTCTCCCAGTTACTTTGATGTTGTCTACTTGAACCCGGACAGACAGGCTGTGGTTCCTTGTCGAGTGACCGTCCTGTCAGCCAGAGTCACGCTCCACAGAGAGTTCCCGGCCAAGGAGATCCCAGCCAATGGGACGGACATTGTTTACGACGTCAAGAGAGGCTTTGTGTACTTGCAACCTCACTCCGACCACCAGGGGGTGGTCTACTGCAAGGCGGAGGCTGGGGGCAAGTCTCAGATCTCCGTGAAGTACCAGCTGCTCTACGCCGAAGGTAAACCTGCTCCCCCGCAGGGCCTAGACTTCAGTCGCTTCCCGCTGGTCAGGATCAGGGACTGCTGCCTATCACGGGTGGAAGTTAGGAGGCACAGAGTGCTGTTCTTAAAGGCTTGTTTACAGCACTGCCATTTCTAGAATGTTCTGCATCCTTGCCCATGACCCCAACCCAACACCCCCAAGTGCCCTCCATATCCTTCCAACGTTCCCTCTGGTACCGCCTCTGTGTGATGAACCAGCAATGGTCCAGTGCCCCCAGCCTCTTCTCAGAACATCCTCTCAGATGAGAACATTATGTTTTAAACAAAATCTGCTCTCTCCTCAGGCCACACTTCCTTCCCCACCGTGGCAGGTCAGAGGTGGGGTTGGTCCCCACTTCCCGACCCTCAGTCTCTCACCCTGTTTCCTCTGCTCCCCTGAGGTCCGTGGCTTCACCAGTGGTCTCATCTCCCCTCCTGTCAGCCCCTCCCGGGGTCCTTGTCTTCTTTGCTGCTTTATCTTCAGGGTGATGTCTCCATCCACCCGGAGCCCCCTGGCCTGGATCACCCACCACCTCGTCCACTCCACCCAGACACCCCCTCCCTTTCACATGCCTCTCAGCTTTGTCACCCCAGCGCCACCAAAGCAGCTTTGGCTAAAGGGCCTCCCAGGCCACTAAACCCAGCAGACTCATATCTGTCCCCATCCTTCTAGACTCTGCCTCGCCCATATGAAACCCTCTCTTCCCTTGCCCCATTTTTTCCTGCTTCCCCAGAGCCTTCCCATGAGCCCTGGCCCCTCTCTACCTCTCCCAGGTTTTCCAGGTTGGATTCCCTCAGCCACATTTCTCCATCCTCGGTCTCGTCCTGGGCTGCTCCGCCATGTGCACGCTCCGCTGTGTGTCTGGTCACTCATTATTCCTGGGGTGTGGGGGAGGTGTGTCCCCAATCTGGGAGTGTCAGCTCCCCATGTCCAACTGTCTACCTCACGTCTGCACTGAGATGCTCCATGGGCCTGTCCCTGACCCCTGGGCCTTCCTCGTCCCAGGGAGGGCCCTGCAGCTCCGGACTCCTCCAGCCCTTCTGACTTCTTCCATCCAGTCACCCAGATCCTGCTGTTTCTCTCCCTCCTGCTGCAGAAAGAGTTCAGCTGTCTTCTCTGCCCTGGGCCCATATGCACACCTTTCCCAGTGCTCTCTTCTTCCCCATCTTTTCTCTCTCCATCTTCCACACCGTAGCTGATTATAGTTCCAGTTAAAGCCATTCAGTGGTTTTTCTTAGAACCAAAGTCAGAATCTCCTGTGTGGCTTGAAAGGCCTCACATGCCCCCCCACCTCCCTGCAGCGTCTCCCCTCCCCCCAGCCTTTAGGTTTTAGTGCAAACATCCTCAGGGAAGCCCTTCCTGCTTCTCAGACCATCCTGAGCTCCCTGAGCACTCCGGGCTTCTCCTTCAGGCTTGACCAGCACTCAGGTTTTAAATTAACCACAGGATGACGTGCTGAGGGGCGACCTCCCCGCCAGGAACAGAGGCCATGGGGCTCAGAGACCACCTGCCTCGTTCGCTGCTGCAGCCTCGGCTCTCGGCACGAGCTTGCTTTGCCGTCAAAGTGACTTGAGTCCACTGAGCACAGTGAAGACTCTGGGCTCCGAAACGGGGGGGAAGCAGAGGCACCGCCCACGGCCGCGGCACACGCCCGCCGCCACCGCCCCTCTGCCGGCGGATTCAGACTTCCCCTTCCTTCTGAGGCCGCAGAGCCACGCCCCTGTCTGCTCACCTTCACCCCTTTGGCCGCCCTCCCTTCCTTTCTCTTGCTCTGCCCCCCAAGTACCTTCTTCTCCCTCGACCTGTTCATTCCCTTCACGTGAGCTCCGGGCAGACCTTCTGGGCTCGTCTCCCAGTCACAGGTGTCACGGCAGGACTGGGGGGATCCAGGTGGCCACCCTGCTCTGGACCGCCGAGGGGGAACCCAGAGCGGTGGACGGGGTAGGCCTGATGCTCGCTGGGAAGCTGCAAGAACGGCAGGAGAGCTCCGCGTGTGCCCGAAGAGGGGACCACCACGCCTGCTGGCCTGTCTGCCGTGGGCTCACCGCGTTCACCCTCGTTCCGTCTCCTGCTCACTTCCAGTTCCCAGGGGCCCCCCGTCCACAACCATCTCGGCGTCGGCCAACAAAGTGAAAGGTGGGGATGACGTCAGTGTCCTCTGCACTGTCCTCGGGGAGCCGGACGTCGAGGTGGAGTTCAGGTGGATCTACCCAGGGCAGAAGGTAGGCGAGCCCGGTCTCGGCAGCTTCAGTTCCATGCTCTTCCCCCCCGCCACCCGCCCCTGCAGTGATATGGACCATAACTTAGCAAGAGTGAGGAGGTGTGG
Source organism: Vicugna pacos (assembly GCF_048564905.1). Lineage (NCBI taxonomy): Eukaryota > Metazoa > Chordata > Mammalia > Artiodactyla > Camelidae > Vicugna > Vicugna pacos. Next base: position 15,706,917 of record NC_133012.1, read on the forward strand.
GGCTAGGGTAGGGCCCGGGCTTGTTTTCTCATGAGATGCTTCAGTGTATCTACAAATAGCTTTTTTTTTTTTTTAACAGGACAGGAAAAAAGCGACTGGGTTCCATTACGCAATTCAGTCGACGTACCCTCTTCACAACCCTTAGGGAAGGGGACAGGGTCGGGGTGCTCCTTTCTTCACCTGCAGCCTCAATCTCCAGTCTTAATTCTGGGTTGCTTGGAGGCCAGTCCAGCCTCCTTCTGGAACCTTCAGTGTTCTGTCTCCCCACAAGCTGGGCCCTGGGGCTAGGAGCTCTGAGCCGATACTCACCAAGTGGGCATATAAGCCCAGGCCTTCAAAAAGGTGCTGTGAGGCCAGAGATCATTTTAAAATAGACTTTCCATGAAAAACAACTCCAGCACATTTAGCCCCTGTGCCTGTCCTCATGAAAATAAACCACTTGCTACCGGCATGGAATAGTCCCTTGGTTGCCAGAAGAGATTTGGCCTCCTAAGATGTACTCAGTAGCCAACACACTTCTGGTTTAAGGGCTGGGATTGGTGGAAAATCTCTCCCTGGAGGATGGTACTTTCCTGGTACTAGGTACTTGTTTTCAAAGTGTCCCGTTTAGAAGACATTAATAATTTTTAGTGGAGGCTTTTTTTTCACATTGTTAATTATAAGCAGAAAGGATATTAAGTAATACTATAAATATTACAATTATGTTAAACTAATCCAGAAAACACTACGTTCCAATAGTCAAAGTTGGAAAAAGCATCTCAAAAGTGACTTACTTTCTAGAAATAGGGGTTATGTCACCTAGCGTATCATGTTATCTGTCCTCGGTACAGCTGGAGTCCATGGCACACTGGACTAATCGTGTGTCTCCCTCTCCCAAGTCTCAGCAATTGGGAGGTCTTACTCATTTACGGTGAGTGCTCGGCGCGTCTTCTTGACTTTAAGTTTTGTGGATAAGAACCATTGAGCATAGGGGTGGGCAGTGTCAACAGGAGAGCAGTGGAAAATGTTATCCATCTTTTTATGTCTCATACCAGTCCCACATTCTTGGAGTTCCAAAAGAATAAAATGTATGTATTAAGTAGAAACTTACTGAGGAAAATGGCAGCGCGAGAGGGCCACACAGCATAATGAAATTCAAGCCTCTGCTTGGAAAAAAAATGCAGCCTCCACGGACGAGACAGTGGCAGGCCTCCCACGAGCTGCGCATACCAAGCAGTCCTCTAGAAGCATGTGTTTTTCACGTTGAAAGGGACACTCAGCAGTGTTCAGTGAATGGGAGCTGTTGAGAGTGGCTTGTGGTCTGCACTTCAGCCCGTGTGGTGTTGTTAAACAGGATGAAAGGCCCGTGACGATTCAAGACACTTGGCGGCTGATCCACCGAGGACGCAGACACACCACCAGGATCTCCCAGAGCGTCCTGACCGTCGAAGACCTGGAGACCATCGATGCCGGCGATTACATCTGCACGGCTCAGAACCCCCGAGGACAGACGACAGTAGCTACCACTGTTGAGTTTTCCTGACTTGGGAAGTGAAGTCTAACGGACTGATGCAAAGCCCACGTGTGAACACAACTAGCTCCGGGGTTCTTCTGACTTCTGCTTTGCCTGAGGCCGATGTCCAGCGCCAAACCCCAGGTCCTGCCTTGTGAGTCAGACCCAGACATCCGAGCTAAACGGAAGTCACCGGGTCTAATAACAGAAGTGTTAACTCCTCTAACAGAAAGCATGTATTCTGATTGCTGACCTACGTATATGCACTTCTAGTTTTTATACTAAGAAGGCATATATGTAAACAATGTCATATAATCATTTCTATTAAATGAGCAAGTTTTGTAAAAAATAAAAAATGGGCCAAGGGCTCGTTTTTAAAGTTGGCTTGACGCACATCCAGGAGGACTTGTTGGCAGCAACGTTTGCATCAATACCTAACATTCTATTCGATACAACAGCCACAGTGCATGAGAATCTAAAAATGCAGTTATATGTAGTTCAATAATATATGGACTTTGTATCGTATGAAGATATCAAAAACATGTCAACTTTTCCTTAAACCGCTGTACTCAGAAGTAGTTCTAGATTAGACATTCAGAAAGAACCAGAGCATGTGTTTTTTAAAGGTTAACTTTCAAGGTAAAATTAGATGCACCAATCAAGGAAGAGTCAGCCTCATTTAGGTTTTTTTTTCTTTACGATCTTCAGAAGTATTTAGACTGTAGCTATTCCAATTTTCTTACCTTGTACAGCAGAAATGACACACGTAGCTTCAAATTTAGAAAAGAAAACCTGAGTCTAGCTCCGTGAGCCAAATTTCAGCCCAGGACCAATGCTGTGGTTGCCTTGGGAATTCTTGGGCAGTGGGTTAAGAGGCGGAGTGACGTTGGTTCCTGTGCTGTGAGAAGGGCTCCATGCTGGGTAACACTTCGGAGAGTGACATACGTCAGAGGATGCAGATCTCACGTTGAATATTCCAGCATTATTTATTTGATCAGAGTAAAATACATTATCCATCACTACAAACTGAGCACAACTACAGTTGTTTACACATCCATACTTTTATGACGTGCCCACATTTTGCATCCTAAGTGAAACATTTGATTTGAAAATAATCTTAACATTCTGTTTTGTTTCCTATCTTCTCTCCTGTTGTCTCCCATTCTCTGAAGACACTTTATATTAATTGTGTAAGAATGATTTCCCCAGACACCTCAGTGGCACGGAGGACAGCGGGGAAAGTACCATGCTTAAGGGATGCATGGTAAACCCGATTCTGGCCAATGACGTGGAGAACAACCTGGAAGGGTAAGCAGAGAGAGAGATTCCAGGGGGTGGCAGTGAACCTACGTTCCCACTTATCAGAAACAAACATGGAAGGTTACACACATAATAAACTGTTGAAGGTTAAGGACTTCAGACACAATCACTAGTAAAACAAAAACATGCATCAGGACTGTCAGTCTGCTACGTAGTGTACATGTAAGTGATGACTCGAAGATCCACCTCTAGTGTCCTGAGTCTGTCCTTACTACAGGGGTTATCTGTACAGCCGTCGAACGTCAGCAACGCCGAGTAGTAAATACTGAGCACAAGGTCGACACACGCAGGCAGAGGAAGAAAAAGCCATGGTTCTTCCTCCCTCCCCCCACCTCCCCGGAGTATGAGAACTGGAGGAGGGAATAAATGAAGTTTTGGAAAGAAACTGAAATGCAACTTGGAGAAGAGTTGTATAAGCCACATTTCCCCTCGTCGGCTGACCACTCCGCCACCTTCCCAAGGACAGGAGGACTGCGTCAAGGTGCACGGTAACTTAGTCTTATCTCGCCAGACTTGCTGTTCTGTTATCAAGGTGACCCCGCTCATCAGTAAGCACTGAACCCTGTCTTTCTCAGTTCTGCCAGCCAGTGACTTCCTCATTCTTCCATCTCTCTAGGGTTTCCCAAAATTTGCACTATTGGATCCAGGCCTTGGTTTATTTGGAACGTGGTTCAGCACCCTGAAGATGCGCTGGCTCCGGAAAAGCATGTTCCTTGTCCCCGAGAAAAGCAGGAAGGAGGTAGAAGGTTGGCTTTTGTGGCACTGAAGGGGGGAGAAAGGAAAAGACAGGAAATGGGAATAGTGGGAGAGAAGACAGTTTAAATCACTGAGGATAGCTCAGATCAAGGTAAAAATAAGGCAGAAGGAATACCGTTCGTACTGCCCTTTCTTTATACAGATTTTTAAAAGCAAAATTAGGATTCTACATATGCTTATAGCCTGAGGAAATGGATTGTAGTATTTTAGGTTCACATGGGTAAGTTAAAAAAAAAATCTAGCTAGTTTCAACTGACATGGCTGGACACTGAGAGGCTGCCAAGAAGTTACTCCAAAAGGACGCAGCGGTGTACAAGTCAGAGCTCGCCCACGTCCACGGGCCGAGCCAAGGTGGTGGTAGAAAATCCTCATTCCAGCAACTACTGCTCTTTCCTCTATGGCTTTTGCAGAGATGCAGACACTGATTCTCACTGGACCAGCGCATCTCCAGAGGTTCTCAGCTCCTGACTCAATACCCAGCAAAGGAGGCAGCATCAGACACGTGACACTCGGTTACACCCATTTCATTCACACATCCCCAGTCAGACCAAAATACACATCACAAGAAGGTGTCTGTGGTGAGGAACATTACAAAGGTTATATAAATCTTTTAACAGGCCCCTGAGAGTTTTCCCCTTTACGTGTAGGTGAAAAAGGCAACGAACAAGATCTCCTCGTTCCGTAAGTGCTTTGTGCATCAGCGTCAGTCTGCGTAGATCCGTTCCGGCGACATTTTTCGGGCAGGGTCTCCCGGACCGAGTCCAGAGCCTCGCTTCTGAGTTCGGGTCTGTCTCAGAAGGAGCGGGTCCGGCCGTGACGTTCCAGTTCCAGGGCGGGTGGGCGGGCGGGGCGCGTGGGCGAAGGGAGCTCAGCTTCCGCGCTGGCGAGGGGTCAGTCTGTCTCCAGGCGTCATCTGGGCGAGACGCTGGGGCTGGGGAAGGAGCCGGAGTTCCTCGGCGACTGGAAGGGGATGGCGGGGGACGTGGGCGACCTCTTGGGGCTGCACAGGTCCCCGTTGTGCAGTTTCCAGAGCAGCTCCTCGTTCTCCATGGACAGCCGCTTGTTGACCTTGGACTCCTTCTCCAGCGACTCCTGCAGGACCGCCTGCTCGGTGGAAAGCTGCCTGGAAGACAGGAGAGGAGAGCCAGAAGCCACATGGGTATGAGGGTTTGTTTTTTCTTAAGTTCAAAAAAGTCTATTTTAAATTTGAAAGTCCAAAAAATGACCCCTTTGGAAGGAAAGAAGCTTCGGGGTGTGGGTTCTGGGCGGAGACCCTGTCAAATGTGACCTGGAGCCAAAGAAACAGCTGCCCTTTGGGACAATTTCACAGGAGGCTGCGTGGGGCATCCACAGATGTCCTGCAGGTCTTACGACTGTCGTGTGTGGGGCTGTTTCCTGAAAAGCATCACAAGACCGCTCCCAGCATCCATCAGCCGGAACCGCCGGGAAGGCTTGCCCACTTGGGACTCAGCCTCTGGTCCAGGCCACGCTGCTAAAGGCAGCAAGTTTTCCAGACGGAAACCAGAACCTCTTTAACCACCCGCTTCAATCGCATTTCCAGGAGTGTGGTAAGAAAGGAACACCCCGATGTTCGAGGTAAGGAGGAGCTCGGGGAAAAAGTTTTATTTTTACCTTGAAATTGCCATGTGCTTGTCCATTCGAGCTTTTAATTCTTCATTCTCCTGCTGGAATCGCTTCAGTTTGTCGACCAGCGCCGTGTTGTTGTCCACCTTGGCGTAAACGAGAGTGCCCACATTTATACGTTAAGAATTAGATAAAGCCCCTCATTTCCTAAGGTAGCTTCATGCTGCAGGTACAAGCCAGGGAGACTTAATGAAGGGAAGTTTAATGGTATGTTGACCGTCTCTACACTGATGCACTGCAAAAAGCATCTCCTGCAGGGCAACAGAGCACCTGGAGCCAGGCCACTTGGAAACGGACACAGCCGGGGGGTACCTGACTCATTCCAGGTCACATGGTTTTAGGGTTCCCTCTGAGAATGGGTGCCGTGCCTTTCAGTTTCAAGGTGAAAAAACAACATGGCAGCAAGGCAGCCAGTGTTATATCAGGGGGGTCAGCACAATAGCTACTTACAGAATTTTTTGCCAAACAAAATACCCACATTTGATAAAAACTCACAGGCTAACAGTTCACAGTTCTTGGCAATGTTTAACATGACCTTGGACATGGTTTCCTGGTTACTGTTGAGCATTTACCTCCAGTGGCCACACGGAGCAATCTACGCAGCTCTATAGAGCGTCAAAATAAAGACGTGACCGTCCAGAAAGCCTCCCTCCTCAGCTGAACTGAAGACACATTTGCTGGCCCGCCCAGGCTAACCGTGCAAGGGAAACAGACTGGTTGAGAGATTAAAGGACAAAATCCCAGAAGACATTAAATCGGTTGGATGAAGGGATGATTACATCCCAGCTCACTTCCCACAGGTCAGATCTTCTTATTGGTTGGGAGGCGACATCACGGCTGTCAGCATTTGTTCCAAGGCCCTGCTGTTGCCGCAGGTGACTAAGCTCCCTTCAGTCTGGCTCTTAGTTTGTGGTCCCACTGTTCCTTAAAGTCTTACCATCCAGAAAATGCTTAGGACAAGCCAATCAGGTGAAACAAGTGTCCAAAAAATGTAAGCAGAGTGTAAGAAAAGGGGGGGGGCGCCTTAGAGTTTCCAGGAACTAACGGAATTCACGATAAAACTTGAGGTCGGAAAATCCGCAATTAGACTGGGCAGTGATTGGCCTAAACATGTTACCTCGTCCAATTTTACAGGAGTGGAAATTAGCTCCGTGGCTTCACCAGGGCTAGTCATCAGCAGAGCAAGTTTTGATACAGAAGCTTTCTGCGCGTCTTATTTTCTACAACAACCTGGAGCTTACAGATAAACAAGGTAACAGTGGCTTGACCTGCCATCCTGTCAACACATTCTTCTGCATACACACCATACAGCACTGACTAATATCATGACACCTCTCGGGCAGGGCAAGGCACAGAAATACTTGTGGACCAGCAAAACTTCAGATGTATGAGTAATTTTACAGCAGAGTCTGTTCTTAGTGCACAGGATGATTTGAAAAGTTCTGATGTGTGAATGGCATAGGGGGCAACAAATTATTAACAGGATTATCTGAGTCATTACTGACGGCCAGGTTGGCCGTTACCAGACCTGATATCACAGGATGACCTTTGGCCCGAAATGGTATAGATGCTAGGTTGGGCCCATTAACGGTTCATGAGTTCCTTTCCTTTGAATTACCCAAAACTTGCGGGTAATTCAAAGTACACATATACATCCACAAGGGGGCTTAGCTCTTCCCTCCCTTAAGAGAGGTAAACAGTCTCCTATCTAGAAGAAAACCCAACTGAACACCACAACCCAGACAGACAGACAGACAGAACTAATGAAGAGTGCCTTCCAAGTACCCTGTCATCCAGGGCTGGCTGGGGCTGGAATGAGGCACTTACTCAACCCTGAGTCACTCAGAATCAGGGGGCGAAGGGACAAGCAGTGGGAGCGGCTGGCACAGTCCAGAGGGGTGTACAGAGTACGGCAGGGGCTGCCGTGGCAAACCCCGCCCGCTTGGTTAGACCTGGGCTATTAGCAGGCAGGTGTGTCCCAGGGCTGGGCCGAGACTCACAGGGACACGGAGCTCGCCGCTCCCACGCCAACATCAGGCCTCTGCCCGGCGGCCGCAAACTAAACTTTAGTCATAACGATGGCTGCCTGTCCGACTGGATTGATTTTATTAAAGTGCAATTCTCTTATTGCAGTCTAATTCACAAGAAGCAAGGTGAATTTAGACAGCAAGAGCGAATTGCTCCAGTGGGATTGATTTACTGTTTTGAGCATAAGGAACCCACGTAGAGTGGGTGGTATATTAAAGAGCTGGTTTTACATTATTTAAAAATTCTTATGCAAGTGAATATTGACAGACCATGGAAATTGGAAAAATGACAACACAGGTCTCCCAACACCTAATGCTGTATGTTCTTTGGGAAGAAAAAGTTCTAGAAGGCAACAATAGATAAGCCTTAAGCCAACACAGAATAGAAAATGTAACCTTCTACCTTTCATATGTTTCTAAACACCTATAAATAGCAGTTACAACAACTCCACGCTTCTAGTTCAGAGGCCGGGTCCCATGTCACAGGTATCAGCCCCTGCGGGATGGCCCTGGAGGGAACATACCAGTTTCTCCATTTTCATTAACTTGACGTCCTGTTGGTGCAGTTTCTCATTCTTGATCTCCAACACAGCCTTGAGGCTTTCTAACTCTTGCTCCAGATACATCATCTGAGGGTTTTTCTGGAAAAGACACAGCAGGATATAACTCTGATCACTTAACACAATTACCTAGTTCATTGCTTATTACAGAGAAATCTCAGATTAGATTTAGAAATTAGGCAAGGAGCAAGAGAGTTCCACCTTCTGACGGCAGTTTTCAAAGAGGTGAAAAGGTTAAGATGTCTTTCATTTCATTCTTAGGACCAAAGACTTTGAGATATTTGAAAACAAATATTTCACTCATTTATCCATAACTTAATAATGGAAAAAATATTAGGAGCACGAAAGATTTTATTCAAAGAGAAAAGCCACCATAGCTTAGAATACAAAACAGAACCCTGGCTAGAGATTAGGCAATTCCAAGTCCTTTGCTGGTGCCTGGAGGGAGAAAAGGGACCAACAGCCTGCTCTCTCCACCATCAGGAACTGATCAGGAGGGAGAAGGCAGTGTGTTTACAGGACTCTCTGGGAAACAGCAGAAGTGGCAGTCATGTCCTGAGTCTTCTGGGCTTTTTCTGTGATGGGACTCTGTGGGCCTGGCTAGACCTCTAGGGCCATAGTAACACCCCATCATTTTATTTGGTGACAATAAAATGGACACCTACATTGCATAGAGCACATGCACTATGAAAATCCTACCCAAGAGAAACACTGCGTAAAGGGGGAGCACCCTCCGAGGGACCACCACCAGGGTGGCCTCCCTGCCTCCTGGCTTTAATTATGGAAATTCAAGTGAACAGTCCAAAAATGTATGATAAGGGGTAACAGCACAAGAGCCACTGAAATGATGTTTAATGAGGGAGTTTCTCAGACAAGATGTGTAGATTATCAAAACATCCTCCTGGGTGGTGGTTCACGCTCTGGACCACCCTTAGGGGGAGTCAGGGAAGGAGCCATTGGGGAATCAGTGAATCAAACCCCTCACCTCGCAGAAGACAGAGTTCCACAGCTCAGGGAGCGGAGGTGCACTAACCAACCCCCAGATCCTCACCTCCAGGGTTCTTCCAGAATCTTCAGAAGTGTCATATTCTGTTATCCTTTTACATATGATTTTTTTTAACCCTAAAAGTAGCAAATCCTATCTCTATTGTTTTTGTTAAAACAGCATAATTTACCAATTTAAAAAATCAGAGCACACACAGCCTTTTCCTTTTGTACCTTTTCCTTTCCTCTGCCCCCACCCCTCCCCCCTAGGCAGGCTTAGCCGGGGTGAGGCATCGGATGTTCCTGCCTTCCTCAACCTTCCTTCTGCAGTTTTTCAGGAGCGGCTACAGTACCAGGAGGTGCTTTAAAAGCTTTCCCTGAACCACTAAGAAGGTTTACATCCTGCATGAAAAGTCTTATGGATTTCTTTTGCAATCACTGACTTCTTCTAAGACTCTTTTGGAATAAATAGCTTTGAAATTTCACTGACTAGGATCTCACCTAATTGTAGTCAAGTGTCTGGAGGGTCGCCCAGTGACAGTATCAGCAAGAGAGCTCACCGAGAGACCCAGGTATTTGATCTTAAACGGCAAAAAAAAAGCCTTACTTCTGCAGCCCAGGCACAAATGTATGGAATGAGAAGACAGAAGCAGCAAAACAAAACAGTAAAACAAATCCCTTTAAAAAGGGGTTGGGCACTGTGCAGGAGGGAGTAAGGATACAAGTTGCAGGGGACAGTTTTTACAGGAGAAATTCGTACTTTTTAAGAGCGAGGGTTACCCATACAATGAAATATTGTTTGGCCATAAAAAGGAATGTTGTATCTGTACCTGCTACACTAGGCATGAACCTTAAGAACAGAAGCTGAGGAAAGAAGCTAGACACAAAAGGCCCCATACAGCATGATTCCATTTAAACAAAAGGTCCAGAACAGGCACATTCACAGCAACGGGAAGAAGACCGGTTCCCTTGGGCTGGGGAGTTTGGTAGGGAAATGGGGAATGACTGCTAATGGGTGCAGGGTTGCTTTTGGGGTGATAAAAATATTCTGGAATTAGATCCTGGTGACCAAAGCACAACCTGTGAACTGCTCAATTGTTCATTTTAAAAGGGTGAATATTGTGGTATGTAAATTACATCTCCATATAGCAAGTTAATTTTTTTTTAAAAGTCTTCACATAAAACCCTGATCTTATTGATAGTTTTCTTGTCTTCCTGTAGGTTTTAGCTTAGATCACTTGCAATATATCAGGCTTCATTCATCGGTTACATCAGTTTTTAAGATTTAAAAAAAAAGACATCAGTACACAAAGAAGCCACTATGTACAGTTAAAACCACACTCCAAGATATGAAGAGGACTGCAAACCCACGATTTCTCTCGCTGCTGAACGCTTCATTAACAGGACAGCTGAGCAGGAGGAGAATTCGGCAGGGAGGGAGAAGCCACCGCCACTTACCAAATTTGCTTTCTCTCTTGATATTCTTTTTTGTTCTTCTGATTTCAGCTTTTCATTTAAAGCATCATTTTCACTCTTCAGATCACTGATTTGTTTCTAAAACACAAACATGAAATGTGGAACATAAGTGAACAAGCAGGCACCAGAACCAGACCAGAACCACACAAACCTCAGAATGACGATTCTGGGCCGGGGAGAAGGGGGGTTCCTGTGTTCCACCTACCTCTAGTGATTCCTGCTGCTCGTAAAGTGAATCCTCAAGTGATTTCTTTTCTACTTCATGGGTTTTCTTGATTTCTGGAAAGAAGTGATCAGTTTTGTGAGGCACTGAATTCTGCAGTCGTTCAAGTGTGTAGACACGAGGGTGGCTGGTGAAGCACTGTGACCACGGTGCTTGTGTGTGTTTGGCACTTTTATATACATCAAACCACATGTTCTCAAATTAGCCCCATGAGGACAGTCGGGCAGATACTCCCATTTTATGGGTGAGATCACCGAGGCCCACAGAGCACGCCTCCCGGGGGAGGGCCTGGAACACTGGCCTTGGCCGCCTGGCCCACAGCCCCTGTGTTCCTTCCAGCTGCTCTTCACGAACCAAACAGAAGTCTCAGACTAAACCCACCTCTAGCAGGAAGGAGGAACACTGTTTACCAGATGTCCACCCCGGGCCAGTCACCTCGACACGTTATCACTCTGGCTTCACAAGGCAAGTGTTTTTCTGATGAGAAGGCCCTTGACAAACGCCACAGAGCGGGTCTCAGCACACGTCCGCCCGCGTCTCTGCAGACGCCCTGGGTTCATGGGCACCTCCAGCTACATGGGCAGTCACGTTCTGAGAAAAACTGCTTCTTACTCTTTTCCTTCTACTTCAACCCTGCCCCTCGTGATAGAATAATAACAAAGATTCTTTTTTTTTTTATGAAGTACTGTCCTCGTGTCGCTGTGGTGTCGCTGTGTGAGAGTGTCAGGGGGCTCCTTCCCTGGGGTCAGGATGTGAGCTGCCTCTCTCAACTTCCCAGGACCTCTCTGAAGTGGTCAGGCGTGACTACTACCAAAAAAGAAGGCCTGTAAGTTCCTCAAAAGTTCATCCTATTTCCTAGAAGGCTGGCATTTATAGCAATTACTTGCATCCTTGGGGGAAAGGGCACCTGCTCCCAATGAACCAATGCAAAAAGAACCCCAGACCCTCCATGCCGACCACCACAGGGACTCCTCCGGAGCAAGATGTTATGAATCATTTCCGCTTCAAAACATAGCACACTGTTCCATGAGATCTCACTCTAGTTCAATACCAAAAAGCCATTCTTGCCTGAAAGGGAGGTTTCATAGGCTTGCTTTAGCAATTCTATTTTCTCCGAGTGGCTAGCTTCAATCTCCAACTTAGAGGTTTCATGGGCAGCGTTTAAGTTGTCAAACTATGAGAAAAAAAAACAAACAACAAGAGTTTACCAATAAAATCAAAAGTCCTAAGGTGACTCACAAGCAGCACCATTAGGAGATCTGACGCATGAGCTCAAGTTCACGTTTAAGGGCTACTGGGCACGTGTGAAGAACAACCTGACCGGGGGCTGCCAGTGCCACTGCTCCACCTCGTCCCCTTCAGGAACACAAACACACAAGCTCTTCGGGGTTCACTGATGGAAGCGGTCACATCCCTCGTACGGAATGAGGATACTACGTTCCACAGTGACGGGTCGTGATGGACCCTATATTCTCGGTCCTCACTGGCATATAGCAGGCACTGTGTAAATATTTGCTAAGTGAAGAGCTGACTTTAAAAGGGAGCAAGGAAATTAAAGAGAGATTTAAGATATACTATAAATTGAAAAATACGAGTTATTAAACAAATGCCATTTTAAAAAAGAAAAAGAAATGCAAACCAGTGTTTTAGCAGCACACCACCAGGAAGCTTGCAAAGGGCTTATTTCTAGGTAGTAGGATAAAGGGTGTTTTTTTTTTTTTTTTAATATATCCAAAAAAGCAAAAACACTAATTTCAAAAAACACATGCAACCAATGTTCACAGTAGCATTATTTACAATTGCCAAGATATGGAAGCAACCAAAGTGTCCACTGACAGATGAATGGATAAAGAAGATTTGATATGTATGATACACACACACACACACACACACTGGAATACTGCTCAGTCATAAAAATTGGTTGAAATTTTACTATTTGCAGCAACATGGATGGACTTGGAGGGCATTACGCTGAGTGAAATAAGTCATGCAGAAGAAGACAAATACTGTATGTTACCATTTTTATGTGGAATCTAAAAATACAACACACTAATGAAGATAACAAAAAAAACAGACTCACAGAGAACTAGTGGCTCCCAGTGGGGGGAGGGAATGGGGAGGGGCTATGTAGGGGCGGGGGACTAAAAGGTACAAAATACTAGGTATAAACTAAGCTCTAAGGAGATACTGTACAGCAGGGGGAATATAGCCAATATTTTATAATAACTATAAATGGAGTATAACCTTTAACAATTGTGAATCACTATAATATACACCTGTAACTGATATAATATTACACAGCAACAATCCTTCAATTAAAGAGATCTTTTTAAAGGGTTGTTTTAAATCTTATCTTTCTTTTTTCTTCCCATCTTTTGCTCAACATACGTCTATTGCTTTCACATTAAAAAAAAAAAGTACTTTAAAAAACTATTCATGTATTTAAATTATAAGAAAGTCCATCAAGGGATACCCAAAAAAGAGGTCATCCAAGGAAGCTCGTCATCGGACAATCGGGCAACGGTTAGAATTCAAAATAACAGCCACAGCCAAGAACACGCTCAGGTCCCGAAAGCACCAACCTGCTCCTGCAGCTGGGTTTTGTACTTCTCTGCTTCTTCGATGTAGATGTTCTGAAGCTTTTCGCACTCCCCAGTATAAAATTCTTTAAGCCGGTTTTCCAGCTCTGTTAGATCAGTCTGGTGCTGCTGGTTTAGCTTCTGGACAAATCCTTCATAAGCTATTTGCAACTCATTCCTGGCTTTTTCTAACTTCTCACAGGTGGTTGAAGCAGTGACTGAAAAGAGATGAAAAACAAAAAGGGAAGAGGACACTTAACCTGCTAACTGTTGTAAATTCATAACATTCGCACACAGCTGTGATAACTCTGGAAGCATGTACACAGGGCTCTCAGGGTACTCAGTTCTCTTGGGGCCACATTTTCAAATGCAATAGTACATAAGTGAACGGTAACAGGGAACGAGAGAAAATGCTCTCTAGCAGCAAAAAAACCCCAACTGTCTTACTGTCTAGCAAGCAGTAAGAGAGGTCCTTGAGCGGAGCCAGATACCGAAGTGAAGAGCACCCTTTGGCATGGTGACCAATCAACGCAGGGGCCATAAGGAGAGGAGGCTCTGATTGGCGGAGGCATCTCTAAGGCGGGCCCGCCAGTAGGGCGGCAGCTACAATACAGACGGAACAGGTAGAGAACCACAGAGAGGAAGTAAATGGACTTGAAGCTTGTACTTAACTGGAGCCAATGTCAACTTGTTACTCAAAAATAAGGTCATAACAACCAACTATTAGAATATACTGAACACAAATCACCAAAACAGAAAAACTTTCGGAAAAACACCCTTGAAAAGCTACAGTATAATGAGAATATATTGGAACGCTGATGTTTTAAAAAGGCAAAGCAATTTGATAAACATCATTTGAAACGAGAGCATTCTAACTCTTCACCACCGCCACTACCAAAAAAGGAATTACTAACAACACCTTACAGAACTTGCACCTAAATACATACCCACACATGCCGCAACAAAGCCTGAAAGAGCCCTGTCGTTTCTCAGGAGCTTGACTTTGGACTTTTCTAGTCTTCATTTCCCGACGTGGGTTAGATGGGGTAAAAGGTGCCACTGTATGTGTGAGGAGGATGCGTGTTCTCAACACCGCAGAGTGCCCATGGACTCGTATGAAATGGGCACCGCAACCCTTACCTCTCTTTTGGTAAGGAATCTGTATTTCTCGAGTTGTGGAAGGAAAAAGATTTTTGAGGGCAGAGAAAAGAAGTTTAGATCAATGATTATTTTACCCAAGTAATGGGAAAGTGGCTGGTTCCTGGGGTGAATTCAGGCAATGATGTAGACATGTTTTCTTGGGAATATGCCACATGGCAGTAGAAAAACCAGTCCCTTGTCCCATATGGGTATTCCTTCAGAGGGAAAATAAGCCACACGGAAATAATGACAAGCACAGTGTTTGCTAAAAGTGGAACCCTTAAAATTCAAATACACACACACATATTTATCAAAGGGGGAAAGGAACTAACATTAAAAGCAAGAACTACTATGATATTGAGGGTGAAAACTATCCCACTGTGAGCAGCAGTGGGACACTGGACTGTGAGCCTTGAGAACTGGACCATTCACATGGAGAGAAGACTCACACAGGCAGGTGGAGGCCAGGGAACAGAGACCATCAACATTGCTGACAACTCAGGCCTTTGGGATGAAATTTGGGAAGTCACTTTTTTTCTTTAAAAAATACTTAGTAAAAGATGATGGCCGTGCTGAATGCTACAGAGGACCCTCTTCACATCACTATTTATCAAAAGAGGAAAGAAGGAGTAAACACGTCCACTTCCGCTGACTTTCCGAAATAACACAAATAAAATGATGGGGCCACAAGCCTCCTTGTGTGAATTCCACGTGAGAGCTCTCTATCTGAAAGTACGCGATAGAAAGATGTTTTGCATTCAATAAAGGCATCAAAATAGCTCTCCTAGTCAGAGAAATCTTGATTTCACACAGCCTTTCAACTTCATACCCTTGGAATTTTCAGAGTTCAGCAAAGTGAAAAACAAAAATTCTAGCTTACCGGAATGCTCGTATCAGAGATAAAATGTCTAATTGAACCACAAACCAGGAGAGGCTCTGAGTGGATGTTAACAGTCCATGACACCTGCCGAATTTCTAGCACATCTGCTTGTAATCCAACAACTGTCAGTTTGAATGTGGAACTGTGGTGCATCCAACTTTAAAATCAAATAGGATATATGGAAATCCTCTCATTAACCACTGGACAGGGTGTTTCCTCTTTAAAAAAAAAAAGCAACTTAAATAGTGTTTAGTTCTGTTGGCCACTGTGGGTGAGGTGAAGCGGGGACAGGAGGGGAGGAAGGGAAAGAGGAAAACCTGGGTGGGGCGGGTCAGAGGAGCGGGGGTCCCCGCGGTTAGTACAGCAGTCTGCACGCAGTGCAGCCGGCCCCAGATGGTGACATCAGCGTGCAGCTGCGGGGAACAGCTGGGCCGAAGCGATGCCTCACACAAAGGGCTCTCCTTTGAGTTAATTGGCCTGCACTCCTGGGGAAACATTTATTTGGCATAAAGACTCATGAAGCACTTTTGGAAAGAACACACATGTCAACACCGTGTCAAGGGTTCTCAGGACCCCTGTCGACTGGACACACTCGGTTGGGGTGGAGGGGGGACGGGGCATCAGCCCGTGGTCTCAGTCCCGGACTTCTCCTTGTACTTAATTACAGTTCAGGAAAGGTTTCTATGCCACCCACTCTCGCTCTTACTCCTGTTCTCAGTCTTGTCTCTTCCTTGCTTGTTCTCCAGAGTTCCACTCACTTTCAGTCAATTAATCAGACACGCAACACAGCCAAAGCCAAACATAAATCTTTCAGAATTTGGACTGAGCAAGCGAGGAGTGTTTGCACAGTGTTAGGCGATACTGTTTTCAAGAAGTGATTGCACAACTGAAGGATCCACAGAACAAAGCAGGCCTTCCATCCTTGTTTTAATCATTCCTTGGGTGACTTTTAAAAGCATATCTGTGATTAAGGGCACCAAGAGGACCACCACTGCCTGTAGACGAATTGATGGATTATAATTTTTGCGCACATGTTGGTAAACCGCAGAAGCCGTCTCCAGCAATCTACTAATTCAAGTTGGAGAGTTCTCAGAATTAGGAAACAAATGAAACCAACTCATTTACAAGATCAGCCCAAAACATAAGGCTTCATCACAAGCTGGAACTGGACATTTTCACCCTGAGATGTGCCAGGTCTGAGAGAAACTCGAGGTCAGTGACAGAACAGGAAAAACAGAGAGACACTCCCTGACGGTTTAAAACATGGATAACTGAGCCAGGAAAAAATACTTCAGAAGAAGTGATGAGAAGCTCGAAATTTTTCCTTTTCACCTATTTGGATGATATCTAGAGAAGGTCTAGAGGCAGAGTCAAATAGAACCTGGAAAAATAGAACCGGCTTCATCCTGGGTCGTTCAGCAGTTTTCCCTGAGGAGTGAAGTGCAGCCATCACCTATTTTGTATAACTGGCCTTTTCTAAGAGGAAGAAGTCAGATTTTTATTACTTCCATCCTTGGAGACTAGTTTCCCATTGGTGACTGATAAACGTGCTGTTTACAGAGAAAAGCATCACACAACTGTGGCCCTAGATTGTTACTGTTGTTTTGAAGTGATGCAGGGCTTTCTTAACCTCTATCTGAGCCGCAGTCTTCATCATGAAACAACCAGAAATATTTTAATCCTTAGGAACATAAATAGATGTCTTAATAGAACAGCGCTAAATACTTAGGCTTAAATCTCAACCATACCACTTACCAGTTAAGTGATTTGAGCAAATTATTTAAGCTTTTCTAAGCCTGAATTTCCTTACTTTTAAAATGGAGTTAATACTAGTGTCTTCCCTGCAGAATTAAATAAAATACATGTGACGTACCTGGCCATGTGCCTGACCAGCATAAGTTACACAACCAGTGTTACTGTTACTACACCGAGCTTCGCCGGAGTCCACCAATTCAAATGTGTTTGAAGAGTCTTCAAAGACATGCTTGAGGGGGGGAGGGCCTATGACAACATGTGACAGTTAAAAAGAAGTGTTGTTTATCTAATATTCAAAGAAGATAAACACACACATACATGTGGACAGAGGACACACCCACCTCAAATTTTCACTTTCTACGACTCTTGTTCTGGACATTATATGCAATAGAATTTCCCCAACTTTTAGGTAAGTTTATTTAAATTGGACATAAAATATGAAAAAGAAAACTGGGGAGGTAAGGTCACTCGGAAGCTCATGCAGAGTTTCGTGATGCTGTACAAGAGACGGTGACAGCAAAGGGAAACAGGAAAACACAATGACCTCAGCCCCTAGCTGCACACCCACGCCGCCCCCAGACACGCCCAGCAGGCCGGCCCTGGGTGACAGCCCTTCCTTGAGCAGAGCGCCCTTCTCCCTACCCTCTGCGTGGGAAACGAGATGCCTGGTCCAGCTCTTCCTGCTGCTCTGCGCCCCCTCAACCTCTCCCTGGCCCCCCTGGCCTGCTTTTAGTTCTGGGCGCCTTCCACTCCTTTCTTCAACAGCACACCCTTTGCAGGGTAGACGTGCTTAAAAACAATACTTATAATTGTGGAATAAATTTAGATCAACAGAAAAGGTACAAAGAGAAAGTACCAGGAGCTCCTGCACACCCTTCACCTAGCTTCCCCAAACGTTACCACGCGTCAAAACTACGGTTGTCACATGGGAACAATACTGTTAATACTCTACTACAGACACTTCACTCAGATTTTACCAGTCTTTCCACTAATGCCTTTTTTAAAAGAATAAACTTTTTAAGAATAATTTTAGATTTTCAGAGAAGTTGCAAGGATAGAATAGTTCCCAGACACCTCTCAGCCAGTTTCCCCAGTGCTGATGCCATAGATTATGATGGGGTATTTGTCAAAACTAAGAAACCCACACTGGCATGTTATTATTAGCGAAACTCCAAACTTTGTCCTCTTTTTTTCTGTTCCAGGCTCCAACCCAGGACAGCACACCACATAGTCATCACATCTCCTTCATCTTTTCTCATCTTGGAGTGTATCTTCCCTTGCTTTTCATCATCTTGACAATTTTGAACAGTCAGGCATTTTACGGGGTATCCCTCAGTTTGGGCTCGTCTGATACTTTCTCTGCATATTCCTTTGACCCAGCAATTCTACTAATAAGAATCTGTCTTACAGATTTACTCCCACACATATAAAATGAGGGACATACAAAAATGTTCCAGTGAACAGCCTCATAACAGCAGCCATTTCTAATGTAAAACATTAGAAATAACCTACTGTCTATCTAGAAGGAACTGGTTATATTCATTATGGTATATCTATATAATGGAATAGTTTCCAAAAACTAAAATAATTTTACAGCTGTTTAAAAAAAAATAGCAAGGAAGTTCTTTGTGTGTTGACCTTTACGACATGTTGAACAGAAAACAAGGTGCAGAAGAGCTGCCAACTATGTGTAAAAGGGAAGGGAAAACAAGAGTATCTCACTTACTTCCCCGGTACCCCAGTGCCAGAACCACGAATGGGGACACAACCTCCCGCTGCAGGAGTGTGATTATTTCATAACACTATTCTACAAAGGGAAATCTGCTCCAGACACACTCCCCCGGCAAGTGACCCTCTCTTGTTGGTTGCTCTCTTAAACTGGGGTCTCAGTTGCTTGAAACTGGTGATCATAATATGCCTGAACAAAGTAACCAAGAGGCCATTTATTAAAAAGTGAATTGCTACTTGGTGGAGAGGCAGGGAGCCTACCAGAGAACGACAAAAGGGTCAGACGCAGCCCACCCGACAGCAGGCGTCTGCAGCCTCCTGCACGTCAGTTTCCCGATACGCCGGCTAGGACTGCGTGCCGCCCGCTCTGCGGACCTTACGGGCCGTGAGATACGGTGAAACGGTGCTCTACTTTGTAGAGCGAGTCTTCACAGACTGTCTGTGGGATGATCGTCTACTCGTAAGAGCCTCAGGTTTTCTTTCCCAAAAGGTACTACTTTTCACAAGACTAAGAAATTTGGCAGACATGTGGGAGAGACAAAGGTCTTTTTCTAAATTTCAAAATTAGCTACAAATAGGTTAGTCTTGGGAATTACAAGAACTGACATGAGCTGATTCAGTCACAACTTAATTAGGAATTTAAGCACTTTCACAGAAGGCTTGCACTGTTACATCCATTCTCCCATAAATGATACAACCTTCCCTTTAAAACTCAGTTCAGACTTAACGAAGTGCACATTTATTATTTCATGTAATATAATATAATCATGTCTTGAGTTAATGACTCGGGCATTATCTTAAATCTCACTTTACTAGAGAAGGAACGGACGTGGCAGAACCGGGTCTAGAGAGCCAGCCGCTCGGCCTTTCTCGATGAGGGTTCTACAGCACTGATCACGGAGCCTGATCTGAGTGCCTGTTTCCTCAGCTTGAGATGCATTAAGAGAGAAGTTAATTTATTCATACAATGGATACCTCAGGGTCCTAGGGCTTAATTCCCCTGTGGAAGCTAGAGAGACCGCAAGGTAAGGCAGGTAAACAATGCTCTTTTTTCCCCTGTGAAAAATATTTCCTGGTGAAATCTTATTGGCACCTGGGATGACGGTCTGACTCAGGCACAGATCTTTGCGCAGAGGTGCCAGCTGGGCCTCCACGGAGCCTCGGGTTCTCCCTGCCAATAAAAATCAGCAAAGGCTTTGCTGTTCCTCAGCTTTCTCACTGGCCAGCAACGCACTGCAGAAAAGACGCTCTCCCCATCACAGCAGCACGCATCCCGCGGACAAGCAAAACAGTTAGGCTTGAAAGGGGAGCTGAGTCAAAAGTCTGGCTGAATAACTGACACAAATGTTCTAAGTTCCGGGCTGAAGAAAATAAGTTAGGACTTTAAGGAAGTCACATTTCAATCCAAAGAATAAGTTTAATGTTAATAAAAAGGTGAGTACAAATCTTATACTATTCTGCCTCACCTCCCTGAGGACTCATTTTTAGGGAGCAAGGTTCATGGGGGCAGGTAAATTTGCTGGTGTGCATATGACATGGAAGCCTGCGTATAGGAATGGACTCAATTCAGTTGGCACTATTTGGTATTATTCTCTTACTGTGCTTACGTGAGTCTTACATGCACACACACACACACACATTTTTTTTTCCATAAAAGAAACAATATTCTGGACAGCTAGTGCCATGTCAAAGTGTAGTCCAGGGAGCACCTGCATCAGAATCACCTGGATGATCATTAAAAATGGACTCCTGAATAAGTCAGGCAGAGAAAGAGACATACTATATGATATTGCTTATATGTGGAATCTAAAAACTATAACAGACTAGTGAATATAACATAAAAGAAGCAGGCTCACAGATACAGAGAACAAACTAGTGGTCACCAGCGGCAGTGGGGTACAGTACAGGGATGGGGGAGTGGGAGGTGCAGGCTATCGGGTGTGAGACAGGCCACAAGGTTCCACTGTACAACACAGGGAATTTAGCCAATATTTTGTGATAACTGTAGGTGGAAAGTAACCTTTACAAATTGTATAAAAATAAAAAAATTTAAAAATAAATACTTTAAAAAAAGTGAATTTCTGGACTCCAGCCCAAGCTACCCGGGTCAGAACTGGGAATCTGCTTTTTATTCTGGCCTATTTTATCACACAATGAAGTTGGAGAACCATCGTTCTGGACACATGACATGCAATCAGGAAAAACTGAACTTATCAAAACCGGACAAGTGAGGAAAAAGAGCAGGATGAGGAAGAAGACTCAAAAGGCGTTCAGAACAGACGTGTTTGGAAATACTGTGCATCTGTGCTGGCGAGAGAACATGGCCTTTCACACACACATACAGCAGCCAAAATCTAAACTGAGGACAGACAGACATGGATAGAAAAAAAACAAGCCAAGCCTAGGGTGGAATCGACCCCATCTTCAATCAGCTCAGTGAGACAGGGAATTCTGTCCTGGCACACAGTTGGTTTTCATTATGTTAACAGATTTTTCATTGAAGTCCATTTCAAAAATCACTTCTGGAATCCTGCAACTCGAAAGTGACTTGACTATGAAGAGTTTTAATGTTACTCTAAATATACAACCTTGTTAAACCACACTGTACACAAAACCAGAGACAGAATTAACACGTCCCATCAAGGTGTGAGGAAGCCTCAAGTTCACAGACACGGTGAAGTGTTGATTAGATGGTGTGCACACTGATTTTTCCCTAGGAGATAATAACAAGATGTTTTAGTCTAATAATGCTTCTTGAACTCTTGATTCGAATAAAAAGATCCCAGAAGTAGTCATCAATGCAAACTAGTCTTTATACCAAATGATTCCCCGGTCTTTCAAACCGTTTCACGATGCTTTCCCTTTCGTGATCAGCAGTTTGGTGGTCTAGCCCGCCTGGGTTTTTATCCAGGTGCTCTGCTTACTAGCTTACTGACCTTAAGAAGGTAACATAACTTTTAGGCCTTCATTTCTTTCTTTCCTCTCCTTTTCTCTTCTTTCTTCCTTAAATAAAATACAAACTAAGAGACTTAGAGATGAACTCTGAAGTTAGGAAAGAGGAGGCACTCAATGAACGTGACCGCCATACTCATCACTTTTACACACAGAGCACAAAATCAACTAGGTTTTTACATCATTATTATGGGAATTCCAGGAATTTCTGATGAATTAAGGGTTAAAATCTCATTTGTATCAGGACATAGAAACAATCAAGACAAATATATATATATAAATATGAGTTAGCTATTAATTACTTTTTAAATTATTTTACTTTTAATTTTTTTTGGTGGGGGGAGGTAAGTAATTAGGTTCATTTAATTTTGGAGGAGGTACTGGGGATTGAACCCAGGACCTTGTGTATGCTAAGCATGTGCTCTACCACTTGAGCTATACCCTCCCCCCCAGCTATTAATTCTGATGGCCAAAAAAAAAAAATTGTGGAATACAAACTACTTTTTTCTCCATTAATTTAGAGGAAAAAATGTGATTCCGATGATTAAGATTAATTTAAAAACAATAGGAACCCCTAAAGAACATAATTATGGCTCTCTGTTACACCAGCTTGACTCTAGAAAGAATCAGAATGACACATTTATCCCCTATCTCTGAGGCCAAATGTTTGCTGTGGGTTATGTGACCATTAAATTGAACTGTAATTTATTTCAAGAGCTGACATTTTCAAAATGACCTGATTAACTGGGATTGTCAGGTATCACGGAAAATGTTTCCAAGAGAATTACAGCTCATCTTACTTTATTACTTATTTTGAGCAGTTTATAGGGAAATATCTGTGCACAGAAACCATCCACTATTAGCATATTATAAGGATAAAGCCAACTTTCCCCAGCTACTGTCCCCAGCACTCAAGCCACTCATTCATGCTCTGAAGAACCAAGCATCAAAAGGGCTCAGTGCCAGGCACAGGGCACCAGCTGGCAGAGCTAGAAAGATGAAGAGCACACCGGCCTTGCCCTGGGAGCGCTCCCAGCTCTGGACGGTGAGAAGGGGTCTATAAACAAACACCGGGAAGAGCAGGGGACCTTGAAGGGTGTAGCAGGAGGTGCTGGTAACTTGCTTGAAAGATTTGGGTGAAACTCAGCGGAACAAGGTGTTTTATCTAGGGCTTTAAAAATGAGTAATGAAGAGCCTGAGAGGCAAAAATCAGAAAGGAAGTGGGAAGAGGAGGGAGCCTTTCAGACAGAGAGGACCACGCGTGTCACAGAGCACAGATGAGCCCACGGCTGGGATGCGGGGAGGGGAAAGGAACGAGGCTCAGACATCATGAAGCCACACTATGACGTCAGGGCCTTCTGGAGTTAACAATCCAAAGGAGGGACAGACAAACAGGCAACTGAGATGCAATCAGATGAGTACAATATAAGAGACACAAGAAAAGAAGCAAACGGACAGGCATAAAGAAATAGCTTCTTCACTTCTGAGCCCCTCCTCGGGTAGAACCGTGAGGGTGACGAGGCTGGTTATCAGAGTTGCTGCCTCCCAACGGTCTGTCCTAGGACACTGGTGCGCTGCTTCTGTTCCTAGTGTTCTTGGAAGCTCTCCGTTATCTACCTCTTCCCTAAACTCTGCACAGTGCACATTTATTGACCCCACTAGATAAGAGATGGATATGGTTTCATATCCTCTGACTTTATTATAATAAATATAAAATTATTAAATTAGAAGGAGAAAAACGCACCATATCATACATGGTGGCTTTAGTATGTCTGGACTTCTTCCCAAAGCCACCCATGTTTGTCAAAAACATCCAGTAGAGGACACACGTGGGGCTTATTACAGGGACAGCCCTGGTAGCGTGTGGATCGGAGAGAAGCAGGTCTGGAGGCGAGGGGACCCCTGGGAGGCATTCCCGGTGAGAAACCACAGGACTCAGAACAGTAGCCTCCAGAATGCTGAGGAGGGAGGGATCTGAGCAACATTCAGAACACAGACTGGTGTCCTGTGGAGGATGGAGGAAGGGGATGTGATCTCAGTGGGTAGCCTGGGCGGTAAGTGAGTAACACCACCACCGAGTCAGGAAGGCCTGACGACACTGGACTGGCGGGTCTGGACGCCACTCTTCACTGGGAAGAACTTACCTGCATCTTGGGAGGGAGCGGTCTAGCAAAGCAAGTCTGTGAGTCCTCACCCCAGAGGCTGTGGTTGAAACCATGGGGACAGATGGGAAAACAGCTGACAGTGAAACCCTTACTGAAACATTATTTCAGGGCAAGAGAAATTATGCTACATCTACTCGGGAGACTTTCCCAAGTTATTCAACTTGCCCATAGGAAGACTATGAGGCAAGATGGAAAAGTGCTTGACGTAGTTTAAAAGCCAGAGTACACACGATAACATGGAAGGATCGCCAAAACATGACGTGTGAAAGAAGCCAGACACAGAAAGAATTTATTGTATGTTTCCATTCATGTCACATTCCAGAACAGGCAAAACTAACCTCCAGGGATAAAAATCAGATCAGTGTTTGCTTCTACAGGGAGAGGGTCTACTGGAAACCTAACCTAAAGGTGCAGGTTATATGAGTGTGTGTGTTTGTCAAAATGGATGGTATATAGTCATATAAACAAAGGAATGTGCAAAAATGAAAGTTATGTCAGTGTAATGGAGCTATGGGCTATTTCCCTCTCACTCCACAATTTTAGTTAATCTTCACACATTGTTCTTACATAAAAGTTACTTTAAAACCTAAAATGCCCATAAAGGGGAGGGTGTAGCTCAGAGGTAGAGCACATGCTTAGTATGCACGAGGTCCTGGGTTCAATTTCCAGTACCTCCTCTAAAAATAAACAAATAAATAAATCTAATTATCTTCCCTCTCCCTCCAAATAAAATAATTTAAAGAAGTAGAATAAAATGTCGTAAGTATTTATCAATTACCCATGAAAATGGAAATCATATTATACTTTTTTTCCCCCCACAGGAGGCAGGGAAGAATCTGTGCAATTAAAGAGTTTACTATCTAAAGACGAAGGGAAAACACAAGATAAAATAAATGCAGGAAAAAGTAACAAGTGCTCACTGGAGCCTTGTGGTTTTGTTCTGAGGAGACCAAGAGGGGGCTTTAAAGAGTTTTTGCAGAAACAAATGGTGAGTCACTCGGCTTGTGAGGGTAACAAGAGAGAAGACAGTGGGAAAGTCAGTGGAGGGGACAATTGGAGGCAGTTAGACGTGAAGATCAAAAGTGCAGACTTGGAAGGAGGATATAGCTCAGTGGCAGAGCATGTGCTTATTAGCAAGCACGAGGTCCTGGGTTCAATCCCGAGCACCTCCATTAAAAAAAGTAAATAAATAAATCAATCTAATTACCTACCCACTCCCCGGAAAAAAAGAATTAAAGAAAAAATTTTTAAAAACTGCAGACTTTACTTGGGTTTCAGTGCCCCTGAGATGATGATTTGTCCTTTACTCTTTGGGGAACCTTGTCTCAATTTTCATAGAGAAGGTAAAGAAAAATTAGTGGGAAAGTGACACCAGCGATTCCCCATCACGTCGTGGGGGAAAGGGGGGAATCCTGGATGGCGCTGACAGGGGCAGCTCTCTTCTCTTGAGTTGCCTGGGCTGGACAGGGCTATACTGCTGCTCTGTATGCATCACTGTCTTACTCAAGCTTCATAACAATCTGAAAAGACACATACTAACTTTGTATCATCAGTGAGGAAACTATACTCAGAGAAATTAGGTAACTTCTAACCAGGAGCGGATGGACAGTGCAGCCCAAGCACTTCTCATGTTTCAGGAAGGGGCCCCTCACGGCTCACTTTTCCATTCAAGTGGGAAGAGAAAAAACAGCCTGTCCCGGGGGACTTCTAATAATATTTATTAATAGTCTAATATTAATAGTCTAATTCCTATTCCTTTCTGCAGTATAGTCTCTGCCTTCACAAAACAGCAAGTGTGGTTACTACACAGCTGTAAACTGCACACGTCCTAACACCTACCATTTGGTAGCAGTTAATATTTGGTGGCAGACGCTTTGCAATGCGTTACCTCATGTCATCCTCGTGGCCACCCTCGAGGCAGACAGTGACTACTGCCATTTTACAGCGAATGGAACTGGGACAGAAGACGTGCAGTACGACTTGCCCTACCTAGGTCACCCGGCTACCGAAGATGTGACCCTGGACAGTGTGATCACACAGTCAAACCACTTGGTACCACTGCCTCAGATTTTAAAACTGAGCTGTAAATGTTGCTACCTAAACCTGTTTATCTCCATTTCTGCCCATACGACAGTCAATCAAGCTGGCAGCTTTGAGAGCATTCTTCCTGGACTGTTTCATCAGAAGAACAATTCAAAGGGCTTCTCTCCACTTCCCTCATGGAACCAAAACCCTTCCCAAGACACTGTGCACTATTACTTGAGCCAGTCAATCTGATTGCACGGCAGTAAGGACACCCCTCCTGAGAGTCTAGCCGTGGGTGACTGAAGGGTTTGGACGGGCCAACCACTGCATCCTGGCACTGACTGCACAGCAGTGAAGCCACACCGGGCACCCTCTCCTTATCACAGACGGGAAGGTGAGACTGGGCACAAACTGCTACAGCGATTTCCTGTTGGGCTTAAAAGCGACCAAGAGGAGGTGCTGAGTACCTGGGTCCAGTTGAAATAACTGGACCACGCTCTCCACTATGAGAGCATCCCCCATTCAGACAGACTGAATGAGAAGTGTGTTCCCTCTGTGTGCTTCTGCCTTCTCTCGGGGAGAGGCTGAAATGTGAACCTCCAGGTGGACTCAGCTCCACCTCTACCAGGTTACAGTGAACCGAGAAACACACAAAAAAGGCCTCTTTCCTGATCTGCTAACCCTATATCCGTTACATTATTTAAGGTACAGACAAAAGCAAAGGAAGTTGGCCACTTGGGTAATCAAAAGGGTGGCAGTCAAGTGAAGTAACCTGGCAGGGAGCCTTGCAGACTCTGAGAGCCGGGCTGTTTCTTATCTGTGGTTTCCCTAAACTGTTTTCCTGGAACTCTCAAGTCTTTGGGGTCCTGAGGTTCCATCTGTCTTAAAATTACTTTTCCATAGAGTCCTTCATCAGGTCAGCAGACTGTGGTGCCCCAGGCTGGGTATCACGAATCTGGAGGGGGAGCTGGGAGTTTGGCATTGCCTCCATCAGGAGGTGAAAAGAGAAGACGGATCAAGAGACAAGTCCTGACTCCACATTCACTGCTATTTGACTTTGCCCTGAGGGGAAACAACTTAAAAGAGCTCAAGTTCAGCAAATTATACTGACAGTGTTTAAACTCTGGTGTTGTCCAAAGTAAAATGAGCAGTTTCTCCTAGAACTAGAGGAACACAGATCTCATCTCTGGCTGTTGCCTTTGCGTTGTTTACACACATGCCTACACTCACTTTCAGCACAGACAGAAAGCCACAGAGAGCAAGGAACTCAGCCTTCCAGTGAACTGCCCACCACCCGGCTGCGGGCGGGCTCCCAGGCAGCACTCCCTCCAGCACGGTGGCTGACGTGGGAAAAGCAGTACCTTCCTGTTGCATGAACCTAGGACTCCTTCAAGGAGAGACAAGAACCAGAACAGAGTTTGGCACTGGGTGGCGAGTGCCACAGACATCAGAAGCACGTGGCTCTCTGTGGAACTGGGTCCTCACTCCCCATCAGGCCCAGTTCTAAGATGAGCACAGGACGTGCCTTCTTCAGGCAGTTACCCCTTCCAGTTTTGTACTCACTACTCACAAACCACCCCAAGGAAGCATCAGATAATTACTGCTGTCACACAGGGCATCTTCCCACCACTCATCGATATGAAAAATGGTTCAGGAAAAAAAAAATTAACGGGAATCCACACAATTACAAAAACCATTCTGCCCCCCTCTTTAGGAAGAGAAACGTTTTGGTCATCAGAAGCTCTGCTGGGCTTACTCAGATCAGTGCCTGGAATTCTGTGAACTTGAGGGCAAGCTGTCAGGGTTCAAAAGCCATGTCCACAGTAAGTGTTTGCACAGATACTGGAGTGAGACAGCGTGCAACTCCAGCCACCATGCAGAGAGGAAAACCAAACTGTCCAATTTTCCCCTCATCCCATAAAACTTAACAAAACAAACAAAAAAGACTCTTACCTAGCTCTCCCCGGAGGTTAACAAGTTCTTGAGATAGGGTTTTGTGTTGTCTCAGTGCTTCCTCCTGCTGCGGAAAACACACATCAAGTTACTCATGTTTTCAAGAGGGTCCCTTTCAGTAAAACACACATTCATTATCACCAGGAAAATGAGACTCAGAATCTAAAAGCCAAGATATGAATCATTTAGGCTAACAGTCTGTGTTGTTAAAAAAACACAGATGTCCCCTAGTTGTTAAGGAAATTCACGTTTCAAAAATCTGTCTTTTCTCAGATCCTTGTGAAACTTTCTCTGGAGGCACTGAACAGCCCATTTAAAAATATTTACTTTGAGCCAGGCTTCACTGCCGATCCCAGAACCTTCCAGCTACTGCATACTGCATTTAAGACGTAATGCATTCTCCCCCTCCAAGGGCAATAAAGGCCTATCAGTTTAAGATAAATATTTAATGTTCTACACATATGCACTTATATGCACTTTGTCCTATATCTGCAAATAAAAAAGTTTCCTTACGAGGCCAAGCCTTTACTTCTGAAAGAAAGATGCAAAGTCTGTCACAAAGCCACGGTGGAAAAAAAAAATAATCCTTTAAAGACAAAATGAAATTAATTTTCCTCAGCTCCACATTATCCTCTAAGGATGAAAATATGTTGGATCAGCTGTAATTCTAAGGAGATGTTAGAGAAACGGATCAAAGAAAACCAGGCAGCTGTTTCAGAATCAAAAAAGCAATTAGCAAAAGAGAACAATTTCCAAGTTACCAGCAACTCACAGCAAGCACACATACACACACGAAGACAAAGACAGCGATTAGATACAATTTTTTAAATGCGGATTCCCTACCACCGGGTTGTAAGGAAGGAAAAGGGCAGAATTCAAAGCTCTCTGGAAATGCCCTCCCTGGGGTCACCCAAGACGGAGCTCCCGCCGCATCCTGATCCAGCGTTGCAGAGATCCTGAGGCCGGCCTTTGCAGGCAAGAGTTGCTTGTCATTCAGAGCACTTCCCCCTAACGCCAGACATCCTCTGCCTTAGTCCCTGACATTCTTCCAGAAAAGGACTATAAGCAAATACGAATTACCCTGGTTGCCGCACACGGAGAATAGAGGCACATTTTGCTGCCGGAGCAGCCCATTTTCCAGCTTCTGTCTCCGACTCCCCCCGCCCCCCCGCACCGGCCGAGAAGTGCACAGGTGGCCGCGCCACCCACCAGTCCGGTCCGGCTACATTCGCAGCGCGGCCAGGAGGCGCGCCATTGGCCCCGGGCTCGCCCTCCTCCGTCCTGCAGGTTACCGTTTGCCTCCGACGTCCCTCCGCACAGGAGCTGATGCTGCAGCTTCTGCCTCTGGCACCGGCGGCCTGCGATTACTTAAAGCCACAGCCCTTCATTTATGAAAAACGAGAGCCAGGCATGCGACTGATCGATTGCCACTTACTTAAGTATCAGCTGGTACAGTGGAAGGAAAAACCGACCTCCTCAACGTGGATAATGGAGTTATTTTTAGATTTGTGAGCCTTTTTATTCCCTTCTCTAATTGAGGTCATTAGATTATCATACCTGCTAACAGAAGAGGGAAATTTGTTCTCCAAAACAAATTGAAGTGAGTTACGAAAGAGGTGAAAAATGGGAAAGTGTGGGTTGTGACTTAGAATTTAAAATGACATTGTAAAACAAATGGTGTTTCCCGGAAAACCTAATTGGAATGCTTAGAACGTGGTCCACTGGCGTTTTAAGAAGTGGTGTGACGTGCTGATTGGAGAGTTGGCGATCAGATACTATTTTACGATTTTTACCTTTTATTTTGCAGTAACTTCTCACTAAAGAGCTAAAGGAGTTAGTGACACACTGGAATGTCATGTGGACATTTAACAGTGACTGGAATTTAAGAAACACTTTCTCAATGGGTACATTTTGGCCTTAATGGTATTCAAAATGCTTGATTCTTAAAATGCAGTGTTAAGTTGTTCTGAAATCACAAATCAGAGAGTCCAGGTTTCTAAAGTGATTAAGTAATGAGTTTTCTAATGTAGAAATTAAAGTTTGAGGAAAATCAACGTGGATAAAACCGGACGAATATCAAATAAACATACATATGCTATATACTTCCTCTTAATCTCAAATTTAAGCGTCAATTTTGTCTCCTAATAATCTAGTTCAAGTAAGTACCGGCAAGTTTTGTCACTAAAGTAACAAGAAACCAGAAGGCAGCTTTACTAGATACCCACAGGTGGCCCTGTGACACATTCGGTGACCTTGCTTAAATTCACTCTTTTCCAATAGTAAGCAGCTAAATTGCTAATAGAAGGAAAAGTTGGCAAGAAGATAAATCGTTTTCAAATTTCCATAAATTTGAAAAATAAGAATTAAAAAATTATGTAGGTATATAATTTCCAGGAGTAATTTTATGAAAACCTTTACATTCTATCACAAATATCTACCAGGCGATCTTCTTGCTTATTAAAGGGCCTTTCAGGACAAGCAATTTCAGTACAATCAAAACCCAAGGTTGACTCAACCTGTGCTGTGGAGCCCGGGGCAGGCAAGACCCACTGTACTACACCATTTTACGTGAGGGACTTGTGCCTCCATGGATTTTGGTATATGTTGCGGGGGGCGGTGGTTCTGGAACCAATCCCCCACAGATCCCAAGGGGACTACTGTGCCCACATGGACATTTCCCCCAGCTCTACTGCCCTCAGCCTTCCTTGATACCCAGAAGCCACTGATATCTTCCAACCTCTGTCAATGCCAGTGACAGTAACAGGAAAACCGTGAGGTCAGTTTGTGCTCGTCTTCATCTAAATGGGTTGTGCCAAAGTCAGTCAGCTCTCCCTTCCTCACGTGTCTTGAATCCATTGCACTTTTTCTATGAGTGCTGCCTCCGCCCTGGTCCTGATACTTGCCAACCCACTCCTGCACTATGGAAGGCCTCCCCCCACACCACCCTGCAGAGGGCTGGTAGATTTTTATCCCATATTCTTCTGAGTGTAGTCTTCCACTGAGTGCATAAAAAATAAACTTTCATGAATCTCAATCATCCAGCTCCTGTTTCGACTCCCAACTCCTCTTCTGTCCAAGTCACTCGCCACGCATGTCACACTTCCCCAAGCTGGAATGCCTGGTCTTCTGTACCTGACCCATTTTACATACCTTCAGGGAACGCTAACTGTCAATCACAGATAACATCCCCTTTCCCCAGATGCCAAGGCAGGACATTTATCCTTCTGAGTTGGTTGCCAAGTTATTACCAACCAAAGTACCACTTAACCAGGAACCATTCCAGATGCTGGGAAAAATGTGGAAAAAATTTAAGACGTGTTTCTTGCTTCAAGAAGCTTGGGACCTGGGTAGAATTAAAACATCCAGGCCAATAACTCAAGGCAGATGACTTCATCTGAGGGGAAGCAGTACAGGGTAACGGGAAAACCAAGGGCTTTAAACACAATCCTCTGTGAAATGCTGACCACGGTCCCCATACCATGCACATAAGCAGCATTCCTTTCTACCTGACTCCTGGTAGCTTGCCCTGTAAGACATTTACCCTTTATCTGCAGACGACAAAATGCATTTTGTCACTCAGATATTGATTGCCTGTTTCTTTTTATTTAGCTGCTCCTCTATCAGTGTTTCTGTCTTAGATGATAAACTCTCTATTGTCCAGATAACAAGTTGATTTAATTCTCTTGGTTTATTTAATTCCCTTTGTGTTGTAACATGCAGAATTCCATACAATGTGAAAAAAGAGGGAGGTGGGAATCTGGACGGAAAAATGCTTTTATCCTCATGCATTAATCGTAGGAAGTGCTCCAAGGTGGGGAGAAAGGATTCACCATAATTTAATTAGGAGTCCCTGGGACACAGGCACTTAGTCTCTGGCTGTCGTCCCATCAGTGGGCCTGAACTGCCAGCTACCAAAGGGCGTCAGCAGCACAGGGGATTATGCAGAAAAGAGCCACGTCAGGTGGCTCAGATGTGCGCCATCTCGGACCTCCTCCCCACCACCACGCAGTGAATCGTAGCCACTGTTTTGGTTGTGAGACATTTTTACTTATAACAGACGGCTAGTGTCATTCAAAATTCATCTTTGTTTAGGTGCTACTTTAGGTGAGATTCCACTTTTAAAAACAGAGTTGGAGGCTCACTGAATAATCAGTCAGAGGTCTGGGGTGAGCGGTGACCTTGGTCCTGCTCACATGTACCTACAAATTCACCCACAGACACTTTGATGAAGAAATTGGGTATTACCTCCATCAACACTGTCCTTCACTTGGTCTGTCTGTACAGAACACTGTACAATTATGCAAGGATAAGCCAAGAATTAGAACAAACTAAAACCAACAGTCGTGTGTCCTTTGAGAAACAGTCTGGTATTGGTTTCCAGATGCATGAGACACTCATCAGAACTTCTGCTATGTAATGAATGCCATCTGCCGCTACAGTGGGAAAGTTGTAGTTATTAAATGGACTCGCAACCAAAGGATAAGTGAGAGTGGCTGGATTTCCTATAACCAACCATTTTTACCCATGATTTAATGCTCGGAAACCATTTAGAAACAGTCAGCAACAATAAGATCTTTATGTATATATAGATCAGTCTACATCTATAATCTACATTCTACCTATCTATGTTTCTGTCTATCTATCACTTCTGTAATGAGTATGCGAGAACCAAAGGGTTAAGTAAAAATCTGGAGAAAAAAAAAAAGGCCTAACTTTCCTCCTGGTTATGTCTTTCTTTTCCAACTGTTTTATAACTGTGCCCTGCATACATGAGGCAATCGGTAAATATTTGCCAACTGGTTATAAAGAGCAAAGAACATCGACATAAAGACTTTACATGCTCGTCTTACATCTGGGACCCCATCCCCCTCACCCGTCCGTGTGTTCACTGGGATACACTCTGGGTGACTGTCACGTATAAGGCGCCGCCATGGCAGCCGGGGCGCCTTCCTAGGAACGCACCGGACGCAGATCCTGCTCTCACGGAGCTTCCTGTCCTAAAGACTAAGAACAAGTGTGAAACGGCCATCTCCAAGGTAGAGGGTCAGAGAAATAAAAGTGCTCCTAGAACCCCGAGAGCAGACAGAACATAGAGCTAGAAGGACCAGCGAAGAGTTCTTTTTAGAGTATTTCCAAGCTGAATTTTAAGAAATTCAATGGAGTCACAATTGCATTGGCCTTAGGACCTAAACTGGGTGTAAGATGAAATCCCCATGCAGTCCAAGTACCCAAAAACTCACTGAGAGTTTGCCCTGCTGTGGACTGAAAAACCTTCTCTCAGTATGCCCACCCAGCTCGATGAACGTTTTTCTCTACTGTTGGACCTAATCTTTCTCCAACTGAGCACCTGATAAAATGTTTGGCTTGTCGTTAGGGGCCGAGTTGTATGGGAGGAAAGTATCTTTAAACACTAGGACCACGTGGCGCGTGGAAGGGTCATGCCACGCGAGGTCCTGAGGGCCTGGGAACGCAGCTGCAGGAAGAAGTCTCCTGTCCTCCGCCCCACACCCACTCCCGGGTCTTTGCTCATTGCGAGGCATGGAAGGCAAGACTGCCTCATCTATTTAATTTGCATTTTTAACTTTGATGGTTTGTATAACGGATCCATGTAAATTAAATCCAGGTAGTACTGTGATGCAACTACGAGAAAGATGTGAACTTGTAGGTATTAGGGAGAGGGGTGGTAATGGTATCTGTAGCAGGAAGTTTGTAGGGGATTTTGAGTTCGTAACATCCTAGACCTGGGTTCAAGCTCTGGTCCTCCTCTTATCAGCTGTCTGATGATAGTGAAGCCCAGCGCAATGCCTCAGTTTCCTTATTTGTAAATTGTAACTTGTGTTTTTGGAGAGGATTTTATTGTAAGTAAGAATGTCTGGTACTTAGTAAATATTTCAACAAATGGTAAATCCCTCCTGTTTCTCCTCCATCTTCCTGATGACAGAGTCGGAGCATCTGGGTAGGGAGGTGACAGTTAAAAGGGGCAGTTGGTGCCAAATTACGGAGAGTCTTATATTCCAAGTGACATACCAGAGACATCCAAAACAAATATCATGTGAACCATGTATGGAATTTTAATTCCCTAGTAGCCACACTTCTTAAGTGCAAAAGATTAAACTAATTTAATAATATATTTTATTTAATCCCATATATCCAAATGGTCATTTCAACATCTAGTCAATAGAAAAATTAACGAGATAATTTTACATCCTTTTTTCCACACTGTCTTCAAAATCCATGCGTATTTTACACTAATTGCATATCTCAGTTCAGCCTGAGGACACGCAAATGCTCAACAGCTTTGTAAGGCCAGTGGTTGCCAAACTGGACAGATCAGATGTGGACAATGGAGAACCACTGAAGGTTTTAATCAGTAGAGTGGATGCTCTGGAAATGTGAATCTTAGCGGGGCTTGGGATGGATTATGCGGAAGAGGATGCAAGCCTGAAGACTGGTTAAGAACTTATCATCCGAATCTAGTAGACAGTTACCCAGGGTTTGAACATGGTTGGCATCAGTAGAAATGGAAAAGAGGGCGTGGATGAAGGGGAGAGACACTGGGATGAGGACTCACCAGACATGACTGCTTTCATGTGGGAGATCAGGGAGGGAGAAGAGGCTAGACACAGTCAAATAAATAACTGGTTTGTTACTAAATAGACAAATTAGTTGTTCCCTACACTTGATATTATGTAGTTTCCAATTTACCTTGCTTGGTCATCTTAACCAACTCTCAGATTCCTTTCTTACATATTAAAGAAAAACAAAACTACTGTATCCTACTGTCGTTTAAAAACTAGGTAAATGTCTCCATCTCCCTCACAAAAGAACATATTTGGACAAAGCTGTAAAATGTTCACCATATACTGATTCAAACTGTCTGCTAGCTTGGTAGCTTGTCAAAGGCACAGACCAAGTCTCATTCACCAGACAGGCAACCACATCAGAGCAGCCTCTGGAAGAAATGAATAGGTTTCTTGGATGGAACTCAGCTACAGAACAAACACACTGAGATGTCATGTACCCTTATCTCTAAAACGGCAATTAAAAAATACCTCAAGAGTTCAAGTTGTATTCTCATCTCAGTATTTCCTCTTGAATAATTATGCTATTTGTTCCTATGCCAGTAGCATAAGTTCATAGAAACTTGGTTTTCCCAATGAATTCTAACTAGTTCCTGAATTAACATCCCTGTAGAGTATCAGGGAAGAGTAAGTAAACAGAGAAAATCTGTTTTGTGTTTGGTGGACAACAGACTACGTTAGGAACAGATGGAATCCCCAGACCTATGCTGGCAGTTACCTCACAAGTGTTCTTTGACCCATAAATATCATCAACCTCATTTTTTCAAAGCAACGTGTGACATGGAAAGCTACACAAAGTTTGACCAAAAAATTAAGTGGAAAAAATGTTAATGCTGTGAAATAAAATTTTTATGTTATGCCAAGACAAAAAATATTTAAACACGAAAAAATTTTCTCTGCCCTCTGGCTCCACTCATCCCTCTGCTATCCATTATGTATCTGGGCGATGCACTGACCTCCCCGTGGGCAGAAATACCTACTCAACCATAAACAGCGATGTTCTTCCAGCATCAGTAAGGCAACTCCTTAAAAGATAACATTCCTTCCTGAGCCTGTAAGAGGTCATATGACCCACCACTTCATACCTCCAGTGTAAACTGTCAATAACATGTCATCTAGCACACAGCCCTCAGTCTCAAAAACCTTATACAACCATGCCTTGACTTCTTAATGGGTGGAACATTTTCTGCAATTTTCTGACATGCTGTTCCCAGGTTATAATCCTCAATTTGGCTCGAATAAAATTTTCCATTTCTTTCTTAGATCATGTGATTAATTTTTCGTTGACGTGTACGGAAGTTTAACAGACGATTATCTTTTCGCTGTTGTTGGTCTGAGAGACTCCAGAGGGGAAAGGGGAGGCACAAACGTTTCA
This sequence comes from Vicugna pacos, assembly GCF_048564905.1. Classification (NCBI taxonomy): domain Eukaryota; kingdom Metazoa; phylum Chordata; class Mammalia; order Artiodactyla; family Camelidae; genus Vicugna; species Vicugna pacos. The sequence goes on from NC_133012.1 coordinate 15,742,532, forward strand.
ATCCCAAATGTCTAGAGAGTGACTCAGGTGTCAAGTGAGTTAAAAGCACAACTGGATGAATTATCTGTGATCTAACCAATCATTAACTTAAAGACAGTTACAAGACAGGTGCGTGAGCACCCCCACCCCCGACCCGCCCTGCCCTACCTTAGTGAGAAGACGGTTTAGAGGGCAGGTGTCCTTACCTCAGACAGCAGGTGCTGGATCACCACTGTTAACGCTTCCAACTTGGTATTACCACAGGAGAGAAGCTGCTTGAGCTGCACGATAAATCCACTTTGGTTTTCACATTTTGTTTTATACCGAGCCAACTCAAGTGTTTTTTCAGAGGACAGCACATCTGGAGACGTCTGGGTCTGGATACATAAACTCCTGGGATTCTTCTGCCTGCCCTTTTCAACTGCAAAAGGAATTAATATAGGTAGGAAAATATGTGACTTTGACTTTTATAATCACTACCATCTGGGTTCACAAACGACTAGATAAGCCACAGAAATGCACTTAAGTTATGTTTACGTAAGGAAAGCACATGGATGAGAACGGGGATTACTCAAACATCTAGATGTCTGGAATCCATAAACACAGACGATGGCCTGAGCTCTGACTTATAAAGATTTATAGGGGGCAGAGTACTGGGGGCATGTAACAGATTTACTAATTCAGAAACATGAAAATTGTGTGCAAAGTAATGTGGATCTCACAGTTGCTAACTTTCCAGGTAGACTGATACAGAAACTGGATGGTGACAGGTACCCTGACTCTATCTTCCAATCACAGAGGCTGAAAAACCACACAAATGATTGGACTTTAAGTGCCTTTCCCTCTTCCCACACATTTCCTACCAACTTTCCATCCTTTTCCTGCCGATGGCCTGGTCCTTACAAAGATTTATACTATGGGTGAGTCATTTCCTAATCTCTAACAGATCGTCACACGTACACTGAAGATCTACTCACATTTCACCCCCGATCTCTAATTTCATTGCTAACAGCATTTATACTCTTGACAATACTATTCTGTTTTCTATCAAACACAAGCTTTGTTGTTTCTTTCCCTCCTTAAAGCAACATGGCTTTAGAAATTTTTGTTTTTGTTTTAAGCACATGCTAATACTTCTGATCTATCTAAGATGCCACGCTAAGTGACTATTCCCTTTCTACGTCTTTGGTGCCTTGGGAATCACTCTGCTCTATATTAAATGGGAAAACAGTTCTGTTTTGGAACCATTCCAAATGTCTCAGTCACTTTAAATAGCAACAGAATTGGAAAAACAGGAAACAAGCTGCTTAGCTTCTTGAAATAAGTAGGCTAAATAAGCAAAACAAATCTAGATCTGAAGCGGGGGGGGGGGGACTACAAGAAACTAAAAAAAATAAATGTTTCTTTATTCTCACAGGCATTCCCCATGGCATCCACATTCTGTGGTGACAAGCAAACCAAGGACAACTTTATAAACAGTAATTATTTTCTCTAATTTTTTAGGAGGAAGAAAATAGTGATTTCTTAAAGCAAAGGAAAGAGACCTCAGTATTTGCGTTCTAATATACAATGGCAAAATACATTCAATACATCCCTCAGGTTAAAAAAAAAGAGAGAAAGGCTCTCCTCTTCTGTGGTAGCCCTCCATAGTTAAACAACTCATATTTGTATTCAAACTTGATAATTTTCAGTTCTAAGATGGCTTAACAAAAGGAGAAACTGTTTTGCAACAATTGCCACTTTCATAGCAGACAGAGATAGTAACCAAGTTCACAGGCACAATATTAAAGTCCTGAAAGGAGAATGGCTTTATAGTCACATATTAATGAAAAATTATCTAAGTATTTTACCATTTACCCAAATATCTGAGATTAGTATTCCTTTATGTCATTTTCTAAAATTTTAAATGTTCCCAGGAATTATATTTGTCAGAAGACTTATCATAATGACGTGGTGTTTTACTGTTTATAGTGTTTTCTCACTTCCCCTCTCTGCGACCCTCCTGGTCACCCTGGGTAGGGAAGGTGGGGCCCAGGGATGGGAAGAGGCTACAGTGTCTCTGGGACAGACTCAGAGTCAGAACCGAGGCTCTGTTTCCACCCATCCGGAAACTGGAGATGGGGTGGGGATGTGATAACTAACTGTAAACTTTCATGCAATACGCTTAATAAAATGTTACTTTAATTCATCTAAGCCCATTATCTGATAACTTCATTTCAATAAACCTATATATGGATAAATACCTACATTTTATATAATATGTTATATAACTTGTGTACAAACAGAAGAGCAAAAAACATCTTAACTCTTCGACCGTCTAGAATGTACTGCAGCATAAACAGATTTAAGGTGACCTTCCTGACTGATACCACTGTTACATATCCTACGAATACTTACTGAAATCTGTATTCATTTATTCTTCGTTTCTCTGAGTTTACCATGTCTTTAATTCTTATCAACATTTCATTCTCTTTCTAGAATTTCTATGCAAATCAATTGGATTATTTAGCCCAGTATCAGTTTTTAAACTGTAAGGTTCTAATTATTTACAAAACCTGAGAGACGAATCTTCTATATGAACATTTTTGGAGAAACCATCCTTTAAGATTCCTGCCTACTTAGCCTCTCAGATGAAATTTAGTATTAACTAGTCACATTCTGTAAGTTATTTCTAAGGAAATAAATTAAACATAAATTAACTTAGTAAACACTGTTTTTTACACTCAGGTTCAGAATATAGGTACTTTTCCTGTAACACCAAAAATTTTTCATCAAATTATCTCTGATGCCAAAGTTAGGCAGTAACTAAGTATGTTTGGCTCCTCTGTAAACTAAATTTTTTTCACTGTATTACCAAGACTTTTTGAACTTACAAGGCTATAGGAAAGTATTTGGTTAGTAATACTGTTTGGCTAAATTCCTTGATTACATGTATCTAATACACCCTCCTTTATATTTATCCATTTTTCTTATTGAATGGTTAATTCCATCTCTAACATTATCTTAAAGATAGGGAGATAGCCTTTTTTTTTCCCTTGGTTTTAGGAGATTAACTCTAGTGTTTCTCAATGGGCAGAAAGTAGATTTTAAAATAACATATTTACATAACGCTAAGAATCTTTCAAAACTTTTTTTTTTAAGTGTTTAAAAATTAAGAGTTGAATTAGGGTTGCAGCTAAGTGTTGTCTCCTCCGTCTGACTGGAGAAGTCAGGGAGGGAAAGCTACTGCTTCAGTAAAACCCAGACTGTCCGTGCGCCGCTGCCTCTCCTCTCAAGCTTTCTTCACGGCTGGAGAACTGGAATTTCAGGAGTGGGGCCCCCACACATTAGTATGGGTTGCTGTGCGTCCAGCTATGAAAAGCCCAGACACCACACCCAGAACTCAAACACCGCTCGGCCTCAGGAAGTAACAGAAACCGTCAGATCTGTACGTCAGGGTGCAGTTTTCAGTGCTACAGGTGGAGACTCTCCTCCAAACATTTAAAACAATTCTGATGATGCCTGTCTGCCCAGTATCATAGACTCAAATTGCTCTTTAAGAACATAATACTTGGTGACATGCCTTCTCTAGCACACCCTAGCACACACTGTTGAATTCATAGCTGGTAAGCAAAAATGTATTCTATTATGAATCCCACACGGGAATGAAATGACCCCTATAGAAGGGGTTCCATTGCAAACTTGTCTGCAAAGAAAAGATAAGAAAAAAAAAATCCAACTGTCCGTAAGTGGAGGTCTGGTTAAATAAGTGTACACAGTGGGATATCACGCTGAACATGGAGGCAGGAAGCTCTCTGCAGTGAACGGAGAAAGCACAGGGAAGGGCCATGTGGACGGCGTGTCCGCTGTGTGTTAGAGCTTTCCTCTGCTTATAAATTCGTAACAAAATTATCACATGATACGTATGGAAGTACTAACAATGTTTACCTTTTCAGAGAAGAGAACAAAGACCAGACAGATGTAAGGTGTTCTAATGCGTTTTTAAATACTTTTTAACCAAAGGGTAAATACATTACCTATTCAAAATGAAAATATAACATTTTTGCAATGTGGTTAAAGTGAATTCTGAGCACTTCAATCTTTGACACTTAGCCATCATCAAGCAAACATAGTCAATCCGTGTTTCTTTCATGGGAAATCTAGACAGAAATCTAAGTAACACAGCTTCTGTTGTAAATACTCAAAACAGATTCATACTTAAGGAGAAAAGAAAACATTGACACTATTTCTCTAAGAGTACATGTCTTCGAATTTTAACCTAAGAGCAAATAAGCCAACAGACTTGCCCTTTACCTAAAGCTAGAAGAGCAAGCTGTGACCTCAATCTTCCGCTCCATATACTGTGCTCCCTGAGGACAAACTGTACCACGTGGAGGCTGATGACCCAGTTTGAGCATCCCTTCCTTCCTCCTCACTCCCAGCTCAACAGATCAGAGATGATGTAAAAAATCTCCAATGATGTTCAGAGCCCTAATGCTCACAAATAAACTACTTCACAATGCAAAAAAAAAAAAAAAAGTTTCCCTTAAATCCTACAGGATTCATTATTTATAGGAAATTAGCTTCATACGAACCCAGCTTTCCCTTATGTTCCTTTTATTAACATGTTACCATTCTGATAATGCAGCTTTATTTAAAAGTGTCAAATACTCTGTTCCATTAACAGGACGTCTGATTTCCAAGAATCAGTTTACTCACTAAACTTAAAATTAAATGTTAACTTGTACATAGGTTCCAACGCATGTGGACAAGATAATTGCCACTGTCGGGTCTGATTTGACCTTCCTGGGATTCATTCCAATGACACTGGAACCTCCATCAGGAAAACAAAAGCCCTGAATCCATGACATCTGCTCACTTGAAAAACAGCTGGGAAACCCTGTTGGCCATCTTTGCTGTTTCTACTCAGAAACCTCAATTTAATAACATTTAAAACTAGCCTAATAAACTTATTTGTCATCTTCTTAAAGAAAGTAGTTGGGTAAAGACTAGGCCCGTGTTTCAGGCTCAAGTCATGCAGGCACACAGACCCCCAGCTCAAGGCTAAACACAGTTTTTGAAAGAGACACTTACCCATTCAGACAGGGACTTACCTATCAGTCACTGAGGACACACCCATCCCAAGGCAAAACAAACCACTTACTGAATCTGCTGGCTGTCCGAATATTAAAATCGAAGAAGAGACAAGACCTAGAGAGTTTGCCTTGACTTAATGAAACACATGACTAGACATAGTATTTAGTAACTAACGTTTGTCTAGCTTTTTGTATACCTGTTGGCCTATTCATTCACTCACCAAATACTTATCAAAAACCTACCACGTGGCTTTGCTGTGGGGCTGGCGGACCTGCCTGGTGTGCTGAGGGCAGCAGAAGCAGGTAGAAGAGGGGAGTGCTCTACAGGGAGGCGTGAAGACACCGCAGATGTCTGGGGAACCAGGTTTCTATGGTGTCAATCTCTTCCTGCTCACTCTCACACAGACACCTATCTGTAAAGATGACCGGCACCGGCTGGTATGTGCTTTCCACCACATACGGCATTGAAAACTAATGCTCAACAAACGGGTTAACTAAACGTAGGTAATGAACTCACAGGCTCTATCAGCAGCCTGGACCAAAAACTGATTCCTGTCTTTCTGCCTTAGCCTGAAGCTACACACCCAAAACCCTTCCTAGGGACACCTACCTCTACACAGGTCCCTTCAGTCAGTGTTTCCTCAGCATTTGACGATGGGTGTTTACCGTGAGATAGTCTGTGAAAGCAAAGCCTTAAATGTGAACTACCAGGAAATAAGTGTTCTGATGGGAGGGACTGTCCAGTTATGAAATGATCACCCAAATAACCACTGGTCATTCAGTCAGTGTTGTTGGATGTGCTTCTAACCAACTGGTCCTTAAGGAACGTTGACGCAGCAGAGACAGAAATTGGCCATCATCAATGGCAATATGATCTGATAATCAGGTAACAGAATTCTGCGCACGGTGTGGTGAGAGGAAAGGTGGAGAGACACAGAGATCTGGGGTCACCAAGAAAGGGTCCTAGAAGTCGAGTCTGGATGAACATTTGCACACTTGGCAGGTAAATGAGCAGCAAAGGTGAGAAAACACAAAGGCATCAGGGTCTGGGAGGCCCTGGAGGTACCCCGTGCTGAAGCAAAGCACTGCTCAAAGTCAAGCAAGACGAAGCAGCCAGAAGCACAAATGGGGGCAAGACACGTGCGCCACACAAGGCTTTCTCTTCAGGGGCACAGAGGATGCTGAGCGGGGCCTTGAAGCCCCGGGAAAGGAGATCTGGGGGCCAAGCAGGGTGGTGCTGAAGGCCGGGGAGGGGAGCTCAGGGGTCAGCAGCAGTGAGAACCGACAGCAAGGGATGAAAGTGTTTATGAGGCAGAACAGGAAGAGACCGGGAGACCAGCTGATCAGGAGGATCTGGGTAAGTCACGGTTTCCAGTAACAGAGAGGAGCAGGTCAGCGTGTGACCTGGGCGCGAGCACTGTGCGGCGCGGGACCGGGAGGCAGGTGTCCTAGCCTCGGCTCCTTCCTCTCCACAAGGAGTCTATTCTAACCTCGCCGGCTCCATCCCGTGGTCCACATGTAATGGTCGGCCGGGTCACTTTCCCAGGAGCCAGTCAGCTCTGTATCTACTTTCCGTCGTCCTGAATGCTGCCCCGACGCAAGCCTGTTAACACACACTTTTCCGGCTTAATCAACTGGGCAGAAAACCCTCGGAAGTCTGGACAATCTTACCAAGATATATATTTTTAAAAATTATTATTCAGTGTGGTATGAAAGGAGGGAAAGTTAGCAGTCCTCTAGACAAGGATGGAAGAGGCCCTCGGGCCGGACAACATACGTATGGTTAAGGCGCTGACACTTCTTTTGTGGCATCTCCCCATCATTTGCATGTACGTGCATGTGGGTATATAGACTTGCGTCATCAAGTATTAGTCTCAATCTATATACACCTTTCCAGTGCTCCTCTCATTATGTGTTTGCTCTAGAAGAGTTAATAGAAATCATCACTTAGAAACCACACGTAATATTTCTCTACTTCTAGTGGGTGTGACATTTACTTACTATGGAAAATTTCAAGCTCAGCAAAGCACAGTGTTTCGACTTTTAAAATTACCCAAGCTAATTCTTTTGGAGGTGGGAGCTGGTGGGTAGTGCCTTAAGACACCAATTAAATTTTTACATTTCTGTATTGTTAGAATTGACTGCAATAGCTTGTATTCTACGTAAAATGGTCTTACTTTTTTAATTTCAGAAGTCGATTACAGAATAGAAGGCATATTCATATTAAACACTCCTACTTCAGGATAATTATTGCTTAGACAATTTTTCCTGAAAAACAATCCAATCTTGACCTGAAATATTTTCCATGTGGCTGGCGGGATGAAAAGCAGATTTCTCACGTACTTAAAATGGACTTTAAAGAAAAGTTAACAGAAATTCATTACATTCAGAAATACTTTTAAGGAGGTATCACTTCCTTCAGTTTGATGGTTTTCTAAATAACCTAAAACTCCACCTTAATATGTTGTTAATGTATTTGTTTCAGGACTGAAAGAGCATATTATAAAAATGGAACACAACAAAAATTTGCAAGTAATACAATCTTAGGGCTCTAACATTGGTAGGGCGCATGTTTAGCATGCATGAAGTCCCGAGTTCAATCCCCAGTACTTCTACTTAAAAAAAAAAATTATGAAGATGCCAAATGAAAATACTTCTATTTTAATCATCTAACAAGCAAAAATTTCATTAAAACATGAATTTTAGTAGAGAAAAAAATCCGAAATTTTTCATCAATTTAAAATAGGGAACGAGTATCTTCTGTTACACTTGTTCACACTGTGTATGAACAAATTGGGTACGTCTTTTCTCAGAGCACAAGGAAAGGGATAAAATATAAAGGGACCAAGTTCCCCCTAACGTGACTGAGGTGCTGTTTTACCAGACAGCAGCCCAGGATGGGCTTTTTTCCCTTTGTTATTGAGCAAGTTACCTAAAATACTTAGTACTAGCTTTCACGTGGACTTCCGTTTTTTTGTTAGTTTGTTTTTGCTTTTATCATGGAGATCATTCTGGCTTAACCAATTTAACAGGTACGTAAAAAGACGCTTGGCATGACAAAGCCTGCTTATACCAAGCAGTGTTTTTGATTCCAGTGATGAGTGAAAGTGTCCCTTTCAGTCTGTCGCAGAGAAGAACACAGCACCAAGAGCAACATTCTGTCCCCACTACAACCGGTTCCAAAACAAGAACAGAAGTCTACCAGCCCTTCTCCCTGCCGTACCTACTTCAAGCACATTTACTCTTCCAGAATTTTAAAGGCTGTGTATTCTGTGACTTTTCCACCCTGAACAAGCCAGCTCAGATGATGCCACCACAGTGCCAGTGAGGCAGGCCCTGTGGGTCAGGGCGCCGCAGCCACCAGCAGTGTCCCTATGCTCCACGGCCATGCTGCAGTCACAGGCTCTTTGTCAAACAGGGCCCCGGGCAAAGCGGCAGGGCTGAATCAATGCATGTGAAGACACAAGATCCAAGTGAAGGGAGGAGTCCCCAAAGTGCGCCAAAGTGGGTCAAAAATCTTACTGTATTAGAGATAATAGACTATCTTACAACAGAAACAAAAACTAGAACAGCCGATGAAAACATTCAACATTAGGAATTTCTATGACACAAATAATCAACAAAAAGAGAATGTCACTCTCAAAATACCAACGAGATAAGAAAAAGTCATTCATTGGAGAGAAAGATGCCTAAGACTTAGGTCACTAGGGAACAGCAGGAAAAAGCCCAGCCTCTCACCCAAAAGGAAGCTCTGTTTGTCTTAATTTCCCCCAGAGCTATGTAATTGATGCTTTTTAGAAACAGGACCCTCATGAGCTAAAATAACTCGAAGTATCATCTAAGCCAAATACAGAAAAATGATGTTCAATTTTGGATACACTTAAAATGTCTTTTTACCTTAAAAAAAACCTCCAGTAATATGCATATACTATTAGTAGAACATTATCTTTAGTTCTAAAATATGTGTTAGAGCTACCAAAAATATCATAATCTACATTATTCCATTTATAGGGTGAGTCTCTACTATTCAAAACTCAAAACAGCCAGAATATTTCAATGGTTCTAATTAAGTAAGCATTTACTATATATCACTTGCTATATTCCTCCAGTTTCTCCTCATGAAAAACACTGCTTTAGTTCCCATCCCAAATCCGAATCCAAACCATAATATGTGGTTTATTTTCCATGTCTGTGTGAAAACAGCTACTACATAAAAACAGTTTGGCACAGTAAAACTTCAGCTATCTGAAACTCGTGAGATTAAGATACACTGGCTTTCTCTTTCAACAACTAACTTTTAAAAACTTACAGAAATATTATCTAAGTGAAAATTCATTTCGCACGTCACTGCTTTCTTAAACGGACTGCTACAGCTACTAAAGGGTACATTTTAATGTCACAGCACAGCTGGAGCTGTAGGACTGCCACAGCTACAGGGGCTGATTAAGAGTCTATGAGAGCACACGGTTAGCATAACGCCGTTCACAACGTCAGCTCTTGGTTAACGCCTAGCCACGTGGCAAGTGTGCTTTCAAGGAAGCTGAAAAGACGCATGTGGATTCACAGTGAGATAACAAAGGGGTGGTGGAAGGGTACATCTCTCATCTGTTATCCTTCAACTTGGCTCTTCTGATGGCTTCTGCATTCTGCAAATGATCCAATATTTTAACTTTTTACAAAGAATCCTAATTAGTAATATACAGTACTTCTATGGAAGCTTTCTAAAATGGTCTCACTGGCTTCTATGTTTTATAATGTGACAGAAACACAAGAGAAATTATAGCTTGTTAAGCATCACCTTAATGCATGAATAGGATCCCTACCATAAATGCACTATTAGTAAAATATTTATCTTTTGTTAACACATTTTAAAGATATAAAAACCATATTTAAAGTTGAGAACACTGTTTTTCAGTGTATTATTGTACAACTGAAAATTAATTCATTTAGGAGATCAAAATCAAATATTAACTTATACGTCCAAACAACAGAATGACTTGAAAGTGTTTAATTGAAATATTTACAAAATAGATAACCACTACCCAAAAAAGTTCATATCATAAAAGAGAAAAAATGAGGTCTGTTTGCAAGATTCAACTTGTTAAGTGATATACTTCCCTCATCTATAAGTGGCCAGTAACAGCTTTTGTTGAGAAATAACTGTTGTGCCTCCTATGTGGCAGACGCTATAAAAGGACTCTAATCTGTCTTGTACCTGCATGCACTACGGAGACTGGAGAAGTCAAACACTCAATTTCCCAGGTTCCCTTGCAGGTAGAAAGAGCCATGTGACTGGAATCTAGCCAATGAGATGTAAGCATTAGTGATGTGGCACCACCCCTTTCCTGGGTCTTGGTTTTTCCTGCCTGCAGCAGCCATTGTGAGATCATGAGGCAACACTCATGAGGAAATGGCTAAGAAAACAGCACAAGTGTTGATCCTGACATTGCTGGGCCACTGAACAACATCAGAGCTGCTCCTTTTTCAGGTGAGGCAAACAAGCTCCTTCTTAGTTACGCTGTCTTAACAAACTGCAGCTAAAAGCAAGTTCTACTTGACAGTGTCGAAAACGAATACCAAACTTAGGAACATAATCTGATGACTTTCGTTTCAATTAAACACACTTATTCACATTCTGCCTCACTGTTACGAAGTATCTAGTCACAATGGTTCTCTTTAGTGTGGCTTGAAGTAAATGAAAATATTGTGTTCTATTAATACTTCTGTCTTTTCTCAAAATATATGGACATACACCCCCTCCTCTTTGCTGTAGTAACTGCTTTTCTTCTTCCTAGCCCAGCAAAAAGAACTCTCTTAGCGCAGTGAGCTGCCTTCACTGGAATCAATAAGAATATTAACTCTGAGGTTCAAAATGGCACTTTCCATAATAATTACAAGTATCTCATCTCCAGCTTCATAGAAAACCCGAGTTCTAATAAAACTGGTGGCAAGGAAAATTTCTACATACCTGACGCTCTGCAACATCACCCAAACCCTGACAAATTCACTCTCTTTCCTTGTCCCCACTTGCAGAGGAAATGGCATCCTGGGTGGGACAAGACACTTTGTCAGTGGGTGCCACGCAGTCACAGGGCACTACTGTGCCTGGTCCCCATGCAGGGCGCAGAGAAAGGGCCCGTCTGTCTGGCTCCCTGTAACCACTACCCCACTGCAGGCACCTCTCTGTTCGCATTCTACACTCAGACGTATGAAAATTCTTCCGCTTCCTTGAAGGAACCAAACTCTCCCTCACCTCCAGGCTTTCACACGTTGATTTCTCTGTCTGGGACACTTTTTGTTTCTTGGCTAATTCCTCATATCCTGGGGTCCCAGCTTAAATGGTACTTGTTCTGGAAGACCTGGATAAAGTTAGCCTCAGCCACCAGGAGCTGCCTGGGCACCTGGTCCCCATCCTTCCACAGCTGCAGGATGTTCTGGGTCTGTCTCCCTGTTAAACTGTGGGCTGTGTGAAGGCGGGGGTCACGTGGGACTTAGTCCTGGCTGTATTTTCAGCACCTAGCATTGCACCTGCCACACAGTCCACGTCTAATGCATATTTATTTATGAAATGAATGAATGAATCCTGCAATGTGAAAGATAGTTTGGAAGCAGGGGAAAGGTTGGTGGCAAAGACCAAAAATATTAAATCCTTCAAAGAACCCCAGAGTATTAGATTGGGTGACACAGCACTGTCAGTATTTGACCATTTTTTTTTACTTCTAAGAAGAGCAATTTCAAATGCTTCAACTTGCTAATAAAGCCTGAATGAGAGTAGACAGAGGGTAGAAACAAACAGGTTTCAAAGGATAGAGTCTTAGATTCTTGCAACCAATTCGTTGTGGATAAATGAGGAAAAAGGATTCAAAGGTGACTAAGGTTTGACGAGAGAATAAGGGGCGAAGAATGGTGCTGTGAGAATGAACTCAGGGGTATTAACTGAGCTTGGGAAATTAGGCGAGAATTTGTTTATATAAGATGAATTTTCAGGTGTCACTAATACACCCAGGGTTGTTTTTTTTTTTTTTTTCATCAGTAGACAGAAAATTCACAGAATTTGAAGTTGAAGGGACCCTGGAAATCACCTCGTCTGACCCCTTTATTTCATAGCCCTGTGTGGTTAAATGGCCAGGGTCATTCACTTGGTTACTAGCAGAACCCAAGGCTACAACCCCGGGCTCTTGGAATGCTGGCCAACATCACTACCACTACAGCAACCAACATCAGGACCACTTCTTTTACTAACAACACAAACACAAGCAACTACTCGCAGGCCATGTGGATAAGGGTAAATGCAGTGACTTCAATGGCCATTTTACTGGAAGAGTTCTCAGACCTTGGAGTTATGCTTGGAGATAAGCTCTCAAAAGATTCTTACTGGGGTAAGTAGAATTAAATTCTTTGCCTAATCTAAAAATGCTTCCCACACACAAAACTTTCTTTTTCATCACTGCTATTCACTAGATCTAACAGAATTACAGCAAAATCCACAGCTGGGAAAATCTACAAACCAAAAATTCTTTATAGAGGTCCCTGATTTTAGTCCCATCTCTGCCACTGACTGTGTGCCTTTGGGCAAATTCATCATTTCTCTGGGCGCCTCCAACTTCCTGGTGTAAAATCAGGTAAACTAGATCAGCTCTGAGTACACTCTAGCTCTAAAAATGATGACTGCAATCACATGAATGTTTCAAAATATTTTTATGTAAATTCAAAAAATAAAATGTACCCAAAATATCACTATTAGTCAAGTTCTGGTAATAAAAGCCTTGTGTTTTTTGCTTAAGCAGCCTTGGAAAACTGCCTGCTTCACAAAAATAAACAACCTAAAACGTTTACTAATAGAAGACTGGTTAAGTACATAATGGCTCGCCCAACAAAGGGATGTTATCTGACTACTAAAAGCAAAGAGGTAGATAACTGTGTTAACATGAAAGTCAGTGACATATTAATGTTAAAAAGTGAGCTATAGAAGAGTATTTAAGATATGCTTCCACTTCTGTAAAGTAAAACAAAACAAAATATCTACACAGGCTTACACATAGAGTCACAAAAGGATATACGAACACCCAGGAAGGTGGCTGCCTCTGTGGGGAGGACACGGGCTGGGTAAAAAAGGGGCTCACTTGCAACTGGACCACCTTCTGTGCTGTTTAATTTTCTTTTTAGCTTGGAGCATGGATTGATTTTTTTTTAAGTTAAAATTAAAAGCCATTTGGAGCTATCTTAGATTACACAAGTTATTGCAAATATGAGGCATCCTTTTATTTTTATTTTTTCACCTTTTTATTCTTTATGGTTGAAAAACTGACAGTGGCATTGAAGCTGGGAGAGGCAGAGCCACTGCCTTCCTCCTCACTTACTTCATTCACCTTCAGCTGTCAGCTCAGACCAACAGGGCAAGGCTGGCAGACTCCAGTGACGGGTCACGGGGAGTTCTGAAACAGGACGAGGTGCTGGAAGAAGTGAGAGTTATCCCCCAGGGAAGGCAGAGCCTCTGGGAAAACTAAAAGCAGTCAGCTAGGAAAAAAAAAAATCACTGGGGACAGAGATGGAAAACAAGATCCAAAAGGGCTGGCAGGCGTGTGAAACGAGAACACATCTTCTATTTACACACTCAATCTTATTACCGTTAACACGAACTAGTCCAAACCCAGCATAACAGCACTTCTGTTCTTACAGCATAACATCAACTTAATTTACTATAGCTGCAATTATATCTAAATAAGAGGTGGCAACGGGGGGGCAGGTGAACCCCCTAAAAGTGAGCCGGCAGGTCTACATGGCCCTAAAGTACACCCTGCACTTGCGTCCCCCACAGGCACAGAAGATAAAAAGCAGATCCAAGCACACACATCGGAGGCAGCCTTTTGTAACTGCAAGTATTTTCACTAGGAAGCTTGGGAAACTTTACGTGTGGTTCATTTACTACCTCTCCGCGACCGTCAGGACGTTTCACTCCAGAAACCGTCAAAATCCAGAAATTTTTCCCTGCATCACACCAACCCATCACCATCGCACTAAAAAAACAACAGAAACCCTCTTTTCATCTCTTTCTCTTTTCCGGGAAAGAGAATTTACCTGTGTCCTAGTTCTAAAATCACATGAAGCAAAGTACCATTTAACAGATGTTGAATTTGACCAACTGGGCGGGTGTCAGCAGAGACAGGGACATCAAGGTGGTGGCTCCGCTTCCCACAAAAGACCCGCACATTCCGGTGGACACACACTCACATGCGGAGACACGAGAGAAATTGCTTTTTTTAAAAAAAAATTATACCTAGTTCTCTCAGTAGAGACAGCATTCTTTCCCCAATTATCTACCCCCTGAGAACACGCCCGCTAAGCCTCTGCAAGTTAATCACGATGTCCCCACTCCACAGTCAACAGAGATCTGGGTGAGACAAACCTGCGTGGAAAATAACGGTGCTTTTCCTAAACCCTGAAGGAAGTCGGAGGTTTCGAAGCAGTCCTTTGGCAGTCAGCCGCACGTGAATGGTGGACAAGGAGAATTTGGGAGACAACAGCATGTCTTCGAGCAGGTGGAGAGATCTCACACACAGAAGGACAGCTCCTCTGGGTTCTCACATACTGTCTGCTTAAACTCAGCACTCTTCTTCGCGGCCAAGAGACGCGGCGACAGAAAACATGCCTACATGGCAGATGTCACCCCCGCCACATGCATGAAAAGAAAAAAGCCCGGAGCGGTCCAAGTGCTCCTGGCTTCCGTTTCCACTCCCAGATGTTGCCAAAACAAAGCTCTTCCTCCGAGTAAAATCTCCCCTCGGCAGACCCAGCCGCAGCAGCTCCGAATGACATCACGCTGTACGTGCTGAACGGCTTGTTGTGGTTTTCATCAGAGATGGTGAAGGGGAGGAGAAAGTGGGTGGTCTTAGGAGCTTAATATAACCGCCAGTAACGCCAGCAACTGCAGTGACCGGGCAGATGGCGAAGGGGAAGGAACTACCTCCAGCGCCTAGTGTCTGCTCAGTCGTTAGAAGAAATGAGATTTCATTAAAGTAACCTGTGTTCTGATTTTAGAAACTTTTAATTATATTTACCCCAATGACACTGGGCATTTCTTCAGGTATTTTATATGTAAAACTATACATAAACCTAATACATTAGCATGAAAAAAATGTTAATGACTTCAAGCAATAAATGTTCCCAATTACAATTTTCAATACAATTTCTACTCTAATATCCAGAACCAACATAGTGTTTTAGGTCAACTATACTTCAAAAAAATTTTTACTATAATATATTAATGACAGATTGATAGAAGGTTGAAGTTCAGCTTTAACATTCAGCATTCTGAGGACCTCACTAATAACCAACAATAAAAGGTTAATGCAATTTCTCTACCAGGTGTAATCTAAGAGTTCCAGAGGAATAAAAATTAGACAGGCGGTATTTTAAGGACCACACTTATTGCCTGACTGAGTGCATTTATAGAGACAATCAGATGACCTCTCAAAACAGTGATGTTTTGAGACTAGGGCATCAGGAATATGCGATTGTTTATCCTTTACTGGGATCTATTAATTTTAGTAGAGTTATTGTAAAAGTACATTATGGTATGATGGCAAACACCAATAGAGGTTGGAAGATAAAGACATGGATGCAAGAAAATTATACCTGCAAAATGCTAACTAGTATTGTTAAAATGGGAATAGCCCTAACTTTTAACCTTTTTTCATTTTAAAAAGTACAAGACAACAATGTGTAAAAAATGATACATGTGTGTTCCTAAGATTTCCTTAAAAAAAGCAAAGAGGGCTCTATAACAGAAATCAGTACAGAATCTGTTAACCCTAAGTAAAGACTAAATGCTGTGAGAATGTGCAGGAAGCAGTTACTCTCTCAGAAACTCTACAGAGCATTTAGGGAGTGAAGAGGGAAGGAGGCCGGCAGGAAGGAAAGTTTGAATAATTCCTTCTCCCTCTTCCCTCAGCCCCCAGCCTGTCATCTTAGAGGTTGTCAATGAGAGACCAGCCCGACAGCCTGCCGTGGGAAAGCTATGGCCTGTTCACACACAGACAAGGGGTCTTGTGAACACTGTGCCCATGGATGACTACGGAAGCACAAACCACCACGGAATTAAATTCTAGAAAAGCTGCATTTAGGTATTGCCTTTTCATTGTATCCCAGTTTAGTATTATTTAAAAAACAATCACCTTTTTTCCAGATCTGCAAATTAATGTGCCCAAACCACTTCTCTCTGCTCCTACACACACACACACACACACACACACACACACAAACGTGTAAAAGCCAAGATACTTATCAGCATTTAAATTACACTTAGAAGACAAAAGTTAAACCCTGATATTATCAAAAATAGACATGACACCATCCTATATAGGATTTTTTTTGTTAGTTAAGTAACAGTAAACTCTAAACTATCCTGGTGAAAAGGGAAATCCTTTAGCCTAGACTACCCAAAGGAAGAAATTAGCACCGTGCCACCAATTCATCACGGTCATTAACATGTTTACTTGAACTACACTAAAGCTATGCCACATACGTGAGAATGTAATGCTGCTAAGGATCTTTTAAAACAGAGCAAGACTCTTGCTTCTCCCTGTGAGTGACCCCATGAGGCCCTGTGTGGTTTGCAGTGGCTCCCACCCTCTGGGGAACTCCTCTATCAAAGGCCAAAAACAAACAAAACAAGCCAAAAAACAGCGGAGCAAGGAACTGCAAGAAAAAAGAGAAGCAGTGCCAGTGAGAAGGAAGAATCAGAATCAAACAGGAACACAGTAGTTCCTGTTTGTACAGCAACGTATGTACACGTACACACACACACACACACACACACACACACACACACATGAGCGTGCGCGCGCGGTGCATGAGATGAAAACCTGACACAACAGCTCAAGGGAGATTTTAATTCTTCCCCAAACACAGTCTGCCCCCTGGCGGCAACTGAGCACAAGTGTGCCAAAGCAAAGGGACAGCCCTGACAATCCATTAACAGCCAACTCATATGATATGCTATGTGCCAGGCACACTCCTAAACACTATGTATGTACCCTTTTGAATAATTGAGTAAGCAGTTACTGGGGTTACAATGATTTTTACATAATATGTATACTTTGGGGGGTTGGGGGAGCACAGATTTAAAAACTGGCTCCAAAAGGTTCTTTGATTAAATATCTGATCAGCTGTGACCACTGGTACATAGTTTCTAAAGTTACATTAAATATAGAAGAAGTACCTAAATATAAAAAAGTGTTCATCTTTGTTATTATACAAAGTCTTAATTTGATTTAAGAGACCATAAAGATCACCAGGGACAGTAAGGAAAAAATTTAAGGAAATTCTCGTACCCAAGATAGAGCAATGTAATTTCAGCTATAAAAATGAGCAGTAAGATGAGCTTTTATGAAGTACAGCAAAGCCTTTGTTAGGATGTCAAGTTGAAAAACAAAACCGTGATTTAAATTTGTATGTATAGTAGGATCCCACCTTTAAGCAAAAACAGTAACAAATATGGAAGCAAATAAACCAAAATGTGAGCAATGCTCTGGGAGCTGGGGTAGGCATGCTATTAAAGAGCTGAGTTTCTACTAATGATACCAATAATGAAAAATAATCACATAAGATCCATAGTAAGACTTAAAAAACTAAAGATCTGTCATGGCTGATACAAGTGTTTGGCAGGTCAACGTATTAATAGATTCAAACAAGAATCAGGTTCCACTGCAATCTGTGTAGAAGTGTGTGTTTCATCAGTGATCTGGTTTTAGAAAACAATGATGTTATGAGTCTAGTGCATGTTGTGCAGGGTTACTTAGATGCTAGGAAATACATCCAAACTAGGACAGCTTTATTTGCTGTTGTTAATGATCATCAAAAATCTGGAAATGAATATTTAAACCAGTGATTCAAAAAAACATCTCTCTCCAACCGATCTGCCCTAAACTCCAACATGGAGCAGCAAGCTTCACGTTTCTCGCTTCCTTATCCCTAACACAACACTAATGGCCACAATTTTCTTTCTTTTTATGCCTTATAATTTTTACTCTCTTTTATGTTCAAATCTCTATTCTAATTGTAGGAAGTTCAACTCAGGGTCCAACTTTTCCATAACATCCTCTTCCTTAGTAGAAGAATGTCTATAAGATGTATTGTGCATAACTGTCAAAAAATTCACATCTCCAGCCACCCATTAGATTATAAATTCCCAAGATCAGTGGCACTGCCTTTTGTTTCTACGGTCTCCCAAAATAAGAGCATTAATATTTTATCCATGTACAATGCTCATTTTTAAAAACTAAGGGGGGAAGAAAAGCATGTTCAATGTAGAATTTTTTTAAAATAAAAGTTAAATTACTTGTACATCATACTGCTCTGTAACCAGCTTTTTATTAAATTTAAAAATTTCACATTTATCTTTCTATGGCATTAAATAAGCCTCTATACTGATTTTAATGGCTTCAAAAATGTCATTAAAATGTCAATGAACATAATTCGAACAAAATCCATTGTCTGAATCATTCAGGTTTTTTCCAGTTTTTCCCCCTTCTAAGCAATTCTGAAAAGCAATAAATAATTAAATCAATTATTTTCCTAGAATCAATTTTGATAAATGGAATTCCAGGGTAGAAAGCTTTTTTATATGTCACCAAAGTGCCTCCACCCAGAAAGGCAGTAGTAATTTACAGCCCTCAGTTGCATGTATGGGGCACCAAGTCCTCACAAATTCACCAACACTGGGTAATATTCTTAAAAACAGACAAGAACTGACAGCACATTAATTACCATCTGTAAAATGTTTTCATGTTTCTTTGCTCTCTATATTCCTTTTTTTGTCTATCCACTTATTTTTCTTGTTTTTACCATTTAAAACATTGAAGTATAGTTGATTTGCAATGTTACAGTAACTTCAGGTGTGCAAACATAGCGATTTGATATTTTTACAGATTATATTCCACTTAAAGTTCTTATAAGATATTAGCTATATTCCCTGTGCTGTACATTAATTACATCCTTGTGTCTTATTTTATACCTAATAGTTTGTACCCCTTACTCCTCTTCCCCTATCTTGCCCCTCCCACACCCTTCTTTCCACTGGTAACCCACTAGTTTGTTCTGTATCTGTGAGTCTGTTTCTTTTTTGTTATATTCATTTTATTTTTTACATTCAGCATGTAAGTGAAGATATACGGTATCTGTCTTTCTCTGTCTGACTTACTTCACTAAGCATGAAACCCTCCATGTGTATCTATGTTGTTGCAAGTGGCAAATTTTCATTTTTTATGGCTGAGTAGTATTCTGTTTTATACATATACCACATCTTCTTTATATATTCATCTGTTGATGGACGCTTAAGTTGCTCCCAGATCTCAGCTACTGTAAATCCTGCTGCAATAAATTCAAATGAAGTCTTTACATTTTCTTCAGATACATACCCAGGAGTGGAATTGCTGGATGATACAGTTAGTCTATTTTTAATTTTTTGAGGAAACCCCAAACTTTCCTAGTGGCTGCACCAATTTACACTCCTACCAACAGTGTACGAGGGTTCCCTTTTCTCCACATCCTCGCCCTTATAATTTGTTGTCTTTGATGATGGCCATGCTGACAGGTGTGAGGTGACGTCTCTCTGCAGTTTTCATTTGTGTTTCTCTGATGCTTTTCTTTCCTACCGTGCAGCTGTCTTCATCCTGTGGATCTTACAGACCCTTTATCAGAGTAAACAGGTCACAGATGCTGTCCTGATATGTTGTTTGATTGTTAATATTGTTTCCTTTTAATTGAGATACAACTGACATATGACATTATGTGCAACAAGGACTAGATACAGGCATAACCTTGTCTCATTGTGCTTCACAGACACTGCATTTTTAACAAACTGAAGGCTCGTGGCAACCCTGCGTTGGGCAAGTCTATCACTGCCATTTTTCCAACAGCATCTGCTCACTTCATGCAACTATGTCATGTGTCATCTATGTAGTAATTCCTGCAATATCTCAAACTTTTTATTATTACTATATTTGTTATGGTGACTGGGTATCTTCAATGTTACTACTGTAATAGTTTTTTTGTATTTTTAAATTAGGATATGTACCTTTTTTTTAGATACAAGGGTATTATTGCACAGTTAATAGATTACAGTATAGTGTAAACATAATTTTTACATATACTGAGAAATCAGAAAATTCATGTGGCTCACATTACCATGTGATCTGGAATTGAACCCACAGTGCCTCGGGTCTACCTGTATTTGTCCATAATGTGGACTGATCACCAAAACAAGTCTAGTTATGGTTAACATCCATCACCATGTTTGTAATGTTTCTGACAAAGGGGAGGTCTAAAACTTTTGTTTTCATAATTATTAATTTTTTCTTTTACACCAATGTTCCTGGAAAGGTCTTTTCTATCCAAGTTTATGCTCTGATTTCTGTTTTCAACTTTTATCAGTCTGGAATATATTTGTACGTAGTATGGGGAGTAGGAATCTAGCTCCTGCTGAAAAGATAGTCCTTGTCCCAGCAAGATTTACTGCATAATCCATGCTTTTCCCTGATTTGAACACCACGTATAACATGTGCCAAAACAGCATAGGACTTTCAAGTCAGAGAGGAAAGTTATCCTCATAAACCAACACAGAAAGATAGCCTCATGCCGACTCTCATCGGAGGAAATGCGGGCCACTCTGGTACGACCTCGTCAGAGCAAGCTTGCAGCTCTCACCCGTTTCCCAGCAGCCGGAGGAGCGAGTACAGAAAGCAACCCTACCCTCCTGTGCTGTATTTAGCAAGGGGCTGTGGAAGGGGCAGTGCACTTCCCACTTCCCAGGGCAGACACCACGGCACTCAAGACTGACGATCTTGTGTAAAATAATCAGGGGGCTGGATAGATACAACTCTGCTGCTTTGACATCCCGGTGGAACCACGGTAATAATAGCACGTGGTATGTGTGACATCTTCCTCATAAACCAAGTTTTATTTAGAGTCAACGTTGGCTAGAATCTTACAGCATCATAATCTTTAAATATATTACAACAGCCAGACCCCATGAGGATGGTTCTTGACTGTCAGAGGCTTTTACTGCTTGCCTTGAGGATTTAAAGTAACTCAACTTCCTGGGAAAGAACTCTACAAGCAAGCACCAGAGCGGCAAGAACAATGACAAGGATTATCCTCAGCCTGTCCCCGGCAGCAGAAAGCAGCTATCATGCGAGAGCTTTTAATACAACAGTTCTATGAGGCCCAAATTTTTCTGTACTGGGAGTTATTCCCCAATGTTCTCGTACTCCCAAATGAGAAAAGTGAGACTTCGGAGAGGCTTAGCAACTAGCCCAAGGTCAGGACACACGTGCAATGTGGCAATCCTGAGATTTAAACCAACATTCAGTGCCTGAAGAGCTCCTTCTCTTTCTTCTCCTCTTCATGGTCTTACCTGATAAGGGAACTGTCTTTGAAATAATTGATAGAAGGCTGAAACTAAAACAACTACATAGAATTTTCAACTACTAGTCAAAATTAAAAAAAATAATATCCAAGGTTGAGCAGAATATAGTGAGGCCTGCACTCTCTTATGTTGTCAATCATGGTATAAATGGATATGAAGTTTTTGGAAAGCAATTTGGTTATTTGAGTGAAGTGGCTATAAATATGCATATGTTTTATTTAAACTACTTTTAAGAATCTATCACAAAAAAACTTCCCCAAACTTTGAAAGTGATCATTGTACAAGATGCTCATCATGAATCCTTTGTGAATGTGATAAGAAGCACCCCGAATATTCAAGAGGAGTGGTTAAATGTTGCTGCATATGCTAAATGTAACCGTCATTAAAAGTGATTACTTATGCTAAGTGACAAAACAGGGTATAAAGTTATCTAATTTTATTTAAAATCACAATTTAAAATTTAAACTAAAGGGTGATCTCTAAAGCTTCACATGCGAAACTTTAGAACTTAGCAAACTGCTATAATTAAAATTAATTGACTTCTGCCCTAAATTTAAAAGATACAGAGTTGGTCAACTTTAATCTTCACCACTGTTGGTTGCTTTAAAAAAAAAAACTATCTGAAAGGTATAAAACTTAATGCTCAGAGGAACATGTCTATATGTGGAGCCAGTGTCTCCTGCACCATCTAAAAGATGACCCACTGCCTGCAGAACATGAAGAAAGTCAAGGTGCCCTGCGGTCACAGGCTACAGGGCAGGGAGAAACCTTAGCGATCAATCATTTCACCTACACAGAAAAGAAAACTAGTATCAAAGAGGTTACATGAGGCACCCAAAGTCACTGGCTGCTGGACACCACTTCTTAGCATCAACGCTGTTACTCCAACAGCCAACACACCGCGACTTATCCTCAGCAGACTTACAATACTAGGTTAGTCTCAGGTCATGACAACAACTAACCAGCAACTAGAAAAACCTGGAAAAGTCAAGTTTATGATTTTTGGAACATACATGTCCATACCACATAATCTAGATTAAATCACGATGTTGACCCCTTAAAATACATCTTTTTCCCATTGCAATTATTAGAGCATTGATTCTCCGGGTGAATGGAAGGCAGGCATCCTCAAACTCTGTCATAAACCCCATTTCCGCTCCATGGTTAGAGGCTTTGCCAAACAAAACCGAAACACAATTCATACTGTCCATTTCTCGTCTCACTCAATCAGTTGTTAATTTGCCATTCTGATAACCTTTCCTGTCAAGGCCACTGGTATGTCAAAGGCCAGTGATAGGCTTTGGAAACAAGACATGAAGTCAGTCCAACAATGTGACCAGGGAAAATGCCTAACAGTTTCTCTGTGTGTAGAAAGAAGATACATACTGGAGATTATTATTTACTATACCTGTGAAAAGAAACATCTTTTACAATGGTTTATGTAATCACAGACTTGAGACATGAATTAAGGCTGCCTTTCCAAGTTGCATAGAACAGGCATATTTGATTTTATTTAACCAGCCCCTTTACTGTGACCAGTATCAACGGCAGCTTCCAAAGTATAGAAATGTTACACAGATACTTCCCAAACTTTCATTTTGAAAACTACAAAAAATTGTTGAAAGAAATTAAAGACCTAACTAAAAGGGAAGCCACCCTAAACCCATGAATAAAAATCCTTAATATTGTAAAGATGGCAATACTTCAGAAATTCTACAGATTCAATGCAATCTATCAAAATCTCAGCTGACATCTTTGCAGAAATTGACAAGCTGACCCTAAAGCTCATACAGAAATTCGAGGGACCCAGAATAGCCAAAACAATCTTGAAAAAGAAGAACAAGTTACAGAACTCACACGTCTTGATTTCAGAATTTCTTACACCACAGTAATCAAGACAGTGTGCGCCTGGCAAGGACAGACAGCAAGATCCATGGAATAGATTAAAGAGTCCAGAAACAAATCCTAACGTTTTTAACAAAGGTGCCAAAACATTTCAGTGGGGGAAGGAACAGAATTTTCAACAAATGGCGCTGGGACAACTGGTAATCTGAATGCAGAAGAATTAAGTTGGACCCCCTACTTCATCATATACAAAAATTAACTCAAAAGGCATCTTTGACCTAAGTCTAAGAGCTAAAAGTATAAAACTCATAGAAGAAAATATAGGCATAAATCTTCATGACCTGTATCAAGCAATGGCTTCTCAGATATAATGCCAAAAGGATAAATAATGTAAGAAAATAAAGGTAAGATGGATCTCATCTAGCTTTCAGATAAAGGTTATCTGAATTTCTAACATAAAGCCATTCTATAGTGTATTAGCAATCTTTTCTCCTGAATATTAGGATGAACTGGAGATGTAAAACAAAAGGAAATAAAAAGCTCAATGTGTGCAGAATAGTTTCTTTCGATTTTTAAATTAGCATTTGGTGAACACATATATTCAAACTCAGGCTATGGGGAATCTTAAGAATTTAAATCACTCTATGTGGCTGGGTCTGCCCAGCTTTAAGAACCTACAGTAGGTCACATTTCCCTGCCTAATTAAGCTGAGGAAGCCAAACACATCGTGGGAGCATCAAGAACATTAGTCATTCCGTGTGCAATGTTTTGCACCCTATTTTCTTTAATTACTATCTATAAACAGGGGATCACCAACTTACAGCTCCTGCCCAGGTTTCCCTCACTAGATCATCGCCTTTGACAAAGCCTCTCCTAGGAACAAGCAACCCTCCTTCCTAAAACCTATTGCAATTGTGATTTTATATTTGTTTGTGCAATACTTGGACTTCCTTATGAGCTTCCTGAAGACAAGGCTCTTGTTCATTTCTGGTCCACCACTGGTGTCCTTAGCACCCAACTCTGTCACAGTTTGCCTAATAAACTGCAGTCCGTGGGTTATAACAATACCGTTTCCCCTTCTGATTTGCTGTTCTAATCCTCAATGGACTTAGAAGCCACATAACTTACAACTACATATTAAAGAAGAGAACAGAAGCAGTGTGGGGGGCGCTGATCAGCTACAGACAGAATACAGAAACTGTAGTGGATACAGTTTGTGAAATCTTCTGCGGCTCACCAAGAGACAAAGTTTTCTGATGTCTAGTTCATGTTCAAAGGTTCAGTGGGTGAGGCTGCAGACTGTCTTAGAGATGTGCGTTTGGTACAGTGTGAGAAACAGAAAAGAAATTTTTAAGCAGCTGAACTGTTAAATGGTGTTCAAACCTGTTATCGAGATTATTTAGCAATTAATGACTACCCAATTTTGAAACAGCATATTTCCTGGAAAAAGTATATTCTCCACTTCTTAACATTTTAAATATTAAATATGCTCCACATTTTTAACACATCATTATTTTAAAAAGTAAATTATCTATTATTAATAAAGTGTCCTTCTGGGTCAGACGGCTTGGTAATCATGCTCACCAAGTTTTAACCTTCTGCAGGCCAAGGTCATAAGCAGTTATGTTTATGCCACAAACCTGAAGTTACACTGAGAAGCATACTACTGAAAAATCACTGCAAATAAATTTAAATACTTGGAATGGTAACATAACTTTACAAAGACTCCTTTTCTCCATCCGTATTAAATGGTCACTTACCGGCATTAAAAGCTGTAAATAGACTTTTTCTTGAAGGACCTAAAATAGAAGAGAAATATTTATAAAATATATCTATATCTATATCTATATATATATCTATCATAGATATATATATATATGTTTTATTTGAAATATCACATGAAAATAAACCATTTTAAAAAAAAGGCTTCCCCCCCAAAAAAATTCCATTAACAGCTAAATTTTAGGTTAGATGGGAAATACTAGACATTTAATTAACTGTATTACGTACATTCTATGTATAAAATGATATTCCAAATAACATCAAAATGGTCATTTAAGGGTGGTATTATTCATCATCAAGAATTAAATATGATATGACAAACTATAGTATTTTTTTCAGTTCAAGAACTGCTGAAATTCAAATTTTACCAGTACTGAATTTATACATGTATTATACACTTGAAGCTGCTCCACTGCTGAGAGAGCAGAAAGGGCCAGACTCCATGAAAGAGAGCCACTAAGGTGTGATTTCTAAAATCACCAAGTATTAAACCCAGTTCCCTCGCTATTCAGCTATGAAGGAAAACATATTTAAGCTTTTTCTCCAAACTGCTACAACATAAAATACAGCCAGGGGAATCTTTCCACAATGTTTATGTATTTTAAATCATCAAATATACTATAATTTTATTTGTCGATTACATATCAATAAAGCTGAAAACAAATACAACCAGGAGTGGTAACAGGGACACAGCTACAAAGATAAGTCACTAGAAGAAAACTCTGAGCACTTGTACTCGCCATGATACAGTCATTTCTGGGGCATAATCACCGGCAGGGTGCTAGTTAGAACGGCTGCCACCTTCTATCTGCAGAATTCCAGACAGACGGTAATCTCTTAAAATATGTGGCTGTTATAAATGGAAAGCACTGATTCCCATTCAGGTAAAACCTCTGTGATACAAAAGCTCACCACAATTCAACAGCAAGGCATTTTAGAACAGTGGGGGTTTCTCTGTTCTGTAAAGATACCAGTGGAATCTCACCATTCTAACTCTCTGAAAGTTATCTTAGTATCAAAGTTCAACATTTCAGTTACTGGCATATGTGTAGATAAGGGGCTTTGTCACCATCAATAAAAACCAGATTCATATACTGATGTCGTCCCAGCAAGGGGTCAGAAATTCACTTAAGACCCTGGGCAGATGAGAACCTGCAGGCATATGGAAGAGTATTTTTGGCCAATGTCTATGCCTGTTTTTTTCCTGAATTGAGTTGAAAGGGAAAGTGTTGATAAATATTCACTGAGTAATTAACCTCAGGTTGCCATGTGATTTTTTTTTTTTTACATACACGTGTGTCTCAAACACACACACAAGTGTTGACAAGGATGCAGAGCAACAGACACACCACTTTGAGAGACTAACACCTTTCCGGAAAGTTATTTAGTAACATGTGATAACAATTTCACAAAGATTCATACAGTTTGACCCCGCGATTGCTCTTTTAGGGATATCTCATGGAAGCAACTAGAATCTGAAGCAATGAACAATGTTCATGTTCACAAATGTTCGTCTCAGTTATCATGTGATGCAGTGAAAGTCAGAAACTGCCCAGGAACCAAGGAACTGGAAAACAGGAAGACGACTTCACTGCCATTCAAAATGCAGAAGCTCTCATGACGTACTAGTCAATTAATAAAAAGCAAGACACAAGGGAGTGTACATGCTATGCCCTGAGTTTTCTTGAAACAAAAGGAAAACCATTATATACGCAGAGAGAGAGAAAAGGAGGAAGTGTGACAGTTATTCATGGCTGATGGGATGAAGGAGGATTCCGTGTCTCTGCGCTTTTCAAACACTAACATAAACAGGGGTCACGTATTAGAGGTAAGGCCTCTCATTCACAATTACTCTTTCAGTTAAGCCATCTTTCAGTTCACTAAGCACCAGCTCCTAACGTGCTTCAGACCCACTGTGATAAAACTGCTTGGAAACATCCCACACGAAGTGTACACCACGTATGCTGTAGACCTGAAAGTTAACCTTCATAGCTTCAGCAATCACAGCGAGTAAAGCAGACAAGAGACAAAGAACAGGAGGGAAAAAAAAGAACATGGTTGGATCAAAGGTGCAAAGTAAACCACACATTTCTGTCTCCTGTCTCTAGAGCACCACCTTAGCATGACTTACCTCTAGAAGTCTTATTTACTTTCACCTTATATCTTTCTTTGCTCTATCTGCTGATTTATATGTATTAAGTTTTAGCTAAAGAACCTACGGAATCTCAGAACCAAAATAGCTCCCTCCGTGTAAAAATGTATTTTGTTTTTATCCAACACTTTTGTAAATAAATGTTCAATATGCCATGAACCTAACTGTCAAAATTTAACTTTGTCCCAGCCAAGGATTTAAAAAGTCTTGTCTTCCTTCCTCCTTCCCCAGTGAGGTCCATACCTTTTGGAGGAGTCTTCAGTAAGTGTGTGTGAGCTCTGGGTACCAAGGGCTTCAAATATAAGGCTCCTGACGAACCATTCTGAAATGCTGCTTTTGGAGGTTTTTCCTCATACTTGACGACAGCTGCATTACCTGCTGAAACACAACAGAGAAGTACATTTTATTTTGCAGACAAACACAGTATGAATCTTCCATGATCTGTCTTTCCTCCTTGAATCCACACATGCTCAGTAAGCACCTACAATGGCCAGTCGTTACTGGATGCTGGGAATACAAAGACCGAGAGTCAGGGATGCAGGGAAAACCATAACCGGGGTGACCCCACATCCCGGCACAGCCTACGTTTATGCCTCTTGTCCAGGTCAGCTTTCATCCCAGGTAAAAGCTGGGAGATATTCTAGTACCTGTGGAGGTCCTAGACCCATCCCCTGTGGACCCAAGGGGAGATGATAAGGTGCAAACTCCTGGGTAGTTGTAGAAAGGAGCTTAGGTTCTGACCCTCTCTGCCGCAGCAAGAAGCAGAAACGCCAACATCTGTCCTGGAACCAAGGTGCAGAAGCCGGAAAGCTAATGCATAAAAGGGAATTCCACCTAAATAATAAAAACCATCTTTCGTATGACATGTAAATCTTTCCTCTCTTACTCACATGGGGGTCAGCTCTTTTAGTTTCCAGGCACTAAAAGAATTGCTGACGAAAAGACTCTGAGAAAAAGTCTGATGATAACCGACTGTGCCTGGGCTGTGATGTGACTGAGTCCACTCCAGGTAACTGGGCTACCGGGCCCCCACAGCAGCAGACCTGCACCACTTCCCGGGAACATCTCCCAGCGAAAGTGAGAGGGGAGAATTAATTGAGCAAATACTATACTTCAGGTATAACATGTCAGTGAGTCCTAGAAAGGGCATCTTTGATTTTGCTACTGTTTCTGTCTTTGCTTCTGTTTCTCCACTGGGGACTCTAAAGACAATCTTAGCACAGGGGAAGACAGTGACATCTTGAAATAAAAAACACAGCTGTAAAAAACTGTGATAATTTCTAACTTGCTGATTTCCTATCAGAACCCAAATCTGAAACCACAGAGAAGCATTTATGAGCCAGCCTTAAGTCCATGTCTCACATACTCTTATTTCTTCTTTTGCCCAATAATGACCCAAAGCCCTTGGCATCAAAAAACACTATCTTTCAGCTGTGTGAGACAACTGTGTAAACTATATTTATATATAAGTTCTTCCTAAATTATGAGTTTCCTCTTCACATTTATGGCTTTTCACTGGATTAAGAAAATAATTCAAATCTTCTACCACATCCTTAAGATTTTTATGGGGCCGGGGGAAAGGCAGAGGGAAAATAAAGGGCAGGGCCTGTTCCCTGCACCCTGAATCAGAATGAGGATGCATCTTCACACTCTGTTTTTGCTTCATGCATGTCTGTTCCATACAGAAGTCCTTTGACATAGTGCGCGTCAGCTGTGGCATGTACGGCTCAGTGGACTTTGGGCTACTTCAGGAATACAGCCACTATCACCATCCTTTATTGTGCTGTGTTCAGCAGAGGGGATCTACATTTTAAAATCTCATGAAGTATCAAAAATTTTAAAGGAAAGGTTTGGAAAAAAAAATAGTACCAGCATGTTAAGATAAAAACCTAAAAAGCTGTTTCTAATTTTATTAAGTGGTAACAAAAAGAGGGGGCGAGGAGATTGGCAGCAATGACTTAATTAAAGGGAAAGATGTCAGTATTTCCTTAACAAATCATCCCAAATTTACACTTTTCCTTTTCATTCTCCATCACTGAATAACCTTTGAGAAAAATACACTGTCCAGAAGCTGAGCTCCTGCCAGGAATTTTAACAGCACTGCTTGGCTCTTCCTAAGGGATTTACGTGTTCCATGCCGCGTTCAAGAACGCAGGCACCACACTTCGTCCTTTACTCTCTGAATCTCAGGGGGGAGAAATCCAAACAAAAATACTTTGAAAGTCTTATAGTCGTCTGTTCCCATAAAAGTTAATCTTTTTACCCATCTCCTCTTGCAAATCACACAAACTACAGGCATGTGTATGTCACCATATAGTCCCTAGGCCAGAGGGGACATCTGGAGGTTCATTCATTCATCCACTATCTGGTCTCCAACCTTAATTTCCCCTCCAGTGACCCAGATTAGATTTTTTATTGCTTGATTCTATATAAATCTTCAACACCCAATTCTAACCATCCAATTCTATTCTAATATTCAACACTTAAAATCACACATTTCTTTATTACCAACCTCGATCCTTCCTTTTAGATTCATAGAAAGAGGTGAGATGTCAACCTCATTTACGAAAATTTATGAATTCGAAGACAGCTAGAAATGTGTCACTAGGCTAAACGATCCCAGCTCCT
Organism: Vicugna pacos; assembly: GCF_048564905.1. Classification (NCBI taxonomy): domain Eukaryota; kingdom Metazoa; phylum Chordata; class Mammalia; order Artiodactyla; family Camelidae; genus Vicugna; species Vicugna pacos. The sequence goes on from NC_133012.1 coordinate 15,772,419, forward strand.
GCAACAGCGCTAACAGACGTCACATTCAGACCTTGTAAAGACAAGCTGTCACTCTCCCCTGATCTGTGTCAAGTCCCGCTACAACGGGCCATCTGTTTGATCTTCCTGTGCCCAGATAACCCTTCCAACGTTAGGTCAGATCAACAGAGCCTTCCCTCCACTGAACACTTTCTGTCAATCTCTTTCTTTTCAGTTCCCTCCTTCCACAGAACCTGGAGGCTTGGTTTTTCCAAGGCTGACAGGGAACTAATGTAAATGATAAAAACAGAAGATACCACTACTATAAAATGCAATGTCACTTTTTAAAGAACAAATGGGGAATTAATTCATAGTCTTAAAAAAGACAAAACCAAAATTTCATAGAGCATATTTTTTAAAAATATTCTCCTATAAAATGGATATTAGGTTTCAATCAACATTTTAACTTTTGCTAAGTCAAAAATCCAAGAAAGGAAGTAAATAATGTTATTAGTCTTAACCATGTTCTACAACAATCTGGATTTGAGTCTCACTTTTCTTGACACATTTTACAAAGTATATTCAGCACCAAATAAGTCACTTATTCTGATTTTTTAAAAAACTGAAATGAGTTTAACTTTCAGCTCTATTAAAAATTTATATGATCCTAAATTCACACTTTTCATCTCTAAGCTTTGAACACAAAGAGCTTCAGTGTCCAAAGAACTCAGTAAAAAGATGTCTCACTAAAGCAAAAGACACATTTCTCATGAGGCACAATACTCCTGTCTTGTTGGCTCTTTCACAAGGAGAACAGGAGGTGTTGTCCTGGAAACAAAGTGTCTCACTGCCAGTCTTCACAGCCAATCTTGTTAGCACCAGATCTAGCATCAATCTGTAACATGTGAGGGTCAAAGATCCATATTTCAAGGAAAGAACTTCTGAGTGTGACGCAGGTACAAACACACACACACATTTACATTTATATGTGACATATATACGTACATACATACGCACACATATGCACACGCTCACACACACTCTCTGATCATCAACCACACACACACCCCACCCTCACTCCTCTCCACTTTACTAACGGTGGGGACAAACTGCAAAGCGGCACACACTTTCATGACCAAAACTTACACATCTTTCTCTCAAGTCTCTAAATGCTCTGAGCTGGCCTATTGCCCTCTAGTGAACCCCAACTTGAAGGGTGTACCTCTCTGTGGGCATGATGCCCTTTGAGTATTTCTCCTGCCCTCGATTTCAGCTCCTGGCACGGCACCTGGCTGGGGTCCTGGTGGTATCTAAAGTTTCTCTTGTCCAGAGTCACTATATTCAAATGATAAACTCTTCAGTGGCACAAGTTCCAACACAATAAGAGAGGCACATTAGTTTCAGGAAATGGACTGGCATCTCTAACATCTGAGTTCTGGCCCTGACAGGGCCACCGCCTGGCTGTGCCGGACCACTTCTCCTCTCTCGGGGTGAGTGGGTGTGAACAGGCCGTATGCAAGCAGGGTTTTCGCTGTCATGGGGCCACTAACTGATTGCGGTACTTGGTCCCACTGAGGCCAAATGCATGCCTAGAATTCTCCTAAATAGAGCACTCCAGCGGCCACAACTACTCAGTGACAGTCGGTCTACAGTTAATGTGTGGAACTGACGTGGTCACCCACATCTCAGCCAGCTCTAATACACGGTGTTAAGATCGGCCCTCTGCTGTCGTCATCCTCGGTCCTAGCTGTCTCAGCTATGTCGGTATAACAGATGCTCTGGAATCCTTATTTTTCACTTCCACGTGGTCAAAACGTGGTTCGTGTGAAATCAGAGAGACAGGGAGAAAGAGCGATGCCTGAGTCTAAGGAGAAAGCGAAGAGATTCCTACTGCAGCCCAAGCAGAAGGAAAGACTTCCCTGCTGGAGAAAGGCTTCGGGTTGTTCCCACTTTTATTTGCAAACTAACATTTCATTCTAGCATCTCATTAACATGAGTTTTTGTTTTGTTTATTAAAATACGTATTACACACAGAGCCAACCTTCTGCTCCTTTCTTGAATTTTTGGTGGATCGGTTGATCAGATGCTGCCAGATCATCTGCCCATATGGCCTGAAATCAAACCACTCAAGTCGAAGCCTTCAAGTTCCAAAAGCAAAATTACCCGGCTTTGTAGCAACAAGAATGTCTCATATATAACCTACAAAAGCATTCAATGAATGAAAACAAAATGAATACCAGTCTGGATAGCAGTATTGTCTTATTAAGTACTCCATTCAGATGTGCATGAGTGTTAAGCCTGTCCTGTAACACGGAGTCGGAGCACTTACCCACCTGTCTCTCACCCGCTCTGTACCCCCGACAGGCATCACTAGTCAAGTACACACTTTTGCTCTGAACCTGGAATCAGCCGGAAAAACTTTCAAAACTGTGCTCCAGGTGAGTCTCACCAACTGGCCAGTGTTGGCAGGTGAGACAATACCCACTTGCCATCCTGCAATGAGGCCGAGACTGGAAGTGAGTAAGGTTTTTCCTTCTCCCTGTCAGCTTCATCACTTCAGCAACTCAAAACACCCTCCTTCCAAACTGTTAGGCACCATTTTACTATCTCTTTGTGAAGAAAATAAAAGTGGTCAGGAACATCTGCTGCTGTAAGGATTTTGAAGATGATCGAGGCCTTCCTCCCCATTTATCAGGTGAGAACACTGAGGCTAAGAGTGTAAGATTGTCCAACTTCTATGAGTTAGTAATAACGCTAGGATGAGTGGAATGTCCTTTTCTACGTGTCACTCTGTCTTCATCAGAGCTGGCCATGAAGGTGAAGGCAAAGAATGCTCTGTTTCTGACAGAACACGTGGTTCATATACATACAATGGAATACTACTCGGCCATGAAAAAGAATGATGTCATGCCACTTACAGCAACATGGATGGACCTAGAAATTATCATACTAAGTGAAGTCAGACAGAGAAAGACAAATCTCATATGGTATCACTTACATATAGAATCTAAAAAAATGATACAAACAAACTTATTTTCAAAACAGAAACAGACTCACAGACATAAAAAATAAACTTATGGTTACCAAAGAGGAAAGGAATACATCAGGAGTTTGGTGTGTATTAACAGATACACACCACTAAATACAAAATCAATAACAAGGACCTACTGCATAGCACAGGGAACTATATATAATATCTTCTAATAACCTATAATGGAAGAGAATTTGAAAAAGAATATACACACACACACACACACACATATATATGAATCACTCTGCTGTACACCTGAAACTAACACAACATTGTAAATCAGCTATATTTCAATAAAGAAAAAAAAAAAGAAGAAAGATGCTCTGTTTCTTTAGTTAACATCGCCTGCTCTCCTATTTCAAAGACAGTGCCCATAGCTTTGGGAGGCATCTCTCACACTTCCTCTCACCATCTGTCTCTCAAAACTAAACGTGTTTAACATGTTTTTGTGGCCACACTGGTAGAAGGAAGCCTGTGGACTTCCTACTTGCTAATGTGGCAAAATTACAAGCTCTCCTGGGACTTCCCTCTCCATGGACACAAAGGTCCTCAAGCCTTCAATTCTTTCTGAGACCTACCATATATAACTTATTTTATCCAGTGATCTTAAAAACTGGACTTGGGTTATCTGAATCTGGAAGAGCTTATAACGTTTAACCTCTAAAAACGAGCACATTTGATACAGAAACAACTGTACAGTGTTTCGTGCTAATATCCAAAAGAAAATCAACACTGTAACTTTAAATTTTTCTACGCTTAAAAGAACACACACAAAGAACCTGCTAAAACCCCCAAATAAGAAAGAGTTATTGACTTAATCCGTCTTGATTCAGTCACTTTAAAACTCAGTGATGTTATTACTGTAGGATCCCTAAGTACAGAGAACCAGATGCTAATTTTACAACAGCACTATGCAATCTCAGAAGTTCCTAAATGATGCCACTATGTTACAGCAGCACATCACAAAGACATGAGCAGACCAAACAAGAAAACATTGTTTAAAAGGGCTCAAATGTTTCACTCGATATGAATTCAAAACACTGGTCAAAAGATTTAAGTTATTTCCTAACATGACCCCTCATTATCAGAAATAGGAAAATTTCAGCACAAAATGATTTTTTCCCATGTTTTAAGGTAATCTTTAAAGAAGTGCACTTTTAGTATTTTCAGATAAAACATAATGAGTAAAATAATTTAAAATGTGATGTTTTCACTTTACTTCCAGGAAAGTATTTTTCTGTACTTGTACAATTAACTCATATATACACAAAAAACTACCAGTTATTTAATTAGAAATGAGACCATTAACTAGTTGGTCTTCGATAAAATAATTTCATGTGCCAAGAACATCGACAATGATGCTGAAATGCATTTAGTCAGATTCCCAAAACACCTAATGCATACAATAAATTGGTTCTATATAGAATCATTTACAATGTAAATATAAATATGCCCCAGAAATACTACAATTAACAAACTACAAGTTACAAAAATATCAAGAGACGCTAAACCAATTTATTGAGTAAAATTTAAGCATGCTTACAAAGAAAATCAAACCAGAAATCGTCGACCTACTTCTTTTCCCAGTAAACGTGGCTAACAAAGGAGCTATGCAAAGGCTGTAGGATCCCAGGAGCAGCAGTGTCAGTAAGGTAGCATCATAGTGCCTCTCGGAGCCAGCCGGCGGGGTGAGCGTGGAGTTGATAAATATTTTTGAAGAAGTATCCGTCTCTGTACAACTGCGAAATCCTCCTGGTATAGTCATTTAAAAAGATCAAAGCAAGCTTAAGCAGGAAAAACTGCAGCCATGTTCACCCTCCTATCCCTCATGCTTGCGCTGGGTGAATTAGAATGGAGGAAGAAAAAAAACCCCGTAAGCTCCAAGGCACTCCACAAAACAGATTAAACCAGCTAGCAAATCAAACTAAGAAAGACACTCCTTGATTTGAATGCTTAATCTGCGACAGGGACACACAGCCACTGGACAGGCTCTGTGGGTAAACGGGAAACTCCTTTGTTCGAAGACAAAAAGGGACTGACAAAAGCATTTCACACCCTCCTCGGTGTCAGCGGGTCCTGAGACGGTGGCCACGTCAACATGGCTGTCAACGGGGAAGGCAGGGCGGCGGCCCCAGCGAACATGCCTCCCGCCAGGGTCACCGGTCCCAATGCCACCGGCCCTCTGAGAGCACCGTGGGGCTTCTGCTTCGGTAGAAATTCATATTATGAATGGAGAAAAGCAGCAAGTGCAAGGACCTTAAAATAATACACGTGGGAGCTACCTTTTCAGATGCAAAGGGCATCGTGGGTTACATGCAAACCCTTCTGATCTTCTGCCACAACCTCAAAACTCAAATAAGCAGCAGATAATTGTGCCGCTGAATTTTAAGTGACTTATTTCAGCGTTCCTGGATTCCCGGTATTCAGCTACTTACTATCCCAGGAGACCAGCTACTGGCACTAAGTGCCCTCTGAGAAACGTGCTCATTGATTCAATGCCTCACCCTCCACAGAAACATTCTCAGTTCTGTCACCTGCTGGCTGGGCACCCTTGGACCAGTGTCAACCTCTCTGAGCTACAATTACAGCACATATAAAATCAGAGTAACAGAAGTTATTTGAGAGGGAAAAAAGGAAAGACTGTATGGTAACCCTACACAGTGTGCCACAACCAGACGGTTTAATAACCATGACTCCACTTTGTCACTGTCCCCTCACCAGAAAGAAGAAACTGATCTCCCCTCAACCCAGAAAGAACACCCTCTTAGATCCTGTCTTATCTGCTATTCTGGTTACGGCACACAAATACTGTCTTTCTCCTCCACCACCTCTTAGATAAGGACCATTTCTTTTACCTAATATCCCTCAACTACAGTCATGTCTACACAGCAGGCACTCCAAAATTGTTCAAATCAGTTAATCCATGAATTATGTTGTGAAAGAAACGAAAAAGGAAACGAGCAAATAAATGCTAAGATCAAACACATATTTTGAATGAAAGGGTAACTCCATTAATTCACCCATTTTATACAAAAAATGGAATTCATATTAACTGAAAACTTCAAAAATATTCTCAGTTTAAATTACTTAAAATGGGGCTTCAAGTTATAATACATTACTCCTAATACCCTGAACCTAACATCCACAGTATAAGATTAGAAAAAGACACATCTACAAAATACAGCCTTTTACAGAGTAAATGAAACTCAAGTTCTTTCTTTTTTTTCTGATTTCCAGTTGGGTCCCAACAGTCCTTAGATTGCTTTCTTTCCTTAAAAAACAAACCAAAAAAACAGCATCACATCAAATGGTACACTTTAGAATCCTTCATGAAAAAAAAGGAAAAACAAAACCAAGTGCCTTAACTCATAAATATTTCAGTGTTTCATACATAGCACATTCATCAAAAGTGAATGTCACTGAAAGAATTTTTTCCTGCCAAACATGTAGAGGAATTCCAAGGGAGAAACAGGATGCATATTTGCCGCTAAATCACAGAATCAAAAATTCTGATTATTTGTAGTGCGTGGGACTTCTCTCATAACTACAGTTTCAACAACCCCCAACGTCTGACGTAAGACTGACTTACAATTATTGGCGTAAGTGCTCAGATCACTAGGGGTGCTGGCAACAGAGGAGGTGCTTCCTGTCCTCCGCAGCGCAGAACTTTTCAAAGACACTTTGGATTTAGGAAGAAGAGGTCTAGGCAAAATCACCCAAAATGGCTGTGCAGGTTTCAAGGATACAGGTTTTCCTTGAGGGTTAAAATAAAAATTTAAAAAAAAAAAGGGTTTCCATAGCTATTCACTCCAAAAGCTTTCAGCTTGTAATCTGAATTCCTACACTAACAAGCGAGTCAAAATATAAAATGAATATTCTGAATCTTACAAGAAGGGTGCCTATAATTCTATAACCTGAAGTAATTAACTCGCATCTTCTGTGACAAAGACCAGAAGAGCCACACGAGAGAGAAGCTTTTGGCAAAGTTGAAATCAAGGAATAAACAACTTGATATGACCTCCCCCATCCTTTTGATTAAAAAGTAAACAAATTAGTGCATTCACACACCAGGCTACCATATAAAAAAATAGGTGAACGTTAAAAAAAAAAAAAGAAATAGGAAGGAAGAAAAAGTCAATTTGATGAGAAAAACTTCATTTTAAAATGCCTAATGCCTAACAGCAGGTGGTGCTATATTATTAGCATTCTTTTTTTTTATCTTCCCTTTTCATCTTTACTCCTTATTTGCCAAACTTAAATGTTCTTCCCTCAAACTCTTAACTCTTGCTTGCAGCAAAAGTGTTTCTGCTTATTGACAAATCGACTAAATATATATATATGCTCCCCGTTCTCTGGCATCTCTGGAACTGCACCATCTGGATGCTCACACCTGCTACCTGAATACAAACATTTCCCAAGTTCACGCCTTTGCTCACAATTTCCTTTTTTCCCGTTTCTCTAGGAGACCCTATTTTATTGACTGTCCTCTCACCACAGCCCTACATGCATGAATCCCAAATTCTCACCTGAGGCTTTCTCTTGAATCCCAGTGCCACTCACACGTTAAAATCCCCGTTGAACATTTCAACTTGGACAATTAGACAACTTCCTACCTACTGATGCTAATCATAACTAAGTTTTCCTTTTTCCCCAACCTCAAAACATTGGAGTGATCTTTCTCCCCCATCAGATTCCCGTATAATCTAGCACCAAGTGTCTCAAGGCTACTAGGATCATATCTGAAGACTATCAAGAGTTGAAAAAGTACTTAGCTGAAAATGACAGTGTCACATGTTACTGAAGGTGCCATAAAGGGATAGTTTTCCCAAAAAGTAATGTTCACTGCTTTGTCCCAGTTATTTCACTTACACAATTCTCATTTTAATAGAGTGAAAGAGCTGAATGAAGCCCCTCAGGTCTGGCACATAGAGCTGCCCTGCCTGCAGCCTAAGCCCAGACTGTTCTTTCACACCCGTGTGTGCTCTGCTCCAGCCACCCCCGTTTTCTCTCTGACCCCAGGATGCACTATTCCAATCCACCAGGCACATCATGTCTTTCCAAAGAGGTCTTCCTCCTCCCAATCCAAACCCTGCAAATCCTTATCCACTCCCGTACATGTTGCCTGAGTAACTTCATTAGACCCTAACATCCTGCCCTTCCATCCTTTCCTGTTCTATCGTGTTGATTTCGTGAACGTGTAAACTAAGGTCATGACCCAACCTGAGATCTGTGATTCCCCCGTGACCTGCAGGAGGACATTATATTCAACCCTCTTAATTAATATTTAATTTTAAGGACATAGAAGGCAGTCCTAGAGTTGATTCCTACCAACTTCCATCCCCTTATACTTCGACATGCCACCCCCCCGAACACAAGTGCGTGTGTGCACACGCACACACCCCTTTTCACTTTTCCCAGACCTTTCACTCTAGTCTTCTGCTGTGCTCATGCCTGTGACTGCAATGCCTCCTTTCCTCCGGTCCCCAAACTCTGCCCAGTGAACACAAGGTTAGTTGATGATTCTCTTAAATCCTTGCTGCTCATTTGCGGCCCCACCCCAGATCCATAGAATCAAAGCCTCCCTTTTAAAAAGATCCCCAGGTCATTTAAATACACATTAAGTTTGAAAAGTACAGTTGGGAATCACACACTCTTTGTAAAGCCCTTCCTTCCAGGACACTCCCGTCTGAGTGCAACGGACCACACCTTCCTTGATGCTCTCTTGGACTAGTCTTTATGGTCCCTGAGAAGAGAAAAGAGAGCCTGATGCAATTCCATCCTTGAGGACCTAGCAAAGTGTCTAGTGTGGAGTGAGACAACAAATGTTTGCTCAATGAATTAATTTTTCTTTTGAGGCCAAGAATTGGGTGGGGGTAAATAGGGAGAGGCTGGAAAAGGGTTACCAACTTTCAGCTCTCAGACACATAGGATCTGAGGATAATGGAAGGCACGGTGACCACAGCTGACACACAGCGTCATCACTGTGTTGAACTGCCAGGGAAAAGGACAATGATCTCACACACACACACCCCCCAAAGATAAAGATGCAAGGTGATGCTGTGTTCATTAACTGCATGGTGGGAACCCTTTCACAATGTATAAGTATATAAATACAATTTAATACCTTAAAACTGTCAATTATACCTCAACGAAGCCAAAAAATGTAAAATTGTTATGATAGTAATAGTTACTTAAAAAATTTGTTAAAGGCCAAGAGTAAAAGGACAAATTTTGACAATGTCTTCTCTCATCATCTATATTGAAGCATTCAACACTTAACCAAATTTTTATAAGCTTATCCGTCCTTTGCTAACAGACTTTTCAGTCTATTAATTAAAGGGAGACATTTTTCTTTATATTTCTTATGTAATTAGCAAATAATAAATACTCCAATAGCCATTTGATTTTTTAAATTTATATTTGGCCACTGGTTTTAACTGCTCTTGGAGGGACAGATACACAGATTTTTAGAATATAAATTTACAAAACTGTTGCTCCTTCAGCAAAAGCATTCTGATGAGTCATCAATCATTGGAAACAGTAAGCAAGGCTGTGCAAGTAACAGATGAAAATTTCTGGGCCACAGACACAATGCAGTCACGGCTCAGCAAGTTTGGAAAATTAACTTATTTTTCAGAAAGGGATGTCCCACAGCTTTGTATCTGAAAGCATTGAAGGTTTACAGACATTTCTCAGTGTGCCTCAGAATTACTACACCCCTGTCCCCTCTCCCGTTCCAACACACAGCCTGGCACCAGGAGCACACCTACCCCCACACCCAACCATCAGTGCCCTGACCTGCCCCCTCCCACTGCACAAGTCTCACTGTCACCCCCACCAGTCCTCCCCTTCCACCTAAGGCAAGTTGCAGTCCCAGCCTCTCTTCCTACCATCACCCTCGACTGGTAGGCACTGGGGGCCCAGGACCGTGCCTACTTCACCCACGGACTAGCTCCTCTGAAACTGAGGCTAACCCTCACAGCACACTACTATTACTATCCTCAGTTTACAGAGGAAACTACTCAAGTGGTTAAATGGCGCACATGGGTCACACACCTTGAACCAGTGACAGAGAGGCCCAGAATGCAGGCAACTTTCCCTCTGCTGTGCCCTGGACCAGAAGGGCCAGGCTCGGGAGGCCAGCTCGACTCCTCCCCTTGCTAGGGAGGTGTTCCTACGGTGCAGTGCTAAAATCGGTGGGGCCGCAGCAAAGGTACCACTGCTTTACCAACAGTCCTAATGTTTAACCTGACAGCAGAGCTGACCTAGAGGACCTGCAATTGGACCTCATGTAAAGCAGCAGTAAAACATACACATCATAAGCAACATTAAAAGCAAGGTATGGCAACACTGGGCTGAGCGTCTCTGAGAAGCCTAAATACCAAATTCTTCAACAGTGAAATCAATACAGGACTGCTCCAACTTCCAGCTCTGAAAAGGTGACACTTACCAGTTCACTTCACATTGTGTAGCTTATCCCACGTGTGAACCGTAAAGGTTTAAGATCTACCTGCTGAGATACTATTGACCTTCGTGGTTTATTTTAAGCTCATGCTGTTAGCATCAACCTACAGAGAGACAACAGATTTGTTCTGATTCTGTAATTACAACCATCTTTTGTCTAGGGAAAAGTCTGGAAGGGGTAACATTTTCACTTTGCCTTAGAGAGTAACACAGAGAATCTACTGGATTCGAAGCAAACCTTCATCAAACAACTTACCTGGAAAACCATCTCGAAAAATCCGATTAAATAGACTATTATTCAATAACAAAAAATCGTTAAGGAATGACTTACAAAACTGAAAATCCAAAAGAAAGATTTATCAAGAGGCAAAAAAAGGACAATGCTAATATTATCCTATTTCTTTTAAGTTTATACTTATCTATATACTGAAAAATTCCAGAAGGATAACAGCAAAATTTTCTGGGCCTCCTATGCAATACGTGCAGAAGAGAAGGGGCAGGAAAGGGGAATTTTCCCTTCATACTTTTCCAAGTGAATTTTTTTGTTAATAATAAGCCTATTTTTATAATAAAAACTAAAAGATATTATTAAAGTCAATGGATCAGATGAAACATACTCAAGACAAAGCAGATTAAAAAACTAAAAATGGATAAATTGGATCATTTAAAGTAAGCAGATTCTAATCATCTTTTTTATTCCTTTACATCTGTAAGTCTTAGGTATTCTTTAATCCTTTTAATTTTACTAGGAAAGAAAAAAGAAGTCAATGTCTTCATTGATGCTTTTATATGGCTATGATGAAAACAGTCACTGCTGTTTCCACTACTACTGGAAAATTCTTCATGATACCATAATAGTGTGTGTCCTCGGACTGGAAATTAACGCCAGACAATGAAATCCCGAATGGTGCTCCTTTGTTCTGACATTCACATGAAATGACCTGCTCTCCCCAAGCCTTCATGAGTATGGACTGGAATCACTCAGCTCCAGTGTGGCCTTCTCCATCCTTAAGGAAAGGCCTGGGACACCGCTCAGAAAACATGATCTAAGTAACGAAAGCTGTTTCCAAAGCCACAGAAACACCTACCAGTCAAAGCAAGTTCCCATCTCTGAACTCTCAACGAGACAAGAATGAATTCAGCTTTAATATTTTTTTCACAAGGCTATTCAGCATTGAAAAAATGACTCGCTGTTGTTCACATTTGGAAAAATTTGTGGGTTTTGAAGATGTTTCAATTAGTTGACAGAAGAACTTGACCACTGTACTAACCTGTATCAGAAGACACAGATCCTCTTCACAAATATCTGAGCAATGGGCTCACATGAGGGGCTGTGTTACGCAAGCGTTCAGCAGTTGCTTACACAGTGAGGTAACTGCAGGTGGTGAGGGTGCTGGAAACATCTGGCACCTCTCTGTAAATATCACTGCCAAGTGTTCTCAGTAAAAATGATTAACTAATAGGGAATACACTGCATCTCATCATATTAAAATATTTCGTTCTGTGATTTGTGTTGCTCGGTAGGAGCACAGGTATCTTGGGGAAGAAAAAAGAAAATGAGGCTGGAGAAGTGGACAGTTTATAGCTGGCGTTAAACAGTTTCCAGTTAAAGATGGCCCTAAATGCCAGGCTGAGAACTTTACACTGTAACTGTCGGAGTCGGGGTGTGGAGGGAAGTAGGAGTGGAGGGGCACTGCAGCTTTCTGGGCATTTGCATCAGAACTGGCTTGTGTGGTACTAGGGTGAAGAGCTGACCCAAGGGAAGAGTTTACAATCAGAGGAGACAACTTTGGAGGCTAGTGCACCTGCCGGGCTGGAGGCCATGAGGATTTTAACTAGACCATGAAAAGAAGATTGCTGAGGACAGTCTGAATATATAGTGTATATATTAATATATGCAATTTAAAACATATATTATTATTTATTATATGAAGTGTAATAAGTATTATTAAGGCATCCAAGGGCCATTAACTACTAGAGCCAGGAAGAAAATGTGCCAAATAAACAACATAGGAAGTTAACATACAAAAAATGAGAGTATGTTTATAGATATAATTATAACTTGGGTTCTTTAAACACAACTATATAGAGGAAGTGACCTTCGGAGTTATTATCTACAGTAACTAGGAATTATAATAAAACTAAAGTAAGGTTACCCAAAGGGATAAAAAAGAAACCAACAATAAGTTATGGGAGAAATAAGTTACACATATGTGAAACTATGGCTGCAGGTTCACTCTCAACTCAAAAGGACCACGTTCTCTCATTAATACTCATGCACATGTTACAAAATTTAGCTCCAGTGGTAGAGTATTGATGTCTAGAAGCTATTTAAATAGACCTGATAATCTGCTTACAAAATACTGTACAAAAAAGCAACAGCTTTCCCATGTACCAGGAAAGAAGAAGAGATTTTCTTTGCTTTAGTAACAAAAAGTAGTTGGGCACACAGACATGTATGCACACACACACTATTTCTATAAATACATGTGTCCAATACTGTTAGTACGATGAAAGAATTATAAAAATCAGGGGCATAAAATATTTGAGTAAGTGGGACATAAATGTTAATTCTTCTCTGAGTACATTAATAGACTAATATTTCTATCTAAATCCGTATGTCATTATTTTTAAAGGGGGATTGGGAAAAAAATTTAAAACAATTTAAACTAGTCTAGAGTAAGTAAGAATAGACAAAAAATTTTGGAACATAAAAATGAGGATTATAATCCAATGCTACCAACAAAAAAAATTTGATTAAAAAATGGGCAAAGGACTTGAATAGACCTTTCTCCAAAGATATACATTGGTCAAGAGGCACATGAAAAATTGCTCAACATCATTAATCATTAGGGAAATGCAAATCAAAACCACAGTAAGCTATCATTTCGCTTCTAACAGAATGGCTATTATAAAAATGACGGGAAATATTGTCATCAAGGAGGTGCAGAAATTAGAATCCTGGGCATTGATGGTAGAAGAGTAAAATGGTGTAGATGCTGTGGGAAATGGTATGATGGGTTCCTCAAAAAATTAAAAATAGAACTACCTTCTAATCAAGCAATTCAGCTTCTGGGTATTTACCCAAAACAACTGAAAGCAAGATCTTCAAGAGATACTTGTACACTCAAGGTCACAGCAATATTCACAATAGCCCAACAGTGAAAGTAACCCAAGTGTCTACTGACAGATGAATGAATAAACAAAATGTGGCATATAAATACCACGAAATATTCAGCCTTAAAAAAGAAGGAGATTCTGACAGGCTGCAACATGGATGAATCTAAAGACATTATGCTAAGTGAAACAAGCCGGTCACAAAACGACAAATAACGTATGAGTCCCCTTACACAAGGTACCTCGAGTCATTAGATTCATGGAGGCAGAAAGGAGAATGGGGGCGCCAGGGGTTGAGGGAAGGGAGAAGGGGGAGGTAGCGTCTAAGGGACAGAGTTTCAGCTGGAGAAGATGAAAAGCTGCAGTGTTGGTTGCACAACTCTGGAAATGGGCTTAACACCACCGAATTGTACACCGAGAAGTTATTAGAATGGTAAAATTTTTATATTTATATATATTATATATATGTATATACATATATATTATTTTATATACATTTATATATGCTTTATATTTATATATTATATATTTTACAAAGTTTAAAAATAGAAAGAAGGAACTTGGGCTACTAGTTATTATAGGATATTATAAAACAGTACAACAGCCTATTAAATGGCATACAATTATATGGGCAGGTTAATAAACTGGTGTATCAATCTCAGAAATATAACAATTCAGAATAAAAGAGATTTCAAGTCAGTGAAGACATTTATTTGTAGTATTAAGATATTTGAATTTAAAAAAAAATTAAAATCTGAGAAGCACCATGGTGTAGTGGTTCAATGCTGACAGCTTAGAGCCAGACCGCCTAGGTTAAACGCAGCTCCACAGCACACTGGCTGTGAGCAGGTTACCTAACCTCTCTGTGCCGTTTCCTCACATATAAGAATGCGGGTGATTACAGTGGTACTTACTCCACAGGTGCTTGTGAGAGTTAAGTGAGTTTATATTTTTAAATGCTTAGGACAGCAGCTGGCATATTGTGACATAAATATTAGCTACTAGTTTCTCAGCATGCACCAAAAAGTTACTAAAATTGGATCAAAAAGGAAAGGGTTAAAACAAAAGCATACAACTTCACCATGATTAAATACAGATCAGTCTTCTCCTTCAGTAGAGAAGGTCTTGTTAAACATAAAAACATATGAAAAATTAGAAGAAAAGATGTATGTGACTATAAAAGTGGAAAAATTTAAAAATCACCATAAGCAAAATAAGTCATACAGTAAAACACAAGACAAAGGACAATGTCAAATCAGTAACAAAGAATCACACATCTCCAAACAGTACAAGTGAGCAAAAGCTCTAAACAAGAGTAAATTAAAATAATCAGCACAATTTTATGTTCAATTTAACCTTTAACCTTTTTTCTATTTAACCTTTTCCATTTAACCTTTTTTTCCTCTCTTCAGTTTAACCTCAACTTAACCTTTAAGTCTAACATCTTTCCTGGCTCCCCAGCTGTCATTCCTAATCCCCATTTCTGTCTCGCGTATCCTACGGAAGGGTTTAAAGAGCCAAATATTTGCATTCCTAACCTTTCTTCAAATTAGACCGCATGATCCAGTCTGTGCCAATAAGACTTAAAGGTGAGAGTGCTGGGGGTACAAGGAGCTGAATGAGGTCTCTCCTCCCTGGTGAAGGCAGGCAGGCTTGTCCGAGAAAGGCACTGTCTGGGACGCTGTCCATCCTTAGGCACAGCAGCAGGAGGACTTAGCACTTGGAACTCTAAGACTTTCTTAACAGTCACTGACAAAAACAACATGCTGAGGCAGGAGGGGCAGAAAGATGCCATTACTGGAACTGCCTACCTCTAGCTTACTGTTAAATAAACACATAACCTTCTGGTTTAAACCAAACTGCGTCTTGATCTACTGTATTCTCCATCAACAGCATTTGATGCCGCTGAGTCCTTTCTCCTTGAAAGGCTTTCTCTACCGGGCCTCCAGAACCCCACTCCTGACTGACTTCCCTCCTACCTTCCTGGCTGTCCCTTCTTGGTCTCCTTTGTGATTCCTCCTCGTCTCTCTAGCCCTTTAAAGCTTAGGACCCCAGAGGTACTTGGAGGAGTACTCCATGGAGGTCCCCAACGTGCCCCTGACCTGTTCTCTTTCTGCTCTTACTCTCTGGGCGATCTCATCCAGTCTAGCAGCTTTAAATACCATTGAAATGTTGATGAATCCCAGATTTACCTCCCTAGACCAGATTTCTCCTATGCCCTCTAGACTTGGATAGCCAACTCTCTACTCCATGCCTTTGCTTATGTATGTATCTGTGATTCATCTCAACTTGGCGTCTCTTCAACCGAGATCCTGATACCCACCTTCCAACATCCATGTTGCCATCATCCTTCTCCATCTCAGCTCATGGCAGCAGCATCCTCCCACTGCTCACACCAAAATGTTTAGAGCCATCTCTGACTCTTCTCTTCCTGTTCTCACCCTCACCCCATCAGCAAATCCTGTTGTCTTTATTTTCAACACATATTTCTAGAACCTGTAGCCCCTCCAACACTTCCACCTAACCCTCCCACAACCCTGGTCCAGGACACCACAATCTCCCGCCATGATTATAGAGATACCTCCACATTTATCTTTCTGATCTGGCCCCCACTCCCATTCAGTGTATTCTTTGCACAGCTATTAGAGCAATTTTGTTAAAATAAGTCACTTTGGTTTAAAGCCAAAGCCCTTATAATTTTTCAAGACTGTACATGATCTGGCTCTCTACCACCTGTCAAGCCTCATTGCCTATTTCATGTTTCCTTATGTCATTCCTTGCTATTCCTAGAGTTATCAGTCCTGCTCCACCTCCAGGTCTGTCCAGCTGTTTACTTTGACAGGTACGGTTTTCTTCCAGATATTCACACTGCTAGCTTCCCTGGGCCTTTACTCAAGAGTTACCTCTCCCTCTCTCACCACCTCACACACCCCTACATTTCAAATCCCCTCTTCTGTGCATTACTATTTCTTCTCTCTTTAGGACTACACACTGTCAACCATCCTATATCCTGTATTCCCCTGTGAATAGCCCCTCGCTCCCACCAGAATGTAACTTCAAGGAGGCACGTTTTGATCTTGTGTTCTGTACCTCAGCACTTCGACCTTTATATCTCATGTTTCCAGAAAATATTTGGGTGCCAAGAATATGCCAACTGAAGGGGGTCAAAAAGGTACAAACTTGCAGTCATAAAATAAATCAAGAGGATGCAATGTAGAGTGTGGTAACTCATTAATAATACTGTATCACATATTTGAAACTTGCTAAGAGAGTACATCTTAAAAGCTGTCACAAGAAAAAAATATTTTTGTAACTGTCTATGGAAAAAAATTAAAGAATATGCCAATTAAAATAAGATACCATCTTGTGCTTCCCTAAACAGTGAATATTTGGCAAGAGTGTTAAAAATGTCAACACATGGACTATAGCCAATATTTTATAATAACTATAAATGGAGTACAGCCTTCAAAAATTATGAATCACTATATTGTACATCTACTACATATAATATTATACAGTAACTATATTTTAACTTAAAATATATATATTGGCTAGGGTCGTGGGAAACAGGCTTACATACTCGGAGTAGGAGCACAGACTTGTATGTGGTTTCTGACAGGCAACTTGGCAACATGTCTCAAAAGTCTTAAAAATGCTCACGCCCTCTGATTCCACCTAAAGGAATGTATCAAAGTAACTTATCTGACCACTTAAGTACTTACGTACAAAGTTCTTCAGGGTAGAGTTGTTTAACACACTGAAAATCACTGGAAACAACTTCAAGTTCAAGGAAGTTTGAAGAAATAAATCACAGCACATTCAGATGATGACACAGTCATTTTAAACCAAATTTTAAAAAGTTATTTAAAAATTCAAGAATCTAGGAAAATAGACACCACACCTTTTAAGTGAAAAAGAAACTTCAATCAACTGATGAAGTGCCTACTGACTGTTGGGGATGGGGTTCCTAGAGCAGCAGGAACTGTTTGTCCCCCTTAGAAATATGTAAGCATATGTGCAAGAGAATATTCAAAAAGAAAAGGCAGTGGACCGGTAGAAATTATGAAGTTAAAGACTATGTGGCATTGATGAGGTTAAGGGTGTGTTTTTCCCCCTTCCCATTTTTAAAGTGCTATACTTTTTAAACTGCCTACTGAAAAGGGGGCATTGGAAACCTAATGTGATGTCCAAATTAACTGGTTCAATTCAAGATACAAGATGGTTTACCTTGCTTGGGACAATGCTCCCCATGTTCCTTTCTTGACACGGACAGACTTGGGCTATGTCCGAACCTCTTCTCTTTGCTGATTGACAGGACACCAATGCCCTGCTTCCTAACTGCCCACCTGCCTTCCTCCGTATGGCCATGCCTCCTGCACTGACTCTGTCCTCCGTCTGAACTCTAACTGTTCCTTCATCTCTACTTCCTAGTGTGCCAGCCAAGTCCTGAAAAATACCTTAATCCATATGCATCCTTCTTATCTTTTATTCTTGGGTCTCAGTGGCAAAATTTAACAGCAGAAAGCATGAACATAAAGCAAGACTGGCCCTTATGTAAGGGCGTACCTCTATTATATGAGAGAATTACCTACATTATTGCAAGAAAGAATAAACAAACTTCGATATTTGTTATCTTACCCTCTTCTGAAATGTTACAGCTCTTTTCTACGGTATTAAAAGGACAGATGTGATGAGGGACAAACTGGCCATCTCCACACCTTGGCTGACACCTTGAGGGCAAGAATCATGTCTCATCCAGCTCACGATTCCTCAGGCTCTGGGGTATAACTTGCAGAATATACACCTTCAAACTGTCTAAGTGAACAGATCTTCCAAAACGCAGAATTTCTGTAACATTTCACATTTATATATTGCAAACGGTGATTTTAGTATTCTGCATTCTTGAATTAGCTAAGGCAATATTCCATCAGTAGGGTACCAGAAACTGGACTCTGCATAACCACCACCATTTGCTTAAATGCAAGAGAAAACTCAGAAGCTAAAGTCACAGCAGTACAGGTGAGCCACAACGGAAACAGCAAGTCTTAAGAGGGCAGTCATTTGACAGAGAAACAAGAACATTCCATAAAACAAGGTTCTCATGATGACTTGAAACACAGAAGTACCGCGTTTGTGGTGATACTGTCAGTACCTTCAAGTATGTTCACAGCATGTTGCTGCTTCAGGGGCAGAGTAAACAAAAATAACTTCCTTATTCACTGGCCTGGGAACACGTGTCCCGAAACTGAGGGTGTAGTAAAGTCAAAGACTCGGGTTTTCCCAGCCACCACAAAGACGGCGAAGAAGGGCCTTCATAGGTTCACCCGCAGATCAGTCCGCGTGGTCGTGAATGGGCTCACCCGGCGATCACACCGGGCATCCTGACGCGAACAGAGCGCACGCGCGAGCCTCCTGCTCCGTAGAAGCCAAGGCTCACCAGCAGAGCTACCCTGGACCATCAGGTCACTGAGACTCAGGACTCAACGTTGTCTTCAGTTTGTTTCCCTTCCTAAGGCTACAAAAATAAACCAGTCAAGAAAATCTGCACGAGTTCACCTGAAAGAATTCACCTAACCTCAAAAAAATAAGACAGAAAATACAAAAGAGGAAGCTGCCCGCTATCCATAGGGCTCCTTTCAATCTTCATGCTTCGTCCCCACCATTTAACCTCTAAGTGGATCTGCATCTACATACTTCTGCACTCCTTTATTTCAAAGACCTACTTGCCGGTGCGCTGGACACCTTCTGATGCTTCCCTGGCCTGGCTGGCTGTCACCCTGTGGCTCTCAACCTCATCTGCTCTTTGCCTGCAGGCGTCCTGACCCTCTGCACACTGGTGCTGTCTTAAACCTCAAACATGTGCACGCCCCAGGAGCTGCCTTCTCAGGCTTTAGGCTCTTCAAATTCAACAACCCCCAAACAAAACCCATCATTCTCCTTCTGACTATTCCGCATGTCACCTCATGGCCACCTGGACAAGAAAGCCGAGGAGACACTGGGGACTGCTCGCCAATGGAGCTTACCAGGCCCTCTTCCTCCAAAGCATATTTAATATACTCACTCTGCTTTCTCCCCAAAAGCACGTGACTCTCACACGTTTGTGCCTAGATGATTAGAGCTGATCTGCCTCAACCTTCCTCGGGGCTCACCTGTCGCTTGGCCCGACACACGGTCTGCTTGGGGCACATGGTGCCCTGATGTCCCTCAACATGCTGTGCCCTGCAAACCTCTACCATTTGCACCCTGGGGAATGCCAGCCACCTCCCATGTCTGGCAAAGCCCCACGGGCACATTCCAAGGCCAGTTCAATGTCACCACTGTTCCCCAGTCTTCCCTCGGGCTAGGTTAGTGGTGTTCCCTTTACTGTGGCCACAAAGTACTTCACACAAGTTTCCATTCAAGTCCAGCCAGACAGCATTTTTAAACACCTGTTGTGTAATAGGTACACTGTGCTGAGCACTGGAAAATATAAAAATAACTAAGACCTGGACTCTACCCTTATGGAGCTCACAGACATGTAAGAAAGTAATTATAGCACAGCATAATAAATGCAAAGTACCACCGAGAACAGGACAGTTCGGCTGGGCGCTGAAGAATGAAGAGGCTGCATTCAAAGGATTTTCTGAAATTCCCCTTTTCACCTCATTCTCCAACCAGTGAGCTCATTAAAAGGGCAAATTAATCATGTTAATATTCTCTGAATCTAGTGAACCGCCCAGCACACAGTAGGCACTCAGAACATTTCTTGAATGGATAAGTCAGACTGCAGAGTCACACACTAGCAGAGTTTAAGAGTCAGTCCATGAAGCAGTCTTCTCCAGAACTGCTTGCCAAGTGAGCAGAATTCTCTGGAGTGCCTGCAAAATGATCAAGAATTCACAAGGAAGAAAAGAGAAGATGCTTGTCTCCTGGTACCACAAGGCCCTACTTGGTTGGCCTCATCCCCACTTCCTGCCCCACCACACACACACATGACCTCACCCTGATCTTTGCACCTGCTGTTCCCTTCACCTGGAAAGTCCTTCCCTCTGATAGCCCAGTGCTTCCCTCCTTCTCCTCTGACAGGGTTGGCTCTAATGTGTCACCCTGTGTAAAGATCTGACTCCCTTCCCTGCTTGGCTTTTCTCTTCGGCACTGACCATCATACACACTAAACATATGATCTCCCTTGTGTTGTGAGTGAGCGAGGGTGTAAGTGTGTCAGAAGGACTGAGTATGTGACGGACAGGAGGCTTCGAGGCTAGACCGCCTGGCCTGAGTCCTGTCTCCGCCAATTACTAACTTGTAACTTTGGACAAACTGCTTAAGCTTTCAAAACCTCAAAATCCCTATCTGTAGGATGGGGAAAATCACAGTATGTGCACCTCATGAGTTGTGAGGATTAAATGAAATTACGGATTTAGAAAGCTTGGAACAGCTTTCATTAGCACTCAGAACACCTTACTACTATTATTTTTAAGGCAAGAAACCTTGAGATACATTCTTTAAAAAGTGGTTTAATTACATATAAAGACAGAAACATCTTTAAGCAACATACTAAAGTTCGCTTTTGGAATACAGGTGATCATTTCTGGCTTTTAATAATTAACTTCTGCAAATCTGAATACATTTCTCATAATTTTGCTAGCTATGTCTCTCAAATACTTGCCTAGAAAAGGCCAAAATGATATAAAAGTAAATTGAAAAGATTTTAAATTCCCTTTAACACTATATAAACAAGAAACCAGTTTTCAAAAGCAACTGGGCAAGAAAGAAGAGAAACCTACAAAGGCAGGCGAGTCACTACAGGTCTGGGGTGTACTCCTGGTTTGCGAGGAATTTATTTCATTAACCCACAGTAAACCGAATTAAAACAAAGATTTTCCCTTTTGAAATGGTCTTTAGTTTTCTTCTGGAGAAAGAGAAACAACATCTTTCATGAGGCCTTTCTTCAGGTTCCTTATGATCACACAGGCCCCTGAACGTTCTTTTCTTCCAAATCCTAAAGCACTTAAGGACCTTTTCCACACCCCTTACAGATCCCTCTGTGTCGCTCTGTGGTTGCTGCAAGATTTGGCACCCCCACCCCTCGGGTAGTTTCAAAGGCCGGGAGTATATTCTGTTCTCTTTCCGTAACCCTGCCCAGCTCAGGCTGCTCACTGGCAGGGCACTTACATGTGTGCACGAAGAAAATGAAGGAACACACCCATTTACAATCTAAAACCTGCTAAGAACTGGCGTTACCGCTCAAAGAGGGTGGCAAGCAGTCTGCGAAGGTGCCTGAGTAGCTCTCGGAGTATTTCCTCGGCAGTTATTCACTCAGCTGCATTAATTTGCAATAAGCATGTAAAATCATTTACATTATGGTAAAGTGATACAGAACGTTAAGCCAACGGCCTTAACGCCACATTTTGTAAACCATTCAGCTGAGCAAAGAATTTAAACATCCTTTATTAAAATTAAAAATTCACTTTTCAAAACTCGTGGTCAGACTAATAGTGTTTCTTTAGACTAATAATGTGAAAGGGCAGAGCGTGGATCCCAGAGCCCTGTCACCTGGTCTGCATCTACCTCGGCCACTTCCTAGCTGCATAACCTGGACAAATTACATAACTTCTCTGTGAGGGCTTCCTCAACTGTAAAACGCGGAAAAGCCTCACAGAACTATTGTGAGGATTAAGTGAATTGACCAATGAAATGATAAAGACAGAGCCTGGAACCTGTAAACATTTAATAAGTGTGAGCTGTTATCACTGGTATTACAATTATTACTCGAAACAGTTTTCCTTGCTTACCTTATTTAATTGAGTGGTTAAAACACATACATACTCCAAAGAAGCAGAGATAGTTTGCATATGGTATGTTATAATCCCTTACAATCTGGTTTTATCTAAATTTCCAGATTTTTACTTTTTAGTTTCCAGTTTTAATGAGATACCACTGACACACATCACTGTATACATTTAAGCATAATAGTTTGACTTACATGTTTTGTGAAGTGATGACCACAGCAAGTTTAGGTAGCGTCCACCACCTCATATACACAAAACTGAAAAAAACTTTTTTTTTTCCTTGTAATGAGATTCACTCTTAGGATATACTCTCTTAATAACTTTTCTACGTATCACGCAGCCGTGTTAACTACAGTCACATGCTGTATATTCCAGTGCCTAGACTTTGACAAATGAAATGGAAAAGTTCCACTGGGTTTAATTATAATTCTCATACTCATTTTACAGCTTCAAGAAAAAGGCTATTTCAACCCCAGGTCTGGTTTTCTACTTAGTTCTCTGAAAAGATTTATTGAAAACCCCAAATTGGCTGGAACATTCCTGCTGGTTACCTTTCAGTAGAGTAACTATGTATGTGTACAGAGGATGTCCATTTGGTTTCAATTTTCTGAGACACAAACGCTTCATTGTACAGTAAATGGTAACACGCTGTCCATGATCCAAAGGCACATTGTTTTTTGCTTCTTGATTTTCTGTTCTACTTTTAACTCTGTGGTGATTAAGTTTCCTGTCCCCCACAACAAACGCCTCTCAATTTATTGTGAGCATGCAAACAAGTTAGCTGCTATTAATTTTTTAAAAACATAGCATAGCATAATCCAGTGAGTCCGCCAACCATTAAAATGAGAAAAAAAAAAAACTCAAGTGCAAATCCAGAAAATTTCTGGTTACACTATTTTTTTTTCCATTTATATATGGAAAACCAGGTTAAATATAATTCAGTTTTTAACTTGGATTGAAAACTCTGCGTGACTCAGAGCTTATTTACACAGGTTCATAGAAGCTCAATAAATTTCCTGTCTTCAGTAAGACTAAGCAGACCTACTTTTCTCTCTTTAAGGCACTGCATTCTGTAGCACACAGAGAAGGGACTTAAAAACTGTGTCACTCCTTGGTGGGATCGCCTACATAAAAGAATCCCATCTTTTAAAATACATCCTGGGCACTGGCCTCGTTTCATAAAAGGGCGCGCGCCTCAGGTTTTCTGGGATTTGAGCACCATGTGGTCCACAGAATCACACCAGTAGCAGCCACTACTCAGAAGATGAGGTGAGCTTCAAAATGCCCCTTAGAAAGCTAAGGGCTGCCAAAGCTGATGGGGCCACCCCCCCTCAAACCCTCACACTTCACAGAAGCCCAGGGAGGTTGAGCGACTTGCATAGGTAGCTCCCTGGCACCCCGGCTGCACTAGAAACCAGGGCTCCTCTCAACCAGCCAGCTCGCCAGTGGCCACGGCCCTGTGAGCCCCCAGGTCCCAGGAGCTGCGGACACGAAGCAGGAAGAGGCGCCTCATCCATCGGAAAGTCCCCAAGTGGCAGCATCAGTAAGAACCAGAGTTTTGATCTCACTTGTGCCTCCGCTCCCCAAACTGCGGCGACTTCCCAAATAAAGACTGCTGCTTCTCTCAACATCTTTAGCACCTCTCCTCTTCCTCCCAAAGGATGAACACTTCAAGCTGACAAATTCAGCTTTCCCACTCTGCTCCTCGGGGGACAGAAATGGGAAGGCGTGCAGATCCCTCCTCCTCCAGCCACACCTCTTCCTGGGCTTGCTCCTCGGGACCCTCAAGACCTGACGCAGGAGGCCTGACCCTAAATAAGTCACCCTTAAAACACATCTGCATGCTATGAGCTTCTCACCAGGGAGCTTCGTGATCGAAAATACTAAGGTGTAGACCAGTAAAGAGGTTCCCCTGGGATTTAGCTGGGTTTGTTAGTTTCTGCAAAATGTTCTCACATGTGTGGACACCTAACTCTTGAGGCACCTTTCCCACCAGACCATTCAATAGCAGTCACTATTTTTATAAGGGAACCTACTTCTAAATCTATCTGACATGCCTTTAATTTGCTCAGCCTTGTACCTGCTAACATGAGGGTGTTCCCTGCAGAGTGTTCTCAGTCATCGGAAACGGCCAGCAGGCGTTCCGTCTTAGTCCCTGTGAAATGGGCTGACCTTCCCATTTCCTGTCCTGATAATGTAACAGAGAGGAATCTGAACCTCTGCCAAACTTCAGAAGGTACTGAACAGCTACCCTGGAAGCTCTCGAATTTATAAACCTAATATGACTTCATTACTTCTAATACACAAACCAACATAAATAAAAGTTCCTATTAGAAAAGTTTAACTTTTTAGTCGCCCTTCTATTGCTGAAAATTCGTAATACATCTTTCAGTAAAATTCAAGAAAAAATTAGTCTTCATATGTGATGAGGGCACATTATGAAACTAGTGTATAACACCAGAATAATTAAGCACTTAATCATTGGTAAAACATTTATAAATGACATGACGTGTATATATACCAGATGTGTATTTATATGCACATGCTTCTGGCTAGACTTTAAATTGGTTTATGCACACATCTCTCTCCTCAATCAGCCTTTTCATGGTTCAAGGACAGGGCTCTGTCTCTGACTTCTTTGTCTATCTTCCCTCTGCAGGGTGCTGGCCCACAAAAGGCTAAATGCTTTAGTGACATAATGCATTAGTGTTCTGTCATCAAAATCTGTCATTCTGCTTCCTGATAGGACAAATTTTACATTCGAGTAATTCATAAGCTGCTCTAAAGCACAGCTGAATTATTTGATTCTTACCAGAACTGGACACCCGCCTGATCCTCTGGGGAGATACGGCTCGATCAGAGTTGAGATTTCTGTTGTCACTGCTCCGCCTCAAACAGGAAACAGAAGACCCCACTTTGGCTTTTGGACCAGGTGTTTTCCTCCAAATGGAGGCGCTGGGCTTGGCTATATTCCTCCCTGAGGTGGTGGCAGTTTTTGAAGCAGAACCCTGTGGGAAAAATAGTTCAGATTTCAGTCCAGATCACACCTTCCCCACACCGCTTCCTGGTGGTGTCAGATATGTGAAAGAAACAACGTCTGTCTAAGCAGATACACCACATTGAGATTTAATGCTCATTTTCACGATGAAGACATTTAAACTCTTCATAGTTTACTCTTCGATTCATCAAGATCTGCCTTTTTGTCCCCATCAGGGAACCTGTTCCAAAAATTAAACTCAAGCTACGGCTCTCAGCCCTTTTCCTGGAGGTCCTCTCTGTGGCCTCCAGAGCCGATGCCTCCATCTTTCTTTGGTGTCTCCATCAGAGCTCTGTCCTGGTATTCCTTCCATCTGTCTGGTTATTCCTTCTCTAGATCCCATTCTTCTGTACTTTTAAATGCTGGTTATCGCAAGGGCTCTGTTCTCTTTCCTCACCACATACTCTCCCTAGATGGTCTTGCCCACTGTTTCAACCGCCACCCATACACTCTTGTATCCAAAGTCCTCATGTGCAAACCACCACTCTCTCAGGTTTCCTATATATTTAGTGTCTTCCTTCATCTGCCCACAAAGCATCCTTCAGGCACCTCTACCCACAATGTCGACAACAATCATATTATTGCTGTTTTTACTGACAAAGATATAGCCCTTACAGGATGAACAATACCACTCTGAGTTCGAAATGCACCTATCAACTCATTTAATCCTAATAACCCTACAAGGTTGATACTGTCATCGTATTTCATTTCACAGCAGGAGAACGCAAAGCAGTGTCTAAAATCAAACTACTTTTACCCATCCATCTCAAAATTTACCTCTTCTCACATTCACCACCACATGCCCGGGCACCCACCTTACACAATGAAAGCTTCCTTTCTCACCTCCCAAACCCCTCCTGCTAGCATCCCCTCCCTTCTCCCTCCGCCTCAGCACAGGGGCATCGTTCCCCAGGTGCCTGGAACCATGTCCTGGTCTCACAGCCCCCGGTCCATCAGCCACTCCACTGCTAAGGCAACCTCTCCAATGTCCACACTGGGCTCGGAGGCGTCCCTGTGTCTCCCAGATGTCGACTCTCCTGAACAAGGCACACCGAGCCCTTTTGGATGTGGCAGCCCTGCCACCCTCTTGTTCCTTACTGTCCGTGCTTCCGCACTCCCAGCTCCTGTCACACTCACTACCCGGAGTCCTCTAAATGAAAATATCTTCTCATGTTTCTCCCTCTTGTACGTATTATTCCTTCCACCCAACACCCTTCCAATTCACAGCTGATCCTGAAGCTTCAGCTAATGAGTAACATGGCATCTCCCCGAGAAGCACCCCCTGACAAGGCTCCCCATGGGCACCGCCCTACTCTGATCGGGGCAGAGCAGTCTACACACGCTCTAACCTGGTGTTCAACAGGCCCCTTTTGCTGACCTTCTAACATGACCCCCCGCACTAGGCACTGGGTGTGGCCAGGGGCTGGGTCTGTCTATCCCAACAATCACCATCACACAGAGCACACAGTAGGCACCCAATAAATGTTCCCACTCTAGATGTAGCAAATGAGAGCCTGAGCCTTTCTCAAAGAACAAATTTCAACACGGTAAGCTATAATTTGTATTCTCCTGTTACATAAAGACAAACTGATCCTGCTGGAGACTAAGTAACTTGTCTGAGGTCACTCTGCCAGTGAATGGATGGAGCTACAATGTGAAACCACATCAAACTCCAACAGCCCGGCTCTTAACCTCTATGCTACACGCTCCCCACGAGCACCCTCATTTCTCAGCTCAGTAAGTCGTAAGTGGGTAACTTCCAGCAGAGATACATAAAGCCCCGTGCCGAACAGTTGCATTCATACATGAGGTGATTTAAAAACTTACATAGGGCAATATCCTAAGAGAACACTGAAAACAACGCAAAATTGGCCAAGAAAAGCAGGTGACTGTACACAAACTAACACAGTTTAGGGGTTTTTTTTCCACCATAAAACTGGCCAAAGTAATCTCCCAGAGAAAATCTTTTAAGAAGTAAACTAAGCTTTTAACCAACTAACAAAGTGAATCTTCAACAAATCAGACTTGCTCTGCCTTTCAGAGCCAACATTCCACAAAACTTTGAAACTCTGCAGCCTAAGGAGCAGAAAGGGCCAGGATTCAAGTCAGGGAACCTGAGTCTGAATCTCAACTTTACAGCCGACTAGCTGTGTGTTTTAAGTAACCTCTGTGAAGTTTTAAACTACAATGACAATGTAAAAACACTCGAACATTTCTGGGAAAATTAAATGACATAATAAACAGAAGACAGCTGAGCAAAGTGTTTGGCCCAGAGCAGGCAGCAAAAAAAAAAAAAAAATTGATTTCCTTTTATAGAATTGACCATCCCCTTCACCTAACACACTATCACCAGTACAAACCTCTGTAATGGGCAGCTACACTCAACCTGCATCAAATTAAAATCGAATTATTCCTTCTCCCACAGGAGACCCTTTCTGCAGTTTCAGATAAACCCTGACCAACCTGCTGTGAGGTGGTGTACAACCTAAGGATTCAATCAACTCAAGGCCTAATACAGGTCAAGACGAACAGAGCACGCTGCAAACACAGTCCTGCAGCGGCATCTCATCCCAGACCCAGGGCACATTCAGAGGCGTCGGGTACTGCTGAAGTGACCAAGAAACCCAGGGGTCTGCGCGAAACACGCAGCAAATGCTCACTCACACCACCCTCCACAATAAGCACAAAGCCTGTGGCCTGTGATGGTTTGCCCTGCCCCTCGCCCATTACACAGGGAGACGTGGAAGAGGTGAATGGTGAGATTAGAGGGGACTGCACAGAAAACATCATCATGGGGAAAAGATGGGTTTAAAATACCAATCAATAAATAAAAGTGTCAGTGCTGAGAATGTGGAAATCCTAACTGCAAGGGTCCTAAGATGAAAAGTGCTTCCTCTCGGAGGGGTGGGTGCAGCTCAGTGGTAAAGTACATGCATAGCGTGCATGAGGTCCTGGGTTCGATCCCCAGCATCTCTGTTAAAATAAATAAACCTAATTGCCCCCTCCTCCAAAAAAATAATAAAATGAAAAAAAAAAAGGATCATGTCACTTTCTTTAAAAATCTTTTTTAAAAAGTGCTTCCTCTCCAAGATATACTGGGTTCCATTTCAACATAATTCTGTCACTTCACTTCAATATCACATCATGAGCCTTTGAAAAACAGGCCTTCACTCTGTGCACAGAAAATAGAAAGCTAAGACTTACTCAATGTATACATCAGAAAAGCTTATAATTTCAGAATTACATAACCACTTTATATTCAAGACAACTCTTAAAGAAACTTCATGCTAGTTTTTCTGGCAGTTGGAGATCAATACACAATAAAAGTCTCCCATAAGTCAAGGAGAAATAAATGTATTGTTTTCATGGATAATTATCTATAAACACCCAACTAAGAATGTTGCTTAGAATTACCAGAGGTTATAATTTAATTTAGCAAAATATCTAATTAAAAATTATATGAAAAGAACTTCCTAAGTTTGACTTCGAAAGAACTTAAAAATAAAAATCTGAGTTTTGAAATAAAGGGCAGCCTCAGTAGTTCAGATATCCCTGTGGGGTACCATTCTTCCTAAAAAGGAGATTTATTACAAAAGTCAAAGCATCTTGAAACTGATCTAGCTCAAGAACTATCTCCTTAAAGGACCTAACAATTCCCTATGCAGCCTGAAAGCACCTAAAAGAGCCCTGTAACACGTCACCAAACTCCAGATTTCCTTCCTCTCAGACCTGAGCCCTCCGCACAGAACACTCACAGCTGCCTTCCGACCCAGGCACCTACCTCCACTCTTGGCCCAGAGGACAGAAGCTCCAGGAGAGCCTATGAGAGGCTGAAAATGCATGTAAGTCTCCACTGCCCAAAACAGGGCTGGGGACGAACACACGGAGCCCAGGAGTAGCCTGCCAGATGTTTCTAAAACTCAACGCTCTTATCAAAAATGTATGCATGTTTCAAGAAAAACAATCTCTGAACTGCACATGAATTCTTGCTGAAATGGAATCCCCCAATATCTGACAGATGATGTAGAGAACACGCTGCTTTTTGTATATATATGAAGAGAATGGGTTTTGTTTATTTTAGTACCAGGAATCAGTACGTCAGGGCTCCGAGAGAACTTACACATCCGCTAGTCCAATCTTTCACGTCTAGGTCTCAAAAGGTCACTTGCCCAAGGTCACACTAGCCGATCAGAGGCAGAACCCAGAACACTCCTGTTCACAGGAGAGGGCTCCACGTTTCCCAGCAGCTTCCTCAACGAGACACTAGGAGTTATTTTTAGGTTAATACTGTTTACCAGCACTCCCTAGCAATTTTTTAAATGTGGTCCAACACATTCAAGTTCATAAACAACAGGGTTTTCTCCCATAGAAATAAAACATAATAAGGTATTTAACTTCAAATAACTAATTACACTAAAATATTAACTCGTTCTTTTAGCTTACTAGTAAAAGCAACATTGCTACTCAGTATTGCTACTCAGTACAAAGGATTTTTTTTTCCAATATGCAGGTTTCCTATATTGTAACCAATGAACATTCTAAAATGTACTGGCTGACAAGACAAAGAACTACTGAATAACATATCACTACCTGAAGGCAGATCTGCACAGCAAGTTCAGCAATATTACTATTATTGGATCACCACTTGCTAATACGTCTCTCCATTTCCACCACCACTCCCTGAAGCAGGCAACAATTTCACTTACCAAAAACAGAGAACTGTAGTCAAAGGTCTCATTCATAATCTCCTTTTTCAGCTCTTGTTTGCCAGCCGGTGTCCCATTTTCTTTTTCACCCTTCTTTTCAGGGCTAATTCTCTCAATGTTGGAAGGACAGGTCATTTCCAAACATTCTGTATTTTCCATTTTAGCAGGGAGTTCACCTTGGATCTTCTGAAAAAACTCAGCCACGGACCCAGTCTCACATGCCGAATTAGACGAACTCGCTTTGTCAACATCTTCCTGATTTGATTTCATGGCAGAGGTTGTTCTTGGAACCTTGTGTGAAGCATTTTTAGAATGAGTTGTAACATGCACAGCCTGGCTCGTGACGAGTTTATTAAAGTGCTGCTTATGTGTTTTGTTAATTAGGATTTCTGCTTTTGTGTCGGCATTCAACTCAGATGTTGGTGTTTTGTTCAAAGTTGTCAACTGTCTTGTGGAGGCTGCTGCCAGGGGTGGTGAGGCGCTGGTTAACTGAGGTCTGGGTGCAGCCTTCGACAGAGCAGGGTCCTTGGACGGCAACACTGGTCTGGAGATCACTTTTGCTTTGACATTCTTGAAGTTTGGTCTTGGGTAACTTATAATTTCACTTTTTCTAACTCTGCTACCTAGAGGGGTATTCATTTTGGTTGTTGACTTTCCTAGATTGGGTTTAGACATGTTCATAGATGTCCCTTTCAAGTTCGATAAATTTCTAAGTTCTTGATGACTCTTCTGCGCTTTACTACATTTCTCTGTCGCTTCAATAGGTGAAATAGAAAAGGTGGCATTTGTGGGCTCCAGGATTGGCGTGGACATGCAAGCTACGCTGTTTGTACTAAAGATCATGTCATCTGCATCCCAAGTCAGGTCAAGTGATGAAGCCATCTTTTGTCCTGGCGGGCTATTCACTATCAATTCAATGGTACGATTTTGGGTTCCCAAATCCTTTTCATTGGAGGCAACTGATGTGTCTTTAGCCACAGTGACTTGATGTTCAGGGTCCAGCACTTGGGTTTTACTGTTATCAAAAGCTGGCACCAGTAAAGGGCATTCATCATCTATAAGACAAATGGACACTGTTTCTCTGAGATTTTGGCCCATTTCCTTTTGCCCACATGAGCTCTGTGAATGTGTCTCACTATTTGGTTCATCTTTAGATGAACAAAAGAACTCTTGTAATACAGACCCATTGGGAACATCCATGCCATCAGAAACTGGTGTCAGAGCTTGTACGTCCTTTTCTCTGACCAGTCTTTGCTGTGCCCCATCTGGGTACTCACTGGTGACCTTTCCCGAAGAACAGTGACACTGATTTCCAACATCTGGAACAACAGCATCAGTTTGCATCAGCACATCCAAAAATGCTGTGTCGGTTGTGTCTTGGGGCTCTGATGCTGCAGCTTGAGGGTTTTCAAAGCTGTCTCTGTCATCACTCATTTCTCTCTCATGGGAAGATGTAAGAATGGAGCAGGATAAAGACGTCCTTCCACCTCTCATGCCGGTTGGTTGCAGGCTTACAGTGGTCTGCAAAGACTGACACTCTCCGACGGTGTGATGCGTTATAAAGGTACAGTTAACGTTATCCACCTTCATGTCAAATGTTTGGTTTAGCTCCAAGGCAGTAGGGCTGTCTGTATATTTCAAATCATCATCGATAGGTTTCCACACAAAAGGTAGAGATGTCTCAACATCCTGGTCCTGAAATGATTCTAGGGAATGACCACTGTTATGCAAATACTTGGGTTCCTCTGTATTTACAACATGTGCAAAAGACTGACATGTGGAATCCTTATGCATGTCGAACACCTCCTTTCTAATGAGATCACTTGAAGACTTTTGGTGATCAAGTACTTCAACACACTGAGGGTTTAAAGAAATATTTTCACCAATGTCCACAGCAGAGTTGGTTTCATAATCAACCACCATGTCATCTGGCTTGGCAGAATTCCAACTCACATTAGTGGCTGAAGAGTTTTGTGTAGGTGGTGATTTTTGGTTATATGCATTTGTGTTTCCATCTTTTTCACTGATAAATAAGGACTGCAGATCATCTTCTGTCTTGTCATCTGAATTATCATCATTCATCCTGAATATTAACTTTAAACCTCTGCCATTGTATTTCTTCTCTGAATCCTTTCAAATGAGAGGGAGGGAAAATTTGTCCATCTCCTAAATTTTTTAGTACAGTTGAAAGTTCCTCAGTCTAAGAGGCTTTGAAATTGAAATGATTTGTTGTTCCCTGGAAGAAATAAAATGTTTTGCTCAAGTAAATACTAGAAAAATTAACAAGTCATCACTTAATCAACTTCAACCGCTTTATTTTTACATTTAGAACCTACAACTATGGATACGGATAATTAAGATATTAGCTAAAGAATCATCCTCTTTTTAAACGTACTTTTTCATTTGACGGAATGGGCAGAATGGAAGACAGAGACACTGCTAAAACTGCCCCCTCCCATCTGAGATGCCTCCTCCCTTACTTGCCAGAAGATGGAAGGAGGCTAAATCTGCCAGAAGCCGTCCCTTCTTTTTAGTTGACAGAGAGAACACTGGTCCTAATTTGCCTAGGACAGCCCCAGTTTATGCCTGCTGTCCCAGCATAATTAGAAATAATGCCCTTTTCTTCTTCAGAAGGGTCCCCTATTGTATCCGTGAGAGTGAGTACCAGACACATGGAGGGCAGGCACAGCAAATGAGCTAAAGATCAATGAAGATTTAGGGCACTAGCATTTTCCTTTCCTGTTTCCACCCACTATCTCAAACATACTTCATTTCAAAGGTGTTGATTCTTAAAGTGCTACTCTGTTGGAAGTTCCTAAAAAAAGTTAAACAGAGTTACTATATGACACAGCAATTCTACTCTCAGGTATCTACTCAAGAGAAATGAAAACATACATCTAAACAAAAACATGTACACAAATGTACATGATCCTTACTAGAAGCATTATTCATAAAAGTCCAAAAATAGAAGCAACCCCAATGTCCATTAACTGGTAAATAGGAAAATGTTGTATACCCATACCACAGAATATATTTTTCAGCAAGACAAAGGAACTGAGTATTGATACATGCTACAATGTGGATACAATGTTACAACTTAAAAATATTATAGATACAAGAATACTGTAAGCAAAAGTAAAAAATACATAAGTAAAAAGCCAGTCACAAAAAGACTACATATTATGTGATACTATTTACATTAAATGTCCAGAATACGTCAATCAACAGAGACAGAAAGGAGATGAGTGGCTCTCTGTGGCTGAGAAGGGGCAGGAGGGAAGGGAATGAGGAATGACTGCTAACTGGAATGTGTTTGTTTTGAGGGTAATGAAAATGCTCTGAAAATTATGGTGATTGCTGCACAATGCTCTAAATATACTGAAACTACTCAACTGCACACTTCAAGAAAAGTCATTGAAAACAACCCATGAAAGCTTTCAAATCCAAGGATTTTTGCAAATAACTAAATTTTATTATGCTTTTATAGTTAAATTGGAGTGCTTTAACAAAAAAGAAGACATATCCACAATATTTAAACTACAAATTTAGTTCTAAAGTCAAAATCAGAGCAGCTGAACAAAAATCATCAGCATGTGTTATTGATATATATATTGATATATTCATAAATCTCTACCTCCTATTAAAACCATCCAAGGTAACTAAATAGTTTTACCCCTAAGTGTCATCATAACTACTTACTTTCACAATTCGGGGTTAAATTCTTTAATTAGCTGCTGCTGACAAATTAGCTACTTTTCACAAAATCACCCTCCTGAAGCACTGAGTTTAGTAGAGGACATCCCGCACCCGGGAACCAAGTACAAGCATACCTGGTTGTTGGTGTCCTAAGAGCATAACAATCTCCAGTGAAGCCAGTTAAATAGGAAACAAAATCTAGAATTGGTTTAATGAATTTAAAAATGAAGGCTATGGGAGTTCCACAACAAAGCTGAACTTTCAACTGGGCCTCTTCTGAAAAAAAAAAAAATGCAGATTGGTTCAGTAGGTCAGGGGAGAGCCTTAAGATTTCAGCATTTCTATCCATCTCCCTGGTGATGCGGAAGCTTTTGGCCCATGGTCCATCCTTGGAGTGGCAAGGATGCAGCAGAGCACTGAGAAAGCACTGCCCATCTAGCCAACCAGATCAATCCAGTAACCGGACTGTCAGAGCCAGTTATTCTCACGCCCAGCTTCATAATTTGTTACTCAACTGGGAACAGACTTTCCTCACTTTTGAACCCTTATTAATTTAAGCTCTTGCTCTTTCCTCTCAGACAGCTAATACCACCTCTATAGAAAGTAACTGGAAATTTGTTTATAGTCATGGAGAATGTTGCTTCTAAATCCCACTCAAGTTTACTCCTCCCATGTGGAGAGAGTTCAGTTAGTGTAATATTTCTGCCATTTTCTGTCCTTTTACTCATTCCATCCAGAAGCAAGAAAGTGATTTAAGTGGATTCTGAGTATTTAGGAAGAACTAGTTGGGCAAGGACTAAGGTGAAGCGAGGGTGGCATTTGCCCCGGGCACTATATTTCAGACAGACTCAGTAACAGTGCCCCGAGGAGCCCACTGGGGCCTGAGGCAAGGGGAAAGTCAGTAATACTGACCCTGTCTTTATTGTGAATGTTTCATATTTCGTTCAATGTGGATTTTTTTAAACATTTCTGATTTTTAAAAATAGTGCATTAAATATTATTTATCTTGATCACTGAAGGTTTTCCAGTCTCACTCGCTTCAGCCTAGTCCCAGCCCTGCTGTCCTCAAAGAACATGAGCTCTACTCTGTTCCCCCGAAGGAACAGACACTGTCCCTGCAGCAGAGAGGGGTGGAGAGGGGGAGGGGGGCGGGGGTGAGGCCCACCCTGCTTCTACACTGTAGTAACCGGTGGGTAAGTGTCTCTCAAACGCAGTTCTGTCCGTCAAACTCACTTTCTTCTGTAACCCATCTATCATTATAGATGAAATTCTATAATTATAGAGTTGGCAATTATAATTCATCTATAATAATCTATCCACCTTACTCTGTGTCTTATTTCTCAAATGACTGATAATCAGATAGAGGAGAAAGGCAAGAATAATGCCCAAGAGTCAACAGGCAATCCTGACCACGTGCTGGCCACACTCTGGACAGAGTCCTGGAGCCACAGCCCCTGGGAGCCAGGCATTTACCCTCAGTTGCTGGATCCAGGGAGACCCAAAAGAGTCCCCAGGAGAGGCTGCAGTGCCTGTGGCCACCCAAGGAAGCACCTGGGGCTATGGGCCATGGCTTTTCACAAACTACTGCAGGAGAACGTCTGTACTTTAACCACCAGCTTGGCCGCTCTGAACAGCAGTCTGGAAAAGGAGGTATTATTTTCTGGGCCTCTCAAAACTGGAAATATGTTACCCTAGGCAACAAGCCATGTGGAATAAACAAAGGGTAAAGTGTGCAGGAGCAAGACACACAGTGGGCAACTGGGGCTTCTGCCATGGCTAAGGAGGCAGCACTGAGGTTCAAAGCATCGGTCAGTGGGTTGATCACATTGGTGGTTTGTGGCCTCTATCCTGTAATCCAGCTCCCTTTTTCAGCTGGGATGTTGGTTTTACATGACACAGACCGGGCAAGAGGCTTTAAGCCTGAGACTATAGCTTCTTTTGACCTGAGTAAGGAACTCCATCTCAAGGCAGCTGCACCCTTGGGTGAGCGGCTGTTTCCACGGAAGGAGGGCTGCACAGGTCTGCAGCCTGAAGAAGACAGGCCTGGGCCGCACATCTGACACAAAGCCACCTGGGCCTGGCACTCCTGGTCCTCACCATCCTCCCTATTGATTCTCAAATAAATTATCACATGATAAAGTTATCCTACAGTATAAATCATGCTAGCATTAGTTTACTTTTGAGCAAAATAAAAAGCCTAATTAATTGTGACTTTAGAGGCATTTTAAGAATAGTTGACACTGGGTGTCCACTTAGTGAATCTCTGTCAGTAAGTTCAGGTTTTGCACAGCTGTGAAAACCATAAGACCAGAAGTACATTCTATTAGCAAAAACAGATCTTATTAGTATCAGTGCAATTTTAAGGACAAGATCAGAAACTTGGCAACTGATGAGTAATTCAATGTCTGCAGAGTACCACGTGCAAGTACACCCAGTACACAAGTAACCACCAACCTTGATTAGATTCTGAAGAAAAGGGAAAATGTATCAATCCCACCCATCCCAAAGGCCACATACTAGTCCCATCCCTTCACTGGGTCTCTTCCTACTGCTGTAGTCTTTCCTGGGCTCCTGTGCCTCCAAATGTCTATAATTATTAATCTTATAGCAGCCACTAGTAGATGCTTACTGATTACTCATCCCATTCTTCTTCCCTGCTAGCAGAAATCTGAGTTTGTACAGGTGTCCACCTTGTCCCGTGTAACTTAGGGAAAGATGCCATCCTAGCTCAGGAGTAAATGCTGACTGGTCTAAGCCAGTTGTGGAGGTCCTGATTTTCCATGGAGTCTACAAAAATCAGTAGATGACCTGAGTCTTTGAGATTTATTGTGTTTGCATTACTATATATAAAACAGATAAGTAACAAAGACCTACTGTATGGCACAGGGAACTGTATTCAATTTCCTGTAATAATGTATAGCGGAAGAGAATCTCAAAAGAAAAAATACTTATGAATAGCTGAATTGCTTAACTGTATACTTGAAACTAACCTGGTAAATCAACTACACTTCAATAAAAAATTTTTTAAAGTTAAAGAAAAAAGATTGTGTCTGTATGGTAACTAGACGTACTGAGGTGATCATCTTGAAATGAACAGAAAAACTGAATTGCTATGTTGTGTATTAGGAACTAACATAGCGTTGTAGGTCAAATATACTTCAAAAACAAACACATTCTTAGAAAAGAAATCAGATACGTGGTCACGTAGACACGAGGGTGGGCGTGGGGAGGATGGAGGTTGGATGACTGGATGAAGGTGGTCAAAAGGTACAAACTTTCAGTTATAAGATAAAGAAGTACTAGGGATGTACAGTATGATAAACATAATTAATGCTGCAGTATGTAACACATGAAAGCTGCTGGGATTTACTCTCACTATGTTGAACATCTTGAACTTATACAATGCTGCATGTCAACCATAACTCAGTAAAAGAAAAAATTAAATAAGTAAGATTCATTGTATTTGCAAGAATGTGTTTTAGCATCTCAGTTTAGAATTTCAATGGGTATAAATTTAACAATAACGGAAATCAAAAGAACAGACTCCTACTTAGGCTCAAAGTTTCAATAAAGTCTTTTTATTTGAAACTCACACACAGCTATGAAAGATTCAAATGTCAAATTTAACCCTATGGATGATGCTAGTTTAGGGAAAGCAATGGACACGCACTGTCACACAGAAGTGACACAGAGAGTTGTGACAAAAATGCCAATGAACAGAACAGCCCTGCCAAGAATGTTTCATTCTGGAACTAAAAATGGACAGGAATACTTTTCCCTAGTCTCCCTAAAACACAAAGGTCACCCTTGCACATAAAGACTTACAACTTCAGTACAGCATGCTTACTCTTTTCCTCATTTGAGATCACTATCATCAATTTTTTAAAATATTTGTTCACTTGCATAGAAAAAAAATAAGAACAAGAAACACACCAGAACATCAATACTACGTGACACTTTAATCACAAACCTCAGTATCTGAAGGCAGAAACGACTCACTAGAGTACAGGGAGGTCAAACAAGGTTGCGGAGAACACAGCACACGGTGCAAGGCAGGGCGGGCAGCAGAACCCCAGAATGACCCAGGTATTAGACACGCAAACAGCAGAAGGTGGAGAGAGGGGGGCCTCGAGGCAGGGAGACCGCCTGTAATTCCCTGTAAGTACCCACTGAATACCTCCTCCCTCCAGGTACCTACCAACACCCTGCACATTTAGACAACTACCCCTAGACTCAGGAAACAGCTATATAATCTCAGAAGAAATTGGTGAAATGCTCCAAATTTACAGTTACCAGGCCACCGCAAGAAGGCTGAGGGCGAGGCTTGGGGGTGCAAACAGGGAAATTTAGTGGAATTCTACATACTGGGTGGTGGGACTCCCTGTGCTTGGCCTCATGATAAGCTGATAATCACCAGGCTTATAGGCCCCAGGCAAACCATGAGAGGACTGCTCTTTGCAGAAACTAAATGAAGTCCAGAGCCAAGACCTATAAGCCCTGACAGTAGGGTTCTCACATAGCCCTGCTGCCCACTGGCTGGTAGATCCTGCCCCCAACACAGAGCTTCCTTAGCTTTTCAGATGCTCAGCCTTAAACGGGAAGCCAAGCATCAACCCAGTATTTGGGGACATTCTCTGACATAAAAGAGAAAAGGAAAACAAAGAAGAAAAAAAAAATTCTCAGAGGAAATCGAGGAAATGCAGACAAAAGAAAAATTAGAAAATCTATAATAGCCTGAAAGAAATTTCATATTCATGCAAAAATGTGCTATTTTTAAAAAAACAAGCAAAAAATAAGAATGTTCACAAATTAGTGTGAAGGCCATAATTAAATTTTTTAGAAGATTAAAGTTTAAGAAACTAGCTCAGTAATTTAAAGCAAAAGACACACATACACAAAGAAGAAGTGAAAAAGAAGAATTTTCTTTTTTAATTAAGGATTCATCCAGGTGATCCAGCATTCAACTCATACAGTTATCAGAAAAAAATTTCTGGTAAAAAACAGTCGAAGAAATAATATGAAACCTTCCTAGAGCTGACAGACAAGACTCTAGACTGAAGCGGTGCACTGATTGTTCTACACAACAAATGAAGAAGATCTGACCCTTGTATGTCACTGCGAGGTTTAGAATATAGCTAGATTACAGTGATGAACAGCACCCAACATGCAAAGAGCTGTGCTGAGAGCTTTCCATGACTTCTCATATAACCCACAAACGGCCATTCAGAGGTACAAAGTATTATCATCCTCATTTTACACATGAGGAAACTGAGGCACATAGAGTGAAATACTCTGCCAGTTGCGTAGCTAGAAGGCAGAAACGCTAAGATGTCTGGTTTGAGGCCCATCTTTTAACGACTGTGCTAAAAAAAAAAAACCAGAGGCCAAAAAAAAAAAAAAAAGGACTTACAAAAGACCAGCCATCAGGACGACAGGCTTTATTAATACTCAAAGCTAGAAGACAATGAAGCAAATCTCTGCGAGAAAAGTATTTCAAACTCAAATTCCAATCCTGCCAAACCATGAATCGAACATGAGTGCAGATAAAGGCGTTCTTAGCACGGAAAGCCGCCAACTCGCTGCTCCTACTTGCTCTCCTGGGCATCTACAAGAGGAGGAAAGCCACCAACATGAGGAATTAAACCAAGCAGGAGTATCATCTCAGAGACGGAGGCTCCAAGAGGAAGGAATCCCCGGGGACGCCTGGGTGAGGCTGAGCCCCTCACAGCAGCAGGAAGCAGGAGGTCCGACAAGGACGACTCTGGGGAAAACACAGAACTAGTCAACGCTGGAAAGTCTCAGCCAACTGAAAACCTGAACTGAGAGAAATCCGAGAGTGCTTTTGAAGGATGTGAGCTGTTTCTGCCAGGTATTTTTTTTTAAATAAACAGAAAAAAATAGTTGTTCAATAAAGAAACATCATAATATGCCACTTGGATCACAGAGGTATTCACGTAGTCATATTTCGATTTAAAACATGGAACTAAATAAACAGTGAAGAGAAAAGACACATGACCGCCTCTTAGCACAGAGTGGGCTGCTCTCTTCTATAACCATTTTGGCACTACTTAACTTAAACTCTGAGCTATGATAAAAAGGAAGGAATTATGGAAAAGGATTATTTTGAACCTTGACTATCTATGTTGTTTTCTCTTTCCATTAAGAATGTCTTACCAAATGAGGCTGCTATCTTAGTTGCTTTTAAAACCCTCAACGGCTTAGCTCTTCTTGGGTTGGGCCTTGGGAGAAGACCATGAGACTACAGACAGGGCTCCATGAAGAAACAAACTTGAGCTGTTCCTGAACCCAAAACTAGTGACTTTTTCAGCTGCTGCTCCATCCATCCTATTTGTCCTGCTTGGCTACTGGGCCCGGCTCACTTAAGCCAGTATTCATGCTTCAACATTTTCCTGCTAACTCTGGCCACTTTGAAGGATGCCTATGGACCATCAAGGTCAAATATCAAATTCTGCTGTTAAGTATATGTCAACAAGAGGCCTTCTTGTAAAACATGTCATCATATCAGAAACATTAAAAAGTGAAAGCATGTATCTTAGAAATGATGAAATAACGTAATTTATCAAGGCAAAGCTCAGGACTTCAAAGTCACTGACTCTCAGGGTTACAAGAAACCTCAGAAGTGATCTATGGAACCTTAACACTAATCCAACATTTAAATCCTCTTAGACTATAATCAACTAAATCTCCAGCCCTCCAGAGAATGGCACCACATCTTAGGCAGTTCCTACTACCCCTGTCTAGACACACTCTGTCCAGAGCGCCTTACCAGAGGAAAGATGGGTGTACAACAGAGGTAATGAACAGCCCACAATGGAGAGATTCACCTGCCTGGGGAAGTCAGGGGAAATTTCACACAGAAATGGAAAGAGAGGCAATGCAGCCAGAAGGGACCCCACTAGCTCTGAAGCGTGAAGGGACTGCGATGACTGGGAGGTGCTGAAATGACTGGGAAGGGTAGGAAGCTCAGAGTGGCCGAGGGAGGGTAAAGGGCAGCCGTCGGGTTCGCTCTAGAGTCTGGATTCTATTCTGGGAACTGCGGGAGTCTGCCAAAGCTGTCAAGATGGATACTAACACTTTGGCTTAGCTGAAGGGTGGAAGACGTCCCAGTGAGGAAAGACCGACGGCAGGAAATTATTGGGATGGATCTGAACTAACACAACAGTGTTGAGATGGAAAGGAGACGAAAAGCCAGGTGGAGCTTTAAAAGGTTCACCTCTGTGTTTTCTGCAGAGAGCTTGGCACATAGTAACTGCCCAATGCATGACCATTGAAATAAACATTATTTTAAAAGACTACTTCATTTATATTCATATTTTAAGATGGAAGCTACAGCCAATAGGATAGAAAATCTGCACAAATAATTACATACTAAGTAGGAGTTTTAAAATATCCTTTTTCTTCAAACTAATACATGAGTTTAGGGTATGAATTCTGGGCATACTAAGTGCTAAAAGGTTTTTAAACCATTCCAAGCAACAAAGAAAAGGGAGATTCAAAAAATGAATAAGAAATCTAGGTTAAAATGAATTACGTATTAAGCACAGAGACATACTGTTTAACCACCAAAGAAAAGGAATTCACTTCTTCATTTAGAGTTTTTAAGTGAAAAAATTACTCAACAATAAACGCTATCAGAGCAACCTTGTTTATGCCACGATAAAACAAAACGAGCTCAACAAAAACATATCACCCTCTTCCCCGACCCATGCCCAAAACCGTGTGAGGTTTGTATTTAAGATATCTCTAAGACTCTACATTTCACTGGAGTACGTTTATAGGAATAATCGAGTATTTCCAAGTGTCCTAAAAAGGCCTTACAAAAAACCCCCCAGTTACAAGACCATCAGCAGGTAACCGGGAGTAGCACTGGACAGATGGCAACTGAAGTACTCAAAGCTGGTATAAAACACACCGCAAAAATAAAAGGAGCATCCAAAGGAAAATAACCATTTTTTTGCACTCATAAATAAAGATAAAATAATTTACGGAGACTCTGTTTAAACCTCATAGTTAAATAATTTTAAACCTATGGTCACATCTTAATGAGAAGTGACAGTTGAAAAATCATTCCATTACTAACACAATACAGTTGGCCTTTTCTGTTCATGAGTTCTAAATCCATGGATGCAATCAACAGTAGATAAAAAACACTGGGGGAAATAAATTCCAGAAAGTTCCAAAAAAGCAAAACTTGAATGTGTTGCACACCAGCAACTTTTTACATAGCATTAACATTCTATTTACAACTATTTACATACCACTTACTCTGTATTAGGTATTATACATAATCTAGATTTTTTTTAAATTATTTCTTTAATGGAGGTACTAGGGATTGAACCCAGGATCTCCTGCATGCTAAGCATGTGCTCTACCACTGAGCTATACCCACCCCCCGTATTATACATAATCTAGAGATGATTTAAAGTATATGGGAGGATGTGCATAGGTTATATCCAAATACTACACCATTTTATATAAGTAATTTGAGCATCCACAGATTTTGGTATCTACAGGGGTACTGGAACTAGTCACCTCAGATACGGAGGGACCAATGCAAGTCAGTCATTTTTAGATAATTCACACTTGCAATTAAAAGCCTTTCAGGGGAGCAGAGAAAGTGAGGCTCTGGCTGACTGGGACAAGGACGGCACCACTGAAGAGGAATCTGCTAGAAGATTCAACACAAAGCCCATTAATGACCTACTGAGGTTCAAGAATTCTGACCTTTGGACTTTATTCCAAAAAATGCACTTTTACTCCAAGATTTTCTGACTTAAGAATT
The DNA here is from genome assembly GCF_048564905.1 of Vicugna pacos. Taxonomy (NCBI): domain Eukaryota; kingdom Metazoa; phylum Chordata; class Mammalia; order Artiodactyla; family Camelidae; genus Vicugna; species Vicugna pacos. The sequence goes on from NC_133012.1 coordinate 15,815,002, forward strand.
TCCAAAAGCCTCAAAACCAGCATGTGGAAGACCCCACACACTCACAAGCTCTTAAACCGCATTCCTGAAAGCTTAGAAAGGAATTCTACCAAGCGAAATGTTTTTAACACTTTCCTTTTACAAGTAACTGTGTTTCAGGACATCCTAATATTCTTTACACGTATCACAAAACAGCATAAACAACAAAGTTGTGCTCCTGCGGTCCGCCTACCTTGTTGCTAAGACAGCGTGAAAGTCAAATTGCCAGGTTAAGCATGCTTAGAGCATTTTAAATCATAAACAGGCCAGTAGTTCTAGGCTTCTTCCACCCCTCCTGCCTGCTCTGCCTCATTCACTAACTCTGTTCGCTCACACACACACACACGCACACACACACACTTGGCGCTACAACCAGAATCACAATGCAAAGTTGACCTAATAACCAAGGATCTAGGCACTTGAGATGACAGGGTAACTCAAGCATATATGGAATAATTTCCTACCACCCTCTATGCTATTGTACATGTGACCATAAAGTGACCATGGTCAGTTGTGTCAATATATATAAATTTCACATGTTGTCTAGTCAGAGGTTTTGTATTTAACAACTTAAAAGCAAAACACGGCACCACACTGAACTCTTTTTCTTTCTAAAAGCTGGTCAGAGTATATTCACATTTGTTCATAATGCATAATCTTTGCGTTTCACACATTTGAGAATTTATCCTGAAGTAGGAGTATTTCAAGACCAAATACCACAAAATGTAAGGAGATGAAAAGTATATATGACTTAAAAAGTAGTTTAAAAAAAAAAAGTATTCCCTTTGAAATGTAATTAACGCTAGCATTTTTGCTTAACTTAAATGCCCCAAATTAACTATGTCAAAGTAACTTACCTACATTTCTCAGAAATCAAAATCAACAGCTATCAATATAAGCAAGTGATGTCTTATTCAAGTTATTCGTCAAAAAAAAAACAAAAAAACAAAAACCTGCTCCTGGTTGTACCTTAGGGATTGTTTTTTTCATATAGCAATGCAGAAACTTCAACTAAACTAAAAGAAATCCAAACACCAGACTGTACAATGAATCCTCTTAAGAGACCACAGTTATTCAAAGACCAGCTCAGCCTTGCAGCAGTAATACGGCTGAGCGTCATGACTATTTTTTTTCCCAAACTAAAGTATTTCCCTTGGAATCTCTGCCAACAAAACATCACAGACTTTTCTAAGTCTTCGAGGTGGAAAACTTGCACACAGATGTGTCTTCGTTACACTGTACATCACTTAACAGTAAAACTCAAAACAAAAATGAAATGTTCCGTAAAGTAACTTATGATACGGTCTATCCAGACCTTCTCTGAAAACAGGAGGGACTTTTGCTTGTCAGATTAAATCAGCATTCACTGTTGCTGGGTGACTGCTCCTGGATTAAAGGAACCAAAATACCCCAGTGACTTAGATAACAAAAAAGGAAAAAAAAAACCAAACAAAAAAAAACCCTGAAGAAAAGATGTTAAGCAAGCATCTACATCTAGAAAAACTCAGACTTAAGGTATAATCTTTACTATTCTATCTACTTTTATTTCTCATTTCCTATACTAATAAATTCTTAGGTGTTTCACATCCTTTAAATGTAGGAAGTTGAGTGCTCAGAAATTCTCAACTTAATCACATCTGTGTCAGGGAAAGTTCTAGAAAGCTAAGTACTATATCATTACAATAGTTCATCACCATCCCCTCAGGAAGGAATGGCGGAAGTGTGGGCTGTGGTGGAGGAGAGACCTTCACATTATAAATTTGCTTTATACATTTATTTTATTGTTTAAATATTTATACTTAGAATTACTTTGGGGATTTTATTTCAATACCAAAATATTAAAGGTATATTTATGCTCCATCAGAATAAAACAACTTCTTGATGGACTGTACTTTTTTGATCAACACTTCTTTCATATAAACTGAAATTAAAAGATCTGGAGGTCATTTATTCAGAATCTTGGACCAGTGTACCTGCTCTTTGTGACATGAATAACTAGTATCATCAAAGATGCCACAGATCTTCCTCAACTTACAGGATTACGTCTTTATAGATCCATCGTAAATTGGAAGTAGCATTGAGTTCAAAAAGCTTTTTTTATACACCTAACCTACTGAACATCAAAGTTTCACTTAGACTACATTCAATGTGCTAAAAACACTTCCATTAGTCTATAATTGGGTAAAAATGTCTAACACAAAGTAAGATCCCATGTAAATGACCAAAAACTGTAGTGAAAGTGAACAACAGAACAGTTGTCTGGGTACAGAAAGGCTGCAAGCGTATTGGTTGTTCCCCCTTGATTGTGGCTGACAGGGAGCCGCCACAGCTGCTGCCTGGCCTCATGAGAAAGGCCTGTACCGCCCTTCACTAGCCCAGGGAAAAAAAGCTCAAAATTCAAAATATAGTTTCTAATAAATGCATAGCATTTTTGCACCATCGTTAAACAGCCACTGAGTCAAGGAACATCTGTACTTTACAAAACAGTCAATGTAGTCCCTAAATAAACATCATTCAAATTCCAACAACAGACTGTCCAACTAAGACACCTGAAATACATTCCAAGAAGTCTTGCAGCAGGCAGTCTACATGTGAAGACAAAACACTACTCTTATTAACAAAGATAATTTTACTATTCTCCTGCAAATGGGGCCCATTCATGGAAGAGGGGTTGACTAACACTAGTGATCAGCTCATCTTCCACTGCTTAAAGTGTCTGAGTTCAGTGAATCCAACCTACTTCTTCTACATGTAAGAAAACTCCGGTCTACAGAGAGTAAGTTATGACTCCTAGCAGAGCCTGTATTGTGTAACTTTAGGAGTCACCACTCACACCACATTCTGTGAAAAAGAAACCCTGAGGGTACCAGTTATATTCAAGATGGTGGTAATGGTGCGCTGAGAATCACGCAGTGTAGCAGCCCTGATGACTTCCAAGTTCATACAACTATTTAGAGGCAGAACCAAGATTAGAAACTCTTATCTCCAGTGCCTTTGGCTTACTACCATCTTGCCTCATAAAAGCGTGGGGCCAGGGGAGCAAAATTTAATGGTGCATTTAGGATAAAACCCTATCCTAGACTGTTATCCTCTTTAACACTATTTAACCACCTTAGGTGAAATGGCACAAGTACCACAAACGAATCCTGTGTTAAGAACATCAAATATACTTTTTTTAAAAAAAAGAAAAAAGCCTGCAGAAACTAGACACAAGACTAAAGAATAAAACATTTTGTAAAAAATACTTAAAAGATGTTCTACACCAGTGTAACGTATTGAGTGAATCATCTGTATCCCAAAGCTATGGGTGAAAGCAAGAGTAAGTATTTCACGTGTATCATCCAAACCTGAATCCCTATTGTTCTCAAGCTCCCACCGACTACACCAAAGAGGAGGTAAGCAAAGGGACTCTTAATTACAACTGTCCTGCACACCTGCTAAAACAGAATGATCCGGTCCTGCTTCCTAGTAGAAGAGGCCAGTTCCACCTGTACTGATGTCATACCAAGGAAGTACTTTTGGCTACAATTGCTGATGCCAATTAAGATAAGAAAACCAGTACATTCAGTACTGGTCTCAGAAGCAGATTAAATTTTTCTACAAAGAGAAACTGGGCCAAAACCAAATACCATATGTTCACCTCTTCTGTAATCCAGTATGACTCAATGATAAAGAAGATCCAGGACAAAGTTAAAACATTTCACATTGTTATTCACTGAATAACCAGAGTAGTTCTTCCAGGTTCTGAAACTGCACAGCCACCTGTGAGGCATCACCAAGAAACAGAGGGACAAGAGGTAGGGAGAAACAAAATGGACACAAATCTATGAAAAAGTAGTGGCTTAGGAACCTCATGAAGATCATACAACAAGACCATTTAATCCATGTAAGAATATCAAAAAGAGATTAAACCTCCAAAGATATGTTCCTAAGAAAGAGAAACTACCCACTATGAACTAAATTATCCTATCAGTTTGCGAGCATGTGCAACAAACATGCACACACAACTTTTCCCTCCTTTCCCCGACTTGATTTGAAAAGATAACTTAGGCTGAAAAAATTCTTTCTCTTTATTCCCTGAGACACCAGTAAGGCTCTAAGAGAAATAAAGGTATACAGTTGTAGGGGAACAAAATTTGCCAGCCCCAAATGTCTTTTTGGCATGCTGATTATTTCAAGCTGAAAACAATCAAAACCCAAAAGAATCAAAACCTCAGGAAGAAACTGTGACCTTCCCCTGCAACTGCCTAAAGGAACAAAGATAGCAGACCTGTTGCAGGAAGGGAGCATCAGCATGGATAACCTAGTATGAACTACGTGTGCAGATGGGAAAGAACACAGCAAAGTCTGTTTGTTAAAATTCCTCTCTATGTCCCATTATCTCTGCCCGGCAAACATTTATTTACCAAACTACCAAACGTTTGCTTTTCCATCTCCCTGTCAATGGCCTTCTTCCCCTCTGAGGTCCCAAACCACTCCCCCCCAATACCTTCTTTTGTCTTCAGCTGAAGCAGGTGTTTACAGCGAGGGCTTCAGCCATTTGGGTGAGTTACTGAGATTGCTGGGTCTCTCCCACGTATCCATGTTACAAACTTCCGTGTGATTTTCTCCTGTGAACCTGTCTCGTCTCAATTTAATTCTCTGGCCAGCCAGAAGAACCCAGAAGGGTAGAGGGAAATTTATTCCTCCTCGTATTTTATACAGAAAGACTAGAAATCAGATCCCAAGGGGAAAAAATAATGAATTAAACATTACTGGAAATTAATGTCTCTGAACCCAAACTTTTAAAACATTTTGTGATGCTTGAGGTCACTGAACCCAAGTGCAACAGTAGGGAAGTCTGCAAGAGCCGAGCCAGCCACACAGTCAGCAGGGACAGCCTTCAGGTGCTCTGGGGTTGCTGGAGACTATTCAGAAAGCCCAGGGTCTGCAACAGTGGCCTTTGTGCACAGACTCAGGGTAAGAAGGTGCACTTGGGTGGAGCGCTGAAACCCAGCAGGGCAGGGACTTCCCAGGAAGAACTGTCTCATGTCTCTCTCAGCACCTCCGTATTTGACAACTGGCACACGGACATCACACCTAAGCATGCCTGTATCAGCAGCTAGCCTTTCCTAGGCGGGAACTCGGGCTCCAAGCACACAGCATGCAAGTGGGACTCAGACGCACGCCTGCTCATTCCAGAGCCAGCGCTCTTACCCTGCGTCCCTGTGCACACACCCCTCCTTCAGCTCCACTCACCTCATCACACAACCTTCAGCTACTCTGCTGGAACAGGCAGTTCTCAAACTATAAGCAGCTTATCTTTTCCACTTCATTTGGAAATTCGTTTTAACTCAAAGCTAATTTTCCTAGAGTGATGCTATTCATGGTGGCTAAGTTCCTAGGCTGGCCCCCAAACTGATACCCATTTAACTTACAACGTAGGTACTAATAGTTCAGAAAGATCTACTTAGCCCTTAACTTAAGTATGAAGACCAAGAAGCTGAACACACGTTAGGGCATTGCTTCAACGGGAGAAAACGCATTCCATGTCAGTAGACAGAATCAAGAAGTTACTTTCTCTACTTGACTCTGGCTACCATCCTCAGTCTCAGGCCTCAGAAGAGAGTTGGGGCTGGAGGAAACAAAAATTGGAGAAAGTTTTCTCCCTTTCTAAAACATAGACAAAAGGACAGAGGGAATCTCATTCTCCATCCTGCCCCCTCCCTTTACAATCCTAAGAGGGGGAAAAGGCCTCAGGCCTTCCTCGCTTCAGTCAGGCAGGTGGAGTGGCCCACGTGCTCTGTGTGTACAAGAGCCAACTTGAAGATCCTAAGAGCAAATTTCTACTTCAAGAGATAAAACCTGTAATATTTCAACATCGTCCACCAAAACAGAGAAAAGCTTCCCCCCCAACTTTCAATCCAACCTTCTTAAGAATAATACATACATACATGCAAGAGAGCTAAAATACAGGACTGTGAAACAAAGCTAAGGAGCAGAAAACTTAACTCAAAAGGTAACCCCATATGAGCAAAGGACTTGGAAGAGGCATTTCTCCAAAGAAGATATGCAAATAGCCAGTGAAAGGATGTTTAACGTTATCAGCCTTCTGGGAAATGCAAGTCAAAACTATGAGATATCCTATCACATGCATTAGTGTGGCCACTGTCAAAATGTTGGCAAGGATGCGAAGAATTTGGAACCTTCTTGCATTGCTGAGGGGGGTGTAAGATGGTGCAGCAGCTGTGGAAAACAGTTCGGTGGTTCTTCAAAAAGTTAAACACAGAATCACCATACAACCTTGCATTCCACTCCTAGGTGTATAATCAAGAGGATCAAAATCAGGGACTCTAACGGATATCTGTACACCCATGTTCACATCAGTATTATCCACAGTAACTGAAAGGTGGAAGCACCCAAGAGTCCATCGACAGATGACTGGACACACTGAATGAGACAGATTAAAAACAATGGAATATTATTTGGCCATAAAAAGAAGTAATATTTTAATACTAATTAATGCTATAAAGAGACCTTGAAAACATGCTAAATGAAATAAACCAGACACAAAAGAACAAATCTGGTATGATTCCTCTTACATGAGGTAACTAGAATAGGCAAATTCAGAGACAGAAGGTAGAATAGAGGTTACCAGGAGCTGGTGAGAACACTGAATGGGAAATTATTCCTTAATGATTTCAAAGTTTCTGTTTGGGATGATGAAGAATTCTGGAACTAGACAGTGGTGATGGTTACACAACATTGTGAATGTCCCAAATGTCACTGAATCATATGTTTTAAAATGGTTAAAATGGTAAATTGTGTTATGTATATTTTACCATATTAATAAAAAAAAAAGGACAACACCACAAACTAGAAGAACAGAGCTAACAGCTTAAGTTCATTGCTATCTCAACTTTCCCAAGGTACAGAATAGGAGAAAGGTACTACACCACGTACCTTAGACCTTCGGGCTGCCAGATCTGAAACGTTAAATCCACAATGGAGGGGTCTACACTACAGCGCTCTCCACCACACCAACCACTGTGCCCCCTACAGCTGCCCAGTAGTTCTTCTGAGCCTCACAGTCACAGAGAAAGCAGCCATTTGTACCTGTAAAGAGATACTCTTAGTTTGCAAGCTCTGTTGTTAAAATCTTCATTTAAATTCTCACTCTAGCCACATTAGAGTCATAAAAGAGACACATGATTTCAGAGAAGGGTAAAATTATGATAGTAACCAGGGCACAGCTGCTGACAAAGATTTTTAGATGAGGCTGTTCGAGATGCAGACGGCGGCGGCCAGGACAGACATCCAGACCCACAGCCAACAGACACTGGGCAGGTCCCTGGAGAGCTCCGGTGTGGACTCCAGGTGAGCAGCCTGACCAGCCTCAGGGACTCCAGCCAGGGCCTAAAGCTCACAGCGAGCACAAGGCACACAACCCGGCACTGGTCGCGAAACTTAGGAACAGTCCTCTCGGCAGACCTTTCAGACTTAAATCCGGGTGCTCAGGTTCCTACTGGGGCCCCCAACCATCCAGCACCAGTGTCGATACTGTTTCCAGACAAAGGCAGACGCAACTACCTCTACGTGGAGTACTCCCACTCAAAGCCCACGGGACAAGCCACTCCTTCTCTGCGGTTAAAATAATTTCAACTTGACTCCATGTTTCTGAGAATAAGCACTTCCAATAAATTTCATTGTATTTTAAAGAAGTCTGGGGCACCATGCTTACACAAACAAAGCAAGTATTCAGTAAACATTGACTGTAAGCCAGATTTTCTCAGCTGTTCATTAAATATCCCTCATAGGTAATGGAGCAAAACAAAGAAGTGGTAAATAATTATCTTTAATACCTAAACAATATAAAAAACAGATATGTGTACCATCCCCACGGACCCCTCCTCTTTTAAGATGTAAATGTAATTGCTCTCTTGGACAGTAATTTCAACAGCCCTAAAAATGCCCTTTATGTATCCTTACTTAAAATGGAAAACCTTAAGGGTGGGCTCAAGTCACCTCCTTTCTCTGACCACAGCCCCTTTTACTCCCTGGGGTGGCTCCACTATATGAACTAGCCCTGGTGTAGACGCCTACCTCAAATGGGGTCAGATTCTCTCTCCCTAGCATTTGGATTCGAAAGAGACACCTCCCTCATGTGGCTTCAGAGGCACTATCTTTATCCTCCGAAACTCACAGGCTGCTTCTTGGCAAATGCCTCTGCTGGATTCTTCCCTGACCAGCCTCCACTGTGGGGAGCAAGGCGGAGCTCAGCCCTTAACCCCTTCTCTTCCTAACTCGTTGTCTCATTATAAATACACTCTGAGAACAACTCCCACAAGCGTATCTCTAGCCCTGATCTTTCCCTAAAGCTCCATATTTTAATACCCAACTGTCAATTCAACACCCATATGTGCATATACCTAATAGGTACCTCAAACCTTCTGCACCTGGAAGAGAACTCTGGGCTTCTAGACCCCACCAGCTTCCTTCTTGCCCCAGTGCTCCTTACTCTCCATGAAAGACACCACTAGGCACCCACAACCCAGCTGTCAGCCTGTTGCTTCCTCGCTTTCCCTCTCACCCCAGCAGCTCCTACATAGGGGCTACCTTCAAAACACATCCCAAATGCAACCGTTTCTCACCCAGGTCCCAGCCACTACTGTCTCCCCGCTGAAGAACTAATTGAGCCAATTAGCCTCTTGCCTCCTTACCGTACATTCTCCACATTGCAACCAGAATGACCCTTCTGAATGTAAGTGAGCTCATGCAACAACCCTCAGAGCCCTCTGATCTCTCATCACACTTAGGAGGAAAAAAATAGACCTACTGGTCTAGAACAACAATTAGCAACAAATTAGCCTTTGTGCTAAAGGTGACAAGAAATATCTTCATAGGCAAGGGTGTTCTCGCCGTCATCTCCGAATCAGACGATGGTGCTTAAATTTAACAGTCAACTCTGAGATGCAGTGGAAGAATCCTTGAAATAAATGACTGCCCATTTCTCAATCAATGAGCATGTGATCAAACAAAACACTCTCCACCCCTCAGCCACTTGGACCTACACAACCACCTGAAGGCTGGGAGGGAAAAGAGTGCTTTTGGCCTTGTGACCACTAATTGTTTAAAATTTCTAATGTAAATAGAAAACCAGAAGTCCCTAAAATAAACATTGAGTTTTGAATAGGTTATACCCAAACAGAAGACAGCCACCTTTCTGAAGAGATGCTTTTGTGTCTGACTTTGAGCCTGAAGTTTCTTCCAGCCCACATAATTTCAACATAAAATGTGCACCATATGTATCCAAAGAGTTATTAATAAGTGTGTTAAACAATGCTCCCAGAAGCATCCATTTAAAATGTACAGGGCTTTGTTTGAATGACCTGTTGTCTGCAAGTTTTCGAACAACGCCTCCCTTTGTGCTCCCAGGCAGTATAGGAAACAAGGGCCGTTACTGTTTCCATTCCTCACACCTACCATGGCTCACAGTGAATACAAAATATTTTCTTGCACATTAGAAACATCTAGACGTATATCCCACCAAGTCTCATAAAAAGAATAATCTCCAATATTTACTTTCACTGTTCCTAAGGTTTTCAGAAAGTCAATCACTGAAATTGTTACCTTCCCCTCCACAAGCCGGGAAGAAAATCCTCAGGCCCCCTCCCCTGTTCACACCTGCCTTCAGACACAGCCTCCTCACAGGACTGCCTCCTTTGGCAGCCGGACAGCCTCGCAGAGGCTGTGAGCCATTCGGGCCCTCATCCTAAACTGAGACTATTTTTAGGTCAGTGGCCCCTCTCTGATTGCAAACTTGGCCCTGGATCATCATGAGGCAATCTTTAGAGAGAAACCCTTCAGAAGCCAGGCAAGTCTCAGAAGGATTAGCAACACTCCTCTGCTAACACAGCAAGAATCTGCCAAGGGCTGCAAAGCAGAATGCCCTTCAAGGACAGCGGGGTCACAACCTTCATGGTGCAACCCACAGTGCCCGTGGTTTCATCAGGTTAAAAAAAAAAAATTTTGAAACATTTCCTACTCTTACGAGAATTTTAACCCATGTGCCAGGATACTTTAAACAACTCAGGGATGACATTTTTTTTTTCCTGGAATATGTCCAGCAGCAACTTTGAGATTTCAGATTTGTGTTGTAAAGAGGTAAGTATTCATAAAAAAAAAATTCAAAGAAAATTTTAGTCACCTTTCAAAAAAAGAACAGCATACCAAGTCAGTGTAGTAAGTTAAATATCCCCTAGTGCTATTTATAAAAATAACCATATACTATAGCTTCTATAATTGGAACAGGCCCACCAGAAACACTAAATATATCCTATGTCAAAAGTCTGCACCATCTACTGCTACACCTCTATAAAAGACAACTATAGCAACAGGAATTTCAAGTTAAATGTTTGATTGGTTTTTCCATCTCACCACTCAAACGTAGCATAAGAATCTCAAACCAGATTTGAATGTTTTAACAACTGAGTAAATATCAAGGGAGAGCACATATCAAAAATACAGGGGAAAATAATTTGCATATTTCGTCTTACACCTTTCCTCCAAAGACATCAAGCCAAATCAAAATTGACCTCTTTCATCCATCCCCAACTTGGATTTTGTAAAGAACTGTTCAAATGTTTTCTGAACCAACAAGTTTACAGTGTCAAAAATATTTGCTCTCCAGGCTTCTACTGATAACATTAAATGAAGACCTCATGAAAATGTTGAGTATCACGCAGGCTCCAGTATTTGAAAAGACAAGTTGGCTTGACTCAGAGCTGCAGATTCAAGGAATAAAGAAAATTCACTCAGTGGTCCTGGTGGTATCAATTAGCATCTGCTTAATGGGAGCCCCCATCCCCGGAATCTCAGCCAGGTAACCTCCCCTCCATCCACTCAGCAGTTTCAGGAAGGCAAAGGAATACAACGTGGAGCTCAGGCAGCAAGAAATCATCCAACTCCTCTCTTTTACCCTCATAAGCAGAACAAAATCTCACTCCTCCAAAACTGGCTATTTTTTGTATTTCTCAGATAGGAGTGGAGGAAGAGGAAGTCTGTGGGATCTTACACTCTTTCCTCAAAAGACTTGGCGGAATAGATGGTATATTAAAAAAAAAGACATTGAATATGATTATTGTTGTACTATAGAAGAACTTGGAAATCCACAAATTGGGCTCCTATAGCTTTATATTTCTAAGGCTAACGTGTTTAATGCCAAGTTTTTAGCTCCATGAAAATGGCCTAAATCTGGCTCCTAATTGAATGACAGCCTGACTGTGACAGTCTTTAAAATCATTTGTTTATGAAAATCAATCAATTATATATAAAATAGATAAACAACAAGGTCCTATTGTATAGCACAGGGAACTATATTCAATACATTATAGTAGCCTATAATGAAAAAGTATGTGAAAAGGAACACACACACACACACACACACACACACACACACACACAGTGTTTCCCACTCTCTAGGAAGATGGAGGAGGACCAGAGAGAAAGCCATAAGCAAAAGGAAGTGCTAAGACTGCCAACGGATCAGGAAAGGCCCGGGACACATCGAGGAAGGGTCAGTGTATGCTTGACCCCTCCCCTGAAGCAGAAACAGACCACAGAAGCCAGCACACACGAAAGCCCCCTGGGATACACATGCCAGAGGCACCTGAAGACCAGCCGTGATGAGCAGCCTCAGCAGAAGATCTGGAAGGCAGCACCTGGCCCAGACCACCCTCACCCACTGCTACGATGGTATGATGCTTACAAAGCTCCTCCAGGACCCAGGAACCATCCCAGAAGTGGTACACAGGGCAGGGAGGAAGACAGTCTGAGAGAACAGCCCTGGAGAGGACGTTTGAACTGATCGAACGTAACCACACACAGTGGGGACGGCTCATCTTCGGGAACACGGAAAGTGTGCGGGGAGAATTCAGCGCAGCCTACCACATGTCACCACAGCTCTTAGCATTACTTAGGGACTCACCTACTTCAAAACAGTGCAACCCATTTCATATCAAGGTCCACTTTTCAAAAAGAAAATCGAAATAGAATTCTATTTAAAGACTCTTCCCTAATAAAATTGACAAGTGTCGTGGAGCGAGGCTGACCTAATACCTAAAAAACCATCTGAGGCTTCTGAATGTCAAAAAGACGTTAGAGACACAACATTGTAAAATGGCTATAACTCAATTAAAAAATGTTAAAAAAAAAAAAGAAAAAGAAAAAGAAAAAGATGTTAGAGACAACACTGTGTAAACACAGTATTCAGTGCACCAAGACACTGAGAAGGCGGGGGCTGCTGTCAGGTCCCAAATGCCCGCCCACAGTCGGCCAGTGCGCGGGGCCAGGACGGGGAAGCGCACCGTGACCACTTCCACAGACACAGACAACATCAGCACATAGCACTTCAAAGCCCACGAAGTGTCCTCACTGTCAACCTCCCTAGGGGACAGACAGGTCCCAAAACAGCCACCTTCCTCCCCTTTTAGATGCTAAACCCGATGTTTCCAGAAATTCGGTACCTTATCCAAGAAACAGAGTTAATAAACTGCAATGGACATTAACCCAGTTCAACTCTCCTCTTCACAGGAACGAAATCAGCTACCATCTGGTGGCTCTACACAGCTACAGACCCACGGCTGCCCGGGCACGGAGGGCAGGCTTTACTCACGGAGCTCCCGCATTTACTCAGGAACTGGGTTACCCACCTTGGGCCAGCCCAAAATATTCCTGGCCTCGTTTTTCTCATATATGTAACAGTAACATTCCATCCCATAGGATTATTTTCAGAGTTACATGAAATTTGGGGGAAGTTTCTAACACACACAACTGTTAGTTGTTACTGCAGTACTGTCGTGTAAAACGAGCATGATTATAACCCTCACTTTATTGCTGACCAATGCTAGCAACTTGTTCACATGATTGAAAGAACTTTTCTGGACATGTTATTACACAGATGCATATTTGTCAAAACTCGTAACTGTGCACTTAGGCCAAAGGCATTTCATGGTACTTAATTTTATCTCAAATTTTTTCCCGCAGATCACGTGGCCTATAAACAGAAGTATATATTCCAGAACACATCCATTAATTCAGGTTGGAACCTAAAGCTGTTTTTCCTGGTTTTTGTTCTGTAATCCACTTTCCAATTAAACCTTCCTACCCAGCTGAAAACGTCTGTGGTGACTACACCCACTATCACTTTTGTCTGATCTCATGGACATCAAACTTGCTCTACTTACTCGGATTTTTACATTTTACTGGTACCTTCTGAGTATATTTACCTAGACCCTCCTAGAGGAGTAAGTCTCTGGCCACGACCCTACAGGGCACTATGGCCCCAGACCTAAATAGTCACCTTGAAAAGTAGGTCAGGACCATGTACTGGGAGCCTACAACCCAAACCAATAGACTCTTGAGAATCTAAAATATTCTCTTGGTCTGAGTCAGCATTTCTTCAACTTTTTGGAGCAATTAAATATAAAGCACTCTTCTAAGTCTGTCTGATAAGGGAAGTGAACAAAATTAAATTCTTGCTTCTGTGGATATTATATCACATTGTAGATAATTTTCACAATTTCATTAAAAAGTAAGACTTCTCATGAAAATCGGTTAAAGAGAGAGAGAATCACAACAGTGAGACTAAGTTCCAGGATGGCACTGAGCCAATACCGAAAGGACTGTCTCCATGAAGGCAAACAACTAAAACCAAAGCACCATTTACACGCCATGCCTGTCAAAGGCCACTGTCAAGTTTGTACAATTGGGCTAAAGAAATGGTCTGATATAAAAACTCCGCATTCTTTTTGTTTATAAATGATGTACAGCTACTTAAAGAAATTATCCAAAAAGCAGCCGGGGTTCTTTGAGGGAAATGGTGATAGACCAGGTGCGCAGCATAAGAGTTCAAAGCTAAAATAAAATCTTTTCCTGAAGGTGTTAAACGACCATGAGCAGCTCCTTGTTCAGGATCTTTCAGACACTTTCCATCTCTCTCCAAAGTCCATCTGGCTAAAAGGAAATAATTTTCCATTTGAATCATGCCAAGACCAAATGAAAAATGTTACTACGTGTATGTGGTTACACAAGTTGGCACCTCACAGTGTATCTCCCAACCTTCATTAAACATCAACTTCCTGTAACCTTTACTTAAGAATGATTATCTACGTTAGGCTTTCCACTAGCAAATAAGGATGTCTTAACAGAAGGCCCATGGAGGTACATACCTAATTCATAGGGGCAGCCCAAGAAGAGCCACACACTTTAAAGAAGCCCACTTTCTAAGTCTTAACACCGTATATTCCTTAGAAGTCACTTTAGTAATAAGAACCATTGACCCTTAGGGCTAGAAACCATGGCTGATACCCAGGGTGTAACTGTGGTTTTATGCAACATTCTCTTCCCAGTTGTGACTGACAAGAGGCCTCACCTCCAAGTTAAATTTCTACCTGGGATAAACTCCATCTGCCCAAGAATTACCTGCCTCCATGAAGCCTAAAATAAGGAAACAGGATTCAAAATTTCCACAGGAAATGTTTCAGAACGACAAATATTAGTCCTTAATCAACATGCACGACCTTGGACTACTATCTGTAAAATGGGTATGTTTTACAATGTATTGTACAATCAAATGATTCAGATGATTGTTCAAAGGCATCTTATTAGGTTCTTTTTGAAAAAGCAGTCTGAAAACAATTAATTCTTACAGAAATGTAATATATAATGGTAATGATCTGTAACTGTCAATTTTCCAGTTTTGCTACTAATTGCAATGGTTTACAAGATTTAACATTCTGTTTTATGCTCTGTGGTTAGAAAATGGGAAAACAACAAACCATAATTCTAAGCTAAGTCATCTGAAATTTTACATGTCCAAGCTACTGCATGCCTTTGATCCCATCTCAGCATCACTGTGAAGAAATCTCTACCAACAGTAACTTATTACTGCTTATGGCATTAGAAGTAGTCAAGTAACAGCATCATATCTGGGGTAGGGGATGGACGAAGAGGGAAGATCTGGGTCCCACTCCTGGTTCCTTAACTTACTCATCAGAATATGAAACATTTATCCAAAGAGTTCTGGCCCTCAATTTCCTCCTGTCTAAAATGGAACTCTCACGACCTGCCCTGTCCACCCCACAGGGCTGATGTGATCATTGAATGAAAATGTCCTTAATGTCATACTTCCAAGGTAGTTTCCAGACACATACGGTGTTATTATTTCACCTGGTCTGAAAGATGAAAATTCAGAATTGCCTTAATAATAATAATAATAATATACATATATATATGAATGGTAACATTTAAAACCAAAACTCTTAAATATGAATGTTGTTGGACTAAGTTACAGGTTGAAAATTAGAAAAGAAAACGGCAATACTTTAAAATCCACAAGAATTTTACTGGTTCAAAGTGATGACTCAATTCTGAGTGCTTTCAGAATGTGCTGACAACGAACTGGCAACATAATTTACTGACTTTAGTGAAGATGGAAGCATCTAATTTAAAAAAAATACGGCTCAAATATAACAAAACATCAGCGACTCAACTAAATGCACAAGAAAACCAAGAGGTGACAAAAGTGGAGTCAAAGAATAAATCTTCTCAACTGGTATAAACCAATTCTTTTAAGGATGAGGGAAAGTTAGCAGGATCCTGCACCTGGAATTTGGTTCCTGACAGAGCACCAGAGGATCCAAGCAACACTCCTGAAGTTGAGTGGAGAAAATTAATGAAACTTCCTATCCCTGAATCAGAAGAGGTTTAAAACAAGAAACAAGGAAGATGATTAGCATTTACATATACCTTGCATAACAACTTTGGCACTGTGGCAGAACACCTCCAGGAGACAGGACCCCCACTGTCCTGAGGAGGCAACTGGGTTGCAAAGGCAAGGACATAACTTATCCAAAGCCTTGCAGCTAACACTGAAGAGCTCAGACATGAACTCAGCTTGGTCCAACTTCAAAGTCCACATGCTCTCTACTGCATTCCTGTACCAAATGCTCTGGATACCAGTAACATTTTCTCCAGTTCTATGGCTAAGTATGCCCCCAAGGTTTCATAATGGACCTCAGGGTAAACAAAATCTAGCTCAAGGTTGAAATACTTCTATTTGTCTTATTATTTCCATTTTTTAAAAAAATTGGAGGAAGGAGAGGAAAAAAAGCAATATCCTGCCTTGGAGGCTTCTACTTATACCACATAAGTAGAAAGTAATTTTCATTTGATTGAGTACCTGTAAGAATATACATTTTAAATGTTTAGCATAAGATATAAACAACATTTTCTAACATAATAGTCACATCTCCAATATAAAATCATTTAAAGTTTTTTCAAAAAAGAAAAATGCAGAATTTCTCCACTCCCTAGACACACTCTTCTTATACTGGAATTAAAATAAATTAGTAAATCCCTCTTCATAGCTGTCATTGCATATCTCCATAAAGCAACACCAGAAAGCTTCAAGCATTAAACAAAAAGTCAATACTTGAGAGTATTTAATCAAATCCAATAACCAGCAATCCAAGTGAATCATCAAAAAGTTCTACAGAAATGCAAAACTACTCTGAAACAAATCTTAAGTGTAATAAGAGAAAGAACAATTCCCGACTGAAAAGTCATCTAAATCCCTTTACAATGTAAATAAATATTTCTCCAGACAAGAAACAGTCCGTCTCTATTCATGAGAAATTGTCAACTTGTGACTGTCTGCCCAAATGGAAAATGTAATAATTAAAAAAAAAATCACAAGTGGAATTAATTCTGTACAAGTACTTGCACATGGGCACACCAGATGAATGGCACTTCATAATAAGACAGAATTCTAACTTCAAAGGAGCCTCACACCTTCCAGCTCTGTTAACCTAACTCCTAACGGCACCAGCTTCCAGACAGACACGAGGCCACAGGCTGAGCTGCTTGCTTAGTACATCACAGTGGACGGCGGGGAGGGAGCACGAGAAGAGGACAAGGAGGAAACACAGTAAGGAAATTAACATCTCTGGCTTAAAAGACCTTCCAGTAGCCGTGACTAACTGAAGAAAGAATTTCAAATTCCCCTGCCATCACAGCTCTGGATGACTTATTCCAGACTACACCTGGTACAAACAATTATTAAAAGTACAAATGTAGCAGCATCGTAAGGTTTAGACCCCATCCTCCAGAAGCTCACAAGATGTAACAAAAAGATATGGGAAAAGGCCACTTAAAAGATTACCGAGAGAAAGCCAGTGAAACCACAGACTTCAGTGCCAAGTACCTTGCTTCTCAATTCCTTTGCTGAGAAGGAAAAAAGTAAGAGTGATTAAGGATCAGGAGACTTGAAAGAACCAAAAATGTCAAGAAGGCTTTATGTCTAGCAAAGTTTGGTGAAGGTAGTGGGCAGAATTCCCAATGTGTAGCACAATGATAATGACCTGGGAGAATATTTCTAGCACCCTGAACACTTAACATTTCCAAAACTGTACACTTTCTTCATAACAGTTAAGGCTTTTCTGGCTGACTCCCTGGAGAATCTGGGAGAAATTTTTCCCATTAACTGCGCCCTTCCACCTTGCATAGTTTTTGGCTCACAGAAAGTGCTCAATATATTGTATGAGGTGGATAAAAATTAAACAAGGTCCCAACAGCAAGGACTGTTTGCTATACATGCCTTTTATTTACCATTTAACAAAAAAACATAAGCCTAACTATACACCCTGTATAAATGGCTTGGTTCAACATATGGGGTCTAGGTGGAGGAGCCAATACAAGTGTGTTTCTCCTGGTAAGTAGAAAATGTTACCCTTTGTAACACATTTCTCCAATCACTTCTACTCTCTCACCAGCAAGCAAGACTTCCAAAATCCTCATTTGAATTGTAGACTATTAAAGTTAGGTTAGTAGAAATGTACAAATATGGCTTAATTCTACAATGTGCCTAAGAATGAGATGACTATAGTGTAGATGTTTAAATGTATAACAGAAAACGGACTCTTCATAGCACAAGGAGATTTAACTGGTAGTTATTCTGGTAAATACAACTCAATCAACATGACACAGAGGTAGGGGAACCGAGTGAGTCATGAATGAATGTCATCTCTTGGACTGCTTGAATCTATACTGGCTTCCATTTCTGATCCACGAAGCTAACCAAGGGAACTGTTTTAATAGGACATGCAGTTTTGACTTGGTATCATTAATTGTTACCAACCATCAAAACAATCTACAACATAAAGCATAAAAGAGAATTTCTCATTTGTCACTGAACACTGCTAAGCACATCATATGACCTGCTTATCTGAAATAAGATGAGGAAATACTGGCTTTTCCTTCAGAACTGGTACCCATGTAAGTGATGCCTGAGTTAAATATTACCAAGTTTCCAATGCAGAAAAAGCATAGAAAAGCCAACAACTAACAAACACGAACATTGCCATAAACATCAACTAAGCTATATGTTATTTACACAAGAATATATTTTTACACCTCTCCTTCCTACTCTTTTGACAAGTGTGACACTCTCCCAGAGGGACTCCTTCCACAATGCCAACGTAGGACCCAAAATGTCCTGAAAGGTTTTAGTTAACTGCAGAAGATCAGGGTAATCATGAATGACTGGCCCTCAGACTAAGGACTATCTTTTCTTTGTATTGAACTTAAAGATAAACTGACATGTTATAGATATTTTAAAGTATTTAAAAGCATGATGAAGCAACTGAAGGTGTTAAAACCCTCCTTCCATGGCACTTTATCTAGAAGACGGATCTGTTCCCAGCTGTTCTCTTCCCAGTCTCCACTCTTCCTTTTGCTGTGTGCACACAGCGGGAGGCTAGCCCGGCCTGCCCTTCTGTTCAACCCAGCTCTCACTGAAATGTGGAATCAGTACAACTTCAGGCAAAATTATACTGCCTGGAAGTGGTTTCCTCACAACCACTTTGCTCTTTCCAGATTACAACCCACACTTCATCTCCCTTCACTGCCCAAAAAGAATCTATTCAACTCCATTAAAAAAGGTAAATAGGTTTCCTTAAAAGAAACTTCAACTGACTTTAAGACTATCTATCTTTACATAATTTTTACAACTTCATAATGAAAACTTTCAGGTTAGACTAAAAATGGGTATACCTGTGTACATATATATATATATATATACACACACACACACACACACGTGTAACTGAATCACTTTGTTGTATACCTGAAACATTGTAAATCTACTATACTTCCATTAAAAAAAATCAAATCACACAATGAAAAATAAAGGTAGGATTGTGATTTTTTTTTCTACTTTTACTCATATAAGTAATGTGCACACAAAAACACTCATTAATTAGATCTGGGCCTATTAGCAAAACTCAAATACAACTTATCTTTAAGTAAATACATTTTTATTTCTCGTCAACATGGGGCTTAAATTGAAGGCTAAGCAAAACTATTAGTTTTATGGAACAAATATGGTTGTTTTGGAATCAAAGATTTATATGCAAATATGTACTCCTAAATGATTAAAAGCTATTTACTTAAGCAAAACACTGCTAGGTTCAATCTTATTTACACTCCAAATTTGTTGAGCAAACTCTTTTTTTCTCTTGGTTGTGTAAAAGACACCAGGGGAGTCAACAAATGGCAAATTTGCTTACAGTATATATGAAAATGAAGTTTTATTGTATCCGTCTACATAGTAAAGATTAGCCCCCAAATCTTCCAGCCCTGAAATGGAAAAGTCTTTTTCATCTTGAGCCAAGTGAACAAGAAAAAGTCATTCATTTACATAATGAATAACTATCCATATAAAAGAGTAGTAACTGCTGATTTCAAAGAATACTGTAGTCATTAAAAAAACAAAACTACCATGAGGATAATCTTTTACAACATTTGTTTAGAAATAAATTTTTAGAAGTTGCCAGTAAAACTAGTTCTTGGTTTTATACTGGGCTGTCCTAAGCCAAGTAAAGAGAACCGTGCTCAAAGTAGGCTTTTCTGAATGACATTTTAGGCTGGCTAAGGTCACACCAAATATCCAATTCTTCTTTTCCTGTTGGGCAGGATCACTCATTCTTGGTCACTCTCTACCTCTTGTGGAGGCCACAAGTCACTGCTGCCAAAGTACCTGCTGTCGAAGTGGTGGTGGTCGCCTCTCATAGGTTCACCTGCCTCCAGAGAGTCTGGACCCATTACCAAGTGCCTCCAAACACACCCAGCAAGTACCAAGCTCATCCTCATGGCTCATATGTGGTCCCAAGGCATATTCTTAGGCTCTAAAAGATGGGGAGTGAAAGGCAGGGACTCCTCATCCAGGCTGCTATGGAGAGCACTTTTAGGGAGGTCTTTAAACGTCCTCAGGGTCTATTTAAGTTTCCATAGTGTGGAAAGATAACCCAAGTCTGAAAAATCAGGAAGACTTTTTTTTCCCTTCTTCAACAGTTTTATCTATGAGTAGTGTTGAAAATTAATTTGGGAAAAATTTTAAACTGCATATACATCTGACCAGACATCAAGAAAAGACTCATATCAACAATTCAGTATGAAACTACAATAATGAATATAAGAATTGTGACAAAACAATAGCACAAATGAACTACTAAAGACACATAAATTGTGAGCCTAGTTTATATAATCACAGAACAGATCTGAAAGACTCACTGTCTGAGATTTAAAACTTTCTGTTCTGACTTCAAAGAACATTGTTCCTAATGTTACATACCATGTGCAACTATCTCTCAACAACAATGCACTCTGCTTTGCAACAGTCTCTGTTCCAGGATACGGAGGTTCTTATAATGGATTTGCAAAGAATTCTGAATTTTGGAAGGAAATTCCTTTGAAAGTCATCTTGTGCCACTGTCATATATAATTCTTAGGCTATGACTCAGAAGTGTTAAAATTTTTGTTTTTGAGAAAGTCAACAGATTTGGCTAAAGTATAAAACTTCTATAAGTCAAAACCATTATAAACATGTGGTAAGTGTTTGTCTTTATAAGACAAAGACAAAATGGGGGGTGGGGAATATCTGCATTATGACAGGCAAAAGTTTTACTATCAATCCATAGAAGGCTCTTATGAATTAACAGACAAATATTAATATTCCAGGAGAAAAATTCAGCACGACATTCAATTAAAAGGGAATTAAAAAATGGAAAATAACTAGAGATTTTTTATATTCAACATCACTTGTTATCAAAGAAATGAAATTAAAATACTGAGATAGTGCTGCTCACCTATATGACTGACAAGAATTATTTTCCCTTTTAAGGATGATTTCCCTTATTTACAAAATTACAGTGATACAGATATTCTCAGAGTGGGAACAAACTTTGGTAAACATTTTTTTGGAAAGCAGCGGTCAGTCTCTATCAAGAGATCTTTGAACCATCAACTGTATTCCAGAGGACTCCATCCTAAGGAAATATGCACTGCAGATAAAGTTTTATAAAGAATATTTGTTGCATTAGTATATACTTAATAATAATAGTTGGAAATAAATGTAAAGTTCAGCTATATGGAAATGGCTAAATAAATTGTTATATCTGTACAATGTAATATTATATAGCCACTAATATTATGTAGAACCATAATGACATGGGAACTTTTTCATATGTTAAGTGGAAAAAAATCAGCATGCAACAATACAACTACAGTTATACAGTTTTATATAAACTACATAATTGTAATAAATAAATCCATTTGTAACATACTAAGAAGTATAAAGAAAACATTGTGAATATCTTTGGATGGTGGCGTTATTTAACTCATACACTTTTTCTGGTTCTACCAATTTTTATACAGCAAGAATGCATTACTTTGAAATCATAACAAACAAGGCCAACAGAACAAGGCTATTAAGTGACATGCTTTTTAAATGCTAAGGTCTAATAACTGCATTTTCATTTCCAAGAAATACTGAAAGAAATCTGGAATTTTATAATCCTATGAATTATTGATATGTAAGTTAAAGATGCAGGTCTTCCTCAGCACTATTTGCTCCACATAATGCTGATTTTAAAAAATAGGTGGAAAAGTTGGTGCAAGTTAAATAATTGTATTATTTTAAACAAAATTCCACTCCTAAGCAGTTTTTAAAGGGTAAGTAAGTACTTCTAATCATTTCTTTGCATAACTTTCCTTAAGGAACATTGTACTTGAGAAAAAAAATCAATAAAAGCTCTTTATACATTGTAAAGCACTATACAAACAAGGCATCATTGTTTCAGTTTAAGTTGTCCATCATTTCCTGCCCTAATTATCCCTGAAAAAGAAGTTTGTCTACAGAATTGCAATTCCAACCGTGCAGTTCCTTTTAGGGTTAACCACACACTGTTATCAGAGTGTATCTCAACTCCTTAAGGAGGTCATAGGTTCCCAGGAAGCAGTGACTTTTTTTTTTTTAATTCCTCTTGCTCTTAGATTGTCTTCCTCCTCCCCTCCACTCTCAACATCTCCACCCCCACCCTCCAGCCCAAGGGCTGAAGACTTAGTGTGAAGGTGATTGAATTCCTATCACCTGGCAAAACGCAAACGCTTTCATCTCCCCTGTTTTGCCTAGGACTTCATTCAAACAAACAAAACACACTGATTTCCTTTCCTAGTACACCGACTACTTAAAAGAAATAGTAGTTAATAGAGCGTGTGAAACTTTGTACAACCTAAATGCAGAATTAACCTCTTCATTTCTACTCCAAAGTAAATTAGTCCAAGTCAAAATCAACAACAACAAAAACTTAGTAGAAAATACGTCTGGGAAAGAAGACAAAGATTTATTTAAGGTAAGTAAACACACTAAGTCCACTAATTACTACAGAGTAATCAATCAGGTGACTTTAGTTGAGAGCGGATTTTTCTTAAGAGCTAGAAAAGCACCAGCGAACCGCAGTAAGTAACAAGACACGGACGAGAGGGCCTTGGGAATTGCAGCAACCCCATTAATGCCATATTTTCAGCCCTGCCTGCTTATGCTGAGAATGGGCCCAGGCGAACCGCCCAGCGGGAAGGCTGACTGCTGGGCCCAGGCGGGTCAAGTGTCCGGTGGGCGGCTTCCGGCTGAGGGTACATGTTTACATGTTTGTCAGTTTGCGTAACTGACTCTAAACCCCTTCGGTCACTTTCAAGGTGACAGCTACGAGATCTGCATCGGTCCCTTCAGCACGCGCTGCGCTGCGCCCACGTGACACCTACCCTCCGCAGCCTCCCCATCTCTTCCCCAACTTTGGCACCCAAGGTCCCAGAATACCCGCCCCCTCCCTTAAAGACAGTCCAGTCACTCTGTGACTGTCGCGTTCACCCTGTCCTCTCCCCACCCTCGCCCGAGATCCCACCGCACACAGGCTGGGCAGGGGCAATCGACTCAACTCCGCACTTACCCGCAGCGCCTCCAAGCCAACCTGGATCCTTCTGGGGAGCCAAGACGCAGAGCAGGCCGACCTGCGCTCCGAGCCCGGGCGCCCTTTGGACCCTCGGCAGCGGCGCGCCAGGCCCACCCCTGAGGCCCGGGGTGCAAGCAATGCCAGCCCCGCAGCGCCCGCACCTGGGGTGATGGCTCGTCCCCCACCCCAACCCCACCCGCAAGCCGGCCGCCAGGCGGGAACCCGGAGTCCCGGGCGCCCCAGCTCCCCGCCTCTCGAGCCGCCGGGGGTGGAGCCAGGGCGGGGAGTTCAGGAAACTTGTAAATAGCAAAGCTGGGCCGCCTTTGCCCCCCTCGCCCGCCGCCGCCCCTGACTGGCGGCCCCAGCCTGCGCCTCGCAGCGGGGGACAAAGGCCAGGGGGCGGCCGGGGGGCTGCGCCCGCAGAAACTTGAAAGACGCGCGACGCTGTACCTCGGGACGCCAGCCCCCGAGGCTCCCGCCGCCCTCCGCTCGTGCGCTGCTCGCCCGTCGGCTCCCTCTCCTCGCGCGCGCGGATCCCGATCCCGAAGCTGCGCGCGCTCGCGGGCTAAGTGCCGACCCGCCCCACGCCCCGGGCGCTTGCCCCGGGCTGCTATGCACCTGTTGCCACGTGCGACTGGGCGCTCCGGGCTGCAGCCTGCGCACCTGGCTGACCCGCACGTCCCAGACCACAGAGGTCTCTGCGGGAAACCGGAGCTCGGCAGTGCCTAGAGCTGGGGCCCCAAACCTGGCCGGCTGCCGAGTGGATCTGCCTCCTCCTCCCCTCTAGCCACCTGTGTTCTCCGCGAGCGCTTTCTGGCTTCTCGTAAGCCTAGCCGTTGGGCAGGGCCGTAAGGGCGGACCAGGGTGGGGGCAGGGAGTGGGAAGGTGCCAGAATTCTCTGGGCGGAGGTTTGTAAGGAACCGGTGATTGTTTCTTTAGTGTCCGACTCCCGCGCTGTGTTACCTTCCTGCTTCTAAGAGGTTTACTAGCAAACACCTATTAAAGGTTAAAGAAATGAGCTCCAGCTGTTAGATCTGCGAATACAAAGTGGAAAGGAGACGACCACCAGAGAGAGAAACGAGGCCCGACCCACTTTTCTCTAAACACAAATTAAGTCCTTCCTCTGCTAAACTGAACAAATTGCAATCGTAGCTGTCTATTAGGCATATAAAATATTTTCTTCTATAGACATACTTTTAATACAAACGTTTTGCAAAGCTGCTAGTCCACCTTTGAGAGACATAACATTATTGAACCATTAAATGTCAGGCAACCTGAGTCCAATTTTTTTTAATGTTTAATTACCTGGTTTGGATTTGCTAAAAGCTTTTAAAGAGAAGTAAGCTTTTTTCTGAGAATTAAGCCGAGGATGTTGTAACTGACAAAGTTTTATATACTACCAATATCAGATCAACTAACAGGTATATTGCCACTTACAGTTGTAAAGGCTTTTCATGTGCACAATGTTCCATTACTTCCTCATCTAGACCCAGAGGTATACAGGTAAGATTATTACCTCCATTTTTCAAGTGAGGAAATAGAATCTCAGAAAGGTCACGTGTGACTTGCGTAAGGTCAAAACTAGAGAGGGGCAAGTGCAAACCCAACCCAGCAGACCTAACTCCTAATCTTTTCTTTTTATTTCATTACATGAGGACAATTGTTTGTGATTATTTTTAAAGAGATGCAGCATTAAACATTGAATGGTTCTCCCTTATGTGAAAGCACCAAAACACAAAACAAAACAAAGCACTGACATTGTTTCTGCAAGTCATGAGGCAAATATGCTAATTAGCACCATGCCTCTTCCCAGAGCAGAATGCTCCTAGTGTTAAACATATCATTTAATCTTTATAACCCTCAGGTGACCCACGTGACTTGGTCCAACCCCTCTACCACAGTTCTATTGCGTGGCTTAGTTATATCTATAAATATAGAACCTGTTTTACTTCATTTTTCCATGGTATAGATTGAAGGGGGGAAAAATAACCCAAACCTCTCCTTAGTATTTAGAGGCAACTTTTGCCACCATTAGGGAATCTGAAACTTAGCTTCTAATTTCATTCGCATAAATACAGAAGTTACCTTGTAGGGACATTATCTAAGACTCCGTCAAGGCAAATATGCTTGAAATGGGGCCTGCTGAGTTTTTCTTCCATCTTGGTTCTGGGCAGGTTGCCATGTTCTCGATCTCTGAACTCTAATGTTGACCTGCTGCAGACTCCAGGAACAAAAGAACTAAAAAAAAAAAAAAAGTTTCCAGATTTTTTTTCCATTAGAAAGATGCAAGTTAAAACTACATTGAGAAATCATTTTTCCACTTATCAGATTGACAAAGTTTAGAAAGTTTGGTAACCACCATGTGTTGGCAAAAGGGTGGAGAAACAGGCAGTCACAACGCAGATATGAATGTAAATTAGAATGACATCTGTCCAGGGCAATTCACAATACCTAAAAAAAAATTACAAAGGCACATATCCATTGAGCCAGTAAGTCTACCTGTAAGAATTTACCTTACAACACACATGAGAAATGGCAAGTGTGTATAAGCTTGTCCATGTCAGCACTGTTTGTAACAAAAAATTGGAAAAAGGTATACTCACTAATAAAAGACTGGTAAATTATGATATGGCCATAAAATGTCATCCTATGAAGGCTTAAAGAAAAAAGAATGAGAAAGCTCTTTGTACTTTTGTGAAATGATCTCCAAGATACATTATGGGCACAACTTTAAAAAATGTGAAACAATTATGCAAGTGTGTTATATTTTCTATTAAAAGGAGAAATTATATAGAGTTGTATGTATACATATATACATGTGTTTTGTTTGTAGAAGCATAAAATGCCTCTGTAAAGATATACCAGAAATTGGTAAGATTGGTTGCTTCTTGGAAAGGGAGCTGGACAGTTGGAGGGCACGGTTTGAAGATGAACTTTGCCCTAGATATAATTTTGTATTTTTTGAATTTTGAACCATGTAAATAATAGTACACATTCCAGAACTTAAAATTTTTCACCACCTGAAGTTTTGCCGTCAGGAATGACTCAGATTCCCTCCCTAATAATTTCACTTATGGATGAAATAAATGGTCAGACTTCTCATGCATTAAGAGGGGAAAAATGCAAAATGCTCAACAGATGCTTTCAAGTTCTCTATTCTCTAGTTTATCAAAAAAGGAAGACTTTAGTACATAAAACTCTAACTATGCTGTGATTATGGCGAAAATGGTGAGTTAGCAAATTTCTTAGAATTTTATTAACATTGACATCTCCCTGGGGCAGAGCTTCCAGCTAATTTTCCCAAAGTACATTTAATCAGAAGAAAAAAAAAAAGAATTCCAGGCTTAATTCCCAAGAGAGAAACTCTAGTACCATTGATTTGTGAAGGGAGGAAGTAATTCCATGGGAATCCCATGGAATTGTTTATTTTATTCCCAAACTTGATCTCTCTCTTTTTTAATTTGGTATTGACATATACTTATACCACCACTTCACTGAACAAGGGATATGAGCAACTCAGAAAGACTGGCACAGTAAATTTTTTAAATATTTAAAAAATAGAATCCAAGTATAAAATAGAATCCAAGCAAAAAGCATACAGGTAAGAGTACATATACCACTGAGTAACAAATTAAACCAGTCAGCCTCTTGGTAGCCAAATGCCCCAACCTGTTACATAACTGCCATTTTTCAAAAGGGGCTGATAGTTCCTTAAAGGAAGCAAAAACTTTTCCTAGCGCCAAATTCAAAGAAATAATTTTTTCACTCACTTTTCCAGCCAAGACTACTGAATGGAAAACAATATATTGCTAATAATACTGTCAGGTAAACTTTACATGTTTATTTTTCATAGTGTCTTTGAATAAAAACCCGAAGTATTATAATAAAACTCAGGTTGATGAAGGTATTCACTCAGTCAGAGACCAGGCCAACATCAATCAAACCATGGAACAGCCTAGTGCGAGCTGAGTTGACTATAAATAGATGTGAATGGCTAGCAGTTCCTTCATATATCCTTCAGAAAGTCAAATATGCTCATGGTAAAATTCTAACATCTCTACAAATCCCTGACCTCAGAGATAGAAGCAGTTGTTTTATACAACATTTCAGAAATTTTCTAGTCAGCCAGCTATTTGCTGTGTGCTGAAGAATTGTTAGAAGTGTCAGAGACCCAGAATGCTGGCATTCTGTGATACTGTTGATGACCTTTTTCCTATTTTTGTTAAGAGAAAATGTGTATTACAAATAACCATATGACTTTTGTTAGCTGTATCCCAAGATGGTGAGACAGGCATGATCAATCAAATGCATAAACTGACCCACTGTAGTACTGATGACATAGCAATAAAACAGCATCAGAGCAGTGAATGGTCTTGATTTATTCACAAATAATTCCTGGGTCCCTAATTATCCGTTCTTCTTAGTGGACTTGGAGACTCAAGTGGACTCTCCTCTCGATGTTTCAGAATGGTGACTATCAGAGTAGGGTTATTCTTAGGCAGAAGTCTGCAGATTTGTAAACAAAGTATCTCAAGAAAGAAACGAGTTTCTTCTAACTCAGAGCAGTAGCATTTATAACAAGGAAATATTGCTTCCTCTTATCAAAGTGACCTGAGAACATCCGAGGAGCTCTTCCATTCCCCACACACTGTGGAAGGCATCTTCTGCAGTCCCTCTATTCCATTTATAGGCTCTGTAGAAGGAATCATTCTTACACCATGATGCCAAAATTATTTTAGCTCACACACAAACAAGTTGTTCTGTAGTTCTGCTTTGACCACTTCATATTAGGAAGAAATTAAAAAATATATAGCACCAGCAGTTTGTTACGAAACCACTTTGAAAATGTTTACTTCGACTGCTTCAAATGTCATGACTAAAGAAACTACTGTTCTGCATAATCCACTCTTGACAGTGAATCATAACTGTGTCACACTTGGACTTGCTTAGCCTTTGCTCTGACCTGATGGAGTCTTCCCTTAAAAGGGGGATGTATATTCAATTTCAAAGTATTTATTGCTTCATGACAAGTACAATAACAAGTCTGTGGCTTTGGCGTCTCATATCTTTGAGATTATCACAGTCTGCTTAGAATTTTTGAGTTTGCTTTTAATTTATGCCTCTGGCCTTGTTTTCTTTGCCAAATGCCTCTCTTTAGAGAGCTGGAGGCAGCCTTCCAACTTCCCCCCATCCCTCTTGGGCCTTGCTAATTGATCAGTGATCACCTTAAGAGTTCAAAGACTACAAACCTCTGGAGTTTAATGGGTTCAATGATGCTGCACTGTGACTGCAACCCCGCATCCAGGCCTAGTCTACAGACTGATTTTTGGTTCAGTCCTTTTACACCTTTTGGTCTTGATTCAGAGTTACTGATTCACACTTGACTCTGAGATCCTCCCTCCTTGCAAATGACATATAGTCAAATGGGCCTAGTGCTCTAAGTTCTAACAAATGTTTGCAAATCATAATGATGTAGGAAGAGCTGTATACTAAATGAATAAGAGCAATTAGCCCTCATGCTGTTAGATAAGCGTTCCTCAAAATATAATCACTCTTCTAAACATAGGTTGGTAATTTAGGAAAAGAGCCACTGAAAATATTATCATCATTATTTCCTCCATACACAGAGTACAACTAACACTACGTGTGCTTAAGTCACATTGTCGTGTGTAGACATTGTTAAGTCAGTGTCTGGTTAGTGATCAGGAAGTAAGATAATCTTCACTTTGGGTTTCTAGAACACTAAGAAGTCAGGTTGCTAATCCAGGAGAGTAACTGAACACCACTAAAAGTTATCCAGCTTGGATAAGTACACTTCTGATCTCTTTTTGAGTACCTATGAAATTATGGTTAATATCCTCTAATTTACAGTATGATTCCAAAAATACCATATACTATATATATATATATATATATATATATATAGAGAGAGAGAGAGAGAGAGAGAGAGAGAGAGAGTATATAATTTGTTTTTTAATCCAGGAAAAAAATTTTTTCATTGCAAATCTTAGATAGGATTACAAACAATAAAAAGTATCCATTATCACTCCAAAATCAGGGGCACAAATTGGAGTTAGAAGATTTAGCTTTGACACCTAGATATGTTTTCATTGATTTGACCTGTTTAGATCTCAGTTTCTCTTTTATAAAATTAGTTTGTTAGCTCTCATGGGGTTGTTGTGAGGGCAAAATAGAGGATACTATTACTCACGTTCTTATGATTGGTGTGTGAGCTCATGTTTGCAACTGCTGATATCACTCAATTCCCTTTCCACTGGCCTGTGAACTTGAGGCCAAGGAAAGACTTACTTTCCCAAAACATCATTCCCTCGGTCCACCAAGGCCTGCCATCCCTCCTCATGTCAGCCTTTCAGTTCACACCTGAACTGTTCGATGAGCTGATCAGTGATCTCTCCACTTGTAATCCCCTATCTATTAAAAAAATTGAGTATGCATGCCTAACATTTATTATAAATTATATATATGTATCTCATCAGAGTGCTGATATATTACAATAAACTATACACAAAATTAGAAAAGGATAAGATTTTAAAATAGACAGAGAGCTAGATAGAAGTTCCCATTTCTTTTCCCCGTAGCCACCACATCCCCTCTGGTGCCAAGAAACAACCCCATTCCTCTTAGTGGTCTTTAGTATAAAAGAATTTTCTATTGCTGAAAAGTTAAAAGGCAAAAATAAGTGCCACTTTTATGTAAATACCTAGAGTTGCCTATTTTAACGATTTGGCATTCTAGGTAAAGTATAAGGTTTCCATTGAAATGCATGTAACCTGGAAGCAACCCTTTAAATATTGATTTAACTGGTTCATTTCATCCAGAAGGATATGGATGAATTTTTTTTAACCATCTACAATGTGCTTTTTCCAACAGAAGCAATTTAATTCTCAGTGAACAATGACTGGATGTCTTACAAATTTAACTCAGTTCTTGGTGTCAGATCCCAGAGGTTGAGCGCTCAGTCTCACAGTGCCTCCCCCACTTTGGATGCCAAACTCAGGTCCAGGTTGTTACCTGTGTTTCTGACCAACCGCCTATAAATTGGAGGTTCCCACGACTCCCTCGTTGGGTTTGATTAACTCACTAGAGAGGTTCACAGAACTCAGGGAAATATTAACTTACGTTTATCAGTTTATTATAAGCTTAGGTTATAAAACTCTTTTAAATGCAAAGGATGACATAGCTAAAAATAAAAAGCATAGGAAAATTTTATTTACTAAGATGTAAAAGTAGTGGATTTAATAATAGAGATGTTACCATCAAAGCAGGCAATTCAGAAAATATAGAAAAAGACCCTTGAGAGGTTACTGATTAAACAGCAAAAAAGTATTAGCTTGATAGGTAGCATGGATTCCAGAATTTCTTGGTTAAAATTCTGAGTCATTAAAATTAATTATGATGATTATAAAAATAATAATACCAAACCCTGATTGTATACTATGCACTGTTGTAGGCATTTGATAATTTACATGTTATTTAATTACTCATAACAACTGTGTTGAGTAGGTATCATTTTACCCATTTTATAAATGAAAAATTGAAACCCAGTCTGGTTATAAATATGCCCAGTGGCACACAGCTAATAAAAAGCAGTATTAGGTCAATCTGACCTCCAAGCACCAAACAACTGTACCTTTGTAACTCTTAATAATTCTTTGCTAGACTTACTTTTGTGTTCCAACCCCAGACGTATAGCTCAAAGGTAATACACAACTTTAAAACTAAAGGTAAGTTTTTAATGAAAAGGATCAGGAATAATTTTATAATCTGTTGTACAAGATCTCTTAAGGAAGAAACACTAGAGTCAGGTCACACTTTAGACAATTTACTTTAAAAAAAATCAAAAACATAATGAAGTAATTCTGTTACCGTATCACTAAGTAGAGAATGTAAACAAATCTACATTTGCACATTATAGGATGCACGCTTAAACTTTCAATGGAATCAAATAAAAATTAGTTATCATATACAACTAGAAAACAGCATTCATTATATCAATAAATGCATTAAATACCTAGAAGTAAATTTAACTGAAACATGGTCTTTTATGATTAAATCCTAATGGGAAAAAAATTAAAAACAAAACTGAAGAACTAGGCCAAGTGTTTTTTCAGAGAGACTAAATAAAGACATCAATATTTTTTATTTTAATACATAGATTTGTTATAGTACAACTAAAATTCCTGTGAGAAGTGGTAGTGAAAAATAAATGGATCACAGTATCAGAACATTTTCATAGGTAATAAGGGTGGATTCAGCCTAGCAAATTTGGAAAACTGAATGCACTGCAACAATGATCAAAATCATATGGTGCTGAGTTATCCCAGTCTGAAATATGAACCTGACCTATAACAGAGACAAAATAAATACAGGGCAAGAAATAACCACTTAATACATTGTCTCTCAAATAGTTGGAGAACAAGTTGGAAGGAATCAAGTTAGATAAACACATGAGACCCAAACACTACAATAAATTCCAGCTGTATCAGAGTAAAAGAGTATTTTAAAAACTGAAGAGTAGCTTATTTATCCCAGATGTGGAGAGAACATGCACTAGAGAAATGAAGGTTGTTATCAGGAATAAGACCAGATTGATTGAATATGCTTTTAAAACTTTTAATTTTCATGCAACAAAATGTGAAATTGAAATTATAAAAGAAAACTTTCAAATACAGAATAGATCTGTTACAAACATAATCTGATTATAGATTTCTCTCAAAAATATATGAGGAAATAAATGATTCTGTAAGTCAACAGTTGCTTTTCACTTGATAAATGGTCAAAAAGTATATAGTCAAGAAAACAGACTAAATCATATTGTTTTTTAAAAATCACAGTTGTATTAAAAGTGAAGTTAAAAAAAAAGACAAATCCAGCCAACTTGATGTTTCCCTTACAGACATATTAAACTGGAAGAAATTTAAAAATTCTAAAACTTTATCTTGCCAAGTCTCTGGGGCGAGGCAGAAGGTAAACTTTACACATTAATGGTAGAAATATATGGTAAAATACTTAGATCTTCCTGGAGGGCAATCTATAACATGTTCTTTGACCCATTACCCATTCCCTCGCTTTGAGAGGGGTAAACTAAGTTATATTGAAATTTTCAGTGCAGCATTAACTACAATAGGGAAAGTTAGCATCAGTTCAAATGCCCCAAAATATTTAAATGATAAGTGAGTAAATCATGGTGTATTGTGATATACAAATTAAAATGACAAGTGGAAGATGTAACAGTGGATATGTTCATGTGAAATAAATAAAACAACTGAACCCAAGATCATATTACAAAATTATACAGTAATGTATGAATACAATTGCTCTAGATCAGAAAAGAATTTTGATGGATATAAATGGCATAACACTGTTCATTAGATTTTTTTAAGAAAATGCAATTATAGTTATGATGTATAACATTTATAGAATACTTGCTATGTGCTAGGCATTGTTCTAAGTGTTTTACATGTATTAATCTCATTTGAGCTTTGCAACAACCCTTTGTGCTTGGTACTATTTTTAAGTTATTCTATAGATGGAGGAATTGAGGTACAAAGTATTCAAGTAGATTACTCTAGGTTACACAGCTTAGCTTAACTGTTCCAAAGTGATAGTGTCTTCAGAAGAGCTTAGATGACTTCTACTAGCTAATTGCTTTAACTTGCCCCCCAGTCTTGGGCCTTACATCCCTTGTCAATAACCCCATTCATAAGAACTGAAAATCTCAAAGAGTATTCCAGTAAGTCAAAACAATAAATTATTGAATATAGAATTGGAAAGGAGAAAATAGAACCAAACCCCAAAAATTAATTTAGAGGGGCTAAAATAATAGTGATATAGTAAACATATTCTAGGATTCAAACGAGAGCCTTTTCCATAGCCACCTCCCCTACACACACACACACACACACACCCCAACCCTTCATTCCCTGACTCAAAGACTTGTACAGACACACCCACTGGACCCCGATAATTCTAAGGCTTTGAGAAATCAAGTAGCTCCCTCTGAGGAAGAGGTTAGGACCTCCAGCAAAAAAAAATCCTAATGGAATAAAAGGACTGGCCATTTCATCTCTCAGGAATGGACTAAAAAATCCATTGCTTTTAAAGGGCAAAATTTCCCCAATTAGATTGATTTCAAACTTTCTTGTAGGTTGACTGTTTCCAGGTAAGCCCCCCATCAGACTTCTTTGTTGCTGCTTGACTGTATTATTCTGTATCTTTCAGAGACCAAGGTGAAATGGTAACTGGGAAGTCTCTGAAGTGATTTTTTTTTAAATACTGTAGACTGTTTTTATGTCTTCTGTTTTGTACCCCAGGTAAAAATGCCAAGCCAAGGAAAAGAAATAAGGTAAATTCAATCTTAGACTCCTGGACCCATTTTGGATAACTATAAGGATGCATTATCTGCGTGCATGTGGTGAAGATCTACAGACCATGGAGAGAGAGGATTCATAACAGACCCATGAGTAGCATTTCAGGACAACAGCCATAAAGCAGAGACTTAAAAGTTCCATCATTAGACTAATTGTAATTCACCCGATCCTCCAGTGTAACAGAACCCTTCTATCTGCTTTCCCAAACCATTATTGCTTCCATTCAGCATATTGGTTTGTCTATCATTAAATATTCATTTGCTACAGAGCTTTTTTGGAAGGCAAACAAAGCAGTCACTTTACTGCTTTGTATTGATTCCTGCCTGAGTTGTCCTTGGAAAAAGCTTTCAAATAGGTTCAATCGTTTTGAAAGGTATTTAGGTTGACTCTGTGATTGGTAAATATATTTTCTTCTTAACCTCGAAAATGGAATCTGAGAACTTAGAGCTTTATTTTTTCATCTACTCTATTCTCTCATTATTAATAAAGATCTTAAATGATACTGAACTGTGACTAAACTCTATCTATTTACAATGTTATAGTAGAAGACAGCACCATTTGCATGCTTTTACCAGACATGATTTTAATTGTTTTAAAAGGAAGCTGTGCAACTAGTGAAGAATTTAGCCTTCCGGGAGGCCTGAAGCTAAGGGCTTCAGGTGTATTTTTGCCTTCTTTGGGGAAGAACCAAATAGTTTCATTTAACTGAGAAGACCCTTTACCAAGATTTACTTACAGCTGGTTTAAACCTGAGCCTGTGATTTATAGAATCTTTCCAAGAGGCCTCAGTGCCTTTTTACAGGACAGTTATTGCAGATTTATCTACGTTCTGATCAGACTCTTCTTTGGCTTGAGTGTGTAAGGTCTTATCTTCCACAAAGTAGATTTAAATAAAATAGTCTTATTTTATGTTCATTACATATTCGATGTGGTTAAACATTTAAGAGGGGCCAATTATTATGGAAAAAAATACATGGATACATGTAATAGTCATTTTCTTTTTTCCCTAGCTTTGTTGAGATATAATTGATACATAACATTGTATGAGTTTAATGTGTGCCATTTCCTTTTTATTACAGCGAATCCAAAGATATTTATTAAATAGACGTTATGTTCTCCATGCGCTTTACCATGTACAGATACTCTAAAAGATCCACTGTACAAAGTAAAAAACAATGTACAAAATGTAGTTCCTGTCCTAAAAGAGTTAACAGGTTATCATTATTTGAAATTCATATAAAACATTTTCTCCCATTTCTTTATTACTTTAATTTGCTGTTTTGTTACTTAGACTTATTTAGAGTGGCTGGTTTATATGGGTTACACACAATGAATACGAATTCAATGACTCTCTCCTCCCCTCACTCCCACTTGCATGCAGACTTTATAAGGTCAGCATCCTTGTCTGCTCTGCTCATTGTTTTAGCCCTGGTATTTGCACAATTAGTAGCAGATGCTGAATCAATATTGGTTGAGTTAATAAGTGATTTGGGGCAATTTGCTTAGCCTCTCCAGGCCTCAGCCAGTGTTGCAACTTTATGCTTCCCAACTTTTTCAATAGAAATAGTACCAACTTCAGAAGAGAAAATAAGTTAGCCCCTAGAAGTCTAGGGTCGACTTTCTCGGGAGTTTCTTTGAAATTTCAAAACCAGGCAGGACCCTGAGGGGCCCTCCTGGGTACAAAATCCCTTCTACGTCCCCCTTTTCTTGTTTGTAGAAAAAGGCTCTAGACTCCTAGGCCTTCTCTGAGTTCCAAAGAGCGGACTGAAGCAGTTACTAATTAGGGAAGTGAGGGAATGCAGAAACAAAAGAAAAGCAGCTAAGCAAGAAAAGTAATGATAACTTCAACAATAATCAGCAGCGATAAAACAGAGTCCTAGTTCCTCCTCAAGGAATAGACAAAACAATCTGATGCATATCTTTGAGTTGTTCTGCAGAGACTAAGATCCCCTCCCAGGTAGAGGATGGTGACTACATACTGACCCCAGACTGGTTAGAACAAGAAGGTTGATGATTAAGGTTCCCAAAACATCACCCTGTTACCTTACCACCAACCAGTCAGAAGAAAGTCCATGAGCTGCAACCCTTACCCCTAACATTGCCTTTCAGAAACCCTCCCCTGAAAGCCACTGGGGAGTTTGGGTCCTTTTTTTTTCCCCCTAAGGCTTTTTCGTTTGTTTATTTTTTGTTTTTTATGTTGTATTAGTTTGTGTACAGTATAGTGATTCAGTTATACATATTCTTTTTCATTATAGGTTACTATAAGCCATTGAGTATAGTTCTCTGTGCTATATAGTAGGACCTTGTTGTTTATCTATTCTGTACATAGTAGTTTGTATCAGCCAATGGAGTTTGGGTCTTTTGAGCATGAGCTGCCTATTCTCCTTGCTTGGTGCCCAGCAAGTAAGTGCTGTACTTCCCTTCACCACAACCCAGTGTCAGTAGATTGGCTTTGCTGTGTGGCAGGCGAGCAGACCCAAATTCAGTTCAGTAACGGTTTCACATGTCATTGTAGAAACTTGTTTCATGTTTCATCTTAAAACTAGTTTAAATTTTGTATTCCATACCATTATATATCGGCACTTATTTAAAACTAAAGTAATTTTATCTCAACTCTTCTAATGAAAATGAAGGCACTGTACCCATTACCCACTAGACCATACAAACCTCAAAACTTCTGAGAAACACAAGTATTCATTAAGGGATCTATAAGGCTCCTGTCCTGCTCAAAGTGTTATCATTCTTTAATTATAACAAGTCAAACAACTAATATTTACTGAGCTCCTTTCCTGTTCAAGTCACAGAGGGAGAATACAAGAAACAATCAGATAAACAGCTTTTAAGGAGACTGAGCTGTCACTATAAATCACACGCATGTAAAGAGATAGTATTATGAGGTAGTATAGAGTGAGTGTAAAGTGAGTGGAGAATCTTGTCAGTGCAGAAGAGTTCAAAAGAACGATTAAGCCCTCTAAGCCTCAATTTCCTCATTTGTAACACAGGATAATAATGCTCACACCTTTTATCTCAGAGGGCAGTTGTAAAACTCAGTAAGATAAAATATGCCCATTTACGAATAAGAAATAGCATCATTAAGAGATCAGGGGCATCTCAGTGGCTTGGTGGAACCTTGATATATGGGTTGCAAATAGGCTGAAAAGCTAGCAAAGGAAATGGCCTTCATGAGGTCGTGGAAGGGGAAATACACCACAAAGATATAGGAAACTAAAAATAACATAATCTTTATTGAGCTGAAAGCTCAATTAAGGGAGATGTCTCTGAAAAAGCAGAATATTGCAGGCCTTGAATTCTAAGCTAGGGAATTTAGAATCATTCCTGTACACTTCATTTTAAAAAGATAAGCCCCTTGGTATAATTTGGTTCATATTTTGAGATAGCTGGAAACATTTTGGCATAGACCAAAGGGCTACTTCAGATGTTTCAACTCCTTTAAAGAATATTAAAAGAAGAATTGAAGAAAGGAGATAATTGCTTGCAGAGATCAAGTGCCAGGATTGCAATATTGCTAAAAGACTAAAGAAGGAGAGTATGGTTGTATTTTTTAGTCAAAAGTGAACTGGCATTATGCCAAGTGTGGAAGAACAGAATAAAAGTAAATTCAAAAAGGAGTTTCAATATAACTCTTGATGGGAGGCTAAAAGCAAGTGGCCTCCAGGATAATTTGGAATAAATTCCAGCATTATTGAATGAATAACACATGGTTCAAATCTTAATCTGAAAACCCAATCAGTTATATGTGATGAAACCTTGACATCTGTAGAAGGCTGAGCTTTTGGGGCATGATGTAAGGGAAACAGTACCTGGTGATGATAATTCTATTTGATCATTTAAACAGGATATTTGAAAATCAAGTAAAAAGAAAAGACATTGTTAGTATACAGCATTAGAATTTGTTTAATGGAAGCATGTGAATGCAAAACACATCCCTATTTTAAGAAGTTTCTATAGAGCATAACTTCTTTTGCAAAATTTAGAAAAGGCCACAAAACTTAATATTGGAGTCATGTACATTTGAGTGCAGTCCCACACTTCATATAGAAAAAAAATGACAAAAGAATATATCTATTTGCTGGTGTATATATATAAGATAACTCTGGAAGCATCCAAAACAAACTGTTAATCTTGCTCTGCCTCTAGGGCACAGGAGTAAAGGGGAGAAAATTTTTGTATGCCCTTTTACAGTCTCTACTTTTACACCAATGGTAGTGAAACTTACACAGTTACACATTTTTGCTTTTATCACATTCCATATCTCTAGGGTCATTACATATACAGCTGCCTGATGATGATGATGATGTTGATGATGTAATGGAGGTACTGGGGATTGAGTCCAGGACCTCATGCACTCTACCACTCAGCTATACCCATCCCACTTTGTATGCCCTTTTGTATTTTAAAAATTTGATTCATGTTCATTATGTAGTCCAATAAGCAGACAGACAAATCAAATGACTGCAAAGAAAGTGGTTATCTTTGATACAGTTTCTGAAGATTTGATGGTCAACGTATTAATAAATAAGTCAACTTACATCATACAGTCAGACAGGTAAGACAGTGCTCCTTCTCCAGTGTATTTTTCCCAAGCTTTAGCATGCATCAGAATACCTTCGCTCAACATGGAAATGACACGGTAGTATTACACTTGACCCATGGCGTTATGCGCAATGCATCCGCGGGACATCTGGGGGAGAATAATGAATAACTTAATATGCAATGAATATGCCTCTGATTGCTTTAAATCTGTGACTCAGAAACTGGAGGGAGAGGGAGTGGAATCATTCCCTCCCTTTTCTCCCACACGGCGCCCCTTACTAACCGCAAATTCTTGGCTCTGACTCTTATTAGGGGTTTTCTGTCAGACTTTACAGTTTTCCACATTCTAAAATACAAGTTGTAGAAATAAATGACACATGCTTCAGGCCCGCAGATGCCTTTAGTTGTTTCCAAGATTCCCTGTGGGTCCGTTCTCCTCCTTCCTTCATAATGGAACACAGATTGGGCATTTGGACTTGAATTAGAGGCAACAATTGAATTTTCACTCTGTACGTTCACTTGCCCATTGTTGTATTGGTTCTGGGTGGGGTTTGATTACGGCACAGCCCACAGGATTGCAATAAACAAAGTCTCAGAAACTCTTTGAGAGGTCCCATCTACCAAAGTAAAATTTTCTATGATGTCTCTATGAATATTGACAATATGTTGGTGTGTCCTGTGCTTCATTCTGGGAAGCTACCCCGGACTGTATGGAAGGCAACTGGTAAAGGTAGGATTCAGGCAGCTCCTACCCTCAGGTTCAAGGATACACCCTGCCAGGTAGGCTGAAGGGAGAGGCTGAAGTCTCTGCATAGCAGCATGGATTAAGGTACAATAAAGAATATTTGTAAGCTCTTCCCCTACTCAACTCTGACGGTCCCAAATTAAGGGGAGAGAAATATCTAGGGTCCAGAGAAAGACTGAGCATCACGCGATCTTTGTATACAGCTGGTGCTGATTCAAGCTTCTATTTTGGAACAGTATTTTGAGACTGTAAACATTCCTCCACTGCTCACTTCCATTAATGATGTGAAAGACATAACGTTTTCTAACTGCTGTCAGTCTGAGGATGTCTGAATCCTCCTTCATCCTGCCTGAGTTTGGGCTTTGACACAACGATTAAGAGATGCTTTCTCCCCTTTGTCTCTGTAGAGAGGAGAAAGGGGATCCTTTCTGGCTTTTATCATCGGGAGGTTAGGTCAGACTCACAGGTCCAAATGCCAAGTGGCTGAAAGACATTCAGAAGTCAATTTGTTATAATGATTTCTAATGAGGAGAATTAGAAATGTGTTAAGAAAACTTTTCCATTTTTCCTGATTGTAAATGAAATATTCACGTATAACAGTTATCTACCTTTTTTTAAAAGTAGAATTTAGGGAACTGAAATTGTTAGGTCATTTTCCCTTAGCCGTTTTCTTTACACACTTCCTTCTATCCTCTAATACTCATTTTTTCCTTCTTCGCCTAGAGGCATAGGCATTACACAGGCATTAAGTGTGTGAATTCAACAGCCAGAGTGCTTGGGTTTGAGTCCAAGCTCATTGCCTATGAGCTGTGTGATCTTAGGCATTATTACTTAACCTCTCTGTGGCTATGTTTATTCATTCATCAAAAGAGAATGATTTTTATAAAACCTAGCTCATAGGGTTGTTGGGAGAGCTAATGAGCAAAGATGAAGCACCAAGAACAATGTCCAAGTCTCTTCCAGAAGTGGTGCTGGGAGAGTCAGGCAGCTGCATCTAAATTAGTGAAATTGGAACACTCCCTCACACCACACATAAAACTAAGCTCAAAATGGCTTAAAGACTGAAACATAAGACACCATAAACCTCCTAGAAGAGAACACAGTCAAAACATTCTCTGATATAAATTGTGGCAATGTTCTCCTAGGCCTAGCTTACTGAGGCAATAGGAATAAAAATAAAAGAAAAAAACAAATGGAACCTAATTAAACTTACAAGCTTTTGCACAGCAAAGGAAACCATAAACAAAACAAAGAGACAACCTATGGAATGGAAGGAAATATTTGCAAATGATGGGACTGACAAGGGCTTCATTTCCAGAATATATAAACTGTTCATGCAACTCAACAACAATAACAAAAAACAAAACAAACAAACAAAAGCCAACCCAATCCAAAAATAGGCAGAAGACCAAAACAAACATTTCTCCAATGAAGATACACAAACGGCCAGTACACACATGAAAACACGCTCAATATTGCTAATTATCAGATAAATGCAAATCAAAACTACAATGAGGTATCACCTCACACCAGTCAGAATGGCCATCATTAAAAAGTCCATAAATGATAAACACTGGAGAGGGTGTGGAAAAAGAGGAACCCTTCCACACTGTCGGTGGGAATGTAGTTTGGTGCAGCGCTATGGAAAACAGCACAGAGATTCTTTAAAAAACTGAAAATAGACTTACCCTAGGATCCAGCAATCCCACTCCTGGGCATTTATCCAAAGGGAACTCTAATTCAAGAGGTACATGTACCCCAATGTTCATAGCGGCCCTATTTGCAATAGCTAAGACAAGAAGGTAACCTAAATGTCCATTGACAGATGACTGGATAAAGAAGTTGTGGTATATACATACAGCGGACTCAGCCATAAAAAAAATAAAATAAAATAATGCCATTTGCAGCAACATGGATGGACCTGGAAATCATCATTCTAAGTGAGGTAAGCCAGAAAGAGAAAGAAAAATACCATATGATTTCATTTATATGTGGAATCCAAAAAAAGAAAAAAAAAAGAATGAAAGAAAGAGAAGAAAGAGGACACAAATGAACTTATTTACAAAACAGAGACAGACTCACAGACATAGAAAACAAACTTATGGTTACCAGGGGGGAAAGGAGTGGGGAGGGATAAATTGGGAGTTTGGGATTTGTAGATATTAACTACTATATATAAAATAGATAAACAACAAGTTCTATAGGAATGGCCTATAATGAAAAATATGAAAAGGAATATATATATATATATATATAAATGAATCATTATGCTGTACACCAGAAATTAACACAACATTGTAAATCAACTATACTTCAATGAAAAAAAAAAACTCCACCCCCCAAAACAAGAATAGTGTCTGGCTCTTGGTTAAATATCACCTTAAGTGTGAGCTGTATTCCTGTTCTTGGCAAGGGACATTTCTTGTACCTTTTGCTCCATGGTTTGCTTCTTTCTGATGCTGCTTTTCTCCTAGTCTTAACTGTTGCCTTCACTCTGCATCAACTTGCTGACTTCATTTGTTTGTTTCTTGGTGTAGGTTTTCTCCAACAGTGAAGAATCATAAGATTCCCCTGGTGGTAGAGAATGACTTTTGTTACTGGTATAGACTAATACAGACTGTCACTTGCTAAGTGATTCATTTATCACCCACTACTGTCATGCACTGGTCATAAGACAATCCAAAGGCACAGATTATAAGAACACTCATCTACTTGGTTATGTTTTGGAAATAATGTGTAACATTAAAACACAACTCCAAATGGTACAATCCAAGATTTGGGAGAGACCAAAGAGATCACTTAGTTAACTACCCAGATGATGCTTGTGTGCATTTGCAATATTTTCTAAGAAATTCCAGCCTCAGTTAAACCCTGAGATGATAATCTTATCAACTCAAGGCAGCTTATATTATCTTTTAGGTAGCTCCAATTCTTGGGAGAGTCTTCCTAATGTAGTCAAAATTAACATATATGCAGTTTGCATCCATCACACATTTAATTTATTTATTTTATTCTTGAGGTCTTGTGGAATAAATATAATACATCTTTCTACAAAAACATTTCCGGTATTTGCTGACTGTTAGCATGTTTCTCTGGGAGTTCTCTCTGGGTATCCCAGTTGGGCTAAATATTACTCATGTTGTCCACTGTGAACAGTCTTTTCTGAATGAACTTATGGTTTCTTAATATCCTTTTAATTTTGATCCCAAATTGAACCCAGTATTCCATATGTAGCTAGATAAGTCCAAAGTAGTTATTACCTATATTTACTATTCTGAATTCTAGATATTGTACTTCTACAAATGGACCCCAAGATCTTATTAAGCTTATTTTTGGTAGCTACATCGTCTTTGTGAAAAATATTGTATTAATTCTGTCAAACTAACTGTCCCAATACAGATCTAACTAGCAGCAGCTCATTCTTTGGAGTTTCCATGGCATTTTGTGTAGACTGCAATTATAAGATAAAGTGCAAAGATATTCTAGTTATTTTATTAGGTCTTGATTCTAATTGCTTCTAATTATTTTATTGTGCTCTTGCATTTGACTATGAACTCTACATAGGTTAATTTTTCATCATTTTGTTGTAGTGACTCATAACTTATCTGTTACTCAAAACATGTTTGTCGAATAAATGTTGCATTCATCTTTTTATAGTGCTCTAAAAAGGCATCTGTAATTAACAACAATCATTGTACTATAAAGTCACATGAAAATTTTGATAGAAGAGGCCCACAGACATTAATAAACTCATTTCTTTTCCTAGAGGCCTGCTTATACCAAACAGGCAGGTGTATAACTTGAGTCTAATGAACATCAGAAAAAGGGATTATTAAACTCACTAGCTTAGCCAAGTGTCTGCCTTATGCATGCCTCCAACTGTCCAACCATTGGAAACACCGTGTAAGATAAGAACAGATTACTATGCAGAGTCAGCACCTACTATGGCAAAGTAATCAGCTCCAGAAGACTGAAGGCATGAGTAAACCTGTTCCAAGGAAATCTGATGCTGGAAACTTCCAGTGAATTCTGCTGCCTTGGCAGTTATATGACATCCAACGGTTTGGACCAAGAAAAGTTATTTAGAGAACAGCACGCCTTTCAGGAGATTGCAATGACTCTGACCTTAAACCAAACACAGGGGCCTGGAAGATTATGGTCTATTTCTGTTGTTTGTGTTTTTGTATGTCTTTCATATCCTTTCTTAATTGGTCTTTGGTTAATACACATTCTTTGGTAACAGCTGCTCTACTGAACAGAGGGACACCTCCCTCAAGACCTTAAATTCTACCGGATTTTTACAAACTTGATATACAATTTCCAGATTAGCATTGATAGCAACGTTTCCAAGTGATAACTGACAGAAAATGTTGGAGTAGGGTCTCCTGACAGTGAGGCCCTAAGTGCACTGAGGACATGTGGAACACTGAAAAAGCAGGTGTCCGTGTCTCTGATGTGATGATTTACAGGGGGCATCCAGTCGCAGCTCCCTTCCTTTCTGTCCAGAAATTCCCGTCAGAATAGTTACCACCAAAATAAATAAAGCTGTTGCTTGACTACTGAAGGGCATTTCCATTGCCTGAGAAGGGCAGGCATTCTAGCCCTTCCTTGTTAGCGCCTCAGAGGCCCTGGTGAATCAACACCTGAGAAGATAAAACAGAGGACATACCTGAGGGACTACATGCCCCACAATCAGTTCCCAGTGACCCAGTCCATCCCCAGGCCCACACTCAGTCTCTCTCTCTCTGAAGACCCTGAGCAGCCCACAGCAGAGAATGCCAAGCAGCAGTAAGGCGTGAAGGCCTCGGGTCAATGTCTAGGGAGCTCACTGGGCTGGCTTCTTGGGGAGGAAGGACTAACGACAGGAGGGGAAAAAGCCAGGATTTCCCTAGGATTCGATCTGTGAAGAAAGTTGTCTATGGTGGTGCCCTTTGCACTATTAACTGTGCAGGGTAAGCAAAGCCACACTCTGAATTCACAGTACCATCCGGCCCGGGAAGTGGACCCACAGGGCTGCCTGTGAGCAGGCAGACGGGGGCAGTCACTCTGCAGAACGCACCCTGGGCAGCCAGGGAGCAGAGGCCTGACCTGCAGGCCATTCCACAGACAGGGGCCACAGTGTCTCACCAAGAAGATGGAACGCAGGTCACAGCCGCCCTGCGAAGGGCCTCGGGTCAGGTACGCCTACTCCTGCCAAAAGTATAAGCACAGGAGAGTCTCCATATCCTGCCACTGCTGGATCTTTTTCCACTGACCACTTCACAAAACCCCCTCCTAAGGCGGAAGGAGGCTTCCTGTGTTTTCTGTTACTTTAGGAAGTTTGAACAAAATGTTTTCCAGGTAAAATACTTAAATTTTTATATCCTATGGATTTTTTTTGGGGGGGTGGTGATTAGGTTTTTATGTATTTATTATCTTTAATGGAGGTACTGGGGATTGAACCCAGGACCTCGTGCATGGTAGGCACACACTCTACCACTGAGCTATACCCTCCCCACTAAATTGTTATATTTTAAAGCACTTTCTGGCCCCGAAAGTATTTTGAACTGTCTTGTCAACATCTTAGAATGTAAGGCTGTGTTTTGGCAGGCTTTATTTTTGGATATAAGGGGGAACA
The DNA here is from genome assembly GCF_048564905.1 of Vicugna pacos. Taxonomy (NCBI): domain Eukaryota; kingdom Metazoa; phylum Chordata; class Mammalia; order Artiodactyla; family Camelidae; genus Vicugna; species Vicugna pacos. The sequence goes on from NC_133012.1 coordinate 15,859,651, forward strand.
AAGAGTAACTCAAGTTGGTCAAGTAGACTGCTTCACACTTTACAAAATAAATAAATAAATAAATAAATAAATAAATAAATAAATAAATAAATAAATAAATAAATAAATTTTTTTCTTTTTTGCTCTGGGCTTGTGTCCAGAATGGGAAAGTTTCAGTCTCTAAATAGACTTTTTTCAGGAAGTTTTGGATGACAGTGAAGCGTGGTATAAAGAGAAGTGGTATGACACCCTAACTGCTGCCCAGATGCACATTTTCTCATGCAAAAACTGCAGTGACCAAAGGGCTCCAGGGATCAGTTCTTTGTTAAATCATGAAACAGAGAGAGACAGCTGGCACTCACACCCCTTTGGGAGGTAGTCTGGTCCAGGCTTGCTGACTGAAGGAATGAGTGTGGGGAGTGCACCACACTGTGTAAGCATCCTGCCTCGGGACATCTGATCCTCAAGAGGCTCAGGAAGGATCTCAGGAGACCCCTGATAGCCACCTGTATGCTGTGATCATCACTAAGGGACTGCTTTCTTGCTTTGTTTCAGAAAACTGGATGAGACTATAGGGTTGAACTTTTCACATACACTTTTATCATGTTGAGGTTCATCCTGGAAGCTTATCCTTGAACTAAAACTAAGATGTCAAAGGGGGAGGAGTATAGCTCAGTGGTAGAGCACATGGCTGGCAGGCACAAGGTCCTGGGTTCAATCCTCAGTACTTCCATCAAAAACAAAAAAGAAAGAAAGAAAAAAAAACTAAGATAGCAAACTGCTTAGCTTCTCTGAATGACAAGAGTATTGAGGAGCCACACCAAGGACCTTTAAACCTCACGGTGAATCAGATTTGTTTACATACTTGTTAAAAAGTAAGTGGCCCAGGCCAACAGCTTGATATTAAAAACAGCCTTGAAAGTAAAACACATGGTCCTTCCAAACTCCTAGCTCCTCGGAGTTACACACCCTACTACATGCTGACTCACATACAAACAATACGCAGATGTTCTTTGAACCTAGATTTCAAAAGATCTCTTTTTAGAAAAAGTTTTTAATCATATTCACCAAATTCCTTATATATTCTGAAAGTTTTCAGAATTTTTTTTTCCTGGTGCTACTGGTCTCTGAGTCAACATGGAACTCCTGTTAATATTTCATTCTAATTTGTCATTATTTTGCATAATCATTGCCGAGATAAAAGTCTACCAGCTTTTGATTTTTCAGAAATTTTTTTTTTTTAAGTATGTGATTTCCTGCCTCTTCAACGTGAATGAATACAGGAGGATATAATACTCTTTCAAACCACAACTGTTAGAATAGGACAAAAGTTGCAAGGGAACAATGATTTTCCACCAGTGAGCCAATTAGTGTTCTTTCAGATTTAACTTTCTCCTAACTAGGGAAACATCAGTTATTTTTAATCTTTTTTTTAAATTAGTGATTAAAAAGCTGATATTATCTCTAAAGGGCCTTCTTTGCAGAGTATGGGATTCCTAAGACTCTCAATTAGTTAGTTGGTCACCAGAAAAGGACAGAGAAGCCTTTGTAACTAGCTGACTTTTCTGAGGTTTCATTTTACATTTCAAGAGCTCTGTGTTCTAGCATCACTCAACTGAAAAGAGATACGGTAGGTGTAATTAAAGGAGAAGAGTGAAAGAGATGAAACAGCTGGCATATGTTAGCCACCTTTAAGAGCTGCAAAACTACCTGGTCTTCCAAAGAATTATGACCTGCATGGTCATTTCTAAGGGTATAATCATTCCTTCAGGAGAGAAGCCACAGTGAGCTAGTATCCAACAAAGGGGTATCTGTTTAGCACCCTGAAGGAAAAAAAAAATCAAATTACCCCTAAATCTAAACTGTTTAGTAAGGTCATCTTCCAATAAACTAAAAAGCCTAGAACTTCTAAGGTACACTCCTGGCCCCATTCCAATTGCTATATGACCTTGGAGAAACCTCTTTTGAAGTTTTCTGTGTCTGTAAAACCTGGATAATAGTACTGTCTGTCCCAGATGGTTGGAATTGTGTGAATTAATTAGTTCAAGCTGGAAAGGTCTTTGACAATGCTAAGTGCTGAATATTGTTATTGTTAGAGGTGCAGGTGGAGGCAATGTTACACAGCACATCTATAATTAGAAAGGCCTAGAAACTGCCAATGGTGCCAACACCCCAGGAGTTAAGGATACAATACCCTGTATCATTTTCTGCGTTGAGACGAAGTTGGCTTGTTCCGACAGAATGCCTGATTCCCTCTTTTATTCCCTCTGTAAGGTTGCAGCTCTTCGTGAATTTGCCCACCGTGGAGCATAGTTTTTACTGGGTGCACAGGCTTTTTAAGGCAGGGTGCTAAATGAAGTGCTGACATTCATTAGAACACAACGTACAGTCTTGGGTTTAAAATGCTTGTTTATTCATCTGAATCAAGGGAGTAAAGAAGTCCTTCCCAGAAGTACCTGTCCTCTGAAAAATGCAGAAAATGTCTTCATCTACAAAATGAAGGAAGAGGTCTAAACCAACTTTTAGAGATGAAAAGCTTTCTTTTCCTCCCCAAACAAAAACATAACACATAGCAAATTGTTATATGGAACCCAAATACATAAAATAGATAAAAAACAGCTGTGTCAAATGAAAAAAGACAGGGGAAAGCTCCCTGTTCCCCGCAGTGACCCTGAGGCATGTCATCAGGCTCCCCTGAGCCCATTTAGAGAGCATGGGACCAGACCGTCTGTAAACCAGGTTTCATTCTCAAATTTTTTTAGCATTTTCAAATCCAGTAATATTAAGAACCTGGACTATGGCGCTCTTAAAGAAACAGCGTATCCAGAGTCATAATTCATTTTATCCGTTATCTTGCCTGGAAAACCTTCTCTGACCGTCTGTCTGCTCACACCTTCAGCTCTCGGTGAACATCACGCAGCACTCCAGTTCCCCATTATCACGTGCCCTTTTTACCCCCACTTCTTCATCAGCACCAGCACTGCCAACATTGAATATTCACGCAGCACTTAGTATGCACCAAGCACAGTATTATCTCATTTAATCCTCAAAACACCACGATAGAATAGCTATATTATTATTCATATTTTAGAGATGAGAACGCAGCACAGAGATGTAAAGTAATTTGTCGTCTAAAAAAATGCAAAAATAACATTTAAACTCCAGATAGTCAGACTGCAGTCTTCTTGGGCAATGGCTAAACATTAAACCATGTTGTCTATCGTTTGGTACTGAGTAACTGCCTATATGTTGTCTTGTCTTTCTCCCCAACTAATTTTGTGCTGGCCAAACAATAGATTATGGACTGTATGCTTGGATCTTGGTTTCATGATTTGCATCCTTTCTGAAACTGTAGATCTTTGGAAATTCTGTAAAGTTCGTACTTTCAGGAACAACCCCCCGCCTTTTCTTAACAATACCATTTGTCTCTTGGTAGAAACCTCTTCTGTAACGATGTCAGATATTAAACATTCTTGCATTTTCTTTATATTTTGCTTCTCCTCCACCCTTAATGGAGGTACTGGGGGTTGAACTCAGGACTACTACTGAGCTATTAACCCTACCCCCACATTTTCTGTATATTTTGTTTTATTCTTTTAAAAAAAGACTCATGAGTTTGTTGGGAATAATGCATAATCACTTAATATAAATTAAAAGTGTATTTGCATTTTAAAAAGTGGTAAAGCCTGAAAAATAACTCTCTAATGGTAAAATTTAAGAGGGATTTGTTTCAACTGGGTCTTCCAGATGTTGTGACTTCAGGTAAACTAGTCCAATTTCCCTCTCACATCTAAACTCGTCCAATGACCTATCTATTCTCTCCAACTGCTTTTATTTCCTGCACAGCTATTCTCCCCACTAGCCCACTGAAGTGGGCTTAAGGACACAAAAAAACATTATTACCAAATCCAAAGGTCTTTCATTAGAACTCTTTTTCTTCCATATTTTTATGGCATTAAAATTCTTTTTTCATTCCTTCTGCATTGAAAAACTATTTTATGAAGATTTATGTAATACTATACTGTGTAGCTCCCCTCCCATTTCTCTGTAAAATCATTTTTCTCCTTTAAAGCTTTTCTTCTTTTGATCTAATTGCATAAGGTCTTCATGCTACTACTTGAGCAAATAATACCCGTATTTAAAATTGCCACTGGTGCCCCATTATCTATACCTTCCCAAAGTGTGATCTATGGAACTGTTCCCACAAGACTGCATTATTTTAAAAGTTCAGAAACCATGGCAAACACTTTTCTCACCTGTACATTCTAGAGACTATAAAATTAAGTATTTTTGTTCATAACCTTCCAATAACTACATGATGTATTTCTGCCCAATAAGGCATAAACTGAAGCGTATTGACCCTTCACCCTTCTTTCTGCTTTCTATATGGACTCAGAGCAGGAGCTGCAGTAGACAACGTGTGATTTTGAAGGAAGGGCAAAGTGAGTTGCAGAGATAGCAGCTTCCACACAGCAAAGGACTGAACCTAGGCCAGCAAACTCCCGCCTCCTGAGTTCTTGTTGCATAAGATGAACAAATCCCTACTCATCTGGACTTCCATAATCAGGTGGTTTACATCTTACAGCTGAACACACTCCTAACCAGATCTAAGAATGCAACACTGGTTCCCCTCCCATCTGTGGGGAATATATTCAAAGACCCTCAGTGGATGCCTGAAACTGCCGACAGTACCGAACCCTGTATTATACTGTGTTTTTTCCTATACATACATACATACCTACGACAAAGTTTAATTTATAAATCAGGCACAATAAGAGATTAACAATAACTTAAAGTAAAATAACAACACACTGTAATAAAAGTTATGTGAACGCTGGCTCTCCATCTATCAAAATCTTTTACCGTACACGTTTAATGCCTTTTCCATCTTTACTAAGCACACACCATGCACTGTGGCTGTAACTTTTGCAGTCTGAGGTGTGACAGCAAAACACAAATTTCTTTTTACTTTTTCACTATTTCACGGAAAGGAGACATGTTCTTACCGTGGGTCTTAGCAACCTCAGCATATGATTTTTCTCCTTTCCTCATTAAGTCCAGCGCTTTCACCTTTTTACGGTCTCTTCGGTGTATCTGAATTGCCAGCGTCGCCACTCTTGAGCTCCAGCGCCATTATTAAGTAAAATAAGGGTTGCCTGAATTGCAGCACAAGCATTGCGGTGTGGTACACAGAGTTGATCTGATACTGAGGTGGCTACTAAGTAACAGGTGGGATACGACGGATAAAGGGAAGATTTACATCCGGCGCGGGTCGGAGCAGATGCACGCGAGATTTCACCACGCTACTCCAAAGTTGTGTAATTTAAAACTTACAACTTGTTTACTTCTGAAATTACCTATTTAAAATTTTCAGACCATGGTTGACCGAGGGTAACTGAAACCTCTGAAAGGGAAACTGCAGATATGAGGCGGAGGTGGGGTGCGGAATTCTCTCTTGGAACTTCAGAATGCACGTAATATAAAAGGACCCAAGAAATACTCGAGAGAAGAAATCTGTTGAATTTTGTTTACTCCATCATCTCCTAAACTCATTTGATCAAGGAGCGCTTTTTTTCCTGTATTAACTATTAATATCCCCAGAACTATGGTTCCCTACATGATTATTTTTCGAAGTGTGAGCTCTAGAAGAGCAATATCTGCATCATCTGGAACGTGTTAAACAACTAGACTCTTAGGCCCCACTCCAGAATCATTTTAACAAGATGCCCCGGTGATTTGTATGACATTAAAATTTGAGAAACACTGCTTTGGGAAGCACTGTTTAGAGGGTAAAGTACAACTAGCCTTAATATCTTTATGTGACTCATTGTTTCAAGACATCTACTATAATTACCCCTTAATGCCAATTCACTCATAATTGCAGCAAGTTCTTATTGACTGCTTACTTTGTGCAAGGCATTATTCTAAGTACTTTACTCATATAATCCTTCAACCCAACCCCATGAGGCAGGTGCTATTATAATCTTTTTACAGATGAGATTACTGAGGCTCAGAGAAGTTAAGTCACCTACCCAAGGTCACAGAGCTGATAAGTTGCAGAATCCTTGGTTTAAGGATTTAAGGATCACTAAACTTTATTGCCCCTCTAAACTGTTTTTGTTTTCATGCACTTTCCTGCTCTGTGTATTTTACACAAGGGTTTCCCTCTGCCTGCAATGATTTCCCACATACACCTAGTTAAAGGATTTCAGCTCAAAAAGTTCTTTCAGGAAACTTCTCTGATCTTCTTCCCCCAAGACAGGTGAGGTCCCTGCTCTACATCCCCTAGGCACATATTTTTCCTTCATACTTACCAGCTTTTAGAATTATTTATTTTTGTGATTTTCATGGTTAGTGTATGTCATTATCCAAAAAACTAGCTTCGTGTGGGCTTGGAGTGTGTCCTCTGTGCCTGACACATGCCAAAGAAAGCTGTACTATGGGTGCAAAATGTCTGATTGAGCATCAGAAGACTTGGATCTGAGTCCTTGTTATCCTACCTACTAGCTTTGTCACTTTCAGCAGTCACGAAATCTCAGCTCCACAGATTCTCAGCCCGGGGTTCTCATTCTAGGACAGCTATGACAATTAAAATGTGGCTTCTGAAAGAAGTGTATAATCTACATAAACATCCTAAAAATAAGACATAGTGTTTTTTAGTGATTAAGGTCCTAGGTTGTATTTAAGAGTTCCAGCTCTGCAGTCAGAGACCTGACTTCATTTCCAACTCATAATGCAGTTGAGTTAGCAATCCACTATCTGCTGGATTTTTTCATGTGTTTTTCACAACGGCATTCATACTCAATTTACTATGCATGTATGCTGTATTATCTCCCAAGTCATGAAAGTACTCTATGCTTTTTATTTTTTGTTCGAACGTAATCTCTCATCATAGCCCTTTGCACACAGGAATCTGATAAATATTAACATAATCTATATTTATTTGGTGAGTATCACATATTTGCTGTGCTGGAAGTACATTAAGTAATAAAGGCAAGTAAGACTGAAATGTAGTGCATGTACCATTTGTCGTCATCACACATGTAAGTGTTCAGAATTACTACTTCTCAAATCACTAAAGCCAAGATGAATTGCAGAAGCAAAAGCCCAACAGGGACAATTAAACAACATTTGGAATAAAATCATTTGGCCTAATTTTCATAACCACAGATTTCAAAGAATACCACCATCCATGCCAGGTGTGCCAGACAACGCCATTGTCTGTGTTAGCCGTGTAGGGGCCGCTGTGGTATAAACCATTCAGGTTTGCAGAGTGACACCTAGTGGGAGGAAAAATAAACACAGAACAATCAGACTAGAAAAACATCCTTCGAAATGCTTTTATTTTGCTAGCAAATGATTGAAAACCTTTTCACTATGAAACTCTGCCATTTCTAGAAAAGGGGCTATTTATCAGTTTACAGAAGCCACGAGATTTCTACAACAGATGAGTTTGTTAAACTGGTGGGTTTCAGTGCCATAACTCTCAGGACACAACCCAGGCCACTTGTACATTATTGATAAAGAAGCAGTTCTGTTCTTAACAGCCTTTAAACAAAGAAAGAAGAAAAAAAGAGAGAAAAGCAAGCAAACAAAATCCTGGCTTGTAACCCCAAGCCTCGGCAGCTTGGTGTGGGTGAAGGGGCCCAGGCGTGGCACTCTGCTCAGGGGCCAGCTTCCCCGGGTCATTTATCCTCATAGTGTTCACCCCTCCACTGCCAAGACTTAGCTTCCATCATTCAAACTCCTTCCCTCCCCTCAGAAATCACTAGCATATCAATTATCTTAACCTCAAGGATAAGAAAACAAAACATAAACCACCATTTAAAGTCTTGCCAGCCATCAACCAATAATCATTTGTCTGAGTGGCTGAGCTAATCTTTTACATATACTGCTCCCATCTAGAGAACGGCTAGGTTAACCCATGGTTAGGTTCTCATAAATTTTTAAATGGCGTCTTTCCTCCTTTGGAATCTGTAAATTTTGTCCCTGATATGGATAAGGTAAGAGTAGGTGATAATTTTCCACGTACTGTTGTGAAAGGACTTACTATTTCTCTACTGATTTTTTTTTTTATTGCTATAACTAACAAAACGATGTCAGGCATTAGTACAGAAGAAGAACATTCCCAAGGCTCAGTTCTGAAAAATCTATGGAAAGCACCTAAATTTTGAATTTAAAAAGGTGTATAATTTACCCATAAAAGCTGAGTGGTTGGCTTGAATCACTTACCAGCCGAGTGATTCTCTCCTGCTAACCATCCTGCCAGTCCTTTTAACTAATCGAAAGCATGCATGCTGAATCTGCAAGTGTTAAGAGCCTACTGTGTTTTTAAAATTGCATGGAAAGTAACATGAAAAGAGAAAACACCCTAAATTGGGCCTCCAGAATATATATTCTGACATATCACTGTCTTACTAGAGTCATCTATTACAAATGAATCCCATTAGGAAACTGACTCTGGTCAACGTAGGGAGCATTAGCAATTCTAACACCAATCTTCCAGCATCTTCCAGGCTCTAGAACAGCCTGGACTCGAAGCTAGACTAGGGGATGACTGGGGCGCCCTTGGTGAAGAAGGATCTGTGAGCATGCTGCACCAGCAGAGCAGAGACGACATCAACACTCAGTGATTGGGGTTTGCTGTGTGGAGAAACACCTTTGTAGGTGGGTAATATTTATGAGATGCCAAGATTTCATGTAAACTGAAAGAACTATGGTACGGAAGAAAAAATAATGAGGAGGAAGAGGATGACCGAGGTAAACTACAGTAGTAGCAGGCATGGTTAGAAGCAGCACTGAGCTTCTGGAACAATTGACTTTTTTTTTTCTAGATTTTCTGATTTTTTCCACCTGCACAGCCTTAACGTTTTCCTTGACTCCAAGGATGATGCAGGCTTCCTGGGTGGCTCCACCTACTGAATTGCCTTTCTTTGTCCTCCATGAAACCCTGACTTTAAAGTCAAGTAAATCACTTAAATTTCCCATTGTTAATATGTGTACTGTTGTTACTCAATTGGGTAGGTTCATGGTTTTGATCTGGTAATATGAACCAACATGGTTGTTATTTCTGTATGTGGTATTGTGTTCCAAACCAAACATTAAGGGGTGCTTGCAACTTTGTGAATTATAGATAAGTTTTTCCTAATGCTGATAGTTTTTACAAATGCTAACTTAGAAGGACAGGGGAAGAAAAAGGAGGAGGATGAGAAGGTGATGAAGATGGCTTTTTTTTTTTTTAAATATAACAAACCCTTGTGTCGAGGGCTGACTTTCAACAGGAAAATGGCTTTTAAGAGAACGAGAAAACCTCTAGGGAAGACTGTCACCATCTTTGATTTGCTAGTAGGAAAGATCATACCCTTTCTCTGTCCTCTCTCACTGCTGTATGTGCTCCTCTTCCCTGACAAATTACCAAAAATTAAATGAACTCAAACTGCAAAAAACAAAACCCAGAGAAGGCAGTATTTTTAGAACGACTTAGATTCAACCTCACACACCACACTACATACAAACAGCTCTATCTCCATTAAAGCTACAGCTGTAAAATCAGCGTATCACGTTAATGGACGATGGTCATAGTGAGAGGTCTCATCATTTTAGGGAAAATAAACAGATGTCTGGTATACCTCCACTTAATGAAATAGAGGATTCTTAAGTGCCATAAAAGTACTTACATAATTTAAAAAATGTTAAAATTTGGATTGTGGAATTTAAATAATTAATCTACAATTACATGGAAAACTCGGCACTCCAGAAATACTCATTAAAGATTCTGTAATGGAAATTTAAATGTCCAGCTATTTTGAGGTGGTCCCTGCCTGCTAAGGAAAAGGGAAGATGTTCAAAGCTCATGCACTGCCTAATGGTTTGAACACATCTGTTTTGCAGACACAGCAGGCTTCTCAGGTTATTTTTAAGAAAGACTGTATGAATTTTCCATTCCTGCCTTTACTTTGTCTGGAAACCATCTTGGGTGGAGAACAGTTAAAGGAAAGAGCACTACCCGGCCTCGAGAAGAGAACGTATTGAGGAATAATACAATAAGCATCTTCTCATCCAGCGCCTGAAGAGTTATGTTGAAAAGGAATCACAATTACTCTGCAGCTACTGAGGGGAAAAAAAAAACCAAACTGGGAAGTATTAAGAAGGCAGATTTCAGGTTAATAAAAGGAAAAACTTGGTGCAATCAAAAACGGATTGAGCTTGCTGATAAAGTAACACTGAAGTATTCAATCAGAAGGTGGAGTTAGGTTTCAGGAATGTTGTAGAAGAAATTGGAGGAGCTTGGATTCAATGATTTAATAAAAGTCACAGTACTTGAAAAACAGTATTACACAGAAAAATTTACAACAATAACACGGCCATTTCATATGCTGGGAGAAGGTGAAGAGCTTCACTCTCTGTACCCTGGAAGGCTGAAACTGATGTTTATCTTCAACAAATTTGCCCTTGATAAGTGGTTTTTCAGTTGTTTATTTTAAATGACATCAATCTTACACGTATGAATTAAGACGCTAACTCCACAGGACATTTTAGGATTAAATTATTAAGATGATCATTCTTTTAGTAGTGTCATATTTGCAGATTTTTTGAAGTTTTGTGTTTTTTTAAATTTTGGCCTTTAATTTTAAATGCCTGATTTTAAAGTGCTGACTGTGAATAAACCCTTCAATAGGAACAAAATATATTTTTTAAAACGTCAAAAATGCTATTTCTTTGTGTCAATTTGTTAACCCACTATTTATGAGAACTCACCATAATTCAGTTTGTAAACAATCTTTGTAAAAGCAGTAATTTGATTTATGTCTGTGACATGTCTTTCAGGCTTTACTAATGTACACAATGAACAAATCTTCAAAACTACTTCATCACTGAAGAATTCTAATAAGGATGATTACTTAATAATACCAGTATTACAAAGAAGACCTCATTACCTCATATATTATAATTAATGCCCATCAATGAGATATCATCAACGCCATTACAATTATGTTTGTAAAACGTCAAACCTGTTAAACCACCAGCCGGACTGATCCTCTTTTGCACAGTTCCCTTCGTAGTTGTCATTATCTCTGTCCCATGTGCTGAATTTCATTCTTTGGTGACTAGCCCACCATTGCACCTCGGGATGAAAATTCCCTGCAAGGGAGTCTCCAGCTGTTCCAGAATATTCCCCAAAATGCAACTCATAGGAATTCTAAAGGAAAACAGGAGACTTCCGTTATCAGTTGTCACCATTTTAAAACAGATTTATTTATTTTAAACAAAAAAATAGGTTCTATTGTGCACTTTTTTTCCACTGACTTCAGGTTTTATATTGTACGTTTTACACATTAATTCATGGTGTTACTTATTTGAAATTTTTAGTACCTTTTCATCTCCAACTTTGAAATTTTTATATTGTGCATAACGACTATTTCTTTCAAAATCTGCAAGGTCAATTTTTAACGTGTAGTCTCCTGAAAAAACAAACAAGAAATCATAGTTTTTTTTTTTTAACATATGAGACAAAATTGATTCACTGAGGCTTAAAAACAATCTATGGTTCTATTTTACTTAGACCATTTCCTTCTGCCATGAATCAGTTTTCAAAGAATAAACAGTGACTCCACTATATTTACAACAAGAAAACGTTATTGTGTATTTTACTTGAAAAAAAATTAAGGATGCAATATTAAAGACAGAAAATTTCTACCGGATCCATCATAGGTTAAAAATTAGTGTCATTCACTTGGCAAAGAACAACAGAAAACAAGTCATTATTTACTCAACAGATTAAGAAATCTAATAATAGAAGTATAGAAGTTTTAATAAGTTTAAATATTTATCCTCTTTTTCTTACATTTGATTAAGAATGTTGATCTTAAATATAATCGACTGAAATAGTTGAATCGTTAAATAATCATCTTTTCTTCATTGTCCCATCATTTGCAAATAACAAAGATTATTCTTTTTTCAAAAACAGAACTATTATCAGGAACATAAAAAGTTACAAGTCAAACTAAATGTTAGATAATATATGTTGTATCCTCCTCCTTTGATAAATAAAATTTCACAGTGACCTGTAAGACCAGATTTGAATTTAGAGTCTCAGTTTCCTTCTAGCTCCAAGCTGGCACGTGAAGGCCCATCACGCAGGCCTAGTCGGTGATCTGCCCCTCTTCTCTTCCCACCCCCATATCATCACACATAGCAAGGGGCCTTGTCCGCATTTGTAGACATTCCAGGCTGTACACTCACATGCTGTTAGGAGTGGTGGGGTTTTTTTGTTTGTTTTTTTATTGGAGGTACTGGGGATTGAACCCAGGATGTAGTGCATGCTAGGCACACATTCTGTCACTGAGCTATACCTACCCCAACCCAAGCTCTGTTTACACCCCCAATAAAAGCTGTTCCTTCACCTCCCCTCAGACTTAGGGGCACATACTCCAGCTGCACAACTTTCCCGCAGGGGGACAGATGAAGAAGAGGCATGAACTGGTCCTGGAGACAAGCTCAAGGCATCTTGAGCAGGGATTGCTAGATTCCCCATCACTGGAGAGAGTTTAGGAGGGCTGTGGGCTCCTGTTGGCTGTGACACTTTGGTCCCACAGATTCCTTGTTTCACAGAACTCTCTAAAGTGGAGTTCCAAGAAAGAGGTCCCCTTAATCTGATCAAAAGATAGTAAAGGTTATGTGAGCTAAGGCCGTGAAGTGGATGGAAGCAGTACATAGACTAAGTCAACACTCCTAAAAAGTACTTTGTATTATAGAAGAGATTCAAAATTTTAGGTAACTATCTAAATAGCTCTTTGGTCAAAGAGTAAATAAAAATGCAATTACAGACCATTTCTAACTTAATTTTATTGCAAACACTTCCAGCCAAAATTCATATAAGGGGGATAAAGCTATTTTAGAGGCAATTCCTTCCTTAAATGCTCTCTTGATTAAAGAATACAGAGACAAAGGGACTGTTTTTCCTTGGGATTATGTGATATGCAGTTGTGAAGCCTGGAACTGATGAATAAATTTTTGCTACCATGACAGTAGCCAGCCTGAAACACCAATCAAAACATGAAGGGAAAGCGGATGTTTTGGCAAAGCATCTGGGTGAATAAACAATAATAATTTGAAAAATAATAAGTTTGAATTTTGTATGTTTAGAAGTCAAAGGTTACTTCCTGGGGTTTTCATAGTTTCAGTAGGAAACCAGATGCATCTTAATGTGTGAAAGAAACAGAAGCTGGTATAGTAAATGTTTTACATCTACCATAAAACACTTCAAAGTAGGATAATAAATACATTGAAATTCAGAGAACATTGATCACAAGAAGGGCAAAGACAGCATTAGACTCCTAGAGTTATCTATCCTCTCTAATTTACTATTCTAGTTTCTCAAAGATTTCTATAATTATAATTTTACTGACTACTATGAATATAGAAACACTAATCATTTTCCTTAGCTTGGATGGAACAAATGAATCTTCGCTGTTACATTTAGTGCCTTTTCAGTGTGATATAGCATGCTTTCTTGAGCAATACAACTGCCTTTTATGAAACATTAAGAATCAGATTTGAGTGGAACTGACTACAATTACAAATAGCAACTGAAGTAAGGAAGGCAATGGATTGGAGCAAAAGAACATGGGAAAGAGAAGCTTGGAAAATCTCTTATTAAACTAACGATATTTCAGACAAATACTGAACTCTAGTTAAAGATATCCATGTAAAAGCACATGGTGGAATTGTACAGTGTCTGCAGTTTACTTTGAAATGTGTCCAAAAACAGTAGATTGATGATGGATAGATGGATAGATATGCAACTAAAATGTGAATGTAAAATCTAGGTGGTAGGTTAAAATTTCTTCCAGTTTTGCTGTATCTTGGAAATTTTTCCATACAAAATTTGGAAGGGGAAGGGAACAAAAACCTTTAGTATATTATTTGATTGTGAAATCAGCCCTAATGCCCCAGAGCTCTTCTTTCCCTTTGCAACCTGACTTTGTAACTAACTCCCTCCCACTGAGTCTATTTCCTTTCCCCTTACATCTGAGCTAGTCCTGTGACTTACGTTCTCCAACAGAAGGCAGTGAAAATGAGTGTGTGCCAGTTCTGAGTCTGGGTCTCAAGAAAGTTATGTGCTTCCACCCTCTTTCTTGAAACTCTGCCTCTGCTTCAAGAAGTCCAGACTAGCTAGCTGGAAGAGGAGAGACTGTGTGGAGCAGAGCTGAGCCATTCTATCTGAGGCCAACCTAGAATAGTCAGCTTCCAGTTGACTGGGAAGTTGATCATGAACCCATGAGCAAGCCCAGCCAAGATCAGCAGAGCCCATCCCTGATGAGCAAAACCACCTACCCAACATGTAGAATTTGTGAAAAATAATAAATGGTTCTTTTAAGCCACTACATTTTTAAGTGGCTTGTTACACAGTATTATTGTGCCAATAGATAACTGATGCAATATATATGTTTTGAGGTAGTCAAGGCATTAAAAAAAGGATAATTATGACATTAGATTTCCATCCTAGAAATAGAAAAAATATGTATGAGAAATCCTCTACCCACAACCCAGGTCTAGTTTCCTTTCCTCCATTCCTAGTTTTAAGCAGCCACATTTTACAAAGGGGATTATTGACCAAAAGGGATCACAGCCACCTGTAAATCATAGTAATTGCCAAATTAGATACATTGTCTAGAATTCAGTGAAAAACATTTTAATGTTCTTTTAATCATATTTTGAATGAACTTGATATCAGGCAAACCTTACCTTGTGTGGTCAGTAAGTGAAGATTCTTATTACCCAGCCAATATTCACCATTTTTTTGGACAAAATTTCCAAAACCATTTTCATAGTCATTCCAGTCTCTAAAAAATTTAAAGTGAAAGCTGACTTTAATAAAATCCAAATGCACCTTTGCAGTACCCAGGGTGAGCATACCCCACTCCCATCCCTACCCCCAATATTTTCTTGATTAGTTAATGTACTTTCACTATTCTTATTTAGAGTGAAATTCTGTCTAATTAATAGACTTCAAGATATAAGAAGGCTTAACTTTAGTACAAATCTCACATTTCCTACTCCAAATAAATTCTTATGTTATAATTAGCATACCTGTTAAAGTTCTCACTGCCATCAGATCGCCTTTGAATCACAGTCCATCCTCCTCCATCAGACATGTCACAATAAACAGAGAATTCCACTGGGCTCTGGAGAGGTTTGATTTTGTAAAATCCACTCTGCTTATATCCATCGTTGAAAATCTCTGAACAATCTGTTTCCAAAACAAGGTAATGTGAAATTTGTCATGTCTTTTTTTTTTTAATAGGAGTCTCTGCATGAGATTACTCAGTACTAATGGAGACAGATAAAACACATGATGCAGATAATCAGCTTTTTGAAACTGAATCTTGTACGTCTTCCAGTGGATATTAGGAAATTCTTATCTGTTTTTCTAGCATTTAGTATTTAATTATCATCTGAGTTCTTGAAATGATCATGGGGGGAAGAAAGGAGGGAAATAGGTATCTGGTTCCTCATTTCTGATTTTTGAAGAAAACATTTAAAGATATCTATGTTTCAGTTAATCACAGAATATTTAAGTGGAAATTACAGCTTTATTAGACAGAACAGCGGAACTTTTCTCTCCTATGAAGCTAAAATGAAAGTAGAAATATAACAGAAAACAATTTAATATGGATTGTCTTTACTTAGAACATTATAAATCATTCTGAACATCTGGAAATGAACTCAAAATAGTAATCTTGTTAGATTCTTATAACCTTCCAGGCTCAGCAGATTTTTTTTTACTAACCCACTGAAATTTCTAACAGTCCATGCATTCTTAGATGTTTTTGTTAAGAACTGCAAGCTTCTACTATTTGACCCCCCAGTCTTCTTTCCCATGGTATTTCTTTAACCACTGAAGCAAACATAGCTACCAATTTGTCACCAAAGAGTAGTATTTGTTTCTTAAACCACTTGAGGCTGGGATAAATTAATACCCACTGGGTCTCATCTGGGCTGATCTATATAGACTTAGAGAATATGGCAGGTATGGAGTCACTGCTGTTTAGTGTCCAGGAAGCTCTGTTTTAGGGTGGTTGAATTCGTGGCCACTATAAAGAGAGAGCTGCAAGGATACTCAGTCACAGCCTTTTGAATAAAAACACTAGAATTTAACATCACTAACTTTCAAATTTTACCCGTATCATTTTGTTCATTTCCTTCCTTTTAAAAAAAAAATATTTTCTACAATTCTATAACCAGGTATGGTGATGGATGTTAACTAGAATTACTGTGGTGATCACTTCACAATATACAAATATCAAATCAGTATGTTGTATACCAGAAACTAATATAACGTTGTATGTTCAATTATACCTAATAAAAAATTTCTCTTCCTGATTGGATAATTCCATTCTTTTAGCTTATTTTTGAGTTTTTTCTTCAATTTCATTGTTTTGATACCAAATTGCCTATAACAATTTTGTTACAAATAAAACATACTCCACATTAGATTGAGTAGGCAATAAGAATTACAAGAGAAAAGAAAATAAAGAACCGTAGTCATTTTCTAAACTTACCAAGCTGAGACTATTCATATACTACTGCTTTGGTGAGATGTTCATCTTATTAATGATTTAGGCTTTATTCATACATTTATTTTTGAGATTTAGAAGCCCAAGAGTTCTTTATATATGCTGGATTACTTTTAAAAAAAAATCCTATTTTGGCCATTAAACAAGAAGAAAAACAATAGGAAAATGATTCTAAAATTAGTTCCATGCTGTTCAAAAGCTTACATCTTATGGTCAAGTATATTGCACACTTTTTCATTAAAGTAAGCCGATTTTAACCTTGTTAGGAAAGGAGCTCTTTGCTTGCATTTAATCACCCACCAAAGAGCTGAATGGTACAAACTCAAAGGTTCAGACAAGCAAATGTGGAAAAGATTAGCTATAACATTTGCCTCTGGAAAACTCCGTGAATATGGAGTTTTCAGCCAACATTTACTACTTGTTTTTATTTTATGCCAACTCCAAGTTCATTTCAGTTTTTAAAAAAATTTTCTTCATCCCAGAGGAAAATGCCAAACACAACTCAAGATCCAGCAGAAAGCTTTCAACTGAAAAAACAAAAACAAAAACCCGACAAATAAATATCAAAAAAGTGCCAGTAGCTCAATTGCTTATAGCAAATAAGTACAGAAACGTGTCTTGGGTAAATGTGACTTACAGTGTGATAGAAACTTTAAGCAATGTAGGGTTTAAAATATCAACTAGATAGTTAAAACTATGATTTTTCAAAATGTTTTGACCCACTCACCCCCTGGAGAGTAGGCAGGAGAGGAGCAGGGTTAGAGAGCCCTAGGTTCACGGGAATTAAAAAAAAAAGAGGGGGGGATTTTTAGATACTTACATAATGCTAGAGTGAGGCCAAGGCTTCCTGCTCTCTGATGGACAAAGACTGTGCTGAACTGGATACGTGAATACTATCCCTGATCATGCAGGAAGCAAGTCACATTGGAAGGCCCAGTGTTGACGCTTCATAAAATGAAATGACAGCCTGCCAAATGAGCTTTTCCTTCCTGTTTCAGAATGATAGCTGAGCCCAAGGCTGAGAACCAAAGGCACTCGGTTCCCTACACTCTAAACTCAGAGAAAGGCCAGCCTGAGTGCAGTTGCCACTCCACAGAGCATTCTGGGAAATGCCAGAATCAGCCCTACCACTGCCATCCTTACCCTCAGGCAACATAAGATGAAACTTTAAGAGGAGAGAGAGGAAGTTGCAGTATTCTTGTAGGGTAGAGCAGGGTACGTGGGGCTCTCTCTGAAAACAAGGGAGAGAAGATATATGATAATGTAGGTAGAGGGCTGACATTCATTGAGCTATAAATATGAAATGCTTCTGTAATCATGTTACATGTGTTAACTCATTTGATCTTTACAACAAAGAAACAGTCACTCTTAACTTTCCCATTTTACAGATGAGGAATATGAGGCACACAGAGGTCAAGTAACTTTCTCAAGGGCCATGGCTAGCAAGACAGACAGCTGGACTTTGAATCCAGGCTTCAGACTCTTGACCTTAACTACTACACATACTGCCTTGAGAAACAGTCTTATAAAGACTGGGAGCTCCTGCAGAAGGGAACGTGGTTAAACGAGTGGTCTTATTGGCAGAGCAGATGTGATGCCAAAGGCTATTGTGATTGTCACCAATTGTGAATTTGGTACTGTAATCTTTCAATGTAGGCACATAATTCCATCACACCCAAAAGCTTTAAAAGTATATTTAATTATATGTTGCATAAAAATCATGTGATTTATGCATTGTTTTCAAAAATTGCTAGGTTGTATGTAATTAGGTGTTTTCTACCATGAGTTGAATTTGAATGCAGAAAATAACTGATTTAGTAATAATACAGTAACTTGTAAATAAGAAATTTATTTCTATAGATATAGACATGAATATTTAATTTTTTTTAATTTATGGAGACCAAAAACATACACTTTGGTGTGAGCAAATTTTTACGTATTTTATGTAATATTATATATTTTGTTAAATATGTATTTTTTAGAATTTATTTTATATATTTTATTTATAGAGTGTTTGGCCTTGGTAGGCTCTCTAGCACTATTTTTGTATATGCTGAAAAATAAAGTACAATTGAACTGTATCTTGGGGGGACACAATTCAGCCTATAAGACAGAGTGATCAATCAAAAGGCCTTTTGACCAAGCTGTTTACCCTCTTCTCTGTGTATCACTTCTGCCCTCCACGATGACTGACCAAACTAACCCACTGAGATCCTACCCTCCAATATGTGTCTTACTGATACTTTCTGCAGTCTCAGGATGGGTACCTGGAGCCTCCTGGGTGGATATCTGAATACATGACAACCAGGTCCCAAACACCCAATAAAAAGGATACCAAAGTGGCCGAGGATCCTACCTCCTACCTGAAAAGTAATAAAGCTCCATTATGTGACCTCAGGGGACCTTGGACTTTTTCAGCCTGCGGGAAGAAATTTGGTGAGAAGCCTGGTCTGGTTCTGGTCTTGAGCAATCTCATCCATACCTGCAGGGAAAGCACAAATCCTTTCCCCCCACTGGAGGGATCACAACTTAATTGGTCTGGAGCGGAACTGAGGGACTGTTTATAGAGTTTCCCATGAGTCACTTGCATTTCTGCACATTTTGCAAACAGAGCTTATGTTTTGGGGATTTTTATCGAGGATGTTTGCATCGTGAACAGCTTTGGGAAGACAGAGATAGTGGTTCCCCTCAGAGCAGACGGCAGGTTTGTTTGCTGCCCACTATATTAAAGATAACTTCTCCCTCTGGGAGAAGGCTGGGCAGATCTGCTCGTAACTTATCACAAGAGACTGAAGTTTCCTAAGCTCAGGGCTCCTCAGTTGTGACATAGCTCACTGCCTGCACATTTTCCACCTGGATTATTCTACACCGCTCCCTTGGCATTTGCAGGCAGTGGACACTGGTGCAACCATGAAGCTCACGTCTCTGACCCAGGAGTCTGTTGTCTTCTGCCAGCATCCATGAAACCTTGGCAGCCCATCAGCATTTTTAAAGGTCACCAGGTGATTCTTCTGAGTATCACTGTCTTCAAGGAATTACTACTGATTCTCTTCCTGTTCGATTGCTTTCCTGAGCTTTCTTTCACTGCCTAATCTTCCCTGTAATTCTCGTCTTAGGTTCCATTTCTTGATTCTCTGCCCCGTGATTGCTTCAGTCATTCATTTCTCAAGCCCATTTTTAACCCGAGCAGTTCTTGGTTCCTCTCTTTCCATGCTCCAGAGCCACAGGCCATCCTCACTTGTATCCAATCCCACTGCTGCAGGACAGTGGCTCTGGACTCCTTCTGTTCCCTAAAGGTGGGAAGGACTGTTGGACTCTAAGGATCAAGGGCAAAGGATCAAGTTGCTGGACAACAGAGAGTCAAGAACCCAGGGCAAAGAGTCTGAGCAAAGAGAGATTAGGATCTCGGTAAAGAGAGAAAAAGGGAGCATCTTACTGAAGCATAGGTTCTAAGATTCTCAAAAGTCTGATATGTAACACTGGTAAGCATATTTAGAAACACAAAATAAAGATGCTTTTATTTTCATCGGCTTGGCATCTCTTTAGCCTCTACAGGTCCTCAACTATAGTCAGATATAGTTCGCAATTTAGAGTTGCTTACCTTTCTATTCCTATCTCCATTATTACCTTGCTTTCATTCATAAATATGAGGGTCTACTATGTCCCATGCACTCTGATGGGCAATAAGGAGGAGAGACTGCATTAGACATCATCCCAGACCTTATAAAAAAGTATCCAGTTGACTGACCAAGATAGACTCATAAACAGGGAAATCTTAATACATCCTGGTAGTGGCTACAGTAGACACACACAAACAAAGTGCTCCAGATGTCATTCTCGCTACTTCTGACAATGACTGTTTCTTTACTTTAAATGATGCCTGGAGGAAGTCAGGTGGATAGTTTTCTATAGAGAATAATGATACATGCAGTGATAAGTGCAATGTGTTAACAGTTTAAGATCATTTCTCTTTTCTAGGAAGAAACATTGGCCTAATCAAAGGGAAAATGGCCAAACCATACAATATACACATACAACAGCTCTTTCATCTTCCTAAATAATTCTGATTCTTTCCTCTGACCTGCCCTTTTATGCTATTATCTTATTTACTATCCTAACCACACATTAGGGTTTCAGAAGGGAAAAACATATAAATGTAACAAGATATGATACACAAAAACAAAACTCAGCTATAAAATTTCACAAATAGAATCTGCCATTTGCACACTAATATTTAAACAATCCATTGTCGTGATCTCATTAAACTACGGAAATTCTCAGATATCTAGCATTGCTATTAAATGCCCCCTGCAGAGATAACAGAAAAAAGTAAAATATAGGAGAAGACATTTAAATTTGGTTTAATTCTTCATGTTGCTTGTTACTGGGATAGGAAAGCTCTTTAACAAAACCCCAAGTGATGAAATAACTTGCACCGTCATTGCACATGGCTACATAAGTCACTGAGACACTTGGGAAAAATAGACTCTGACCTGCGTATTGCCTCTTGCCTCCAAGGTCAATGACACTGTTCTCCTCTCCTTTATCGAAGAACTGGAGTTCCTTCTCTTGCAAAAGCTGTGCGATCTTGACCTGTTGCTGTTTGACCCGGGTCTCAAGCAGGTACACCTGGGTTCTGAGCCGCGCCTGCTCCTGAAGGCAGTTCTCGAGAGCCTGCAAAGTAATGCGTGTCTCATTCTTACAGAAAATAAACACACTGCATAACTTGGATAAATTAATGATTCAATTTTGTCCCCAACTCCCATTTCCGAATATTATTCTAACCAGAGTGGTTTGTAAGTTCTATACTAGTTGTTATTTGAAGGATAAGAAATTATGCTGTGGGAAAATACTTGAACTAAAAAAATGATATAATCTGAATGACTATGCTAAGAGCTTTAGAGTTGTTGTCTCATTTGATCCCCATAATGGGCAAGAGGAGTCAAGGTTCAAGCTCCTGCTCTCAGTTTCTACATGACACCACCTAAGTGTTTCTTTCTTTCTTTCTTTCTGCAGGGAGAGGTAATTAGGCTGGCCGGCTTGCTTGCTTGCTTGCTTGCTTGTTTGTTTGTTTGTTTGTTTGTTTGTTTATTTATTTATTTATTTATTTATTTATTTATTTATTTATTTATTTATTTATTTATTTATTTATATGGAGGTCCTGGGGATTGAACTGAAGCTATATCCTCCCCCGCCAAGTCTTTCTTAATAGTAAAGTGTTTTATGGCATCATTCTGCATCATTAGTGTGTCAGTCTCTAAAATAAACAAAGCTTTGAATGACCTTTTGGTATTAATATGTTTAAAAAATATACTTGATATTATAATCTGATGACATAAACTCACCTTTTCAAGGGATTCTGCTTTAGACATGAGATGCCTGAGTATCTCATCCATTTACCTGTTGCTGGAAATTCTACTGGAGTCACTTTAACTTTTTGCTTATTTATCATTTTTCTCTCAGTTATTTCAAAAAGGGATGGAGAAGCCTGAGTCTTCCAGGTAAATAATTTACTTTCTCTAAAAAGGCAAGTAATCTGAAGTGGCATTTAACTGAGCACATCTCTCCAGAGATAAAGCAAATGAGGTGAATTGGGACGGGGACTGGCAGAGGCAGGTCTCCCGGGAAGAGCTACTGAGACCAAGAAACTGCAATACAGGCTCTTAAGTACTCAATGCTGGGAGAGTTACTAGGGGTAGCGAAAAAAGGGCCAAGACAAATTTCTGGCATTTTCCCATTATCACCCCAACAGCTCTGTTTGCAGTTCATGTCACAATCTCATGTGATATGTTTGCTGAGAAATTATGAATTTTAATGTGTAATTGCCTTACATTACTTCAATACATCTTATTTCCTAAAATAGCCATTTGGTTACAGTCAGATGTTATTTCCCAATGAATATTTACATAACTTCCTGTTCCTATCTTTATGTGCTACCTTGTATTCATTCCATAAATATGAGGACCTACTGTGTTCCAGGCACTCTGCTAGGCAGTGTAATAGCATAGAGAACCTATCAGGGGCAAAGGAAAGAGGTACACTGCCTTCCTATGAAGGACTATAATTTTGTATATATAGAAATTCAGCCGGAAAACTGAAAGTCCTATAGCAAGAGAATGGAGAAATCATAGAAGAAGCCCCTCCCTCCCATCTCCTGGTGCAAGTCACTGAGTCTCTCCCAGCTCTCTCTCTAGGACCATTTCTTATTTGCCCTTGGTACTCTTGCCTCATCACTCTTTGATTTATCCTCTCTGAACAAGTTATTTGCTTAGCTCCGAGCCAGCCTGTCTGAAAAATAAACAGAAAGACATTCCATGGCGTCTGCAGTCTGGTGTTGCTTTCTAACAGTGGGAAATTGGTTGTGATATTGTTTAATATAGTGGACTACACAGGGCAAATATGCTCAATCTTTATGAGATTACATATACAGTGTCAGTAAGCTTATTTAAAACTTAGGGGTTTTCTTTCTCCCTGAACTTTGAGCAAATGTGTGTTTTCTCCTTTTTACTCACGAATGGCGGAAGGCACAGTTCATTGTAATGACTTTCAAATAATCTGTTTATATTACACTGACAGTGTCCAATATTGGAAAGGTCAATTTGAAAGGACAGTTTTACATTTTTAATATTATGTAACCACCCAAATAACTCCAGCAAATTCAAAAAGATTTTACTTAGTGAGAATACTGACTTTTACTTTTTAAAAGTTTTAAGCACTTTAAAAGAATTTTTAAGCACTTAGTAAGTGCCTATTTTGTGGTAGGTGCTTCCACAAACCTTTTTCACTTTTCTCCCTTAGTTGTTTCTTCAGTGACAAGTTACTATAGATTCTCTGCAAAATAAAAGAAACTTCAGATCAAAGAAGGAATTAAAAAGACAATATTGTTTGTAATGAGCTTACCCAGGTTGCCTTGCCCATTATCAGGGTAGTGGTGACAAGGATGAAACCGAACATCTTCACCATTTTTCCCATTGGAAGAACTGCAAGAATGAAAAGAATTTCATAAACTTAATTTACTGTGAATTTTTCATGAGACCAGATCTGGAGCTTCGGACTTAATGGGTTCCAGGAGGTCAGATGCAGTTCAAGGCCATGTCTAACCTGAGAATAGCCAAGGAAATTCTCCTGGACTTTCCCAGGCTTCCTCTAGCAAAGGATGCTCACTGTTCCCTTGTATAGAATTGAAGCAATTTGACAGCAAACATACAGGTGGGACTCTGAGTTTTTGGAATGTGGAAAAGGCACAGGCTTTTTAAGCACAAAGACCTGGGTCCATATTTTGGCCTAGCCACTTCCCAGTTGTGTGACCTTAGGCAACTTACTATCAGATGCTCCTGATCTGTAAAATAGACATCACAATTCTTACCTCATAAGACTGTGGTCATCTTGATGTAACATTTTCAGACAACTTGGCCTATGATAAGTGCTAGATGAACTCATTTTGTATGTGGGAGACTTTTTATTTTGGAAAAAAGGAATAAAGAAAAAAAAGTTACAAGTGGGAAGTGACATGTATTGTTTTTCTTAATGTCTTAATGGATAGGCAAGCTACCAACACAATATAAAACTTAAAGCCCTCTTTAAAGTTGTAGAAAAAAATTAACTTTATCACTTCTTGAGAGTATTTTAAAAATCAATCTTGAAGTCGTGAGTCTTGATGAAAAATTTTGCTCATCCTTAAAATAACTTCACTGTGCTGCCAGTGGTGAATTTTCATAAATTTTAGAAGCTAAGTAACCTAGGACAGAAATGTGCATAATCTTCAAACAAATTTTATACCTATGGTTTCTGCTAAAAAAAAAAAAAGAACTGGAATCAACTGAATTATTTATCTGTCAGCCTGATTTTATTCTTATAAAACCTATGACCACTAGGTCCTTTTCACGTGTCTCTTTCTCAATTTTTATGTAACTAGAAAAATGGTTCCTGGGAGGAAGGGTATAGCTCAAGTGGTAGAGCACATGCTTAACACGCATGAGGTCCTGGGTTCAATCCCCAGGACCTCCTCTACAAATAAATAAATACATAGATCTAATTACCTCCCCCCTCCAAAAAAAAAAAAAACAAAACACTAAAAAAAAAGTTCCTAAGCTTTGCTACCCATTTGGCTCACTTGGGGAGCTTTAAAAAATGTCCATGCCCAGGAACTGAATCAAAAGTCTAAAGGCGGCAGTCAGGTCTTGGAATTTTTAAAAGACTCCCAGCTGATTCCAAAGTTCAGCAAAGTTTGAGAAGCAATGATTTAAAGATTTAATAGACAAAATTGTTTTCAGTCTATGCTAACAAAGTAGGCAGTTCTCAGTCCTTCTTGGGCCAACAAAAACAGTTTCAGATTGGAAGGGGTATTATTTAAATTCAGTGACAAACAGCATGGAATGGGCATCTTCGGAAGCACTGTAAAATATAATGCAAATTCTTAAAATATGTGAAATTTGTGCATTACAGAGAATAATTAAGAGTCTACTAGATAAAACTGTACAATTTTACTTCACACTTTTTCACTTCTGGCTGACTTTTTTTTTTAACTACATACATAAAACATAGGTATATATTAAATAAGATATGGAGTACCTGTGGCATGCATTTTATGAGCATCTTGTTTAATCCTCAAATAATTCTGTCACATAAGTACTATCACACAAATGGTTAGATCAGAGAGGTTAAGTCGCTGAAGACCCAGCAGTTAAGCTGGGAGGGCTTTCCACCATGACCCCTGACCTGTACTCTGCATGGCCTTCCTCTCTCTATACATCTATGCCTGCTCTACATAGGGACCAGGCTGCACAGAAGTATAGGGGCCCTGCTACCTGGTCTTCTCCAGTGAACTTCTTACTCTCTCTTGAACATGGCTGCAACTTTCTTGTTCCTAAGGCATGTGCTTCTGCAAGGGAATATTAGGGCACCTCGGCAGGAGAGAAGACAGCTGCACTAAACAAAGAATGGTGGCATCAGCCGGCATTACTGGTTATCAGCTATCTGCTCAGCCCTGTGCTGTAGGCTGTGGGAGAATAAAGCACAGCTGCCTCATCAAGGCAATGTTTGGGGGAAGAAATAAAAATAAATATTAAAATGAAAGTTAAGTTCAATGTAAATTTAGTATTCGTGAAAATCATATGTAATTAAATATAAAAACTAAACTTTTCCAGATGGCCTCTCAAGACAAAATTAATGACTTCCTCCACTGCGCTCTCATACCATGTTTACAGACCATCATATAGCATTCATTCACTCAGTAAACACTGCTTGCAAGCCTGCTATGTCTCAGGCACTGAGCCAGGTGGTGAAATTATCATTTGGTTGGTTTTTTATGTCTCTCTCCAACTGCTTCCCTTTGTCCATGCTACTTGGCTTAGAATAGGATTTTTGAAGGCAAAGTCCACACTTGCTAATTGTTGTGTCCCTAGCATCTAACTTACTGTGGCAACCCCAGTAAAAGTTTATTTACTGTCTCTGTGGAAAATTTTTCCCCAAGAGGAGAAATCCTTCTCAGAGGGGAGAATGTAATTTCCTTGCCGTAAAACTAGTCTGTTTGCATTGACATACTTCCTCCCCTATGCTTATCCTGGTCAAGGGGAAAACAATAGGTTAAGTATATTTTTGAAAATAAGTGTTAGGAAGGAGTTAAGGAGGGACCTTGGGTTGGATTGAACATGTACATTTATTTTTTTCTTTCTTTCTCAGAACTGAATAGAAAAGGAGTAAAGAAAAACGGAAAAGACATGGATTGACAAGGTGGAAGAAAAAGGGGAAAACATATGGCACACATTGTCAACAAGATGACAAAAAGCACATGGGGGAGCTGGCAGAGATGCTAAAACTGAATAGCAAGCAGCAGCAGAGGAGTAAGTACCCCAAGGAGCCAGCAAGGCTGCACTGCAGCGTCCCACACAGCTGTGGGGTTGGAGGTGACTGCTAGCTTGGAAGGCAGGGTGCAGTGATGGGCTGACACCCAGATCCTCACTTAAACCCTGAGCAGCTGGGTGAATCCAGCTTCTCCTACCTCATCAGAAAACGAGAGGCTTACTGTCTTTCAGGGTTGAACCAGAGAGACCCCAGGTAGCACGACCGCAGGCGCAATGGAGGTCAGAGGAGAGACATTGTTCTGTTAAGTATGAGACCTCCCCAGGCGACTCCTACCCTGGCAGCTTGGCCGCCAGGCAGCCAGGTCTATACTTCCCCCATCTCTCCAGGCCAGAGCATGTGGGATTCCTCTCTGAAGGAATGAACAGCCTCAGAGAAAAGATCTTCAGATACTGACATTGGAGAACTCCCCAACTAAAGAGCCACATTCTTGCCTGATCTTTTTTCGAAGAAGCCCACTGGCTGGCAAGCTTTTTCCGTGCACACAGGAAAGGTGCAGGCACAACATTTTGCTTCTTTCTTTCAAAGGCATTTTTCTGTCTGAAGGGAGGCTTATTTTAAATTTCATTCTGTGTCCATCTTTAATTAATAGTTGAAAGAAACAAAGTCCAAATGTTCTATATGACAACACTGTGCAGAAATCCATACGATACCAATTAATTTACCATGAAAATGTATCATTTACCTATTATGATTGAACCCTTTTACCCAACATTGTAAACCAAATAACCAAAATGTACAGAAGGAAGTAAAGTGCTGAGTAAATTACACAGCTAAGTGGGCAAAGGAAATTAGACAAAACAAAAACATATACACTGGAATTTGACACAACATTGTAAAATGATTATAAATCAATAAAAATGTTAAAAAAATACAATTTTTCAGTACAGAAAAGTTCTGATGAGAATTCATAGACTCCCTTTTTTTTAAAGTAAGTCATCCTTTTATACATTCATATGACATAATTTGTAGCAACAGTTTAGGAAAACTGATATTTTACTCTTTCTATTATTTTAGTAACTATTTTTCTTTAAAATTCAAGCACACACTGGGTACCTGCTTTATGCCAGGTGCTATGTATACTAAATGCTAATATATAGAGCTTATTTTAAACACATTTAATTATATAAAAATATTAGCTTATATTAAGATATAGAGAAAATTAAGTTTAATTATGGCACTTAAAATGTTTTCCAGTGTAAAACAGAGATCCCGTCTGTGGGTTTTGAGAGGGGCTAGAAGTGAGGTGAGAAGTGAGGTGAGAAGTGCAAACAAACAGAAGCGTGAACAAACTCAGAAGAAACAGGAATAGGCTTGCTATCAATTAGTATTTTCTAATTGATAAAATAATCTTGGAATTATATACAAATTTTCCTAGGTAGCTTTTATTTTTGCCATAAAAGATAAAGTCAGAGCCCATTTATAATGCAGTAGTCTCCTAAACTTTGCATTTGCAGATGTTGTGGTCAAACCTACAAATTTAGCAAAATTTCAGACTGAAGTGAATGCTGTAAACCAAGACATCTGATGTTATAAACAAACACATTTGCATCCGGATCCTGGGGGTAATGTTTCTTTTGTCTGGGAGTTCTTGGAAGGATCTGACATTATTAACATTGGTCCACCTGTCAAGATTCCATTTGTGAAGAAAGAGACTTCAGAAGAATAAATTATCACTGCAATTACCATAATTTACTTTAGGTATGTATGGAACGAAGCTAATTCTACCTTTCCTGTTAGGCAAGCAATCAAACACTGTTACAATAAGATTTATTTTCTTTAGATTTAGCTATACCAGTGGTCTAACCTTGTTCATTTAAACATAATTATATGCAGTTAAGGCCTAATAAAATACAACAAGTCTCTGAAACATGGGCCTCTTCCTCCATCAGAATGAAAGATAGAAAAAAAATGGGAGAAAAAAAAGAAAGAATTCAATTGCTTTCAATGTTTACACTCCATGAATCACATTTGAAAAAAATATAAAGGTTGTCAATGTATCTACTATCGTCTGTACTAAACGTCAATAATATTGAGTAGTATTTCATTGGAAACTTAAGGTTAATCTTTTCTAAGAAAAGCTGAGACGGTGAGTATTGCTCTCCAAAGATCACCAATGAGGAATAGTTCTCAATTTGTCTTATTTGTTTATAAATTATATGTAGTGCTTTTCTACTTGAATCATAAATATCTCCAAGGTCAATGTTTGCTGCTACATTGACCAGCTTCTGAATAGGTTCTCCTTTTTCAAAATAGAAAAGGCAAGTATCCTTAGACTTTAATGCTATTGCTAATTCTCTCAGTTAACATATTTTTCAATTCTACATAAAATTGGGTTTTAAAAATTCTAATGAAAAAAAACCAAACCTCCATACTGTAAAAAAAAAAAAAAGGCAGATATAATTGACAGTGGGATTTGAACACAATTATCTGTATACGAATGTTTACAGCAGCATTATTCTCAATAGCCAAATGGTAGAAACAACCCTAATGTCCATCAACAGATGAATGGATGAACAGAATATTTATATAGACAATGAAATATTAACCTTGAAGACATCATGCCAGTGACATAAGCCAGACACAAAAGGACAAATGTTGTGTGATTCATTCAGATTAAGTACCTAGAGTAATCAAATTCACAGAAACAGGAAGTAGAATGTGGTTGCCAGGGACTGGGGGAGAGGGCAAAGAGTAGTCATTGATTAACAGGTACAGAGTTTCATTGTGGGAAGATGAAAAAGTGCTGGAGATGAAATGGTGGTGAAGGTTGCATAGCAGTGTGAATGTACTTAAGGCCACTGAAGTATATATTTTTAAATGGTCAAAATGGTAAATTTTATGTTATGTATATTTTACCACCAATGAAATTAAAAATTATCTAGTATCTTTCAACTGCTAAATCAGAACAAAAATTATCCCTTATTAATTGTGGCTGAATGTTTTTAAACATTAACTAGTGCAAAGGGTTAGATCAGTTACAAATCAGTAGTCAGAGATTTTATTAAGAAGCAATAACCATCCATTTAAACTAAATTACAGCAGGAAAAGTCTATTTTTAAGGAAGATTTCAGAAAAAAACAGTAACAGGAACAAATGGACTAGAATGAGGAAGTTTCAGCACACAGTTTCTAACTACTCTTGGAAATTCTGAAAATTTTAAAAATCTAGTGGCCTCTAGTCTTCTAATCTCTATTACCAGAAAATTACAGACTACAGCATGCTTTAGTATCTTTCTTCACAATTATGAGAACAGTATTTTAATAATGGCAGAGAAAAATTCCTGAGTGGCCCTTTTGGGGCAATTGCTCCACTCCCAGCAAGATGCCAAGCAGCATGTGTGGCTGGCAGCACCGCACAGAACAGCAGATTGGTGCCACGTGGAGTACACCTCTACCAGGCTGTAGATCACTTACATCGGGGAGAAGGGTGCACCCCCATAAAGTCAGCATGCCGGTTGCAAGGAGTAAAACAGTCATTTGTAACCATATTATTGTATTTGTGTCTGAGGATCATGAAGCATTCAACCAAAATACAATCGGTTACTGTATTTTATTTCATAGGCCTGATCACAAAAAGAAGAAATAAACACAGGGGTGTCTAGTGACTTGCCAAAAACCATGCTGCCTCCAAGGCCCCCTTAAGCCTCCTGAGTGTCTTTCTTTACTGCCTAGTCGATCCTTTCTTAATATATTAGGTTGAACTATAAGAGATGGCACATGTTTTAACATTTTTGACCTATATAAATGGCAATTTCATATGCTTCAAATTAACACATATTAGTTAGCTGGATAGAGCATACTTAAATCACTGTAGCCTTTTATACTAAAACGAGTGCCAAAAGACACAGGTTAGAAATAAAATATTTGTAGCTTATTTAACAAGAGAGAAAATAATTTAGCAACAACACAATTTTATATGAATACTGCCTCCATGTTAATACATTAATATGCACTAATTAAAATATGTTAAAAAATTGCTAACATGTAGTCAACACATGGAATCTCATAGTTCTGCCATAAACTAATTTTAGGATGCCTTTAGAAGAGAAATGACAATATTTATTTTTAACTAAAGGACGTTAAAGTAGAGAAGCAAAATCACTTTTCCAAGGAATGGCTCCACATTCAAAATTAATGCAACATCCAACCACCACTTACCACTCTGTTGTTACCATCTGGTCCAAGCCACCACTGGAAGATTCCAGTGTAAAAAACCATAACAATTTTGAGAATAATACTGGGACAATGGTCTTAACTGAGCCTTTTCTGGGCAAACTGGGATAGTGGTCACCCACCTACAAGGCTTTACATAATCTGCAAACCCTACTCACTCACACCTCCTCTCCGCCCACTCTCCCCTAGTCCCCTTTGCTATGGTCACATCCACCTCTTTAAAAGCGTTCCTTGAGTAACGGTTATATTCACAAGTAATGGGAGTTAGAATTGAATATATCACTTTGGGGGACACAATTCAACACACTACAGGTACTTAATAAAATATCCGTTGAATGGATGAGAAGAAAATTTGTGAATCTTAAGTTCAAATTTAAAGCTTCCCAGTATCTGTTTTCACAATTTTACAGTTGTTTACTAGAGACTAAATTCTTTTACATCTGTTTGCTGAATTTATTGGATGTTCCTATGATTCCCTTCATGATCCCCTGCTCCCAGCAGTGATTCAGAACCCTTAATAAACTGTGTCTTTCACAAAGTTTTTATTTGCAAACATGACATTGTGGTGTGTGACAGCTTAAAAAGATGTATTTTTAAAAGAGATTATTTAGATTTATAAAATCCTCAAAAAAAACCCTAAAAACTTAATACTTTAAATTTTTAAAACTTGGCTCTTAAAAGGTTAAAGCCATTATCATAGCTATCTCATGATAAATTATTAGTTTGACTCATGTTTTCAGTTGATAACAGATATATTTCTTGAGTAAAATTACAACAGCTTTGCTGCTATTTTAAAAAAATCTCATGTGTACCCTTATGGTCATTTATTATTTAAATTTAAAATTTATCATGAAGTTCAAGTAGTTAAAAAATAAAACAAAACAGCACAAATAGCCCTCCACATAGTGGAGGTTTCTTAACGTGTAATCAATTACATGGTGACAAACACAAAATTTTTTAATGTTACAGAAAATAAGAAGGAGGAATAATTGTGTTGCTTGCAAGCAAAATAAAATAGAGATAGAAAATAGAAAATGTTTTCTTAAAACACATAAAAGAGATTGTAGAAGTAGAAATTATTATCCCATGAGGCTAGAACATATGGTCAAATATAATTAAAGGAAGTGAGATCACCCAAACATCATAAACACTTGAAGAAACAAGGTTCAGAATGGGAACATCATTTGCCTAAAGAAATAAAACAGACTTTCAGTAAGTAAATTCACATTAATATGGGAAATGAGTATAAAAATATAATACCATTTTTTTGTGGATGTGATTCAAAATGTTCTGACTGAAAAGAACCAGTGTGGTTAATGGATTACTGATTAAACTTTTCCCTTTCTTTCCAGTAATAAAAATAATCTCATTTTTCTTATATGATAGCAACCAGCTCTTCATTACTTTAATCCACTTCCAACAACTATCAGATAAAATATTCAGGCGTCAAGAATTAAGTCATGCAAGTTTTTGCCTTTCACATTTTGCTTTAACGCTATCTGTTGAAATTATTGTATTTTTGTTTAGTTCATCAAGTTCCCTTTTTTGTGTAGTCAGGTATTTTATTTCAGAAATAAATAAATTAGCTTAAAATTGTGTTCTTATATCTATATCTGAATCTAGCTCTTGCATAAGTGAAAGTGTGTGTTGAATGTGCCCTGGGAGATACTGGGAAATTATATAACATGTATACAGATTGCAATGCATTAAATTTGGTAGCAAATAAAGGACCAATGAAAAGCTTTGGCAGGTCTCTGTCTCTTGGTGTCCTGAAATTCCCAACACATTGCATTCAAATAATCAACTCTGGTCTTTCCCAGAGACAGGAGGCAGCCCCTAGTCTGTCAGGTCCTTAAACTATAAGGCATTTCAAAATGTTATATATATTTTAAGAGTCATTATATTAATTTGATCATCTTTAGAATAATTCCTGAGAATATCTTAAGTCCTCTAAAATTCCCCTCTGCCCTCATTAGTAATTCCAACCATCTTCTACAATATTGAAGAAATATCTATGTATTTGAAAAACACTCTATGCTTTAAAAATCTGACCTCCACCATTCATCATAGTAAACCATTATTATTTTGCAAATCTGGCTTATGGTAAAGTTATATGATACTATTTAGTTCCTCACTATATAATTAGTTGTATTTCTTTTACAATGTTTTTGCTTTGGGCTGCTTCAAAACTTCTAATTATTATAAAATTAAAATAGTTTTCAAGTGGCTATTCTTTGGCGTACTATATTGTTTCACATAAATTGTTCTAAGTCTATAAAATCCAATTTCTTCCCTACTAAAAATGTTTTAAGTTAGTTGATTATAGTAAATTAAATTTAATGGCAAAAATATTGTTTGGAACTGAAAAGTTCTACAGTTCTACAGCTGACATGTAACTTTTGAAAATACAATTACCAGACAAAAGTACATTATTAGCATGTAAAATTTTAAAAAATGATATGTTTTAAGTGAGCTATTATGAAAGGATACAAGATAAAAGAAATATAAAAAGAAGAAAAAGTTATTGAAGGAGGCATTTTTGGGGGGGTAGGTAATAGGGGTTTTATTTATTTACTTATTTTTAATGGAGGCACTGGGGATTGAACCCAGGACCTTGTGCTTGCTAGGCGTGCGCTCTACCACTGAGCTATACCCTCCCCCATGAAGGAAGCATATTTAGTAAGTTAGCATTCATTACACCCTAAACTAAGACAACACTGTAAATCAACTATACTTCAATTAAAAAATAGTAAGCATTCACAAATAGTAATGTGTAAGATACAATAAGGTGCCTCACATTAATGTAAGACAGTTAAAAAATTACCCATAAACACAGACTTAGAAACTCTTTTAAGTTATTTTATTCTAATTTTTCTCCCTTTTCTGGTCCTGGAATATAACTATATCTTTATTATTTATCTCAAGAATTTATACTCAATGAGTTTTAAAAAGCCAAATAAGCTTGATTCCCAAAAGACAGACATAAAGAACATTTCTGAAGTATTTACCTCTGAAGTGGAAATTATAGCATGGTCTATTTTACTTTCCATGTTGTATATTAAAACTGCAAATCTTATTATTTACATCAAATTCTCATCCAGTTCATTCAAAATGTACCAAGAATAGAAAGGAGGTGTAATTCTAAATCTCTTTTCCAAGTGGCAGAAGCAGCCGTCTCTATAATCAACCTGACCTCTCCCAATAGCCAATGGTTGTTCCTTGAGTTATGCTAATATCATACCTGTGAAATAAACTAGCACTGCTACAATTATAACAACAATGCAGAGAGGTTAAATACCTTGCCTAAAGCCAGAAACGAGTCAGAGACACAGCTTAGATGAGGACCAGCCACTCTGCCTCCCAGGATCCTCTAGCAGCATTCAGAATTTGTAATTGCTTCTCCGTTATCTGATTAGAAATAGGGACAATGTTGGATCTGGCTTCAGCCCAGAAGCAAATATATGAGGCAATCAGTTTAACTGGAAGGAAAACTAAAAGAGGAGAGTCAAGGACAAATCCCAATACTCTGATTTTTTTTTCTCCTATATGTCTGAATGTTTACAAAAAATCCATTATCTTTATAAAAACGTATTTTTGATTTTTTAAGTTATTACTATGCTCATCCAGAGAATTTCTGTATTTTTATTAACTTTAGTAATGGTCACTTGAAGATTAAGTAAAACCAGAGTTCAGTCAAAATTTTGCTTTATAGTACTAATGATAATAAAATTTTACCTATAAAGATACAGACTAAAATGTCATTTCAACTACTGTATGGACAGAAGCCAAATTTTTCTTAGTTATAAATAATGTGGCAAGTTAGTAACTGTCAAGATGAAATGGTCAGTTTATTTGATCTTGAAGAAAAGCAAAAGTATTCTCTGGGGTACAAAATTGAGAAATTTATCTGTAAGCATCAATTATCCTCTGAACAAGTTGTTCCTTTTGTTTTAAACCCTAGAGTATTTTCTAATGTGTAAGAGGCGATGTTAGCTCCATTAATCATATTGCATAAGAGTTTCAGACCGGAATCCCAGGTTCATCATTTCTTTTTTCATTCTGATGTAACTCAACCTTTTGTTTGCCATTTGTTCTATTTATTAACTCAGATTCCAGTAAAAGATTGGAGATGTGTTTTCTCTCTGTTCTGTTCTTTGCTGTGTTCTGGACTGAGGTACTGCTGGAGTTTGGCCTTCCTGTTAAGCATTTTCCTATCATTGACTCAGAAATTTTCAGGTTTATTAAGCAAAATGTAATCCT
Organism: Vicugna pacos; assembly: GCF_048564905.1. Taxonomy (NCBI): domain Eukaryota; kingdom Metazoa; phylum Chordata; class Mammalia; order Artiodactyla; family Camelidae; genus Vicugna; species Vicugna pacos. Next base: position 15,894,506 of record NC_133012.1, read on the forward strand.
GATGATTTACTGGAAAGAGAACCAGTCAGTTAGGTTGAAGTGGTTTACACACACAGGAGAAGTGGAAATTATACATCCGTAAGAGTAAATTCAAGCTGCTGACATTAAATTTCAAAAGCAAAGGTATGGGGTTATTTGGCCGATTTGATAATTATCTCTGTGGTAAAATACAACATTTTGAAATACAATCCTATTTTTTTCCCTCTTTGTATCCCTTTTGCCTCCTCCCCATTCAATCACTGAATAAGCCCTGCACTCACTTCCTCAGAGCAGGGACAATCAGCGATAACAGTAGCTGTCATGTGCGGCTCACGTATGTACCACACATGGTAAATATATTCATTCGGCTTCAACGGCCCTAAAAGCAGGTAATCTTAGTGTCTCCATTTCACAAATGAGAAAACTGAGGCAGAGAGGTTTAAGACAAGGTCACATGATTAGCAAGAGGTAAAGCTAGGATTCAAAGGCAGTCTGGTTCAGAATCTGTGCTCTTTACCATTAAAGATAGTGAATACTGTCAATCAAGGATTTGACCAGCATCGTTGCCTCAGGAGAAACCAGGAAAAAGCTAATCAGACAATAAGGACAGAATCTAGGGTCGATGTTCTGCTAAGGCATGCCAGCAATTGGATTTGCCAGGAGGAAAATTATTACTGTAGTCCATGGATGTATTGTCAGAACATGGTGGAAGAGCTGTCATCGGGAAAGGTCAAATTTGTCTTTGCACAACAGTACGAAAGCTATGAATGAGAATGAAACTTGAGGTCACTGGCTGACAGAAGTGTGAGAGAACGCCCATATGAGAGGATCTAGTAGGATGCAGTGTCTAAGGAGATGGACCAGAAACAGAAGGGTGGGGGTGCTTGCTGTAAGGCACAGCTTCTTACAGGGGCTTCACTGAACAGAACAGGGAACTCCTTGGGCTTATATCTTAGCTTGACTAGAAGTTGGATTTTACATATTTACCCTGAGTGGCTGTTTTCTGGAGAGCGGACTCACACTTGACAGTTTCTCAAGGAATACATAAAACAGAAAAGTGAACATACTAATTTAGGAAAAAAGAATTGCCTGGTAAGATAATCCTTTTAGGTATTTGCATAGAGGACATCCTTATGGTGGACAGAATCATCTTAGAGCAAATCAGGCAAAAGGAATTTTGATGAACAAAGAACATGAATAAAGAGCATTGGATTTAGCAGCTTTTTTTTCCTTCAAAGTAAAGTAATTAGATATACTTTTCTTCTCTGGCCTGAGAATGTTCCATTGGCTCAACAGGTACAGTTGCACCAAGATCAGATCACTCTGGCTCCCGGACAAGATTAGATGAGCACTGACAAATTCTTTCCTTCTCCCCTGGAAGACCATACTCAAGAGAACTCTCTCAATTAATATACCAGTTATAGCACAATTGTCATCCAAACCCTCTGGAATCTGTATTGTGTCTGCCCATTACCTGATACCTGACCCAGTCCTAGTGGGAAGGTTGAATTCCAGGTCTCCCCGTCTCCAGCTCGCTCCAGCCTGCACCACTGAACATGTCTGTCTCAGCCCCATCATGAACTAGACTCAGACAACTGATCATATATCTTTTAGTGTATTCTACAAGCATACATTTCTGATGGTTATATTTTCCAACCTTGACTCCCAATTCAGGGGGAGAAACCCTTTATGGAACTTATAAAATCCTGTGCTCTGAATACAGTGATGACATTTTAAACTTAAAACGCGCCTCATCAAAATATTCAGAATGGAGCATATTGTAAGTATCAAGGAAAGAGGTCATCAAGAATAGTTTTCATTTCAGGCACCTAACAGAGCCTCCTCAGGTGGAGTTTATAAAACTCCTTCCTAAAATGTTAGTTTAAATGTCATCTCACATGGAGTCCTGAACAAATATAAAACATTCTCATGTGGCTTAAATCTGAGGAATTAATATGGAAAAGCATGTTAAAGTTTAGTAAAACTAAACCAATTTTACTAGTGAATCACCTACCTATTCCTATTGTCTATGTAACTAGTGAGTTTAAATTAATATATGCTCAATTAACGGGCCTGGAATTAATTAATCCATGTCATGTCAATATGAATGGTATAGTCAAACGATTCAGAACACTTTATTGAAGACTGAAAGAACTGCATTGATTCCCAAGCTCCATGATGGCTCATGGCATGCCACTGAGGAATTCACTGCTCCTCTCTGAAACTCAATTTTCTCCTCTATTAAAAAAAAAGTTATTGGATCAAATGGACCCTACGATCCACTCCTACTTTTAAATTCTTCTCTTTGCTTATTTATCTACAAGAAACCTTCTGAGGATGTGGTATGAAAGAGGATTAAAGTTTTATACCAAAATTAGGAAAGTTCATGGATAACTAGGCAACACTGATAGGTATGTACAATGGATGAGTCAACCAGGTTGGAGCTGAGACTTGGATACAGAGTCCTGTGGAATTAGGGATCCCCTTTATAGTCCCTCTGGTGCTCAAAGCAGACAATGACAAAGCTGCTGTAATTATCCGGTTAGAAAATCCATATTCTTATCTAAAAAATCCAGTTGCTTTGCTCTGTTCCTGGCCAGCTCCTGGAGTTCTGGGACCATGGTGGTCTTGAAATGCTCTTGCTGCCAGGTAGTTTTCAAAATGGAGGTGGTAGTTGTGGGAAAAGGCCACTTTCTCCTTCCCTAATGTAATGTAAACTTGGACACAAGCCCCTTCATCAAATCCCAACATAAGCATTTAATAGGCTGTGATGTTTGCAAAACTTCTGAAATTTGGGGAGTAACAGAAGAAAATGACAATGCAGAAAAGAAAAATGTAAACAGGAATATTAGCTATGAGTATTCTCTTCTCCATAGAGGCCCCCCCCAGCGGCCATCTTTCCCCTTTTCCATGGACCAATCCTTGAATTAAGGAACATGGAAGTCATTGGAGATGGTGACAAGCTCAGTTTCAGTGGAGTGGTGGAGTGATAGTCTGGTTAGAGTCAGTTTCAGAGAGAACGGGACGGGAGAAATTGGAGATAGCTGAAGAGGGGTACGATTGCTATAAACGGAAGAGGGGCAAACAAAAGGTATTTTCGTTTTCTGTTTTTTTAAGATGGGTGGGGATGTTTGCAGAAGAAAACCTCCCCTAAACTATATTTAGTATTATCAGGGAAACAGTAATAGAATGCAGTATTTTTTTTTAAAGGGACAATTAGCACAAGGCAGAAAGAGCTCCAAGATATTAAATAAAATAGTTGAAATTAAAAACAAATAAACTTCACTGAGTGGATTAGAATATGCAATCAAAGAAACCTCCCAGAAAGCAGAATAAAAAGACAAGGATATTAAAAATTGGAGAGAAAAGATAAGAAAATTAGAGGTTTAATTTAGGAAGTCAAGCATGCACTCAACAGAACTTTCAAAGAGGAGATAGGATACAACAGAGAGAGAATTATCAGAGAAACAACAGAAAAATAATTCCCAGAACTGAAGGAGATAAAATTGAAAAAGTCTATTTAGTGTCCAGCACAATGAATTTAAAAACAAGACAAAAAGCACCCACTCCTTGGGTATATCACGATAAAATTTTGAGCAACAGTTTAGTGAACAGTTGCAAAAAGCTTCCAGAAGGAGTGAAATCACATAAAAAGTACTGAGGTTCAGAATAGCATCATACTTCTCCACAGAAAGAATGCCTTAAAAATTCTGAGACTGGAAAAATCTGAACTCTACACAGCCAAGCTAGCAATCAAGTGCAAAGGTAGAATAAAGACATTCCAGATGTGCAAGAACTAAGGAAAAACAAATCTACTTTCACGGCGCCTTTCTGAGAAAGAGTTAGACAATGTGATCCAGAAGAAGGGTGAAGATGGATAAAGAGGAAGACAACGAAAAGGAATCAAGGAGAAGAGTGTGTATGTGTGTGTGTGTGTTGGTTTGGGTGGAGGGTGGCTAAACTACATTTCCTGAAGTCCCTTTCCTCTGTTTCCAATCAGAGTCAGCCTCAGTTTAGATGTGTGGGAGATTTGGAGGGCATAGGTGAAGCAGCAGGCTTTGTGGCTCTCACAGGCTGCCACCTATCTGTTGGCTTATCTCGTGGCATATGATCTCTGCCCCTGCTTCCCTGAGATCTTCCATCAGCATGGGACGAAGGGTCCAGCTCCTGAAGGACATCCACATCACCAAAGTCAGAGGTAACGAGAACCGACAGGGGTTTCAGCCCGTCCTCGTGGGCTTCAGCCCCTGCTCCCTGTACAGCCATCTACCCTTCTCACTAAACCTACCAGGTATCCTTGGAGCCCCGGCATCACATGTCAAGAAAAGGGCCTTTCAGAGACTACTTAACCAGCTCCCACAGTAGCAGAAGGTTCTTCCTTAAATATCCTAGAGGCTCTGCCTCTCTGATTGAACTCTGCTACATACAGGATCCCAAACAGGAAAACTAAATGCCAGAGAAGAAATTTTCCAAATGCAGTTTCCCGGAGGCCTCCCTGCCAGAGCCCTCTGTTCTTTTGCTCAGACCTGGACTGTAGGCCCTCTTGCCCCGCTCCATGAAGTATGTAAGAAGCTACCTTGACAAACACTTGACAGATCTCCCAAAACATATTAACTTTAGGTTCCACGAAACCTGAATCCTCCCCTGCCTCCCAGTTAAGAGAAAATGAAATGCGTATTCAGCGCTCTTTTTTTCAGAGGTTTCTTGCCTATCTGGAATTTTTTCCCTCTAGCCAAGTCTACATTAGTTGCTTAACAGGCAAAGTGCAAAAGATGTTTTCTTCTTTGATTTATTTTCCCTGCAAAGAATAAAAAGAGCTCTGGCTAAGGAATGTTTGTTTTTCTTTCAATGTGTATGCCAGGACTTCAGAACTGCATATATTTTATGCTTCTGAACAATAACATCTTTATTATTAAAGAAGAATCTCATAAGGTCATGTCATTAAAAAAACTGCAACCAAATAAATGTTACATTCTAATAGAAAACAGTTTTTTTTTTACACTAAACACATAAAGAAGAAGTTCAGCTATATTGTGCAAAAATATGTGGGGAAAAAAAGAAAACAAGAGCTCATGTTAAGTAAAACCACATTTTAAAATCTGTCTCTAGACATAAGGAAGATGTTTCTGCGCCTTTGCCCATGTTGCTCATTCAGCCTGCAGAAAGGTTTTCTCGAAAAGCGTGTGATAGCCAACTCTGACCTACATGTCAGAAGAGAGCAAAATGCCAACAATTTTCCTATTCTTAGACAATTTCATTCAGCATCTTTTTATTCCACCGCTAAAGCCTATTTCAATTTATTCCCATATTTTTCAGATTGTCCTTTATTACATTATACATATGACAGCCAAGGATTCTTGTGCATTCTAGATTATAATAAGGTCTTTATGGTTACTCACTTATCTTGAGTGTTTCTTTTATTATTGTACTTTACAATTTACATAAATGTCATACTTTTTTAGTATCAAAAGTCATAATTAAAAAAAATCTTAAATTCAATTATAATAGCACTATAGTGGTCACTGACGGTTTTTCTTTTAAGTCCTACCGCCACCTTCCGGTTAAAACTAGGTACTGCAAAACTGTCTTCAAAGACCAAATTAATGAACACCAAAATACATGAATTCTACAGGGCATTTGGGATATAAAGCAGCACAAAAGACAAAGTGTCTGCCCTAGCCATTCTTAAAATCCATCTGTGGATAACGAACATGAAGAATTCATTAAAGAGATAAACAATATAGCACAAAATGTTATATTTTGAGTGCCCTTTGGTCAGTGTCACCCCAAATATCAAATAACATAAACAAATGATATTTAACACAGTATGATAACTGATTTAACTTACCATAAGAATCCAACTCCTTGACTTGATTCATTCTGCTATGACTATGGACCAGGCCTTAATTACTTCATGCCAGTTACCACCTGTTCTTTATCTCGCTCCTCTGCTCTCCCTAGTCTGCTCTAAACATTGCCACCAGATTAAAGCCTTAAAATAACTACTTCATTGTATCATTGCCTCTTCCAAAACCTCAACTGGTTTCATACTATCTATAGTGTATACCATTCTTCTATTACTCAATATACCACTGAGGTATACCCTCCCTGCAAGACCCCATTTTAATGCAAATATTTCTCAGACTCCTCTCACTTCCAAACAGACAAAATAGTACTGACATTTTTTAGGGTCTGTAAGTTCAAAAAACATAATGACCATAATGATTTCAGTAATGCATTCGAATTCATTTGAATTGTTTTAATGATAACAGCTTCTACATATTGAAAAATAATATATGCATAAAACATACATGCATGATGATATGATGATAGTTTATATTTTTGGGGCCTTACCATATATCAGTACTTTTTCCCCATGCATTTACCTAGTAAAATTGAACGGATGCAGAACCAATCTTCCCCGGATAGTTGTGAGAATTAAAAAATTCATAATAGACAAAATGCTTAACCCTGTGCCTGGTACAAAATAAACATTACTTAAAAGAAAAATCCTCCCAAGGTAGGCAATATTAGTTTCTCCCCATCATTTCACAGATGGGACAATTCAGAAAGATTAAGTAACTTGCCCAAGACCTGGTGGAATTAGAATGGGGCCTAGGGCACACTGGACTACAGTAAGAACCTAATCCATTTGTTGCTATGTGCTCTGAGGTTCCACAACATTGTTTTCTTACAAAAAATGTATTTACATCATATCTTATTTCTTCATCACTCACTAAAATATGCTCTTAAATGGCAGGGACTGTGTTTTTATTACCTAAGTAATTAGCAATGTTAGACACACAGAAAGTACTTAAAAATGTATGACAAATACATAGTGTCAAAGATCAAGGCACTGAAACTGAACCTGGATTCAGCTGCAAATTACAGTAGCAGGAAGGACTTTTTGAATTATGTATTGAGGTGCAGTTCTTTTAATTGGTTTTACGAACAGTTTCTATTGGGAATTGAGAACAATTTGTGGATGGAATCCAGATGCCCTTTCTTCATTCCTCCAACCGTTATTCTGCTTTAGACAGTTTGTAGTTGTAGATGCCCACAACTACAAACTGTCTAAAAACAGAATGCCTGTCCACGCAACTAACTTGACCAGTGTTTAAACCTTTCAGGTAGCCACACCGAAGGTCTTAATTGTCACTTCATCTAATTTTAGAGGTTTAAGAGAGAACCTGTCGATATACTAACCTTACCAGAGCTGCTGCTGAGAGAAGAGAGTAAAAAAAGGAATACAGATTTAAAGAAAATTCCTCAACATTAAATTTTGGTGAAAATCACCTGGTTGGTCTGAAGAAAAATTAGAGCATTCACCCAAGATGGCGTTAACTACTAATATTTGTGACTCTCTCACCAGCTGTATGGTGTTTGGCTCATTAACTCGCGTGCATTTTTCTCTCCTTACGTGTAAAACTAGGACCAGACTGTGAAGGTTCTTTTCTTTCCATCCCGTCGTGACAGGGATGTCGGTGGATAGTGAACAGGAAAGCGACCCCTGTCTTTAGTCTTTTCTAGTCTTTCCTCCTCGTTCCGGCAGCGGCCGGAGTAGGTAGCCGCCACGGGAAAACGAAAACGCGCCTCCGCTCTTTCTGCAGAGGCCCAAGGCGCGGTGTCAACCCACTTCCGCACAGGCCGCGCACTCCTCACGGGGCGAGCGGCGCCGGCGCGCACAGCATGCTGGGACTTGTAGCCGTTTCCCCCGTGGAGGACGAACAGGCGCGCATAACCGAGGTCGAGTTGGCATTCTGGGATATGTAGTCTCAGCTGGTTTGTTTGTGTAATCGGCGCCCGGCCCCAGAGGCTGAGGTGACACCACAGACTCCTTGCGAGTCACATGACTCCAGTCTAGAGCGTAGATCGCACTGCGGCTCCCGCCCGGGCGAGTTTCGCCTCCGCGCGGCCGTTGCCGAGGAGACGGCGCATGTCTCGCGGCGCGTCGCCCCCTCTGCAGTCCCCCCGCCCCTCTTCTCCCACCACAATGAGATCCTAAGATGGCGGTGGCTGCGGCGGTTGGCGCCGAGTAGCTGAGGTAGACAAGGCGGCCATTGGGCCTTAGGCAGCCCGGGAACTCGGGGACTCTCCCTGCTGCGGTCTCTAAGGGAGGACCGCTGCCGGTGGCGGGTCGTGGGGGCTGACGCTACTCCGTCCTTGGCAGGAGCGGCTGCTTCGTTTACAGGTAATGCCTGCGCGTCCCCAGCCCCTGGCAACCGAGGGCAGCGCGGCGCCGGGGCGGGAGACCAACGGCCGTGGGACACTTGACCCTGTGGCGCCCAACGTCTGGCCCACGCCTCTGTCTTGGCTCTTGGGTCTTTTTGCTGCCTGCTTCCCGTCCCCAAGGCAGGCAGGCCGCCCCCTCCCGGGACCCACCGACGCTATCTCGGGGTGAGCATCTGGGGACGCGTTCTCAACTGCAGAACTCCCTTCTGGCCTCCCCGCCCCTCTTTTTCTGGCCCCGGGGAGGAGGCCGCCCTGCAACTGGGGAGCTACAGGAATGTCCCTTGCGAGCGGAGGAAACGGAGTGGGGGCCTGCAGTTTGATTGCCAGGGCAGGGGGTTCTGGTTTTTTATAGCAAGGGGCCTTAGTGGTCATAGTCTCCGTCATCGCGCCCTTTTCCTAGGCCACCCCCCAAATTCCATTCTGTGGGGCGCTCGACGCCAGAATTTGGGATGGAGAAGGGCAGGTGAGGAGCGACGCGACTTTGGGGTTGGGCTGTGAGCAGTGGGATTGTGGAGCAGAAGGGCAGGGGGAGGCGGTCTTGACTTTGGGAGTTTGTACTTGCTAAAGGGAATATTAATTTAATAGCTCTCCCCCTCCCCTCCCACTGCTCTCCTTCTCCATGCCTGACTGCAGGGCCAGTTAGGTTGGGCCCAGGGTGGGGAAAACCAAATGCCAAATGGGGTTCGGGAACGTTGCTTGCTTTGCAGAAAAGGGTGTTTGGGGATTAGGTAATAGGCCCGACCAGGGAGGCGGGTCGTCCAAACTTTTAATCCTGCGGCCCACTCATTAAGAGCTCGCTTTGTCTGGGAAAAAAAAATTTTTTTTGACTGATTTGAGGTCTGTGTCCTGTGCTGTACGGGTGACGGGTCTTGTTTTGGCGCTGGAAGAAGTAGACTTTCTGGGCTCCCCTACCACCCCCGCCCAAAACTGCTTTCCAGACTCCTCCTTCTGGTATTCTCTGGTTACTGGAGTGGGTGTTGTAAAGCTTCGAGTGCACCTGCTCCTTTCTTTCCTTATCACCTTCCCAGTGAGAGCTGCTGGAAATTATAATTCTGAGTTCTTGAATTGTAAGTAAACCTCGTGTTTATGTAGTGACAGGGTTTTTTTTTTTTTTTTTAATGAAGTAGCTAGCTTTTAAATAAACTTTTTCTCATCCTCAGATACACAAAGTTCCGGAGTAGTTTTGAGCGACAAGAAGTTAACGATTTGATCACTCTGCAGAGTAAACTTTGGCATGGATCTTTACATGATAATTACATTATAATTTTTTTACATTACAATTTCACTATATTCCAAAGTAGTTATTAAGGTGCCACATTGTTTGGATCTTACAGATTTGGAGGATTTAAACGCTTATGTATATCACATTGTTTTCAAAAAGAATTAAAGTAACTTGAGTTTAAAATACTGATAAACCGCATGTTTCCTTTTCTGTTGTTTTGTAAACATACACTAGGTTATAAATATATTTGTTATCCTATATTTCATAGTGTAAGTATAGAATTTACTAAAGTTTCTTTTTTTTTAATCATAAGCAGACAACAGCTTTGAAGTGTGAAGCAGGAAAGGAACCGTTTCTAAGCTGCAAAAACTAGTTTCTAAACAGGTAATTTGACATCATTATATATGTTATTGTCCTTTGTATTATAGTTGAAGACTTTATGATGGAGACTGCTATCAAAATACCAGGGCATAGTTGAGGGCCCTCTCTCTGTAACAAACAAATGTTCTGGATTTGCTGCTCTTTTTGCCTTGTATTTTGCCATGCCATCTTGGTCTGTCTTCGTACTTTTGTTGGAAAAGAGCCATGTCATTCCTGATTATCAAATGCTGGCATAGTGTATGCAATACTTTTTGAAATGTCTTTGTCTTCACAGAATTTCTTCAGACCATTTAAGTTTGAATTTGTCGTGTAACAATTATTTGGGTGGCTTCTTCTTCCAGATTCATTTAATCTTAAGTCATTTTCTGCTACAATTTTTCTGTTAATTGGATTTTTAAATTTTTAAACACAAATGCCTACCTTTTGACCTTGTTAAAAATACTATCTATTGATTGAAATTTTTTTTTTTTCTCTTTCAGGTGTCTAAAATTATTTAAAACATTAGTTTCTGTACACAGTGAATTGTCAAATGCTGGTTGTGTAAAGATATTCTCTGACCAGCAGAAAAAAGTCAATGTGAGTTCATGGACAGAAAGTTAAGTAATTGTTTGCTAAGGGCAATTTAGAAATTAAATGACTAATGGATGAGGATTAGAAGAAATTTTTGCTAAAAGCATTTTAGTAATAATTACTCTTAAAAAAAACTCAGAAAATTTAATTCTGCTGTTACAGTTTTAAGACAAATCATTTTCAAAATATGTTTGATACATCTTTGTTTTCTAGGAAAGGAGAAAAATCGTCAGCTCCCTTATGAAATAAGCTATCATGAGAAAATATGATTTATGTCTTAATTATAATTTTCAGTATTTTTTTTAATTGAAAGAGTGTAACAGAATAAGATAAGAAAAATGAAACTCAGGGAAAATGTCAAAAATGAATTGGAGTATTAGAGTTCTTAACTGGAATATATGATAGTCATTTAGTAAATTAAAAAGAGTTATAAAATCAGTTATAAAATAATTTTCCTTTTAACACATTAGGGAGGTTGGGTAAAATGTAATAAAAATATGGGCCAATTGAGTTAAACTCACTTTGGAAGACCTTGGTTCTCTCAATATGGGAGTTGGCTGTTTGTAAAGGAGGCATGTATATCTGAGACTGGGAAAGAATGGAAAAGGATTGAAATAATCACACTAGGGAATTTATTAAGATGCCAATAAGGAGTACATAGCAGTACATTCATCTTACAGATTTGATTGCCTACTTAATGCTATAAAGTACTAGAGATATGCAGTAAGCAAAACAGATAGGGTTCCTTACCCATGGAGTAAACTTAACATTTTGAAACTGTGAATGTATAGTATAATGCAGTATACCTTAATAGTTGTCACAGTCAGTGCCATTTTATAACTGTTTGACTTTTACAGTTTGAGAGTAGAAGCAGAAAGAATAGGTAGTGGAGTATATCCAGAATTGAGTCAATAAAATGGGCAAATGGGTGAGAAAATGAAGGATGCTAGCAAGGCATTTTTGGAATGGCTTACTTGGGTTTGTGTTTGGGGTTTAGTAAGGAAGTGAGAGATTAATGGATTCCTAGAAAGAGAAATGGTTGAGGGACTGCAAGTATTCAGCAGGGCCAGCAGTAGATTTAGCAGGAATGATCAAGTGAGAGAAGTAGAATGCAAGGAATTAAGTTCAGAAGGAGGGGTTTTAGAAATTTAGCATCTTAAACAAATTACCTGTTCAGAGGAAAACAGTATTGGAATGGAGAAGATGAACTGGATGTTGGAAGTGAGTCCAGGGTCTTAGAAAAATCCTTATAAATGTTCAAATAATGAAAGCAGAGAATGAGGTGGGAGAGTAAAACCATAAGTCAGTTGTTACCAAGAAAAGTTCAAGATTGTCTTGGGCTGGCAGTAGGAAATGGTACCCAAGATAGGGAGAGTGATATTTTTAATGGCTAATTTGTTTATAAGAGGAAGATTAAGTATTGTTAAGTAAGAATGGCCTGCAAATGGTATGATTTCCCTTTGAATTTGAGAGACTAGAAAGAGTAGCATCTCTTTTCAGAAGGGATTTCTAAGGAAATAGTGCTTTTAGAACAATCTGGGGTTTTACTGAAACCAAAGAAGTAGTGTTAGGGGACAGATGAAGGATGTATAGGGAGTTGTTTGTGATAGTCTGGTAAGAGGGTATCACGGGAAGAGCTGTTAACATTAGTGAGTATGGAATGGCTTGGCAGTGAAGGTTGAGATTGGTCATAGCAGGACATGCAGATTTGTCTAGGGAGGAATATGTAATCAATGAAAAGGAAGTTAGATTTTGAAAATAAATTGTAGGGAGGGAGAGGTTTTAGCAAGCAGAATTTAATTGACCTCAGGGTTCTCACTTGCTTATGTACCAAGCAAGGATATATTAAAATTTCTTGGTGGAGAAATGTTCTATCCTGAATAACTATGATAGACTCAGTGCAATACTTGCTTCGTAGTGAGATGGAATCAAAATTTTGTTGATTCAGTTGGACTATTATATTGCAATCTGTTGTTGCAATTTATTTATCCCTCTGCATCAATACCTTCAGAATTTTTTTTTAATTTGAAGAGTGTAATTAATGAGAGATATCTTATATTCTAGAAAATCACTCAAATTTTTAGAAAGTCTTGAAAGAGCTATAGAAAGATCCTGTATTTTTAGGTACAGAGAAGAAACTGAGAAATTGCTTAAATGAAACTAAACAATACATAATGCCAAATACTTAGGCCTTTTCTTCTCAGTTTCCATTACAAGTGCTTAGCACAGTTGTGCACTCTATTAAGACTTTTCAAAACAGTGTACTGGATATTTCCTTTATATAATTAGTAAAAGAAATATTCCAAATAATTTAACCTTTTAAAAACTTGTGCAGATAACATAAAATAACAACTTTGGTTATTTTGTGACTCTTAAGTAAATCTTTAGGAAAAAACCTGTACTTTCTACATTATTTTATTTGGACAACTATGTCTAAAACCTTCATTTACAGCTGTCAGTTGAGAAGTAAGGTATTTCCAGGAATGGTTATGAATGATATAATACCATTTGAGGAATAATATTGGAATTCTAAAGATTCTAGGAAGAATGGTCTTTCCTTCTTTAAATTAATTTATTTTTTACTTTGTATTCTTATTTTAAAGAGTCAGTCATAGGTATTTTCATGAAAATTAATACTGTGATAGTTTCCTTAGGTATATATCATATTACTTTATAGTAAGGATCCTACAAGAGGATTTTCTTCAGAAAGATCAGTCACTGAAAATACCTTATAAATTGCTGTGGTATTTTTGTATTTCATATCTTTGTGAGATAAGGGAGCCAAATAAGGCTGTCAAAAATGGAAAAATAAAATATATAAATAATAGTTTCAACTTAGTTTAGTAGGTCATAGGATGGTTAGAAGTGCTTGTTTAAAGTAGAAGAATTTTACTTTTATCCCCATTCAGCTTCACATACTATATCATCCGTCACTTGCACTAATTGTTTTCCGATGGCTTTAACTTTTCCATCTCATTGTCTTCCATTAAGCCTGCTTGGCAAAATTCCAACCTTGGATGGATTCAATGGAGTGTTCATACCGAAGCTGATGAGCACTGGTGGGGAAAACAATGCACAGTGCAGATTAGTCGTGTGTTAGTGATTGTCAGTGAATGTTCTCTGCTCTCACCTGAATTCTTAGTGCTGCCCACAGTCATTCTCTTTCACTTTTCCCCAGCCTCTGAGACACTGTCATTTTATCCTTGCACATTTAGTGACAGTCCTTTCTACTTCACTTACAAACTTCCTCAACTTCCTCCTACCACCACGTCTGATAACCAGCCTGTATCCAAGTCCATCCTTTCTTCTGTTTCCATGAAAGAAGTATTCCTCTGCATGTGTAAAAACCATTTTTCTTACTCATTGGATCCTAGCCACTCCCACTTTTTCAGAGATCACACACTATTTATCTTTCTTCCATCTTCAGTATCTCCCTTTGTGAGCTCTATCCCGACAAATTTTAAATATGCTCAAGATACCTCCCTTTTAATGAAACTCTCTTCTTGACCATTTCTGCCTGCTTCCTTTCACAGACTGATTCTTCGGGGAAAAAAATCACCTAATGACTTCCTTTATTTTTTTCCCCTTCCTATCAATAAATGCATTTCAGTTATGGAATTAACTCTTACCAAGGTTGTCAGTAAACTCCTTGCTGCTAAATCCAGGTGGACACTTCTCAGTATTTTTTTTTCATTTTTTAATAAAAAATTTTGTTGTTGTTGTTGGGGGGGTGTGATTAGGTTTATTTATTTATTTAAAAAAATGTTTAATAGATTGCACCCAGGACCTTGTGCATGCTAGGCACTAACTCTACTACTGAGCTATACCCTCCTCCCTTGGTACTTTTCTTATATGACAAAGTAACTTCTGGCATTCTTATCAGACCCGCCTTCTTTATGTAGTTCTCCCACTTTTTAGCACATTCTCTTGGTTTCCCTCCTGTCTTTCTGTACCTTCTCAGTATTCCTTTCCTCTCTCAAATATTAGTGTCCTTCAAGGTTCAGTCTTTCTCTCTTACTCTTCATCTTCTCACTGAGCTTACTGTTCACTTCAAGTGCTTTTATGAGTGAATGAGTCGCAAATCACTTTCCAGCCTAGATTTCACTTCTGAGAGATCGATACTTGCCCATTGGACAAATTTAATTGGGTGTTCAGCAGGCATCTCAAACTCAACATTTCTAAAACTGAACTCATTATCTTTTCTCAACAATGGAAACTTGTTTCTTTTCAAATTTGAATGTATCATCATATACCCTGTTGTTCCCTAGAAACCTAGGACTTACTTTTCAGCTTCTTCCTCACTGCCTTATCCCCCACATCATGGTGGCCACCAAGCCCTGTTGATTCTGCCATAGAAATCATGTTGCACTGGTTTGCGTACATATCTGGTATTTTGATTATTGAAACTTGTATACAAATAATCTAATAATAAACTGTATAAATAATAATTTATATTAGTGTATTTATAGAATAAAATTTAGAAGGTAGAGTGAGAGCTGCAGAGGTTGGCATAAAAAAGAAAGAAATGACTTGCCTTTATTTTCTACCTTTTATAGGGTCATTTATCTCCCTTAGATCAGCTGAATGTTAATTGATTGAGACTTGATCCACATGCAGTTATTTCCTTAGCTTCACACTGATAATTTTACTTCTGTAGATGTGTGCATGTTAAACCATTTGGTATCATTATTACTAAGTTATTAAATATTCTTTCTCATCAATCACAATAAAAAAGTAGACAAAATTGTTTACTTTATAAACTAATGGACTTTATTTAGTAAGTGGTCTTTTAAAAAAGATTTTTTAAAAATTTGATGTATTTTTCCCAAACTAATTTTAACATACCCTTTTAAGTTGTTTTAGGAACTTATTTTAATAGTGTTCAAAGTCACTGGCCTATAAATAGACCTTGAGAAAAGGTCTTCATTTTAGGGAAATTTGTCATAATAAAAATTACAATATAAAACATTTCTCTGAATATACTCTCACTGTATTTATCTTAAACTAAATTTACTTTATTACTCTACTGATAGAAAATGTAACATGCTCTATTTTATGAAAAAAATTGGTATATAAGAATTTTTACTTAAAATACCTTAATTTTCCATTGTAATTTACGTTTTAAGATAATTTGCTTTTAGTGATGTTAAATGTGGTTATCACCTCTATTGCTTATGTATTTTTTGAGCTCCTGTTCTTTAATATTACAAATTATATTAGCACATCTAGAAAAAGGTAGTTGTAAAATGTTTCATTTAAATAAGTCACTGGACATACCTCTCCATGGGTATCAATTATTTTGTAAAGTTCTCAAATATATTTCTAGTATAAGAAATAATGTAAAATATTGCTTAAAATATGTAAGACAGAGAAAAGAGCAAAACTCATCACACTCTTACCCCTGTCACCAACAGTTGCTTTCATGCAAGCATTTTTGTATATAGCAGAGATAGTAACTGTATACTTCATACATCTTTCAGATTTTTTTCCCAATTTGTCACATACTGTTCTCAGCTTACTTAGGATTTGCTTTTATGTGACTAAAATTGAATGTTTTCCTTTCTATTTCTGCATTCCAAATTAGTAAGATCTCTTTTTAAAGTTCATTCTTTTTTCTTGTTTGTGTGTTATTTGATTTTTTAGTCCTATTTATCTGTTTTAATCTACTTACTATCTTGGTGTTATGGTATAAGGAAGCCGTTTACAGCTGAGAGAGAATTAAGGTCTAGTACTCTAAGGCATCTATTGCTTACTGTGAATTAATTCCTCTTCTGTGTGTCTGGAATGGTACTGGGTATGTACCATCCTTGGGAGAAATGAGAAAATGGTCACTCAAATTATTTTTCTGTGTTTGAGATGAAGAATCCTAGTTTAGAAAGGCTGTTAAAACTCTAAAGAAATCTTTTTCAAAATTGTTAGCAAATTGTCCCATCAACTGAATAATTCTACATCATAGAATTGTTGTGAGGATTATATGATGTAATGCACGTAAGATACTTAGCATGGTGCTTGGCCATAGAGTGAACAAGATAGATGTTAACTGTAATTAATTTTTGTCATTAAATTTTTCTAATTGGGTATATTTTAGGATTTTCTTTTTGGGCTGGTGCTAATTTAACCATATAGGTACCCAATGTGGTTGAATATCTTGGGACTAGTTTTCTACCCTCCTGACCTCTATTGCTACTCTTATTTTATTTTTCAGATAGTTTTTTTCTCTGACTTGTTTTTTCTTTAAGATGGTTTTTAGAATCATTCTGTCAGATTCCAAGAAGAATCCCAGTAGGATTTTTCTTGGTATTTCATTGTCTGTACATTTAGAAAAAATGATGTTTATAATATTTAGTCTTCTCATCAGGGAAGATTGTTTTTCTACTTACTAAAATTTTTTCTTACATTGTTTAATAAAGTTTAATAGTGCTTCTTCACATAAAGCAAAATTACATTATTCCTAGATTTTTTTGTCACTTTTATAAGTGATGTCCTTTCCACCCAGTGTATTTTCTAACTGGTTATTAGTGATACTTTGAAGTTCTCTAGGTTTTTGAATTCATATTCTTTAAGAATACCACCTTTTCTCTTTTCAATATTTCTATTTCTGTTTCATATTTTTTGTAGAAACAATTTCATAACTGCTAAATATATGTGGTGGCTTGTTTTGCTCTTTTAATGGAGATGTCTTATTTTAAGATTTTTGGCTATTGGTTTAAAATACACTTTTTAACTCTAGAAAATTATTAAAGTAATATACACTTACTGAGTATAATTTTCAAAAATTATTAATTACTATGTTCTGTATCTGAAAATTATATAATATTGTACATCAGCTATACCTCAGTAATAAAAATTTTTTAAAGTAATACTGAAAAAAATAGTATAAAAATACACAAAACTGTAAGGAAGTGCCAGTGTATTTGTACTTTTTACGATTTATATCACTTGTTATTTTGAGATGATAAAACTTAACCTATTATATACTCTGTTTAATGTAATATATTATTCTGCTATATATCCTAGTGTTAAAATATCCATGAGATAAATCCTACTTGTAATGGGTGATGATAGTCCTTCTAATATTATACTCTAGTGAATGGGAGAAGTTAGGATCTTACAGTCAGAGGAACTTGGATTTGTATTCTGTTTTGACATTTTTAGCTGAATGACTTTGGCAGAATTATCTAATTAACTCCTTTGAATATTACTGTTTGTAAAATGAGAAACCTATTATAATCTTGACTGCTAATGGCTTTCCCTGCCCCCTGAATTATAGATGAAGTTATCTCAGCGTCTCCTCTTTCACTTAGTCCCCTTCTAACCTGCACAGTTCCAAACCTGGTGGAAATCCGAAGTCCTCCAGAAGGTCATAGAAAAATCTTACTTTCTCCTGATTATATAAGAAAAATCTTATATCTCCTGATTATACCTACTTCTGAACCTTTGCTTACACCATTGCTTCTTCCATTTCTCAGCTCTTTGACCCAGGTGTGAAATTTAGTTCTTTCCTTGATTTTCAAAAAATCCCCACTTTTTTTTAGTAAACTGTATCAAGATTTAGGGAAAACTGTGAAGTAGCAGCAGTATAATTTAAAATAGGGTGGTAGGCATCACTTCTTAAAATGTTTTCAGTCACTGTATTCATGACTTTTACTGGCCGTTCACCAACCTGTCCTGTTTGTTGCTGCTTTCTTTTCATCTTGCTTACCATTAGCTTCCTTCCCATTAAAACCAAACTTTTCCATGTTGCATGCAGAGCAGTTCTACCCTCTCTGAATCTTTGACATAAAACAAATGCCTAGTTCTTTGGGGGTTTTAGTTTCTTTTTGAAGAGCAGTTTTGGTTCTGGCTGTTAATAAAACTTTTCCCTTTTTCCCTTCATTATTACTGTATGTTTTAGGACTGTGTTGAATAAGTTGAATTGAATAACCTTTAAGCATGCAGATCAGCACACATAGTTTTTCCTTCCCCATCACTCCATCTACTTACTTAATACATGTTAATCTTACTATGCCAGTGGCAGCTAAATCATTTTGTCTGATTTGTGGTTGACAGTGCCTCTTTTTATTTCATAAACTCAAACTTTTCTGAGATTCCTTTATATTACTAAGCTTCATGGAATGATTTAAATATTAAGAGTTTGTTTCTATGTGTTAGAAGGTTAATTTTTACTTGTTTTGCAGAAAATTAATTGTAAAAGCCAATATGGCCACAGGAGGAGGTCCTTTTGAAGAAGGCATGAATGACCAGGATTTACCAAGCTGGAGCAATGAGAGTGTTGATGACCGACTCAACAATATGGTAGGATATCTTATTGTTGATTGTGTGTTGTTAACTACTAATGTTAAAATGCAACTTTCCCCTGATTTAGCCAAGTGGAACTCATTGAAACCCTTTGTAAAGTTAAGGTTTTTTGCTGGCCAAGAAATTCAGTGGCCCCGGGCTATTTATTATATTAGTTGGAGAAATTTTTGTTTGCAGGTCAACTTGAGTTACCTTATCAACTTGAGTTACCTTAAGCCAGAAAGATTTCTAATAATAAGGATATGGAAATGTTTTATTGAAAACAAGTTAAAGGAATGTAGCTGGGTTTTACGGAGAGATTAAAAAAAGAAACCAGAAAGTTGTCAAGAATTACTTTTTCACTTTGCTTCTGAGTGCCTCTGCTTCACACAACTTTCTTTTCACAGACCAGTGTTCTCTCTTCTCTGTTCCACATGGCGTACTGTGACAGGTCACCCCTTAATTCTAATGTCTTCAGTTATAGCTGCAATCATGTACTGACTAGTTAGCTCATAGTTCCAATTTGAAATTTTAAAGTATGATTATCACAGTTTGGATGAGATACATATCTCTTTTCCAGTCAGCTATGGCCAGGATTGGGTGGGAAAGTAGAATATGGGGCTTTGGCAGGAACACCCACACAAGGACTGGGGTGGAGGGACAGTTTGTAGAGAAGGGAGTTTTGTTATAAATAAGGAAAATAACCCAAAAGGTTTTACTATAGTAAAACTAAAAGATTGTCCCAGTATGGATAAGGTGGTAATTTATCGACCTTTTTGTTGAATGTATTAGGTTATGTGGGTATAACTAAGTAAACAAAATTATTTCTTTTTAAAACATTAAAAAGGGGAGGGTATAGCTCAAGTGGTAGAGTGCATGCTTAGCATTCATGAAGTCCTGGGTTTAATACCCAGGACCTCCTCTAAGAATAAATAAATCTAATTACCTCTCCCACCAGGGGGGAAAAAAAAACCTAAAAGAAAAAAGAAATAAAATTAAGCATTTTTTTGTTATTTCATATCAGATCTTATGTAGTACATGGTTACTGATAGATAATAATAGTTACATTTATTGCTTACTACATGTGCTAAATGTTCTATATATGTTATTTTTTCTCATGTTTTAAAGATGGCACTATTTTAGAGATTAGGAAACTGAGATTTTGGGGAAGTTAAATAAATTGCCTGGGGTCACACAGTGGAGCATTTCTTTAGATAACAGTAATTGTTTTAGATCCTAGCTTGGTTACAGATCAGTCTATTTACACATACTGACTTTACAGGAGGCCAGCAAAGGTATCTGTAATTAATTTCACTGTTCGATTTATAAACAGTAAGGGACCATTTTTTAAAATGCTTTTGAAAATATTCAAACTGATGCTAGGATTAGAATTTACGTACTTGTGTTTGTTATTGATGTATGATAGGAAAGTAATGTATTTGGAAATTTATGCTAGATGTAGTGGAGGGAAAATGGGTTAGAACAGGTAAATAATTGTCTCTGAGACTATGTATGCATCAGTGTGAAAAATGTTTTGTCATTTTTAAGACTGACAAAAATTTTTAAGCCTACCAAATTATTTTCCTGATTTGGTAGGGGCCAGGTTAACTGTTCCCTTTACTTTTTTAAAGGATTGGGGTGGCCAGCAGAAGAAGGCAAATAGATCATCAGAAAAGAATAAAAAGAAGTTTGGTGTAGAAAGTGATAAAAGAGTAACTAATGATATTTCTCCGGAATCATCACCGGGAATGGGAAGGCGAAGAACAAAGACTCCACATACGTTTCCACACAGCAGATACGTGACTCAGATGTCTGTCCCCGAGCAGGCGGAATTAGAGAAACTGAAACAGCGGATAAACTTCAGTGATTTAGATCAGGTTTGTAAATTATTTTAAAAATTGAGTTATGACTATGAGAAATGTTTATAATAGATTAATTTGTCTTAATCAAAATTGAGCTATTTCCTTTTTCTTAGTTTCTGTGCACTTGGAAGGAATTTTAATCATGGTAATGGTGCTGTGTTCTTTGGAGGGCAGCAAAGTCTTTATTTCTAAATTTGCTGAGGATATGTCTTTAGGGACTTTATTATTACATTATATGACTAATTTAAATGATTTCATTTTGAAACTTAATTTTGCATGCTAGTAATTGAGTAAAATTGCTGTTAAGCAAAAGGGAAGGTCCAGTTTAGAATAAAACTATTGTTTGTATTTATAATCGCTTAAAGTTAGAACTGAAAGCAAGTAGAAATGATAATGACCTGATAATAAATATTTTACTGTCACATCTGTACTTGGTAGAGATAAGGTTTCCAAATATGCATAAAGGTAGATTCAAGTCTGATATGATGATGGTGATGATCGTGTATCATTTAGTTACCTATATACTAGTTATTGAACACTTAACTGTATGTCAGACACTGAGCTGAGTACTTTATCAGACAGTGCTTCATACTGATACATCTTTATGTTGATGGTCATATTAACATTGATGCATTGGATCCAAAGCCTGTGTTAGATTCTGTAATCAAGTATGACTAGCAGTATGAGTTATAATATGGCTCATAATCCTGCCACTTCATTTATACTAATCTTACTCCTATTCATCAGTTGAATTGTCTCTGACAAAATGAGGAATAGGACATGTTAATCAAATTTTGATATTTTACTAAAAGGATTTTGAATGTTTGAAGCTCTTTGAGTCTTAGAACAAAGCTGTTTATATATACCTCCTGAATTGATATCTGATGGTGAAACTGGCTTAAGAACATCGGAGTTTTTTTCATTTTGAAAGTTTTTTTCATTTGTGGGATTTTTTTTCTTTTTCATATATAGAGAAGTATTGGAAGTGATTCTCAAGGTAGAGCGACAGCTGCTAACAACAAACGTCAGCTTAGTGAAAACCGAAAGCCCTTCAACTTTTTGCCTATGCAGATTAATACTAACAAAGGCAAAGATGCTGCTCTCAGTCCTCAAAAGAGAGAAATGGTAGGATCAGCACAGTGTAAAGAGTTGTTTGCTTCTGCTTTGAGTAATGACCTTTTGCAAAACTGTCAAGTCTCTGAAGAAGATGGGAGAGGAGAACCTACAATGGAGAGCAGCCAGGTAATAAAATTTCTTTCTTTTGCTCTTTGTTTTCATAAACCTCAGAGTAGAAACATTAAGTTTAAAAAAAAAATTATACTGGGTTATGCACCTAGAAATTTTAGTTAAGTAGAATTAAAGTACTTCTCTGACCTTCCTTATTAATCAGTTTTATTCAAAATATAAATTTCTTCTTACCCTAAATGATTGTAGAAATGGCATATTCAGGCAAATTAAGATTTCTTTTTATCTGCCAAATGCTATATTGGTAATTTTTAGTACAAAGGAATTGGGAGCAATGTGATTTATAGATAGTTATGGGAATTTTTTTAAATGGTGAAACAATTCTTTTAAAAAGAACTTTCAAAAGTATAATTCTTTTAATTTATAAAGAAATATATACACATCAGAAAAATTTATATAAACAGTTCGGTATGCAGTTTTATAAAGTTTTTCAAGTAATGTAAATTAAAAATAACTTTGAAATTTCTAAATTAATTGTAGTTGGAATTATTATTGTCTGTTATATTTTGATTAAATTCTAAATTTGAATCAGATATTTGCATGTATGAATTCACACAATAAGCCTAGAAGTATTTTTGGTTATATTTGAAATTTAAAAATGTGTAAAATTGTTGCTATTCAATAAATTATACTCAGTTTTATGTAGTATTTATTTTCATGCTTTTTCCCCCTCCCAAATATTTCCCCTGCAGATTGTAAGCAGGCTTGTTCAGATTCGTGACTATATTACTAAAGCTAGTTCCATGCGGGAGGATCTTGTAGAGAAAAATGAGAGATCTGCTAATGTTGAGCGCCTTACACATCTAATAGATCACCTTAAGGAACAGGAAAAGTCATATATGAAATTTCTCCAAAAAATCCTTGTAAGTTTCAGATTTTTTAAATAATGTGTTGAGTTATTTTTGTAGTACATCAGTGTACATATACTGATGACATTCTGATGCCACCCCAGAGGAGTTAATATATTTTCAAAGATCGTGCCATCCATTATAACATTTTATTGCCCTTTTTAATAGTTGTATGATTTATACCACTAAAATATTTCAGGCTAGAGAAAATGAGGAGGAGGATGTTCGGACTGTAGATTCAGCTGTGGGATCTGGTTCTGTAGCTGAGAGCACATCGCTAAACATAGATGTGCAGTCTGAGGCTTCAGATACCACGGTAAGCAGCTTTTTGGTAATTAAAGTGCTGGAAATGAAGATTTAAACTTTTCCCCCGTTTTTCAAGATGATATTTTATAGGCATTCTTTAATGAAAAGTTTATTTCAGGGAAGAAACCCTCAAATTGTTAATGCTGTATATATTCTTTTTAAACATGAGTTTTAAAGTTTTATTTATTAACATTAAAAATTGTTTTATGGCTGAGTACATCTAATAATTTTTGATCTTCAGCTTGCAGAAACCTGGTTTTTCTAGTATATTTCCTTAAGCACGGCTTTACTTATTTTAAGAAGCAATGGGACAGTTAAATTCATCGTGGATATAAGAGCTACAAGTGCAGAGTGTCATTGTTTAGCATGTCTTCTATTGGAAAGGTGTCCAAGTTCCTTTGCCATTGAGGACTCATTTTAAGGCTGTTAGGATTTTCATTTCTCAAGCTAGCCTAGAACTAAAGCAAAACCAGAAGACTGATAAATGGAGACGAAAATGGGACAGGGTAGCATTTACACTGATTTATTATTCCAGTGAGAAAAATCCTGTAACTTCTGACTGCAAAATGAAATGCATCAAAATACTGTATTTTGGAAAAGTAATCAGGAATTTACAGAACTCTGAGGAAAGATTTGTAAAATAAACTTAGTTATTAGAAGTTAATATGAAACTAGTATGCTTTAAAGCACTTTAAACAGGTGCATCTATAACCACGGATTAGTACACTTGAAAACCTGTTACCAGTAATGCCTTTCTCGTGAAAGGATAACCATGTATATCTTTTGTTCCAAAATACCATTCAGCATGAGGAATTTGAGGGTTTGTTTCCTTTTGGTATTGACCTGCATAGTTTTCTTATATGCCTCCTTTCTCTTCCCTGCCCTTCCTGATTTGAAGAGGAAATTTGAATTTTTTTTCTCTCTCCATTATTTTTACCAGGAGATACTCAGAGGGCTTGATCCAAATGGTTGTTGAAGAATGGATTCTGCTGTGGGGAAATTGTTTTTCTATTTACAGTGGTGCTGGAAATAATTTCTTTCTCACATTTCATTCCAGCAGAAAGGGAAGGGTTGGGGCATGTGGGTAAAGGAATTCTGTTGGGGAGGGATGGGAAATGGTATAGTTGATAACTATAATTTTTATCTTAGCATATATAGTGTTCACCATGATGAGAATTTCTTTTATAACATAAAATCATGACATGAAAGTTAATAACATAGAATAAATGTTAAAATATGCTTCAGGAGTTGTTGTATAGATTGGAAATTGCTGAGGATATAATACTCAATTATAATAAGCCAATAGTCTAGTCTTCAGAAATTTAAAAGTCTTAAGTTTTATTATCACTCGGGGGAGGGTGGATAGATGGGGCGGGTAAATTTTTGTATTTATTTATAAGGCTGGCTTGTATGTTAAACAGGAGTTTGTGTTAAGAAATTAATATGCTACACTATTTAATAAAGGAGGCATCTTTTAGTCTGAGAATTCGGCCGTGCATTGAGGACAAACTAGGGAATTCAGCTTCACAAGAACAGGTTTCAGACATTGACGTTACTACAAGTCCAAAAGGGAAAGGTGACAGACCTCCTCAGAATTGCAGGGAACTGAGGCCTGATAGGAAATGTAGCCGAAAACGTGGATTTCCCTCAAAGGTATACTTCATCATATTAACTTGGGAAGTCTCTAAATGAGCACCTCTTTTGTTCATATTTCCTCTTCCTTCTTTGCTTTTCTGTTGTTGCTATTGCTTTCAAATATGTGAGTTATTAACCTGGTTAATTTTACTGTAATTTGCATTAATAAAATGCTGTCCCTTAGTGTTTTTCTTCTTTTCTACTTAACTCTCTTTTCCATGGATTATATGTGACAGCTGTTCTTAACTTACATTAACAAAAAACTTAAAACTTAATTCATTTCCTGTTTTTTTGCTATTGAGAGCTCAAAATATAACACGTTCTTAAACCTTGACCATCAGTTGCCATTTGTTTCTGATATTTGTGTTCATGGGTTAAGATGGTTAAGTTTTGTCTTAGCCCCTGTGGTCATTCGTTAAAAAAAAGAAAACAGAGCAAGCTACTAGCTTTCCTGTTTTTGTAAGAATGAAGTACTTTATATTATTTTTTGGTGTATATTTTTCTTCCCATTGGAAACCACTTCCATTTTTTTTTTAAGAAAGATATTTAATTATTCAGTTGACTTGTTTGCTGATATTTTTGCTATTTTTTTCTCCAGTGTTTGCTCTAAGTGTTCTTCCTTTTAATGTTCTTTTAGTATGCTTAAAGGCACTCAGGAAAGGTTTAAAGACAGCTACTTGTGTAGTTCCACTTAAAATAGTTTTTAAAAAAAGTAACATTTGTGAAAGTGCTTATATCCATTTGGCAAGAGTAAAGTACTTTTTCAATAATTGAATATAGATGAGATCAATTTCATATGTTTTATTACTAGCTTATTACCTAGGATTAGGCATTCTTTTCTGTTAGGCACATAGTTTACATTTTCTGTGGTTGTTTAAAAATGGCAACACTTAATCTCTAGGTATTTGACTTTTGTTTTTTGGCCCCTTGGCTCCCAGGAGGGTTTGAAGATACTGTGCGAAATCAGCTATAGTGATCTTGCTATAAAATGTTAAGCAAAAGGTGTCCCATTTCAATAGAAGAGTAAACAAAGTAGCTGATTATTTTTAAAACTAGTAACATTGAAGAACAGAAAGTGAATGGGGGAAAATAGATGTCCTTTGGAACTTAATATTCCTCTCGTAAGTCTTCTGAATGGTGACAGACAGAACCTAAGAGTTGATAATTACCACAGCGTAATACCTGCCAGTTCTACTTTTTTCCCTGTAGCATTATACTTTTTAAAAACCACCTTTCTGTTTTAAGTTTCTTTGAATAATATCCTTTTAAATGAATATTATTTTCTCTAAGACATCTTTTTGGAGTCTAATTTGATTCTTTTTAATCTTTGATTCTTATGGCCATCCTAAGGTAGTTCTATCAGTATTCTGTTCATAAAATGATTTCAGTTTCTTAGAAAAAACCCTAATTCCCACTGACTGTTCTTTCGCTGCTACGCAGAATCTGTTTTTCTCCCCACCCCACCTTCATTCCTTCCTTAACATCCTTTTAAAATGTGGTATTCTGTTAGAAGACTAGGGGAAAAAGTTGAGGTCCTGAAGAGATTTCTCTGAGTCATTCCATTAAGATCTACAACTATTTGGATCTGGCTTTACATTTTACCAATGACTTTGATGTAATTATTTTGGACCAAATCTGAGATAGCTAGCTATTGGTAGTTATCTCTCACCCTTCAAAAATTTTTTTCAAGATGTAAACAGTCTTGAAATGAGCCAGAACTAGGAAGATGAATTTTCATAGGAATGAATGTAAATGGTATCAAGGTAACTCCACTTGTATAGGATGGGCGAGAACTGAGTAAATCATAGTTGATTTGAAAAGGGCTTCAGTTTATGGAAATATCTCCAATAAATAGTAACTTAACCAAGATACATTATTTTTCTTCTGTGTTCATGAAGTCTACTCAGTCAGTCCAGGATAGATAGAGCAGTCATCTGGATTCTCTGATAGGTACATCAGATATTCTAACTGTATGTAGTCTTCTGCTTCCTATTTGATCTTTTCTTTGTGTGCTTCATTTTGAGTTGTGTATTTATTTTTATGATTGCCAAGTCATAGTTTCTCATTCACAGAACTGATGAATTCTACTTGGGGAGGTAAAGAAAAAGGGTTTTGGCATAGTATTGATAAGAAATATCACCCAGAAAGGAATTTCTCTGAAGCCGTCTGTGTTCTCTATTATTTCTCCTGGAATCAAATATACATAGAGAAAGTAGATCAGTGAGTGCATTTTTACTTTCAAAAGAAATCATTGAACTTCTTTATTTTCCTTGTCATCTTTGGTCAGGGCCAGGGGAGATCATCCATTTAAAATCTGTGTAACACCAACAAAAGTATGATAGCAATGCAAATTTTAAATTGACTTAAATATTTCTAAGTTAATAGTAATATTTTATGTAAATATTAGGTAAAATGATTAAACTTCTAAAATACAAAATTTTTAAAAAGGTAAATCAGTGATGAAAAATTCCATTATGATATACGTTTCATAATTTGATTTATAACTTGTTTCCTAGTTGTATTTACATTTGTCTCTTTGATTAATTGAGTTATTTTTTTCTGGTTGGGTTACATTTGAGCAGTTTTAAGATTAACATTTGAAATTTTATAATTTCTTATAAGTGGCACCTATTTAATGTGCTCCTTCTTTAGGTAAAATGAAATTTCACCATAATTTATGTCCTCAAACTCAGCTAATGAGCATATTTTAAAAGAAAGAATAGTGATGATAACTTTGATACAAAATAATTTTTTTTGCCTTATTATATACTTACATGATACAAGTGAAAATTAAAGCCTTTCGCATCATATTTTCAAATAAAAAGGTACTTTTAAAATTTCTGTCCTTGGTTAAGAAATGGTTTGTTTTTGTTTTGTCGGTTTTTAACATCACTTCTAGGAATGGGACAGAGTGCTTTTTAGACTGGTCTTTTTCAGGAACACGTTTAGGGCATTAACCTGGTATGATCTGCTTTTCCTTTTCTGTTAGGCTTGGATCCCTCATTCCTGTGTGTGTGTGTACCTCCGTTTGCCCCCTTGGCCTTCCTGTCTTCCTTTTTGTATTCCTTTCCTTTACTTTCCTTTTGTTACTTTCTTTTCATCCTAAGCCTATGCTTGTGGTCTTTTACCTTGAAATTACCTAACTACCTAATTCTTAACATGGCTGGGTATTGTTAATGTCATGTTATTATTCTTATTCTTTTTCCTTCAAGTCTGTATCTAGGGTTGTGTATTTAACACTAATTTATTATCTGTATATGTACTTTGCCATTGGTAGTTGAAACAGGAACATGGATTTTAATAGTCCGATATAAGCGGTGTTGGTCTTATTTTTCAGGCCAGAGATCCTCAGCAGGAACCTATGGAAGAGATAGAAAATTTGAAGAAACAGCATGATTTATTAAAAAGGATGTTACAGCAGCAGGAGCAACTGAGAGCTCTGCAGGGACGACAAGCTGCTCTTCTTGCTCTGCAGCATAAAGCAGAGCAAGCTATTGCTGTGATGGATGACTCTGGTATGCCACCATCTTGGAATGTTGTGTCTATAAGCAAGGCTCGATAAATAATGATAAAACTGCAGGGTGGATGCTGGTTATTATATAATCAGATTTTGATTGTTGTCTAGTTTAGAAACCTTCATGTGAGCCTTACACTTTCCTGTGCTTTTCTCTGGTTATGCAGAAAAAGTTGCAGGGACAACTCCTGGCCATCATTCTGTGCCATGCAGACAGCCAGCTCGCTCTCCTTTTCATCAGAGAGTACCCTTAAGAGGTAAAAGGGACAGGCTGTAGTTCTGTTTTTGTACCTCAGACTGATTGGGCTTTTGTTGCTTTTATTTGTATCTTTTATACTTTATTCAACTTGGATTGCTGTATTTTGCTTGCCTATCAAGGAAGGGTGAAACCTTAAGTGAGACAGTGAATAAATTTAAACTTACTTAGCTTCTGACATGAGTAATAGCTCTGTTACTCCAGTGAAGTATCCAGTTATATACACTAGTTCCTGAACTGTATTTGTGTGCTGTCCAGTCTTCCTCAAACTCAGAATGTTCTTTTCTTTCTTCTTCCTTCCCTCATAGCCGTGTATTGCTTAGATGGAAATTATATTGAATTCTTTAGTACTGAGTCTAACTTTATAGTTTGTCTCATTACCTTCAGACCTATGTGTTTAATTTCTCATTAAGTTGAAAACAAATTATTACTTATTAAAACTTGATAAAACTAAGGTGTATTTTCTAGTAGTCTGCCATCCCAGTCTAATAATAGTTTATCTCCTGTGAGCTCTCCATTTTAGATTCTTAACTAAGGTTACCCTGTTGTTACTCAATTTATCATGCTGTCCACACCTAGCGCACTGGCTCAGCCCTCTGATCACTGTTATACGTAATTTAATTTTGCATTTTCATAAGAAATTTTGACTTGCAAGTAACTTACTCTTTTGTAATAATGATTTAGTTGTATATAATATATTGTGTAGTATATAATACTAATTATACAAATTTTTATCCCCATTTTTCTCTTGTGAAATTCAAAGTATCATTAGCTTTTACATTTATTTTAGGAAAACACAAACTATTTTAACGATGACTGGTACTAGTTTGGTTAGTGACCAACCTTTTAAATATTTTTCCAGTTTGGAGTATTAGGTTTCGGAGATTTTCCTATGATAACGTTGTTTCAAATAGTTACATTTACATCATCTCATTTGATCATCACAAAATTGTAGGTTAATTGCCAGAGCTTTTTAAGAAATTCTCATTTTATAGAGAAGGAACTCTAACACAGAGTTCATGACCTGCCTAGGCTTTTATGGAATTTTAGTAGAATCAGATGTCTTGAGTTGTAGGTCCGGGGTCTTCTATTTCTAAGTATAAACCTTTATTTGTTTATTTTTTTCCAAAGAGAAACATTAATTTATTTGACCACATAGCAGTTTTTTCATCATAAACTATCATAAACAAATTAAAAGGAAAATGATAAATTAGAAAATAGCAGGAAAAAAAATCTCATCATCCTTATAAATAAAGCACTCTTCGTTTAATCTACATGAGCAAGACAATTGAAAATATAGACAAAGGATAATGGAAAAGCAAT
This sequence comes from Vicugna pacos, assembly GCF_048564905.1. Lineage (NCBI taxonomy): Eukaryota > Metazoa > Chordata > Mammalia > Artiodactyla > Camelidae > Vicugna > Vicugna pacos. The sequence goes on from NC_133012.1 coordinate 15,924,156, forward strand.
TCACAGAAAAATAAATTCACATCAACACCAAGCATATGAAAAACTATTCAACCACATTTAAAATTATGGAATTACACATCATAACAAAAGCAGGAAATTTTTTTTTGTATTTCATGGTGGCCAAAGTTAATGAATATATATTCAGCCGAACTGACTAAGGCAGGATTGGCAGACACAAAGCACATGTGCTTCTGTACTTCCACCCCTCATTGAGGCTAAACACTGACTGATCTTAGCATTCTTTGCTGCTGGACCCAGATGTGGCCTTGCCATCCTTCCCATCAAGGAGTACCAGGTTACCACTGCTACATAATCGATGCTGGTACTCCAGGTGAAATGTGTTTGCCATTCCTAAAGTTTGATGAAAGTGGGGCTGTCTACATGGTTAGTCCTTGGCAGCCTAATTCAATAATACTATTTTTTTAAGGTATGATAATCATAGTCTTTAGCTAGGAATCCTTTTTAAGGCGCTAATCAGAGATGAGGACACACATTTATGTACAAGGCTGGAATTTACAATACTAATTCCAAAAGTTAAGTGTTGGGAGTATTGGAAACAATTTTAACACAATTAGATTGGTTAGATAAAGCATATTAAATGCATAAAAAGAAAATTTACATAATGCTTATGTTTCCAAAATTAATACTATAAAAATAATACATCCTGTTAAATTGAGAGGGGAGAGGCAAAAAACACATTGTAAACCTTTATTTTTAAGTAAGCAGGTAATCTTTTGTGTGTGTGTGTGTGTACTATCATGAGTTAGGGACCAGGAGTAGAATGAACAGGAGTTTAAATTTGTATTTATTTTATATACTAATTCAAAAAGATTCTTTGGTTAGTAATTTAAAAATAGATTTTGTCTTGTATTTATGAGGTTTTGCTGGAGAATATTGATTAAAAAACAGGCTTAAGAGTATTTAATCTGGTATATAAGAGGCAAAATAATTGTCATGAGAAAGTTTTCCTTTCATCATTTAACTAGCATTTTGTATGTTATCTAGACAGTAACTTCTTTTTTTCACATAGTTTGGACTGGATATGTGGGATTCTATCCAGCTCTGAAATTCTAACTTCTCATTGAAAAAGCTAGTATTTTCTTTTAAAAGAGAAGCAAATTTATAGCCAGTGTTTCTTCTAGAGCTGGAAAGAATAAGCATGGGTTGGTTGGCTAGGAGAGCAGTAATTTACAGAATTGTCATCAGAATACTGCCTTAGGAATACTTACGTAGGAAGATAAAAACTGGTCTTTTAGTATAACTTCTATCACAAGTAGCTGCCTCAGTAAATTATCTGTTCTACTGCAGGGGTCAGCAAACTGGCCAGATGGATTAGGCCCAATACCTGAAATAAAGTTTTGTGAAACACAGCCACGTCCATTTTTTTATATATGGTACATAGTTGGTTTTGTCTTACAATGGCAGGAGCTGGGTAGTTGAGACAAGAACTGTATTCCCACAAGGCCTAGCATATTTACTATCTGAATCTTTAAGGAAAACTTGCCGGCCCCTGTACTAGAGCACTGATTCTGCTGGGGGAGGTGGGTTTGAGAGCTGTCAGAATCAGCTGTGCTTTTTCATACTAACCACTTTCCCTGCCACTCCTCCAACCTAACCTGATAGACCTGCCCGCACCCCTACTGTGTTGAGTCACTTTTCTTAACCGGGACGTAGTAGTATCCCTCCTTGAATGTTGGGACAGAAAAAGATGAACCACCATACTGGAGTTTTGTGGGAGTTTTTCCACTTTTAGATTAGATGGAAACTTCTAATAAAATGATTGGTTGGCAGATAAATCTGAAGGTTAGCTAGTTTCAAGTTATGGTAGGTGGTTTTTTTTTTTTTTAAAGTTCCTTTTTTTCCTCCAAATTTATTTTTAGCTTCTCATAAACTGAAAAAGTGTTGATTTTAATTATTTGCTTTAATGAATAGTTGTTAATTTTCTTTTCAGTTGTAACAGAAACTACAGGTAGCCTATCTGGAGTTAGTATCACATCTGAGCTAAATGAAGAATTGAATGATTTAATTCAGCGTTTTCATAATCAGCTTCGTGATTCTCAGGTAGCTTAATTTTTTTTTTTTTTTTAGTATACTGGGTATAAAAATCACATTAATTAACACAGTGCTTCTTAAACTTTACTGAGCATAAGTGTCACTTGGCATGATTGTTAAAAATTGTAGATTTTTGGTTAGTAGGGTTCCCCCACCTCCAAAATTATGATTTATCTATTTGGGGTGGACATCCCCCCATGTGATTCCAGTGCTGGTAGTCTGGGCACTATACTTAAGCAAACACTTAATTAGAGGAAAAATCCACTTTGAATGAAGTAGTCTGATTAGTGAAATTTCCTGTTTGCATGCTCCTAGATGACACATTCTCATTTCATCTCAGAAATTGTTAACAGTCATAGTTGTTAAGTTTGTGTGAATCTATATTTCTGCAAAATTTTAGTAACAATTTTAAGAAAGTTCTTAAGTTTAATTTCAGAGTTAATAAGTTATAATTTGATGATCTTTGTAAATAATGATATAAATGCAAAATTTCTATCTGTGGGCCTTGAGCAAGAAAGGGTGAATTAATACCTCTCCACCGGAAATGAGTATGATTGAAGATGCATTACCTCCTGTCTGCTGACCAAGTTAAAATAAAAGGATCCAGCTACTTTGGAGAGTTATTTAGCAATATGTAGTACATTTTTTCTAGTGCCCTGCAGTGGCCCACCTTGGAGAAACTGTCACATGTTCATAGGGAGATAGGCACAAGAATGTTCATGGCAGCGTTATGTTAATAGCAAACCAGAAACAACCTAAATGTCCATGAATAGGAAAATGGATTAATGAATTATGATATACACGTGGAGTGAAATCCTATAACCAGTTGCAGTAAATAAACCAGAGCTAATGAATGAAAATGCAAGTTTAAGAAGGATGCCACTTAGCTTATGTTTTAAAATGTATAAAGAGTGTATGTTTTTTATGGATACATACATAGGCATTACAAAATGAAAACATGTATGAGAATGGTAGATGTCTAATTCCAAATTGTGGTTCCCTCTTGAGAGAGTAAAGGGATTGGGGATGGGTTCATAGAGAGCTATAGCCACATCTGTAATGCTATATGTTTTTTCCTAAAAAAAAGAATTGCAGATGTGGCAAAATGTTAATATTTGACTAAGCTCAGTCGTGGTTATCCATTATGTGATTCCCTAATCCTTAATGGAGTTTTGAAATATTTCATAAAGAAATTTTTTTAATGGGAAAGAAATGGTAGGGAAAACGGATAAGTTAAGAAGTTAAAGTTGGTGGTGGTGGTTCTAAAAAGATGGCAAGGGAGAGACCGAGATTTTCGAAGGTTTATTCTATATAAAATGTGGCATTTCTAGCATTTAATTTAGATCCAGGTAATAATAATGTCCAGTGATTCAGTGTAGTTATGGGTGTCTATAAAACCATAGATTTCTGTATATGTGTATGTTACAGTGGCACATCAGGAAATGGTATGTAATTTGGGAGTAGTAAAGACATATGTTTACCCACCAGCACACCTAGACAAGTATTTATCTCTTTTTATAAAGAATACTTACGTATTTTAAAAATAAGAATGCAATGTTTAATTGCTTTAATCTTTATTCTTCTTTTTTCAAATAAGCCTCCAGCTGTTCCAGACAATAGAAGACAGGCAGAAAGTCTTTCATTAACTAGGGAGGTTTCTCAGAGCAGAAATCCATCAGTTTCAGAACAGTTACCTGATGAGAAAGTCCAACTTTTTAGCAAAATGAGAGTGTTACAAGAAAAGAAACAAAAAATGGACAAACTGCTTGGAGAACTTCATACACTTCGAGATCAGCATCTGAACAATTCGTCATGTAAGTAAATCTGGCTCAGCAGTATTAGGTAGGGGACACGTAAGTATTTATGCCAGCATGTAAAAATTACTTAGTAATTATTTGGTGAATGAATAAACACATAGTTACTCCAGAAAATTAAAATTTTTGGCAGGAAAATGGGACTTGGAAGTGAAAAGTTTTTAAGTGGCAAGGCAATGTATAATAAAAGCCAAATGGTAGATCTGTTCTGTAAAATACAGAAAAGGAAAAGAATAAATTTGGGCCTTGAAAAATTGGTAGGATTTTAATAAGGGGAAAGTATACAAGAAGGTAACTATTAGGTACTTTGACATAGTAATACTGTACTTTTTAGTATATCTAAATTTTTCCCTTAAAGAAAAACTAATCCAAATTGGTATTTTGTTTTAAAAACTAAAACAGATTTTTAAAATATTTACACACGAAAAAGTGAGAGATGAAAAACTTTTTTAATGTAGGAAGTCCCAAACACATCATTTCTTAAAATATAGAAATAGTCATCTCAGGTGGGAGTAGAAAAGGCTTATAGTTATACTAGTTACACAGCTATCCCTCTATTCATGGAGATTGGTTCCAGCACCACCCCTACACGTCCTACAGAGACCAAAATCTGAGGGTGCTCTCGTATCTTCTGTAAAGTGGCATAGTGTTTGCCTGTAACCTACACATATCCTCCCGTATACTTTAGGTCATCTCTAGGTCACTTACCATACTTAATACAGTGTAAATGCTGTGTAAATAGTTGTCATCTGCAGCAAACTCCAGTTTTACTTTTGGGAACTTTGTGGAATTTTTTTTTTCCTGAATATTTTGTATCTGCTGCTGGTTGAATCTGCAGATGAGAAACTCGGGTTCAGAGAGCCAGCTGTCCTAGTTATATAGGAAAGGCAATAGTCATCTTAGCTGTACTGTAGGATCTGTTTTTCCTGCTCTGCAGATGTTTTAATTGCCTTTGTTAAATTTAGGTCAGTTATTAGTTCTCACTTAACGATCCTCATACCTTCCCAAGCCTGGTCCCTGCCTCTTACCCAAACAGATGATGATAGGAGCTATAGTGCTGGAAATTTGTGTCAGTAGGATCAGCACTAACTGGTCATTATTCTTCAACATGCCATTTGCAGTCTTACTACAGAAAACATCATCTCTGGATCCCTGTTTCTTGTTCTTCACTCATTTCTTCATTCTCTGCCACCCCCAAAGAACCATACTATTTTTGCGCTGAGACATAGTCCCGTCCTTTCCCTGACTTCTACTCTCCTCCTCCTCTAGAGTATAATCTAATCCCAGTGCTTATTTTTCCTAAACACAACTAAAGGAAACTTAAAATTTGGAAGTTGCACTCACAAGTCTTGTGGTCAGTTTTATACACATAAAGCAAGTAGCACTCTGATGACTAAAAAAATCATTTTTCCCCCCTGGGAAATAGTGTGAAAACAGCAGCAAAAGATAAAACGGTCAAGGAATAGAGAGACTATTGGAAACCAGCTGTAGCAATTGGTAATGTGAGCAACAAATTTAAGAGATAAATGGATGATGGTTTTAAAGTGGTAGGAAAGAGAGAAGTGTAAAGATTCTGAGTCTTCATTCATTGCCCTTGAAGGCATAAATATTGTTGTCTGACCTGTGTGGTTGGAAAATTAATTAAAATGTATTTCAAGAGATACAGAGGATTAGACGTCACCTAATTAGAAAATTTTATTACTGGTTATTATTTTATAGTATTATGTACCACAGTCACTTTAACCTTTTTGCTTTATCTTTTGGAACAAGAAAAATTCCATCTTGGAGACCAGATAGAATTCCTCTGAACCGTGCGTTTGGAACACTCTAAGGGACCTAATCCGTTAGGGCTGCCCTGTAAAGATCTGTAGATGGTACACTGCACATCATAACCAGTGGCCTTATTTGACTTAACTTAGAACCAAGTTTATCAGAGAAGTACTCTTTTACCTTTTCAAGGTAGAGTATTACAAGTCTTGTCAGTTTCGATCTTTTCTTTCCTTAGTCTTTCCTTTCTGTTTTAACTCTTGGTTGAGAGACATATTAATAAATAAGTGGCCTAAATGTTGTATCCTAAAGTTTCTAAAATTTAAAGCTGCAAAATTTAAGATATTAATGACTTACTTTTTAATCTTTCTGTATTCAAGTAAACTATGAATATGTATTGTTTATTGATATATATTTGTTTGTTTATGGTAAGTGTTTTTTTTTTTTTAATTTTTTGGTAGTTGTGCCTTCTTCAGCCTCTCCACAAAGGAGCGTGGATCAGAGAAGTACAACCTCAGCTCCCTCTGCTCCTGTAGGCTTAACACCAGTTGTCAATGGAGAATCCAATAGCCTCACGTCATCTGTTCCTTATCCTGCTACTTCTCTAGTTTCTCAGAATCAGTGTGAAAATGAAGGCCACCTAAATCCAACTGAAAAACTCCAGTAAAACATTTTTACAAACATTATTTACATAGATTAGAATTGAATAATGGGGATAAATTTTGGGGTGTTTTGCCTTTTGTTGAAAATTCTGGAAGACTTGAATTTATTTAATATGATAAGCTTTCTTAAGTGATACAGGGGTAGAGGTGTCTGTTATATGTGCCTTCTTTGAGTTGTTTTAAGAGGAATGTGACACTGTAATACAGGTAATTCCTGTGAACTAATGTATTCCTATTTTCCAAATAAAAGGACTACAGTCAAAAGATTTTTATACTCAAATGGTTTAGAGCCCAGGCTCTAGGGTCAGAAAGCCCTGAAATTATATCTCACAAGCCTGTGTGGCTGTGGACAAGTTACACCCTCACTGAGCCTCTGTTTCTTCATCTGGGATAATAATATATTTGTCCACAGAGATGTTTTAAGGATTAAAAAACATTGGCATAGTTCCTGGGACTCAGTAAAAACTCAGCAAACCTAATTATTATTTTTGGTAAACATATTATGTACTTTATAGATCTCTATATATTGTGGACAATATGAGAACCTTCTATAAATGCTCGATAATGCGTGCATACCTGATTTGCCTGAGGTACTGTTTAAATGGAATATTTAGTAATTAACATTGTTGATACTTATTAAGAAATGTGGGGATATTTTTGACATTTGAGTTTTAGGCTGTAAACTTTAATACCAGCTTAGGTAAACACTTAAAATGGGATTTCTTATGCTTTTGTTCCTAAAACAGCATAAGAATAAAGTGATGAGATTTTGCATAAGTTGTACTTGAAATTTATTTCATTACTTTATAGTCAAACCCCCTGGATGTTTGACTAGGTTAAAATTTTGTTTGTGCTGGCTGCTATTTGAAAATAATGCATGCTTTATTTTGCTAAACTGAGTATTAATGTTATGCATACATTTTTGTTGTTTATCAGGAAGTTAAATGAAGTTCGAAAGAGATTGAATGAACTAAGAGAATTAGTTCATTATTATGAACAGACATCAGATATGATGACAGATGCTGTAAATGAAAACACAAAAGATGAAGAAACTGAAGAGTCAGAATATGATTCTGAGCATGAAAATTCTGAACCTGTTACTAACATTAGGTAAGAACTCTTTATAAGTTTGTTTTTCTAAGGTATTCATCCTAATAATACTTTTAATATGGAACAAAAAACCTCAGTAGAGTGCCTGCCATTTGCCATTTATTTAAGCTTTTCTCTTGTAAGTGTGCTGTTTTGGTCAGTATGATCTTACTTGTCCTGTAAAGAAAAATGGGGAAATATTGGAACAGTAGTTTAGTAAATTTGCTGTTTGTTAGATCAAATACAAGTTAATCATAAGAAGTATCTAACTTTTCATTTTCCTACTTTGTTTTTAGATGTAATCTTGATTTTTCAAATGTTTATCAAAATATCAGACGTTAGTGAAAAGCAAGAGCCAATTATTTAGAAAACAAATTTAAATGGGGAATAGTCAATGATGTTCATAGTTTGGGATTATTTTATCAGCAGTTCTAGAACTTTGATTTTTTAATTATCTGTGTATATTTTTTACCATAAATAACTTCAGATTGTTTTCTTTCTTTTAGAAATCCACAAGTAGCTGCCAACTGGAATGAAGTAAATAGTAATTCTAATGCACAGTGTCTTTCTAATAATAGAGATGGTAGATCAGTTAATTCTAATTGTGAAATTAACAACAGATCAGCCAACATAAGGGCTCTAAATGTGGCTCCGTCTTTAGGTATGATTGCTTGTATTCAGAGATAGTTTTATGTATTATTCTTGGGAAGTGGATTTTCTTTCATTAGTACTCTTTGTAAGTTTATTAACATTACTGATTTCATCGATCTATGTTTTCAGCAGACTGTAGATATAATAGAGAAGGAAAACAAGGGATTCATGTGGCACAAGGTGAAGATGATGAAGAAGAGGAGGAAGAAGCAGAAGATGAGGCCGCCAGTGGAGCCTCATTATCCAGTCATAGGAGTAGTCTGGTGGATGAGACTCCTGAAGATGCTGAATTTGAACAGAAGATCAATAGGCTTATGGCTGCAAAACAGAAACTTAGACAGTTACAAGATCTTGTTGCTATGGTACAGGTAAGTATGGCTTGCATCTATACTCCTCTTGAGCTTTTTGAACATCTTTACCATCGTTACTCTAAACTTTTTCTCTGATAAATTGCCTATCTCCTATCACTTACTTCTTCTTCAGGGATTTTACCTGTGCCTTGGTCTGAAAGATATTCCTCTGCTGCCTCATATTGTCTATATTTGGAGAGGTGGCCCCCTGTGGGAGATGTCCTGTGCATCCCAGCAGTGCACTCCTTTCTTGTCACCCAAAGGCCAGGGTCCACCCGGTCCCAGGGTAGAGTCTGACCTGTGTTTGTAGATTCCTTCCACAGGCTTTGGAATTGTTGTTTTCTTATTTCTGGTATCTGCCCCCTGGTGGATGAGGCTAGACTAGAGGCTTATGCAGGTTTCTTGGGAGGAGAAATTGGTGCCTGCCTACTGCTTGGTGGAACTTGGTCCTGGTCCTCTGGTGGCTAGGGGCATGACTAAGGGCTTATCTAGAGATGTTTGTGGCTCAGGAAGTCTGCTGATGGCTGGGGCTGCGTTCCCTCCCAGTATGTTCTTTGGCCTGAGGCTTCCCAGCCCTTAAGCCTACAGGCTGTTGGGTGGGGCTAGGTCTTGGTGCTAATGATCCAATCAAGATGTCAGCCTCCAGGAAAGCTCATATGGATGAACACTCCAGGAATGTCCTCCACCAGCTTTTATGTCCCCTGGGTGAGCCTCAGCTGCCCCCTACCTCCCATGGAGACCTTCCAAAACTAGCAGGCAGGTCTGGCTCAGGTTCCTGTGCAATCACTGCGTCTGCCCTTGATCTGGTGCACGCAAGATTCTGAGTACGTTTCCTAAGAGAATGAAGTTTCTGTTTCTTCCAGTACTGTGGGGCTCCTGAAGTTAAGCCTCACTGGCCTTCAAAACCAGATGTCCTGGAGTCTCCTCCTCCCAATGCTGGAACCCCAGCCTGGGGAGCCTGACATGGGGCTGAGAACTCTCACTCCTGTGGGAGGGCCTCTGCGACTTAATTTTAATTCAGCTTGTGGGTCACCCACCTGGAGGGTATGGGGCCTGATTATATCATGAACACGCCCCTCCTACTGTCCTGCTGTGGCTCCCTATTATGTTTCCCATTGAAGAAGACCTTTTTTGCTAGGTTCCAGTCTTTTTTTTGATGGTTGTTTAACAGTCAGTTGTGTTTTTGTTGTAGTCGTGGGGATAGATGAGCTCAGGGTCCTACTACTCCACCATCTTCAGTCTAACATCCTTTTGATGTATACTTTTGTTGTTTCCAGTTTTTCACTATTTGGAAACAACACTCCAGTGAACATTCTTTTTTTTTAACATTTTTTATTGATTTATAATCATTTTACAATGTTGTGTCAAATTCCAGTGTTCAGCACAATTTTTCAGTCATTCATGGACATATACACACTCATTGTCACATTTTTTTCTCTGTGATTTATCATAACATTTTGTGTATATTTCCCTGTGCTATACAGTGTAATCTTGTTTATCTATTCTACAATTTTGAAATCCCAGTCTATCCCTTCCCACCCTCTACCCCCCTGGTAACCACAAGTCTGTATTCTCTGTCCATGATCCAGTGAACATTCTTGTACAAGCTTTGTGATGCATTTGTGTTTTTCAAGAGCAGGTATGAAGAAGTGGAATTGTTTTGTCATGCTCATTTTAATTTTCATGAACACTGCTGAATTGTTCTCCAGAATGTCTATATTAATTGATATCTAGGCAGTGGTAATGGATTCATTTCCTTATACCCTTGATTACATTTTACTATATTGACATGCTATATAGCTTGCTTAATCATTACTGGAATTATCTTGGCTTTTTCAAGGTTTTTCTATTATAAAAAGGGCTTTTGGGGGGAAAAAGGAGCATAAACGTATAAAAACAAAGGTGTTTAAACACACAGATGTATTTTTGCTTATGTATTCAAAGTATATCTGTAGAAGAATACATAAACTGATAACATTGGTTACCCATGAAGAATGGCATTAGTTGGGAGATAGTGAAGGAAAGGAGACTTATAAATGTCTTTTACATTCTGAACTTTGATCGTATATCATTACTATTTGAACAAATTAAAACAGCTTCTAAAGCAAATAACAATAATAGGTCGTGCTGTCTTTGAGCGTCATTGGAGTTGTTAATTACGTTCTCATTTTTTCGCTAAGATTCTTTTCCTCAGGTGTATTATACAGAGTGGGAATAATAGATCAGAAATGACAAATAATATGGTGGCTTATGGATGAATTAGCTTAATTTCAGGCTATGTTAAATGGAGCTCTTTTGCTTCAGGGAGTGCTTTAAGACCTGAAATACATAAATGAGAAATGAGACAGGTGCAACCCAGAGGGATTAAAGGGCCTTGTCCTGAAGGAGAGCTATTAAAAATATGATCCCAAACTTTCATGTTTTTATATGTTTAAGATCTATACATTTTTCTTACTTTGTTAAGGGTAGAACCTTTACCTGTTAGGTCCTCTTTCCCATGAGACTCAGAGGACAGTCTAACAATTACATAGTTATGATTATGTAAAACTACTAGTATTCTTCTTGATTAGATTAGCTTGGACAGCTATATGGCCCTTATGAAACCTTGTGTCTTTGAGGCCTCCAGGTGTCCATCTTTTAGATCTTCAGTCTGTGATGCAACGTGTGTTAAAACAATAGTTCTTCCGTCAGTTACTTTCTGTTAGTGTTGGAGTTTATGTCAGTTGTTTAGGCACCTCATGCTACCATCTGCAGCTTCAGGCAGTTTTTTTTTTTTTCCCCCACATTTTTTTTCCTCATCTTTATTGTGTGAAAATGTCTTATGATTCAGTGTCTCTGTTCTTGAGTCCCAACTCAATTTCTTTCTAATCTTACCCATTTTACTAATAAATTAGGTTCATTTATAGATTGAGAGAATACCATTGTCTACAAACTTTAAAGTAATTATAGACAGTTTTATAATTAAGAGTCAGCTCTGTTTAAGGTTTTATTAAAATGATATTTCCAAATGTTGAAGTTTCAGTTGAAGTCTTCAGAGGAAGCATGAATAAATATATATAAAATCTATAGTGGTAAATATTTTAAAGAAGATACCAGGATTACCCCCAACCTCCCATTTTAATAAGCATGTTTGTTAATTTCAACAGAAGATATGGATCTACTGTTAGGAAGATACGAACTTCAGTTGTTTTTCCAGTAGTCATGACAGATTTTGGTACATTCTCATTAGTTTTTGAATTGTGAGCTGTTGGCACTTGTTTGGCAAACTGAAAAACCAATGTGAGGAAATATAAAATTTTAAGTGAACAGGTGATAATGGACATTGTTTATTGTTAATGTAAAAGTTACATCTTAAGAAAAATTATCTAATATCAAGAGTTCCTAGTTCCAATTATTTCCTACCATTGGTAGAGGATGAACTTCATTGTTCTCTAAAAAGCATGTATTTCTCTTTTGCTTTAAAGTTTATGTAAATTTTATAGCCTAGTGATACTTACTGTGGTGTGAATTGGATACTGTCTTTAGCTATCACAATTATTTTAATATACTAATGCTATTTTAGGATGATGATGCAGCAGATCAAGGAGTTATCTCTGCCAATACTTCAAATTTGGATGATTTCTATCCAGAAGAAGACACCAAACAAAATGCAAATAACACTAGAGGCAATGCCAATAAAATACAGAAAGATGCTGGAGTAAATGAAAAGGCAAGGTATGTGAGGCTTATGTCTTTCATGTCATTAAAATTTAGTGCCTATGAGAGAGCAGGTACTCTGCTAGGTACTATGTTACATCATGCTTAATGGTGTTATCAGATTTACTGGAGTCCACAGTATAATGTCATTTTAATTATAGAGAGAAATTTTATGAGGCTAAACTACAGCAGCAACAGAGAGAGCTCAAACAGTTGCAGGAAGAAAGGAAGAAACTGATTGAGATTCAAGAGAAAATTCAAGCATTGCAAAAGGCATGTCCTGACCTGCAGGTAATTAGGAAATTCCTTTCATATGTCAGAAGGAAGCTATTTCAGACCTAATGTCAATTGAAAGTATTGTCTTTTTTGGTAGTGACTTGATGGATTTGTATTTATTACCTTTACGATTAATGAAACAGATGAACTAATGAAATGACTTAGGGATATTCATTTACACTGTGAAAGATAGCATGTAAGAATTGACTCTCACTTACTGGGCTAACGAGCTATAGATTTAGAACGTGAGTATAGCTATTTATTATGGTAAAATATTCTGGTTTGAACTTGCACTTAAGAGACAAGCATTTCCATTTTTTTACTGGACTACAACTACATAGTAAAGATGCTAAACCATCATGAGTTTTCCAGGGAAATTATTTAAAATACTTTATTTATAGTTCAAATATTAAATGTATATACCTTTACTTATTAAATAGTACCCTATGCGTGGGTCTCTAAGATTGAACAGAGAGTGAGCAGTCTTTGACGATGTCAGGTAATCAGGAGTAGGGTTTTATTGAGAGGGAATATAAATTCTTTTTGAGATTTTTCCCTACAATCTATTGGTTGGCTTTATTCTTCAGTCAGGTTTATTTTCAAAGAAAGGGAAACATCAAGTGGTATTTCTCATATAACTTTATTTTCTAGACACCTAACCTTTTTTACTCTATCTAATCTTTTTTTCTTGTCTTCAACCTAAATAATGTCCAGATGAATAAATGCATGGGTTGGGTTGAATATACGAAATTTTCCATAATAACATTTTGTCCTTCATATCTCTTGTTCTGTAGAGGGGTTACTTTTGGTCTAATTTTTAGCCTGTGTTTTCATCTTTGTTTCTTTATGTGGAGTTTTCTTTGGATCATGGTAGCAATTGAGGTCTGGTAATAACAAATTAAATACTGTACTAGAGCACTAGAGAAGTAATAAAGTAATTGCTTTTATGAAATTGACATAATGCTTTAATTCCTTGTAATAGTTTTTACTAACTCTTTTTTAGCTATCGGCCACTAGTGCAGGTAATTGTCCCACAAAAAAATATATGCCAGCTGTTACTTCAACCCCAGCTGTTAATGAAAATGAAACCAGTACCAGCAAATCTGTTTTTGAGCCTGAAGATTCTTCAGTAGTCGATAATGAGGTATTGTACTTTGTTGTTCTTGAGTCTTAAGTCACATCTTAAGGAGGAAAATTGAATATGGGTGAAACATGTTTTTAAATGTAGCCTGTTTTTTTGTCTTTTAGTTGTGGGAAGAAATAATTTTTTCTAAAAAGTAATTGAGATCTTTTCAAAATAGTCTTGCTCTTTATTAGCAAATATTTGGCAGAGTTGTATGTAAGGGACAGTTATAGCAAATAGTAATCATTTCATTAGAAAGACCTATATCCTTTGGAATTTTATTTATATATGATTTGTAGAAAACATTGTAACTTTCTTTTAATTATTGGTAAAGTATATTTGGGTGCTAGTTGTTTTCATTAGGAATCTGTGATTGCCTAATTTTTGCTTAGTCATTTCTAAAATGTTTAGTCTTCATAGATATCTCAGGATAAAAGGATAGAGTGAAAATAGATACTTTTATTGGTATTGACAGTAGTATTACCCTCTTGTTTTTGGCTAAAACAAATCCAAATGTCTACACTAACTTGGCTCTAATTTTTAAAATAACAGTTGTGGTCAGAAATGCGAAGACATGAAATGTTAAGGGAAGAGCTGCGACAGAGGAGAAAGCAGCTTGAAGTTTTGATGGCTGAACATCAGAGGAGGCAAGGTCTAGCTGAAACTGCATCTCCAGTGGCTGTTTCATTGAGAAGTGATGGATCTGAGAACCTGTGTACACCTCAGCAAAGTAGAACAGAAAAGTAAGAGTGCTGTATAAATCATTTTTCGAAACATCACCTGGGTACCCTCATTTCCCCTCTGCATCACAGCACGAACCTGCTGTTTCTGCGAGGCTCATGTTTAAGCATCACTTTTGTGACTCAGTTTAAATCCAGCTACTTTGTCTTCTAACTTCTTATAGCATTAGCTTTCTCTCTCTCTTTTTTAATTACTAAGGTACTTGATCAAACAATGATACAGATTTTCTTGAGTATATAAACCTTATTTTCTTAGTTAAGTTTTAAGCTTACAAAAGGAAGATGGTTGATGCTTTGTAGTGCTTTTCTGTCAGGCCAGAAATAAGCTTTTTTTTCTTAAATCAAGCACATACTATTTGTAAGTTTTCTAAGAATTTTAAAACATTTTATTACGTAAAACATTTAGTTTTTAGGATTTACGTTTGAAATACTTAGAATATTTGTAAAAGAATTGTCATCTATATAATCAGTTAATTACTTAACTATTTAGTAGTATTCAGATCTAAAATTTTGAATCCACATTTGTTTTGATCTTACTTTTTGCTGTCCTCAGATGGCATTTCTGGAACCTTCTACCAAACCTCACTCTCTTTCTTCCTCTTAAAAGAACTTTTCCTGTTCTTCGAGTGCCAGTATGCATTTTATTGATCGAATTGTATCTACAATATTTTATTTTGTTCTGAGTACCACACATTTGTACCTTTAAAAAGTTCTTTAGATAGCTTTGATAAGCATCTAGGTTTGAGAACAATGGGCCTGGAATTGTGCTTTCCAATGTGGCAACCAGTAGATATAGGTGGCTCTTTGAATTTAAAATAAATTAAGTTAAAAATTCATTTTCTCCGTCACACCAGCCACTTTTTAGGTGCTCGATAGTCATGTGTACTTAATGGCTACAATATTGGACAGCACAGATACAGATCATTATTGCAGAAAGTTCTGTTGGACAGCTCTGATCTAGAAAACTCTCCATCAAGGAAAATTGAAAGTTGAGAGGGGTTTAGTTTAGGAGAGGGTCTCAGGGGATAGGATTACTATTTTAATTAAAGAATTGTTTTGTGGAAGGCAGAGTATATGTATCCATATAATAGCTGTTGGAGGGTATCACCCATCTCATAGTTACTATGACTAAATGAAATTTCATGTACACACATTTTATATACATGTATTTTTGTTACAATATGTGGCACATAGTAGGTGGTAAAGTATTTAGCTCATTTCTGGAATGATCTCATGTTTTTTGTTTCTTAATCTCTAGAACAATGGCAACTTGGGGAGGTTCTACACAGTGTGCACTAGATGAAGAAGGAGATGAAGATGGTTACCTTTCTGAAGGGGTTGTTCGAACAGATGAGGAGGAGGAAGAGGAAGAACAAGATGCCAGTTCCAATGATAACTTCTCTATGTATCCTCCTAACGGTGCAAATCGTAACTCTTACAATGTAAAGGAAACTAAAAATAGGTTAGTTTCACTGTTTTAATTTTTTGCTTGATTTGAAGGGTCTCAATGTCTTTCTGACACCAAAGAATTCAATTATCTGAACTAACTGGGTGTCTTACAGTGTAACTCAATTATGACGCTTACTAGAGTTAAGGTAGACCCCACAAGTTAAGAGGCTCAGTCCCACAAGGCTGCCCCCATTTCAGATACCACTTTTAAGTCTCAAGTCTTCAGTGTACCCACACTTTTGTCTGACTTGGCTACAAATTTGAGGGTTCTCACAACCCCTTTCCATGTTCCATACTCTGCTAAAACCATTCACAGAACTCAGGAAAACACTTGGTTTTACTGACTTATAAAAGCTACGCTCAGAAACAGCCAAATGGAAGAGATGTGAAGGGCATGGTATAGGTCGGGGGGAGGTGCCCTCTCTTGGCACATCATCCTCCTAGCACCTCAGTGTCACAGTCCGGAAGCTTTCCTAACCTCCTTGTTTGGGGGATTTTATGGAGGTTACGTTAAGTAGGCATAGTTGATTAAATCATTGGCCGCTGACAATTAAGCTCAGTCTCCCATTCCTCCCTTCCCTGGACATTGGGGGATGGGGCTGAAAGTTCCAACTCTCTAATCACCTGATTGGTTTTTTTGGCAACCAGCCCCCATCATGAAGCTACCTAGGGTCTGCTAAGAAGTGGGGGATCATTATAGATAACAAAAGATAATCTTCACTCAAGAGATGCCAAGAGTTTTAGGATCTCTGTGCTGGGAACGTGGGACAAAGAATAGATGTATTACTTATTTTATCACAAGAGTATTGCCATGTCATTGAGATAGATCCCAGCTAGACTGCATCAAGATTCATAAGCTTTGATCTTTGTTCTTGTTTTGGTGAATTAAGCAAAAATTAAAAATTACAGATAGTGAAAAAGGTCTGTCAACAAGAATATTCATTACATTGTTATTTGTAACTGAAAGATGTTTCATGATTAAAAGATAGCTAGGTAGTTCCACTTGATAGAATGTTATGTGGCTAAGCTTAAAGCATGAAGAATGGAAAAATGTTTGTGATACAGTAACTATTTTCATTTTGCAGAATACAGAATTATGTAGACATATCCTTGTAAAACATGAATGAAAAAATACTGGAAAAGAATAAAAAATATGATACTTTACAAGGCTGGAAGTCCAAACTATTTCCCTCTCTATTTTCCATACTTGTTAAGTCCTGTGAGCTTAAAAAGAGAATATGGGCCTGTGGACAGAGTATAAGGATTTATTCCCAGATTTTAAAAAACCAGATAATTACATACGTTGACCAAAGCTTTAAATTTTGTGTTAGGTGGAAGAACAATCGCCCTTTTTCAGCAGATGGAAATTATCATCCTCTAGCTAAGACAAGGCAACAGAATATCAGCATGCAACGTCAGGAGAACCTTCGTTGGGTGTCAGAACTCTCTTACGTAGAAGAGAAAGAACAGTGGCAAGAACAAATTAATCAGCTAAAGAAACAACTTGATTTCAGTGTTAATATTTGTCAGACTTTGATGCAAGACCAGCAGGTAAAGTTTACTATGGAAGTAAATTTTTTTTTTATCCCGTTTTCGAACACATTTTTCTCAAGTCTTCGGTGCCTGTTATTAAAATTTTTCTTTCCACAGACTCTGTCTTGTCTGCTGCAAACCCTTCTCACAGGCCCCTACAGTGTCATGCCCAGCAACGTTGCATCTCCTCAAGTACACCTGATAATGCACCAGCTGAACCAGTGCTACACCCAGCTAACGTGGCAACAGAATAACGTCCAAAGGTAATCTGCTTCTTAGAAGTGGTGAGACTGTATAGTAAGTGCGGAAACTGAGCAGGAGTTTTGTTACCTCTAGAAAAAGGCATGAGCCACATAGCATATTTGAATATTCTCTGTCAGCTGGGAATTTTATAAGCAGTGATTTGCCTAGTATTCCTTCTTAATAATATGGACCTGACTTTTGCTTTTAAAAATTTATAATATTCAGCTTTACACTTACATTAGGTAAGTTGTATAGTGTGTAAATTAGACCTCAGTAAAGCTGTAAACAACAATAAAAATGAGTTAGTTACGATTATTTGTACTGTCTGATAGAAGTGCTAAGTGCAGTTCTTGTTCCAAAGAGTAGGTTATTGAATTGAGCCTGCAAGACAAGCAAATATTTGTTGTTGTAGACATCAGAGCAGTCAGTTTGTTCTGCATACTGTTGAGTCATGTGTTCTTTCTGAAGGTACTTTGAATAGATGGTAATATAATTGATCTTTAAATTACTAACTGCTTAAATTTTTATAGGTTGAAACAAATGCTCGATGAACTTATGCGCCAACAAAATCAGCATCCAGAAAAGCCTGGAAGCAAGGACAGAGGCAGTGGTGCATCACACCCTCCTTCTCCTGGGTTATTTTGTCCTTTCAGCTTCCCAGCACAGCCTGTAAATCTGTTTAACCTGCCAGGGTTTACTAATTTTTCATCATTTGCACCAGGTAAGTGGCTGAAAATGTAAGTGGAGAATAAATAAATGCAAAGTGTTTGAGAGTATCACTTGTCTATTACATAGGTTTTTTTCATTAGTCCCTTTTGAAATGGTAGGACGTGTTTGCAAAGAAAGTTACAAACACTTTTTCACATCGTTTCTTTATAGTGAACATTTAATATGGTCATTAATGAAATTAAGTAAATTATAAATGATTGCTTAGTCTCATACCTTCGAATTATTCAACAACTATTTATCAAGGAGAAAGGGAATTAACCTGTCTACTGGCTGCTGTGCGTCAGGTACTGTGTAAAGCATTAGGAGAGGAGAGTTGAATAAGATGACCCTCTTGTAGAGGAACTTCATGTCTTCTTGGTAGGGAGATACACCACTACACTAAAGGTGAGTGCTTGGTTTAGGTTTATATGTAATTTTATTTAGTTTAGGCTTTTATTCAGACTTTTTCCTGTACCCATCATGTGCCAGACACTAATGTAAATGATTAGGATTCAAAGATGAGTAAGGCTCATGTTTAAGGAATTTAGAGTCTTGTGAAGAAGCTAAGAACGTGAGTAAATGTTTGGTACAGGGCTGTGGATGCTTTAGCAGTGGTACAAATGAGGTGAGTGGCCTGTTTTTCCTTAGGGCAAGAGATTGTCAGCAAATTGTTTTTTCCCATAAAAAGTGATATCAAAGTTAAAGAATGAATAGAATTTATTTTCAGGGAGATTAGAAGGGAAAGGGGTTTCTGATCAATGGGCACACCCAGAGTTACAAAGCAGTGAAGCAGTATATCACTTGGAGAATGTGGTCACCAAGTGTGGCTAGAGTGCAGGGCCCTGGTGGGGGAAGAGCAGGTGATGTGGCCGGAGAGCCCAGGGGCCTTTGCGCTCTGCAGAGAAGCTTAGACTTTCTGGTGCTGACTAGTGGGGCCGTTGAAGGACTTGAGCAGGGGGTAGCGTGAGATTTATATCTTAGAAAGATTGCACTAGTGATAGTGTTGCGGAATTGGAGGGAAAGAGCTCAGTGTGTAGATGGTGAATAGGAGGCTGGTGCAGTAATATCTGGGAAGGAATGACGGCTTGACCTCAGGCATTTGGCAGTAATGGTACAGAAAAAGGAATAATGTAAAATATATTCTGGGTATAGAATAAATTAAATGGTGAAGAGGGAGGAGTTGAAGGTGTTTGCCAGGGAATACAGAAGGAGAAAAAGGGTTGAGAGGTCTTCGTGAGTATAAATATCCACATATCAGCGTGTATAAAAAAATAACAGGATTATATAAGCAATGGCATTAAACAATTTCACGAGCTTTTTAATTCACTACTGTAGATTAATATTGGCTGCAAATGTTTTTTGAGTAGGCTTTTAAGTAAGAAATAATATAAGAAATTGCATATGCAGTTCCTTTTCATCATCATATGCCTCATACCCATGCCAACCCTGTAGCAAGATTGTTCATTCTTCACAATTTAGTTCAACTTTGTGAAACCTTCCCTGATCCCCTTCTCCCCCAAGTTATTAGTGGCCCTTTGCAAATACCTCTGATACAGCATTATATGGTAAGTATTTAATTATATTTTACTTCCCAATTAAAGTCAAGTGGAAGGAACATAAGCTTTGGAGTCATGCAGACCCAAGATCTAACCAGCTCTTTCATTTACTAGGTAGGCATTTGACCCCTAAGCCCATTTTCTCACTGGTAAAATGAACATAATTTCTATTTCATAGTGTTTTGAGCACTAAACGAAGTAACATGTAAAGGGCCTACAATAGACTCCTGCATCCAGTAATATTTTGGTAAATGTCAGGTACTGTTATTTCTAACTTTTAGCTCTTAAGTGGGTAGAGATCAATATTTATCTTCGTATCATCAATGCTGAAAACATAGTGGACTGAGCTGTAAGAACAGTAATTGAATAGATGAGTGTTAGTTTATTTTAATTACAATTTTTGTTTTGGTGGATTTGAAGCACACATTTAATTAAAACTGTCTTTTAATTTTGTGTTAAGGCTAAAGGTGCTTGTTTATTGTTGTCTTGCCCATTGTTTTTATTTGTTAGGTATGAATTTCAGCCCTTTATTTCCTTCTAATTTTGGAGATTTTTCTCAGAATACTTCTACACCCACTGAACAGCAGCAACCATTAGCCCAGAATCCTTCAGGGAAAACAGAATACATGGCTTTTCCGAAACCTTTTGAAAGCAGTTCTTCTGTTGGAGCAGAAAAACAAAGGTACTTGATTGTGAACATAATCCATTATTTGCTTTAAACATCACTTTGTGATTACATCTGATTATACGTAATTTGAAAATGTAATTAGGGAGGATGTTTGTGGTTATTTGGCTTAATAACATTGGGAATCTGAAGCTTTGGCACCTCATATTGGTGTCTCTCACACATATACCTGCTGCTAACCCTGGTACGAGAGAAGTTCAGAGTTTTGGTCCGGGTGCCCTGTGAGATTCATTTTGAAAGGATATGACCTAACCCAAAGAGTGCCTTTTGGCCTTGATTTGGTATCTGTCTTTAAGGTTTTACCAGTTTACTGATTGAGAACTAGAAACTGATATTAACTGCTGGAGGATAGTTGTTATAAAGTGATGGCTTTTTTATTTGATTCATAGCCCATGATTAGATTAAGTTCCGAAGGTCCATCCAGATGCAGTGTGGAGTGCTGTTAGATCGTAAAAGCGACTCTTGTCAAGGAAGTTTTAGCGATACATGTTACCAGTCATAGTAAGGATTTCTTTTACTCTGTTTCTCATATTTATTTTTTCATATGATAATCTTCCCAGTTACAATTTTTGACTCAAGTAGTATGAAAGACTTACTGAATTGGCTCAGGTTAATCATTCTCTAAACATTTTTTATAGCTCAATAAGAAATGTTTTTAATGATTGTTTTAATCCAGAAGGTGATTTTGATAGCCAGCTGGTAAAAATATGGTAGACTTTTTATTGTTACTATTATTTTCTTCATAAAAAATCTTTAAAAAGATGAAAAATTGGAGTTCACTGGAGCCTATTGTTCAGTCAGAAGTTTCTCTGTGATTTTGTCTTTCCTAGCCCTTTATTAATATATAATTATTTTCATTATTTTCCCCTTTTGTTTATGTGATTGGGCTTGTCTCAGGTTCTTAAATTAGCATTTTGACAGTTTAATTGTTAAATCATGAGCTTTTTGGTTTTGGTTTTTTACTTGATTAACTGAAACTTCTTAGAATTCAACTTTGTATTCGCCTCTAGGAACCCTATGGTGAACCTCCCTAACCTTGTTGACTCCTTGTTGCTCCATGAAAATACTCTATCATAAGAGCCTAAGAAGGGATTTAGTGCACAGTTGCCATTCAGAAATGATGTTTGAATGAATCTCCATCATAAGCAAGAAACACTTACTCAAAACTTCAGTGAATAGCTTTCTCTTGGAAGGTCCCTACTTTATTATTATCCATATTTTGTATATAATATGATAGTAAAAAAAATTGGATTTGGATATCTAATATTACTTTAGATACTTGACCTACTTCAGATTAGACCTTATTTCTTTCCTAAATCTCAACTATTATAGGTTCCCTGAATTAAATGGCTGGAGGTAGCAAGAGGTCAGATGAAACACTGTAGTCTTGAGCTGAAGTCAGAGAATTTTCCCTGAAAGGGCCTAGATAGTAAATATTGCAGGCCGTAGTGTCTGTCACAAACATTTCTCTCTGCCATTTTTGCTCAGAAGCAGTTGTATATGTAAACAGATGAGTTGCTGTGCTCTAATGACACTTGATTTATGGGCAGTGAAATTTGAATTTTATATAAATTTCATGTGTCACAAACTGTTTTTCTCCTTTTAATTTTTTCAACCATTTAAGAATAAAATATATATATATATATATATATATATATATATATATATATATATATATATATATATATATATATAAATCATTTATAGCTTTCAGGCAATACAAAAATAGGCAGCAGGCTGAATTTGGCCTGCAAACTATAGGTTTGCTAATCTTCGTCTTGAGCTGCTCCCTATAGGTCAGTGTCTCCCAAGTTATATAATATACATTCTTAGAATGCTGTTGTCATGTCAGGTTCTGGAATAAAAAGTTTTGGACATTTTATTTACCATGTTACCTTCTAAGACATTTATAAAGCACATTGGCATATTAAAAGTTATGAGAAGTACTGCAGACCTGTTTAACTTGTTTTACCTATTTTTTCCCCAAATTTAGATAACTGGTGATTACTTATTAACACATTAAGGGGTGCCAATGTTGAGTGGATAAAATTTGGAAAATGACTGTAGACTAACAGAATTAAACTAGACTTGAATATTCAGAGAAATAAATTACTAGTTGCATGGCCAATTGTTTTCAACAAATTCTGGTTATATTTGAACTGCTTTAGGTGACACAGATCCATGTATGTTCCCAAACTCTACTACGGTTCCTTCTCTGCTGTTCCTATAAGTTTTTTGTGTTTTTTCCTTGTATGTCCCATCCTCCCTTGATTCCCTTCTACTTCTACTTTTATCCCTCATGAATGTTTGATCTTTGGTTAGGAACTTCCACTAGTGAAAATAGTTTGGTGAGAGTGGTCCAGAATTAAAGTTTAAAGTACTTTAGTACATTAGCCTATATAATATTACATGTTTAATGCATGTTTTGTGGGAATATTTTTGTAGCCTGTTGATACTTTTATTTAGTTGAATCTACTCGTAGACAATAAATTAAGCATATCTGGGGTTTTCAGTAGACTTAGAAATCTACCATTGTAATATATGAAACCTTATTTTCATTGGTAAGGAATCAAAAACAGCCCGAAGAGGAGGTGGAGAACAGTAGGACACCGTGGTTATATGACCAAGAAGGTGAAGTAGAAAAACCATTTGTTAAGACTGGATTTACAGTGTCTGTAGAGAAAACAACAAATAGTAATCACAAAAATCAATTAGATACCAGCAGGAGAAGACGCCAGTTTGATGAAGAGTCATTAGAAAGCTTTAGCAGTATGCCTGATCCAGTAGATCCAACAACAGTAACTAAAACATTCAAGACAAGAAAAGCATCTGCACAGGCCAGCCTGGCATCTAAAGATAAAACTCCCAAAGCAAAGAGTAAGAAGAGGCATTCTACTCAGCTGAAAAGCAGAGTTAAAAATATTGGTAAGTATTGAAATTTGTTGAATATTGATCAGCATAAATGTTGATAACCTTACTCTCACATGTTGACATATTTAATTTCAGTGTGGCTAGATGCGTAGATACTTTTCTAGGCCTACTTGAACAGAGTCATTTTTAGTTACCGTTGAAAAATTTTTTAAATAAAATTTTTCAAATAGGGCTTAATGTAGATGTTTTAAAATATGGCATTTATTCTTTTTGTCCTTAAAACTTGTATTTCTTATATATATGGTTCCTGTGAGCTCAGAAGTTTTGCTGTTCTCTTATTTAATATTAATGCAACACTTTTTTCATAACTTGTGGCTGGATCTTTGATGGATTCATTTTAAAAAGTGGTCCTCTAACTGCATTGCAATCTTTGAATAGCATACAGATGAAACCACTTTTTTAAAGTTTGCTCTTAGTCCTTCAGGAACTCAACCTTAGTTAATATGGTAGAATATTAACCTATATTTTATTGAATCTTGCCATTGAGTATCATATCAAAGTTCTTTTTATAGTATTAACTGCATGTCGCTTTTTAAAAAATAGTTTTTTTTAAATGATTCTTGAACTTACTGAAGTCTAACAATAGGTTAAAAATATTTTGTTGGCTAAAATCTAGAATATTATAGCTAAAGGAGGCTCCTTCAGGTTTGCAGGAGATACTTTTTTGTCTGTGGCCTTGAAAGATTGTTCTGCGTTCAAGGAGATGGTATTTGCTTAAGAACAAAATATTCTAGACATGTAATCAGAAAAGTGAATAATCACTGCACTAGGCTAATTCCTTTTCTTGGAAGCTCAACAACACATGTAAGTACAGTAAAGCTCCTGGGAAACTGCAGTAAAAATATCCACTTGTAAACTTCTATGGTGTTCATCTCAACCAATTTTGGGTAATGGAACCCTTGAAAACTCTGATGAAAACTATAGATGTAAAAAAGAACACATGCCTTTTTTTTTTTTTAAAGTGCTTCATGTATCCTAAAGTCCTTGGCCTCCTACCCCTACTCCCATGTGGAGAATCTGATTTGGTGGTTAAACAAGCACATTTGAACAGGGGTAACAGTTTTTCAGCTTATACATTATCATCTTTGAGATAATTTTTCAGTTATGTAGATTTGGGAGGATCTCATTTACTTAGTAGATTATCAACGATCTGAAACCATTCATATGAATGAAATACAACTACTGTGCCTTCTTAGTGATCACTCTTGATGCCACTAGAGAACATTTAAATAGATAATGACCATTTTGAAAGAGGCCTTTTGGGTAACTCATTGAACTTTTTATTCCCTATTACCAGACCCCACAAAAATGCTTTTTGTCATATGAATAAATGAAGAAAAACTAACATTTGTTATCCCAGCATTCTCTTAGTAAGCTAGTTAATTTGAGTATGCTAGGGCAATGCTTCTTAAACTTTAATGTTTTATACAGATTTCTTTGGGAATCTTGTGTAAAGTCAGATTCTGATTCAATCAGTCTGAAGAGGGACCTGACAGTCTGCGTTTTTGACAAGCTCCCAAGTGTTGCTGATCATTACTGACAGTGTAGTCTGTGGACCACACTGTGAGCAGCGGGGTCTCAGAAGACTCTTTGCTAACATGTGGCTGTGTCTATCTGAGCCTAGAGATTCTGTTGTATTTGCGGTTTTGAAGCCCCTTTATTCTGAAGAATTATGGTCCCAGATACACACTTCAGCTTTTTTAAAGTCAGGGCAAAGATTGACATTGTAATCTATTTGTTCTCTTCCCTCATATTTAAGTATAAAAATACCTGCCTAAAACACGCATTCACATCTGTTCAAGAGGCATTCAAGACCATCTGTCAGTGAGAGCCCTGCTTAAGGTGCACACACAAAAATGAAAGGCCTGAAAGCAGAACCCAACCAGTATATGCAGACTTAGACTAATACGTAGCAAAATCAGATTAGCTAAATCCTCGCTATTCAAGATGTGACCCATGGCAGGCTGCACGGCATTATCTGGGAGCTTACGGAGATGCAGATTCTTGGGTCCCACTTTATACCAACTGAATCAGAATGCGTTGTTTTTCATTGTGCATGCTAGTGAGATTCCAGATGTTTTAGTATGAATATATGTACATTAAAGTCTGGGAAATGCTGAGCTAGACTGCTAATTTATGTTACTTTTGTTCTCTTTATAGGATAGGAGTAGCTGTGATTTCTTAGAAAAAAAGAGTATTTACTCTGCCTTGAAGGAAGTAGGAATGGAGGTCAATAGAAGATTGGAAAGCATTCCAAATTGTAGTAACAGTAAGAAAAGTAGTACAGAATCAGGATGAAGCAAGAAGAGATGAGAGAGCTGGGGAAGGAAATAGGATATAACAAATAGACCAGCACAGTGAGATTTAAGTTGCTGTCCTGAGAGAGATCATACAGTCAGTTATACTGTCCTGAATTTACTAGACTGAACTGTTCATTATCTGTTTTTTGAGCATGTTGACAGTCATTCAGAAGTGGCATGCTAAATCTTCATTTAACTTTGCTTCCCATGATAGTAATGTACCAGTGATGGTACACTTTAGAAGGTCTTTGTATGCAAAGTAGGATTTTTCAAGTTATGTAATAATCATCTTTTAAACTTCAGTTCAAATTCGGGCTTTATGAGTTGAGCATGATTTCTTGCCTTGTTGGGCGTTTCAGTTGTCAGACCATAACTTGGCTATACTCTGCCAGGCCCCCTCTCTCTTTAGAGGAGTAGGAGCATATAGTCTAGATGGTCCTTGTTCTTTCCTTGGAAAGTTGGGTAGGACTGTTAATGTACTAACTTCTGGGTTCTACCCAGCTCTGAATCTTTTCATTTCTTCCCTCCTCCACTCTTACTGCTCACTAATGAAGACTGAGATAAAATGAATGTCAAACCTTGGGCAAGTCAAGGCCTGACAGATGTGACCAGTAAAGAAACAGCCTTTTTTAGATTCAGGCTTACAAAGGCAGAGAAAGGAAGAGTAGCCAAAGGTGCTAGCTCCATGTGTCCCGTGTTCTACTCACCGTAAGGGCGGCACTGAAACAGAACAGACCAGATGACAGTTGCAGCCTGAGTGGCGGGACACCCTATAGCTGAGAAGCCAGTGCTGTGTTACAGCTAAGCCACTGTGCAGAATGGAGATTTACCATTGGGGTGAGGCAGAAAGGTCTCATATTTCATCAGAGCCTGGGAGGAGATGAGAAATTCTCTCATGACTGCCTTCCAGGGGAGGTGGGAAGCCCCTGGGTTTCATGTTCCAGGAGGCTCATAAGGCCTTCTGCCAAGACTTTGATTCAGTTATGGTTCAGTCCTTGCCTGTGTGGCCTGTGTGGATACATGGAAAGTCTCCAGGGTACTATGGCTGGGCCATTTCCCTACAGTGGAGACACAACTAGACTTTCTTCTAGTGATGTCAGCCACTTGTGCTGAGGAAAACAGAATGGGGGCACGGGAAGGAATGATGGAGTGAGGTGACTCCTGTACAGTAATGAACATCATCTATTGTTGATGTTGTTAGACCAGCTGGCCTCACCAGTGTTACTCTGAAGTGTTATTAATGTCTATTAAATTGCCTTCTCTCCCTGGAGGATTACTAGTAAAGTGCCTAAAAGAGAAACAGAGGTAAAATTGAGAGGGAAACGATTAGAGGCTTAAGGACAAATCTCAGAGATTGTTTATAACGTAAACAAGTAAAAGAAAGTGAAATAACATCCATCCATGGACAAAAAAGGACTACAACTCAAGAATCCTGTTCTCAGACAAGAGATTCTTCACTTGTCAAGATGAAAAGCTTTTGGTGTAGGTTACCTAAAGAAAACTGTAGAAACAACATAGGAGTTAGTTTAGAGACCTTTGTATAGGGGAAGGTGAAAAGGAGAGGTAGCAAACAATTCCGTAAAGAAAGCAGTGATTCAGTCTCAGTTATTAATATATATTTAAAAGTAAAACATTAGCAATT
This sequence comes from Vicugna pacos, assembly GCF_048564905.1. Lineage (NCBI taxonomy): Eukaryota > Metazoa > Chordata > Mammalia > Artiodactyla > Camelidae > Vicugna > Vicugna pacos. Next base: position 15,951,423 of record NC_133012.1, read on the forward strand.
TTGCCAATATATCAAAAAAGAATGTTAGACTGTTGTCAATAGGGTTTATTAGAGAAATGTAATAGTGATTTAATATCAGGAAATCTTCAACATGATTTATGATATCAAGTACATTAGGACAGAAATCACATAATTACAGCAGTAGATTCGACAAAATTTTAAGTCATTCTTAATAAAAATATACCTGGAAGAAGAAAGCAGTTATTTAAATATAATAAAGACTATTAGCTAATGTCAATCACAGGCACCATTGTAAAATACTCCAAAGCTAGTTCTGTCAAAATTAGGACGTAAACAGGGATTCCCTGTCTACCACCAACATTAGGTAGCATTGTTCGGAAAGTATTATGATAAGCAATTAAATAATTGGAATAAATACTTGAAAGGAAAGGAAACAAATTTTGTTATTTTTTTTAAGAGAGTCCAAGAGACACAGGAAAATAGCTATCTAGCTAAGCTGTTAACTAAGTAGAGTAGTTACTGTTTAGTAACTGAGTTAGCTATTTAAATAAAGTGGTTATGAAATAAGTGTGCAGATGTTTTTCTTTACCATAGTAATACCCATTAGAAATGGAATTGCGGGCAAGTGGAATATTCTTTTCATAGTAGTATCCAAAGCTTTTGGGGCATAAAAATCCTTAGGAATAAATTTAACAAGAAGTACTAGATCCATAAAAAATTTTTGAAGAACACGAAACAAGACTGAACAAATACAAAAACCATGTTTTTAAATGAGAATGTATAAAATTACTAAATACCAGTTCTCTTTAAATTAATAAATACTTTTAACATTATTACATTTTGAATCCCTATGGATTATTTTTGAAATTGGAGGAAAAATTCTCAAAGCTTATAATGGAAAGACAAGTGTCCAAGAATAGCCAAGAAAAGAAGCTAGGTAGGACTTGCCTTACCAGATGTTTAAACACACTGTAAAATTTATGTGGCTAAAAGAGTGAAAATGGCATTGGAATAGATAAGTTAAAAAATGGGATGCCTAGAAATAACGCCTAATAAATATGGAGATGTAATATATTGACAAAGGTTGTATTTTAATTCAGTGGAAAAGGGTAGGTATTATCAACTTTCCATGTGAAACAAAATACAGTTGAGTTCCTACATTGTGCTTTACACCAAAAAGTAAATGTAGAAAAATTAATAAGAAAACAGAGAAAATTTAGTAGAATATACACATAACCTATGGGTGGGTATGACTTTTTAAACCGTATTACACAAAAAGTATATGAAAGCAGACATTTGATTATTTAATACCCCTTACTCTCTGTCTGTTATGAACATAACGATTAGATGTGATTCTTATATTTCCTAATACTGAAGAATTGTTAACTTGGAGTCTAATAGAGAATCAGGTTATAGAAGGCCTACCACATATATAATTTGAGTTGGGATGTGTTTATTGAGATGAATATCAAAGGACAGTGAAGTGTGAGAATTTATTACTGTTACCTCCAAAGGTATTGCAAGATTATTTCCAAGACACATTATTTACTGTTTGATTTCTGTTTATACCAGGCCTTCAGAACATTCTAAATTGAGTTATCTCTATTATTTCACTGTGGAAGTCAATTTCCCTTTCAGTTTGAGTTAGTTGCAGCTGATAACAGTTGTTACTTTTCTTACTCAAGGGTATGAAAGTGCCAGTATGTCTAGCACATGTGAACCTTGCAAAAGTAGGAACAGACATTCAGCCCAGACTGAAGAGCCTGTTAAAGCAAAAGTGTTCAGCAGAAAGAATCATGAACAGCTGGAAAAAGTAATAAAATACAATAGGTCTACAGAAATATCTTCAGGTATGTTCTTTGGTTTGTTTTCATTTAAGGACTTCATCTTAGATTTGAAAAGCTGTATTAAAACAAGTTTTAAAATTGATCTTTTACATTTCTCTATCATCTGTAAGGTTTTATAGTAGAGATTACAGTACACAATTCTTGATGTCAAGAAGTACAAGTTAGAAATTTTTTTTTGGTTGTACTGCTCTCCTTTGACACATTTTGACAAAATTCTGAACAAAGTATAGTTGACATTAATTTGATACTCCTAATTTGAAATTCTGAAAATCTTACCTGAATAAGAATTTGATACAAAATCATGTCATTCCCCTTCTTAAAACCTCTGGCCTTCACCATGCCTGCAGGAGAAAGTCCAGGTGCCTTAATGTAACATATCTGGCTAGCAGAGATTTAGTTCCTTCCTGCCTCTCCAGATACATTCTCACTACCCTCTGCCTTGAACTTGACTCTCAGTGGCACCCAACTGAAGTTTTCCCGTATCCCTTGTGTTGTTTCTCCCCTCAGCATCTGTCTTTTCTGCCTCAAGTCCTTTTTCGCTCTTTGTAAGACGTTTTCGCTGCTGGACTCTTAAATAAAATCTTAATTCTGCAACTCTGGAATTGCATCCAAATTCTAGCTGGGCTGAGACAGCATTTCTCCTTTTTGTTTTCTGGTATAGCCTGTGTAAACCTCTTTTATTTCCTGTTTCGCATTAAATAGTGTTTACCTGTTTAAGTGTGTGTCACCTTTTTGAGTCCCTTAGTAGCAGATAACATCTTTTCATATTTATATATTGAATGTTAACACGGGACCTGACACATGGTAGGCACTTAGTGAATGTTTATTGAGTGAATGGAGTCATATGTATTTGTCACTTGTTTTAGTTTAAGTAAATACTGGCTTTCCTGGTTTATAAAGAATAAGTATATCTCAAAGAAATATGGAGAGGGAGGCAATAAATACAGACTCAGTTTTCAGCTGTCAATAAGACCTCTGATGAAAATGATTATAGCAGCTACGGTTTGTATTATGCTGTACTGTTTTCAAATTAAACAAATACCTCATTTGAACCTCATAATCCTGTTAATTGGTTTTATTTTCATTTTGCAGATGAGGAAACATGGTCAGAGGGGGTACCTGTTTTTTCCCAGTTCTTATAAAGGGCCAGTAGTATAAACTAGTGCAGTTTTTCTGGAAAGCTTCAAAAATCATGCCCTTGACCCAGTAATTTTATTGGTATGCATCCATCCTAAGGAAACAAAAGTAGTAAAAATAAATTGGGGTTTAGTATTGACTGAACAGCATGAGTCCAACTATGTTTAAACAAAAATCTGGATGAAAAAAGACTGGAAGAAAATTTATCAAAATATTAATAGTGGTTTTATCATCTTTGAACTCCTCTATATTTTCTAAAACTTATGAGTATTTATTACTTTTGTAATCAGAAAAGAAACATCACATTTTATTCATATTTTGAAATGATTTCCTCAGGCTCATATTGCTTGAAAATGGTAGATCTCAAATTTCAGTCCTGGTCTCCTGTTAAGTCCAGCATCCTTCAGTCAAATACATCATTTCTATTGTCCTGACCCGAGCATTTTTTCAGAATTTTTAATTTCTTTAACTTTATCAAATAGTGATATCTTCAAACAGTAAACAGTGGGGTGGAGGTTGGGGAAGGGCATTAAGTTGACAGCTTAATAAATTGGATATCAGTTATCTAAATAATTGATGGCGGGTCAACAGTACTTCAGACTTTATTACTGTCACTTAGAAAAATATAACCATCAAATTTTGGTGAACTGAAAAATGTTTGAATAATATAAAAATACCTTTATGTGTATTTACATATTCACTTTCTAAAAAGACTCAATTTTGGTTTTAACCATTTCCCTGAAGTTCTTCATAGCATGTAATAGTGGTTTTTCTTAAACGATCATTGGATTGTAACGTATATGGCTGCTAGTACTGAACTCTGCAGTCCTCTTCTCCCTCGGGAATTGTAGGAGGTTCACCTTGTTGTGTGTGCTTCTAAGAGTGAATGGTGGGAGTTGATTGTAATTATCATCAGTCACATCAGTACAACTTTATAGCAAACCTTTTGATATTTTCCCTGATGAGATTATTTTTAAACAGAATAAACCATATCTTGTGATAACATTTCAGTTCAGGCAAATGATTTTTAAAAATTTGCTTATTTCTTTTTCATTCATTTATTCATATTATAGACCCTGTCTTTACTATTCATACACATTTTATGTTCATCCTTATGTCTGCCCTTTCCTACAGCACATGCTAGGAGAATACTACAGCAGTCTAACAGAAATGCATGCAATGAAGCGCCAGGTAACAATCTGCTTAGTTTTGGTGTACACCTTTTGTTAATTTTTTCCATTGGTCCTAAAATCCTTAGTTTTATTGTTCTGGGTTTTTTTTTTTTTTAGATTTAGCTTAGTATATATATGTAATTTGACTTATAAAAGTGAAAGAATTCATACTCATAAATTCTGAAACTTTTCGTTTATAATTCTTGGTTGGTAAAATTGGCTGCTTTTCTTGTTTTCATTTTCCATTAGTAGATGTAACGTAACCAACACATTCATATAGGTAGTAGAAAAAACCTTTCTATAATTTGGCATTTTATTTGAAGTTATTTATTTTGTGTTCTTTAAATGATACAGAGCATTAATATTTTTATAAAACAAAAATAGTTATTTTTATTCCTAGCTCTGATTTATAGTGTTAAATATTATGTATGACTTCGATTGTAGTTGCTTGTTTTTTCCTTTGCCAGTCAACATTTATGAAAAAGTAAACCAATGAACAAAAAACAATTGTGACATGCAAAGATCATGATAAAGATCATGGAAAATTACAAAGGTTGCAGAATGCTATTTTAGTTTTAAAACTGTATTTTTGTTAGATATGGTTCTGTGTGATTTAGAGATGTAAATACTCTTTAATGCCTCCTGTGGTGTACATGAGCGAAAAAGAGAAGCCTGTTATGGGCCTTTAGGATAATTTAAAGAAAAAAAACAAGGACTTCACACAAAGCTAAATATATCAGTGGCACTTCCTTAAGAAAAGAACTGTGAATGTAGGGTGAAAACAAGATAGAATCAGAGAAATCTGACTGATTCAAGGACTGCTTACCTAAACTACTACATTTTAGTATAGGAGGAGAAACTGGCAAAAACTTTCTGCTTCTCTATTGTAGGTGGGAGGGATGAGGCATATGCTTGGCATAATTCATTATTTGGGAATAATTTAATCTTTGATACATAATTTAGAGTGATAATTTTATCATATACAGAGGTATGAAAGATGTCATTAAATATTGCTTTGTTCTTAACATTTTTGGAATAAACAACTTTCTAAAACAACTGATCAAACATACTACATCCTACAGTACAGTATATAAATTGGGAAATTTGCATGGTGTCATATCTTCTTATCTGGATTTTTTCCCTACAAATAGAGACTTCCTACAGAAATAGTTTTGGTTCCTGCTTATAATAAGTATTTTTGTAGTAATGTATCACATTGAGACATTTTAAAACTACTTAAGAGAATTTTAGTGCATCTCTTCATTTTATACTCATATCTGAGTCAAGATATGCATATTTATTATCATTATTTTATAGTTGTAGAAATTGAGAGATGAAGATACTGATTTACTTAGTAAAATAGTAGAAAATTATTTCATTAGACCACATTTGCTTTGCATTTTTAAATTTTTCTTGCAAAAAGTGAATTAAGTCTTAATATCTTTGCTTATATATTTGAAAGCACACTATATTGAAACACTCAACATTTCAAATTCTCTTTTTGAGAAACATGTCACTGATTTCTGTGGAACTTGAATATTTAACTATTTGTGGTTCTACTGTTGCTCTAGAAGGTTTATAGAATTTGATCATTAGAAGAGCACTTGGAGATTTTTTTTTCTCAGAGAACTCAAAATGGGTACAGTTCCTAATTTGTACCTTTGAAAATAAAGGTATGACTGACTGTATACCTCTTACGGGTGATAATTCTTTGTTACCAACAAATATATGTAGCAAGGTTGTTGCTAAATAACAGAGTGATGCCTACATTCTGTGAAACTGAAAACTTCATTTGGTCACTGTCTGCTCCAGCTTATACTGAGTATGTCAGTAAGACACTATAGTAAAACTGAATTATTATATTACAGTTACAAATTCAATTTTTCATCAGTACAGCATCATAGCAGAGATTCAAGAATTAGTGGACCTAACTAGATAAAACTTAAAATAGTAGCTTTCCTTGGCAGCATTTAGTTTGTTCTCAATATTAACAAAACAAACTAATTTCCTTTCCTGTAACAAAATTCATATTAGCAAAAAAAGGCACTTAGCTCATTTCATTTAAGTACTAAAAGATTTCCATTGATTATTCCTAAGAAATATGTAAAAATTTTCAGATTTTTTTATTGCAAAATAAGTTTGGTCTAAGTTGCTAAGGAATATTATTTATACATTTAAATATTTCTCATGTAGTATATATCTTGATATTTTTAAGATTATTTTTATCTTGGTAATTATAAGATTCTTTTTCTACTTTACAAACCCTAAAATAGAATTAAGTGTATTCTGAGTTTAAAGTAATTTAAAGTTGAGAGTAATGATACAAGCTAATAGAAACAGGAACATATTTCAACATTAACTTCCTGATCTTTTATATCTTCCAGAAACGGGGAGTGATTTTTCCATGTTTGAAGCTTTGCGTGATACTATTTATTCTGAAGTAGCTACGCTGATTTCTCAAAATGAGTCTCGTCCACATTTTCTTATTGAGCTCTTCCATGAGCTTCAGCTACTTAATACGGACTACTTGAGACAGAGGGCTTTATATGCATTGCAGGTATCTGGTACCTAACTTTCTTGTTCGTGCTCTGTCTGATACTGCCATTCTTCACAGTTATATCTGGTTACTTTCTTTGACTGAAGCATGTCCTCGTTCCATAAATATTTTGATCTGCTTTCTACGTGCTTTCATGCCACTTTATTTAAATCTTCTTACACAGCTTAAGTAGCTTTCAGATAGTCTTTTTCTGAGCAGTTTTTCAGTGTTTTGTCTTTAATGTTATTTCTTCTTCACAGTTAAGCTGTGAGGTGAAAAGTATTGCATTTGTTCTTCTATCTGCTTTTGTTTTTAACTTCGTGTTTAAACAAGTGTTTTTCATAAATATCTATCTTATTTCCTTATTTAGGACATAGTATCCAGACATATTTCTGAGAACCATGAAAAAGAAGGGGAAAATGGAAAGTCGGTGAATTCTGGAACTTGGATAGCATCCAACTCAGAACTTACTCCCAGTGAAAGCCTTGCTACAACTGACGATGTAAGCTGATATGATTAATGAAGTGTAGACGTAATTTCAGTAGGCAGCAAGCAAAAGTTAAGTAGGTTGTTTTAAACTGTGAGTATACCTAATATATATGGTTTTTAGCTTTTTTAAAAAGCTAGGTGTAATGTATTACTTTACTTGAGGTGAGGTATAAAAATAGGGCAGCAGCACCAAAAGTTATATATAAAATGGTCGTAAGGTCTAAAATAGCCATAGTTAGATCTCCTTTGCCCAACATAGGAGTTGACTCGTATGGCAATTCAGTAAAATTTGTTGTATTCATTTAAGATACTGAGTAAACCAGATATCAGTTAGATCACAAGAGCCCTTTGAGTAAATAAATACCAAGTAAATCATGTCTTTGGGTTAGAAGAGAAGCCTAGACAAAGGAAAGCCGGGAAGAAAATGTAATTTAATGTATTAAAATTGATGAAGAAAATTTTGAATAAAGTGAAAAAGACTTGGACATGGAAAATAGTGGTAAGGAAAGTGTGTATTTTCAATAGACTGTGTCCTCCAAATGATGCCTACCTCGCACATAGGAGTTTGAATGACGATGACTAACTGCTAGGATACTGAGGTAATAATGTGCTGGGTACTTGGAAATCAGCTTTGTAAAGGTTCAGATCCTTATTCTGTTGTAAAAGATTATATGTGGTCCTGGGATAGCAAGAACATTCTTATACCAGTTTCAGCACCTGGATATCTATGGATAGGAGTGCCGTAATTGATTAGCAAATATCTGCCATAGATGGGGAGTTGGAAGCGTACTACTGTGTTTCTGCCCATTGTTCATACAATAATAATATACATTTTTCTGAAAAGATAGCTTTCTCAAAAGACCATCTTCTTTGTATATAGTAATTTCCTTACAACTGTTAAGTTTTTCTGAATTTTTGCTCTGGTTTTACTCGTGTTTAAAACAGTACTTTCCCAAGTTATCTTTTCTGCTTAAAACCTTTCTTCACTAGGCTCCAACTCCTGTATTACTATGAATGTAAACCAGTGTCCAAAAACTACATAATTTTGGTTTCTTGATATCAAATATAAATGAATGTAACTAATTGCCACTTGGGATTAATTGTTATTATAACTAATTGAAAATTGTGTTCTCTTTTTTGTGGGAAATGAAAAGTGGTCCAGCCATATACACAAAAAATAGGAGATACTAGGTTATATTAAATTTTATTAGGCATTGAAATAACTTACTGGGAGAGCATGAAGAGTGTCTTTTCTTAGAAATCTTCTTTAGTAATTTTATTTCCTTAAGTCCAGTGCCTTTCTTTTTATCCAAAGTTCATATAAGCAGCATTGCTTCTAGGATTTGAGTACATTGGTTTGGACCATCAACAGCAGATTTTGAAAATTGAGCTACAATGTATGATAAAGTTAACCTGACAAGGTTTAAAAGTTGAATAAAATTTAAAGATACAATAGTACTTAATAAGTAGGTGTCTTAGCTCTGCCTGGTACAACAAAATACTGTAGACTAGACGACTTAAACAACAGACGTCCATTTCTCATGGTCCTGGAGGCTGGGAAGTCCAAGATCATTGTGCCAGCAGTTTTAGTTCTTGGTGCAGGCCCTCTTCCTGGCTTGCAGATGGCCACTTTCTCCCTGTATCCTCACGTGGCAGTGATAGGAGGCTCAGGTGTCTCTTCCTCTTACAAGGGCCAGAATGGGGACTCCACCCTCAAGACCCCATCTAAATCTGACTATCTCACAAAGGCCCTACCTCCTAATATTATCACAATTAATATTATTAAAACTTCAACATGTAAATTTGGGAGGGGAGATGCAAAAATTCAGTCCATAACTGTAGGAATCTGGCATAAATATTAATACTTAGTATTACTTTTACTTTTTAAAATTTAATTTAAAAATTTTAATGGAGGTATTGGGGATTGAACCAAGGACTTTGTGCATGCTAAGCATGTGCTCTACCACTGAACTATACCTCATCCCCAGTATTACTTTTGAATAACTAAATGAGTTCTTTAATTTTTTTCATCAAACTTAAATTTACCATTAATGTCAACATTTTCCATTTATTAATTAATGTCACTTAATCATTAGCAGCGGCACAGCATCCAGTGTTCATACTCACAGATCTAGAGCAGTGCTGTCCAGTAGAACTTTCTAGTGATGGAACTGTCTTATAATCTGCATTGTCTAATTTAGTACCCATTCACCACATATGGCTGTTGAGCACTTGAAATATGGCTAGTGGGATGGAGGAAGTAAATTTTTAATTTTATTTGCTTTAAATAGCCATATGGCTAGTGGTTACCAAATTGGATGGATATAGTCTTATTCTTCATGTTTCTAGGCCAGGGTCCTTTGAGTTCCATTAATGCAGCGTTTACACATACCTTTTAGAGCATGTGAAAGAACCTTCATGCCATGAAAGAGAGAATTAAAGTAGACATCTAGGGATTATAAGTCAGGGAGGATGAGCAACTGAGGTTTCAGAAGAGGAAGAAACAATTTGAATCTTCTACTCCAGGTGCTATAAAATGACAAAGGCATATCTACTTTCAAGTCTGACTTGAAGGAGCAATAAAATGGTTCCACTTCCTAAAACATGTTCCCTAATGCCTGAATTTCCTTTAACCAGGGGCATACCTTTCATTTCATAATTTAGGAGAGAACTTTAACAGATCAGTAGCTAGGAGAAAGAACACAATTGTGAAATGAGTTACAATCAAAATACAATTGAGACCCCTCCTAATCACAGTATACACAAAAATTAATTTGAAATTACTTACAGTCCTGAAAAAGCTTAAACTAAAAAACTAACAGAAAACTAAATCTTCATGATTTGGACATAAGCAAAGATTTCATAGGACATAGCACTACGTATGAAAGATAAAAAAAATCGATAAGTTGGACTTCATAAAAATAAAACTCTTCTGCTTTTCAAAGGTACCATTAGGAGAAAATAATCTCAGTACATGTATCTGGCGCATGACTATGAAAGATAAATCCCAACTATATAAAAAACTTCTACAACTCAATTATAAGACAAACAACTTAATAAAAAGTGGATAAGAGATTTGAACATGTGCTTCACAAAAGAAGATGTATAAATGTACAGTGTGCAAATTAAAACGACATGAAATATGACCTCACACCCACTAGAAAGGCTGAAATTAAAAGACTGACAGTAAGAAGTACTGGTGTGAATTTGGAGCATTGGAACTCTCACGCTGCCTGTGGGATTGTAAAATTGTTTAACCATTTTGGAAAGCAGTTTGGTGGTTTCTTATAAAGTTAAGCATAAATTTGGCATGTGACCCAGCAATTTCTCTTCTAAGTATTCATCCAAGAGAAATGAAAACATGTCCACAAATAATTGTATAGTAATGTTCATAGCATCATTAGTCATGATAGCTACAAACTGGAACATTAACAGATAAATGGATAAACAGACTTGGTATATCCATACAATGGAATACTATTCAGCCATTAAAAATAACGAACTTCTGAAACACACAACATGGTGGATTAATTTTAGAAACATGCTGAGCAAAAGAAGCCAGATGTTGAAGAGCACATATTGAATGGTTCTACTTATATGAAGTTCTAGAGCCAGCAAAACTAATCTGTGGTGATAGAAATCATGAGTGGGGTGCAGTGGAGATTGACTGTAGAGGATACAAAGGCACTCTAGGCTGATGGAAATGGTCTTTATCTTTAGGAAAGGTGGTGATGGTGGTGTGTATGTTTTTCAAAACTCATCAAACTGTACACTCAGTGGGTGCATTGTTGTATATAAATAATATTTCAATAAAGTTGACTTAAAAATATGAATAATGCTGTCGTGTTTTTCTTCTGGTATGAGACAACCAAATATAGTAAGGTACTAGGCAATCTTATAGTTTGGAGATAGGAGAATTTCCCTGAGGGTGTAGAAGTAATGTTAACTTCTCCAAGTTAAAATTTAATTAGTAGATGGCTCTGTGTATTTTCATGTACATAATGACAAGTGTTCTGCGAGGGTACTTAGTACTTTAATGTTGTCTGTGACTCTGTATTCAACCTTTTATAACTTTGGTTATATCTCAATTTTAAGTGCATAGTTTTATTCAAATACTTAGTTTCTATGTTAAATTTTTAATATTAATCATAAAAATTTTTAAAGAAATGTTAGTAATTTTATTTGTTTTTTAAACTATAACTTAGGAAACTTTTGAGAAGAACTTTGAGAGAGAAACGCATAAAATAAGTGAGCAAAATGATGCTGATAATGCTAGCGTCATGTCTGTATCTTCAAATTTTGAGCCTTTTGCGACAGATGATCTAGGTAAGCAGAATGTTTTAAAATCTTAGAACATGACATTTTAATACAGCCTTTAAATTGCATTGATACAGAAACAAAAGTCTAGAAGGTAAGATGTGGTGGAAGAACATAGACCTAAAAGTCTATCCATCCATCAGTCTAAATTCTAGAATCTCTTGACTTTTAGCTCTTTGACCTCAGGCAAGTCATTGAACCTTTCTGACTCTCTGCATATACTAAGGAAATGGGGGTTTACTTACCTTGCTTGTTGTGTTCTTGTGAAAAACATACAGAACTCTCTAGCATGCATAATAGGAGTTCAGAGAATGTTAATTCCTTTCCCTTAAGGGAAAGGTCATCCTTTAAGATCTTCCAGTTAATCAGCAGGAAAAATTCAGAGGTAGCAATGCCTCATCCAATCACATTTTCAATAACAATGTTAATAATTTGAAGTAAGAACTGAAATTTCTTAGCGTATACAATCTTTGTGAGAAACCCAGGTGACTCTAAGGCATGGTCGCCAATAGTAAAACAAAAGCTTAGAGTGTTGAGTAGGTGCAAGGGAGAGAAAATACCCAAGTCCTAAATTTGGAAGGGAGATTAGAGAAGAGAAAGATGTCTATGTACCTGATTCATTTTCCAGGCTGTAGCATTTCAAAATATACTTGAAGATTCACTCATTCAGATCTCTGAGGCACTTAGTTGATAGAATAATCTAATGTCCCATAATTCTAGTGTTTATGTGATAACAAAATTTAGATGATTTCAAAGAGTTTTTCTACTACAAAGAAAAAGGCCAAGCCCTGCTCTATCATTGGGTATCTAGCTTTTAGCAAGCAGTAAGTCTTCCTTATGCCTTATCTTAATTACAGAGGATTTGAAGCCCTAGCTCCCTCCTGTCAGGTCTGTACTGAGCTCATCCCACTATAGACAGAAAAATCACTCTGTGGCCAGGCCTACCCCCCTTAATTGTCCCCACTTTCTGAGTTGCCAAGTGATTTTGAGTCCTACCTGTTTAGTTTCATTAATTGATGGCTTTCTCACAATCCTTACCCCTACGTTTGAAGTAGACAGAAGAGAATTGGGAAATGTTATTCTTAGGTCTTTTCCTTACTTTAATTACTTGTGTTAGGTTGAATTGTTTGCACCAGAATTTGCACGACGTTTTGGAATTAATTTTTGTCGTACTGTTTAAGGGAAGCAACATGATGTAGTGAAATAAATACGGACTTCAGAGTGTAAGAGATCTGGGTTCAAATCCCTAATTCTACATTTAAGTGGCTGTGGAAACCATAGGCAGTTACTTAAGCTCTCTGAAAATGAGGGTACTATCATCTACTTTATAGTGTTATTTTAAGGACTAAATAAATGTGATAATGTATGCTAAGTAACCAACTAGTACAATGTCAGGAACTTGTTAAGCTAGTTTTTCTTCCCTATGTTCAGACATATCTTTACTAATACATTTTACGGACTACATGAAAAAATTTTACTTTCATATCTTCTAGAAATATTTGTTCCATATACAGGTAACACTGTGATTCACTTAGATCAAGCATTAGCCAGAATGAGAGAATATGAGCGTATGAAGACTGAGGCTGAAGGTAACACAAATATCAGATGTACCTGCAGGATTACTGAGGATGAAGATGGTGCTGCTGCTACAACTACGGTTAATAATTTAGAAGGTGTGTTCTGGAATTGTGAAAAATTAAGAGCCCCACTTGATCTATAATGACTTTGTTTGCCTTCTTTTGATTACTAGGGGTACTAGAGCTTCATAGATGTTCCTTTGTGTTATTTTAACATAAAACCATCGGAATTTAATATTCTTTAAAATTTTGCATAAATACATACAATGTCATAGACGTTAGTTTGCTAATACAGCATTTCCATTTTTAAATTAGAAACTCCTAATCCTGAAAATCATAGTTCACAACAACCTGTAAGTGAAGTTTCTACCATCCCTTGTCCCAGAATTGATACTCAGCAGCTGGACCGGCAGATTAAAGCAATTATGAAAGAAGTCATTCCTTTTTTGAAGGTAAGCAGTAACTTCTAAAAATAAATAAACATTCTGTGTTTTGTTCTTCTTAATTCAGACAAAAGACTCCATTGTACTAAATTCAGGAAATACAGGTAAACAAAAGAAAAAACTAAAAATCTCCCATAATTTTGTCACCCAGTGATAGTCCCTATCGACGTTTTGTGAACCTTTCTGTGATATCTCGTCCATATATAAGTGCATTCTGCTTTTATATCTTATACCATATACATCTTTCTAGATCACTGTTTTTCTATTGCGTATTTTTTAGTGCTGACACCATTTATTATTCATTCAAAAATATTTGTAGAATACTTACATTATGCCAGGCTTTGTGGACATGGTAGTAAACAAGTCAAGGCCTTTGCTCTCATGCAACTTGAGTGCTAGGATGAGAATATGGACCCCTAAAAAAGTGAATTTAAAACATGTAAGTAAATGTGTATCAGGTATATATGTGCTATGCAGAGAGTTAAAGTATGATGATGTGATGATGTCTCTCTGACAGGATAGTCAGGGAAGGCTTCTCGAAGAGGGAACATTTAAGCAGAGATGTGAATAAAGAGCCAGGTTAAGCTGAGATCATCCAGACAGAAAGGTCTTAAGGTAGAAGCTAGCTTGGCATGTTGAAGGAACTGGAGGAAGGACCTGTGGTGGCTATAGGAAATTTGTGTGAGAAAATGTTAGAGGAGGAGGAAGGGCCAGTTCTGTAAATCATCATAAGCATGATTAGGAGTTTGGATTTTATTGAACATTCGAAGGGAAACTCCTAGAGGATTTTAAGTAAGACACAAAATCTGATTTGTTTGTGGAAAGTTAAGCATAGGAGTCAGAAATAACAGTGAGATCAAGTGAGAAATGATAATGGCTTAGATAAGGGTCTGGGGCTAGAGAAAGGGAGAAGTAGGCAGTTGGGATATATGTGGGAAATCAGCAGGTCCTAGTGGTAGAAGATGGGTCACCTAAAACATGGCACTGGGTAAGAGAAGGGGACCTAAAGCTGGGGCCCAGGACCCAGTGAGCAACACCTGGTTTCCAACAACATTTGGAAGATGTGCAAAAGAGGAAGAGCTAGGGGTGACTAGGCAGGACTGCAGTAGTGAGCCCTGTGGATTGCTACTGTGACAGCGGAGTATTGGTAGACTAGAACTGCCTGTTTATTATTTTATCAGTTCTTGTTGTTAAACATTTATGTTTATTCTGGTTGCTTTTTTACTGTTATGAACAATACTTACATGATTTAGATAAATTTAGATATCCAATTTTTCTTTCCTTAGAAATAATTCTTAGACATAGAATTTCTAGCTTTGAGGGTATGAATATTTTTAAGACTTTTGAGACATACTAAATTGTCCCTCAGAAAGGTTAACGATTTCTATTGCTGCCAACAGTGGGAGTATGAGGCTAGTAAGTAGTATTGTTTCTTTTGTTTAATAACAGTGAAAAGGGGAGAGAAAGAAGTGTGCAAGACAGGACTTTTTTCTGAGATGGTACTCTTACATTTTAATTTAAAGTGGAAATTTTCAAAATTAGAAGTGAAGACAATCTTTTCACTCAGATATGGGAAACTGCAAGACATGTTGTCAAGGAGTTCATCTCTTACATCCTTGTACTTGCCAGTGTGTAAGTCATTGACAGTAGAAAGTTGTTTCCATGCTCTTGTATTCCTCCCCTTAGTGGAGGTAATTGCTTTCTTTGGAATATTTTGAGAGAAGAGAGATCTTTGAAAAGGCAGTTACAGAAGCTGCTTCCTCGTAAGAGACATTACAGCTAAGAGGAGAAAAGATCATCTGTCTGTGCCCAGATTATTCCATGTAAAAAACTGAGTGACGTAACCTTTTCCTGGGCAACTGCAGCAGCTCCAGAATGGACCCTCTGCTTCCTCTTCTACTCTTTCAACTCTCCTGCTAGTGTTACTAGCACTTGCTGATACTTCTGCCTGGCATGCTCTTCCTTCACATGCCGGCATGGCTTTTCCCTTGAATCCTTCAAGTCTTTAGTTAACTGTGTCCTCTTTGGTGAGCAGATCTCCTCCAACTCCTTACCTACTTTTCTTAATCTCGATAGTGCTTGTCACCTATGACTTATTTAATCTTTGCTTATTTCTTTATTTTTTTAAGTGTTAAGTTCCATGAAGTAATGGGAGATTTACATCAGAGATGTTAATCTGTTGTGGTCACTGTCTTACCAGTGCCAAGAATAGTACCTGCATATAGTAGGCAGTCAGTAAATACTTACTGAATAATGAATTAGTAAGTGAATGGCTCCACCAAACCTCGACTATCGTTTTCAGACTGATCAAATATAGTTTGAAGTATAGTTTGAAAACAGCTGGCCTGTAGGATGCAGATCAGATTCAGCATCACTCATAAAACTTTTTACAACCTGGTCCCAGCCTCATAACTGTTCCTTCTGACATACCTTGTATTAGACTTGACAGTTTTCAAAAAAGCACATTGCCCATGCTTCTTCCTCTGCTTAGAATGCCCTTTCACCCTTTCTCTGTCAGGCTTATCCTTCAGGACCCAGCTGAAATGTGTTTGCATGTATTTGCAGGTAGAATTTCTCCTTCTCTTTACTCCTCCTGGGGTACTTGGTACATGTCTTTATTAAAGCACTTACGACAAAGTGTCACAACTGTTTGCATGTGCCTTCCTGTTAGAATAATGTCTTTCTCAATCTCTTAGTACTTTCATCCAAGAAAGACTTCAGAGACTGGATAAAGGGGATTTGAGGAGATAAGACAAATATATCAGTTTCATCAATTATTCTATGAATTTATCTCCTGTTGCAAAATATGTATTTATCCCCTTAAATATTTGCATACCTATAAATTATAAGAATATATGTATATGTTCTTATGGATAGATAGGTGGATATTTATTTGAGTCTGAAACCATTCCCTCAAGTGAATTGACTTAAACTTTTAGGTTATCTTAGGTATAGATAACAAACCATTGCCTTTTTTCTTTTACATTTTTGTTATATCATAATGCAATAAATACTTTTAAAACATGTCTTTTTTGGTTAAATTAGATATATTGGTAGTGATATTTATTTGCTATATACAATTACTTTCTAAGGGTTAAAGATATCTAAATATTTAGCTTTATGTGTGGGGAATGTAATCATCTCAGAAAATGTTATTGCATTTACAATTTTGTGTCTGACTTAAATAATATCCTTTCATAAGGATTCCCTTATTAAATTTAGTGTTTCAACCAATTTCTGAGGCCAACAAAATGAGTAGAACTAATGATCTGATTTTAACTTTTATTATTTCTTGTTTCACTTCAAGTCTTGACTTTCTGGGTGGGATTATAGAACATCTTTGTTATGTCAGCATTGTACTCAGTCACCTGAGCTAGACTTCTTAACTGTCTTACCCTCTTATCACCAGTGAGTCAAAAATTGATTTTTCCTCCTAAGTGCAGTCAGTTTTATTTCCTTCTCTCCAATAGCATAAGCTTAATTCCCATCTTTGAAGTTGAGAGACCTCACCACTGCATCTGTATCCTTTCCCAGCTTCATCCTCACTGCTCTCTGTCCGTATACACTCACTTCACATTCCTCCACATTTTCCATACCTGCCATTTTCTTTTCACATATCAGCCCTTTCTACAAGTAGTCATCCTTGAAAATATAAAATCCCTTCACTCTTTTCTGCCTGGCTGAAGTACCTTTTCTTCAAAGATATTTCTTGTTACCTCTAATATGCTGCCACAGCTCCTCAGGGCATCTAGCGTGTGCTTCCTTTATGATGCTTATTTGTTCAGCAAGTGCTGAGTGTCTTCTCTGAGCTAGCCACTGTGCTAGGTGGTATTGAATAAGGAACAGTCCCTGCTTTTTAAAAGTATCATCTATTAGTGGGGAGGGTATAGCTCAGGGGTAGAGTGCCTGCTTAGCATGCACGAGGTTCTGGGTTCAATCCCCAGCACCTCCGTTAAAAAAATAAAGAAGTAAACCTAATTGCAATCCCCCCCCAAAAAAAAACAAGAAAAAAATTAGTTTAAAAAAAAGAAAAATTTTTTTAAAGTATCATCTACTGGACATTGCATAGCTTGTAGTGATTGATGTATGCATGTATCTGACTTCACTAGTATTTGATTCCTTGAAGATAAGGGAATATTGTCTTCTGTTTTAATTGTCTGTTTTGGCACATGAAGTTTTTAAAAATGAGCTTAGATTTAAGAGATCTTAGATATCATCTAGTTTGCTCACCTTGTTTTACACATTTGTAAAGAAGGAAGAAAAACCTCACAAATTAACCGGAGTCAAAGTTAGAGAACCTGCCCAAATGAGTTAAGCGGCAGGAAGGGGAACGGAGCCTTGACATTACTTGATATGGATGTTTTATGGACTCACCTGAGAACGTTACCCGTGGTTTAGATTATTATGTATCTTGCGTATGCTTCTGAAAGAAGATGAAGGAGATGAAGAGAGTTGCCCAGAGTGGCTTGTTAAGACTTAAGTTAGGACGGAGGTTCTCAACGGGGCATGATTTTGACCCTAAAAACATTTTGTAATTTTTAGATACATTTTTAGTTGTCAGGACTTGGGAGAGTGGAGGATGCCATGGCATCTAGTGGGTAGAGGCCAGAGTGCTGCTGAACGAAGGATGTCAGCAGTGTCAAGGCTGAGAACAGTTAAAAGGTAAGATAGAGGAAATTGGGTGGAAAGTGAGTATGGTTGCAGGAGTAGATGAAATGAACTGAGCTGCAAATCGGAATACAGGCAATATGGAAACCGTGGCAGGAGTAGTGCTCCCCAAAGTACAGAAGGGAAGCGATGAAAAGTGTTGAATCAGCTGGTTTCTTTTACTGGCTGTTATCTGCTATGGTGAATCAAAATTTGCAAAACTTTCAACGTGTGTAGAGGAGGAGTTTGGCTGTTCTTATGAATGAAATTTCTAAACGTGTCTTGACAGCTGAGAAGCATTTATGCAAGAAAAATAAAATCTCATGTGGATTAATATTTTTTAAACAATAGGTAAGGTATTTTCTAACCGACTAGCATTCTTCTCAGGAGCACATGGATGAAGTATGTTCTTCTCAACTTCTAACCTCAGTAAGACGCATGGTTTTGACCCTTACCCAGCAAAACGATGAAAGCAAAGAGTTTGTAAAGTTCTTTCATAAACAACTTGGAAGTATATTACAGGTAAGAATTTCTTCTTGTATGACTTACCAGTACATACTATATGTTTAGGATTTTTGTTGTTATTTTCTGGCATTACATAATTTATTCAAGTAGATATGCATTCTAACATCCATTTGGGCTGACATTTTAATACTTTTTAAAAGGTTATTCCTTTAGTTAGTTAAAAAAGTTATATTAAGGCACATGTCTTCATTTAACTTGATCATCTGTCTCTAAGGCCTGTCCCAAATCTAATAAAATTTTGTTTTGACTTTTCTCCTAACCAATAATTACACTTCAGGTTTGAAATGTTTAGGAACTATTCCATGATGTTGTCTAAAACAATTTTTTTTGCCACTCTGGGAAATTTTAGAAACCAGAAACTAGCTATTGATTGGAGAGACTTCTTAAGCTATAACAGTAATTCTAAATTATGTTACAGTAGTAGTAGTTTGCAGCTAGGGGCAATTTGCCTCCCAGGAGACATTTAGCATTGTCTGCAGACATTTTGTTTGTCACAGCAGACAAGGAAGGACTGGTACTAGCATCTTTGGAATGCTAATAGTGCCAAGGATGAGAACCCCTCTGTTAAGTAAGGATACCTTAATTGTTCCATGTAAATATCTTGAGAAATTTACCTGTATGTTTTCCCATTGATATAGTTCAGTGATGTGTATTGTTGTTCCAAACTAGAAAATGTTTTTCTTTTTAATTTTACTATAGAATTTTCCTTTAAACTTTTCCTTGCTTCATATTCCTCTGTTTAAATTGGTTTTAGAGACAGTATTATCACTTTGTCGATTTTTTTAAGACTCTAGTCTTGATGCACATTTCCATCACTATAATTTTTCATTCTATTTTTAATAAAACTTAAGTATAAATTGTCCGGGCTGTCTTTAATCCAGTTGTACTAACACAGTTCATAAGGAATATAAGACATCTGCAGTTGTTATGCATTGTTTTAAAATGTTCAGGATAATTTTTAGATAAGTATATTTTTATAAATTTAACTAGCTAACTTATTCCTACAGAAAGAAGTAATTCCATTTTAGAATCAGGTTCAAAGAGAAACTATAATTTAAATATTTTTGTTAATCAAGATGCATGTAGTCCTTTCTCCATTTGGCCTACTGTTGTCATAATTGTGGGCAGATTCCAAATATTGATTTGAAAATAAGGGTTTTTTCCCTAAGTCTAAGAAAACCTGACTGCTTTTCTTTCATCCTATTTCTGACTTTTTTCACAAGGAGACCAACGTGAACAATAAAAATTAGTTTACGTTAAACCTTGCCCAGGGTATTGAAACTTTTTCATGAGGTAGAGCTTATATTACTATCTTCTACTTTTTTCTCCTAGAAAACCTGTTCAGTGAGGTTTTTTTTCCACAAGGTGCTCAGTGTTTGTACTTCTTTCTGTGATTGTACTAGACAAGGTAGTTTTTTGGGAAAGAGGAAGCACCGGCCATCATAGTAGTCTGCCTCCTCTCTTAATAGCACAGTCCATGTTTTTAGAAGGAAAGGAAAATTAGAGTGATTTTATTTAAAAAAATAGAATATAGCAGGCTTGTTCATTTGTTGATCCTCTATCAGCTTCAGTAGAACTGAAGTTTACTTTTAGACTGATTTTGAAGAGGAAGTTTAAATAAGAATGGCTGGCTTACGTAAAAGGGGAAACTTCAAACATATTCTAATGGTACTGTCTTCTCTCATGGCACTTCAGCTTATTACTGTAAATATATGTATCCTCCAGTACTGTGTGGGAACTCTTGCGGTTAGGACTCCCCTGTCTTACGTATTTGTGGCAGAGCAGTTACGTTAAGTAGAGACTAATTCTAGGGATGGTCATGTGTTCTTCTTTTGTTTGCTCTTTTAAGCAGGATGGGCAAGATTCCTACTGGTAATGTTCTGTAGTAATATTAACCTATCTTAGTAATCTTAGCCATTAAGTTTTTCAGTACTAAAAGATAATAAAATTATTTTTACTTGGTTGAGTATTGTAACTTAAACCTGTCAATCATTCTACAGTTCTACCCACAGAAGTTTACTATAATCTTAAAGTTTATTTGGTTTATTTTTGGATAGGATTCACTGGCAAAATTTGCTGGCAGAAAACTGAAAGATTGTGGAGAAGATCTTCTTGTAGAGATATCTGAAGTGTTATTTAATGAATTGGCCTTCTTTAAGCTCATGCAAGATTTGGATAATAATAGTATAACTGTTAAACAGAGATGCAAAAGGAAAATAGAAGCAGCTGGAGTGATACAGTCTTATGCCAAAGAGGTAAATGACAATCATTTTGATTTTAGGAGTTATAATTAGCATATAAATACAATTCTTTTTTTTTTTTTTTACATTTTTATTGATTCATAATCATTTTACAGTGTTGTGTCAAATTCCAGTGTTCAGTACAATTTTTCAGTCATACATGGACATATACACACTCATTGTCACATTTTTTTCTCTGTGATTTATCATAACATTTTGTGTATATTTCCCTGTGCTATACAGTGTAATCTTGTTTATCTGTTCTACAATTTTGAAATCCCAGTCTATCCCTTCCCACCCTCTACCCCGCCCCCCCCCCCGGTAACCACAAGTCTGTATTCTCTGTCCATGAGTCCATTTCTGTCCTGTATTTATGCTTTGTTTTTGTTTGTTTGTTTGTTTTTGTTTTTTAGATTCCACATATGAGCGATCTCATATGGTATTTTTCTTTCTCTTTCTGCCTTACTTCACTTAGAATGACATTCTCTAGGAGCATCCATGTTGCTGCAAATGGCATTATGTTGTCGGTTTTTATGGCTGAGTAGTATTCCATTGTATAAATATACCACATCTTCTTTATCCAGTCACCTGTTGATGGACATTTAGGTTGTTTCCATGTTTTGGCTATTGTAAATAGTGCTGCTATGAACATTGGGGTGCAGGTGTCATCCTGAAGTAGATTTCCTTCTGGGTACAAGCCCAGGAGTGGGATTCCTGGGTCATATGGTAAGTCTATTCCTAGTCTTTTGAGGAATCTCCACACTGTTTTCCATAGTGGCTGCACCAAACTGCATTCCCACCAGCAGTGTAGGAGGGTTCCCCTTTCTCCACAGCCTCTCCAGCATTTGTCATTTGTGGATTTTTGAATGACGGCCATTCTGACTGGTGTGAGGTGATACCTCATTGTAGTTTTGATTTGCATTTCTCTGATAATTAGTGATATTGAACATTTTTTCATGTGTTTTTTGATCATTTGTATGTCTTCCTTGGAGAGTTGCTTGTTTAGGTCTTCTGCCCATTTTTGGATTGGGTTGTTTATTTTTTTCTTATTGAGTCGTATGAGCTGCTTATATATTTTGGAGATCAAGCCTTTGTCGGTTTCACTTGCAAAAATTTTCTCCCATTCCATAGGTTTTCTTCTTGTTTTATCTCTGGTTTCCTTTGCTGTGCAGAAGCTTGTAAGTTTCATTAGGTCCCATTTGTTTATTCTTGCTTTTATTTCTTCTAGGAGAAAATTTTTGAAATGTATGTCAGATAATGTTTTGCCTATGTTTTCCTCTAGGATACAATTCTTGATCATTATTAATCATACTAAAAATCATACTTGACCTCAGCAAAAGTAATTGTTTTTTAGTCATATGTGTTAATCAGATTATAAATTAGTGCATATGCTAGCCACATTCTAAGTCTTAGGAATAACAGCAGTGGATAAGTATCAGGAATGCAGACAGGAGTGGATGGCAGGAATTGTCAGATATCCAGTTTGCATTATTGCCACTTATGCAGGTTTCCAGAGAAGAGAGGAGGACCAGGATCCAGTCCTTGATCAGCTGCCTGCCATGGCTGTTGCCAACCCCAGTAGATTTACCGAAAATATTTTATCTTCCCAGCCAACACACATGCTTGTTATTAGTTTGGACTTTGGTTATACATCCCTGTAGCTGCTAATTCCCTGTTAAATTAGTCTTGATCACAGAAGAAATTGGATGGTTTTTTTCCCTCAACTTGAGGCATACCAGTGGGCCTTTTCCCTAGACCAGCACCTGCTTCTTGACTCTAATCATGAGAGGGAAAGCAGGTCAAGACACAAAGCAGAACGAGATAATGCTTCTTCCTGACATCTAAAGTAGATAAGCCATCTTCCTCACACAGTTTGTAGTGTTGTTTATTCTAGACAAAAAAATAAGTTTCACGTCATTTTAGCCATTGACTGGAGCTTGAAGAAAATAAGACAGGATGGTAGTCTAATAAATGACAAGAAGGGCTGCTTTAGATAGTTGGAATCACAACGCTTCTTCAAGGAGAGATGTGAGCTGAGCCGTGAGAAGACAGGAGGTGTCTGTAATGAAGGTGAGAGGAAGAGCAGTCCAGGCAGAGAATACTGTTAAGTGCAGGATTGAGTGTTTTGGAGAAAGAGAAGGACAGGGAGGCAGAACACTTTAAATGAGGTGAGCGTGTAGGAGATGAGGTCCCAGAGGTGGTAGGTAAGGCCAAATTATGGAGCCTTAGAAACTGTGGTAAGGACTTTGTATTTTATTTTATTCTAAGCATGATGGAAACCTGTGGGAAAGTTTGAAATAGAAGAGTGACATAATCTCATGTACAGTTTAAGATTTGTCTGGATACCACATTGAACAGGAATTGTAGGAGAGTAGAGAGAGAATGAGAGAGACCAGTTACCATTTGTAAGGCTGTTGCAGTAGTCCAGGTAAGAAATGGTGTGCCTTAGCTTTGAGTGTGTGACAGCAGACACATTTTGATGATTGAGTCAGTAATTTATTCTGATAGTTTAGACGTGGATAACAAAAGTAAACTACAGGCTAGTTCCTAGTTTTCTGAGCTTGTGTATTTGGGTAAATGAAGGGCCATTTACTGAGATTGGGAAGACTGAAGGAAGATGAGGCTTTGGAAGGAAGGGAATCAAGATTTTTGTTTTGGACTTAGTAAGTTTGTGTGTCTCATATATCTAAGGAGATGTCAAGTAGGCAGTGTTGCTTTTTGTTTTGTTAATTTAAAAGATTTAAATGAAAGAGTTGAATTTATTTCTAAGAAAACAGTCAACTTTTTGGAGAAAGGTTAAAAAATGCAGCATTTGCTAAAGTTTACTGAATACTTAGTGTAATGATGAAAGACTACCACTAAATTCTGCTTAATTGTTTTGCTTATAGGCCAAAAGGATTCTTGAAGGAGATCATGGCTCACCTGCTGGAGAAATTGATGATGAAAACAAAGTATGTGCTAATTAATTTGTACCAAAAATAATGCTTTTGAAGTAAAAGATTAAAGAATTTTGGCAGCTTTTACCTAAATGTTTGAGAGCAGAGTTTATCATAAAATGGTCTTTCTTCTGACAAACTTTTATTTTCTTTTAAAGACAAAATTAAATTCAAAAATGATTCTTTGCATTTTTGCTGGATAATGACATTAATTTTTATGATAGATTTACCATATACCTTTAAAAAATATACTTTAAGGAATTAATTACTCAAATTTATTTGTGACTAGGACAAGGATAAGACTGAAACAGTTAAGCAGACTCAAACATCTGAGGTTTATGATGGTGATGGTCCCAAAAATGTGAGATCTGATGTTTCTGATCAAGAGGAAGATGAAGAAAGTGAAGAGTGTCCAGTGTCTATTAGTAAGTCTACAGGCTCTCAGCTAGGTTTATACATTAGTTCTTTATAGATCACTTATTGAAACGGTTTGGTGGAGTGGAATGAATACAGAATTAGGTGTCCAGCAACTCTGATTTGAATTCCAGAGTGACCCTGACTAAATTACCTGTCCTCTGTGCCCACAGTTCTCTAGTACTTACTGTTTTGAAGATTTCAGATACTGTGTGTAAAGCCCTTGCGCATGCAGGAATGCAATTAATGGTAACTATTATTAAAACTAACTGCTGAAATTTTACTAAAAATCATGTATTAATCAACTTAGATTTATCCAAAGCTGAAACTCAGGCTTTGACTAATTACGGAAGTGGAGAAGATGAGAATGAAGATGAAGAAATAGAAGAGTTTGAAGAGGGACCTGTAGATGTCCAGACTTCACTTCAGGCTAACACTGAAACCACAGAAGAAAATGAGCACGACGACCAGGTATTGCAGCGTGACTAACACGCCTTCCCCCAGTCTTACTGTAACTACTAAATGCAGATTCTTTTCAGGGATGTTACAATTTACAGCTTTCCCCGGTCTCATTTTCATGAATATAAACTTCTTTAATGTCCTTACTGAAATCTGAAACGTTGGTTTACATTTAAAGAATTTTAATTTTTTTTTTTGGTAATGAGTCCTTAAAAAACTATGTGATTACTTCAGAAGATCTGGATTTTTAATTTATGTTTATATTTTTTTAGTCATAAGCAGAGATAGTACATAACAAAATAAAGTCATTCCCTTTCCTACCTCCACCTCATGCTGCCCCAGAGGCAACACTTTGATTTCATCTCCGATTTACCTCGTATCTGGTCCGTATGTGTGTGTGTATTCATTTTTGTATTAGACATTACCTCTTTACTTCCTGTTATAGCAGGTGAAGATTCTTAGGTCACTTGTGACTCATTTAATTATATTAATCCTATCTACCTCATGTAATTATATCTTTGGTTAAACCTATATTTAACCAAATATTTAGATTTAACCAAATTATGTAAATATTACTGACTGTTGAACTAAGCAAATATTGTTTATTGCTTAGTCTTATGTATTTTTCCACCTGAATTTAATAATTGTCTCAATTTTTAATTTACTTAATTATCTTTCATCATATACTTGAGTCTTTGCTATGCCCACCAATAGCTGTATAATCCTCTCAGAATTTTCTACATGGACCAGTCTTGGTTTTGTCCTTCCGAGAGTGTTCTACCTTCTTGCTCTGTTCTGGGTTTGGCTCTTCTTCGGGCCTGTAAATATTCCAGCCTGGAAATCGCCTCTGTTGTTCTGTATCAGATCTCAGTTTCTAGAATCAAGTCTTGTCTTTTTCTTGGTTTATTACCTCATTTTGGTGGAGCACATCTAAGAAAGAGTGCATAAAAGATAAAATATTTTGAGACTTTGTGTCTAAGAAAACGTAATGCTTCCATGTTGAAAATTATTTTCCCTCAGGTCTTTGAAGGTACTGCTTCTTTTTCTTCTAGTTTTCAGTATTGCTGTTGAGGTCAGGGCTTCGTTAGTTCTGATTCTTTGTATATATCCTTTTTTCTTTCTAGCTCTGTAAGCTTTTTACCCTTGGAGTTCTGAAATTTTACAGTGATGCACATTGTTGCAGGTTCTTTTTTTCATTCACTGCACTGTTACACTATATCAGGTTCTTCAGTTTGGTAAATTTTATTTTCTTAATTTCTTCCTCACCATTTTCTCTTCTCTTTCCTTCTGGAATGAATGTTATCAGGCATTATTAGCCATCATAGGGTCTAATAATAATTATTACCTAATAATAATTTTCTCTTCTCTTTTATTGTCCCATTGTCCTTTCTGTTTACTTTCTGGGCGATTCCTTTGACCTTAATACCTATATGAAATTATTTTTATTTCAACTTGTTTATTTTTTATTTCTAAATACTTTTTTTCCCCCTGAGTGTTATGTTTTTGTAGCACCCTATTACTTCATGGAAGCAAAATCTTCTCTTACCTACTTGGAGGCTTTCTTCAAATATCCACTGTACCGTTGGTGCTTATATTAAAGAATAATATACCAAAAACCCAGTTTGATTTCTTTTGGACTTCACTGTAGGTCAGTTCAGGTAGATAACTTTTTGATAGAAAAATCCCAAATGTCGATTCCTATGCATCTTTTCTCTGGGGTTTAATTTCACCAAAGTAAGGAGGGTCCTCCAGTCTCCTGCCTAACATCAGGTTTATCTCCTTGGCTAATGGTATTCTGGAGCTAGATGTAGGATTCGGGCTGAGGGTCCCACCATTATATAAACTTGCACTAGATCCTTCTGTTTCAGCATGATAATTTATCCTGTCCTCATTTGTTCTTTCTGTAGCCTACCTCTACCCTAGTGGCCCTCAGGTCTGAGGCTCACTAGTTTGGTTTCTCCAAAATATAATATAATCTGTTGAGGTTGGGGGAGGGAACCTAGATGTCCACATTTTCCTTAAGCAGCTTCAAACAACCACCAGAGCTACCACCTTGTTGTCACCAACTCCCACCCCACCACTGTATTCCTTCCTTCCTAGAATTGGGTACTTCCAGTTATGAGGTGAATGTTCTTTTCTCTCCTACTGCAGAAGGCACTTGACTTTGTTCATGTCCCTCTACTCCCGGTCAGTTCTTCTCCCTTTCACTTCGTATCTACATATAAACAAGTGTCTTTTAGTTTCATTTAAGGTAGAGTGTGGTCTGAAAAAAAAATTAATTAAAAAAGAAGTATAATTCATAATATTCCAGTTCTTGTATTATTGAGGTTAAGAAAAGGAGACCTTTTTTATTCAGCCACTTGAAATTGCAACCACAGCCTCCTTTTCTGAAACACTTTTACAAGATATTTTAAAATTCCATTGTATGAAGTTCTCAAGATTGGACAAAAACCACATATACCAACTATCTCTGGTACAGTGACTGTATATTTAGGCCTTACTATGAAGATAATCACTTTTTTCTTCTAGGTTCCACAGCATGACTTTGAAGAATCAACAGAAAGCAAAAATGTCCCATCAGAACAAGAACACACTACTAGTAAAGGTAAGAAATCTAAATAAGTTCCAGTTTCAAGATTATCTGAAATGTCCTTAATGTGCTTAAAAACAAAACAAAACAAATTAAATTCTTAGTTAATGGAAGTTCAGAGATACTTTGGACCTGATGTATGTCTCTTTTCTCTTGCTAAATCCTTTGTAAAAAACATGAGGACTTTGTTTCTGCAAACAGCTGTTAAAGAAAAGTTGACAAATACTTAAACACAGAGAAAAATTCTGCAAAGATACCTTTAGATACAAATGTGGAACCTTTTAAAAAATACCCATTCCTGGGCTTTACACCTGAAAATCCCACTTCATTAGAAAGCAAGTGGATTTCAGGAATCTGATTTTTAAAACATCCCCATATGAATCTGGTCAGCTAAATTTGGGAACCAGTGATACAGATAATTTCTAGTTGCCTTTTCTTTGGGGTCTTAAGCGTTTTGATTATTCTCATTCATACATATTTAGTCTTTATTTGGTGCAATAGTAAAAATTTGATGACAGTTGCATTATACTACTAATGTTAATACTTTCTTTTGATGACAGATGACCAGGATAGCACTCCTGTGAAACCCTGTTACCTCAATATCGTGGAAAATGAGCAACATTTAAATAGTGCTGTCCAAAAGGACTCACTCACTACCGTCGATGCATCTAAACAGCCTAACCCTTTACCTTTACCTTTAACTGAAATTGAAACCTTGGTGCCTAGAGTCAAAGAAGTTAAATCTGCTCAGGAGACTCCTGAAAGCTCTTTGGCTGGAAGTCCTGATACTGAATCTCCAGTGTTAGTGAATGACTATGTATGTATATTTCATTTTTGTGCATATTTCTTCATTTGCAGGTTAACATTTTCAGCATACAAACCAACTCCACTTTGTGGGTAGGTTTAGAAACTGTCAGAGCATCTTTATTTCTTATTCAAACTAATTTTAAACTTGAGCAGAAGGGTGATAATGAATTAAGATGACTATCACAAAACCTAAAATTCTACTTTTTATAATTTTGAGAGCGAAAAAAAAAGGTTTTATGTGGCAGCCTTGAGAGAGTTCAAGTTCAGATCTGAAGGAACAGTGATATGTGAATCTGTCTCTTACACACTCCTGATACTTGACTTCTCAGCAGTCCGAAACATTTCATAAATCTTTGATAAACCTGAAAGTTTACATTTGTGATGGGAAATAAAACAATTTGACAGCATCAGAGTCCTCTCTATACAGTGAATGACAGAAAAGTAAGCTAGCAAATCTGCATTTGTGAAGTAAATAAGTTAGTTAAGTTTTACTTCTTGACCTTTGTTTCACTTTAATTTTATAGGATACAGTTTATTTTTTTGATCCTTGGGTTATATATGTTTTATGTACTTTCTCTCGTCTGTAAAAATGAAGAGATTTTTAATAATGTACCTTTAGGTCTAAGGAATGTGTTTCACTTAATTTTAATTAATATCAGTTTTCTTCCCAAAGATACACTTGCAGTTATGATTTCATAATTTTCAGCAAGGGGCTTATAGTATTTCAAAGACATTAGTAGAAAGAGTAACTCTTTTAACTCTTTTGTTTGCTTTACTACCAGTAAAATTATGCATTTAAAACTCTGAAAGTTACCTGTTAATTTGTTGTTGTTATCATTTGGTAAGTTCGTATAGTTGCTATAGGAGGCATTCAGTCTAAATTAACTCAGAGTTAGCATGCCCGGCTAGCTCAGTCGGTAGAGCATGAGACTCTTAAATTAACTCAAAGTTAGATCATACAGGGTCTTGAATTTGAATTTTAGGCAGGGGACATTACTGAAGGTCTTTGCACAAGAAAGTGAAATGGTCAAAGTCATGGTTTTTGAAGATAAATCTGATGCTTCAAGTTTCACAAAAACAGTATATGGTGTTTTTTAGTAACTTTCATTAAGTTTCTTAATTCATTCCTCGTCTTTCTATTTGAGCTTCTAGAGTTGATATTTTGAAAGTCTGTAAATGTTTACTTATATTCTGCTGAATATAGCTCTGATGCGTTCTGTAGACCTACCAAGAAATAAGAGTCGTTCTAATTTTTAGCCCTTAGTGTAATTACTACTACTTCTTCCTTTATCCTGTATAAACTGACTCTTTGTTTTATAAAATGGGAACAGAAAAGCCCAAATGTATGCCTGAGGTTGCATGTGTATAGCCCTTCCTATAAACTCTCTATTTCTGTTCTATTCATGGAGCTGAATAGAAAAAAAGCAAATATGATAGAATTACTGATATGTATATGTATATGTGTGTGTGTGTGTATACACATTTACACACACACACACGCACACACTCTTACATATTAGAATCCACTTTCTCTTCTGCATGGATGACTTTGGTTTTGATCCAGAAGTAGAATGGATTGCCTCCATTAAATATAATTTGTTAATCTTATAGGAAGCAGAATCTGGTAACCTAAGTCAAAAATCTGATGAAGAAGACTTCGTGAAAGTTGAAGATTTACCGCTTAAACTGACAATATATTCTGAGGTATCTGGCTCTCTTTAATTAAACTTATCTTTAAATAACAGATATTGTTAAGATGAAAAATGACTTTGTATTTTTAATTTTCACTTCAAAGGCAGATCTAAGGAAGAAAATGGTAGAAGAAGAACAGAAAAACCATTTATCTGGTGAAATATTATGTCAAATGCAGACTGAAGAATTAGCTGGGAATTCTCAGACTCTAAAAGAACCAGGTAAGAGTTACCAGTTTTAACCATATCATATTGAAAAATTACTGAATCTTGATACCAATATTTTGTTTTATTTTTTTAATGTGTTGCTAGTACCTGTTAAGATTTAAGCCAAACTTTAGAAAGGAACTGTATTTCTGTAAAAACTTTAGTTTAGCTGCCTAATTTATAAAATAGTAGTATCATATAATGTTGTTTTCTATTTTAAAAATCTTCAGTTTTAACAAAGTAACATATGCACAAGTTTAAGAAAGAAAGGTACAAAAGAGTTAATGTTTATGATTGACAAGAGTCCTTTTAATTATTGGTTTTCAGTTATTTTGGAACAGACCCTCTATGTCTCTAAATAGTCATCTTATAATTTTCTTAAGTTTAAAAATTAAGTAACACCTCTTGTCTCCCAAATGCAAAGTATTTAGTTACCTCTCCTTTTAGTGTTCATACTATTTTTGATTTTTATGTTCCCTTTGTTCTTAGACACATTTTCTAGTCCATTAACTTTTGTCATTACCCAACTACCACTCTTCCCCTTTTCCATCTGCCTTCTCTGTTCAGTTTTTCTTATATTCTTACATTATTAAGGTTATTAAAGTAACCATACTTAACATTTTATTTTTGTAACTGTAATAATTAAATCTTCTATACTTTCCTGAAGATAATTCTGTATAAATATGATTCTTTCCAGAGCCAAGTGAGTCTCAGGTTTCTTTCTTTAAGAGTATAATAGCACAATTTAAGGGCCACTCAGGGCAATGTTTTTTGCATCAAGGTCAAGAATTTCCTTTTTGTATTCTCTGGCAATTTATCAGTTGATTAAATCATAGAAAAGTTTTGTTTTTTTAAGAAATGGGATAAAGGAAAGGGCAAATCAAATATCAAACATTCAATTAATTTCCCAGTCTTCAGCCCATTTCTACCTGTTAGGTCTGTGGTTGGTACCCATGTCTACCGCCATCTTTCCTAGTATGTTTAGGCTGCAGCTTCCCCCACTCTTCACTATGCCCCCACCTGCTTTGAGCATGCTGGGAATTTGTTGATGTCTCCTGACCTCTGTTCTCTCACAAGCACTCTTCTTTTGTTGGTCTGAATTTATTCATTTTTATAGTTCTTTTTTTAAATTTTTTTGAAAGATAGGAACTATCTGCTCAGTCTGCCATCTTAAAACAGAAATCTTATCTATGCTTTTTAAACTCTTACTATGTTATCAGGAAATTATAGCAAACTAAGTTTCTTTTGTAATAACTATGTTAAAAGTACAAGTTTTAATGGAAGAGAGCAATATTAAACTAAATTCTAGTAAGGTCTTAATTCAGTAAATAATTTGTAAGGCATTAATTATTATTCTGTTTTTCAGAAACAGTGGGAGCCCACAGTATATGAGATGTCTTCAGAGGTTCATCTAACTCTTTACATAGTCAATGCGTATATGAAAATGGCACTAAATAAACGTGTTCTGATCTGTATAAAAATGTAAATTAGTTTGACACTGCATTTTTAATAGGTGTGCTAATCTCTGCCCATGGCAGTTTAAAACATCAAAAACTGAATTCTGGACAGATTCCAGCGTTGATACACTGTGGGTTTTTTTCTTTTTCTTTCATTTTTTTAAGTCTGGATTTTTTTCCCCCATTGCGATGTTTGGTAACGTTAAATTTAAAATGTAGTTTTAAATAAAGTTTGGACTTACCTGTAAAGTATCCTTTTTGGAAATTATGTTGAATTCTATACAGCAAGTCACTGTTCTGTATAATTAGGCTATTCAGAGAAGAGCAGTGGTCGAGAGTTAGAGAAATATACTATTTATTATAAAGCCCAGCCTTTAGGCCAGGCTTCCAGTTAATGCCAGTGTTGCTGCTATTTGGCCTAATGTTCTTTTAGACACCTGCATGTCTTATTCCTGCACAAGGAAAGGGCAGGTTATGAGGATATCCAGGATATCAGTGAAGTTACTATAGAATGTATATTAATATTCTATTCAAATTTGATAATACGTTTAGAACACTTGTCCTTAGTACCTAGAACTTACATAATTATCTATTAGATAAATATTTTCTGGAATTTCAATTCATATCTATGTTGTCTCAGTCTAAAAGTAAGTAAGTTTTATATAATTAGAGAGTATTTCTGCACAGACAAGTAAAGTGACATTGTGATTAACTTTAAATGAAAAACCAGGCTCTTTAGAGATTTAATAGAACTAGGTTTACGTACCAGAATGTTAAGGTTCTGTATGCCTTTGGACAGCCTTGCCTTTTGAGATGATAGTTTAGACCAAAGCCTAGCAGTTGCTTCTGTGTGTAGTGAGAGCAGCAGGCTCGCAGATGAAGTGATGAGTAATGAAACTGTGCGGCTTCATCGCTAAATAAAACAGCTTTTCAAAGTTCCCATACTTGCTGTATACCCAGTAAGGCTTCATAGAGCCAGTTAACAGTTAAGTCAACCTTACCTCCTTGAATAAAATATGAAGAATTGTTCCAAATAGTCTTTTAAATTTGTCCAGCAATTGACTGAAGTGTACCCCTTAAGAAAAGACTTGGTTGATATTCCTTTGTAATTCTTGTCTGTTACCTCAGTGTAAGACTGTAATGTCCAGTCAGGGAACATTAAATGAGGATTTCCTTATGAGGTCGTTTACTGTATTGCTACTTAGTTTAAATTATGAGAGACATATATCTCCAACTTTAATAAAACCTATTAAGAAAACTATCACTCCAGAAACAGATATTCTTACTCAGCTGGCTTGACTTCAGGGAGGTTGAAGCACAAGTTACATTAAATGTGTACTTAAGTTCTCTATTCGTTTTCCAGACTGTACAGGGAGGGGGAGAAACTTCATTCTGGTACTCAAGCCAAGCCTTACATATTAAGACTGTCTCTCTCTCTCTGCATGCATGTTAAAGGTAGATACAGTGGAAGAGTTGTACTTATATCCTAGTTATCATGGTAGTACCTGTGAACCTCATCGGACTGGCTTATTTGACTTACATTACAATAGCTGCTATAATCTGGTCTGTTGTTTTCTATTTTAGTAGATAATTTAGTTTTAAAACACTTAGGACTTGAGATCAGCAGATAACTTGTTTTAATATATTTTTTCTAGTAGCTGTTGCTGAAGGGTTAGACATTAAATATTATTGTCTGTCTTAATTTTAAGTTACAAATTTTGTTGGAGGTAAAAGAGGAAGTAAAGGACAGAATGAGTGAGAGAGAGAACCCTACTACGCAGGTTGAAATAATGCCTGAAATAGTGAGCTCGCCGGACCGTGCAGGTACTCTTTGTATTTTGTAGCATTCACTTTGGGTAAGCGCTTTTTCATGGTTAATAAATGTATATATCCTGCATACAACCCTGAATTGCATTTTCATTTAAATTGACAAACTCATTTTTGCTTTAGAATTTATTACAGAATTCTTACTTGTGGTTTATTTGACAATTTAAAATGTGCTTAAAAAAATCAATACATGAAAAGTAATGGCATATCAATTAGCCAGAGAGAGGATATATTAAACTTAAGATGTTTTTCTTACAGTATAGCTGTGCTGTACTATTTTTTAGTTATATGTATTTTATATACTATGTACAGAACATTCTCATATTTACTCAAAATTAGATTGGCATGTTGCTTTTTTTCCCCATTTTTATAATTGAAGTATAATCAGTTTACAGTGGTTGTGTCAGTTTCTAGTGTACAGCATAATGTTTCGGTCATGCCTATTCATACATACATTGCCTTTCATATTCTTTGTCACTATAGGTTACTAGAAGATATTGACTATAGTTCCCTGTGCCATACAGTATACACTTGTTGTTTATCTATTTTATATATAGTAGTATCTGCAAATCCCGAACCCCCAATTTATCCCTTCCCATCACTTTTCCCCCTTGGTAACCTTACGTTTATTTTCTATAGATGGGCATGTTTCTTGCTCAACTTTCTTTAATGCAAAGAACTCATTTTTTATCTGCCAAAGAAATAATTGGCTCTGGATTTCATTTACTTCACTGTACAAATATGGTTGTCCAGTCACCTTGCCTGGAAGAACCAGCATTTCTTGTTCTCGCTGCACTAGTCTTACTGTTACTTTAATGTGTACTGCCTTTACATGTCTAGTTTTTCCCTCATGTTAGCTAGTGTCTCTAGCTGGCTCATTTTCCATTAAAGAACAGAGGGAAATCCATGCCTACAAATGACTATGATTCTTATGTAAGCAGAGATTCACTTATCTTACCAGTTCATTTCATCTGCCCAGACACATAAATATCCACAACAGAACACCCTTTGGGCCAGCAGTTTATAACCAAAAGCTGTTGATTTGGCTATTTTGAAAACTAATCACAGGATAATATTTCAGTGTAACAGAGTTCTTTTCTCTCACATGCTTAATGTATTTCTTGCATTGTAACTTTTCCTACATATAGTTAGTTATCCCCAGTATATAGATCTAGGAAACCATGTATAATTAATTTGAAATAAATAATGTAGTTGTAAATATTGAGATATTAATTTGAAATTTTATTTAGAAATATTAATTAGCATTATTAATTAGAAATCTTCACCTTTAGTGAACTGTATCTCCCAGAGTACAGCTGCCTGTTTTAAGGCCATCCTGTTAATCAAATGACATCACGAAAAGGCTTTGAAAAATACAAAGTGCTGTACCAGTTCACAGCTCTAGCATTCAGGATTTGTGTTAAACCTCACTTTCAGTGACACTGTGTTCATATACATTTAGGGTTCTCTTCCATTTCCATTGCTCCTTCACCTGTTGCCTCACAGTTGATATTCAGTATCTTCCTAGAAAGGGGACAAGGCATGAGTTACTCTGTCAAATGAAGCAGTGGTCATGGAAATGCTTTGATGACAAGTGCTATATAAATGTAAGCACTCATGTGTATATCCACTGGAGAAAAGAAAGGCCCAGGAAAAGAAGGGCTAAGATTCTCCTTAAATTCACATAACTCAGCAGTAAAGTTTTTGCATACTTTTCAGGTTCTCACCGACAAATTTATTTATATTTCTAAGACAGTTTTTAAAACTATCTGCCGGAATCCATAGTTGCTTTCCTGTGTTCTTTGCTTAACATTCTTTTCTAACATGTCCTGGCTATATACACTTTTTGTAGTTTTTCCATCTTTAGGTAAGGAGGCAAAATCTAAAGAGCCTTCATTGTAATGAATTTTAGATGTGGAGTTTTCCCACGGTGTCACTTTGACCATTCTATATATCTTCCTTCTATTTCACTTTATTTCTTCTTTTCATTCCCTCACTCTTTCTACCGCTACATTCCCCCCAGATATTTAAGACATAGGTACAGTAATAGAATTAATACTACACAATTAGCATTTCAGATAGCTTGTTTTTTGTGGTTTATTGAATCATAGTTGATTTACAGTATTAGTTTCAGGTGTACAACATAGTGATTCACTTATTTTCATAGATTATACTCCATTAAGTTATTATAAAATGTTGGCTGTATTCCCTGTGCTGTATAATATATCCTTGCAGCTTATTTATTTTATACATAGTAGTTTGTATCTCTTAATCCCCTACCCCTGGCTTGCCCCTTCCTCCCTTTCTTCGCCCCACAGGCAACAGCTAGTTTATTTTCTGTCTGTGAATCTGCTTCTGTTTTATTGTATTCATTTGTTTAATTTTTAGATTCCACATAGAAATGAGAACCAGTATTTGTCTTTTTCTTATTTCATTTACCATTATACCCTCCAGGTCTGTCCATGTTGTTGCAAATGGCAGTATTTCATTGTTTTTAATGGCTGAAGAATATTCTGTGTGCGTGCGTGTGTTTGTAGCACATCTTTACCCATTCATCTGTTGATGGGCACATAGGTTACTTCTGTATCTTGGCTATTATAAATAATGCTGCTGTGAACATAAAGCTGCAAGTATCATTTTCAAATTAGTGTTTTCATTTTCTTCAGGTATGTATCCAGAAGCGGAATTGCTGGATCATATGGTGGTTCTGTTTTTAGTTTTCTGAGAAACCTCCATATTGTTTTCCATAGTGGCTGCACCAGTTTGCATCCCCACTAACACTGTACAAGGGTTCTTTTTCCTCCACATCCTCGCCAACACTTGTTACTTGTCTTTTGGATAATAGCCATTCTGACAGGTGTGGGGTAATACCTCGTGGTGGTTTTGATTTGCATTTCCCTGATGGTTAGTGATGCTGAGCATCTTTTCGTGTGCCTATTTGCCATCTGTATATCTTCTTTGGAGAAATACCTGTTTCAGTCCTCTGCCCATTTTTTATTGGGTTGTTTTTTTGATAATTGAGTTCTCTGAGATGTTTGTATATTTTTGGAAATTAACCCCTTTTCAGTTGCACTGTTTGCAAATATTTTATCCCAGTCAGTAGGCTGTCTTTTTGTTTTGTGTATAGTTTCCTTTGCTGTGCAAAAGCTTGTAAGTTTAATTATATTCCATTTGTTTATCTTTGCTTTTTATTTCTGTTGCCTTGGAAGACTGATCTAAGGAAATACTGCTGTTATTTATGTCAGTGAATGTTTTGCCTATGTTCTCTTCTAGGAGTTCATGGTGTCATGTCTTATATTTAGGTCTTTAAACCATGTTGAATTTATTTCTGTATGTGGTGTGAGGGAGTGTTCTAATTTGATTGATTTACATGAGGCTGTCCAGCTTTCCCAACACTACTTGCTGAAGAGACTTTTTCTCTGTTGTATATTCTTGCCTCCATTTTTGAAGATTAATTGACTGTAGCTTTGTGGGTTTGTTTTGAACCCAGTGCTGACTCTTCAGAGGAGAGCTAATAAGCTTTTCTAAGAGCACAGAAATGGTTAACAGTCTATGAATAGTGACCAGAGAATTCTGTTCTGTTCCAAATAGCAACAAAGTCTATCTTCAAGCTCTTGGATCACTTAACTCTAGCAGCCCTTGCCTGCTTGAGGATTAAGTAAATCCTTTTTGATGCTAAGTTTCCTCCTGTGACATTACAGTCACTGTAGAGGGAGTGTGCGTGGCCAGGAGTGGAAGTTGAGGAAGGATTCTTTAATGTCTTAAGCTTTATGTAGACGGAGACCTTGCCTTTTCTTTTTTGCTGTACATCATATCCCCAATATCTGGCACAGGACATTCATTGTGTTGAATGTGCTCCCAGTATATTTTTAACAACCTTATTGTCAACTATAAAGTATACAGTTTGCTGAGTTTTAACAAATATATATATGTGTGTGTATATGTATATACACACATATGTATAATATATACACACCTGTATGTATACACACACACACACTCATGACACCCTTACCACAGTCAAGATAGTAAACATATATATCATCCCCCAGAGTTTCCTGAGGCTCCTTGGGAGTCCTTCCCACTCACCTCTCTCCCACACCTCACTTCATCTCCAGGTGACCACCAATTTGCTGTCACTATTGATTAGTTTGCATTTTCTAGAAATTTGTGTAAATGCAAGTACACAGCATGTATCTTTGGCTTTCTTAACTCAGCATATTATTTTTGAGATTCATTCATTTGTAGCATGTATCAGTAGTTCATCCCTTTGTATTGCTGAATAATACTCCATTTTATGGTCATACCATCATTTGTTTATCCAATAGTCTGTTGATGCACATTTGGATTGTTTCTGGTTTGGAGCCCTTTCAAGTAAAGCTGTTATAAAAATTTATGTGCAGTTTTTTGCGTGAACATGTGCTTTAGTTTTCCTTGGATAAATACCTAGGAGTGGAACAGCTGCATCATATATTAAGTGTATGTTTAACTTTATAAGAAACCACCAATGTGTTTTCCATAGTGGTTGTACCATTTTACATTCCTCCTCCATTACACACACACAGTTCCCACTTGCTCCACATCCCGGCCAACTCTTGGTATTATCATTGTCACTTTTAGACACTGTAATGTGCATGTAGTGGTATCTCAGTCTGGTTTGACCTACATAGCCCTAGTAACTAATGATCTTGAACATCTTTTCATGTATATATTTGCCATCCATATGTTGTCTTTGAAGTGTCTTCAAATATCTTGCCTATTCTATAAATTGGGTTGTTGGATTTCTTAGTTTTTAGTTGTAAGTTATATATTGTAGACAGTTTATCAGATCAGTGATTTTTTTTCCCTAGGGCTTTTTTTTTTTTTTTTTTTTTAGTGCCTATTGAACAGAAGTTTTCAAATACGGTGAATGCCGATTATTTTTTTTCTCTTATGCATCATGCATGTAGCATCATAGCTAAAAATTTTTCTCTAACTTGAGGTCATAAAAATGTTTTCTTCTGGAGATTTTAGTTTTAGATTTTTACATTTCAGTCACTATCATTTTGAATTTTATATGTGGTGAGAGGTGTGTATTCAGTGTTCCTTTATTTGCATATTAGTATCCAGTTGCTCCAGCACCATTTGTTAAAAATACACTCCATTTTCTACAGAACTGCATTTGCAGCTATTCAGTGAGTAAATGATAATTTGCTAAGTTCATTTCCTCATTTAGCTGCAGGAAGTAAGGATATAGAGAAGGGAGCCAGACCTGTGTATACTTATGATACAGTGTAATTGTGATAAAAGCACTTCCTTGATACACCCTCATGAAAGCCTTCCAGGCAGAGCACCATGCCAAAAATCACTTATAAACTCAAGTATTGCCCTTGTGAATAAGACCAGGGGTCTCTTCAGCCTGGTTCTCTCTCTGAGCAGTGACCTCAGAGCAGGCATTGTGGGAGGAGAGAATAGAATCTTTTTCTTATTCCAGTGCTGAAATAAGTTGTTGTCCCAAAGGCTTCTGGAATTCAGTGACTCAGCAACCAAAAGGGCTGGATGGTAGGTAAGTTGGTATTTCCCAAATGACTTCATTTAAGAAACGGGAATCATAGAGCCCTGGATACATCCATCTCCCTTTCTAGCCTTGTGTTGTTGCTGTAAACACTACAACGTGCAGTTCCCCAAACTGCTCAAACCCTTTCTTGCGTTGATGCTCCAAATACACTTTTTTTTTTTCAAATACACTCTTGTCTCTCACTAAAGTATCTCCTGCCTTCTTCATCTAATTCCTACCTTTTAAAACTCAGTTCTTCTGCAGCCCTCCCTTTCTGATGGCAAGTTCTCATTTGTGTTCACCTCTTACAAGTTCACATCATCTGCCAATCACAGGAGGTGATTTACTTTCCTGGCTTCCCTCTCAGGCTTTAAGATCTTTGAGGGAAGAGACTGTGTCTCATCCAACCTTGTATGTTGCCTGGCACACATCTGGTGCTAAGTGTTGAACTTGTTGACTTCATTGGGAAGTG
Source organism: Vicugna pacos (assembly GCF_048564905.1). Lineage (NCBI taxonomy): Eukaryota > Metazoa > Chordata > Mammalia > Artiodactyla > Camelidae > Vicugna > Vicugna pacos. Next base: position 15,990,710 of record NC_133012.1, read on the forward strand.
CTTCCATCACAAGCTGTTGACTGTGAAGGTGGGCAGTAGTTTATTTTAGAACATAGGGCTGTGGCTCAGAGTCACTGTTCCTTTATTTTTTCCCACCCTTTCGGATCCAGTTTTCTAGGTGTACAGGGTCCTCCATAGGCTCTCCCTTCTCTTTTCAGTTGCTGCTGTCACAGGCTCCTGTTTGTCAGTACTCATAGTGGACTCTGCCAGATCGCAGTTGCAGTCTGCTTCTCCCCATCTCCCCAGGAATGTGTTGGCAGGATGCCCCAGAGATTCTGTGGAAATGAACCCAGCAATGGAAATAGAGTAGCTGTACACTTATTCTTACCAGTGTGCTCATTGATGGCATTAGACAATAATTACTGTTTCAATGTCTTGTGAAAAGGCATCCTACCCACTGCTGGTGGATGTGTATAAAGATTCGAACATTCCAGAAGGTGTATCATGAAGAAGTGTACACCTAACCTAACCTCTGTTCATTCTCTGTCCTGCTCTGTAACCAGACAAAAGTATAGTCATCACAGCATTAATTATAATTGCAAAACCATGAAAACAAACTGAATGTCCACAAAATGTATTTTAGAATCCTACAAAGCATTTTAAAAGGGTAGCAAAAATTAACAGTGACATGGAAAGGACTCCATACTGTTAAATGAAAAACAAAGTGAGCATGGGACACAACACAGGGTATTATGATGGACTACCCCCAGGAAAGGGGGGGAACTGGAGAGTGAAATAGAGACTTTGTTTCTTTTCATTAGGACAAATTTTAACCAAACAATAAATTACTGTATTGTTTGTATATTTTTAAAAATACTGATAACCTAACCCAGTGTCTTCTTATACAGAAGCCATCAAGTAGCTCAGAGGTATAACTGAGAAAAGTAGATCTAACACAGACTCAGTGTGGTGTCTCTGCACACAGACAAAATTTTTTATTTTACTATACCTGGGTCACATAACTTTTATTTTTAAAATTACTATGAAAACCTTGTAGCAGTACCTAAAGCAGAACATGAAAAGAGAAAACATTCCTTCTAAATCAATTTGTCATTAATATCACTTGGTAAGTGGGGGGGAGGGTATAGCTCGGTGGTAGAGCATGTGCTTAGCGTGCACAAGGTCATGGGTTCAATTCCCAGTACCTCCACCGAAGAGATACATATTTATATATATATAAATAAATTTGATTACCTCAAAAAACCCAGCTCTTTCGCATATAGCAAAGGAGACTATAAGCAAAACAAAACAAAACTACGGAATGGAAGAATATTCGCAAAAGATGATACTGACAAGGGCTTAATTTCTAGAATCTATAAACAGCTCATACAACTTAATAAAATCTAAAAATGGGCAGAAAACCTAAATAAGTAATTCTCCAATGAAGGCATACAAATGGCCAATAGGCACATGAAAAATGCTCAGTATCACTAATTATCAGAGAAATGCAAATCAAAAATGAGGTATCACCTCATCAGTCAGAATGGCTATCTCTCACAAGCCCACAAATGATAAATGCTGGAGAGGGTGTGGAGAAAAGGGAACCCTCCAACACTGCTGGTGGGAATGTAGTCTAGTGCAGCCATTATGGAAAACAGTGTGGAGATTCCTCAAAAAACTAAAAATAGACTTACCATATGATCCATCAATCCCACTCCTGGGCATATATCCAGAGGGAACCTTAATTCAAAAGGATGCCTACACCCCAGAGTTCACAGCAGCACTACACACAATAGCCAAGACATGGAAGCAAACTAAATGTCCACTGACAGATGACTGGATAAGTAAGTAGTAGATTTCTACAATGGAATTCATAAAAAAGAATAAAATGCCATTTGCAGCAACATGGATGGATCTGGAGATTATCATACTAAGTGAAATAAGTCAGAAAGAGAAAGACAAATACCGTATGATATCACTTACATGTGGAATCTTAAAAAAAATGACCAATGAACTTATTTACAGAAAAGAAACAGACTCAAAGACATAGAAACAAACTTAGGGTTACCAGGGGGACAGGAGGATGGATAAACTGGGAGTTTGAGATTTGCAGATACTAACATATATATAACAGATAAACAAGTTCATACTGTATGGCACAGGGAACTATATTTGGTATCTTGTAGTAATGGTGAAAAATATGGAAACGAATATATGTTCATGTATGAAGCATTATGCTGTACACCATCAACTGACACATCGTAAACTGACTATACTTCAATAAATACATATATATAAAAATTATATAAAATTTTAATTTAAAAATAAAGTGGACCAAAAAAAAATCACTTGATAAAAAATTGCACCTTCCAGTTTTTCTATGCTGAACTCTGTAAAACATTAACTCTGTAAAACTTGTTCACAGTGCTAAAAGTTTTACATTTGTTTTAATTTGAAGCGGGGGGAGTTGCTCTATATGAAATCTCATGAAACTATCAAAAATAAAATTATAATTTCAGTAAAACACTTACAACTGGTAATTTTCAAATTTTCAAAGTATTTACACAAAATGATACACCAGAGGACAACTGCTTTGGTTATATAATTCTAATAAACCACTTGACAAATCTATTAGCTCTTCTCTGTGTTTTTAATGCTGAATTTGTCACTTTAAAGTAGTTGCACTGAAAAAAAAAAAAAAAAGCTAGACTGCCTGTAACTCAAGAGCACCTATACTCAGCCCTTGAAGTCTAGGGTCAGTGGGGAGGGTACAGCTCAAGTGGTAGAGCTCATGCTTAGCATGCATGAGGTCCTGGGTTTAATCCCCAGTACCTCCTCTAAGAATAAACAAACAATTACCTTCCCTCACCAAGAAAACAAAAAAAACAAAAAAAGAGTGTAGCTGGATAGTCCATCGATTCTATGATTTAAAAAAAAAAAAGCTTAAAAAAAAACATAGAAGCTGTAATCTCTTTTCCTAAACAATCACTTAAGATTTTAAAAAATCCATCATATTAGCTCTTGGCATATAGAGAGCTTAAGGAGGTGACAGAAAAATATTTTCAATATTAGATTATTTTGGCCATGGTAGATTTTCAATGTGGTAATGATTTGAGAAATACAAAACTACCTTGCCTCAAAGACAACAGTATTGTTCAGTATATATTGATTTGTTATATATTGCCTTATTCTTTTGATTATGAAAACAGCCGAACATCATTCCTTTGTCATCTGCACTAAAAAGTCTGCAAATATCAAAGATCTTCCATCAGGCCTTTTCACATTTTAAATACAGGAAAACTAAGTGGCAGAACCAAGACTAGAACCGAAGTCTCTCTGTTCCAATCCCTACATGACACCATTGCTCATTGGCAATGAAAGCTTTAACTTGGAAACCAGTGCATATATAGTATGAACTCAGTACCTTATCAAAGGCAAAGAGAAGTGAAAATCTTGCATATTTATTCCCTCTAGCAACTAAATTAACAGAAAAAAATATTGAAAATCGATTTTCTTTCTAAAGACAATTCTCTACTGATAATGACAGAGCCAGTCATTAGGCGTTAGGTACACAAGGAAATATTTATTATCAGTAACTAAGATGAAAAATCTTACTTATTCCATTTGGCGACATGGTTCATTTTACCTGAGTATGTGAAAAACAAACTTGTTATTAGCATCAAGTTATCTCTCCTTAGTTATAACTCCAGCGCGTAATGAGATTTCTCTCACCCACACACACCTGGGCATGCATGGCCTTGCAGCTGACTCGTTAGAACTCCTCTCATGTTTTGAAATAACACTGTCAACCCAGTCTCTTATCTGTATGGGTAAGAGTTGTACTGTTCAGCCCACTGGGCTACTGTAGGGCATAACTTGAGTTATGTTTCCTGAGATTCAAGTAGGGTGGGCACTGAACTCAGGTGCTACCTATTTTCAAAATTAAGCATTCTTACTGTCAGAGTCTGTGTGTGTCAGGTATACCTATGTATTGCACAAATGTTACCCATATATAAAAAAAAAGTCCATGTGCAACTGATGGGCTAACTGGAGGCGTCCAAAGCTAGCTGCCCACAATTGCTTTAACAATATATGTGCTTTCTGCAAATTAAAGTGTCATCATTATTTTGAAATACTTGATAAGAAAACTTTAATTAAATTTACCCATTCAAATCCGTGAATAATAAATACTACAGTGGTTCTGACAGGTCCAACACCACCTGGGTTGTTGGCTGCTACCAAACTGCCTGCTAACCTGAGGTGCAGTTTAAATCTGGGTTCATAAAGCTAAAGGAAACCTTGGAGAAAACGGGTTAAACCCACACGTGGCAGAGGCAGACCTGAAGGTGCAGGAAGGCTCGGAGGCTTGTCCCAGGGCACACAACTGGGTGATGAAGGAGTCGGAACCAGGGCTCCGGGTTCACCTCCGTCCAGACTTCGGGGACGGGGCTTTCCAGCCTTTATTCGTACACACCATGGCACACGCAGGAAATGACAGTGCTTGTAATGCTTGCTGAGGTAAACTGGAGGAACTTTGTGAAAAATTCATGACATTTTCTATTTAAAAATTATGAAATGTGTAAATTATGAACAAAAGTATCAGGGAAGCTAGGACAAAATATTTAAAACTATAAACATCTCTTACTATGGTTTATAGCCTATTTGAAGTTGCTACAAAAAAGAAATTATGATGATCTCTTCAAATTTTTGAAAATCATTGAGGATACATAATTGGGTCATACACTTAAACCTATACTCTACAACCATCAAGAATTGACAGCAGTTGAAATTATATTTGAAGATAAATAACTTCTTTTCCTCTTTCATTGTTAAATGTGGTACTGAAATATCTTGGGAAATGGATTTTGTCTGTGGTGGAGCTGCGTGCTGGGCTTCCCGGTACCCGGAACAGAAACCCCTCCAGACCTGAGACCCTTTGTCGTCTGGGCTGTACTGAGATCTGCACATGGCCAGGTGCTCAGGCACCCACTGGGTCTTGCTCTACCCATCTAGGGAGGCAGCAAGTTCCAAATGTTTTCGGTACCAGTGAGGACAAGGGCCACCAAGATAGGTTTGGGTTCTGGTGGAAAAAAAAAGGGGAGGAGGCCACCCAGTGAGGGCTGAGTGGCTAGATACCTTTACATTGATTCTGGATTTGACAGGCAAAATCTAGTTGGCCCAGGTCCCTCTGGTCTGCAGAGCCAGCAATCTAGCACAAAACCTACCCTTGGCCTTGCACACACACCTCCTTCCCCAGCCTGAGGAGGCCACGGGGAGATGCAGTCAACTCCCTACCCATGCCTGCTCTTCGTGGAGCCCACGGAAGCCGGTGCTGTGGGAGGCCGAGAGGTCAGTGTCTCCAGGCACACGTGTCATCCAGGCGCAACACACCATCACTACCATCACCAACCACGAAAGGCCTGAGATTTTACTCTACTGGCAAGCAAATGAGGTAGTCTGCCGCCACTGCATGGACACTGATGGGCTCCCGGGTCAGAGGCGAAGGGCTTTACTACTCCCTGCATACCGGGCAGCGTGAGTTCGGGTTCACGTGGATCCCCCGCCTCCCCCGTCCCAAGTCCCACAGAGCTAACGAGAACAGCCCAAGTAGATGGTGCACATGCCACACCTGCATCACAGCTGAGGAAGTGAGCTGAGGAGCCCCTGGTGACGGCAGGGGCTGCTCTGCTTGGCCAGCTGTCCAACCTTCGCCCTGCAGGCGGGCAGTGGTCTTTCTTACCCTAGACAGGAAACAAGCCTTTCCTCTATCACAAGGGGAGACCCTATTTCTATCTTCAAGGCAGTTTGCTAGACAAGCATCTTTGGAATAACAGTCTGGGGCAAAAGCTGTCACAGGATGTATAGAAATGCCACAGACTAAAGCTAGGTGGGGAAATAACAGCCCAAGGTTTGTATCCAACTTGCCCCTTAATTTTATCCAGTATTTTTAAAAATACAGTCTCATTAATGTCCTCTCCAAATTAAAACAGCACTTAACACCACTATCCTGGAGGAACCACTGTCAGTGTTTCGGTAACATCCTCCTAGTCGTCTCTCTGTTCTAGATGTGTATCTAGTTATGCATAAGGACGTGTATCAAGTACTACATAAATAGGTTTATACTATATATCCTCTTTTATAAACTGCTTTTAACCACTAAACAGTACTACCTGAAATTTTAATACCACTTGTTATTTCCTCCAAACGCTTTGATTCAGTCCTGAGGAATCAGTCTGAGACAATTAGCCTCTCACCTCTTTATTCTCATGTATATCAAAGACTACTACTTTAGGAAAAACTACGAGTTTACGTCACTTCATTTTTATAAGACGAGCAAAATCCAAAGTAAAGTTTTTGTAATTCATCGAATCCCGTTTGAACACAAGTCCTTTTGTGATTCTCCTTGCTTCACTAAGCTAACGCTGAGATCACCACAGTTTTGCGGACGCGCCTCCTATCTGGGAGGAAAAGCTGTCTCTGGACACCTCCACACTGGATTGATATCACTGGGTTAAGAGGTGATAAGGGTTAGTCATGTTAGACTGTGACCATTTAGTCATAAGTTGAATAGGCCACTTACATAACCTAATTTAATTCAAATATATTCATCTTGGATTTCTCCATCACCCCCACCCTCAAACCAACACGTAGGTTTACCGTCAGTCAGCATACAGGACTGCTTGCTGACCGACACTTCTTCCAATGACTGCTTACTGAATGTCATGAATACAGCTGACATTACACAGAAGTGAAGTGGCTACGGGTCTTACCCATCTGGCCTACATTTCACAATTCACTGTGAAAGTTGGAAAGGTTAACAAGTTTCTCATAAATAGATTGATTTCTGAAAAACATTTTTAGTAAGTAGAGCTTAGTTTAAAAAAATACATATTGATCAGAAGGACAAACTAAAAATTTATTTATTAAACGAATGATCCTTATGAGAGTTTAAAATAATGGCTCACCTCCTATTTTCCACAAGTCTTTGATCTGCTTCTTTAATCCTGATTCACAGAACCTAAGACTGTCTTTGAAATTAACTGCCTGGGGTTACTGGGAGGTAGGCTAAATACGAAAAAGGAGACACTTCAAACCTAACTATAAAAGACTGCCCTGCAGACTGATTACCTCATGAGCCCCCTCAGGAGGACTTCTGTTCAGAGGCAAAAGCTCACGTGACGCCCATTAAGAGAAACATGCAGTTGAGTTCCTGTCTTATCCTCCTCCAATCAAAATTAGTGAAATACGTTGCTGTCACAGACAGCAAAACAATGGTATATTAGTTTTAATAGTAGTCAGAACCAGGAAGAAAGGGCAGAAAAACACAAATGTGAGATAAAAGTGAAAAACTGAATCATGTGGACTATTAACTGTTACTCACACAGGTGTACAGGATTCAGTGCCCACAGAGAATCCTGCTTTTATTCCACGGAGCGGGGGTCTCACAGTAGTTTTCACTGTCCGTTCCCAAATGTCAGAGTGAAATGAAACACAGTAAATTCTGGATGACTGGCATATTTCGCTAAAAGAAGTTATCTGTATGTAAGAATGACCAACCATTTCAGCAAAAAAAGCCTGTGAGTTGCAAACATACCAAGAAAGACGAGCTCACGCCTCAGAGAGAACCTGCCCTGAGTCTCTGGAAGGAGATCAGACACGGCTGCACTGCTCAGCCACGTGGGGGCTCCCGTCTTGATGTCACAGAAGGCGCATCCTGTAGGCCAGGTGTGTGCTCACCAACCTATACAGGGGTCTGGGCAGTCCCGCAGGTACGTCTCAAAGTGACCTTTGGTAACATCTATCAGGGTTGTGTATACCGTCAGCTGAAAGAGAAGTTATTTTTACTTAAAAGGATGTGTTCAGTTCTAAGATGACCTGACTCATATTGGCATTTCTTTACTTGTGGAATTGCTTATGAAGTTACTTAATACTAAATAATATATAATACTGTATCTGTAAAGGTAAAAAGAAGTATTACATAATATAAAGGTCCAAGGAATTAATAAATAAATAATAAGTCAATAATAAAACAACTGACTTCAACAGAACCATTATTCCAAAGCATGAACATGAACAGCCTTGGGCTTTCTCTCCCAAGCCTTGGTCTTAATTCTGAGCAGTACATCGCTTCACCGCAAAGGCTTTATGACTCACTTAACCCTCCTCAGTGCGTAATTTGCAAAGACTAATGGTGTACTGCGGGGTGTAAACAGTTTAGCTTTGGCTACCCTTACCCTTAAAGCATTTCTAGTGCGGTGAGGGAAACTACGCAGGCAGGTAGGTTACAAGGTATACACCCAAACTCAGAATCTGTAAGTCACCCAACTGTGCGCTCACATGAAGATGGTGTGGGCCAAGTGAGACGGACGGTCAGTGAAGTAAGGAAGGCTTCCCTCAGGAGCCAGGTTCTGATCCACATGCTAACGGGCAGGACAATTTGTTCCGGCAAAGGTGCCGTAGGCACACTGACTCCAGGGAGGGTTAAGGAAAAGGACCAAGGAAAGGAAGAGAAGGAATAAATGGGAGAATCCGGGGAATCGGAAATACACAAGGGGGTGAACTATTAGCAAAATGGCGTATTTTAGCCACAGTGTCAGGAAAAGAAAAAGATGTAATAGAATTTAAGAGAAACCCTGACCCACTAAGACGCAAAGCTGTCTGAAAACAGACTTCTGACTCTGTTTTGCCAAGTCATAGGTGTTAGTTGCAATGCACAGTGTTCGATTCCTCATAGACAGAGAAGTCAAGACTAACATACTAGACTCAATTCGACTGCCAAGTAAGTAAAACTGGAAACAATACTCTGGCCAAACTGGACATCAAGCTGCAGTGACCAACATCTCTGTCACCTCCCTAGAGTTATGGTTTTAGTCACACAAAAACATTTTTAAAAGCAGCCTTAAGCTGAACATTACTTGGCATCCTAGCTCTGATCCAAGACAACAGGGAGTGGTAAAACATGGGATCACATTCTTTCCCTAAAAGCAAACGTCTAAATATTTAAATACCTTGTTGAGGACAGGTTTTGTTGACAGGACATCATACATAGTTGCAAACGAGATATTCTAAAATACAAAAAAATAGTTTTGTTCAGTACATTACAGATATTGGCAGCCTTATCCACACAAATGGGTCAATACAACAAGACATTCTTCAATCAACCTCTCTCAAATCCCATAAAAGAATTTCCCTCGGGGTCACTGTTAGAGGCAATGATTCTGATATATCACTTTTTCTTTCTTTCCCTTCCTCCCCTCTTGAATTCTTGCCACCCAACTCTACAGAATGGTGTCCAGCATTAAATAAGAAAGGGGAAAGTACGGCAAAATTTTGCTCTTTACATTAAAAACTAAACAAAACAAATTCACTGGGGATTGTCCAGACACTTAATAATAGGAGGTTTATAAATTGTTCAAAGACCACAGAAAAATGCCAGAATGGAGGTCATCTTTAATGGTTGCCATAGATGACACTGCAAATGTACCTCTTGGGTTGTCCGGTTTAGACACATCTTTGCAGGTGTTCTGCGATCATCAAGGAAGAAGGGATTTTTCCAACGGTCGTAATTTGTTTGTAACACATACCATCTACCCTGCTTGGGTTCAAGTCTAGACACAAAAAGAGAGATTCCTTTTAGGCTTCATGCCTTAAACATGTACATATATTAGTCTATGCTTCAGTTTCTATTTATTCTGCTTTAACAAATGCACTTACTCGTATATATCCAAAGACTGTTTTCTGTCTCGTGTAATCACACAACCCTCCCCAGACTTGTTGCCTCCAAGGATAAAGTATGCTGGGGCCAGGATCTTGGTTTTTGTCAATATATTCTTGGCTTCTTCATAACTACACAGACATTTAAAAAAAAAAGAAACATTTTTAGTTGACTTGGAAATTTTTTAGGTGTGGAAACTAAGGAAAAACAAGTATGTGAGGAACATGAACCCAGGGAGAAACAATCTCTGACTCCTATGTGGTGAGACACTGAGCTCTGAAATGCTCCCTCTAGCCTGAAGGACAGACAAAATGGCCCAAGAGACCATCTCCCACCCTTATAATCACTGCCTTTCACCCAAAAACAGAATTCAGGGAAATAATATAAATTACTATACGTAAGACTTAGGAATAGAAAGTAAACTTCTTGGAAATTAGTGCTATTAAAAATGGAAATGAATTTTCAAAGAAGACTACTAAACGTTATGCCCTGGAAATCATTAAAAATAGGATTGATGCCCATTTATTCTAGGTCATTTGGATGCAGTGCTGGCTAAAGGCAGTTTTGCTACTATAAGATTTCTGCACCAGCGTAGAATACAACTTCTAAGTTAACAGGTATTATGATTTAAATGAAGACTTTATTGTATAAATTTTTCCTTTTTGTGTGGGTGATTTTTTTTTGTACACCAAGAAAAATTCATAGATGCCCTTCATAGTGGCACTATCCCTGGCACTTTTTAAATAAATCATTCCATTTCCTTGCTATAAATATACACACAAAATATGAAGAATTCCATATGAGTGTCAAAGGTTCACCTAAGAAATTCTGAAACAACTCCTTAACGGAAGATAAAGCTGAGAAATATTTTTATATTTTAATATGAGTAATTTAAAATAAACTACAATACATTAAGAGGAACCACACACCATGATTCAAGGATAGTTCCATATCCACAAATCAATCAGTGTGATATACCAATTAACAAAATGAAGGATAAAAATCATATTATCATCTCAACAGATGCAGGAAAAGCATTTGATGAAATTCAACATCCGTATATGATTAAAAACTTTCCAAAAAGTGGGTATAGAGGGAACTCAACATAACAGAAGCCATGTATTATAAGCCCACAGTTAACATCATACTCAGCAGTGAAAGGCTGAAAGCTTTTTCTCTAAGATTAGGAACAAGACAGAGTTGCCCACTCTGGTCATTTTTATTCAATACAGTATTGGCAGCATTACCCAGAGCAATTAGGCAAGAAAAAGAAATAAAAGGTATCCAAGTCAGAAACGAAGAAGTGAAGTTGTCACTATTTACAGATGACATATTATACATAGAAATCTCTAAAGACTCCACCGAAAAAAACCTGTTATGACTAATAAATTCAGTAAAGACACAGAGCCAAAATTGGTATGCATAAGTCAGTTGTGTTTCTATACACTAATAATGAATTATCAGAAAGAGAAACTAAGAAAACAATCCTATTTACAATTATGTTAAAAAGAATAAAATCCATGGGAATAAATTTTAACCAAGGAGGTGAAAGATCTGTACACTGAGAGCTGTAAGACACTGATAAAGAAATGGAAGACACAAATAAATGGAAAGACATTCCAAGGTCATGGACTGGAAGAATTAATGGTGTTAAAATGTCCATACTACTCCAAAGCAATCTATAGACTCAGTGAAGTCCCTATGGAAATTCCAATGCCATTTTTTCAAAGAAATAAAACAAACAATCCTAAAATTTGTATCGAATCACAAAAGGCCCTGAATAGCCAAAGCAATCTTGAAAAAGAGTAACTGTATTTCAAACTATATTATAAAACTTCAGTAATCAAAACAGTGATACTGGAATAAAAACAGACACATGGATCAGTGGAACAGAATAGCCCAGAAACAAACCCATTTTCATATGGTCAATTAATTTACAAAAAAGGAACCAAGAATATACTTTGGGGAAGGACAGCCTCTTCAATAAACGGTGTTTGGAAAACTGGACAGCTACATGCAAAAGAATGAAACTGAACCACGATCTTACACCATACACAAAAATCAACTCAAACTAGATTAAAGATTTGAACCTAAGACCTGAAACCATAAAACTCCTAAAAGAAAACCATAGGTGGTAGGCTCCTTGACATGAGTCTCGGTAATGATCTTTTGGATTTGACACCAAAGCAAGTAAAACAAAAATAAACAAGTGGACTACATCAAACTGAAAAGCTTCTAAACAGCACACAAAACTATCAACAAAATGAAAAGGAAACCTACTAAATGGGAGAAAATATTTGTAAATCATGCATCTGATAAAGGGGTTAATACCCAAAATATATATAGAACTCACACAACTCAATAGCAAAAAACAATCTGATTATAAAACGGGCAGAGATGCTGAACAGACATTTTTCCAAAGATGAGATACAGAAGGTCAACAGGTGTATGACAAGGTGCTTAACATCACTAACCATCAGGGAAATGCAAATCGAAACCACAATGAGGTGTCACCTCACACCTGTCAGACAGGCTATTACCAAAGACAAGAGATAACAAGTGCTGGCAAGGATGTGAAGAAAAGAGGACCATGTGCAGGCACTGCCAGTGGGAATATAAATGGGTGCAGCCACTGTGGAAAACAAAAAACTAAAATCACCATATGATGTGGAATTCCACTTCTAAGTATTTATGTGAAGGAAGTGAAAACACTAACTCAAAAATATATGTGTCCCCCATGTTTGCTGCAGTACTATTTGCAATAGCCAAGAAATGGAAACAACCTAAGTGTCCACCTAAGGATGAATGGATAAAGAAAATGTGGTATATATACAATATTATTTAGCCATTAAAAACAACGAAATCTTGCCATTTGTGACAATATGGATGGACCTTAAGGACATTTTGCTAAATGAAGTAAGTCAGAGAAAGACGTATCATATGATCGCACTTATATGTGGAATCTAAAAAAAAAAAAAAAAAGAAAAACTCAATTCATAAATACAGAAAGGAGATTAGTAGTTGTCGGAGGTCAGAGGTGAGGGATGGGTGAAATGAGTGAAGGGGGTCAAAAGGTACAAACTTCTGGTGATAAAATAAGTCAGTCTTGGGAATGTAATGTACAGCATGGTGATTATAGCTAATAACACTGTAGTGCGTATTTGAAAGTTCCAAGAAAGTAGAAGTTATCACAAGGAAAAAAAATTTGTAAATATGTGTTGATATATGGTAACCAGACTTTTTATGGTGATCATTTTGCCATATATACAAAAATCAAAATATTTTATACTACATGTAAACTAATATAATGTTATATGTCAATTATATCTCAAGAAAAAATAAAATGATAAAATAAATATTTAAGCTGATAATAAAGCAACTAAACAGGTTACCTTGTACTATTTTCCAGAACTGATCTAAGGATAAACCCTGTCCACTTGGCATCTTTCTTCCCCAAAATCCATTCTAGGACACCTGGAAGAAATCAAACACACACAGTGTCACAGCACCTGGAAGAGATCAGACCATTAACCAGAAGGCGTAGTCCAGCCCTCCTGAGACATTCTATGAAACTCCCCTTTCACTTAGAAACTCTGCTCACCTATATAACCGCCATTTGTACTGAACCGTTCATTCAGCGTGAGACTCAACAGTCCCTGAAAGGAAAACAAAGCAATGACGTAGAAACCTCAGCCATCCTGTTTAAGGCCCTCTCACTGTGCTACCATGTAAACTGTTATATCAGGGCCCGGATTGGGGAACTGGCAGAGGGGGTGCAAAGATAAATCTAAACCATGACACCATCACCTTCTATTAACAGAGCTGTTTTAGAAGCTCGAAGCATTTTCACAGCTAGTATGTGAGAAACATAGGTGGGATGTTATTGGCCACACTTTTCTGACAAGGAAACTGAAGTGCAGAGACTTAATGCCTAACTTGCTTGAGGGGCAGACCCAAGACAGATTCCAGATTTACATCCCCAGCCCTTGCCACCCAGCCACATGCTTCCTCTCCATAAAAGGCTCAGAAACCTTCATCTCCTTCCTACTCTTCTCTACCATGTGGGCTCACACCTATGAAGGAAGGTGACAAGAAGTGCAAAGGGATGAACTGGGGCTTCCTATTCTCTTTAGGTCCTCACTTCCTTAGACTCCACCTTTCACAGAGAGCTACCTGTACAACTATGTAGCAACTGATTCCTTACTGGTTTGAATCCTGTTAACATGCCCACATAGCCAGCAAAGCTTGACGCCTTAAAGACAGTTTGATTGTTTCTTTGGAAGTCCAAGTTCACTGTTAAAGGTTTCAGTTCCTCAGTTACGACCCAAGTATTATTATTAGCATTCCACCTACAAAAGACAAATTGTAGTGACCTTTAGGAACAGCAGTAACGATGAATATGATCGTGCTGGTCAAGGATTATCCTAGGTCCTTCATCTACCTAATCCCTAATGATCAATCTCCCCAATACTTTTTCAGTATGGCTGGTTTTACCCTCCATTTTCTTCATGATAAAACTGAGGCTCAGAGAAGTTAAGTAACTCTCCTAACATAACACAGCCTATAAATAACAAACCACAGATTGATATTTAGGTCTCTAATTACAAAGCCCTGTTTTTTTGTTTTTTCAGAAAGGTCAAGAAGACACAAGAAACAGAATGCTACTCTTCCTTCCAAGCAACAAACTGGACGTGTATCCAGAGCCTTCAAGCATGCTCCAGACTTCTGTTCACAGGTGCGACTCAGTTACAAACTCTTGTTTCACTGAATAAAAGTGTGCCATCTTGTTTCAGAACTAAAGAATCTAGGATCTTCACTTCTGGTCCTATTCTGAGAGTGATTTGGGACTTACTTTTCATCAATGAAATACAATCAACTCTTCTTAGGGACTGACAGACACCACATTCTTTCTTACCCAAGAAATATTCCAAAATCCATGTTTCGCCCATGTAGTAGATGACCTAAATGATAGTAAACAGAAAAGACATGTTAATAGCAATTATCACAGTATGGCTGATTCTAAATCAAAGCTGGACACTTAATTTTGGCTAAGTGACAGTCAGTCACAACTGTTCTATCCGACAATAAGAATTAAGCAGCATCTGATATCATAAGCCTTAAACTTGTGGTTGCCAAGGGGGTGGGGGGTGGGAAGAGACAGACTGGGATTTCAAAATGTAGACTAGATAAACAATATTATACTGTATAGCACAGGGAAATATACACAAGATCTTACGGTAGCTCACAGCGAAAAAAGACGTGACAATGAATATATATATGCTCACGTATAACTGAAAAATTGTGCTCTACACTGGAATTTGATACAACATTGTAAAATAAATGTTATTTTACAATAAAAAAAGTTAAAAAAAATAAGCCTTAACAAGAGCAAACTGTTGTCCCTGTCACAGTGGCCAGATCCTCCCGCAATACCTAAGAACACAGGATTGCAGGTACGATTAGAACATGGGAAAAGGATCAGGGGTTATTTTTTGGTCCACTATGACCAAGTCCTACCCACTTAGCTATCTCAGCCTCACCTAATGTGACTCACCAACATGCTCCCCTCCAGGGATTGTCACCTACAGCTATATGCAGAATACAGGCCAAAAGTTAAGAGTGAATCAGGGTAAATCATCCTGTGCCTTGTACTCTGGGGACCAGTCAGGACACACATGGAAAAGCAGAGCTGGTCCACACAGGGCTCCTTGGCTGGGAAATGAAGGAAGAAAGTTTGTTCTGCCCCTGGGAGTACTTACTATCAAATCATAAACACAGGTACCATTTGACCAGGAGGAAGGGTAAGAGTGTATTTAGTCCTGAAACACTTCTTCCAAGATTTGTGCACACCTGAATTAAACTTTAATAGGCATAACAAGTGGTCTTAAAAGTAAGAAGTTTTCAATTCATTTTCAAAAACTTTAACCAAGATCTATAAAACCATATGCAATATGCATAGTATTTGCACAGTAAGCCCGTATTTTACAGGTTCTAATTTCATTTATTTCAAGATTTTTCTTTTACTTCGTACTTTGCTCCGCCCACCCTCCCTCAAGTACACATTTATTTACCTTCTTTATCTTCTGCTATTATTGAAGTACAAATGGTAAAAAATTCGTAGAAAATATTGAATGAAATAATCTCTCCTATGAGAAAAGACAGGAAATTTGGGGGTCAACATACAGAACCATGACAGTGTTAGAAAATTCTTTCTTAAGAAAAGGTTGAAGTATCGTCACTGTGTGAGGCTTTGCTCTGGCACACCTGCGCGTCCGAGGACAGTCTGAGTGGGCCTGAACAGCTGGCCCGTGGGAGGCGTCTCGCTAGCCTGTACTCTCTGCAGACTCGAGATAAAATGAGTCCCCAGAGGGGCAGCTACTGGGCAAGGTGAACACTGGGCATTTGGGGATTATACTACAACATAATGTACACATTTTTTGTCAATATGCTTTTTAGTTTTCTTTGGAGGGCTCAAATATGATTATTTAATATATTTTGCTCTTGGCTGTATGCTGAAAGTGTATTGTGTCCAGGTTTTTTGAGTGTGACTAATATTTACAAGGTGAGGAAAGAGATAAGGGCACTAGTAATAGAATAAGGACAGAGCTTATCAAGACAGTCTGTTGTAAAACATTTCAATTTTTGAATACTTTTCCTAATTTGTATAATAATAAAACCATATAGCATTTAATTTGAAGGTATACAACACACTTCTGTTTCATTTTATGTTAACATGTTGAGCTTCACATGCTTTTTCCTACCTTAATCTAATATTTATTTTATAGCCATTTGATTTTTACTTTGGTCAAGTTTCACTTATTTTGTTAATCTTCTCAACCCATATTTCTCTTGAGATATTTATATGTGGTATTCATTTGCTAGAGTTCTTTACAATAAAGGAATTAAAGACATTTCTCATATAGGCTGCAAATGAGTATTTCGAGTATGTTAATTATCTTTTTAAAGAAGCCAACCCCCCCCAAAAAAATTTAGCCACTTTTGTTGATAAATACTATTGATTTTCAGTAATTCTCAATCTTTTGTAAAACCAAGGTATACACAGGCTTCATAAAATAACAACTCTATTTAACTTTGGTAGCTTAAAAATAAAACTTTCCAGAAAAAGGCCTTTTTCATTAAATTAAGTGCTATAAATTAGAAACAGAAAATTTAAAAACAGCTTCCAAAAACATCAATACTTAAGGATATGACAAATATGAAAAACATGGTAAATGATGTAACAAAGGATACGATGAATGAATGATATGCAAAACCTCTTCCCTGAAAATGAAAAATACTGCTCAGAGAATCAATAACTTAAATAAATGTTGAAACCTCATATACCAAGTTCACGGACGGGAAAACTCAGTATTATAATCCCACTGAAAACATCAGCAGGCTCTTCTGTCAAAGCTGACAGGCTGATTCTAAAATGTATATGGAAATGCAAAGGGTCCAGAATAGCTAAGAGAATCTTAAAGAAAAACCAAGTTAGAAAACTTACACTACCCGATATTAAGACTTACTAAGAAGCTTTAGCAACTACAGTAGCATGGTGCTGGAGTAAGGAAAGACAAACAGACAAATGAAACTTAACAGAGAAGTCCCCAAATACAATCAGATATATGCAATCACTCGATCTATATCAAAGGAACCACTGCAATTTACTGAGGGAAGGATAGTCTTTTTTTATGTCTTTTATTTTTATTTTTTTAGGATAGTCTTTTTGGGTGAGGGTGTAGCTCAAATGGTAGAGCGCATGCCTAGCATGCACATGGTCCTGGGTTCAATCCCCAGTACCTCCATTTAAAAAATACATAAAAATAATAAACAAATAAATAGACCTAATGGCCTCCCCCCACAAAAAATATAAACAATTTAGGATAGTCTTTTTAATAAATGCTGTTGTCACTTGGACATTCCATATGGAAAAAATCTGAACCTTGATTCCTAACTCATACCATATGCAAAAGTTAATTCAAGATACATCATGGATCTAAATAAATCTACCTTTACTTAAAAGAAAAAAAAAAAGAAGAAGAAAGGTGGGAAAAAAAAAAAAGAAAAAAAAGACACATCATGGGCCTTTATGTAAAAAGTAAATCAAAACATACAGAAGAAAACATAGAAGGTTATGTTTGAGAGCAAGCAGAGATCACTTAATTAGGCACAAAAAGCACTACCCATTAAAAAAAACAATGGGAAAACTGGACTTCACTAACATTAAGAATTTCTGTTCATCAAAAGACACCAATAAGAGGACAAAAATGCAAGCTACAGAGTGGGAGAAGATATTCATAATACATGTATCTGACGAAGAACTTGTACTGGTGTGTAGGTTATGTATGCATGTGTGTGTGTGTGTATTCCATGTATATGTGTGTGTGTATATATACGTGTGTGTGTGTGTGTGTATATATATATATATATATATATATATGAAGAATTCCTTCAAGCCAATAAAAATGGGCATTAGATTTAACAAGGAGACGGAAGGGAGAAAGGGAGGAGGGAAGGAAGGAAGGAAAAGGTCAATAAATTATTCAATCTCATTAGTCTTGAGGGAAATGCAAATTAAACAGTAATGAGTGAACAACAAAATAGCTCAAATTAAAAAGACTGACACTATCAAGCGGAGAAAATGAGAACTCTTGTACTATGCTGTCAGCGGATACAACACTGGAGAACTGGCTGGCATAATCAAGGCTAAACAGACAGCCACCCTGTAACACAGTGCATGTCCTAGGGAAAGGAGGGCATAGGCCCATCAAGGGACATGTACAGAATGTTCAAAACTGCTTTATTCTGAATATCCTGAATCTGGAAACAACAAAAATCCTATTCACGCAATAGCCTACTACCTAGAATGATAAGTGCAAGAAACCAGACACAACAGCTCATACTGTTCAGCTCTATCTGTATGACGTTCAAGAGGCAAAATGAATCTATGGTGAAGTCAGAATCGTGGTTGCCTGAGGACTTGGAATTGTCTGGGAAGGGGGAGGATGGAGTCAGGCTAGATAGCCAGAATTTTCTGCATCTTCCCCTGAGCTGTGATTACATGCATGCAGGCATTTTTAAAGCTATTGAGCTGTACATTTAGTATCTGTACACTTTACTGCATGCATATCATACTTCAATAAAAAATTTTAAGTACTAAATTTTTTTAGAAGTTGTAAAGTGAACTTTACCTAAAGGTATGTTAGTAACAGCTGCAATTCCCTTCATTTCCTCCTCGTAAGGGCCAGGAAAGTTGCCAAGCAGACCAGGCTGAAAAACAAATGAACAACTGTTCAACCTAAAATGTTGCTTTGAGGTTTGGTTCTTTCACACACCATTTGTTCTAGCTATTGCTGCCGCGATATGTGACCATAGTTCTTTTTGAAAGCACTTCCACATCATGAAATTTCTAAAAGATTCTATGTAATATTTGGCCCCTATAACTCTTGCTTTTGTACCCTTAAGCTCATCTGCTCTCAGGTATCATGCAGAGACCTGTGATTCTCAGATTGTTTTTTCCTGCCTTATATTCACCTTATTCTCCGCAGTGAGGGACCTGGAATAATTCCACTTGGATGCCCTAAGCTTAACTCACAGAACAAGAACATCACAACAAGCACCACTTACCTCTCTACTCAAATTTGCCCTCTAGTCACTGGCATCACACCCTCATTACAGTCTTTCTCCCTTATCTGTGGTTTCCTTTTCTGCAGCTTTATTTACCTGCAGTCAACCACAGCCCAAAAAATATTAAATGGAAAATTACAGAAGTAAACAATTCATAGGTTTTAAGTTGCAGGCCATGTTGGGTAGCATGATGAAATCTCACACTGTCCCACTGTATCCCACCTGAGGGCTGGATCCTCAGGCATCAACCTCGTCTGCTCCTCACATCCAACTATTAGTATCGTCATGGCTTGAGGATCCAGGATCAAACAAAGCAGAGGATCCTCTTTCTGTAGTCACATCAGGTCAGCAGTAGCCTAATGCTACCTCACAATGCCTATGTCAATCACCTGACTTCATCTCCTCATGGAAGCATTTAATCATCTTACATTATCACAAGAAGGGTGGGAACAGGACAGTATTTTGAGAGAGAAAGCACATTTATGTAACTTTTATTATTGTTATAACTGTTCCATTTTATTATGATTAGTTGTTAATCTCCTACTGTGCCTAGCTCATAAATTAAACTTTATCACAGGTATGTATGTATAGGAAAAAACATAGCACATACAGGGTTCAACACTATCCACAGCTTCAGCATCTACTGGGGTCTTGGAATGTATCTTCTGAGGATAAGGGGAACTATGGTACTATTTCCTTCCCACAGCAACAAATTACATCAGTCATTTACAAAACATCTGTCATAGTTAACAGCTGATTTGGGGCTAAGATGCATTACTGCATCCTGAGAGCAAATAATGGACACATGAGCAAATTCAATGGTGGGCATACATATTTTGTTTTTGCATAATGATTTGATTTATACACATCTTGAAATGATTATCACAGTAAGTTCAATGAACATCCATCATCTTATATAAATACAAAATAAAGGAAAAAGAAAAGAAAATTTTTTCCTTGTGATGTGAACGTCTTCAAAGGAAAACGAAAAAAATGTTTTCCCTTGGGATGTGAACTCAGGATTTACTCTCTTAATAAACTTTCACATAGAACATACAGCAATGTTAATTATGTTATATAATTACACATTTTTATATATATAATTATATTTATAATTATAAATATGTGCATTAGACCCTAGTATTCATTTACCTTTTACTGAAAGTTTGTACATTTTGACCACCTTCATCCAATTCCCTGTCCCCCACTCCCTACTTCTAGTAACCACAAATCCAATCTCTTTTTCTGTGAGTTTGTTTTTGAAGTATAATTGATCTATAATACTATGTTAGACCTGCTGCTTCAATATTTCTAGTCAGTTCAAAGTGATCACCACTATAAGTCTAGTTACATCTGTCACCGTACAAAGATGTTCCATCATTACAATATTCCCCACATTGTACACTTCATACCTGTGACTCATTTATTTGTAACTAAAAGTCTGTACCTCTTAATATCCCTAACCTGTTTCTCTCCTCTCCCTACACTCCTCTCCTCTAGCACCACCTGTTTGTTCTCTGTATATGACTGTTTCTGTTTTGCTATGTTCATTCATTTTTTTTTAAATTTCAAAGATAAGTAAAATCATACAGTATCTATCTTTCTCTGTCTGATTTATTTCACTTAGCATAATACCCTCTAGATCCTTCCATGTTGTTGCAAATGGCAAGGTTTCATTCTTTTTTAAGGCTGAGTAATATTCCATTGCATGTATATGTGAACCACATCTTCTTTATCCATTCATATATACTTTTATCCTCAACTGCAATTATTTACTAGCAATGAGATCAAGATTTAAGCTCACAGCTTTTTGCTAAGATAATGTGTTTAAGATTCACAAGTTTCATTTTTCACCAACTTGGCATTTATATGTAATGTGATATAAGCGTATCATCTTTTTCATCTAGGAATTCAAAGCATTGCACATGTGGAATATTTCTGCCAATTTAACAAGCAAAAATGACTATTGCACATATATTAACCACTTATAACATCCATACACTGGGCTTTACATTGTTATGTCATTTAATCCTTACAATCACCATGTGAAATATGAATTATTAGTAAATTCTCCCTGATGAGAGATCTGAAGTTTTTAAGTTGAGAAACTTATCAATATGAAGAAACAGGATCAGCACAGAGACAGGCTGTCAATGCTCGTGACTACATCAAAACCACACTGACTGCTAAACCACCATTGGGGGAAAGAAAAAAGACAAGAATCAGCAAAAAATGTCTTCAACTGGAAACATAGAGAGGGAACCACAGCAGGACGACAGGAGGGGTGGGCTCTTGATATAATCGGGCCACATATCCCCCAGGTGGGCAACCCACAAGTTGGAGAATAAGTCGCAGAGGCCCTCCCACAGGAGTGAGTTCTGAGCCCTATGCCAGGCTCCCTAGCCTGGGGTTCTGGCACTGGGAGGAGGAGACCCCCAGACATTTGGTTTTGAAGGCCAGCAAGGCTTAATTCCACAAGCCCCACAGTACTTGGGGAAATAGAGACTTCATTCTCTTGGGAAGCGTACACAGGATCTTGCGTGCACCAGGTCCAAGGGCAGAGGCAATAATTTCATAGGAACCTGGGCCAGATCTGCCTGCTGGTTTTGTAAGGTCTCCTAGGGAGGTAGGCAACAGATACCACTCACTCTAGGGACATAAAAGCTGGTGGCAAATATTTTGGGAGTGTTCATCTACATGAGCTTTCCTGGAGGCTTGACTGCATCATTAGCACCAAGACCTAGCCCCAGCCAACAGCCTGTAGGCTTAAGGGCTGGGAAGCTTCAGGCCAAACAACATACTGGATGGGAATACAGCCCCACCCATCGGCAAACTTCCTGAGCCACATACACTCCAGACATAGCCCTACCCACCAGAGGACCAGGACCAAGCTCCATGCAGCAGCGGGCAGGCACCAATTTCTCCAGCCAGGAAAACTGCATAATCCCCTAGTCCAGCCTCATCCACCAGGGGGCAGATACCAGAAATAAGAAAACAACAATCCCAAAGCCTGTGGAAGGAATCTGCAAATGCAGGCCAGACTCTACCCTGGGACTGGCTGGACCCTGGCCCTTGGGTGACAAGACAGGAGAGTACTGCTGGGACGCACAGGATGTCTCCCACAGGGGGCCACTTCTCCAAGGTCGAGAAACATAACTAACCTACCTAAAAATACAAACAGAAAGAAAGACAACATGAAGTGGTAGAGGAATACCTTCCAGGCCAAGGAACAAGATAAAATCCCAGAAGAAGAAATAAATGATGAGGAGATGGACAATCTATCCGAGAAAGAGTTTAGAGTAATGATGGTGAAGATGTTCAGAGAACTCAGAAGAAGTATAGATGCACAGGGGGATGTTTTTAGCAAAGAGTTAGATAATATAAAGTACACCCAGAGATGAATAAAATTATCAAAATGAATAACACACTAGAAGGAACCAACAACAGGCTAAATGAGGCAGGAGAATGGATCAGTAAACTAGAAGACAGATAAGTGGAAATTACTACTGCAAAAAGGGAAAAATAAAAAAGAATTAAAAGAAATGAGGATAGTTTAAGAGAACTCTGGGACAATATGAAGCACACTAATATTCGCATTATAGGGGTCCCAGAAAGAAGAGAGAAAGGACCTGAGGAAATTTTTGAAGAGATAATAACTGAAAACTTCCCTACTTGGGAAAGGAAACAGTCACCCAAGTCCAAGAAGTGCAGAGAGTCCCACACAGAATCAACTGAAAGAGGAACACACCGAGGCACACAGTAATCAAATTGATAAAAATTAAGGATGAGGAGAAAATACTAAAATCAGCAAGAGAAAAGCAACAAATAACATACAAGGAAACTTCCATGAAGTTAACAGCTGACTTTTCAGCAGAAACTCTACAGGTCAGAAGGGAATGGCACAATATATTTAAAGTGATGAAAGGGAAAAACTTACAACAAAGAATATTCTATCCAGCAAGGCTCTCGTTCAGATTTGATAGAGAAATCAAAAGCTTCACAGATAAACAAAAGCTAAAAGAATTCAGCACCACCAAACCAGCTTTATAACAAATGTTAAAGGAACTTCTCTAGCCATCAAACCACAAGAAAAGAGAACAAAAAGAAGAAAGAGAGAGAGAGAGAGAAAAAAAGACCTACAAAAACAAATCCAAAACAATGAACAAAATGGCGATAAGAACACATGTATTGATAATTACCTTAAATGTAAATGAATTAAATGCTCCAACCAAAAGACAGACTGGCTGACTGGATATAAACACAAGACCCATATATATGCTGTCTTCAAGAGACCCATTTCAGAGCTAGAGACACATGTAGGCTCAAAGTGTAAGGGGGTGGAAAAAGATATTCTATGTAAATGGAAACCAAAAGAAAGATGGAGTAGCAATACTTAGACAATATAGATTCTATTTTTTTATCTTTTGTTTTTGTTTTTTGTTTTTTTGGGGGGGGTAATTATGTTCATTTATTTATTATTATCATTTTGTATTTAATCCAGGTATTGGGAATCAAACCCATGACCTCAGGCATGCTAGGCTAAGCATGGTCTATACCACTGAGCTATATCCTCCCCCTCCAAAATAGATTTTAAAATAAAGACTGTTACAAAAGACAAAGAAGGACACTACATAATACTCAAAGGATCAATCCAAGAAGAGGATATAACAATTATAAATACATACACACCCAACATTGGAGCATCTCACTATACAAGGCAACTGTTAACGGACATAAAAGGAGAAACTGACAATATCACAATAATAGTGGGGGACCTTAATGCCCTACTTACATCAATGGGCACATCATCCAGACAGAAAATCAATAAGGAAATGACACATTAGACCAGATGGACTTAACTGGTATTCATAGAGCATTCCATCCTAAAGCAACAGAATACACATTCTTCTCAAATACATGTGGAACATTCTCCAGAATCAATCACATGCTGGCCCACAAAGCAAGCCTCAGTAAATTTAAAAAAACTGAAGTTGTACCAAGCATATTTTCTGACCCCAACACTGTAAGGTTAGAAGTCAACTACAGGAAAAAACTGCAAAAACTGCAAACATGTGGAGGCTAAACAATATGCTACTAAACAACCAATGCATCACTGACGAAACCAAAGAGGAAATCTAAAAATACTCTGAGACAAATGAAAATGAAAACACAATGATCCAAAACCTCTGGGACGCAGCAAAAGTAGTTCTAGGAGGGAAGTTTACAGCGATACAAGCCCACCTCAGGAAACAAGAAAAATCTCAAGTAAATAACCTAACCTTACACCAAAGCAGCTAGAGAAAAACAAACAAAACCCAAAGTTAGTAGACAAAAAGAAATCATAAAGATTAGAGCATAAATAAATGAAAGATACTAAAAAAAATAGAAAAGATCAATGAAACTAAAAGCTGATTCTTTGAAAAGATAAACAAAATTGATAAACCTTTAGTCAGACTCACCAAAAAAAAAAAAAGGGAGGGGGGGAGAAGGCCCAAATTAATAAATTCAGAAATGAGAAAAAAGTTACAACCGACAGCACGGAAATTCAAGGGATCATAAGAGGCTACTGTGAGCAACTACACGCCAACAAAAAGGAGAACCTCGAAGAACCGGACAATTTCCTAAAAAGGTACAATTTGCCAAGAGTGAACCAGGAACAAATAGAAAATACGAACAGACCAATTACCAGTACTGAAATTGTATCAATAATTTAAAAACTTCCAACAAACAAAAGTCCAGGATCAGATGACCTCACAGGTGAATTCTACCAAACATTTAGAGAAGAGTTAACACCTATCCTGAAACTATTTGAAAAAACTGCAGAGGAAGGAACACTTCCAAACTCATTGTATGAGGCCATCATTACCCTGATACCAAAACCAGACAAAGATTTCACAAAAAAAAGAAGATTATAGGCCAGTATCACTTATGAATATAGATGCAAAAATCCTCAATAAAACACTAGTAAATTGACTCCAATTATGCATTGAAAGTATCATACACCATGATCAAGTGGGATTTATCCCAGGAATGCACAGATTTTTCAATATCTGCAAATCAATCAATGTGATATACCACATTAACTAATTGAAGAATAAAAACCATGATCATCTCAAAAGATGTAGATAAAGCTTCTGATAAAATTCAACATCCATTTATGATTAAAACTCTCCAGAGAGTGGGCACAGACAGAATATATCTCAACATAATAAAGGCCATATATGAAAAACCCACAGCTAACATCATACTCAATGGGGAAAAACTGAAATCACTTCCTCTGAGATCAGGAATAAGACAAGGATGCCCACTCTTGCCCCTTTTATTCAACATAGTTTTGGAAGTCCTAGCCACAGCAATCAGAGAAGAAAAGGAAATAAAAGGAATCCAAGTCGGAAATGAAGAAGTCAAACTATCACTGTTTGCAGATGACATGATACTATACATAGAAAATACTAAAGAAGCAATGGGAAGGGATAAACTGGGAATTTGAAATATGCATCTCTTGGGGAGTGTTAGAAATGTTAGCTATCTTGATTATAGTGGTGGTTTCACGGGTGTATACATCTATCAAAATTCATCAAATTGTACGTCTAAAATATGCGTAGTTGACGGTACAGGAACCATACCACAATAAAATTGTTTTAAAAAAATGGTTTCATACTGTTAAAAAAAAAAAAGGAAAGAAACTTATCGAAGGCTACACAGTACATGGCTACTCCTACCTTAAAACCCAATGTTTAAAAATGTTTAAACCCCCAATGTTGTCTGACTGCAAAGCCTGGGCACCTAAACCCTTTGCCTGTTGCCCTTCCTGCTGACATGCAGGTTTAGGGGGATTAGGACACATGGGGCTTGTGGGGGCCTCTTTTGCTGCTGCTCCTGCCAACATTTGTATTTTAGGGAAGTCTGGTTGGTATGAACACAAAGAAGAGCCTTAATCAAAGGCTCTGAGAACATAAACATGAGTGATAAGAGATTTGGTGGCTGGCAGGTACAAGTGTCATGGGGGTGGTACACCCTGAATCTCCAGCTTCTAGGAGTGATTCTCAACCAGGGATGGTTTCCTCCCCAGGGGAGATTTAGTGATGTCTAGATTTTTGGTTGTCACAACTGAAGGGGTGCTACTGGCATTCAGTGGGTCGAGGCCAGGATACTGCTAAACATCCTACAGTGCATAGACAGTGCCCACAACAAAACATCATCCAATCTCCAATGTCATTACTGTTGAGGTTAAAACACCTGCCCTAAGGCCTTGGTGTCCTCTTCAATCCTTTACACCCTGAATCCCAGTGAGGGCCCCAAAGCAAAGACTAAACGAGGGTGATAAGGATCTCTCTGGGAGCTCAAGGGGCCAGGACCTAGATTTTCCACTGGTTCCACCTCAATTAAAAAAGAGGCCAAGAAATGGAGTCTTCCAGCATGATCAGGAGCAAACAAATGGTTCGGTCAATGCATAGTCATAAGAAACACAAAATGGGCAGAGCTGAGGAACTCCAGAAACTACAGGGCTGGGATAAAGCATGCCATTTGGTCCTATCTAGAAAAACTCTCAGTGCCCTGAGATACTCAGGCAAAGTACTTAAGAAAAAACCCAAATTTTCAAAAGTGAACTTGGAAACCTAAGTGTATTAACAGAAGGAAATGCTGTATTTCCAGATGAAATGTGGGTATTTGCGTACTGCTCTATAAAATAGGTCACACTTGTAATAAAACATTAAAGAGCAGTTAACTGCCCAAATTTGCCATGCTACTTTATGTCCTGTTACTCTAATATTACTGTCCCAGAATTTTAAGTCCCTCTGAAGTTTTGACAATGGTCTGGAATAAAAGCAAACTATCCAAGCTCCTTACAAGAGGCTGTCAAATTATGCCTTTAAATAAATACCAGAGTCTTTGCTGAACTCTTGTGTGTACATATGTATGTGTTTAAAATTTATTTTGGGAAATAATATTTCTTACCAACTTTTGATCCACTATCTGCATAATTATTCCACTTGGCACAAATGCATTTACTACGTTCTTCAAAGAATTCACTATAACTTTTAGCTGAAAAATAAATTAAAAAATTAGTAAGAGACATAAATTATTGACATTCAAGAGTAATACTGGTATAATGAAAACAGACACAGACCTCTTAACATACCCATATGTAGTTAAATAAGAGTACTGTTTGATAATATGCATGTAAACACATCTTTAACATGACACTTGATTAAATATTTAGATGACAGTAGATGATACAAGATAAAGAAAGGCAAGGGCTAGTAAAAAGAGCAAGAGATGACATGAGATGACATCTTTTCCTCTATCATTTATTGTAAATGGCAGAGAAGCATGGAAAACAGATTCTTAATATACTTGGTACATGATATCATGAAGTGTTCTTTTAAATGCAATTATCTTCAGTAAAGTCAGAAGTAGAAGGTTTAATCATCATAGCATACCGCTGGTGCTTTGTCAACCATCAGTTCATGCCATCTTTTATACGGTGGTAGATCGAGATTTATGGTGTACCACGGAACTGGACCCCTGTAGCTGTAATAAAAGGTGTATCAACTTGAAATATTAAAAGCAGTTTTCTGATGAAGGTTAGACAGTTACATCTATATGGATATGTTAGAGACATAGTCTTAATAACAATATAGAAATTGGTACTCAAACTAGAATTTGCCAAAAAAAGCTAATTTTCTACCCAATGTCTGCTCTATGTTGTACACATAATCATTAGTCACTTTAGGAATCCTAGAACAGGTTACATTCTAGAAGGTTAATGCGAACTGGTGACACGTAAAATAATCAATTTTGGCTCAAGAGCTATACGTAATCTGAACGACCCTGCCAAGAAATTATCTGCCCTTTTTTCCCTTCCTAAATCTCTGCAAAGATTTAGTCTAGGCTCTGGACACTCCTCCAATTGGTTTCCCTGTCTCAAAATTCCCTCTTGGTCTGTTACTGTGAAATCACTGTCTCTGGTGTCAGTTTCAGCAAGGTCACCTTTTAAGCCCTCAGAGTGCAAACATACGCTATTAGCTTCCCATGGCTGGTTTCAAGAACCTTCACGATGCCCTCAGCCATTCTACCCTTCTCACTGTACTTCCTCTCTTGTCATTGTCCTGTAGTTAAGTCCAAGCTCATGCACTGTTCAGTCGTACCCATTCCCAGACGCCCTACTCTTCCATTTACCTACAGCAGTTTCCACTAAGGGAGGATATAGCAACGCCCCCTCCCTTATCATGGACTGGGCAATATTTCTGGTAGATGAACTCTGTAACTCTTCTCTGTCACTACAGAAATATTATTCTCTGGCACTTGTTTCTGAACTGAAATAGCTTCTAAGGGTGTGCCATTCAGTGACTTATCAGCTTAAAATTGTCTAAAAGTAGGCAGCATTTGCTCCCTTACTGCACTGCTCCAGAGTGTGTGCTACAGTGTTGCCAGACTCTTTAGTAACTGTTATCCAAACTGTTCATAGTGGGGATGGGTTAAGCCAGGGTGGGTTAGTTCCTGTAAGTGAAGAATTAGGATCCTATTTATACTTCTATTGCCATAAATAAATATTTGCTTCTCTATATAGTGCCTCTGAGCTTGGGGTCTGGGTATATGTATAAGGTTTCATGAAACTATTTATCAGCAGGAAAGGAAAAGGAAAAGCACACACAATTTTGGGAACATACTTTAAACCAAATCACAATGAATGAATTTTTTTTCAAAGCACTTTGAAACCCCCATTTCCTTAGTAGCTGATATCTGTATTAAATACTGTAATACTTAAGTCCCAGAAAAAAGTGTTTACATAAAAACAAGTGAATTCAGCTTCCAACTAATCATAATTTCACATGCAAAATTCTGTTCCACAATTCAAGAAAATAATTATTGTTCCTCCTGTAATGGGCAGGTGCTCCTAACCTCTTCCCCTCCCTACCAGCGTGCATTTGGATCTCAGTGTCTAGGAGCAATAGTAAATTAGTGGCCCACTGGAGCCATGCACATTGGTGGCGTTGTCATAAGATACAGATGTTCTACCTGTGAAATCCGATCAGCTGCTTCTCTCCTCATAATATCCAACAAAACCCAAACCAGTCCCTCAGATCTGCCTTAAACTCCTGATTCTTTTCCAGTCAAGGATTCCAAAGAAGAAAAGAAGAGGAGACGAACGCATTACAGCAGAGGTTTATAATTAAGTGGGGATGGGAAGACCCCAGAAATCTCTCTACAGTAAAACCTCCACTCATCAGAATTCTCTGACAGAACTGTTACTAATCTCACTAACAAAATTATTATAATAGCTAAAGCTTACTATGATTATGGCTAACCATAATCCCACATTTCACTTCTCATTCAACATTTTTCTAAAATATTTCAGTATTCAACATCTGCACCTCAATTTCCTAGAGAAATAAAGAATATGTACTTTATGAGGGCAGTAAGGATTGTGTGAAATATGCAAAAAATACTTAGCAGCACTGGCATTCAATCAATAGTGACTAACACAGGATATTTTCCTACTTGACTACAAACAACAAACTTCATGAAATTATTTTTGAGATTTAGCAATTCCTGTGCCCAAGTCACCATAATCAGTATTAGTCACTGACTGAACCCACTTGGCTCCCCAGGTAGCTTGGAAACCAGTCCAAGTAACACAACACTCACATACACAAATAAGACAGTGGATGATAAGCACCAGTGAGCAGCAGAAAAGAAATGCTAATGGGACTCAGATGAACACAGGGGTGCTCCGGCTGTCAGTCCCTCCATCTCCAGGGTTGATCTGACTGGTCAAGCTGGATAAACAGGTGTTTCCCTCCTCTCTCACAGCTGCCCATGCATATCTCCAGAATCTATGCACTTGACTGAAAAGGATGGCCTTATATGTACAGGAGGAAGCGTTGTCACTGAAAGGTATATGAACACCACACTTCTCTCCCAGATTCCAAGATCCATTTGTAGTTTAGAGAGGATAAGTGGGGCTGAGGACTTTTGTGCAGGGAACAAGCTGGCAAGGTAGGAAGAAATTCACCAGAAACACCAGGGCAAAAATATTTACATTATATAGACGTATAAATATAGGAAAAATGTTTTTATTTGTGTGTGTGTGTGTGTGTGTGTGTGTGTACACACATGCTCACAGACACACAGCAACTTGGAATCAGTTAAATGCTCAAGCAGGGACAGTTTAAAGAGCAATCAATTCATAGATACGTAAGGTACACATAAAAAGGAGTAGGAAAAAAAAGCCTTAAACGTGGAAGGTACTCAGTAAATGTTCAATGAATTGGGACAGAAAGACCAGCCATGAGATGCTTGCAATCTATAAGGCAATGAAGACCAACATGGTGCCAGGAAAGCAAGCCACTGGAGAGGGCTGCAGTGTGCACTGGCTTTAGAATAACACAGAAACTGATAGCTTCTAAATTACTTCCTGTCAAATATTTGCTTCTTTCTACATAAAGATGAGTACATCAAAAGAATTTAGTTTATTACAGTCTCACTGGAATACAGAGCCTATTTAGAAACAGAATTCAGACAACTGCATATAATACCACAGGCTTGGAGTGTTACAAAAACTGCAATGTTACCTACATATTACTGGTTAGAGTCTTACGTACTTTGGCTTCCCTTACCTGCTCCAGGCTACTTTCAGTGAGAGGGCAGAACGGGACAAAGAAGATTACCCTTCCTGACTTCTCCTCCTTCTTTTCCACATCTGTACCCTCTGGGCTACTCTTATGTCTTCCCCACAGGCCTATTTAGCAACATAGGATCTGAAAAGGCCAAAACCCTAGACTAAAAATATTAATGTGAAACACACTAAAACACGATATTGGCCCTTCCCTTATGTTTTCCAATCCTGTTTTGTCCCCACTAGTTTTGATTACCATGCCAGGGTTTTTTTTTTTTTAATGTTTCACATGAAATTCTGCACTTTTTTTGTTCCAGTATGATGGGGAACATATACACTCAGGCACCACAGAAAATCACAGAACAGCTGTGGGATGATGCATTTGTCAGGGAGAATAAAATGCTTAGCAGCAGACAGAAGAACTGAGTGGAGAATGGAAAACCTTTTGTTTTCCCTATGATTTTGATAGGCCAGAAAATGATAGGACATTTTCATCACAGGGTATTTTCATATTTGTCCAGGGTCTTGGTCAAGTGCATAATACACAAACCTGAGGAAACAAATTTGTCTCAGAAGATGGGACTTCAGTTTTTATTCACTGTTGTCACTTTTATGAGTTCATTGCATGGGGGGAAACCTCCACAAGCTCAGAGGGAGTTCTACCATCAGGTATTTACTCACGTCGGTCCAGAAGGAGGATAGGTTGATTTTCTGCAGTCTTCTGTCCACTAAATAACAAAGACAATGAAAAGTTTCAGAAAACAACAAATCAAACAGGCAATCTGCAGAAACAGCTAAAGTTTGTGGAGACAAAAATTAAGTACAATTCGCCCTTTTAGCCCATTTCAATGTCTCTTAAAAGTCTTTTCCTCCCATGAAGACTTGTAACATCTCAAACTTCAGTGCATTTTCAGTCTCAATTCAATTTGCACTATTTGCCAGGTACTGTAATTTGGCTTTACTAATGCAAATACACCGAGTAAAGAGGAAATGTAAAAAAGTAGATGGAAAACGTTTATGACAGCTAGGTTGATTTACCACTGAAAGGAAATAACTTGATAGGATGTGATATTACTTGAACTTAGGAGCCAATTCTTTTGTAAGAGATTTGCATCCTAAACCAGATTTTCAGGGCACGCTGTGCAGGGCCCTCCATAATCTGGCTCCAAATCACCACCACAGCCTCCTCTCCTGCCACTCCCCTATTATGTGCAGCCACACACAACTACATCCGATGATCTCTCATTCTTTCATGTCTGTGCATGTGTCTCCTGTTCCCTCTGCCTAGAATGCCTTTCTCCACCTCATGAACCTTTGGCTGCAACTTCTAGGATCCAGTTTAAATACTGCCTTTTTTGTGAAGTCTTTACTTCCCACAGGAAACTAGCCACCCTCTCCTCTATACTCCCACAGTATCTATATATATGTCCACTGCTATACTTAGGACGCTGCACGGTAATTATCTGCTTGTCTCTCTCTTCACGACCAGACTCTGTGTTCCTTGAGGCAAGGACAGCCCACAGAACTGAGGCTCAATCAATGAGACTGTTTAAGGGAGTGTTGTTCAAGTTTAGCAGCAAAACGGAATTAGCTCTTAACACAAAATAATCAAAAAAGTCCACACTGATTTATCATTCTTTTATTACTAGTTCAAGATGCCTGGCACATTTATCTCCTTTCTGCTATATATAGTAAATATAATAATATATAGTAAAAGTTAAAAAAAAACTTTTTCAAGAAGTAAAAATCCACAATAACAGGAAGATTAAGTAGGGAAGAAAACTACTAGACCTGCAGTTTTAATTCAGAAAATACACCTGCAGCAAATTTTTGTGGGAATGGAAATCTCACATGCTGTTTTAACTTTAGTTCATATGGAAAGTGTACAAGGTAGTGTGACACTACCTGAGATTCAAACATTAATTGTCAAAATACTACAGTATGTTTCTCATGTAAGTATTTTTTTGCCTTGTAATTTTACATTGAATTTATTAGAAAACAGCTTTATCAAGCGTAAACCTAAATTATCAAAAGCTAATTTAATCATTAGAATTTAAATTCTATTTCTAAATTATTAGAATATAAAATATTAGATATTAATTAATATCAATTTGATAATCCAGTATCAAATTAGCAAGAGCTAATTTCCGAAGTCATTCAGTGTTCTATAATAGTAACTGAGGGTGGATCTCTTTGTTGAGAAAAATTTTAGTCTCAGCCCTGAGTTCAAAAGTTGCAGTAAAACTTTACCACTGCTACTTGGAGACCTGCTTTGGATGCAGGCATTTTACTTTTTAAAATTTGTGAACAAATTCTGTTGTGATGAGATACTCTGCTTTATATTTTGTTTTTCTGATCACTTTTCCCCTATGATTTGGGAATATTGTGATAACTGCTTAATCTTGTAACATCAACATACACTGTATTCTTTTAGCATAACTCTAGGTAATCATCGCATAACACAATGCTTTGCCATGTGATTCAGTAACAAGATAATCCCTACTCTGCTTGGCCTCAAGAGCACAACATCTGAACGCAAGAGCACATTTTCTTGTCTTTTCTTGTTTTGATGTGACACGTTTAGACTAGGAATTTCCTTAAAGATTAAAATAACATGCTGCATTGATACATGTGGTACTTAAAATGTTACTGAGTTGTAATGCATAAGCGTCATTTGAAGTGCACAGAGCAGCAGTGAAAGCCATGAGTGCACTGCATACCGGCTCTTCTAGAATAACCCAACTGCTGTGCTGAAACAGCCACAGAAAAAAACACAAACAAACAAGTGTGGCTGTGCTCGAATACAACTCTATGGACATTGATGGGTCAATTTCATATAATTCTGACATGTCATGAAATATTAATCTTCTTTTGATCCCCCCCACAACATTTAAAAGATATACAAAACTTCTAGCTCAAAGGCCTTACAAAAACAGGTGGCAGCCTGGATTAGGCCTGCTGGCTATAGCCTGCCAACCACCACCATTAATCAATTTTGAGTTTACTTAAAATCTTCACTTAATATTAAGTGACTGCAAGGACTCAAAGTTCACCTCCCACACATTCTTTAAGAAGTGACTTCAAGATGTACTCTTGCAAAGCAAGGGCATAAACTAGGACAAAGATAGGACAGGATCCAGAAAAGAATGGCTCCAACTTATACAGAGTGATAGAGGGAATTCTTAGGATGACAGCTAGTCAATAGACCTAGAAAGCACTGGTGCAACATTATATCAAAGAGACAGGTGTCCTAAAAAGGAGGATTCCATAGAATAAACTGCGCAGCTGAGGGGCTGGAAGAACTTGAGAATATGACAGAGGCAGAGAGTGTAAGAAAAAAAAAAACAGAAATTATAGGGGAAAACTGTAATATTGGAAAAGAATGGTCCAAATAAAAAGAAAATGATCTGAACTAGAACAGGAACTTAGTATGTCTAAAGAAGAATAGAAGAAAATGCAGAGGATATGACAGAAGTTGAAAAATATACAAGATACAGTGATGACAGCATAGGTTTGGTTTCTTTTTCTAATGAGAAGAAAAGAAAGAAATTAGAAACCACAAGGAAAAATTCTGTACAAGAAAGCATGATATAAATATGAAATAAACTGAAATGAATATGAGCATTTGGCATGAATATGGGTATTTGGTAGAGAATATATATATGAATATTCTTTCAGTGACTTTGGAGTTTTGGCTTCAGAATTATAGAAAAGGAAATGTAATGACAGCACATTGAGCAATGACCAATGTTTTTAAGCCATACTTCTTTAAACATTGTTTATTGTTTTCATTCTTTGAAAGGAGACATACAAAGCATGGACGACTCAATTATAGTTACAAGTACAGTATCAAAGCAGGAGCAAAAGCATTCAGAACTGAAGAAAAAAGGGAGTAAAAGGTAGGGGGTCAAGGAATCTACTCACACCACTTCATACTGTGTTTAAGGATCTAGCCATGACAATTAGACAAGAAAATGAAATAAAAGGCATCCAGACTGGAAAATAAGTAAAACTGTCTCATTTTCAGATGCCACAATCTTCTATAGAAACCCCATAAGAATCCACTAAATTTTTTAAAGAATAATAAAACAAGTTCAACAAAGTTGCAGGTTACAAGATTACTACACAAAAACCAATTGCATTTCTATACAGTAGTAATGAGCAAACTGAAAATGAAATTAAGAAACAACTTCACTTACAACCGCATCAATAAGAATACAACACTTAAGAATAAAATTTAACCAACGATGTGTAAGACTTGTATACTGAAAACTACGAAACATTTTAGAAAGAAATTAAAGACCAAAATAAATAGAAAGATGTACACATTCATAGACTGAAAGACTTAGTATTGTTAAGATGGCCATACTTAAATTGACCTACAGATTCAATGCAATACCTATCAAAATCCCAGCTGGCTTCTCTGCAGTAGACAAGTGATCCTAAGATTTGTATGGAAATTCAAGGGACCCAGAACATCCAAAACAAGCTTGACAAATAGCAAAGTTAGAGAACTGATACTTCCTGATTTTATAACTTACTATCAAAGCTAAAGTAATTAAGACAGTGCAGTACCAGCATAGACAGATACAAATTAATGGAATAGAACTGAGAGCCCAGAAATAAATACTTACATTTATGCCAATTATAAATCATAAATCTGATCAAAGACTTCTATCTAGAATATGTAAAAACCTTACAACTCAATAGCAAAAAGACAATTCAATTAAGAAACAGGCAAAGGATCTGAACAGACATTTCTCCAAAGAAGATATAACTCAATAAGCACATGAAAAGTTGCTTAACAACATTTGCCAAAAGAGAAATACAAATCAAAACCACAGTGAGATACCACTTCACATCCACTAGGATGGCAACAATAAAAATAAAATAGTGTTCAGCATGTAAAACAATGAAGCTAGAACACTCATGCACAACATACACAAAAATCAACTCAAAATGGATCAAAGACTGAAACATAAGACAAGATATAATAAACATCCTAGAGGAAAACATAGGCAAAACATTATCTGACATACATTTCAAAAATTTTCTCCTAGTAGAAATAAAAGCAAGAATAAACAAATGGGACCTAATGAAACTTACAAGCTTCTGCACAGCAAAGGAAACCAGAAGTAAAACAAGAAGACAACCTACGGAATGGGAGAAAACTTTTGCAAATGAAACCGACAAAGGCTTGATCTCCAGAATATATAAGCAGCTCATACGACTCAATAAGGAAAAAATAAACAACCCAATCCAAAAATGGGCAGAAGACCTAAACAAGCAGTTCTCCAAGGAAGACATACAAATGATCAAAAGGCACATGAAAAAAATGCTCAATATCACTAATTATCAGAGAAATGCAAATCAAAACTACAATGAGGTATCACCTCACACCAGTCGGAATGGCCGTCATTCAAAAATCCACAAATGACAAATGCTGGAGAGGCTGTGGAGAAAGGGGAACCCTCCTACACTGCTGGTGGGAATGCAGTTTGGTGCAGCCACTATGGAAAACAGTGTGGAGATTCCTCAAAAGACTAGGAATACACTTACCGTATGACCCAGGAATCCCACTCCTGGGCTTGTATCCAGAAGGAACCCTACTTCAGGGTGACACCTGCACCCCAGTGTTCATAGAAGCACTATTTACAATAGCCAAAACATGGAAACAGCCTAAATGTCCATCAACAGGTGACTGGATAAAGAAGAGGTGGTATATTTATACAATGGAATACTATTCAGCCATAAAAACCGACAACATAACGCCATTTGCAGCAACATGGATGCTCCTGGATAATGTCATTCTAAGCGAAGAAAGCCAGAAAGAGAAAGAAAAATACCATATGAGATCGCTCATATGTGGAATCTAAAAAACAAACAAACAAAAGCAAAGCGTAAATACAGGACAGAAATAGACTCACAGACAGAGAATACAGACTTTTGGTTGCGAGGAGGGTGGAGGGTGGGAAGGGATAGACTGGGATTTCAAAATTGTAGAATAGATAAACAAGATTATACTGTATAGCACAGGGAAATATACAAAAAACGTTATGGTAGCTCACAGAGAAAAAAATGTGACAATGAGTGTGTATGTCCATGTATGGCTGAAAAATTGTGCTGAACACTGCAATTTGACACAACATTGTAAAATGATTATAAATCAATAAAAAATGTTTAAAAAATAAAATAAAATAGTTGACATGGAGAAATTGGAACTCTCATACATTGCCAGTGGGAATA
Source organism: Vicugna pacos (assembly GCF_048564905.1). NCBI lineage: Eukaryota > Metazoa > Chordata > Mammalia > Artiodactyla > Camelidae > Vicugna > Vicugna pacos. The sequence continues at coordinate 16,027,861 of NC_133012.1, forward strand.
TAAAATCTGCACTATTTTATATTCTCTGGAAACAGTCTGACAGTTCCTCAAACTCTTACAAAGAGTTTTCATGTAACCCAGCAATTCCTCTCCTAGGTATATACCTAAGAGTTATGAAAACATGTGTCCACAAAAAAAAAAACTGTACACAAAAGTTCATAGCAGCATTACTCACAATAACTAAGAGTGGAAACAGCCCGAATGTCCACTGACTGATGAATGAACAAAATGTGGTAGATCCATAAGCGGAATATTATTCAGTCATAAAAAGGAATGAAGTATTGATACATGCTACAATGTGGATTAACCTTGAAAACATGCTATGTGAAAGAAGGAAGCCACAAAGGACCCTGGATTATATGATGCCCTTTAGATAAAATGTCCAGAATAGGCAAAACTATGGAGACAGAAAATAAATTACTGGTTGCCTAAGAATGAAGGGTAGGTTTCAGGGTAATGGCTAAGGGACAAGGGGCTTCTTGGTGGGGGGGCTGAAAACGTTCTAAAATTGACTGTAGTGTTAGTTGTGCAACTCTCTGTAATACACTGAAGCCATTAAGTTGTGTACTTTCAGTGGGTGAATTGTATGGTATGAATTGTATCTCAATAAAGCTGTTAAAAAAGTAAAAAGGAGGGTGTAAGGAAGATTGTTGAAGTAAGCTAAATTTTTATCCATCATCGAGATGGATATGTCTGAGAGCAGACAATGCCTACAGAGGATTCAGACAAATTCAGCATAAACGTATTACCAACAGTAGTACTCATAAAGATAACCAGAGGTAATATTCAAAACTTTAGCACACAACTTGGCATCAACACCAATTAATCAAAATAGACTGAGCTGCAAGCAACCAGGAGGACAGTAGAGGTGGGTTCTGGCCCGAGTATAAAGGGTTAAAAGTGTCTGCTTCCTGAGAAAGGGGATGCAGTAGAAGAGATGAGCTCTTCATCATAAGTCTGTCTATATTATTTGATTTTCTTTTAGTATGTCCACTCAGACACACATTTTTAAATATCAAATTTAAAAACTACATGATTTCATTGACATTATGTGACGGATTTTCAGAAAGTGATCCTCAGACATAATGTTAAATGTTTTAAACTTTCATTGCTAAAGTTATTTTAACATAACAACATATGACTGCAGCACAGGACAGGGTACTCTAAATTCACTAGTCCTTGCTCAGTGAAGTTGGAAATGGACACCAAAAAGTAGCACTCTACTTAAGAAAGTCTTAATTTACAACTATGAATTTTCCAAACATATCATTTAATAGGAAAGGCAATTATTAACTTTAGAAATGGAACTCTTAATTCATTCTAACTTATTCACTGTAAGATTTTTCTAAATATCAGAACTTTTGTGAGTTTAAAATGTGATCTGATTCACAAAAATCCTATTTATGTACTTTTACTGAATTTCCAATTTTCAGGAACTTTAGGGTCATGTTCTAGATGCAAGGTCCAACTCCACTAGTGACCAGAAGGTTACACAGCTGATTAGAGCCCCAGTCCAGAAAAGGAAAGTCAAACAAACAAAAAAACCTCAGTATCTTTTAAAATCACATCAAAAATAAAATAAAATACTTAGGAATAAACCTGACAAAGGAGATGAAAGACACATATGCTGAGAACTATGAAACACTGATGAAGGAAATTAAAGATGATTTAAAGATAACAGAAAGATATCACACACTCTTGGTTTGGAAGAATTAATATTGTTAAAATGGCCATATAACCCAAAGTAATCTAAAGATTTAATGTGATCCCGATCCAATTATCCAGGACATTTTTCACAAAAATAGAACAAATAATCCTAAAATTTATATGGAATCACAAAAGATCCAGAATTGCCAAAGCAATACTGAAGAAAAAGAATGAAGCTAGAGACATAACCCTCCCAGACTTCAGACCATACTACAGAGCTACAGTAATTAAAATAGCATGGTGTTGGCACAAAAACAGACATATGGATCAATGGACCAGAATAGAGAGCTCAGAAATAAACCTACACACCTATGGTCAATTAATCTTTAACAAAGAAGGCAAAAATATACAATGGAGAAAAGATAGTCTCTTCGGCAAATGGTGTTGGGAAAGTGGGACAGTGCATGTATATCAATAAAGTTAGACCATTACCTCATACCACACATAGAAATAAATTCAAAATGGGTTAAAGATATAAACATAAGACAAGACACTATAAATCTCCTAGAAGAGAACATAGGCAAAACATTCTCTGACATAAACTGTAGCAATGTTTTCCTAGGTCAGTCTACCAAGGCAAATATAAAAGCAAAAATAAACAAATGGGACCGAATTAAACTTAAAGGTTTTGCACAGCGAAGGAAACCATAACAAAATGAAAAGATAACCTACAGACTGGGAGAAAATATTTGCAAATGATGTGACTGACAAGGGCTTAATTTTCAGAATATAAAACCACTCATATAACTTAGTAACAAAAAAAAATAACCCCAAACAACCCAATCAAAAAATGGGCAGAAGACCTAACCAGACATTTCTCCAAGATGACATACAGATGGCCAACAGACACATGAAAAAATGCTCAAAATTGTTGTCAGAGAAATGCAAATCAAAATTATAATGAGGTATTACCTCACACAGGTCACAATGGCCATCATTAAAAAGTACACAAACAATAAATGCTGGAGAGGGTGTGAAGAAAGGGGAATCCTACATTGTTGGTGGGAATGTAATTTGGTGTAGTCACTACAGGGAATGGCATGGAAATTCCTTAAAAAAACTAAAAACAGACTTATCATATGATTTAGCAATTCCACTCCTGGGTATATATCCAAAGAAAACTCCAATTCAAAAAGATACATGCACCCCAATGTTCATAGCAGCACTATATACAATAGTCAAGACATGGAAGCAACCGAAATGACCATTGAGAGATGCCTGGATAAAGAAGTTGTGGTATATTTATACAATGGACTACCACTCAGCCATAAAAAGAATGAAATAATCCCATTTGCAGCAACATGGATGAACCTAGAATTTCTCATACTAAGTGAAGTCAGAGAAAGACAAGTATCATATGATATCACTTATATGTGGAATCCAAGAAGAACACAAATGAGTTTACTTACAAAACAGAAACAGACTCACAGACATAGAAAACAAATTATGGTTACCAAAGGGGAAAGGGGGAGAAAGGAAAAATCAGGAGTTTAGGATTAGCAGATACAAACTACTACACACAGACTATATAAACAACAAAGCCCTACTGTATAGCGCAAAGAAACTCTATTCAATAGCTTGTAATAACTATAATGAAAAAGAATATACATGAGTATAACTGAATCACTGTGCTGCACACCAGAAACTAACACAAGGGTATTTCAGGTGTCCGTAAGATACTGACACTAAAGCCATTTTACTTTTACATGTTTTAAAATTATTTTTCATTGATTTTCTTAATGAGGTAGAGTTGATTTACAGTATTACTTTCAGGTGTACAGCAGAGTGACTCAAATTTTTATAAATTATACTCCATTTAAAGTTACTATAAAATATTGGCTATATTCCCTGGGCTTCACAATATATCCTTCCAGCTTATTTATTTTATACATAGTAGTCTGCATCCCTTTTATCTTCTACCCCTAACTTGCCCCATCCCCCTTCCCTCTCCCCACTGGTAACCACTAGTTTGTTCTCTGTGAGTCTGTTTCTGTTTTGCTATATTCATTCATTTCATTTTTCAGGTTCCGCATCTAAGTGATAACATACAGTATTTATCTCTGACTTATTTCACTAAGCATAATACCCTCTAACAACAGTTATTTTAAACAAAAAGTTTAGATCTGGGGTAGAGTGGAGAGTCACTTTCGAGGAAGACTCTACAAGGAAAGATAGCTTCAAAAATCTATGTATAGACTTGAAATGCAATTACAGTGAGCTCATTTGTTATTTAAAGATTCTTACTATCTTCAAATTTAACTATACATGGTTTTAACATTAGACAACCATATCAAGACATGTAAAAACTTAAATAGATGATAGGTAAGGATTGTAAATAGATGACAGGGGACGATATCATGTTCTCTGCTTGGTGTACTGTTTTACTTTGTCCAAGGGTGAAAAAGTACAACCAACTTAACATCTCAATCCCTCTCTCATATGTGCTTCCTAAGGCCAGAGAAAGTGGTGAAAATCTCTGTAAAATGTTTTGGAAGTATTCCCTGTGTCGGTGAATTCTCTAATTATTCTGATTATTTGGTAGGAACTTGAACTTCTTTGAAAGTAATCAGTCTTTATGTCCTCCCCACTCACAAAGAAAAATTAACCACAGAGATACTGGACACAATTACATTTAGGAAAGTAACATATAAAGTGAAAATTCTATTAGTGACCCAAATGCTCCATGCTTAAGAGAAATGACATAATTCGTCCAGCTCCTTAAAATACTTGAGTCCTGCAGAATTAATGAGAACCTAATGAAACGTATGCTTCTAAGACTGTACAAGAGTTCAGAAAGCCCTCGTGTTCGTCTTATTCACACAATCAGAAAAAGTCAGTGAAAGGTAATTTAAAGAAATATGTAGCTCACACCAGTGTTCACATCATCAGAAAAGCTGAACAATTCCAGCGAGACAATTCTAATTCAATTCACCAACAGCTATTTTCTAAACAAAATTTGTTTCTTAAACTGTTCTCTATGTACAATAGAGCAGGCACACATCTATTGATTGAGAAAAGGCATATACAACAAATCCAAAAGAGCATGCAAAGTTTTTCACTTATTTTCTAATCTTTGATGCAATGGCATCCTATTAAACGAGGGATATTTAGGTAAAAAGATCGTGAATAAACTCTCCATCAGGGCAGAGAACTTTGTCTTGTTCACTGACCCATTCCTGGCATCTGGAACAGAGTCAGGCACAGAGTCAGCATGCAGTATTTGTGGGCTAAGTGAGCAGATGGTCCCTGTGTGTTCTTTCCTTTGGAGTACCGAGGAAAGCAAAGGCAGTACAATAAAGCTGGGCAGGCCAGATGGTGTTGATGAGATTTTTGAAAACTTTGTGGAAATCACTGCTAAAAGCTGATTCAGCAGCTCATGTCAACAATGTTATTACTCACTTGAGAAGCTGATGCATAAAAGTCAGTTTGATTCAGCAATTCATGACTGAGCCACTATGCTTAATTTTCACACATTTTAGGAATCTGCTCAGATTTATTGCTCTCTCCCCCTCTGATTCCTTTTCTTCTGATCACTTCACAGACTACTACAATCTATTTTCTGCTCCCAACAGTGCTCCGGCTAAGGCAACCAATGACCTCCATATGCCAAGCACAATGGACACCTGACATCTCAATGGCATTCAACAGAGTTGACTTGTCTTACTCTCTCTTTTAAACTTCCTTAAAACTCACTCCCCCATTCTGACTGATTTAACTTTGCCGGTTCTTCTCTATCTGACACATACATGTGTGGGTCCCTGAGCCTTTGTCTATACCTCTTCTTTTCTTCTCTTTCTGTATTCTTTATCCACTCAATCTTCACCTGCTCTGGTGGGCTGTAAATAATATGCCTATGACTCCCAATATCCTCTACTGAGCTCCAGTCCCAAAGGCCTGCTGGATATCTCAGTGCCACCTGAGATTCGACATAACCAGAATGAAAATCACCTTCATTCTTCCCTCCCCATGTTCCCTGATAAGTGATGCCACCATTCACCCAGCCGAGCACTTTAGAAAGGATGTCCCTTATCCAATCTTTCCTTCTGCTTATTCTAACCCTGAATTTTCTCTGAAACCATCCACTTCCTTCCTTCTCCATGGGCACTACCCCTCTAGAAGTCACCCTCTTTTCTCCTCTAGAGTCCTCGTATCCACCTTTGTTCCCTTCCAATCCAAACTGATCTTTTGAAAGTGAAAAATTTATATCTTGTTTAAAAGTATTCAATGGCCTCCCGTTGTGTTTAGGATAATTTCCAAAATCCTTAACAAAGTCCACAGAGTCCAGAATGATGCCGTCTCTGTCTCCCTCCCCAGACTTTGCCTACACCATTCCTGTCACCAGCATCTTTTTCTTTTTGAATATTTTTCAAGTTATTTTTTATTGAGATAATACAGGTTTATAACATTATGTAAGTTTCAAGTGTAAACCATTATACGTCTACTTCTGTATACATTACAGTATGCTCAGCATAAAAATTTAGTTTCCATCTGTCACCATACTGTTAATTCCCTTTACCCATTTCACCCTTCCCCCTGCCCCTTCCCCTCTGGTAACCACTACTCTGTTCTCTGTATCTATGTACTTGTTTTTGTTTGGTTTGTCCATTCATTTTGTTTGTTTTTTATATTCCACGTTTGAGTAAACCGCATGGTATTTGTCTTTCTCTGATTTATTTCACTTAACATAATACCTTCAAGATCCATACATGTCACATATGGCAAGATTTCATCTTTTTTATGGCTGAGTAGTATTCATATATATATCATATACATATAAAAACCTATATGTGTGTGTGTGTATGTCCCATCTTCTTTAACCATTCATCCATTCATAGGTACTGAGGTTGTTTCCATATCTTGGCTATTGTAAATAATGCGGCAGTGAACATGGGGGTGCAGATATCTTTTGAATTAATGTTTTTGTTTTCTTTGGATAAATACCTAGATGTGGCATAGCTTGTTACCACCATCCCTTAACAGAACCAATAAGAATCAATAATAAAGAATGACTCAAGATCTTAAAATATGCCATATTCTGAAAAGCCTCAAAAACAAAACAGAACAAAACAAAATCCAGACATTCCAAATCCAATGATTTCTGTTTGTAATTTAAAGCCAGTCTTCATTATTTATATATATCAACAATAGTTTTGAAATATCTTTTGTAAGTATGTGGCTACAAACTGTTTTTCATAGAATGATTCAAAATGAAAAACTGCTTATTCTCATCAAAGGATGAGTTCACAGAACTTCTGTGAAGTTCTAAAAATTCTTTTAGTCAGTGGCTTCCAGAATTTTCCAGATCAGTTAAAAAATTCGCAGGGGCCCAGCACAGGGGAGTCTCAATTTTCATTCTCCCAAATAGAGATGTTAAAACAAAACAAAACCCCATATACATAAAAGAAAGGACATTTTAACAAAAAAATGGAAGACCATGAAAATCTGAATAAAAGCTAACATTTTGAATTAATAATTTTAGTTTTATGCCCTCATTTTTCTCATTTCATAAAAGACTTGTGAAAGCAGCTTCCCAAACTAATACGAGGCCAGACTAGATTTTGACAACCACTGTTATAGATAAGAACTATTAAATTCATAGATGGGCTGTTGATTCTTCTTGTTCTAAAAATACCTTTTAAAATACCCTTCCTTGAAAAAATAAAGCGTTGAGAAAGGTGGAAAAAAAGCAAATATTAAGGTTAATCTGAGACATGATCAAATGAGGCAAAGCAAGGCCACTTCATGTTTCTAAGCCAGATTAAAAACAAGGGTACTGTGCAACCCACAAAATACCAAACTCCCCTTTCTTTTGCCAAATGACTGTTTCTTCTTTATCTAATCACACTGTGGTCTAACTTTCTACAAGTATCCAATCTAGGGTAAACCCCGATTCCAAAAAACTCACCCCCTGAATCACACAACCAAAGTCCAAATTATAGAACAGGTTTTTCCTAATGCCCTTTTACTAAGAGATCCCACATGTGCCTATAATACGCATTCTCCTTCACCACAAAGAGTAATAAACTCAGTTTCTTCAACTACAGGTGTGTTTCCTGGGGTCTCTGGCTGAAGAGCACTGACAGTATTAAAGTATAAAATTCTTTAAAAAGTCCCATAATCCCAGCCATTTTAAAGCAAATTAATTCCCTACCCACACTAAAGCAAACAAATTTTATTTTTCCTTATATCCTTCCAATCCTTGTCCACATGTATATACTGTGTATTTTTCTGTTACTGAAATCACTGTGAATATTATTTTGTATTCTGCTTTTATTTGCTTTACGTTATATCAATTTTGAATGGGCCAGGGGAGGGGACAGCTCAGTGGTAGAAGTGTGTGCCTAGCATGCACAAGGTCCTGGGTTTAATCCCCAGTACCTCCACTTAAAAAATAAGTAAATAAATAAACCTAATTACCTCCTCCCCATCATGATTTTATTCTTAAAGCATTTCTCCTTAGAGAAATAAAAGAATAAAAGGGGAGAAGGCACATCTTGCTCCTACTGTCAATATCCTACCTAAACTATTCAAGATTAACTTCATTTAGTCTCAGGTCACATGTAGCCAAGTTCCTATTTATCTGATCTACTTGCAAAGAAAAAATACAGTCTCATTGCCTTTAAAAAAGAGAATTATGCAAGAGCACTAGCCTGGGCGTCCAGAGACTTGAGTCTTTTAGACACGTTCAGGAAATAGTGTGACCTCTGGCTAGGCACTTTCTCAGTCGAAGTCTACTTCCTGCCCTCTAAAATGGGAGTCAAACTGGTCCCTCTCTGTCTTTTGCAGTTATCAAGTCTGTGTCCCTGCTACTTCCCTGAGGGGTAAAGAGCCCTGAGAGCAGGAGTTCACATGTCTCTAGGGTAAAGGCCAACGCAGCTACATCGGGGCCGGCTTGGGCTACTCCCACTGCCCGGACTGGGGACGCCTCGCCCTTTCCCAAGATCTCAGGATCTTTAGCTGCTACTTCTCCTTCTGCACCTCGTCACGGGGTAGAGGATGCCAAAGTCATCGGGCAGTTAGTCGCTTAAGTGAGTTATGCACACAAGTCAACTGGAACTTCTCTTGTAGTTCAGGATGCGCGAGCCTGGCACTGGTAGAACAGGTGCAATTACTCAAATTTGAGGGTGTGCAAATCACAACCACTACTCGGCAGAGATTAGGATTTCCCTCAAAGGTTTCCTCGTTCCAGCTTGTACGGAACCCGGGGAGGGGCTCGCCAGACCGCTCCGCACCCCCACCCCTGCCAGAAAGACAGACCCCAGTAAAGATTCTGCCTGGACCAGGCGTCCCTCACGCCCCGCCAGCCCCACACCTGCTCCCCAACCCCCGTGCTCCCGCGCGCCCCTCTCCGCGCCCGCGGCTCCAGCTCACCCACCGGCGGCGCGTGCTGCGCCACAGCGCAGGTGACGGCCACGCTCAGAAAGACGAAGGTGAGACGACCGCAGCCCAGCATCCTCCCAGCTGCTAACGCCGCCGCGAGAGACGCGAGTGAAGCAGCGAGAGAAGCGCCACCTGGGCTCGGAGCAGGCCGCGCCCCCGCCGTCGCGTGACCCACGAGCTGGACCGCACCACTCAAGGCGGGGGGCGTTGTGTGGAACGGCCGCTCAGGAGGTGGGGCAGGAAGGAAAGGACGAGGCTTTTTGGCGGCCCGGCAGGAAGACAGAGGCTTCCTGAGGGAGGACGGACCCGCAGGATGGAGGTCAGCTCTCGCGTTAGGACCGTGGCTGGGTCGCGCCTCCCCTCCCCCCCCGCGCCTCCGCCTGCAGTGGTTGCGCCCGAGCCCCAGCCCCGCCCCGGCGGTGCGGCTGAGGAACTTTTACCCCGGGCCGCGCCCATCTCCGAAGCCCGGCGTATGGGCTTCGTCCCGCTACTCCCCGGGCCCGGTGCCACCGCAAAGCATTCCCAAACGGCCCAGGTCGAGGTCTGTGCTCGGGCCGCTCGGTGCCAAATGCCCACGAAACGGACCCGACTCACGAGAGTTTCAAAACGCGGCGTAACACGCTGCCGCGACCCACTTTTGCGCTCTGAGGAGAGCAGGGCCCAAGTGAGTGAGGTGATTCGTCCTGACTGTGGGGTCAGCGACAGGTGTCTGGCGCCGGGAGGGCGATAATTAAACCCTCATGGGTTCACCCGGGTGTGAGCTAACGCAGCCGAGCTGACAGGTCACAGAATTCAGGCTTCATTTACCTGCAGTTAGACAGCAGGTGGAACGTCCAGGTAGAACCTAGAACCTTCCTTCAGGAGCTGTGCGCTTTCACCCAGCCGAGCAAAGGCTTTGGGTTGGCAGAGCCCAGGAGAACCTGGGAGGATAGGTAGTCAGTGTCTGCTTAGTCTGCACCTGAAAAATAGCATAAAAAATGTATTTGCTTGCCATTTGCACTTTCTGTAGACGCCGCCGTCCTGGTAAAATGAGTTACTTAAAAGTCGAACGGAATCCTACCCTCTGCGTTCCACTTTCTGATTGCGCCTCTTGACGTCCAACTAGCTTTTTTTTTTTTTTGAATGCTTCAGTAAAACTCAGAATACTGTAACTAAAATCTACATGTATTTTCTTTTTTCTTGTGGGTATAGAATTGCAGTTTTACCCATGTGTATTACTTTTTTAGAAAAAGGGAACAATCTTTTTGTTGGAGATTGAGAAATGAAATTTGATCTTTGGGTTTTTCCCACATAGTTTCTGTTTGTCCTTTTGGTAGCTGACAGCGTTCCTCTGAAGAGGAAGGCTGACTTATGAAACACATCACATGCTTAAAGTGGCTCCTGATTCAGCAGTAAGCAAGTAGATAATAGAAATGGTCGTTAATTCAAAAATTATTTACTGTCCACCTACAATGTGCCAAGCATTTCTCCAGACACTGGGGATAAGCTGGGAACAAGACAGAATGTTCTTCCCTCATGAGGCTTCTTTATTCCAGATGATAAGTAGACGTGAACGTCATATATAACAAAATTTATGTAAGAATGTTAGAAGGTGATAAATATTATAGAGAAAAAGCAGAGTAAGGGGGATCAAGGGTAGGGAGAGTTACAATGTTAAAAATAAGAAGAACAGCTCAAGCATTATTGAGAAAATGATGTTTGAGCAAAGATTTGAAGGAGCTGAGGAAGTTAGTTTTGTAAATGCCTAGGAAAGAGTACTCCAGGTAGAGGGAGCAGCTGGGGCATTAACTGAATATCTGGCATGTTTGGCGACAGCAAGGAAGTCAGGAAGGAAGAAAGGAAGGAGCAGAAGGAAGAGGGGTAAAGAAGTAGATGAAGTCTGAGAGGTAAGAGGGGTAGGACGGATTACGTAGGGCATAAGGAGTCATAGTAAAGACCTGGGCTTCACTCTACAAATGTGGAATGTCTAAATAGATTGAGTTATTTTGGACCTTAAAATAAGTGAAAAAAAGAGGATTCCCTGCCTCCTTTTTTAAAAATATAAATATCTATTTCGTTTGAAGGTCATTCATCTTAAATACTACTGAGACCACTTTAAACATGTCACCAAACACATTCTTTACCTACAAGAGGATATTAATTACTGTTTAGGTGGTCTGGCAAAATCAGAATCTTTAAGCAGAAAACTTAACGTCAATTGGCATACTATTCTTAGACATAAATTTCATATAATTTTGCGTTTAACTTTCAAAGCCCTATTATATACTGTTGATTCTACTTTCAGACAAATTAAAATTTAAATATACTTCCCCAAAATTATGCATTTTTTTCTTACACATACATCTTTTTTCTTAACCTACTTGATTTTTCAATACTAGAAATGTACAGAAGGCCACGGGGAAGCATGTGGCCATGGGAAACTTTGCTGTGATTTGTGGCACACTGACATATTCATAGAAATGGTATTTAAATGCACAAATGAATGATTATGTCAGGGGGAAGGGTGATTCAAATACTATCTTCACAGCAGCCACCAAGTATAAGACCTGGATAACCTGTTTAGTTTGCAAGAGTCAGCATCTATAATCAAATTGTTTATCAGAATAGCTGAAATTCTTGGACCTTTTCTAATCTATTACCTCACATTCCTGAGTTCCTGAGGTGGTGCCTTGATTTAAAATCATTGCAGCCTAAGCACTCCACCCGGAATGAAATTATCACACATAACACAGTACCCAGAACAGGTATGGCTTGATTTAATAAAACTGAATATTCAAAGATTTGCACTAAAAAAGCAAGAAGTATGGAAATAACGTTTCAGTTCAAAAAATAAACATTTTACCAGAAATATTTACCAATGAGTTGTTTAATTTTAAAAGAGGCCTAGTATATCTAAAATGTAACCTGAGTTTCAAAGCTTTGAATTTTGTCCGTCTTTTCAGGAAGGACTATAGAGAGTGAAGGATGAAAAAAAATGGAAAATCAGAAGTCATGCAAAATTGTTACGCAATTCTTGTCCTCCAGGAGCTTTATCAAAGATTATTTCCTTTATGTTTTACTTTTGTATAGAAAAATAAGTTAAATCATTATCTTTGGCTCAAAGTATGTGATACTTTATTCTGTTACAAAACTGCCAATTTAGTGCTCACATTTAATCTAATTGCCCCCCATATGTCAAATAAAATAGTTATTTTAATTATCCTTTACTTCACACTCACCTGTTTGTGAAACATTTTGATGTTTTCTTGAACTGACACCCTAGACATGTAAGTTTGAAGAGCCATTTTTTAATATAAAATTCTTTTGTCCTGTTTCCACTTTCTTTAATAAGACACATTGCTCTGACTTGAAAATTACTTGTCAATTCAGTTCAAATCCAATAATCTCAAAATCTTTTCTTTCTGTTGTTCTGACTTCGTGTTCCTGCATAGTTCCACTTTTCATAAGCCATTATAATGACTTATTTAATGCTCCGACCAGCTGTTTCTGATTAAGTTTGTGGTGAATTCATTTATTCTCTCAGTAAACACTGAGCACTTACTCTAGGTGCTGGGTAACTAGTGAACAAATGATCCCTGCCTTGGGGCTTTCAGTCTCCTGAGAGGGAAAAATGAAGATGGGGGAAATGTAAATCAAACAAATCTCTTGTAAAATATCAATAGATTTAGTGCATTATTCCATGCTCTAGCTTCTGGTTTAATATTGCGATGTTTCACCAACCTCAGTAGTTCCACTCCTCCATTACACAGCAGCAATGAGATCTGGATGCGCCATATCCTTATCATTGGCCTCTTCTCTGGAGGTGGACCCTGTTTGGTCTCATATTCGTTACCCTAGTCCTCTTGCCTCCGTGCTTGGCCTTGGCCTTAGTCACTCAGACTTGAATCCAGTAGGCCATGGTTTGAATCTCAGAGCTTTTGCTGTATGATTGAAGCAATTGTCCTTTCTCTTCTAACAGGAAACAGTAAACTATTAGTCCCCATTGTTGCTGGCATTCACGCTGTAAACTTGAAGGGAGCTGCCTAAAGATGGGTAGGTACTGTGGACAGCACGGCAGAGAGATGGAAAGAAACTGGATCATTATGACATAGTTAAGCTGCTAGATCAATCAACCATGGAGCCTGTCCAACAACTGGACTCCTTGTTACGGTGAGCCAGTATTCTTTATTATTTAAGCCAGCTCAGGCTGATTTGCTTGCAAGTGGAATTACTGTATCCGATAGCATCATAACTGATGTACACATAAAAATAGGTATGTCTTCCTTGGCTGGAGCAGAGGAGGATTTATAAAGCTATGTATTTATTAAGCTAAGATGCTTAAGTTTTCAGGCCCTTCACCTTCCAAACCTTCTATCTAATTTTACACTTGTCATTTTATATTCTTTCCCTTAAAGAAGAACATCCAAATCATATAAGCTTTAGACCTAACAAACTGTCAGGTGTTTTGGGGAGAACACTGTTACCTTTCTCCCCAGCTCTTTAACTCATGTTTCGCTAGGGGAAGAGTAACTTACCTAATTGGTAAATAGCTGAACGGGTCACTGCACATGTGTGGCCTGACTTTTTTAGCCCTCTCATTCAAATCTGTCTGCCCACAATAGTAAGCCTTAGATGACAGGAGTGGAAAGGAAAGTAGTTGCTGCCTTTGACCACATCTCCCAAAATTGGCACCCATCCAACAGATTTTTAGACTACTATGTTAACACAATGGCTATGAAGACTTAAGGAAAAGCATCATGAAAGAGTGGCTCTGGGAGACATGGAGAAAAGGTTGTAAAAAATGGAGTCTTTTGTAACTATTTTCATCTGCTGCCCCCATCCTAGCCTCACCTTGCCCTCAGGTTACTCCCTGCCGTGTTAGAAACTAGCTGTGCCGCTGGGAAGCAGTTTGCATTTATCAAATGACTGAGTGCATAAATTCATTCCAGAGGAGAAGGAGTTGGTATCCCATCTTGGCCTAAGGTCCAATCTGTTTTCCCTATTCCAGTTTAATCAGCAGTTAAAGTTGATATTGATTCCCGTCTGATGCCTGTGAATATTTTTCGGTTGTTTCTCAACTAGGAAAGGTGAGGAGAATGATTATCACCCTGAAATGACAACAGAAGCCAGCAATGGCAACTATAGTAATATGTGTACAAGTACTAAATGACCATCTGAAAGTTCCGAGCAAATCGCTAGTTGCTATGAAAGATATACATGCAGTGACATAGGAATTCCTGATCAAAGGGAATTTACAACGGAAAAAGAAAATACCGCTAACATGCATATATATCAACTTAGGAAGCCAACCACAATTCAAACATACTTTATGTATGTTCAGTTCTGTTGGGTGGAACCATATGAAGTTGTCATTTTAGGTTTTGTTTATCCTGTAAAATTTTTTTTATTTCTTATTTCAGTATTTTCTACCATTTATTTTTTTCTCCTTTCTACTTCCTTTGAATTTGTTTTGATTTTACCTCTACTTTGTAAGTTGGATGTTTAGCTCATTAATTTAGAATATTTTTCTTTGCTACTATAAGCATAAAGAGCTATACATTTAATTTAATTAACTTTATTAAATTAGTATTTACTGTTTTTGCTACCTTCCTAATGTCTTGATAAGTAGCATTTTCATTACAATAATTAGGGTTATTTCATCATTTTAATTTGATTTCTTCTTTGAGCTGAGTTTTTAAAAGTGGATGTTTAAAATTTGTTTCCAAATGTATAGAACTTTATATATTTCAAGCACACGTGGACTTTCTATCTCCCTTAGCTCTGTGATAATTTCTGTAATATAAATTCAAGGTAGAGTAATTTTTGCATTTTGATGATTTTCTCTGTATAGCATGTATCTCTTTTGTGGTAAATATATTGGAGAATGGTAGAGAAATTAATTCTCTTTTATAAATGCCAAAGGAGGCAATGCTATGTGGATAAGAGGCATCACTCACAGAGTATCAGTTAACTTTGTAAATTATCTTTTGTTCTGGTTTCTAAATAATTCATTGCATTTTGCAGAATATATGGTCTTTGTTTTTTACTTTTGGAGGCTAACTTTATGGCCAAGCATGGAGTCAATATTTGTATATGTTCCATGCCTGAAAGAATATGAGTCCTTTTATGTGAAATGTTCTTTACATATCCTTTAGGTCACACTTCATGATTATGCTATTCAATTTTCTGAGTTTGTCTGCTTAATTTATTAATTATTAAGGGAGGTATGCTATAGTAGATGTGCCAGTTTCTCCTTGTAGATTTAAGTTTTTGTTTATAATTTTGCAGTTGTTATTAGATGCATACAAGTTTAGAATTGTTTTATCTTTGTAGTGAAATGACTCTTAAATTTTTAAAAAATATAAGTATAGTTGATTTATAATGTGGTAGTTTCTGGTGTATAGCAAAATGTTTCAGTTATGTATATATGTGTGTATGTATATATTCTTTTTCATATTCTTTTCCATTATAGTTTATTACAGGATATTGAATATAGTTCCCTGTGCTATACAGTAGGACCTTGTTATTTTAGATATATATAGTAGTTTGTATTTGCTAATCCCAAACTCCTATTTTATCCCTCCCCAGCCCATTTCCCCTTTGGTAATCATGGTTTGTTTTTTGTGTCTGTGAGTCTATCTATTTTGTAAATAAATTCATTTGTATCATAATTCAGATTCCACATATAAGTGATATTATATGATATTTGTCTTTCTGAGTCTGACTTACTTCACTTAGCAAGATAGTCTCTAGGTCCATCCATGTTTCTGTAAATGGCATTATTTTATTCTTTTTATGGCTGAGTAGCATTCCACTGTATGTATGTATACTACATCTTTAGTCATTCATCTGTGGATGGACATTTGGGAATGTCTTGGCTTTTGTGAATAGTGCTGCTATAATACCATGCTATGAACATTGGGATGTGTGTATCTTTCCAAATTAGAGTTGAAATGACTCTTTTATCATTATATAGTAACCTGTTTTACCTCTAATAATTCCTTTTGTTTTAAATTTCTAACATAGCTATAATGCTTTTTTGTTAGAATTTTTTTCCCCATTCATTGACTTTCTGAATTCCGTGTCTCTTTAAACAACTTTTGCTTGATATTTTAAAATCCAATTGAAAAAATTTGGAGCATTTGGCTCATTTACATTCACTGTGATGAATAATATCTTTACATTTATTTCTGCCATTATATTATGCTCTTCCCTCCTATTTTCCTTTCCTTTTTTCCTTTGTGTCTTCTTTTAGTGGTTACCCTAAGTATTTTAATTTGCTTGCTTAACAGAGTCTAAAGTTAATCTACATTTTTCCCCTCTCCTTTTGAACAAATTTAGGACCTTGTAATAGTTTAAGTCCAATCTCCCTCTCTCTGCCAAGTATATGCTATTTTTGTGTAATATTTTAGTTTTAACACCCCTTCCACAAATTAAGCATTATTGTTCTTTTTAAAAATACAGTCAGCTTTGCTTAGCTTTACCCATTATTATCTTCAGTATCTTTGCTTAACATTTTTTGTTACATCTCTGACCTTCTCTCTGGGATCATTTTCATTCAGCCTAGAATTTTTCTCTTAATGGTGATCAATTGTTGATAAATTATCTCAATTTTTATCTGCCAGTGATGTCTTTATTTTGCATTAGTGCTCTTTTCTTATTCTTGAAAGATAGTTTCATGGAGTTTAGAGTTCTAGGTTGACAATTACTTTCTCTCAGCTCACAGAAGGTACTCTTCTGTTTTTTGGCTTCATATTTGCTAGTGAAAAGCCAGCAATCAGCTAAACTGTTGAACTTTTTGGGTGATCACTCTTTTCTTTCTAGCTGCTTTTAAGATGAAACTTCTATGTAGTTCTGCCATTTTACCATAATGTGCTTAAGTATGTATCTTTAATTACCATGTTTGGGATTCACTAGGATTTTAAGATCTGTTATCTGAAAAATTCTCAGTTGTTACCTCTATTACCTCTTTCCCATTCTTTCTCTTCTCTGCTTTTGTACCTGAAGTAGGCATACATTACACATTCTCAACCTGTTCTCTGTCTCTTGATGTTTATTTCACTGTATAGTGCATCTCCTTGTCTCTGTACGCTGTATTTGGGATCAGTTATTCAGTTACATTCTAGTTCATTAAGTCTCTTTGCCTTTGTTTAATCTGATATTTAATACATCCACTGAATTTCTAAATATGTTTATTTTTTAAAGTTCTTATTTTTTCTTTCAAATCTGCTTAGTATTTTGTAATTTATTTCCTGCTTATGTTCCAGCTTAAGTTTTATTTCTTTAAACATGTCAAGTATAGTTGTTTAATAGTCTACATTTGATGATTAAACTTTGTTTCTCCTGATTTTCACTGAAGGTGCTTGCTTTCTCTGTATTTTTGACTTTGAGCTGTTTTTTTTTCTTTTTTTTTTTTTAGTTTTTAGTTGCTTATTTTCTTTGAAAATTTTTTTTGGTAGGATTTAAGATCATAAAGGCAGAGCCGAATGAGACAATTTTTAATGGAATTCTCTCCTTGAGATTTTTTTTCTTTTAAAATCAGAAGTAGTGTGATTTTGAGTCACAAACCTGCCTGAAGCCAGCTTACGCTTACATCTCAAGGAATATATTTTTTCTTTCCCTTCTACTCAATGCCAAGCAGAAGAAAAAATGTGTTACTCACCACTGTGCAATAAAATTTATTTCTCATTCACTGTTACCCTTGAAGGAATAGTCCTTTGTAGTCATAGATTCCCTCCTGTGTGAGTCCAGGCTCTTATCTCCTGTATCTTGGGCGCTTGTCAAAACAAAAGCTCAGAGTCTCCAGGATTTGGCAGAAACTTTCAGGTGAGAGTGAGCTTTGGTACTTACTCACCTCTGAGGGTTCCTGTTTTTGTTTGTTTGATATCTATAGATTCCTTTCTTTTGTGTGGACGAGTGGTGTTTAAAAAGGTATTTTAAAATATTTTATTCAGTGTGTTAGTTGTTTTAATAAGGAGTACCATTCATGGTATCGAGTCTACTATACCACTTACAGTGGAAGCCCTGGTTTTATAAAGGTGAAGCTCCCCCACTTTTCCTGGGTTTGATATGAGTGAAATGAGAAATCCCAGGAAAGAAGGAAATCAGTGCATAGTACTTATTAGTTTGTGATTCTGTGTATTTAAATGGTAGGTCTATCAGTACCATAGCTGCCAACTCTGTTATAACAGTAAGGGTGAGGGTGAGAACAGAAGGAAGAATAGTAAATGTATTCTTGGACATGTAAAATGACTTTTCTTCCTTCACTTCTTATTTACACCATATGGTCAATTGATCAATAATTTTCTAATTTTAAAGAGAAAACTGAGGGTTCTGACTATAGTTGGAATTGAGCAAAATGTGGAATTTCTTAGAGGTAATGTATTTGTTATATAAGAAGATATTAGTATTGGTTTGAAAAATGATACTTTATATTCTATGAATTCACAACTATAAAACAATGTATTAAAAAGCAAATCATTTATTAGATTTAGAAATAAACACTAACTGCAAGAAAATTAAATCTAATAATAACAGAGCAGGCTTGGAACTAAGAAAATGTATTTCAAAACTTTTATAAATGAAAAGTACATTGGTAAAGAAATGAACAGCCATGATCCTGAAGGGTCAGAGTTAGAGATAAGGATTTCCAGTCTAGGAAGAAGCAAAATACGTATGTAACCAAGTTGGTCTATAGTTAATTTAAGGTGGAGAAGAAGATCAGCTGAGCATAGATGACAAGATTTTTAAGGCAGTTGAATGAAAGGCCACAACAGTGTCAGTGCTGAAGTCAATGAAACCAAGGATGGGAGGCTCAGTGAAGAGAAAGACTGTGAACCAGGGCCAGGTTCGAGGACGCTGATGAAGAGCCATGCAGAATTGCTGTGGTAATGAGTTTGATGATGTGTGCTTCTAGGCCTAAGGTGATGGGTGGGGATAATGAGAAGTTTCAAAACTGGTACATGGGGCCATGGTATATGATTCTCCAACCCTGGGTGCACTGGAATGAAAGCTGAATTCAGCTTAGAAAAAGTCAGAAGGGGCATTTTCTTGGGAAAGTCAAGAGGAAATTTGTGTATTAGAATTTTTGTTTTCCCTTCTTCAGAATTCTTAAGTCTTTGTCCATTTTTCTGTTTTATGGAAAGATCATACTGGTGTGGAATGAGGCTATGGTAGCAAAAGGAACATGGAAAAAGAAAAGTTGGTAATCATAGGTGGAGAGGTGGTGATGGATATATACAAGGCCTTCTAGAGAGGATTTTTGGGCTGAAAATGAAGAACAAGGATGCATATGAGAAGGTTCTGTTTCTGTAGGCAATTGGGGAAGAAATTATTTTCCTAAACAACAACAGGAAGGGATACATTTAAACAATTTCTGTGCTGCTGTACTTTAAAATTGATCTAAACTAGGACTTAGGGCTCAGGAGCTATACAACAGCCTAGGATGGCCTGAGGTCTACTGGCCATTTCCAAACAAGTCACCACACTTTAGAAGGCCATTTTACATACACAGGTAACATCATACTGAATGAATGTTGATGGTCTGATAAACTATTATCCTAAGTTCTCCCTGGGTTTTTTCTGGTATTAGTTGGAGGAAAAAAAAAAACTTTGGGGGGAATATATGTAGCAGCAGGATAAAAAAACAGGGAGTAATACTTACACATGCATGAAAAATAATACAGAAAAAGAATGACATTAGAAGCTTGAAGCGTTGCCTGTTCCCCCCTGCCCCCACAAGTGATTGACTGCAGCTGTCCAACTTAATTTTGTCAGGTGGCAGTTCCAGAACTCAAATTAGAACTCATGACTCGCTTCCTTACCTTGGAGTCTACTTATATTTGTTTCCACCTTTCTAAAGGAGTAAAGAGACATGCTTTGTTTTCTTTGTTCTCTTCCTCATGATTCCACTTTGTATCTAAGGACCAGAATTAGGAAATAGCATGATGAAAAAATAAACACCAGTAAGTAGTGCTACACCCTGTTTTCTCTACTAGCAGCACTCAGAACAGCATTGCAAAACCTCATTAGGTTTGTGGAACACTGTAAGGAAAGCGAACACCTGCAGATTTTCATTTGCAAGTCCTTGCTATGCACTCTGAAAAGAAAATATTTTTTATGAAATACAAAGGCGGGGTTGAAACACAAGGCCAAATAGAAAGAAGGCTTTTTGTTTCTCTGTCATGGAAAATAAATTTTAGTAATGTTTTAAGAGAAGTAGTCCAGTGGCAAAAAATTAAACAGAAATACACCAAATAGGGCCAGAGATTTTCCTGGGGTAAAGTATACAGGAAATGTCATAACCTGTCTTATGAAATATGCACTTAAAAAAATCAAGTTTCCTTAATGAAATATGCACTTTAAAAAAAAACACCAGTAGTAGGTGGTTGAGGAAATGGGAAATAAAGGTATGAAATTATTTTCTTATTTTGTTTCTAATCTTTTTATTAAATGAAATGACTTTCAAGATGAGTGAGCCGCAAAAAATTATCATGGAGATTACCTGAATTAAGCCCCTTACGCTAATACTGATTATGACAACACCATAAAAGAACAGTATCTTGAAGATTCATTTTTGATGTTTTTATCCCTGTTATGAAAGGTATCATGTCATAATAATTTAGTGAATAAAATGATATTGAGCTAGCATATTTTAATATATTCTTCTGTGTCGTAAGAGTTTAGAATAACCGAGTAAATGTTAAGTCCTGCAATAGGGAATTGAGGCTGTGGACTCATTAGTGTCTACACTAGAGATGACCCAGGAACTCCATAGCATTCGGGTGGGTAGTGGTTCACCTGGTATTCTGAGTCCATTTTAGGAACTCAGGCCTATTTTAAGATGTATGAATGTATTCCTTTATTTTAATGATTTCTTTATTAACTTCTTTCTATAGGATGTTAAGAGTTTTCTACCTGTATCTAGGCAAGTCCAGGCAGGTCCTTAATTTGGGGAAGAGAAGACAAGGAACTAGTAAGAGTTTGAGCAGGTCATGGTGGAGTAGCTTGTACTAGACTGACCCTCTCACACACATTCAACTTAAACTTTGGACAAAATATTAAAAATTATCTAAAGGTAATGGATAGTGACCCAAAATATGGAGCAACTTGAACGGAGTTAATTCTAGTAAGAAAGGAACCGTATTTTTAACATCTTTTTGACTTAGGGCAGGCCCCAGGCAGTGCCACTAAGAGTAATTAAAACTCCTATAGAAACCTTAAGTCCTATTAGTTTAGGAATCTGAGACAGGATTCAGAGTAACCTAAGAATCTGGAAAGTAAGGAGGAAATGCTGAAAAAGGAAAAAGCCACAGAAGGTAGAGCCACACTACCCAAATCTCTCACTGATCTTGAAGCTCCACATTCTTGGGGCAGAATTCAAGCAGCCCAGCTAAAACTAAAACCGAATGTGAGATTTCAGCTGTTGCCTGCTGTGGGGAGAGAATTTGGAGCTAGTGATCAACCAATTAACTGCATACTAAATGAAAAAATACTAATTCTTCAATTTTCTAAATTTCAGTTAGTCAAAACAGCATCCACAGTTTCTCCAATGCATTATTCACAATGTCCAGATACAATCTAATTATATCAGACATATCAAGAAACATACTAAAAAAAAAAAAAGGCAATCAGTGGAGACTGATTCCAAGATGACCCGGATATTGGAATTAGTAGACAAGGATTTTTAAGGTAGCTATTTATAACTGCCTAAAAATAAACTGCTCCCCAGTACACTTGTAATGAATGGATAGGATATTTCAGCAGAGAAAAAGAAATTATAACAATAGCAATTACAACAGGATCAAATTGATTCTAGAAGTGAAAAATACTGTCTGAGATTAAAAAACAACCAGATGTGTTTAACAGTTTGGAGATGATAAAACAGTTAGTGAACTAGGAGACAGAAAAATTTTAAATATCTAATCTGAAAAATATGAGCACACAAAACTGGGTGTGGGGAGCTTTTTTGGTGTGCTTTTATTGTATAAAACCTTCCTTTTGATAAGGTTATTAGACTAGTAAATCAGGGAAATGCTCAGCCGGAATGTATCTTGATTTTGATAGTGCTTTAAACACAAATTCTCAATATGCTTATGTACAAGATGGAAAAACGTGGAACACAAGACTGTATTTAGATGCATTCATTCTTGACCTCTGCCACTCTCAGATTAACTTCAGAGCTTTCATGGGGGTTGTAATAAAATGCAATGCTAGAAATAGGAAGGAAGATTTACATATTACCTGAATTTTTTTAATCTTTAAAAGGTTACTTTCCATTTAGTTATTACAAAATGTTGGCTATCTTCCTGTGCTGTACAATACATCCTTGAGTCAATCGTACACTCTAACAGTTGGTACCTCCCACTCCCCCATCCCTATATTGCCCTTCCCTGCCCTTCCCATTGGTAACTAGTTTGGTCTCTAAATCTGTGAATCTGCTTCTTTTTTTGTTGTATTTCTTAGATTCCACATATCATACAGCATTTATCTTTCTGACTTATTTCATTGAGCAGCATAAAGCCCTCCAAGTCCATCTATATTGCTGCAAATGGCAAAATTTCATTTTTTATGGCTGAGTAGTACTCCATTGCCTATATAATCACATCTTCTTTATCCATTCATCTATTGATGGATCCTTAGGTTGTTTCCATGTCTTGGCAATTGTAAATAATGCTATTATAAACATTGGGGTGCATGTATCCTTTCAAATTAGTGTTTTTGGTTTTTTTTGGATACATACCCAGGAGTGGAATTGCAGGGTCATATCATAGTCTTTAAAGTTTTTTGAGAAATCTCCATACTGTTTTCCACAGTGATTGCACCAATTTACATTTCCACCAACAGTACATAAAGGTTTCCTTTTCTCATCATCATTTTTATTTGTCTTATGATAAGCGCCATTCTGACAGGTGTGAAGTGGTATCTCATTGTGGTTTTGATTGCATTTCCCTGCTGATTATTGAGCATCTTTTCATGTGTCTGTTGGCCATCTTACCTGTATCTTATTCATTTGTTGTCCTCCTTCACTAGTGTATCAACTTCATGAGGGCAGGCAATGCCTATTTTTAATCTGTATCTTCTTGGTTGCCAGGACCTGTAAGTAGTCCTGCTCCCTGGAATAGGGACAGGAATTGGGTAAACAAGAGGGTGGGTATAGTGACAAGAAATCTGGAACATACTATGTTCAGAAATTCAGGCAGATAGAATGTGTGTTCCGGGGAAATCAGTCTTTTGGCAGATGATCTCCAGTACTAAGCTATTGTTGGAAGCTTCAATCTCGTGAGGGTAGTGTTTCCCAAAGTGTGGTTCTGATCACTTACTCTCGATTTACCTGGAGTACTTGTTAAAATGTCAGTTCTGGGGACCAATCCTAAATTTGCTAAGCTTGCATCTCTAAGGGTGGGTCTTAGAAATGTATAGGTACCCTAGGCAATTCTTATGTATGTAAATTTGAACTGTTTATGTTTAGGGGTTGGGGAGCTGATGAAAGCAAGGAATAGTCTAAGACCTGGGGCAGGTTTCACAACCTTGGCATTGTTGGCATTTTGGCTGGATAATTCTTTGTTGTTGGAGGCTGCTGTCCTGTGCATTGTCGGATGTTTAGCAGCATCCCTAGTCCCTAACGCTCTAGAGACCAGAGCACCCCCTCCTCCCAGCTGTCACAACCAAAAATGTCTCCAGACATTCCAAAATGTCCCCTGGGAGAGAAAATAGCCTTTGGTTGAGAACCACTACTTTGGGGGATCAGGGTAGTAAGTACCCAAGGATCAGAAGAAAGAGAACACAATATGGGAGAACATCCAGCTATTGGAAACGGAATGCCAAGTTAGGGCCAGATTAGAGCGGGAGCTCCTTTTTAAGGTCAATGCTGGTAGCTTAGCTACCTTGCTGTAGACGGGCCACGTAACTCTAGAGTTGGTGACAGATGGAATATAAACGCTGAGAACTAGACAGGGTGTGGCATCACCTGTTTCTTAGAGTAGCATCTCATGCTTTATGACAGGAAGTCCAGAAAAAAATTCTGTGGCACTTTAAGTTGTGCTTCATTTCCATGTGAAATACTGCAATTAACTAAAAAGTACATCCATGGAATATGTTAGGTTTGTGGTCTTGGAAGCTCTGGAATTTCTTTCTGTTAAAAAAAAAAACCTTTCTTGAAAAACATCTCAAATTTCGATTATACATGTTTACCGATGAACTCAATTAAACTTGATTAAATCTAGCTACTGGTTCAGCAGTAATTCCATAACAGTACAATAATTCTGTAAAAACACTTCCACTGATTTTTTTTTTATTCAGAAGAAAAAGAAGACAGAAACAAAAGTTGCGGTCATTTGCAGTATCTATCAGCTTTCAATTTGGCTCTCCTGTTTAAACAAAACAAATAATAAAAGTTAATCTACATGAAATATGTCATATAGTCAACTGCTGCTAAACATAAACTCATGCTTAGAAATTGTGTTTTCAATTTTGGTTATTATATTACCATACCGCTTATAGTAAAATATTTTAATTAAAATTTTACTTTCCAATTTTATGTTTCATACTAAATGGATTTTACTCTTACAAAAATCTTTTCCTAATCTTTAATACATGTTGCCTAAGAGCTTTTTTAATCCATCATAAGCAATTTTAATTGCCTCTGAATTTAAGCATGCCCTAAACGTTTATTTAGTAAGGTGGCAATGCTGTATTTTCATAAGTGATAAAAGTTATAGGACATAGACTGTATTCTTCTTTTGAGTCTACATCCTGACTATTTTTTATATTTCATTCTTGATTTCTTAAAAATAGGCACATGCTAATTTTTCTCAGCTGGAAAAAATTACTGTGTTATTTCTGACTTTAGGTAACCCACTTGATCAGCTGGCTGATAGCAAATATAAGATAAAGCACTGTCTTTTATTAAGTAGTGTAAAGACACATCTTAAGGCTAATTTTGCAACATATGACTTGAATGAGTGGCAGGAGATTACCAAATTCTCTTTTGATCTGGCACTTACTTGATTTATACTTGTAAGCTCATAGCTAAACCTCTCTAACCCTATTTTTGTTGTAAATCTAGGACATTACTTACCTAAACAGGAACAGTAATAAGTAATAGTAATAATGTACTAAGACAAATATCCTGCACACTTCTGAATGCAGCTTAATAAAAGTGCTTCAATTTTATTTCAGTCGAATCTGAATTTCTCACAACAAAAATAAAAACTTGGCATCCGGCTATTTTCAGGTACTCTTTCTTCGTGATCTTTTCCCCGACTTATAATGTCCTTTTTAGGTAATATTACAACATTCAAAAATTTAAAATTACAGTAATTAAGAAAAGAACATGGGTTTATATACACCACTTCTATTGGCTACTGAAAACAGTACGAATAAAAATATACCTACCTGTCCAG
The DNA here is from genome assembly GCF_048564905.1 of Vicugna pacos. Lineage (NCBI taxonomy): Eukaryota > Metazoa > Chordata > Mammalia > Artiodactyla > Camelidae > Vicugna > Vicugna pacos. Next base: position 16,053,330 of record NC_133012.1, read on the forward strand.
AAGTGTTTCATGCAAAAATCCATCTTTCCGGGCCTTTTTAAGAATTTTACTGTCTTCTTTACTTATTTTAAGTTTGTGGTCTTGGAAGCTCTGGAATTTCTTTCTGTTAGGAAGAAAATATCTTTCCTGAAAAGCATCTCAAAATTTGGCTATACCATACTCACTGATGGGCTTACAGATATTTTACAGGTTTTTCATTTATTTAAAAAAAAAACAAATTGTATTTCTTAAATAACATACAGCTTTCCAACTACAAAAATGACCTTCATACCACACCATCAATAGGGCAGTTGTTTGGGAAGCCCTACAGACGCAACATTCGGGAATGTTGGCTGGAGTCTCTTGTATCCCAGCTGTGGGACAGCATTTGGTTAGCATCATGTACTGATAATTAGAGCCACTCCATTGAGTAGGGAGAACAGACCAACCCAGGTGACTTGAGCTTTGAAAGCTAACAGGATAACTAGGAAAACTGAAGCCTTAAGAGAAGGCTTCTTCTGCTTAGTGCTCTGTCCTAGAATCTACATTATGCTGCCTCGTTTTGTCCTTCAGGTATTTTATTTTAGTTGCATTGAGAAGCACTTCTCACTGCCAAATCTATAGTTTCAAAAAGAAAAAAAATACATACACATAATTGATTTCACACTGCTTAACATTTCCTTTGTCTTCTTCTGGAATATCATCTTTTTTCTTAGTCTCTCTTTCAGCACAGGATCTAATCTGGATTTTGGAGATGAGACCCCAACAGGTTATACATTTATCGTCCCCCTTCTCCACTTTACTTACTACACAATAGCATTCTAGGTGATTCCTTACATGAAAGAAGGAAACAATTAACTGAACAATTAGATTCAGAAAAAGACAGGTTCTAGATAAGTGTTTTTATTTATAACTGTAACTTATCTAAATAATTGTTATTACATATTTCTCTAAAGAGCCCTTACATCAAAAACACTAAAGAAAAAATTTGAAAAGCATTTTACAGGTCAGATCCCACTAAGTAAATTAGGCAAAGTTTAACGTTATTTGGCCTCAAAAGAAATACAATAGGATCAAATTATCCTGCTATTTAGTGTTCATTTTATAACACTGAATGTTTAAGATAATAGCTGTTTTACTTTGCATAGGATATACCAAATACATTAAAACTTTTAACATAATACAATGTTTTTACCTAATTGGAACCCACCCCTTTTAAATCCTCCTTATATCCTCAAAAGTTTTGACAGATATTTACTATCATATGGCATAAATTAACTGACACAGACACAGCAACTCGGACCAACTGAGTGTGGCAAGAAGGGGATAGGAATAGAATTCAGGGCTGTGGAACTGGCAGTTTGCAACCCAAAGGACCCACATCTCCAAAGTGATCTCTGTGGCTCAGAGCATAAGAAAGATTGCTTAGATTGCTTAGAAAGTGGTGACCAATAAAGCATGTGCCAGTAATATGTGTGGTTAGAGGGGTCCTAAAAGACCTGGGGAAATTCCTGACTAGGTCTGTGACACAATACTGCTTTTAGCAGGAGGGAATGTATTCTGGTAGATAAAGCCATGCCATAAAGGTGGATGTTGACACAGACTAGCAGAGCCTGCAGTGCAAAAGGCAAGGTAGAAAGACTTCAGGATTATCAGAGCTCCCAGGTACCTGACTAACAAAACAGACCCAGGGAAATCTGACAGGTACTTCATATAAAAATGGTTATAATTAATGATAAATTAGCATAGTGTTTTTTTCCTATAGATGTGCAAAGTACAGCACATATCTGCACTGTTTGTCTTCAATAATCATGCTTTTATAATGTAATCCAGATAAAAAATAATTTAAACATGATAAAATAAAATTAAATAAATAAAATTAAAAATAGATGAGTCAGAAATCCATCAGCATTTTTCTTATGACCTGCTTCCTGAGAAGCGGTGTGATGTGGAATGTAATTTCTATAGTCAGTTGGGCCTGGGTACACACTCTGTCTCTGCCTTATCGAGCTATGTGACTTTCATGAAGTGACTGATCCAAACAGTGAGGATGTAAGGAGGGTTAAAAGGCTGTTTCCTGTTCTGTAAAGTTAATAATAACCACCTCACCAGAATATTATGAAGATTAAAGACAACAATGCATATGCTACATTCAGCAGAGTACCTGCAGCTACTTGCTTTAGTTTTGTTCATGTAATTGAAAAATATTATGACTGACACTTCAAATTACAACAAAAGAATATCTAGGTTTTATACTTAAATTATTTGAGACTTTGGCAGTGAAAATGATTTCTGAGAAAACTATGAAAATATACAGAAATTTCTAATTCCTAAGCTGTCTAGAATGGCATTTCTTTCTCCATTAATCAACTACAAATGATGAATAAAGTTACTGGTATTAGCATTCTTGTTTAGAAAGATTAGCAATATTTTTCAAGGTAAAAAGAATACTGTAAGAGTAAAAAGTATTTTGAAAATTGAGAACATTTTAAAAATAAAATCAAATACATGACACGGAATTTAACATAAAGCATATTCAGATACTTGATGCTTTTAAATTATGCTGATAGTAGAGAAAATGTAATGTGAATTTTTATGCTTTATTTGTAAAAATTAAGCCCCCCCCCATTTCTTTGAGCCTTCCACTCTGGCCCTCACTGATGTATTACACACAGTGAATTTGGATCAGACTAGCTGTATTGACTTGCCAACAGAGACAAATCAGGCAAAGTTCAGAATGCTCAGTACTGGGATGGAATGCCAAGAAAAAGGAAAACAATGCATCAACAAGGGTAGTTATTCTTTAGACTCATCTTGCTGTTCTGTTTTTCATTAAAGATCTGGTGATTTTAGTAAGGCTAAAAAATTAAGCCTTAAAGGCCTTCATCAAAGTCCAGTTAATATAACTACCTGATTATCTACTTTACAGTTTTATTTAATAGGACTTTCACCTTGATATGAAGATGCCTGTACAACTCTTACAATGAAATAAAGAAAAGGATTAGGGAAGTTAAGTCTGGGAGAAAGAAATTTCTAGTTTATTGTAGATACTGACAGACATATGCAGAACAGATAAACAAGATTATACTGTATAGCACAGGGAAAGATATACAAGATCTTGTGGTAGCTCACAGAGAAAAAAAAATGTGACAATGAATATATGGTATGTTCATGTATAATTGAAAAATTGTGCTCTACACTGGAATTTGACACAACATTGTAAAATGACTATAACACAATAAAAAATGTTAAAAAAATTAAAACACACACACAACGTTTTAGGTGCTTTGTGTTTCTGTTCATGTAAGGAAGACTTACTTATTCATTAAGAGATCCAGAATTTGAGGGCTAAGGCTCTGAAAGTTCTGCTATGACGTTTATATATTTATATAGTGACTAGCAACATGGATGCTCAAGTATTAAACTCATAACCTTCTCATACATGCCAGTGGGAGTTTAAATTAGTATAACTCCTAGGGAGGACAATTTGGCAGTATCTAACAATTACAAATGCATGTACCCTTGACCCTGTAATCCTGCCTCTGGAAGTTTATCCTCACATATACTTGCACACCTACAAAATGAGGTGTATTCAAAGTTAAGTCCTGCAGCACTGTTTATAAGGATAAGAGACTGAAATCATCTAAATTTCGATTTATAAGGAACTGATTAAATTATGGAGCACACCTAAAATGGAGTCTTATATAGCTATTAAAAAGAGAGAAAACTTTCTAAATAATGATAACAAAAAATCTCTAGCATACAATGTAAAGGAAAAAATATCAAGGTCTAAAAGAGTATGTACAGCAGGCTAACTTCAGGAGAGTAGAAAATTACAAAAACTCATTTTTTATATAGGAACTCAAGAAGGCTACAGAAAGATGGGAGACATGCTTTACATGCTTGTATTTAAACAATTTTGAACCATGTGAACAGATCATTTATTTAAAAAATTATAACTTAAAAGGCAGGCAAGAAAGAAAGAAGACACAGGCCTAAGAAGCATGTGGAACTAACTACTCAGAAAAAGACACTAATAAATGGAGAGAATAACAAGGTAGCTCTTAGATGTATTTCTCTACCACATGGTGCAAACAGTCAGTTACGGGATTTATAATTAAAGTTTATTTGGAGACAGTATAAAAAGCTATGAATTTAAACCTTTAAAGTGATAATAAGTGATGCAACATTTAAGAGATGTAGTCACATCATATGTGCCATGTATTATTCCATAGAAAAATGTCATGATTACCTTTATCATTTCTTCTTCTCCTGCTGTTTTACTTTTTGCTTCTGTATCACCTGCTTCATTGCATCTAATAAAGCAGCTATTTGAGGCCAGTAGAGCCATTTTCCCCTAAATAAAACAAAATAATAACAAAAAAACGAGTTATAAGAATATCTGCAAAAGATTCTCAAGACTAAATTATTTTTCCCCCTGATTATAGAAGTAATCAGGAAAAAGAATTTGAAGACAACCTGGGGAAAAAAATACAGAAAACTAAAATCACATATAATCTTACTACTCAAAGATAACCACATTAAATATTTTTAGTATATTCTAGTTATAGGACTAAATTCTAACTAGATGGAATAGAATTATTTCATTTGGCCTCAAAGATCTATTGAGGATGTAATGGATTTAGTTCAGTTAAAAAAAAAAGCTATAAAGACAAAACAATTGTAATATATAATATTTTACTCAAATAGTAGTGTTTTAAGTAAAATTTCTCCATAATTGGAAAATATAAAAATACATAATATAAAAGCTAGCCTTTGATGTCTTTTAATTTACTGCTCAGAACTTTTAAGAATCAATATCTGAGGGACTTTTGGGAAGAAATAGTCAAACTTAGTTGTTTAATGCTCAATGTATTGTATTGACTCTAATAAACAAAACTGTGAAAACTAGTTTTCCTATGTATCTAAACCTAGATTATAAATTTGATTAATTAAATTTCCTTAACAAACATAAGATTTAATTATAACTTGTATATGGTTGATTCTTTTGGAAAACTCTGAATAACTTAAACATCAGACACTATATTTATAAATCTAATCATTACAAAATGTATTAGTAACCTATCATATCCAGTTACAAAAGTGCTAATAACATAGAATTGATTTAATTTCTTATTCAAGGTGGCAAGGACTGGGTTTTCTGTCTTCTGGATGACTTCTGGTAAACCTGTATGTGGCTACATAGTCCAAGGTGATTTAAATCTATGCTGCTGATCTTTTGGCTGGGACCCTTTTTGTAATAGTTTTTACTTATTATATCAGGGAGTTTTAAGTTTCTTTTTCATTTAAATATAACATTTTTAAACTTAGTGTCTTTCCCAAAAATAAGTGAAATGAATGTCCCTAAAGTTCTGTGTGAGTCGAAGTATCTGACTCATTATACTGGCCTTATGATATGCTGGCCTCTTCTGTTGGTATAATTTTTATTATAAGTATCTCATTATATTTGTAGAATCATCTAGAAGGGGCTGTAACCCCTCCTGGTTGCAGTGGTTTATGAAATCAGTCTAGTGGGTCCTGACCAGTACTGGGGGGAAGGGGAAAGACACAGCAAAAGAAGTTAAAGAATATAAAATATCAGAGTGTTCAACACATAGATAAGTAAGTATTGTTAAGCACAACTCTTGCTTCTGTTATACATATGTGTGTACCGGGCTGCAGTATGAAATGTTTTTCTCATTGGATTAGGCAAAAAGGCCTGAATAGACATTTTTCCAAAAGACATACAAATGGCCAATGAGTACATGAAAAGATGTTCAACATCACTAGCCATTAAGGTAATTAAAATCAGAACCATAGTGAGATACCACCTCATGCCATCATCAAAAAGACAAGAGATAACAAATCCTGGCAGGGATGTGGAGAAAAGGGAATCTTTGTACACTCTCTGGCATTGCAAACTTGTACGGCCACTATGAAAAGTAGTATGGAGGATCCTAAAAATTAAAAATAGAACTAGCAGTGATTCAGCTATTCCATCTCTGGGATTATATCCAAAGTAAACAAAAACACTAACTCAAAAAGATACCTGTTCATGGCAGTATTATTTACAGTAGCCAAAATATAGAAGCAACCTTAGTGTGGATCAACAGATGAAAAGATAAAGAAGTTGTATATACATACATACACACACACATGGGAATACTATTCAGCCATTAAAAATGAGGACATCCTGCCATTTGTGGCAACGTGGATGGACCCTGAGGACATTATGCTAAGTGAAATTAAGTCAGACAGAGAAAAACTGATCTCACTTATAGGTGGAATCTAAATCACACACGTTGTTTGCCCATTTTTAAACTGGATTATTTGGCTTTTCTTGCTACTGAGTTGTATGAGTTCTTCCTACATTTTGGATATTAACCCCTTATCAGATATATGGTTTGCAGATACTTTTTCGCAGTCTGTAGCTTATTTTTTCACTTTGTTGATTTTTTTTTTTGCTGTGCTGTACTATTTTTTGAGATCTTTTTAAGGTTATGAATTCATGTGGAGTTTTCCCAATTTAATGATTTATATTATTGCATTCTACATTTTTTTTTAGAATATATGCTCTCATTGACTGTTAGAGACTTTCTCTTATATTGACAAGAAGCTTTTAAAGACAAAATAGTACTTACATCTTGAAACACTGGTTCCCATTGTTCTCTTGGTCCAATTGCATCTGAACGCCCAACAACAAGTCCATCTGAATTTATACCAAGATATTTTCCATAGCCAGATTTCAGAGCAATTCTTCAGATTAATAAAACAGATAAATGTTAAAAACTGAAAGAAAATTAAATGTGCAACATAAAAAAATGTGTGTGTATAAAAATTCAGATTAACCATAGTTCATGTGTTCAAAAGCCATGTGTGGCTAGTGGCTACCACATTGGACACTGTAGTTCTATACATACAATTTAAAATTCTATTTCCTTTAAATAGTGTTATATAATACCTTATATTATATAGGAAACATTTTCCAAATTCATTATTCTTCAAATACACTACTTTTAATGGATATATAATATTTTAAGTAATGCATTATAATGTGTTAATTATAGTTCAATTCAAGCTTACCTGGAATCAGACAATTTGACAGCTGTAAACTGCTCTGGAGGACTAGGACCCTCATCAACTATAGGAGAAAAAATCATTTTAAAATAAATTTGACGTTTCTTATAAATACACATATAAAGATATTCTTTAGCTTTAAAAAAGTAGCTTTTTCTCTTTTAAAATCAAATATAAGATTATGACATATTTGTAATACAGTATTCACAGTATCAAGAGCTACTTTATCTCCTAGATAACTTAAGTGCTAGTTTTACATACTTAATAAGATAGGTCAGCATGATTCTTATTTATTTGGTCACTTCCAACACATTATCTGTGTTTTAAAATGCAGTCAGCACATAGACAAATAAGCACTTAATATTTAAAAAACTAAATGCTTTAATTTATTCAAGGGATGGCCATTCAGACCAGAAGCTTCTGCTTTTGAATCTTTCAATTACTTTTATCTCATTAGTGCTTCTTCTGTTGGGCTAAAAGTAATGAGAGAACCTCAAAGTACTAACTATGCTCCAGGTTAGTTTTGGCAAAAAGTCTAAAGAACAAAGGAATTCAAACCTTTGCTCAAACAGGTTTCCTTTTTCTTTCCACTTATTATTTCAATGACTCGTATTGTTTTTGATTCCCATAGATACTCTTCTGGAACTATACAGAATGTTTTCAAATGCTTACACTGGAGAGGGAGTTGGCAATCACTGGTAAATAGTGAGGAAGGAAAAAAGTGGAAGAGTCAAAATAAATGGATTCTTTCCTTTGGAATATATTTGAGATTAGTCAGAATGTGGCGTAAGTGAATGAATATCATAAGATATACACTTTAAGTGGCCTTTTCCATTCCATTGCTTCTACCAGACACAAACCTTCTTTATGTGGCGCTCCCAGTGTAAAAAGTCCATTGTCAAGTGCATGTATGTAGGTTCCTTTATCCATTTCAATAGCTATGGTTCCTGAAATTTCACCAAAGTTTGTTACTGTCCACCAGATTCCTAAAAAATAAAATCAGTAATTTAAATTTATATTTTGGATTTGATAGAAGGTCCTTAGTTGTTGCTGTTGTTGTAACTTACTTAAAATTTGTTTAGTTTGCATTTGTAATAATACAGGGAGATCTCATATACCCTTTACTCACTTTCTCCCAATGGTAACATCTTGCATAACTGTAGTACAGTATCAAGACCAGGAAACTGACACTGATACAATTCATGAAACTTATTCAGCTTTCATCAGTTTTACATGCACTCATTTGTATGTTTGTATGTGTGTGTGTAGATGTAGGTGACTACCACCATAGTCAAGATTAGGGTCTTTTAAAATATAAAACAGCAGAACACGGGAAGGCACAGAATGATTTACAGAGAACAGTCTCTCATTTCAGACTCCAGCCATCCATGACTGCTTTCCAAAGGCAATGACTATAACCTGTTTCTTATGTATCCTTCCAGATTATAATTACAATTGCCAAGACTGATGTCAAGGAGCATATTGCCTATATTTTCCTTCTAGGTTTCAGACCTTACATTTAAGTCTAATTCATTTTGAGTTGATTTTTGTGTATGGTACAAGATAGCGGTCCACTTTCATTCTTTTGCATGTGGCTGTCCAGTTTTCCCAACATCATTTATTGAAGAGGATGTCCCTTCTTTACTGTATATTCCTAGCTCCTCTATTGTAAATTAATTGACTATATATGCATGCGTTTATTTCTGGGCTCTCTATTGTGTTCCATTGATCTATGTATCTCTGTGTTTATGCCAATACCACCACTGTTTTGATTACTATAGCTTTATAATATAATTTAAATCAGGAAGTGTGATGCCTCCAGCCTTATTCTTCTTTCTGTATATTGCTTTATTTGGGATATTTTGTGGTTCCATACAAATCTTACAATTGTTTGTTCTACTTCTATGAAAAATGCCATTGGAATTTTGATAGGCGTTGCACTGAATGTGTAGATTGCTTTGGGGTAGTAAGACATTTTAATAATATTAATTCTTCCAATTCACTAGTATGGAGTATCTTTTCTGTGTGTCTTCTTCAATTTCTGTCATTAATGTCTTACAGTTTTCAGTGTACAGGTCTTTCACCTCCTTGGTTAAATTTATTCCTAGGTATTTTATTCTTATTGATGCAGTTGTAAATGGGATTATTTTCTTAATTTCACTTTCTGGTGGTTCAGTATTAATGTATAGCAATGCAACAGATTTCTGTATATTCATTTTGTATTCTGCAACTTTATTGAACTCGTCAATCAGTTCTAACAGTTTTTTGGTGGACTCTTTAGGGTTTTCTATATATAATATCATGTCACCTGTAAATAGTGACATCTTTACTTCTTTTCTCATTTGGACATCTTTTATTTCTTTTCTTTGCCTCATTGCTCTGCCTAGGACTTCTAACACTATGCTGAATAAAAGTGGCAAGTGTAGGCATCCTTGTCTTGTTCCCCATCTTAGCGGAAAAGCTTTCAGCTTTTCACTGTTAAGTATGAACTTAAACTGTATCTAATTTTTGTTGGGTCTGATAATAATATATTATTATATTTTAAAAGAGTTCTTTCTCTCTTCTTCCTTCTGTTTCATAACTAATAAAAATTAGTAGAAATTTTAGCTTACTTTCAGATCCTTGCATGGAATCAACAGAACAGCTTCACAAAATTAAAAAAGATTTCCCCCCTCCCCCAAAATATATTGTTATTTGTGTAGGAACCTTGGGAAACTGTGAATGTATGAGAAGGTGGGAGGACAAGGAGAAGAGGACAGAGTGACTTCCTTTTCTAGCCAAGACAGAGTGATCAGTATTGGACTTGCCCTCCCACTGTGAACAACTAGGAAACTGGACAGAGTATGTGAGAAAACCACTCTCTGGTACTGGAACACAGGTTGACAGGATTATGACTGTTGACAAAAGGGAAACACATGAGGTGAACATCACATTCATGTTAGCCTTCTGCCGAATGGCAGCGTCTCAACCACCGTGCAGGGAAGTGAAGCCCAAGAAGAGCAAGGCAGTCTCACTGAGCTCAGATCTGGCGTCCTGATGTGATCAGAATCTGCTGAGTAAGGTTCTAGACAGGAGGGAACTGCACAGGGGCTGGGGCCCCAGAAGTATACGTGGGGACTCTCTGCAGGGCCTTGGCTGTGGGCTGGGCAGTATGTGTGCTGGAAAGACTTCACAAGGCCAAGCAGTGGGGCTGTGGCTGCTGAGAGCAGACTGAAGACGCCAGAGATCATGAGAGCTGGGAGACACTGGTGTGGAGAGAGCGCAGAGTACCCTGGACATTTGGTTGAGGCCCCTTGAGGACCCCTTCCTAGAATAAGGGCCACAATCTACATCTAAGGGCAAAACCAAATACCTCTAATCATTAAAGATAAAAAACAAACAAAAAACAAGTCTGATAGGAGCAAAACGCTCTTCAAATGATTTAACTAGACTTCAAGATAATGACTACTGTCAGAAAAATGGACATTTCATTAAACTGAAAGGAAGACATTAAAGTCCTAAATGTGCATGTACCTCATAACAAAGCTTCAATATACTTTAAACAGAAAATAAGATGTAAACAAATCCAGAATAATAGTTAGGTATGCTTTAACACAATCCTCTAATAAATGGTAGTATTAGTAAAGTCAATAAAGACACAGAAGATCTGAAAGTCTACTCTGTCCACCAAATGACTTAACTGACATTTAGAGAGCAGCAAATCAATGCCTGCAGAATACACGTTCTTTTCAAGTGTAGATGGAAGTTCACCAAGAAAGTAACGTATGTTCTCTGACCATAGGAATTAGTAACAGTGAGATATCCACAGTATCTCCAAGCAAAGGAAATTAAATAGCACCCTTTTGAATAACCCATGGGTCAAAAAAAAAAAACCCCAAAAGATAAAACCAATGGACCAAGGAAGAAATCACAAGGGAAACAAACTACTTTGAACCGAATGAAAATGAAAATAAGACATCAAAATCTGGAATATAGGTAAAGTGTTGTGAAGGATATCTAAATGTCCACCTTAAGGAGCTATAAAATAAGAGCAAAGTAAATTGAAAGTAAGTTAAAGGAAGGAAATGATAAAAACAGGAAAGAAATGAAATAGAAAATGAAAACCAATAGAGAACATAAATGATATCAAAAGATGGGTCTTAAAAAGATTAACAAACTGGTAAACCTTTAGCTAGACTGATTGGTGCAGGAAAAAAACCCCAAAACACAAGTTATCAATATGAGGCATGAATGACAAGATTGCAATACAGATTCTATAGACATCAATGTGCAGGATATTCTGCACATTATGCCAATAAATTCAACAGCTTAGATGAAATGAAAATTTTCTAAAGAGACATAAATTACCAAAACTGACACAAAAGAAAATCTGAAAATATATCTTAAAGAAATTTAATTTGTAATTAAAAATATTCCCACAAAAAACAACAAGCCAACACAAAAACCTAGGCTCAGATTATTTCACTGGTGAAATATGTTGAAGAAGAAATAATACCAATCTTAAATAGCTATTTCCAAAAGTAAGGGAGGAGAGAGTACTTCCCAGCTCATTTTACGAGGCCAGTATTACCCTGATACCAAAACCAAATAAAGACATTACAAGAAAAGGATACACAAGTTCAATGTCCTCATCAACACAGATGCAGAAATTCTTAAAACCATTAGGAATCAAATCCAGCAATATACAAAGAATAACACATTGCAACCAAGTGGGGTTTATCTTAGGAATGTGAGGTTGGTTTAAAAGTTGAAAATGAATCAAATGTAATTCATTGGTGTACTAAAAGAAGAAAGCCATATAATCATCTCTACAGATGCAGGAAAAAAAGTTAGAATTAGACACTTTTATGATTAAAAATTCCTGAAAAAAATGTTTAAAAGGAAACTTCTACATTTTGATAAAGGGTATCTGTGAAAATCCTACAACTAACATCATACTATATGGTGGACTATTGAAAGCTTTCTGCTTAAGACTGGGAACAAGGCCATTAAGTCCACTCTTAACACTTTGATTAACATGGTAGAAGTCCTGGTAGTGCAATAAGGTAATAAAAAGAAATAAAAAAACAAAGATTGGAAAGGAAGAAGTAAAACTATTTGCAGTAAATATGACTGCAGATTTCTTAGTTTTTTATATAAACAAACAAAAATACTAAAACTAATGAATTTACTTGTATCTCAGACTACAGAGTCCATATACAAAAATCAATTATACATCTATGTTTTAACAGCAAACAATTGGAAAATAAGATTTAAAAATTCTCTTTACAAGTAATGTAAAATTATAAAATAATTTATAATTTTAAAAAGATGTGTATAATGAAAACTGCAAATTATTGAGTGTCAATGTTATTAAGAGGTTGATTCTCCCCAAATGACCTACATTCAATACAGTTCACCCAGACAATCCAAGATGATTTACTGTGGAAGGTAATATATTGATTGTAAAATTTGTATGGAAATGCAAGGATCTAGAAGGGTCAAAGCAAGACTCACACCACTTGATTTCAAGACTTTATGAAATGACAGTAAACAAGACGAATATATCAAAAGAATAGAGAAATCGATAGGACAGAGTCCAGAAACAGACCAACACATATAAAGTCAATTGATTTTTGACAAAGATACCAAAGCACTTTAATGAAGAAAGAAAGTCTATTCTACAGCGATGTTGGAACAACTGGATTGCAATATGAAAAAAAAATTTGTAACCTATATTTGGTTAAATAATATTTATCTATATCAGCCCTTTAAAATGATGTATCAGAATCGCTGGATTATTACAAAGTCTAATGATGGTACCTTTTAAATCAGAGAGCTGTGTGTCCTCTCTCCTATGCTTTGTTCTAATAATGAAAAAGACATCAGTGACATCCATTGTGCTAGAGCATAAAAGCAATCTACAACTGTAAGTAATAGTTGGACTCTTTAAGACAAATAGCGGTTAGTTATAAATTCCTTCCACTTTCTTTTCACTGATTATCCCTAACTAGGAAAATATTTTTAAAGGGATCTCAACTAATGTTCTCAGAATAAAGTACGGGGAACTGACTCACCAACAATATCAAGTTGAGTTTCTTCATCTTCGTCTCTTTTTCTCTTCTTCTCTTTGCTCTTTTTCTTCTTACCACAGGAGATAATTTTCATAGATGAGTTTAGATATGTTGATTTGCATGTTAAATATCATAAGATGGAATCTTAGAACAATCTTTGAAGCTGAACATTGATATACAAATTGATTTAAAGTTATATACACTCTAACTTCTAATACTGAGAAGTCACTTCTGATCCTGTACGTACTGTGTTACAGTTAAGAGAACAGACCCTGGAGCCAGACTGCCTTTTAAAATCCTGATTCTGTCATTTCTTAGCTCTGTGATTTTTGGAAAATTTACTTCACCCCCTTTTAGTTAGTTTCCTCACCTATACAACGAGGATAATAATTAAATCCAACTCTTAAGGTTATTGTGAAGATTAAGAGTTAATGTGTAACTTGATATGCTGCTGCTGAGAATGTAAAATGGTGTAGCTGCTTTGGAAAATAGTTTTGGGTTCCTCAAAAAGCTAAACAGTTACTATATCACCTTACAACTCTCCTCTTAGGTATATACCCAAAGAAATGAAAACATATGTCCTCACAGAAGCTTGTATAAGAATAGTGATAGAATTATTCTGCTGCCAAAAAATGCAAACAACCCAAATGCTTATCAACTGATGAACAGATAAACCGTATGTTATATCTATACAACAGAATATTATTCACCCATAAAAGGAATGAGTAGTGACTGATACATGCTACAACATCGATGAACCCTGAGAATGTTATCCTAAGAACGTCGTATATTATATATTCTGTTTATATGAAATATTTAGAATAGGCAAACTGAAACAAAACAGAGGGTTAGTGGTTGTCAGGGACTAGAGGAAGGGCAAAATGGGAAGTGACTGCTAATGATTACGGGGTTTCCTTTTGAGATGATGAGAATGTTCAGCAAGTCAACAGTGGTGAACTTTGTGAATATAGTAAAAACGACTGAATTCCACCTTAAAGGGATGAATTTTATAGTATATGTGCTATACCTCAATAATAATAAAAAAACCTCAAGAATGATTTTTTAAAAAGTTAATATGCAAAGTGGTTAGAACAGTCCTTGGCACATAGAAAGTGCTACGTACGTGTTAATTATGTTGACAGTTACAATGATTATAAGACACACTTGTTTGCATTTTCATCATAAGCTTTCAGAAGCTAACTCTCCCCTCCATCCTATAAATTCAGACAGTAACAGTTTCAGATGTATTCAGGATAAATTCTTCATGATGCCAGACCCCTAGGCAGAGTTCTCAAGGGTAGTGGCTTCAGCTTGCTCCTTGAGGCTTTCTAACTCACCTAAAAGTTCCAAAACCTCTATCATTGAGACCAGGATGAACTGCTCAACACTTGTATTAATAATCAAACCCGAGCAAATTTATCAGTTAAAAAAGAGGTGGAGATATTAGTGGGCAGATTCCTTTTCTTGAAAGATCTAATAATCATAAAACGCCACTTCCTTGCATTTGGCTCTACTTATTTACTGTCGATGTTATCTTATTTAATCCTCATAAGCCTTTTAAAGTATCATTAACCCCTCCCAATACATTAATAAATGGAAGCTGAAAGGTATTAACGAACCTGCCACAAATCATAAAATTAGTATTTGGTGGAGTCCAGGCTCGAGCTTATATCCTTTTCAAAATCCACATCTGCATTAAAAATTGATTAAAAATTTTAAGGGGGAGGGAGACAATGTTGAAAATAATTATCCCTAATAAAGGAAGTTATTGTTGTAACCTACGCATTCAGATTAACACATATCCACCAAGCGGAGGACTTGTGCCTCCTGGGCTGCTGGTCCGCCCAGCTCTGCGGCCTGTCCTTGCACGGACCCCGGGAACCGAGTCGCAGCTTCTGTCCATTCCGGCAAGAGGCCGGGCTGGGAGCCTGAACCCGAGCGCAGGGCCGGGCGAGGGACGCAAAAAACTGAGGGCTGACTCCTTCAGATGTAAGCAGCAGCGGAGCGGACCTGACTCTCCCGGATCCCTGGCTTTTTTTCACGCAAGGATTCCCCCCCCGTCCCAAGTAGAGCCCGACTTCCTGTTTACAGCCTGGGGCTACGGCAGCCGCAGAGGGCCTAACCAGAGCGGCGTTCTTTTGCCGCGTCAGGAGAACTGAAGGGGCTCGTCGGAAGGAGGAAAGCAGAGGAGACGCGCCCTCTGCTGAGCAGGCGGATCTCACAGCCGAGCTTGGCCTGGTGAGTCACTGGAGAGAACCACCTGCCGGGTCTGGGGAGGAGACGATAATATGGTTAGAGGGTGGAATGACTTAGCCAGCCCTCCAGGTTCTTCGCAGCGGACTGGTCCTGACGGTCCCCCGCAGCGGGGGCGAGGCGACGGCGTTACCTGACCTTGGACGACTCCACAAGCCAGCTCAAGTCCATAAACGTTTATTGTGTTATTTTAACTAGGGAGACTCTAGTAATGGAGAAGAAATGTCATAGTAAGTCCAAGCTCATTCTGCTTGCCCTGGGAGAAGCCAATAAATCAAGAGAGGAGGTGTTGGGACGAGGAATAATGAATTTATTTGTAAAGCCAGCTGACGGAGAAAATAGCCAACTAATGTCCTAGAGGACCATCTCCCGAGTTTGAATTGAGGTGTAAAGTACTGGTTCTAGCCAGACTCGGAAGGGGTGGTGTTGATTTCTTACTGCCTGCAGCCATTCACAGGTGGGCCTGGTCAGGGTGTTTCCTGTGAGCTAAACAAAGGTAATTTAGCTTAACACTCTTTACCTGGGAGGCAGGATCCCTAGAAATGGGCCTTAGGTATAATTTAAGTTTATAGGCAACACCCCTTTAGTGATTAACAAAGAAAGGTTAAAGTGAAAGAAACAGATCTAATATAGAGCCAGATTTGTTCTTCCCTATTACAGCATCAAATAGGGAATAATAATAAAAGACAATGACGTATCAGCATCTGGGCAGATTTCACTAGTCCTGTAGGAATTTGAGTGGAGTTGGGGTGGGAGGGTGGTAGTGAAAACTATTGTAGAGAGGTCTTTCTGTACAGGGTGGATCTTGAGAGGGATTTTGACAGCTTCAGTCACCTGAATATCTCTCCTGCCTGCTCCAGTCTCTTCAATAGTTTTATAACCCACCTCACTGATTCCATTCTATACCCCTTCCAAACCATCTTCTATAGTGCTGAGTGATCGTTCTAAAAAATGGCTGATCATTGTTCCCTTTTACCAAAAATCTATTAAATGCTGCTTTTTGCCTTCGGGAGGAAACATCCTAATATAACTTAATCGACTGATGACTGTCCTCTGATTCTTCACCACTGAACCCTTGCCACCTGTTTCAGTCACACAAGATGACTGGAAATGTTTGAATGCTCTGTGTTTGTTTCTGCTGCCTAAAATGCTTCCCTGTCTTCTTATCTACCCTCTTCATGTGGCCCCCATTTTTCAGCCTTTGAGACAAACTCAGGCCTCACTTCCTCCAAAAAGCCATCTTTGAATGACTTCCTGTATTTCCCCAACTATCCTTCATTTCTCGTCCTATTGCTTAATTGTGTGCTTTTTAAGGGCAGGAACCATAGCTTATTTCACCTACATCTTACCTAATGCCTGCTTCACAGTAGACCCTGTGTAAGTGTCTGCTAAATTATTATTAAGATTCTGAAGCCTGGTGTGGGATAATAAACAGAGTGGAACAGTTAGAGTGTGACGACTAGATGGAAGGGGTTGTGGTAGAAGAAAAGAAGGAGAAAATTGGGTGGGTAAAGAATAGCAGGCCTTGGGAAGTCAGTTTCTTATTTATCAGACATCTCAGCAAAGATACCATGCTTGGTGATAAGAGGATACAAAAGATGCTTCCACCCAGGGCCTGATCTTAAGGGCCTTCATCTAAGTCACGTGCAGTGAGAGGCAGTATAGCATATAGTTAAGGGTGGAGCTTCTGGAGAGAGACTGCTTGGGTGGACAGACCTTGCTGTCTTTATAAGTTAGATGACTTTATCAGTTATTTAACCTCTCAATAACTATGTTTATTCAGCTACAAGGGTTCCCTTTTCTCCATATCCTTATCTTGTCTTCTTGATAATTGTCATTCTAACAGGTGTGAGGTGATACTGCATTGTGGTTTTTTTGGGGGGTGGGGTGGGAATTAGGTTTATTTGTTTATTTTAATGAAGATGCTGGGGATTGAACCCAGGACCTCATGCATGCTAAGTGTGCACTCTACTACTGAGCTATACCCTCCCCCCATCTCATTGTGGTTTTGATTTTCGTTTCCCTGATGGTTAGTGACATTGAGCATCATTTCATGTACCTGTTAGCCATTTATATGTCTCCTTTGGAAGAATATCCATTCATTTCCTTTGTTTATTTTTAATTATTTGTGGGGTTTTTTTTGGCTATTGAATGAGTTTCTTATATACTTGGGATATTAATCCCTTATCAGATATATGATTTGCAAATATTGTCTCCAACTCTATAGATTGCCTTTTAATTTTATTGATTGTGTCTTTTGCTGTGCAGAAGCTTTTTAGTTTGTTGTAGTCCCATTTAGGTATTTTGCTTTTGTCGCTTGTGCTTTTGGTGTCATATCCAAAAAATTATCACCAAGATGAATGTCTAGGAACTTTTTCTCTGTTTTCTTTTAGGAGTTTTATGTTTTCAGGTCTTATGTTTGAGTCTTAAATCATTGCCAAGAGAAATACTTAACGTTTCAGGAGTGTTATGAAGTCTATCATGAGCATATCTTCTAAGGACCTAAACTGGGACATTCTGGACTGTACTCTATGGATTTACCACTGCAGCATGTTACATTGACGAATATACACAGAACATATATCACATAGAGTACAAGATGACAGGACTTCAGTTGGGATATATGACATTCTATCACATTCTATCATTTTCTCACTTATCAAAGCCTCAAAGCATTTTCTTTTTCTTTTTCTTTTCCTACTGGCACATTTCCAAGCAAAGCCCTATTTACTTGTGCCTGGAAAGAGAACATTTACAAAAATGTCTTAGAGAGAGGGGATGTGAAGGAAGTAGTTTCAAATAGGCTAATGACATGAAGGGAACTCTTCATAAAAGATGTTAATAAATCATGCCCACAATCTGGAGAACTTACCCCTACCAAGGAGTCCTGGAGTAGGGAAATAGCTTCTCGATTTTGCAACACAGGTTGGATGAGGAGAATAGGAGATCATTGATCAAGCATTGTCTTTAAGAAATAGAGTGGGTGGAAGCT
Source organism: Vicugna pacos (assembly GCF_048564905.1). Taxonomy (NCBI): domain Eukaryota; kingdom Metazoa; phylum Chordata; class Mammalia; order Artiodactyla; family Camelidae; genus Vicugna; species Vicugna pacos. Next base: position 16,071,684 of record NC_133012.1, read on the forward strand.
ACTTCAGAGAGTATGCTTCAGAGCATCAGTTCTCAAACTTTGGTGTCAGGACTCACTTATACTCTTAAAAATTATTGAGGACCCTAAAGAGCTTTTGCTTATGTGGATTATACCCATCTATATTTACCATATTAAAAATTAAAACTGAGAAATTTTAACAAATTATTAGAAAATAGACCTATTGTGTTCATGTAAATAACATACTTTATTAAAATTGATGATGAGAAGAGTGGCATCATTTTATATTTTTGCATATGTCTTTAGTGTCTGGCTTAATAAAAGAGATCTTGGTCTCTTATTTGCTTCCACGTTCAATTTCTTGTGATATCACATGCTGGCCAGGTAGCTTCCAGTGTATACTCAGGAGAGAATAGGGGTGGGAGAAGGAAATAACACCTAAGTATTATTACGGAAAGGGTTTTGACCTTGCAGCCTTCCTGAAAGGAACTCAAGACCTCCCAGGGTCACATGTGCACAGGGTAGAGGGTAAGTGCAGGTGAGAAAGCAGCTGTTTTGGGGGGTGAGGGGTTTGGGAGTGTGGAGATAAAGGTCGTGCTCTTCTTTCTTTTCCTTTCTGCTCTTGTTGCTGGAATTTACTTTTAGATTATGATATTGCCATAAATTAGGAATTATGTGAATAGATATCATTGATACTGCCTAATTAAAGACTTTTTTCTCTGTCTTCTAAGTTTTTGGTACATTCAAAGAAGTCTTCTGTCTCATTTTTTCCCCACCTGAATTTGGAATTTGATAAGCATTCTTGTAGCTATATTTAGATGATTTGTCTCCCTGAATACATTTTGGGATTATTTATAGATCTCTATAAGCAATGCTATTCTGTCCTTTAAATACAAATATGACACTATGTCTCTTGTAGAAAGGGCTACAACAAACCTAAAAAAAATGGTATTTTTAATATAACCTGATACTTGAGCAAAATGTATCCACTTTCTTGGTTGTCCACAAGGTGCTGCTGTTTCCCTTCTAATAACACAGGGCAGCTTATTCCAAGAACACAAGGTACTCTTAAAAAATTATCATAGTTCTTATTCCATAATTATTAAGTTTTCAGGGTGCAATTAGGTTTGTCCCATAGAAGAACTGTGTAGAGTTTTTCTTGTAAAAACATAACTTTTAGCAATGAGTTCAAAGTTTGGCACTGTCAGAGTGAAGATTTTTCTTCTTTCTTTATGATTTCATTTATAATAATTATATTTTTTAGTGATACTGATGGTTTCATAAAAATATCATTATATTATATATCCAATGACTGTGAAATCATCTGCCTTGAAGCATAGTGAAATCATTAATCAGCAAACTGGGTCTGAAATGGGACCATTTTAAGAAAGCTATTTACACTGTAATTTGCAAGTTGTGTTCTTTTTTTGAAATTAAAACATTTCTAAAATGTACTAACTATGATTGTTTAAAAAAAAGTAATGGTTCTTTTTATGGTAAGGAAGTAAATTGAACCCTCTGTGCTGGAAAGTGCAGAAAACAAATCAGCATTCTTTATAAATAGATTTTACTGCTGGTTTAGAAATTACCTTATGTGCTTTTAGATGATGGAAAAATGAAATCAGCTTCTGTTTGCACTGTGCATGCAGCATATTTGCTGTGACCCTTTCAAAAGGATTATGGAATGTTGGGAGGTCAGGAATCTTGAAGAGGAGAATTCTAAGAAGTGGCAAAATGAGAAAATGAAAAATAAAGCAAGCCTGGTTGTTTAATATGCATACTGATAGAGTTGAGGGAAAATCCTAGATTGGGAGCCAGCAGATCATGTACTGACTTTGACTGTCTTTGGTGGCCCCAGCAGGCCTGGTATTCAGTGAAGACCAAGGCTGACTGGGAGTCAGGCTGACTGGCATTGGAACAAGGAGAGAAGCCACTGGCCAGGGGTAATGGCCAAATGTTCAGTGTTCAGTGCTCAAAGCTAAGCAGGGCGTTAATGTACATCCTGAGGGCAGAGCTGACACCAGAATCTCAACTTTGCAGCTGAATCTGAGACCTTAGTCTGATGGGCAGGATTAAGTAGTCTCAGAGGCCCAACAGACGTTTGTTAAAAACAAAGCATACTTGATTATTCTCTGAAGATTTATTCCTTCTTACCCTATTACAGAATTTTTACACAATTACATACAGAAGACTTTAAACAGCTTAATCTACAGTAGGAGGCTTTATAACATTGCAGGTAAAAGCATGTGCTTTGAAATCATACAGTAGAATTTATGAACAAACGCACACAAAACCCTATTGTTGGCTACTCTTAACTGTTTGAATTTTGCTGAGGTACTAAATTTGAGAGACTTGCCCAAGGTCACAGAATTATAAGTGATATAGCTGGGGTTTGAATCTAAGTCTACCCAAATCCGGGACCTGTTTACTGCTCTCCTACAATGCTTTTTAAGCTCCTGAGAATGCTAACATTCTTTCTTTTGAAATCTGACTTCTTTCCAAGTAGCAGCTTTATTAATCTGTGTAAAGGGCACCATAATGCAGACAAAAAAATTCTTTAAAACCTTTAATGTTTTGGTGAGATGAGGAAGAGTTCTATGGTATTGTCAGTGGGTAAGCATCATCTGAAGGCTCTCCGTATACCAGCTCTGTAAGAAGTAGAGACATTTCTGTTAGCCTGTGGAGGACAGAGAGCCCACAGCTTATATCATACCTTCCCTTTTACTTCATCTCCAAGGAGATGGACTTCTATGGCTGGTCAAGTTTCGGGATCTCTTATGAGCCTCAGCTAGAGGTAGAACTTTCCTAACTCTAGGTTAAGATTTATGGGCAAGCTAGAGAGCTAAGGTGGTTTGTGACTACTCCTTTTGGGAGAAAGTCTAATCATTTCTTTTTTTGGAACCACCTTTGTTCCCCCAAATGCTGGGTAAGACATGCCTGCATTCTAATTCTTTGACAGCAGAGGATATCTGTTCTCTTCCACCAAACCCACAACCAAAACCAAATAAAACATAAGATAAATCCTAGACAAGCTTCCCTGGCATCCTTGAGCCCGCGCTCTTTCTGGCTGCTTCCCTGGTCCTCCTCTCCAGACAAGGGTTCTATCCCTTAGAAGGCAGTGGTCAGATCTAAGACTTGGGTCAGGGCTTCGGGATAAGTAGGCGGGAGGGGTCTCTGGCTTGCTTTGGCATTAGACCGAGTTAGTAACAGAGTCCTTTCCTGCTTTAAGCTCAGCTCAGTAGACCTCTCTCTGTGTTTGGGGAAAATCTCCAGGTAGTAATAAAGTGTTATTTTCCTGTGCTTTATTGTCTGTACATATATATCTTTCTTAGGGACATTGTGAGATTTTTTTTTCCCCTGGCCAAACACCATCTTAATCACTTCCATTATAGCAAATTGCATTTCCCCTGTGGAATTGAAATCTAAGTGGAGACTCAGCAAAGAAGTATAGTGAGAGAATTATGTTATGAGGTAAATCCTTTATTGTCTTCTTAGGGACATTGTTTTCCCCCATATTAATCAAGTTCCAGACTTGCATAAAAGTGATGTTTTGGTCTGAGGCAAACTTCCTGAGTGGTTAGAAGTAAATTTGACCACTACTCTTAGGACTGCTGGGAACTATCTCTTGTCTCAATCAAAATTCCACTATTTGGAGACGTGAACATAGAAAGCTATTAATATTTATTGAGTACTGCTTTGTGCTCAGCACTATGTGAAGCACTGGATGTATTAAATAATTTTGAATGTCTTCACATTCAACCTTTGCAATAATACTCCCATTTTAGAGTTGATAAAACCGATGGTCAGATGGACCTAGAGATTATCATACTACATAAAGTAAGTCAGACAGAGAAAAGCAAATATAATATCATTTACATGTGGAATCTAAAATATGATACAACTGAACTTACTTATAAAACAGAAGCAGACTCACAGATATAGAAAACAAACTTATATAAAAGGGGGGTGGGAGGGATAAATTAGAAGTTTGGGATTAGCAGATACAAACTACTATATATAAAATAGATACACAAGGTCCTACTGTATAGCACAGGGAACTATAGTCAACATCTTTTAATAACCTACAGTGAAAAAGAATATGAAAAAGAATATATACGTATAAATGAATCACTTTTCTATACACCACAATCTAACAACATTGTAAATCAACTATATTTCAATTAAAAATAAACAAACCCCTGAGGGTCAGTGAGACTAAGAATCTTGCAGCTAGAAAGAGATGGCGCTGAGATTTGCAGCAGTTCAAACTCTGGACCACCACATTTCTGCGGTCTCTTCACTAGAGAGTTCTTTCTTTGATTCCTCAAAGTCATTAGTCTTTAGGAATTAATCTTCAACTGTAGGTTTCACAGGGAGGAGCTGCTACTTTAAGCTTTGTGGCTGAAAGTGCAGATTTGGAATTTGGGGGAGAGGTGCAGGGGAGGGTTTTGTTGAGAAACTTCATGTAATTTGTGGGGCTGTGAAATACTGCCTCCAAATTCTCTGTCCTATTGGTTTTTCAAATGTCATGTGAGTCTTTTGGGTTAAATTGAGGAAAATTTCTATGAAAAGTTAAAAAAAAAAAGGACTGAGAGAGATAAAAAGCTGATTCAGAGCTCATGCTTAGGTCTCAGAGTTTTGTTCATCCTAAACAGGGCTTGGTTCAATCTGAAGAAGGCAGAACTGAGTTTGGAAATCTAGCAAACCCATCTGTGTGCAGTGTTCACTAAACCATGAGTGAACATTCACTTGACAGATTTACTCAAGTTAGTTTGTATGGTCCAAAGGCAAACAGACACAGGACTACTCAGTTTTGATGGGGACAAAAGAGAAGTCTGGGAACAGTGAACCTGGGCAGGGGATGGAGGAGGGTGGCACCAGGAGTCCAGGGAACTGGCCCCCTCTGAGTTGGCGGAAAATCACAAAACCCAGCTCTGCTTTCTTCGGATGCTGCCCACGCCTGTTGGAGTTAACAGAGCTCTGAGAAGGACCGCTCCACGGTCTGAGCATGGGTCCCGAGCTGCCTTCCCTCATCAATATCTGGGCTCGTAGCCATGCAGTTGGGGGCAGTTTGCCCGGCTTTCTTGATCTACACCAGCAAACTTGCTTTTGAAGTGGTTTGGAAAGCTCCAAAAGAGACGTGCTTCATGGTATTGGTATTGCTGCCAAAGAGAAAAGATTCTGCTTTTCATCAGCGGTGTACTTCAGCAGTCCGTATCTCTCTAGAACCTACTGCCGATGGCCCTCTTGTGCTGACACACAGATGGTGTAGTTGAGGGGCGAGAACAGCCAAGGGTCTCCTGTTCCTCTCAACTCCAGGCTGGGCTAGAAACAAGCTTATGGTTGTTCCAATGCTTGAATGCAGGTAAGCTTGAGATATGTGGCAATTCTTATGACGTGAGGCTGGACATTCTTTACAGTTTCCCCAAGCACAGGAATTGGCAGGGTTTGAAAAAGAATCACCGGCAGGAAGTTCATTTTCTTTATTGCTACCTCCCCAGCCATAAAGCTAAAAGCTTTTTACCTAAATCATGTTTGCTATCTCATGGGAGTGGGAGATCATTTCCTTCAGAGTTTTGCTCCAGTTGGAGTTTAGTCCTAGGGATTTGATAGTTTTAGTAGTCCGTTTGAATTTGAAAAGCTTTTCTAATTGATGTTTCTTATATTCTCTCCCTCCCCCAAAAGGCTTCTGATTTTGGGTCATTTGTGTTTTCTCCCTTTCCCTGCCAAATCTCAGATCGCTGAAAGTGAAATCCTTTCATCTTGAACTTCATCATCTTTCAAGTAATTAGAACTTCACTCACCTATTGTGCGAGGTTTAATTTCACCCCTTCAAAATAACCTTCCTTTGTTTGAGTTTTCTCTAACTGTTTGATCCAGAGCTATTTAATTCTTGCAAATAAGCAGAAAAGGGAACCTCTCCTTGCTTCTGGTAATTTGTGTGACAAAACATTTTGAGGTGCCGACCCCCTGATTTGTTGTACTTTGTTGATGAATAAAAATCTTACTAAGAATTTTCTAGTTTACAAGATTTAAAACTAGAATAACTGATGTATCTAATTCAGTCTGCATTTCAGCGTGAAATAATGCCAGGAGCCTTGTTATCTAAAGCTGACAGTGGGACTAGCCCACTGTGTGACCTCAGGCAAACCACTTCATCTTTTTGCCCCTTCTTTCTTCGTATGTAAAACATAGATAACTTTGTCTGCCTCACTTAATTCATAGGGTGGCTGTACTAGATCATGGAAAACCAAGTTTATCGAAAAGCATAAAGCTCTACGATTAGATACAACGTTGCCTGTAATTTATAAGCTTCTGCATTCCTGCGACCATAGAGGAAATAACTCCCCTTCTGGTAAAAGGGTCCTCTACAGGATTTCTACAGGGTCCCTATGTCTCTTCTTTTCCTGGCTTTTCAGGGATTCTGTTCATCGCTTTTCCATTTCTCACCTGCATCTTCAGTCTCTCTCCTTGATGTTTTCTGTCAGCATTTAATATAAATCTTTTCTTTAAAAAATTCTGTCTTCCACCTTAGAGAGACCCCTTCCCTTGACTTTGTATGCCTTTCTAGCTACCAGGGCATCTCTTCTCTCCCTTCATGGCCAGATTTTCCTCCAGAATATTCCATGTTTGCTAGCTCCTCTTCCTCAATTTCACTCTTTACCTTGGCCAGCTGGCTCTCACTTTTACCAAGTCCATTAAACCACTTTTGCTAGGGTGGCTGCATTAGCTTGTTAGGGCAGCCATAACATAGTATCATAGGCCAGCTGGTGTAAACAACAGAAATTTATTTTCTCACAGTTCTGGAGGCTGGAAACCCAAACTCAAGAAGTTGGCAAGTTTGGTTTCTTCTGAGGCATCTTCTCGCTGTGTCCTCATGTGGTCACCCCTCTCTTTGTGTCCTAATCTCCTCTTCTTATAAGGACACCAGTCATATTAATTAGGGTCTACCTGCATGACCTCATTTAGCCTTAATTACCTTTTAAAAGTCCCAGTCTCCAAATATACTCACATTCTGAGGGTTGGGACTTCAACATGTGAATTTTGGGTGAACACAGCTGAGCCCATCAAAGTCTCCAGTAGCCTTCCTATTTTTAAGTCCAATGGGATTGCAGGAATATTTTTATTTTTGGGGTCAATCAGAAGCTGTTGACTTTAGAATTTTACCTAAGGCTGACCTTTCAAAAGTTTTGGATTCCACAGAGGAGCATGTGAAATCTATGACTAGTTTGATTTGATTTGAGCAAATAGAAAATTGCAAGAAGTTTTGTTTGCTTTAACAGATTTTTGAGTCTACTCCAAAAAACCACTTTATGTAGTTGTTTTGTTTTGATTTGCCACATTATGACACCATAGGATAAATGCACAGCAGTGGTGAGTCCCAATCACTTTGGATTTTCCAATATTTCATTGATTCATGGTTATGCATTGTAGGAAATCTGGCTAGAACACCTATTATTTAATGTAGTTTGATTCTAGTTGTCTTGCAAGTCAATTGTTCAGTGTTTTGTTGCAAACACTGGATGTTGCATTGTTGACTGATTGGTTTGTAGTTCCTGGAACCTTCTATAAATTCTGTCAGAAGCCTCGAAATAACATTATTGCAGATCTCTAGCACTTTACAAAGGACATGCAATGAGTCTTCAATCAATAAACTAAGCTATGGTTTGTGACTGAGTGATGAAAGAAAACACACTAATTAAAAGTAAACACCTTCGTTACTTACGTCTGAAAGCATTTCTAAGGTGTCATATGTGTATGCTTTACTTGTGAAATATTTTGTTGCTTCTATTGCCAAGTATTTCAGGATTTTATGGTGCCAAAAGTATTTTATTAATTTAACTAGACAATTTGCTGGAGTTATTCAGCAAACTAAAAGTGCTGCCAGAGCTGTCATTTTAAAGTATAATCCCACGTGATCCTTGAGCGTTACAGCTGCTCCTTGTTTAATAGTAGAGCTGATGAGTACTTAATTTGAGAGGAAATCTGGGTGCAAGTGTAGTGCTATTTAGACTTAATGAAGGACACATTTGACACCTGTTGCGTGATCTATAGGTAAAGAAAGAAATTAAAATCAGCGCTATGTCAAGTCTTCATAGTTTAAAACTTCACAGAGTATTTCTGGACATCGAGGGAGGAAGTTTAGTAGAAATCTAAGAAAATGAGAGAGAGACAAACATTTGTTCATTGCTTTCTATGGGGTACTCATCACATCCACCCTTTGAGAGAGGGGTTCTTTGTTCCATTTTACCCAAATAAAAAAACTGAGCTTCAGATACATGATTTTCCCCCCCGGTTACACATTAAAATCATAGAAGTGGAATTAAAAAAAACATGTTGTACACTCGTTAGGATGGCTATTATTAAAAAAAATGGAAAATAACATGTGTTGGCAAGGATGTGGCAAACCTGGGACCCTCATGCGTGGCTGGTGGGAATGTAAAGTGGTGCAGCTGCTGTGGAAAACAGTATGCCATTCCTCAAAAATTTAAACATAGAATTGCCATATGAGCCAGTGATTCCACTCATAGTTGGTAATATAACCAAAATAATTGAAAGCAGGGATTCAAAGAGATACTTGTACATCCACGTTCATAGTTGTATTATACACAATATTCAAAAGGTGGAAATAACACAAAAGTCCATTGATAGATAAAGGAGTAAACAAAAAGTGGTATATACATATAATGGAATTTATTCAGCCATAAAAAGGAATGACATTCTGATACTCACTACAACATGGATGAACCTTGAAAACATATGCTAAGTGAAGCACTATTTACAATAGCCAAGACATGGAAGCAACCTAAATGTCCCATCAACAGATGATTGGATAAAGAAGTTGTGGTATATATATACAATGGAATACTACTCAGCTATAAAAAAGAATGAAATAATGCCATTTGCTGCAACATGGATAGACCTAGAGATTATCGTACTAAATGAAGTCAGACAGAGAAAGACAAATATTGTATGATATCACTTATATGTGGAATTTTAAAAAAGACACAAGTGAACTTATCTATAAAATAGACACAGACTCACAGACATAGAAAACAAACATACGATTACCAAAGGGGGAAAGGGGAGGAGAGGGATAAACTAGGAGTTTGGGATTACAATATACACATTACTATATATAAAATAGATAAACAACAAGGACCTACTCTATAGCACAGGGAACTATATTTAATATCTTATAATAACCTACAGTGATAAAGAATATGAAAAGAGTACTTCTATTTAACTTAAACTTCTTTTAATCACTAGGCAAGCAGGTGAAGAGAAATTAGATTCCAGATTCTCACATCTGTCAAACTCAAGTATCTTCTCATTGATTCTTATCAAGGCTTTTCTTATATATTTTGCCACCAGTTGACTACTAAACTGCTTGGCCAATGGAATATAGTGTGGAATTGGTAGATGGGGATCAAATGTGCAATGCCCTGCTGGGGCTGATAATTAAATATTCAGAAATTTTGTGAGCTGGTTGTTAAACTCTTGGTAGCTTGAAATCGACCACGGTGGGAATATTTACACCATGGAAATTCAAGCTTCAGTGCCCGACTCCACCCTCAGTGTTTTACCAGCACACCACTTTTATTTTTCTTGTAAATATTCAGAATTCCTGTAAATATTCATAGCTCCTCCTATACTCCCTGTCTCATTGAGAATAAGCTAAAATGCCTACAATGTCCAATAAAGCCCTCAATGCGCTGACCCACCCCACTCTCTGACCCACTTCCTCCTGTTCACCTCCCTCCCAGTGTTGCTTTGCTTCTCCACATGGAGAGGCATGTTTTTGTTCAGTCAGGACATTTGCCCTGCTATTTGCCTTTTTCCTGAATTTACTCTTCCCCCAGATATCTGCAGACCTGGTTCCTCACCTCCTTTGAGTCTTTGCTCAAATGCCATCCTCTCAGTGAGATCATCCATGCTATATACAATATACTATATTTCTTACTACTGCTGTAATCGATCAGCACAAACTCAGTGGCTTAGAAGAACAGACATTCTCTCTCTGCAAGAATCCTGTTTCTTTACCTTTCCCAGGTTCTAGAGGATGCTCACATTCTGTATCTCATGGCCTTCCTTCCGGCCAGCAATTGTATCATTCCAACCTCTGTCTTCGTATCTCCTGCCTCTGACTCTCCTACCTGACTCTTTGCCTTATAAGGACCCTTGGGATTACTTTGGGTCCACCTGGATAACGCATGATACCCTCCCCATCTCATGAGCCTTTGCTTAATCACATCTACAAAGTCCCTTTTGCCATATAAGGACATGGGCATGTTTGGAGGCCATTATTTTGTATACTACATCCTCCTCAACCATCCTATTTGACCTTGTACCTACTAACTGTCAGCATTACTAATCTCTCTTCCTTGCTGAATTTTTCTCTGTACACGTTATCATCTTCTAGAATATTATGTATTTTATGTATTTATTTTGTTGGTGGTCTGTCTTCGTCTACTAGAATGTAATCTGGATGAGGGTAGATATTTTTATTTTATGTCATTGCTACAGTTTCATTGCTTATAACAATGCACAGCTCATAGTGAGAATCATATCTATATCTATCTGTATACACGTACACACACATATATATATAATGTGTATATACACATAAATGTATTTGTTTAAATGAATTAAGTGGAGGAGTTTGGTAAAAGAAACTGATGTGACATGTGGGGTTCCCCAGTGATGGGAAAGGGCCATGTGGTAGAGCTTCTGGAGGGAACTGAAAAGCTCCAGAGATCTCCCAAGGCAGAATTGCTTTGTCTACATTGAAATACTTGCCCACATTCTGGTTTCTCATCTTTTCTCTCATGCTTGTTTTTGCTCTTTCTTTGAAATATTCTCAAAAATTTTGTGTTAGTTTCTGACTCTAGATTATAAACTGAAGCAGAGAAACCATTTTCCCCTCTTAGTTCTGTAACCCTTCTACTCTGTTTGCACAGTGCTAGATATCGGATATGTAGGTTCCTAGTGTTTACTTCTCTGATTTTTGACCTTTTATTTCATATAAATCAATTTGAAGGGAGAAAGGGGCTAATGCTCTCAATTGTCTGGGGTTTTTTTTCTTTTTTTAAGGGGGTTGGAGGGACCTGTGAGGCCTTTACTTTTAGAAGAAAATTTCTTGGTGTGGGCAGTGTAGCTTTCCTCGTTTGGGCACAGTGATAAGAAAGTTGGAATTTGCAATCTAGAACGTACCTTCAGAAGTGGTCTTTCCATGTGAGACTTCTATGATTGATATTCTGATTTGTGTGAAACAATAGATTTAGATGTCTAAATCTAAATCATCACAGCCACAAACTTCATTCACTGTGCCACAACTTTTCTATTAACTCTGGATAAAGATAGGGTGATGGTATAAGAGATAAATTTTACTTCAAAAAATTCTACTTGTTTATGTGAAGAACAGAAGGAGTTACTTTCCAATAATCTATATTTTAAGATGTCAAGATATTTTTCTTGATACTTGTCTTAATCTGTTTGGGCTACTATAACAGAAATACCATAAATTGGGTGGCTTATAACCAAATATTTATTTCTCACATTTCTGGAGGCTGGGAAGTCCAAGATCATGGTTCTGGCAGATTCAGTGTCTGGTGGGGGACCTGATTCCTCACAGAAGTCATCTCACTGTAACCTCACATTGTGGGAGGGGTGAGAAACTTGTGTGGGGCTTCCTTCATAAGGGCATTAATTCCATTCATGAGGGCTCCACGTTTCAAAGGCCCCACCTCAAAGTGCCATCATGTTAGGGATTAGGTTTTCAACATACGAATTTTGGTGGAGCCGAGGGACGCAAACATTCAGGCCATAACAATATCTTTGGAGAAAATAGGATTCTTATTAGAATACTCAGCTCCAAGGTGAGAATAGATATTTTGATACGTGTGTTGCTGTTGTCTGAAACTTAGAATCATGGATTAAAAGAGATCTTACTGCAGTCTACCCACAGGTTAGCAAATACACAGAAGTGTCAACATGAAAGCTTCACTGAGTGTTTCTTGTAGTTATATTTACTTTTTCCAGAGCAAAATTAATATATGATAAGCAGTGGAATGTTTTCTGTTGCCGTCTTGGATATGATGACAAGAACCTTCTTTAGAAAAGCAATAGTGAGTTGTGAGGACACTATAACATTCTTTGCCTTCAAGGCATTATAAACAACTTGAATCAATCCAGTATCAAACACAAGCAAACAGTAAAATGAAAACCATTTATCTGAAACAGCAGGTTGGAAACTTCAGTGGTACACTTTGAAGTCATCTCACTAATGCTGCCAAAGCTTTGCTCCACCAGAGCAGGGCATGAATTTTGCATTGCCCCAATAATCAAGGTCTTTAGAGTTTCATGGTGTTTTCTGTCTAACAGAACTAATATGTTGAGCATTGTTGACATTCTGCTTATGGTTGCCAAGAATAATATAAAAACACTTGCTTTGAATGATATATAAACACATTGAAAGAAATAAGTTGGCTGTAGGAACTAAAGTTGAACAATGTGCTTTCTATAAAGTCGTTTAAGGTGGGAGGGGGCAACTTTTCAAACTGATTTTAGATAACAAATACAGACATTTATTGGATTTGTCTGGAAAAAAGTAAGGAAAACCCCCGAATTATCTGTTTGGGTTGACTTCTGTTAGACTTAACCCTGTCTGCCCCATCCACCCCTCACCACCCCTTCTTTAGATTTTTTTTTTCTTTTTAGATTCTTTTTCTTACTCTGACTTTGTATATAGAGAAGAAACTCAAATGAGTCTCAAGTAGTAATCCTGGAAATTTATCAACTTATTCCCATGATGCTACCATTGCTCATAAAACATTCTGAAGATTCTTCTATTGAATTGGTCTTCAGAGCTAGTGATAAGGCCTGTGATGAAGTCAGTCTTACTGGTTTAAGATGTGTGTTAGGGTCACACATAGTGGAACTAACATGGACTTTGAAGTCTTGTAACTATTCAGAATCCAGGCTCTATTTTCAGTAGAGATGTGAAGTCTTGAACAGGTTATTTAAAGTCCTGAGCCTCAGTTTTCGGGTACAACACCACATACCTTGTAGGGTTGTTGTATGAATTAAATGTGGTCATGTATATAAATGCAGTGCAGTGTCTTCTTTCCCTGCTTCTCTCTTCCCTGCCCCTGATTTCTCATCAAGCCTTACTGTGAGATCTGACTTCTTTTATTTTTTTTTAACATTTTTGATTGAGTTATATTTTACAATATTGTGTCAAATTCCAGTGTAGAGCACAATTTTTCAGTTATATATGAACGTACATATATTCATTGTCACTTTTTTTTTTTGCTGTGAGCTACCATAAGATCTTGTATGTATTTCCCTGTGCTAACAGTATAATCTTGTTTATCTATTCTACATTTTGAAATCCCAGTCTGTTCCTTCCCACCCCCCATGCCCTTGGCAACCTCAAGTTTGTATTCTATGTCTATGAGTCTGTTTCTGTTTTATATTTATGTTTTGTTTTTATTTTTTAGATTCCACATATGAGCGATCTCATATGGTATTTTTCTTTCTCTTTCTGGCTTACTTTACTTAGAATGACATTCTCCAGGGACATCCATGTTGCTGTAAATGGCGTTATGTTGTCGATTTTTATGGCTGAATAGTATTCCATTGTATAAATATACCACATCTTCTTTATCCAGTCATCTATCGATGAACATTTAGGCTGTTTCCATGTCTTGGCTATTGTAAATAGTGCTGCTATGAGCATTGGGGTGCAGGTGTCATTTTAAAGTAGAGTTCCTTCTGGATGCAAGCCCAGGAGTGGGATTCCTGGGTCATATGGTAAGTCTATTCCTAGTCTTTTGAGGAATCTCCATACTATTAGGTCTGATTTCTTAGAAGTTAGATACACAACCAAGCTTGATGCTTTCTAGAAAATGAGGAATTAGGCTTGGGTGTTAGGAAACTAGGGAGTGGTATCTGTGATGCTGGAAGCCCTTGGAAGTCCTAGGAGAAAAGTGAGGCAAGTCAGGAGAATGGGAAGTGGTGCTCTTAAAGGCCCCCTTGGCAGTCACTAGTCACGGCATTATTAGCACTGAGTTATTTGGACCTTGTGGTAGTGGCAGATATAAAAGATGGATGACAGTTATTGCATTGTCAAGAGTCCAGTAACTTTAAGTCCAGTTTAACCCTTGCCAAATTCATGGCAATTAAAGTTCCTCCTACATTTCTGTTCAGGTCTCTGTACCATCGTTTCTCATCTGTAAGTCATCTTCTTTGGCAAATGGAAGTCTTAGTGCACCTGGAGCAGATAGGGACCCAAACCTCTTCCTCTTCATTGTCTATGGTGTGGGCTGCCAAGGTCAGGACAGAGCCTGGTTATAGCAGTTTGGCAATCATCTCCCTCATTTTGGAATAAATACACCCTTATACAGTTTCATCTCCCATTGACTTTATTTATTTAACTTGTTCATTTATTCAACACATTTATTTGTGGAGCAGTTGGCCTAGGAAGGAGAAGGGACCATTCTTTAGCCATCAAGGGGGAAAGAAGAGAGAATGTACAGAGATATATGCTTGATTTTGTATGACTTTTGATAATTTCTAAAATAAAACAAGATCTAACCTGGAAAGACATGACCTACTATCACTGAAAATATTAAAACATCCAAAATGTTAATTCCAGAAGAACTTCCAAAATATTTTAAAAAATGATTAGCCATGTTGGAATGACTATGTAGCATTCTAAGGTTTTATGGTGTTCAACCAATATTAGTGTCTTCTGTGTGCCTGGTGCACGACAGTTGTAGTGGGAGTCACAAAATGAATGGGAAAGTCCCTGAGCACAGGCACTTAGTTACCATCTAAGTGTAGATACGTCAGATAAAGGACCTCGTGATCTGGGCGAGAAGACGCGGTCAGCAAGTGTATCTGGTGAGAGGAACGGAGAGGGTGTCATGGAGAAGGTGCTATTTGAGTTAGTCCTGAAGAATGAGTAGGGTTTTATGAGGCAGATATGAGAGGCCTTTTGTTAGCTACATGTCCTACCTTGGTACTTGTTAGGAACTTCTGTTTCATTTGCTCTTTAGGGATAAGTTCTTGGGAAACTCACATTTTGTATCTCAGAATAAGAAGAGAGGATCGATTCTTTTTGTGCAGTGTTTTTCACAGCATTTCTTTGTGTTGCCAAGCTTACTTGTAGCGCTGAAGCTTGTCAGAGTTCTCATAACGAATGCATAAGTGAACTAAATTACAACCCTTCACCTCTGTCACCCGAGCCTTATGCTACCCTAATGCTTCCGGGGGGGGATGGTCTGCCTTCTACGATTTATTTATAGAACAAGTGATAACCAGTAACAATTCCCAAGTTTAAGCCTATAGCAGGGGTCAGAAATTGTTTAAATTTTGTGATTTGCACTAATAAATGCAGTCTTCCGGAACTGTTGTTTTCTAACATGCATGAACGTACCAGACCAGGTGCAGAGTTCTCTTAAATGTAGGGGGGAGGTTAATGGAAGTGCTTTATAAAGTAAGCATAAATAATGTAAAGTTATTATTATAGATATGCTTTACTAAATATTGGATAATTTTAGAAAGTACAGAGATTTTAATTGTGAAATTATTCTAAAGCATGTGGAAGAATTTTGGAATAATTTTTCTCTTTGGAACACCATGATTGGTTTTTAAACTCCCTTGATTAATACTTTTAGTATACTGTGGATTAACAATTGAGTGTATTAGTGTCTTTGTGATGTAGTAAGATTTTTGTATAGATTTTTAATCTATCAAGGAAAAGTTTAGATAAATAAATAGAATCACATTTGTCTCATAGCTCATCATTCTGAAGGACTGATTTAAGACCATAGGAAATCTGACTCACCTTTTCCAAAGAAGCAATTAATTTTTTTGTATTTTTAAATCCAAATTCATCCTGCCTACTTTTGATTAGTTGTAACAGTATGTTATCATAAACCATAAAAGAAAAATTCTTCTTTTTCTTTTTTAGCCAGAAGAAAAATGTGAAATGTTTTGCTTTTTTGAGCTTGCTTTCTGTACCTCAACATCAGAAAACATTCTTGACACTTCTGTAATGTTCAGCTTCAATTTTTTTTGGCTTAAACAAAATGAAATTTTGTTTCATTGGAATCAAAATGAGTTACCTGAACTTTCTCCTCCTCCTGTCCAAAATGGAACCCAGTTCATCCTTCTACACCCTCCCTGGGACTATTTCTTTTATTCCTGTAGTCTCTGTTGTATCCACCTTGGTGTTCAGCTGGGAGTCCCCTTACTCCGCACCCTCTCCTGAACTCCTCCTTTCTGGTTTCTATTTATTCCGCCTTCCAAAAATCTCTTAAGTTCATTTTGTTTCCATTTCCACAGCCACTGTATAGTTTAGGCCCTTATCATTTATTGTAAGAGATTCCTCCTGGTCTCCCTGCTTCTGCCCTTTCCTAATTTATAATCTTTCTAAAATGTGATGTGATGTGATGTGATGTGATGTGATGTGATGTGATGTGATGATGTCATCACTCCCTTGCTAAGAAACTTTGCATGGGTCCTTGACACATAGAATCAAGTGCTAACTCTTTGATTTGTTTACACAGTCCTCCTGTGTTCTGGCTCCCAGTTAGTTTCTCAGCCTCGGAAAAGCACCTCATTCTCCAAAGTAATCAAGTAGCTTGCACCGTCCTGTCTCCTGTTGCAGACCTCCATCCCTTCCCCTCTACCCCTTGTCTGTCTCCCCTTTGTTCAAACTGATTGATTGACTGCTGCCTGACTGTTTTATTGAACTTTGAATCTTATACCTGTTGTGTTTTCTGGTATTTGCATACTCCTGGTTTTTGTCTTTCTATCTGACTTCATCTGCCACTTGTCCTGCCTCTGGCTTATCTGCCTGATTCTGGTTGGTTGTGTTACTTACAAACTTCATATCTACTTGTTCTCTCAGTTATTTTTTAGCCTCCTCAGACCAGGCTTCTTGCCTTTCTTCATCCAAGCCTCTGCTTAGTATTACCCTATTATCAGAGGAGTCTTTCCTGACCACTTCATTTAAAACGGTACCCCCACCATTCTCTTTTCCCTTATTTTACTTTATTCTTCTTCATGGCACCTCTTACAACCTGAGATATTTTATAAACACATTTAAAAATTTCTTTCCTGGTTGCTCCCCCTGTCCCTTATGTAAACCCCATGAGATCAGGGACTTAATTTTGTTTATTGCTGTATCTTCAGTTCTAAAAATAGTACTTGGCATATGGTAGGCACGCAGGTAAGTATTGCATGCATGAATGGGCATACTAGAGGTACAGTGAAACTATTTTGAAGGTTGTCTCAGTAGACTAGGTGCTGAATATTTATTTGTGAAAAACAAACAAACAAATGATAGGTAGCCCAGATCCTTTTCAAAAGTTTTTCCTCAATCTTTGGGCTATCTTAGTACCCCCGAGTCTCTCGGTTTCTTGACTCTTAGTGACTCACTTACTGTGTCTCTGTCCCATTTATTTGATGATTGCCTTCTGCTCTGTGTTAGTGAATTACATTTTATGTGCTGTCCACTCTTTCTAAGAAGACTACAAACTTCTTGAGGCTGGGGACTGGATCCTAAACTTACACTAGGTACAAAATGAGATTCTAACATACAAATTAAACCTGCCTTTATTAGAATCTATTTTAGTCATATTGTCAGTGCCTACAAATGATTAAAGATTAGGCCGTTGTGTGCCTTTGGGTCCAAAAGTTAGAACAAAACAGAATTTAAAGAAGAAATCTGGAAAATAGGGCCCATAGCCCTAGTCTGAGCGTTCTTTGTTCTGTGTAGTAAATTCTATATATGACAGTAAACCCTTGGCTTGTTGGAAGGTGATTGTAATAATATCAATACCAACCTTGATATCAACACTTAAATAGGTCCCAGCTGACACACAGTTGGCCAAGAGTGTTGAATATTCCATTTTAAGAGTGTGAATGGAGGTTTAAATATTTTCCACACATTTTCAACACACGTTGGATAAACACAGGTCTTTAGTACATGAAGAGTGGATGAGGAAAATGTACCTTAAAATGAAAAAATCTATAATTTTCTTTTATACCACAGAATATCCCCCAATCACACGTAATGCAAGACTTCAGATCTGGCCCGTGGTAGAGTTTGCTTGATGTCTGTTGAAAGACTGTTGCAACGTCCAAGTAAAGGGATTATAAAAATTTCCCCTAAATTTCATTTTGTCTTTTTATTGTCCTGTGTTTTCTGTAGAATTCTAAGAAATGTTATGTTTTCTTAAATATTTACTCTCTGTAGACATCTCTCCAAAGTCATTATTTAGGCAAATCATACAGATCTGATTTTTCAGATCTTTCCAAATAAATTATTCACAGAGCTATTTAATTCCTATTATTTTCTGCCTTCTAAATTTACTTTAATTTCCTGTATTTTTCCTACCAAAAGTCCTGAGAACCGAGCATAACACCCTGATGCTGATTCACTAGGTCCTTTTTGAGATGACCATATCATTTCTCAGTGGGACTAGGTGCCTGTGTTTATACCACCCACACCTCAGTCACTGTATTTTTTTTTTAAGCTGTCATCACTTGTAGTAAATCCCGTTTTAGTTTCTTATAACAGTTCTATATCTCTTCTACTATTCTACTTTTACAAGGACCTTCCTTCCATTACAGAAAGGTGTTTTATAACATTCCCTACAGAGATATTACCTTGCTAAGCTAGATCTTATTTTTATAACCTGCCTCCATTTCTAATCTGACCGTATTACTTGGTTTCATTTCTCAGCTCTGAATGTTAACAACACCGCACAGATGGATGTTGTGATTTGCTTACAGAGGTTATCAAGATGCTATTTGCTTCTCCTCCCCAAAGTCATTAATAAAGATGTGGAAAGCCAGTTCAAAAGTAACCCCTGTGTTACAGCATTAGAAATTCTCCCCCTCCCCAAAACAAATTGAATATGCCATTACTTAACCTTTCCTTTTGTTTTCGTTCAGTCAGTTGAATCCCTTTCACTATGCTCATGGCAAAAGGAATGTAGCCCAATTTTGTGAGTTGAATTAGATGAGTCCCTGATCTTTCATCATTTTAAAGTTGGGATTTAGGACATTTTCATTTATGAATTAGTATTAACTACACCAAAAAAGCTTAATGAAACTCACCTGGCACAATTTGTAAGATGATTATTTTTCAGAATTTACTGAAAAAGAGAAGTCCTTTGATTTGTTGTGCTTTGAAGGAGCAGGAAACAGCAACTGGGAAAGGATACTGAAAAGGGTTAAAGTGTGTTAAGGCCTGGTTGAGCTCTTTGTGACAGAACAGTGGGGATAATTTTATGTTCATGTTATACTGGTGTCGGCAGTCTAAACTAGACAGCACACAGAAAAGGCGAACAGAAAATGATCATTTAACAACCGAATACCCACCCCAGACACTGGGGTGGCAATGATGAATAAGATGGACACATTTATTACTTTGTAGACATGTTATACTGGGGTTAACTGACAAGTGGAAAGACCATTTCAGTACAGGATGATCACTGCTCTTACCCATGAAGTTCAGGGTGGTATAGGAATCCACTGGGGGAGAACCTACCTTCTTTAGTACTAACTGATGATGGACACTGTTAGTAGTTCCAATGGAACTGGAATGGAATAAAAAAAGTTGGATGAATCAACATAGAATATTTATTTACTTGGGTTAGTTAGCATAGCATAATAATTTAGTTGTATTAGTTCCTATAAAAATAATTTGTAAGACCAAAGGAAGAAGAGCCATGGGAAGTTTTTAGCATTGCTTTTTGAAAACACATATCGCACACTGTATAATTCTCATAAAAATGTGATAAGAACATGCATAAATGCAATGCAATATAAAGCTGTAGAAAGAATGCTGTTGAATATTACTCACTGATTACTCTTCACAGCACAAGTAACTCTAGTACTATAGGTACTTAGTACACATTCATCTAGTTGGCAAATAGAATTAAGGAGAGGCAGAGGGGCAGAAATAGTTGAAACTGCAGTTAAGCATGCCTGTATCAGAGGGCAAACTTTATTTGGGTTATTTCTAATGACTGAGACGGAGGAGCTGTCCAAAGATTGTATCCCATGTGAGGTCCAAGTCAGAGAGTGGTGGGATGAGCCTGCCCCTTCCCTA
Organism: Vicugna pacos; assembly: GCF_048564905.1. Classification (NCBI taxonomy): domain Eukaryota; kingdom Metazoa; phylum Chordata; class Mammalia; order Artiodactyla; family Camelidae; genus Vicugna; species Vicugna pacos. Next base: position 16,091,776 of record NC_133012.1, read on the forward strand.
ATAGGAAAACAGGTTTCTTTCACCAGTAAACTTCAAAAAATGCCCTTTAGGTTGGTGCTTGTGGTCAGTCCCAGGATTGGAATCTATCATGCCATCCTGAAGCACTCAAAGATGTCTTTCCCTCCCAGGAAGGGTGCCAGCTGAGACAAACCAGGTAGTGCAACCATCCTGAACTAGCTATCCTGGCCTTGAAACTTGTGGAAATGCCCTTGGTACAGAGACAGTGCAGTCTGCTCTCTGGACCCAGCTTTGCCTGTAGCAGCGGAGCCCTCGAGGTTGTTAGCTTAAGAATCTTAGATGTTGGCTCTAACACACAAACGTCTTTGCTTATGTTCTTAAATTACATTTTTTTCATACCTATTAAGTTTGTTCTGCTTTCCTCATGTTCTCTATTTTAAAATTTGCCATGGTGCCAGAATCTCCTTGGTTCCATAAAGGTGGGATTACCTGGGCGGCTATTTATAACATTCCCCTTCTCCATCCTTGTCTTCTGCTCTGTTTGATAACCCATGTCTTCTACTCTGTACCAATTGGTGGTCTTGACTTCACATTCTTCTGATGTTAGAAGCTCAGAATAGAAAAATTTCTTTTCTTTTAAAACTTCCTCTAGTTGTCAATATCTCCCTAAAAAGTAAGTAAGGACGAGGATAGAATAACAGATTACAGAAGTGGAGAGCGGGAGACAGCAGCAGGGCCAAAAGCAAAGGAGCATATGAACTGTGGTTATCCCCTTTGCTGGGGACGCTAACATTTATCAGTCTTGGGACTTTGGTGGTTTCTGCCATTTTAAAAATGCTCCTGTTCTCTTGCCCTGACAATGATGTGCAGCTAGAATGGTCTGCTGAAAATAAGACTTGATTAAAAAAAATTGCAGTTGTAATCTGGATCCTTCGAGATGGCAGATTATGAAAAATGGACTTGAAAAATGGACGCCTATTACACCTATTGTGAAAAATCACATTTGGGTGATAACTGAATACCTGAAAACCAGGCAAGACTGTGATGTCTTCCATTTACCACAGTGCAGCTGCCTGACAAGTGAAAAATAATAAATTATAAGGGATTCTTGTGGCAGTGGAACTACCTTGACTGTGGTGGTAGATGTGTAAACCTACTCTGGTGATAAAATTGCACCAAACTTGATGAATGCACCCACACACACACAAATGAAGACAAACTGGGGAAATCTGAATAAGATTACTGGATTGTATAATGTTAATTTTCTGGCTGTGATACTGTATTATAGTTTTGCAAAATGTTACCATTGGAACAAACTGGGAAAACTACACAAAGAATCTCTCTCTATTATTTCTTATAACTGCATGTTATAATTATCTCAATAATTATATATTGTATATATAATTATGGATAATTATCTCAATAAACATTTCTGTCAAAAAAAGACAGTAAATCCGTCTGGTTTCAGTATTATAGCACAATGATTTTGCTTCTGGAAAAAATAAATCAGAGCAAATTACTTTAAAACTTAGGGTGTAAGGATATAGTTCCAAAGGAATAACATCTCTGGAAATTTTAGCTAACTAATTAGCTTTTAAGAAGAACGATATCTTAATCTAACAGCTTCTTGTGAGGAGGTTTCATTTAAAGTTTCAGAGTTATATAAGCAATTTGGAAATAGTGTATAAAAATTCGCTTTTGGTGAATTTTTAAATGATGTGATACACATTTTTATATGTGAGGATTTAAATGAAGACAAATAGTGGTCACTATGATATAGTTACTTGATTACTTAGAAAGTAGAATCAGTATTCACTATGTTTCACAGTCTGTAAAAGATGAGTTCTTTCCCTACACATCCAGACTGTGACCTAAACACATAAAATTAAGTAGCAAGTCAAGTAATAAAAACACTAAATTTACTATTCCAGGTCATTGTTTGCCATTTGAGTGTCTGTGTGTGTGTGTGAGACCTTGGGAAGCCACATGCTTAGTCAAACTGTTCCCCTAGTCAAAGCATTCTCTGTACTTTTGAAACAGCTCTGGATTCTATGACCCATTAGTTTGGATATCATTAGCAGAAGGAGTGTTTTTTTTTTTTTTAAATATGGAACGCTTCACGAATTTGCGTGTCATCCTTGCGCAGGGGCCATGCTAATCTTCTCTGTATCGTTCCAATTTTAGTATATGTGCTGCCGAAGCGAGCACGAGTGTTTGTTTTTTAAGGAGGGTAAAAGCATCAAAAAATCTACCAAGTCAAGTCTGGTAAATAAAATGGTACATAAGCTTGAATCATATTCTCTTGAGTCAAAAACAAGGGGTTACTGAAAAGCAATGCATTTGCTTTTTTGTATGTGGTTTATTTATTGGTTCTGAAAAAAGCAAGAACTGTTTACAGTTTAAAGGCATATGCCTTTAGGACACTCATTTATGTGTGTATGTTTGTCAGAAAGTCAGTGTTATGACTCTGTGGGCAAATCTTACACATAATATGGTTTGACACACTTGGTGTGTACCAATTAACCAAGACATATTTGTTGAATACCTACTGTATTCCAAATGATGAAGGAACTAAAAAAAAGAATATTGGATATATTTTCTACCCAATGAGACAACCCCGTTCCATCTGTTTTATTTACTCCCTATGCTTACTTATTAATGGACAGAACTGCCACTCTTGATTCATTTTATTGAGAGATTGGTGATTACTGCATCCTGGACTGTGTATCCAAAGTGGAGCACCTAGCAGTGTGCAAAACTGGATCCTTGAGGACCAGAGCTTCTGAGTGTGAGGAATCCTTGGTGACACTAAGCAGAAGGCATCCTGTGAACTCCTAGGATGAGTTGATAAGGAGTTTGGGATAACATTTGCTCTGGACATTCCAGGGAGATTTCTGTGTTCACAGTAAGAGCTGAGATGTGCTTCTTGAGTCCTTTACCATGGGAGGCTATGCTCTCCTATTTCTCCTCTGAGGTTGCCCAGGCAAATGCTGTGCTTCCCTATAGTTCAATGGCAGTTCTAATCCAAGGTCAAGAAATCAGGGAATTCCCCAGGTGTTAATGTGTTGTGCTTGAGAATGAACCTTTAGACTCCGTGTAAATAGGAATTAAATCTTAGTTACATAAGGCCCTGTGAATTACTCAAAGGCTGCACTCTGGGCTCACTGACTGTGGGCTGTGATCGAGTTACTGAATATCCATATTGCTTCCCCATTCAGCTTTGTTTCTGAATGTTGATGTCTTTGATCAAGGATGCAAAGTGATTTTAATCTTCTTGCTTACGTGTTGAAGAATGACTTCTTTGCCATCTCAAGTGAGTTACTCAAAAATTTAATTTAATGACCTGCTGAGGTCTATAGACTACAAAAATAAACATTCTATCAATATGAAAACAATGTATAGAAAAAAAAATCCTAGTGAGGAGGGTATGGCTCTAGTGGTAGAGCATATAGCTAGCATACACAAGGTCCTGGGTTCAATCCCCATGGACCTCCTTCAAAAATAAACAAATAAATAAACCCAATTGCCTCCCCACCGAAAAAAAAGAAGTGGTAAAAAAAAATCCTAACAAATATTTGGGTTACAGGTATCACAAAAGAAAGGCTTACTTTTAGAGGGAGAGGATACATAATATAGACAACTAGGTGTGTTAAAAAAAAAAAAAGAGAGAGAGAAGGGAATCCTCTCAAAAGGCAGAATTGGAATAAATTGTATTTTTGAATTTTCATGTTTCTTTATCTCAAGGTTTTGTGGGATCCAGTTCCATGATAAGATTTTTCCTAGTCTTCTCCTGGTAGGCCTTGTAATTAGGGAAAATCTAAAAAGTGGGTCGTCCCTTGCTGCATTTGTGTTGAGTAACCTTATTTTTTGATTCAGTCAGCATGAATATAAGACATATTCAAATCAAGCTTATACAATAAAATATTCTTTCTTTCAAATTTGCCTCTGTAGCCTCCGTCCCTCATCAGATGTCAAGACTAATTCAGTCACAGTGGATACAAGGCTTATTCTTTACATAAGAAAGAGAGCACTGTTGTCCTACAAGTGAATAGAAACTGCTGAAAAATGGGGCCCCAGGACTGCGCTTTTATCTCGAGTTCCTGGGAGAGTCAAGGTGCTAAGAGATATTATCCATTCTCTTTCCAGATATTTTAAAGATCCCTAGGCCTCCCATGTGCTGGAAGGCGAGAGAGGATTTAAAGTCTTTCTGAGAATGATTCCTCACGTTACTGTGGTTTTCTGTTACTAATACAATACTTAACTTTCCCAGCATCTGTGACAGTTTTTTTTTTCCTCCAAGGCAATGAACACAGGTAACTTCTCTTAAGAAACAGAATAGCTGAGTATAACTGCAAATTGTTTACACTTAGCTTCGAGTGGTTCAAATTATTCATCCTCTGATATGCTTTTTGTTTTTCTAAGAAAAGTGCAGCTATAAGTTTATGAAGACTAAGGAAATTCAGCTTTGGAGAAGGATTGGAACATTTCAGCTGCTATAGCCTTTGTTACTATCTATTATTTATAAACAGGAACTCTGATTTTCTCTCCTGGGTCTATCTATTGTAAAGGGTGCAACAATGTCTCCTTGCTGCAGAAGCAGGAATGAATCCCTTTTGGCACTAGAAGCCTGCTAAAATGTGGTATGTATGTTCCACGAGGAAAGAGATTTTTGCCTCTTTTGTTTGATGTCCTGTCCTGACAACTAGAATAGTGCTTGGTACAGAGTGGACACTCAGTAAATACTTAATGGAATGAGCGACGGAATCCTTAAGAAAAACTGTGGGTTGTCAGTTTATTGGAGCTTGATATCTAATGACCTTCACATGGGAGAAAAATATTATCCGTTAGTTGCACTGATGCATTTTCTCCCCCTTTGTCTTAGGAAAAGCTTGCCTCCCATTTTCTAGGCTTGATACCTGAGGCAGAACTCTGTGGCCTAGGTCACCAAACTCTGCAGCTTTTCAGGGGGCCACAGTTGAGAATTGGCAAGGTCTTGGAGTTTGCATCAACCTTGTAGAGAAATGCCAGTCAGCAGAGAGTCTGTTCCCAGGGCCACATGGCTGGCTGGGGTGGGTGCTGGCCAGATGTAGAAGCCTTTCCCAAACTCATCAAATGCATACCATAGACCTGGTTAATAAAGTATAAACCAGCAACCAATGATTATATTTTAGAGTTCTTATTTCATCACGAAAAAACTCAGTATGTGAAGATAGGTTGGAATGTGTAAAGAAAAGCTAAGAAAGCAGATTTCTGATAAGACCAGCATGTGACTTGTATAACAGCTCTGAATTACAGTCTGAAGGATTGAATGTTGACAGGTCCTTCTTTCTTATTGGTGATTGCTAGGATTTTATTTCCCCTTGTAACAGGTCATTTCTGAGCCAATCTCAGGATGAGAAAATGCTTTGAAGAATTATGCATGATGTGGGGTGTATCTTCCTTGTTATCATTGGGGGTTCCACTGTTTACAGGGTAGATGGAGATGATGCCCTTGTCTTTAGACATAATAGCTTTTGACAGACAGTCCAAAATAATTCCTTTTTTAGCCGCGCAGTTGTCGTAAGTCTGCTTAGTTGGTCATCCAAGTGATGACATTTAAGATATAACTGATACACCATTTATCTTAAGGAAACATTTTAAAATTAATTCATCAGACCTGTGCAATATTTTATCTTTTCAGTTTAATACTATCCAAATGTGCTTTTGGTTGCTTTTGTGAAGCAAAAACACATGTGTGTTTCTTCATAGATCAATCAGTTAGCTTTGAAAACATAGTACATTTCAAGTACATAACAAAGGCCTCAAAACACAATTTTTAAAGCAGCAATGAGGAGCTGAGTTTGCTTCAGTTTTGGATTTTTAATAGACTTCACTGTTACATAGTGAAGACAGAAATATGCCATAGAAGTCACTGGCTAAGAGCCAAGACTTTTTCTCTTGTATTATTTTAGATCCTATCGTCTCTTTCTGATGCTCAGAAGGAAACGTACACATTCATACTGTTGGGTAAAGTCATTAGAAAACATAATTTCCGTAAACCTACTCTTTTGACTCTTTAGGTAAATATGATGGCATATGAACTTGAAATTTCAAATTATGACCTTGTTAGAAATTTTCATGTACTACCAATGAAGGTATTATTATGCTTGTGTTCTTTGATTTATCATAAAATTACGTGAGACCTTCATATTTGTTGAAGTATAGTGTATGTCAATGTAACTTAAAAGTTATTTCAAAATGCACATCAAATCCATCATTTATTCTGTCAGTTTTATCTCTGAATAATTCTTATGTTTCTTCGTTTATTTACACTCCAGCTCCTGTCACCCCAGTCCAGATCACCATCATCTGCATCTCTTTATTATCTGAACTACTGGAATAGAATTCCCTCCCAAATGCCCTGGCATGGTTAATGACACAGGAAAGCACTTTTTGTGTTTTTTATGTAAAAATGTAGAGTCCTAATTGAATATTCAAATCAATAGCAATGGAAACACACCAACATGTTAACACTGATAGAATTAGGGGTGTAACATTTTTCTCATAGTTTTTAATACTTTCTAAATGTTCTACAACAAGCATGAATTACTTTTAAAATATTTTACTGAGGTTCATTCTCATTTTAAAGATTTCAAGCAGTACAGAATGGTTAAGATGAGAACATATATCACCCTTACAACTTTGAAATAATAATCATCAGATTAGGTGAACACCAGATACCAAATCTGACTTTTTCCACATACATACTCACAGACACACAGACACACAGACATAAACAGGAAACAGGACAACTAGCCAAATAGTTAGACAAACAGGCAAAAAATAAAATTTTATAAATTCAGGATCAAACTATAGATTTTTTTAATGAAGTCTTACACTTTATATTACTTTAGTAATTTGTATCCCCTCAAATTAAGCCTTGTTAAAAATGCAAGTTGTCAGATACTGAAACAGAAACAACACGTAACTGTAGCTTTTTACATTATACAGTTAAATACAGGCTGCATCAAGCTATGTTTCAGTTCTTCCCTTCTCCCTCTGTTCCTACGGCCCCATTATGTGTGTGATTTCAGAAGAAACATAGCTAACATACTAGTGCTTTAAAGTCAATATAGCTTATTGGGGAGGAAATGGAAAGTGTCCTTTCCACTTTGATGAATTCTCTGTAGAAACATGTCAGCCTTTTTCTTCTCAATTTTCTTGGACAATTTCTATATTTACTCACCAACCAGTGGGCTAGATCATTTCTTACCAAACACACTGAACAATTTGTGCAACTCTTCTGAGGGAAAAAAAAGAGTAAAAAAAGAATAAAATCTGAGTCTTCAAATTATAAAGACTAGACAAAATAAGTGGAATTTGCAGTTTAAAGATTTCTGGATTCAATGGTCTATGAGTTTATAGCCTTTAAGAAATCAAACTGGATATACACCAAGAACCAGTTAATGGGACAGTCAACTTGCCCAGTACCACCTTCCCCACTGGAAAGCTGAAAACACTTTTGTCTCACATGGCAGTGTGCTGATGTTAGCTAGAGCCAAGTCTTTGCTAGTAGACAGAACTGAGTTTGAAAGTTCTTTTTCTGCAAGTTAGTGTTAGGTGTGACTCTGAGTATGTCACATATGTCACAATCTAGTTCCCCACTCTGTAATACAGAAATAATAAAATCTCACTCAGAGTCATAATTTTACATGAGAGTCTACCTTACAGTAGGTACTTGATAAGAGCTCATTCCCTTTTCTACCTTTTGTCATCTAATTTAGTGGTTTTTGGGGGGGGTAAGGATTTGTATATTTCAAATATGTTGCTTATAAATAAGTTATTGTTAAATTAAAAATCAGATCTAAAGTTTTATTTTTAAATTAGTGATTTTGATGCATTTATATTTTTTATGGTTTCCTTTATAATCAGATTTATTTTCATCATCTGATTTTGTGCTTTGTATTTTTCCTACTTTTACTATGCTTTCCTTTTTTCTTCCTTTTTTTTTTTTTTTTTTTTGGACTCAATTTTGATTTAAAAAATTTCTCCTTTCTCCTCTGTTGGTTTGGAAGTTGTAACCTTTTTTCCTCTTCATTGCATGGTTGTTCTTGATCTCAACGAAATCCCAAATTAATCTCTGTTCTCCTCCCTGGCAGTGCAGTACCCTAATTCTGATCAGTCTTCTGTCTTACATAGTATTCTTGTACATTGTTTAGATTTCACCTTTTTGTCCCATATATTTACATCATTGTTAGTCTATATATTCAGTGTCTGTTTATATTTACCAATTTCTTTATCATCATTTCTTTCATCCCAGACCTTTTCCTGGAATTATTTCACTTCTGACTGATGTATTTCCTTTAGCGATTCTTTTAGTGAGGATCTGATGATATGAAAAACAGATTTTTTGTTTCCCTAAAATGCATTTATTTTGCCCTGATTATTAAATGATGATTTGGCTGAATAACCAAGTTGAGGTGAACATTATTTTCTTTCAGCAATTTGATGATAGTGTTTCATTGTGTTTTGGATTCATTGTTGCTCTTGAAAAAATTTTGTTTTTTGTGTAACTGTTATTCCATTGTAGGTAGACTTTTTCCCTCTATTTTTGAGATCTTTCCTTTTTTTTTTTTTTTTTTGATGTTCTGCATTTTCACTATGTGCCTGTACCTAGGTTAAAAAAAATTATTGTCCATTCTGCTTGGGAATATTCAGCTTTCCTTGTTTTCTCTATTCTCCCCTTCCAGATCCTAAATAAGACTTGGTTAAAACTTAGCATGTTACTCTTCATGTAACTTGACCACTCATATTCTGTGTTTCCTCATGTCTCTGGGCTTCATTCCAGATAATTTCTTTATAAGTCACTATTACCTCAACTCTGTGTAATTGTTTATCTGATCTATTGAATTTTTAACCTTAGTGACTGCATTTTTCATTTGAGAGGTTTTATTTGGTTCTTTTTCAAATACCCTGATTTTTAAAAATAGCATTTTGTTCCTAATTTGTGATTTCAATTTCCTTTTTTTGATAATTAAAAATACTTATTTTATATCCTATATTTTTAATATATGAAGTCCTTGATGGTTTAATTCTGCTGTTGGTTGTTTCTGCTAGCTCTTAAATATAGTTTTTCGTATTTTGGATCGAACTCATGTGTAAATGCCTGGGCTTTATGTGAAGGAATCTTACAAAGTCTAAGCTGACTGTGCATCCCTCTGCAGAGAACTGGTGTTTGGGTTGCTTGGGCTTTCCAAGGTGTAACCAACCAGGGCTGCTTAAAATCGTTTAATTTAAATCCAAACTTTGGAGTATGTCAACCCTGTGGTTATTGTCATGGAAAACTTCTATTTTTTTTTTCACCCTGCGTCCAGACCAAGAATGGTATTTTCCTTTGTTATCTCTTTTGGTCAGTAGATGCACATACTTTTAAAATTGACTGTGTGGACCCTGGCTTTATTTGTAGAGTTTAATTTTAACTACTTCTTTAGACTGATATCATGCCTTGCCTACTGTTTCCTCTACAGCAGATAAAGCTCAAGCCCCTAGACCTAGAGGTTGTAGCAGATGCCTGATTACACCCCGACTGCAGTGATGCTTGCCACTCTGGATTTAAGTCCTCATTTCATTTTTTTGGCCTTTGAAAATTTCTACCTCCATAAAAGTTTTATATTATTATTTCTAATTCTGTTAAAAATTTAAAAGAATTTTAAAATAGTCTTTGGTATCTCTATATGTTTTATCTGATGAGACTTTTCCAGAACATTTAGTCTACTTTATATAATGAAAAGTGGAACACACAATACCCTCTTAATTGGTTTCCTCTTTCTGCTTTAGCCTCTGTCCAAATCCATTCTCTACCTAATAGTCAATGTCATGTTAAAATGCAAATATGGTCTTCACTTCTTTGGTAAAAATCCTTCAGTAGCTTTCTTATGCAGGTTGAAGCTTCCTGGTGTGGTGTGACTGTGACCTTACTTGGAAATAGGGTGTTTGCAAATGCAATCAATGTAAAATGAGACCATACTGGATTAGAGTGGGCCCTAATCCATGGACTGGTGTCTTCCATAAGAGGGAGAGTTGAAGACAGAGACAGACATACGGAGAGTAGTCATGTGGTGATCTGAGTTATGTTGCCCAAGCTGAGGAAGGCCAAGGATGGCTGGCAACCACCAGAAGCCAGAAGAGGCATATAGGATAGTTTCTCCCCATGAGGCTCCAAGTAGGAACCACACATGCTCTCAGCCTGATTTCAGACCTCTGGCCTCCAGAACTGCAAGAGAATAAATTTCTGCTGTTTTAAGCCACCAACTTCATGATGGTTATGGTCTCCCTAGGAAACTAATATACCAGTAAACAGGTGGGCCAGTGAAAACTAGTAACAGCAGACCGGAGGAGACTGAACACAAGTGTTTCCAGAGGTGAGGCCTGGAAACAAGCTGCCTGACATTACGGGACAGACACTCCTCCTCTTATAATAAGTATGAAATAAAAGACCCTTAGCAGGGTCTGTTAGGCCCTTTTAATCTTTCCTGCTTCACTTTTCTAGCTTCATGTTGCTTCTGCGGCTTTCACTGGCCTGTTATGGTTCCTTGAATAAGCCAAGCTCTTGTCTGACTCGAGCATTTTGTATGTTCTGATCTCTCTGCCTAGGAAACCCTTTCTTCTCTGTTTTGCTTGGGTAACTTCTATTCATCCTTCATGTCTGGTAAAATGTCACTCCTCGAAGACCTCTTCCATAATATTTCCCCCTCATCAGCCATCGGAATTAGGTCTCTTAGTTGTATCTTCTCATGCACCTTTCTCCCCTTCCTAGCATTTATCACTGATTGTGACTAGAATATGTACATCATTTGTATGGTTGTTTTCTTAATGTCTGTCTTCTGCATTAGACCATATGCTCCATTAGGCAGCAGCTGTATCAATTTTACTCTCCTCTGTTTCCCTGGCTACCAGCATAGTGATGGGTGTGCAATTAATATTTTTGAATGAATGAAAGCACATTTTAAAGCTTATAATAAGATGGATGGACACAAAGAGAAAAATATCTTTTTCAAATTGTTTTTATGAGGGCCAGAGTATTAGGTGAATTGTTTCAATCATTTTTACTTATGTAGCTATTCTGATGGGTTACTTATAAACGTCATTAAAAGAGCAACCACTCTTCATTCAGTCAGAGATGTATTTTGAAATATATTTGAAAAGCCATATATTAGTATAATTAGTATTTTTCACTGGTTGCTTATAATAGGTACCATTTAGATGTTTAAACTAAGTTGGTTCAGTGTTCCAACCCAGTACTCTGTTTATACCAAGATCACAGGAACACTCAGTGAAGATAGTATAAAACATGTACTTTCTTTTAAAAATTCACATAAACTTGTCATTTTGTGCTTAATTACAGGTAATATTTAAGATCACCTGGCACCTTCTATATAGCAATTCTCAAAATTCTTTCTAGACTGTGGCTTATGAGGCCCATGTCACGGAATTCTCCACCTGCCTTGGTTTGGCAGAAGGCCAGCTTACTGACCCTTACAGCAGGCTGTGAACTCACCTTTTAAATGATACATATTTCCTGAGTGTTTTCTTTGTACTTGTGCCCTGAGACAGTTAAATTATGGAGGGCACAATTCTATACATTGAAATATATCACAAGTAAGTGTGGCCCTAGGACCTAAGGAATTCTTAGAAAATATAACAGAAGGTTCAACGAGGATGGTCAGTCCCAGCTACTCCATTAAAGAACAATCCACTCTTAACTAGCCTCAGGTAGTAAGTAAATTTTGAGACTGTTGAAGAGAGTAAGCAAGCTCATAAGAGCACCACATACGGAAATGCCTCTCTGCTGAAATGCCCCCTTGATCTATTCCAGCCCTTTAACCTGACATATAGGCCTAATTGTGTCACATTGTTGTCCAACTTCTGGTAATGTTATTAAGGCCTAAATTTTCATTGTGAAAAATTGATGATTGCTTTTAATATAGAAATGATGATAATGGTTTGGTTGTATCTTAAAAATGTGCTACTGAAAGACAGCAGAGGCATAGATCTACTGTTAGATTTACTAATGGATGTGGTAGCCGTGTATATGGTAGCAGGAAGTAGCTGTTCAGAACTCCTTCCAGATAAGCAGGTGTGATTTTGTTGCATCTTCTTCTCTAGAGAGGTCCTCTTTGATGCGATGGTCAAATGAGACTCGGAAATAATGAGTCCATTGGTGTGAGTCCACATCGGACCTGAACGGGCCTGGGTCCCTTCTGTATCTATAGGAACTTTAAGAGTCCAGGTGATGCCTGAAATCCTTTGGTGGTTTTGACATATAGACTCATAGGCTTTTAAAGTTAGAAGTGCTCATTCCTTAAGTGTTGCTCACCCCTTTCCCTTCATTTAAGAGATGAGGCCTAAAGAGGTTCCTTTTTTAGCCTGAAACAGTGCCTCTAGTTAAGGGTGACCCAGCATTAGAACCCACGTCTCCCAATGATCAGTGAGCTCACTGCTTTTGCACTGAACTGTGCTACATCTGAAAGGTGTCTTGTCCCCACCATAAATGGCTATGGCTTGGACAAAATTGATGCATTTAAAATAAAAAGATGAACACAACAAAAACTTTCTTCTGCCTAGAGACAGATGGGTCCTGTTAGTGCTATTTGATTTAGGATGCTTTGGGCTTGTCTGGGAAGTCGAGTCCATCATCCCCTAACAGGAGCAAGACCTCCTGAGATGCGTCTTTAAGGGGTACCATTGGTCAGGTCTACCAGCCTGCCTGCCAGAGCTTTATTGCCATTGGTCTAGATATCCTTAATAGGAATTCTTACTCCAGATCTTAAAAGGCAATAGAAGGATTGTTTGAGAATGAATGGACTTAACACATATAAGGAGAACTACATATACTTTTTTAAAATACAGGAAACATAAATTTGTAATGAACCCACTACATATACTTATACATTATGGATATGGTACTAACTTTGAGCCCCTCTTTTTTTGGAATTCATGAAAATCAGATCCAGAACTGGTAAAGAGAGTTTGCCATCTAGATTATGTGTTACAGGATGACCTTCTCTTTGTCCCGTGTTGGGCTATAGAGGATTGTTTGCCTATATGTATCCCAGTGTTGAATACCAATTGTAGAGATTTTATGGCTTTCTGAAAGCTTTCAAAGTTTATATTTAAATAAAGACAGCTTCTTTTTATCAACTTAATGGAGATATAATTTATATATAATAAAAGCTGTACATTTTAGAGGTAGTTTTGATGTGTTTTGATAAGCATATGTGACATAACCAACATGAAGAACATTTATGTCACCCCAAAAGTTCCCTCTTGCCCCTCCTCGATCATCTCTTCGCCTCAGGAAACCACTGATTTACTTTCTGTCACTATGGATTAGCTTTACTTATTCTTAAGCTTCATATACATGGAATCATACAATATGTACACATTTGTGTCTGGCTTCTTTAACTCAGTATAAAATAATTGCGTATTTTATAAAATATTTCTAAAGATAAGGTGATTTCATTCAATATATCACACAAACTATCAGTTGACCATTTTATCTTGAAAATACCTCGAGCAAGGCTCTCCACTTGGTCTCCTGTCTGAACACCTTGCGACAGAGTCTGCTGCAGCTCTATGGGTTGTTGATTGTAGTGAGACGTTCAGAGGTCAAGGTCAACACTGAACTGAAAAAGAATTCCCCACCAGAAAATGTTCTATCATTTCCTATATATAATAGTTAAATACTACCATGGCTGTGACTCTCTGAACTTTTTTTTTTTTGATTTCCAGTTTCTTTCAGATGACTCCCTGAACTTTTAATGCTCCACTGTTTCATGGCTATTTGTAATGCTGGAAGCAACCAGGTCTCTTTTTCCAACTTGGTTACTTTGGGTCTGCCTAGGGAGATCCCTGGTAAAAACTGCAAAGCAGGAGAAATCGGTCTGTGGTGCTTTTCCAATGACCCTGCTTGTTTAGTCTCTGTCCCGTGTGATCTGCATCAATCTTTCATACTCTAGCCATCTCCCACTGTCATTCCCACCTAGGACTGTCTTCCACAACTTTCCCTGCTAGCAGAGCCTTCCTTTTCAGGATCTTATTCACCCGGCACTGCTCTCAGCTAGCTCCCATTTCAGCAAGATGGGCTGATGAAATGTGTCTTAAGTTATGGGATGCCAGCCCTGTGCCCAGCACTACTAGGAGCTACAAGGGAGTAAGATATGATTCTTATTCTCAGCGAGTCCAGAGTGTGGTGGGGGATGTTCAGACAACAATTCTAATCCCCGATCTTTTCTCTTCTTCTTAAGGGTCCCTGCAGTGTATTTGGGAAAGTGAGGAGATTTGGCCATTGCTCCTCCAAGTTGTGTTTCTCACCACGTGGTTGTGGGGCACTGTTCACTTCGTTCGTTGTGGCCTGGAGTCCAAGGATATGAACCCTCTCGCAGCCATCGTGATACCACTGCATGAAAGGGAAGTGGGGGAGTTATGTATAAATAAGGGGTCAGTCTCTCTTCTCCTAATGGACCCTAGAGTCCTGTTTTCTCCCCACATTCAAAGTTACACGGAAAAACCAAGGAACCTGCAGTGCACATAGAAAGATTTAAAAAAAAATCTCCTGATTATTAGTTCTTTTACTATCCAAGAAAGTAGTGCCCAATTAGTTAAATATGTGTGTTCCTCCTACTATTAGTCAAAATGGTCTATTAAGAAAAATAGCTTGCTAAGAAGAGGTCTTTCCAAGACCATGGGACATTAAATTTCTGAGCTAATTGTATGAAAAGTCTGTTTCAAAATTAAATTTTTTAAATAATTTTCTCCCAGAAGTAGGGTTTTAAAAGTGCAGTTTTGGAAATTGTAAAAACGATATATTAAAAAAAATTTAAGTATACTCCTGTTATTTCTGGGGCCTCCAAATTAATATAACACTATCATTGTCAACCAAAATAGGAGAGAGTTAAGGAGCACTGCACAGAGCCATAGTTCAAGTGATTTGAAATTAACTTGATATGATTTTAAGCTTCTGGAATAGGGAGAAATTTAGAACTTAAGAATATATAAGGATATATTAACCTTTTCTCAGAGGTTATGTAGCAGATAAGAAGAGCTCTAAAAAAATTTCTGGCTCTAATGCACTGTATTCAGACAAATACCACCTCCAAAAAAGGCATTTGAATGAATAGATAGCCCAGGAAATTAAGGTTGAAAATGAACACTGCTGGAAATGATGAGTTTGGAAAATGAATGTGTTTTCACTGAGAAGTGATGTGGAGGAAAAAGGAAAAGGGAATATGATTTATGAAGATTTTGTGATCTGGTACTAAACAAGGTGCACTAGCAAGGGTGATTCGGCCTCCAGATAGGTACTGTCATATTGTGATTTACAACTGGGGACCTGGGAGTGGATAAAGGATGCTATTTGCATTGATCGTGTAGTCTTATTTCATCAGAATTCAGGTCTTTTAAAATAAATGGAAGGCATTGGATAACATTTGTATAGGAAATTGCAGAGAATTGATTACAAGTGATAAAATAAAAAGATGTGGAAAATGAACTGGTGAAAAAGATTAAAAAACTTTAATTGCATGTGAAAGTAAAAGTGGCTTATTCAGCTCTGGATCTGGGCTCTATTTTCTTATGGTTTGACAGGCAATTTAAACCACAGAATTAAACAGTAAAGGATATGGCTTTAAAAACAAATGAATTTAAAGAGCTACAATTTTTTAAATAAATCTCAGAAGAAATCCAAACTTCTAATAACAAACTTTGCTGTTCCAGTGTTCTTTTTATTTAGCAAAAGCTTTTGTTTGCAAGAGTTTGTAGTGAGTGACCAACATGGATTTATTCTAAGATTTTGCCACTGAAGAACAGCTTTAATGAAATAATCAAAGACTTTATTTTAGCCCCAGATCTACCCTCACGAAGTTGTTCAAGTGATTGTCACTCACAAAACCTACTTTGGGATTAAAAAAAATTTTATTTGGTATTAGCATTTTTTATCTGTTTTGTTTTGTTTTTTATAAATGCTGACTATTTTTCTTGCCTATGTCCCCTCTCCCAGAGGCAAATGAAAGATGGGTTTCTGGGGATTTTTCACAGTGATCACCAAAAAAGCTCCTATATTTAAGGGTCAGGAATGTGATTTTGCCCTAGACCTAGACCTAAGTCAGGGCTGACTTAGTGGGCACCTCCCAGTACATGTGCTCGGAAAAGTCCAACACTTGATTTAAAGGTCTGCTGTCAAGGTCTTGAAATTCTTAATAATTTTGAACAAGGATCCTGCATTTTCATTTTGCACCAGGTCTCACAAATTATAGTGCCACTCCTGCTGATAGTAATATGATAGCTGACATTTATTGCATTCTTACTATGTACCAGGCATTGTTTTAAATTTCTCATATATATCAGCGCATTTAATATTTATAAGAACCCTCTGAGTTAGGTGTTATGGTTCCCATATCACAGAGGAGAAACTGAACCCAGAGAGGCTAAACAGGTAATATTAGTCAGCAGTGGAGCAGAGATTCTGGCCCAAATTGCCTGTGTAGAGTGGGTGCCCCTAAACACTAACCCTACTGCGTCTGCTCCACATGTTTTCTCTTCCAGTCCTCATAAAAATTCTCATTGCCTGTGGTGTGCTGAAACAGGCAACACCGATGGAACCCTGCGTAAAGTTTGCTTGCTGGGAATGCATGTGACGGATGCAACTTTGTGACCTGAAGAAGCCAAGCATAATTTGTTAATTTTGTCTGCGTGATCTAGCTGTTACCGTGGGCAGGATTCTGAGGGAATGGAAGAAAGAAGGGAAATGAGTGAGGGAAAGAAGTTTAAAAAACAAAAACAAAAAAACAGTGAGGGCATGGACTACAGACACGCAGGGGCCCAGGCAGCCAGCTTAGGAGGACTTGGGCAGGCTGCTAGAGAGAGTAAAACATGAAGAAGTGCAATCTGTGTTGCGTGTTTGGCAATTTAATTATGGTGGATGTTGGAGACAAACGCATATGGTTTTAGATTGTTTTAGGGGGACTGAGTGAGAACAACGTTTTTCTGATTTGCAGGTAGCTGGTGGGCGAGTGGCTGGAGGTGGCTAATGGAGACCAACTGCTGGAAAATGCAGTGAGATGCCTTCTTGCAGCTGAGGCTGGGCAGGGGATTTGCAGGCTAACTGGTTTCAGGCTACCCAATGGGACCCTCTTGCTGCCCCTCAGATCACACTATCCAGGAAGTGGCACCTAGTAGGCACTCAGTTAATATGTGAGCAATGAATGATGAATCTAGCCATTACCCACAGTGCTAGTGTTTAAGGCAGGCCCAGTGTTGAACAGGTTTTCTGACTGACTGGATCTACCAAGTTAACACTTCGTCATCCTTCTCCACCCCAGCCCTAATGTAATTCTTGGTGCACCCAGCAGGGCAGGGAGCAGGACCACTTATGTCTTGTTGGGTGTTGTTTTTCCAGTGCCCAGCCCAGTGCCTGGCACACACTAGGAGCTTAAATATTTCTTGAATAAATGATTGAATGTTGTTAATGTGGGATAAAAATCAAAGTCTATCTTTGAGGTCCTTGGTTCCAAATTTCCCTCCTAGGCTAACTGTAGTGACCCAGTGCACTGCGGTTTGATATCCTGAAGCAGCCTGTTCACTACTGATAGACTCAGATGGAGGCTCCTTGCTCTGAGTTAGCTAGAATGCTAACGGCTAATAAATTGGATGGATCCATTTGCTTTGAAGGGGAGTCAGCTATGATGAGGCTCTGAAGTATTTACCTTCCAGACAATGTCCTCCTTGGAAGATTTTTTTTTTCTTTAATACCATCAAATGTAGAATTCAAAGAACTGACAGCCATGTGATTGTAGTTATTTATATTAGATGTCTGTGCCATGCCTCAAATTTCCATTTTGAAGCTGACTCCATAATATACATCACAGCACTCCTAAATCTGCATTTATAACAAGGCAATTCTGGATATGTGCCTTCTTTCTAGAGATTTTACCATCATCTCATCTTTTTTTTTTTTTCCAACCAGACCTGAATTTTTGATTCGAGAGGTTGAGGACTATTACTCATGTCATCTTTTCTTATTTTCATAGACAATTTCAGGGATATCCCATCACTAGATTGACCTAGTAATATTCTAGTGATAGAATATCTAGTGGGCCATCCTATCTAAATATTTTATCATTAAGAATGGCTCACTACTCATTTCTGGTAAAAAGGTGTTCTTTTAGCTTTCAGATATTGATCTGAAAGGCTCACAGGATACATTAAATAAAAGGAAGTAAAGTATTCTCAAATGCTAGGCATTTTTGAATCTCAGTTATGTAAAAACTGAAGAAATTGCATGAGATTTAATTTGTTTAAACATCTGCACACTCTGAAAATTCAGATATTTGGACCATGCGCTCTGTGTGAGCAGGGACTCTGACCATTTTGTTTATAGCTCACACCTGCCGTTAGCACTGTGCCTGGAATATTCTAGGAACTCAGCCTTTGTTGACTTCTTGTCAGTGTTCTGAAATCATTTTTGTGTTAAAAAGCGTTGATCTTGATTTTTGAAGATAATAAAAATTATAAATGGATAATTAATAAACTGATATATTATTATCCACTTCCTACTGTGTGTACTTGGAGTGATGGATTATTCCCCTAGGTATTGTGAGCAGGGCTGCTGGATGCATCGAAGAAAGGTGAGAGGATAGAACTGAGAGGATAAGGATTGCTCTCACCTTGGTTACCCACCTTTTCCCTGTTGAATATGGGGCTAGTGGAAGGTCTAGGGAGACGGCATTTCCAAGGGGAACATGTAGGATGACAGGGCACGTTCCGTTTAGGTGTGGTGTGACTTGTCTACCATCTAGTTATTTATCTCCTTCTCTGCTTAAGCAGCAGGGGAGAGTTGTCTGAAAGAACATCTTAGGAATGTAACGCAAACAAAGGATGTACATCTGGTCCACATGGGGATGTTCTCTGCAGATTAGTTTGGCAGATGGGAGTGCTTTGGAAAAACAGAATCCCGAGTCCTAGGAAATCATTTTCTCTTTCTGTAAGAAACCTTGAGAGGCTGTACACTTACCTCCCTGTTATTCAGTGGTATAATTCTAGGTGTCTATTAGAGGTTTAAAACCGATCAGGTGCAAAATATCCATATGGTTTCAGGGCACCAGGGAGCAAGGCACCCGCAGCTTCTATCAGTTCTAACAGTGTTGGCATCTGCTGTCTCTATAGGTAGCAGAGACTTTTACAAGCAGTCCTTCACTTCTTCAAGCATGCTAGAAAGGTAGAAATCCTTAAGAGAAATTCTAGATTTAGGGCGTGTTTGAAATTATGTTATAAATTGCTTCTGCTAACTCCTTGTTGCCCGTGAGCCAGACTTTGAAATGGAACACACTTCACAGATTGGGCTTTCCCATCATTTCTTGCAGGGTAGCAGCTGTCCTATTTCCTCTAATAAGGTAATAAGCCTGAAAATGCAACATAAACCTTCAGGGTATGCGATTAGAGAGGCTTGCCAATGTAGACTGAATGCCTGGGAGCAATGTGACAACTCCTCCCCTTAATCATACAGCTCCTTTTCTGTGGAAAAGGGGGCTCTGGCAAATTCTGTTGTTTTTATTTGGAGGAAAGAAACCAGCAGATAGGGGTGTGAGGAATGTTGACTTCCAAGAACAGAACCAGACTATTGCGAACCATTTTAGAATCTGCAGGAATGTCATACTAAAATACTTATTTCTGACCACACAGAGCAAATTCTAGAATGGAATTATAGAAGAGTTCTATACAGTCAACTATTTGTATCTATGGGTTCCACATCTGTGGATTCAGCCAACCTTGGATTCAAACCAAACAAGGATTGAAACTATGTGGGAAAAAAAGATTTCAGAAAGTTCTGAGAAGCAAAACTTAAATTTGCTGCATGCTGGCAACTATTTGCATCATATTTACACTGTATTTACAACTATTTGCATAGTGTTTATATTCTATTAGGTATTATAAGTAATCTAGAGATGATATAAAGTATGTGGGAGAATGTGCATAGGTTACATGCAAATACTATGCCATTTTACATGAGGGACTTGAGAATCCTTGGGTTTTGGCATCTGAACCAATCCCTCGCATTTACCAAGGGGTGAGGTACAACTGTACTTGAAAACCAGATGGACTCGCTGCTTTTGTCTACTGGGATGGGGAAGGAATTCAGCCCTGAGAGCTTCTAAAAAGAGCAAAAATAAGGGAGGAGAAATGGCTCTAAGAGGAACTTGACTTTCCTTGGGCTCCTGACTTCTTTTCACATTCAGTGGTCATGAAGAGCCAGATATTCTGCAGATTACAAGTGACTGCTGACTCTTCTCACTTGCACCCCAGCAAACTTCATAGACAACCCAGGGTAGAAGATCTTTTGTGACTATGATTGCCAGGGAGGTTTGTCTTTGGTTAATGGGTATGGTAAAAACAATTTGCACAATATGATAAGAATAGTAATATTCAGTTAGCAAGAGCTCCCTTTGTGTCAGGTAATGTTCTAAGTGCTTTAAAAAGAGGAGGTACCCCTTTTATAGCTTACCCTTGCCATGTGAGGGGGTAGGTATCATCGCTTTCATTTTATTTTATTTTATTTTACCATTTTTTATTGATTTATAATCATTTTACAATGTTGTGTCAAATTCCAGTGTAGAGCACAATTTTTGAGTTATACATGAACATGTATATATTCATTGTCACATTTTTTTCTCTGTGAGCTACCATAAGATCTTGTGTATATTTCCCAGTGCTATACAGTATATGCTTTCATTTTAAAAATGAAAAAGTGGAGGCTTAGGGAGGTTGAGTATCTGGTCTAGGATCAAACATCTAGTAAGCTAGTAAGTGGTAGAACTGTGGTTTAAACTTAGATCAGTCTCACTCCAGAGCTCGTGCTTCTAACCACTGCCTCCAAGATGAAAATAAAAATGGGAAAGTACTACATGATATTTATACAGTATAGTGGTTTCAATCTGAGGGAAAATATTCCTCAGTGATTCCAATTTTTCCCTCTCTCTTCCCTGCCATGACCCATTGAGAACTACTGGTATTACACTTTATAGAGTTATAAAGGGCTTTCTTGTATATTTTCTCATTCACAAATTAGGACTTTTCCAGCTTTTCTATCCCTGCAGCTCTCTTACTTCTTTTAATGATTGAATAAGTTCTAAAATACAATGTAAATTGGAAGGGCATATAGAGCAGATAAAATACAGGGCAGCCAGTTAAATTTGAATTTCAAGTAAATAATGAATAATTCAAAAAATTTTTACATATGTACTAAATATTGAATGGGATATACTTATACTAAAATACTATTGCTTGTTTTTCAAAATTCAAATTTATCTAGGCATTCTGTATTTTTATTTGCTATATCCAGCAGCCCTAAATTAAATCAAGAGACTTGTGTACCAATAATGAAACTTAGGTTTGCTGTTTCCCGCCACTTTCTCAGCAGCCAAGGGAAAACTCATATGCAATGGGTAAAAAAGAAACTTTGGGGCAGCAATACTGAGTGCTTAGATTTACTTGCCTCATATAATTAGCCTTTTCATCAAAACTTGCTAATATCAAAAATAGTGTTTTCAGTCATTGATATTTTATGTAGCATGGAAATGATTAGAAGATTTATAAGGGTCATGTTCTCTTCATCAATAGTTCAGTTGAAGCTTTACCAAGGCAAGAGCCTCAATGCAAGACTTGTTTAATATTTTCCTGTTTTTCCTTTTACCTGAATGTACTGCAGGGCTCTTGAGGTTGGGAAAGAAGTCCTTCTATCAGTAGGGACATGAACGTGTTCAATTGGAAGCTGGCATTGGAGAGCTAAGGTTGTCCCTTTATCCCCTGATCCTCAGTGGTTGACCAGAGACAGCTCCTAATTGCTTTGACTCTGATTCAGAAAAGCTGCCTCTTTTAAATGGAATGAAACCATCAGTGCCTCCGCAATGCCTGTCTTTCTGGGCAAAGGAAGCTGCTTTGGTAATAATGTCTCAGCAGAAATCATGGTGGTAGTAGCAGTGGTGGTGATGGCAGTGGTGGTGTGTGTGTCTGGAGGGGTGAACAAAATGGGTGTGTGTTTCTTTTCTAGTGTGACTTTGACAGAAAAACTACTTGATTCTGGACGTTTACTTGAAGAATATTTTAGAAATATATCTGTTTGTTGAGCACTACATATCTTAAGCAACAAACCAACTTGTAAAACTGCACTGCAGCAACATTTATTAAAAAAAAAGTTGCACATGGTATAGTGGTGAACCATTAGTGGGACTTTGTGAAATGAAAGATATAAGGGAAAGCTTTATTTTCTGACAGTATTTATAGGTTTTTAAAGCCTTGATTGCCATTGCTTTCTTTCTGAGTTGCCTTCCCTCTGATTGATGATGTGTCCCAGATTTGGTTACTTTCCCCCACATGTTAATTTCAGATGTTTTTCACTGGGTGAATATGGATTGATAATACACAGGAAAGTAAAAACACACAGGAGAATTTCAATATAGAATGAAAAGAAATTCTGTTGTAAGTGATCTGAGAGCTCAGTTCTTTTACCCACTCTCTGTTTTATTTAACAACTCCCAGTCTATTAAGACTTTGCTTCACTCAACGATTTCATGTTAATCATCTTTTGTTTTATAGCCCCTTATTTTCCTGCTGCAATCAATATCCCATCAACTTCACCGGCCATCTACTCTGTGATCTATGAGATGGCGCTGGTACAGGGCTAAATTTATACCAGAGCAATTTGCTTTAAATGTTACCAGCATTTTATCCAAAACATTTCTTCCAGTTTATTCTCATTATTTTACTACTTCTCACAAAGTTGCTTCCCTGCTTTTAGAGAATAGGGAGTGATAAATAACATGTAAAATGCCTATACAGAGGATATAGAAGTCAGGCTCAGAAACACAGAAGTTAAGTCCATAAAATGATGTAGGTTAAGTGTTGGCTCTGTGTTCACACTGCATGTCTGCGGTAACACAAACTTGACGGATTCATTTCCACCTTGCTGGCAAAACTGGATCTTTTCAGTGATACTATTTTAAAGTGTTTTTGGATCCTACTGATATATTCACATTGCCTTGACTCAAGCAAAATCGATTTTGGCACCCTGTAGATGCATCGTACTGCTAATCTCAGATCCCTTTCCTTCCCTATGCTTGCCTGCATTTGGCTGGTGGCAGCTGTCCTTTACATCATTAGTATAAACCCAAGTCGCACACCACAGGGGGCTCTGAGTTCTTTGTAAAGATTAATTTAGAAATTAAAAGTGCATTATCCTCCTCTAAAAATACATTATCCAGACTGTGATGCCAGCATTTTTAATAAAATAAATGATTAAGTTACCTCACTTAATCTGATCATCAAATGTAATTTTTTCTTTATCATTGAGAAGTGGGCAATTAATTCGTTCTTGATGTATGCTAAGATGTTTTATCTCACAAAAGAATTTTTTTTAATTTAAGTATAGTCAGTTACAATGTGTAAATTTCTGGTGTACAGCACAATGTCCCAGGCATGCATATACATACATATATTTGTTTTCATATTCTTTTTCACTGAAGATTATTATAAGATATTGAACATAGTTCCCTGTGCTATACAGAAGAAGTTTGTTTTTTTTTAATCTGTTTTTACATATAGTGGGTAACATTTGCAAATCTCAAACTCCCAAATTTATCCCTTCCCCATTCCCTTTCCCCGGTAACCATAAGATTGTTTACTGTGTCTGCGAGTCTGTTTCTGTTTTGTAGATGAGTTCATTAGTGTCCTCTTTTTTCTTTTTTCTTTTTTTTTTTTGGATTCCACATTACCATATGATGTCACTCATATGTGGAATCTAAAAAAAAAAAAAGAATTTTAATGGTAGTGATGACACCTTATACTTTTCAATGATTATTATATTTGTTTTAGAAGATACTACTTTCTTCTTAAATCTCAAATCTAATTCCCAGTGTCTACATGAGGCAAATACATGTTAATTTGTTCCAAGATATCTTTTTTGCATTCTGTCTTGAGTATATCATAAAATATAGCAAAAAAGCAAATTCAGTATGTGTGTAAATTCTCTTCCTTGCAGAAATTGCTTAGATATGGCCCTTTTAGAGGCAGTTCCAACAGCGGCTTATTTTAGAGGCCTGATTCTAAGAATTAATTCTTGATCTGATATCCTTTTGGGACTGTTTGAGGAAAATGGGAAAATGATTAAAATATAAAATGAGTGCACAAAGTCAGACTTATTTTAAAGAGAGTAAGACATATGAGGATTAAACAAGATAGAGTCCTTGTCAATATACATAATGTCCTGTTATGTTGTTGAAAATTATTTAAGAGTATGTTACTTATACTTTTACTGATGTCTTCTAAGTTCTCTCTCTCTCTCTCTCTATATATATATATATATATAATTTTTTTTCTGTAACTCTTTTTACATTTTGTCTCTATATAATAAATTCCCTTTTGTAGTTGCTGTCACCACCTTGACCCTGGAATTCTGAGATCACCTTTTACAGCTTATTGTGTCTGGTGGTCCCAAGCAGATGTTGCCTGACGTAGTAAATGACATCGAATTTTTTGTGGGGCATCTGAGCACTCGAGGTGACCAGCATGGCCATACTGGGGGATAATCCCTTTCACCAGAAGAGAAGGTTGCTTCGTAAGAGGTTTTCTTTTTCCCTGGTGCATCAAATGGAGCTAAGCCAGGCCGAGCCCACAGGGTCCCTGCCACACTAATTCAGTTCTGATCTTGCGCCAACCTGTGTTCTCACAGACTTATGCTGAGAATGACTACCATCTGCAAATGAATGTATTTGCTGAGGATTCTTCCCTCAGTAATAAGAAATGGAGAAAGTTAGAAGCATTTATTAGGCAGCAATGACTCAAAGGCAGTGTCATGCATTTATGGGAAAACTCTTGTAAATCTAAGGAAAAGTGATTTGCTCACAGTGGGAAGAGATTTAACACATATTTAGAAACAACTTTCCCTCCTTTTCTGCTTTGCCTTTTGTATTTTAAAGGAGGTTATTACCCGCTCTGAAGTATTATTAATGTGTTTATTTTTACCAGCAAAAAGTAATTTTAGTCATGTAATGAAATGCCACCATTTGCTAACAATGTCTGCCTTTGAAGTAATAACTCTTTCCTTGCAGGCACAAATTATGTTATGGATGTGATACTGTGCTATATACGTGTGAGTTTTTGACATGCTAATTTATATTGACTGGCAGATGAGAAAACCTTAGAGGAAAGACAAGACTGGAACTTGGACAACTAAAACGTGTAAGGGTGATGGATTCAAAGATCAGTTTTCTGGAAATAATTATTTTTAAAATATGTATTTAAATGTGAGTTAGCAGACCATGGTTCTTCTTTAGGGTTTATGAGTGCAGAATGCCAGGACTGCCAAAAAAATGAGGTTAAGGATCAGGTGATTTGGGAGTTTGGACTGAACCGGATTCCACTCTGAACCCAGCAAGAAAGGACAGAGTATCCCAGGAAATGGTTATTAGCAGGGCTTCCAGGTGTCGGGCTAATTTCCGCAGGTGGTCCCCCATGTTCCTCCTTTCTCTGCATGTGCTTGCCACTCTTCATATCAAAAGACAAAAAATCAATCCCCTCTGCTTGAATCCAAGCTGGCCTTGTGACTGCTTTGACCCACAGAATGTGGTGAAAATGGCACTCTGGTACTTCTAAGCCCAAACCTTAAGAAGCTTCCACTTTCTTCCTCTTGGTGTACTTGCCCTTGAAACCCTCACTCTTAGAAACCAGTTGCCATGCTGTGTAAAGCCCAAGCTGCATGGGGAGGCTGAGGAGAAGAGAATCAAAATGCTCTGGTATTGCTGCAGATGAACTCACAGCATCAATGCCACTCATATGAGTGAGCCATTTTGGATACTCCAACCCTGAGCCGCAGATGAACTGTAGTCCCAGCTGCTATCATATGTGACAGAAAACCCGACCCACTGAACCCAACAACCTACAGAGTCATGAAAGACTCTGCCCCAAAGGGTACCTTCTTCTATTCCCAGAGGGGCCCTTGTATGTTGGGCATGGCCCTGAATATTGGAGTGAACCAGTCACCGGATAAGTATTCTGTATACCTGCAATTTTCCTGCCCGCAGAGAACTCATGCCTCCATAGTCTTCATCCTGTAGTAAAGTAGATTTTGCATTTTAAATGGATGGTTGGAGTGTGCTGGGCTGATGCTAGTCTAGGGGAGATATGATGCCAGGAAGGCTCTTGAGGGTGAGGTTATAAGGTTGGAGAGAGGCACTTCCCCAGTTCCTGGAGGACGATTTTGGTTGGAAAGTGACCGTGGGTAAACACTGGCTTTTATTTGAGAAAGTCTCATGAGATTTTGTCACAGACTTCTAAAGGAACCTTGATCACTTAAGCAGAAATATAGTGCTTTCATGTTCTAATCCATGTGGCAGAGAAATGTAAGCTTTGTCCAAGAGCTGTTTACATATTTATGCTTTGTGTATTTTACTTTTTATGTGTATGTTATATTTTAGCTTTTTTGACATTATGTTTTAGTTTTTCCCCCCCTGATCAAATCAAGGCTCATGCTTTTATATATAAATCTGTGGTTGTTTTTTAAATGTTTAATTTCCCCTTTAACTTTAATTTTTTTGGCTTCTTGTTAAAGATTATGTAAAAGCATTGTGAAGTTTATCTTATTTGTCCATGGAACAGTCTGATTTTTTTTCAGAAAGTGTAGGTCATGATAAAGACCAAAAAAAAAAAAAAAGAAAGTATACAATTTATGTAAGGAGAGAAGATTTAAAACTATTTGAAAATAGTTTCAAGCTTATAGAAATGTTTTATGAATAGTACATAGGACATCTGATAACCTTTATCCAGATTAGCCTATTGTTTACATTTTGTTCCATTGCCTTCTCATTTGTTTTCTTTTCCCCCACTCTGTGTATGTGTGTGTGTTGTGTTTATTTTAAATCATTTTTTCTCTTTTTCTGTCTTACACTTTTTTGAGAGTAAATTGCATTCATCAAGGCCCTAAAATCTTTGGTGTATATTTCTTAAGAGTAAGGATAATCTCTTAAAGACAGTAGTTGTCAACTTTATTATATTTAATATTGCTACAGTGAGTTTATCTCATCTACTATTCATATTCCAATTTTGTCCATTGACCCAATAATGTCCTTCATAGCCCCCCTTTTCCCTCAAGTACATGATCCAATTTAGGAACAGGCTGTCATGTGTCTTTAGTCATGGAACATTTCCACAGCCTATTTTTGCCTTTTATGACATTTTGAAGAATACAGTCCTTTTTTAAAGAAGAGAATATTTCTCATTTTGGGTTTGCCCAATGGTTCCTCATGGTTCCATTAAGGTATGCATTCCAGGTCAGAACTGATGTGTGTCCTTCTCTAGACATGATGGCCAACTGCCCCCAATGTTGATGTTAATTTTGATCACCTGGTAAAGATTCTCCAGTTTATCCCTATAATGTTTTTCCCTCACATTTGCAACTAATAAGCTGTCTGGGGAGACCACTGCACATGGAAATTTCCCTTGAGATTTGGCATCTCTTGGTGACTCATGTCTGAATTAAAGTTTAATAAGATGGCTGCAAAATGATGATTTTCTACATTCACCACTTCTTCCACATTTACCAGTCAACACTCAGCATTCTACCATAAGCAGGACACCTTTTTCCTTCCCACTAATTAAAAAAAATCTATTTATTATTTGTTTGGATTCATTAACTCTATGTTTTCGATGGTCTGTAATTCATTACTGTCTTTAATATTTTAGTGTTTAAATGATCCCAGATTAAGCCCATAAAAGCATCTTCCAGCTGCCTCCTGTGTCCTTGCGATATCCCCATTTTTAAAGCACATTCTTATTTTCTGACATAGAAGATATTCTTGGCTCATTTTGTATCCACTCTACCCTAGCCCTAAAATCAGCCATTTCTTTAAGGAGCCCTGGTTTCTTTTAGTGGGGGATGGTATTAGAGGCAAAGATCTCTGGGCACTAGTATGAGAGGAGAGTAACTTTTGTTTAAACTAGACTTAGAATACCTTTAACTCCAAATTTTGTTTAAACGCTATGGCCAAAATGATGTCTATCTAACTTTAAAAAAGACAAATGACTAATTTTCTGCCTTACATTGAAAATTATATATAAATTCAAGTGACTGCATCAGAATGAGGTGCATATCTGAGGACATCAACTAGATAATTAAACCCTCAAATAATCAACTAGATCATTAAATCAACTAGATAATTAAACCTATCTGCTCTTAAGGACGCATTATCATTTTCTTCTCTCTAGAATCTTTTATTATTAGCACTTAAAGTGAAAAATGTAATATAATTAATACAGTTGCTCTATTTAAAGAACACAAGCTATATTACTGAGTACAGATAAAATTTTGGCTGCATTCTTTCTTGATGTTTTAGAAATACTCAGGAGTTTGGTATGAATTCCTGTAATTTCATCGTGTGAAAATGATTTGTTTGTTTTTATGCTATTTGGAAAATTCTGAAATTCAGAGCATTTGGTATGTTATGAAAAAAAGTGAAGAAAGCCTTAAGGTCCAATGCTAATGAGAATGTAACAGTTCAGGATCAGAGTGTAAAAAATTAGGACCATAAGAAATCAGAATTAGAGAACGAATGTATGTATGTTCCTCTGTGACTGAAGTATTATGCCGTACACCAGAAATTGACACAACACAACACTGTAAACTGGCTGTACTTCAATTTAAAAAAAAGTGTGTGTGTGTGTGTGTGTGTGTGTGTGTGTGTATATATATATATAGAAATCAGAATTAGAATCAAATCAAGATTGAGTGTATGCCTGGGGGACATGTCATAAAACACCATGGCACAACACACTTATCAGTGATACCACGATATTGAATGGAATATGTAATAGCATCTCCCATTTCTGAAGAGCAGTTATACAATGTGGCTGAGAGCAGCTGAGTGTGTGTTTTATGTGTTGTGTGTGTGTGTGTTTGTGTGTTGTTTGCATGTGTGTATCTACATGTGTGGGGGAGTTATGATAGAGGGAAGGAATTTGCCAAGTTTTCCTGTGTTTGTGTGTGAGGATGAAGTGGATTTGCCATGTTTTCTTTTGTTATCTTGTACTTTCTACCTGTAGTGGGGATAATATTTGGAAATCTACCACTCTGCTTTTCTTTTTTTGTTCAGAGAAAATATTTTGCTTCAGCGTGCATTAAGATTATTACAGAAGCAATGTTTTACTTTTGATATCCAAAACAGGGTTTCTGAGTCTACCATAAGCCCTCCAAACCAGGGATTGGAGAGATAGAATGGGTTTTCTAAATTTATTTTAAGATTCCATTAAGATTTCCGTGATTTGACTTGATCAAAAGTTTTACTATAAGCTGTGGGGCAGAGAGAATCAGAATATCACGTCAGAGAAGTTCCTGCTGTAGAAAAAGTGAACCTTTGCCTCATAGCCTGGGGATCGCAGCAGGGGAGGGAGAGGGAGGCAGGACAAACAGGAAGTGAGGCACAGGTGTCATGGCTCCCAGCCTGGGGTGAAATGTCACAGAAGAGCCTTTAGCTAGTTGGAGGGGAAAGCTAAAGGCAGAGGGGCTTTTCTCTTGCTTGCTATTTGAACTTTGATAGGGAGACCGAAGTGCCAGGGCAACCCCCTAATAACATGGGGCTGCCACCACAGAGTCAAAGCAGCATGGTTGGGCAGAGGGAGCTGGAGCCAGCACTCTGGGTCCCTGTTTGCCATAAGGGGAAAGTAGATGGCCACTGGCTCTGTTGATAGCCAGGGCCTTGCTTCCAGGGGTCACCAATGTAAGTGGAGTAACCCTACTGCAAAGGCCATTAACAGTCCTTCAGGAGACAGATGGTGGCCACGGATGAGACTGAGGGGGTGGGAGAAGAATCAGCAGCCCTACCAGGCACTGACCAAAAGAGAACAAACCACAACCTCTCCAGGCGTATTTTAGCAGAAGCCATGTCAAGGGACCAGGGAACATGTCAGGCTGGTGGCTTTACAGCAGAAATCGGCAAAGATCCAAAGGGCCCGTGTGGACCCAAAGCCGCTTCCTTAAACTGCACATTCCCATCTCCACCAGCCACCACTGTGGATACTTGAAAGAATGAATATGTACTCCCAAAAGACAGACTCAGTTGCTGAGAGCTGTTACTTGAACTGTAAGAGACTGAGACACCACAAAATGGCACGTTGAAAGCGTTTCTCTGCAACTCCCCCTTGGTAACCCAGGATGATGGAGGTTTGAGAGAAAGATTCAATTAATCATAGAAAATGAAAATGCCGCATTTTCTTTGCTTGAGTAGAAATGTATATGACTTTTGATTCCATGACACACTCT
The DNA here is from genome assembly GCF_048564905.1 of Vicugna pacos. Taxonomy (NCBI): domain Eukaryota; kingdom Metazoa; phylum Chordata; class Mammalia; order Artiodactyla; family Camelidae; genus Vicugna; species Vicugna pacos. The sequence continues at coordinate 16,122,071 of NC_133012.1, forward strand.
TTGTCTGAGGGAGGGCAGAGATCATTCCAGAATCCTGGCAGGCGGTTTTTCTGACTGGACAAACCCTCTCCACTTGCTCTTATGGCTGCTCCCACTAATTTCGCAAGCCTGCAAATTGAACTGCTATGCCTGTTGCCCATGCTGTGTTATGAGACTCCACAGAGTCCTGTGTATATATTTTGAGTTTTCCTGGGTAAGTTGTCCATAGTATTCAGTTATGTGTGAAATAGATTTGGTCCCAAACCATTTGAACTCAGGAGAATTAACTGTAATTGATTCTGGGAGATAAAATATGTTTCCCCAGGAGTTGATGATTTTGAAAGGGTAGTTTTTCTTTGGGGCCAGATAGACATGAATCATCAAATAGGTGTACAATGCAGTATCTTTGTTTCTGACCACAGAATCCAGATGTAAGGCTCTGGCTAGTGGCTCCAGGTTTCTGGTCAGTCTCACTGGGTTAATAGTAATTACTAACATTTGGCTGGAGCTTTAAAGTGTTCACAGTGCCTTCATGTGCATATTTCACGTTACATGCTGCTGCTGCTGGTGCTTGATTTGTGTCTTTTCTTTCTGACCCACATACCCTGCTACAGGGTTTTGTCTCTTTTTAAGAATTTCTTCATGAAGTTGATTCAGTTACTCAAAGCTGTTTTAGAATAAGATGAAAATAAATAAGTAGAGAAACCCTTAGCCTTCCCTGCTCTCAGGGATCCAAGTTCCCTGTTTGTGGTTATAGAAGATAAACTTTTGTTGGTACGGGGAGGTGTTTTTCCTCTAGTTTGACCAGTTGCGTTCTTTTCTGTGACATGAAAATGAAGGCAAATATTATTGTTCTGATTAAAGATGTAAATATCCATAAGCACAGGAGAGAGTAAATGACATATTTGAGGTCACTTTTCAAGAACGAGCAGTTAAGACTCTGGGGTTCACCTTACTTTTTCAAATTGCCGGGAAGGATGTCTTTGAAAGCCTTGTAATCCATAGACATTCTAAAAAGGGCTCAGTCTTAGTTGCTGGCCTTTATTTCCATAGGTAGCTAAAAATGATCAGAATTGGAAAGAGTCACAGTAATCAAATCTATTTTTAGAAGCACATTAGCATGTGGTTTTGCAAACTTCCATTTCATTCCTATAAAAACTGGCAAGCGCTGTCATAAAAATACTGTCAAGATAGACTGCTTCTTCATGAGACCCAGAACTAAGCCAGAGGGATACCAGGCACCCTAGACCTACTTATAGCTGCTGCCTCGGAAACCCTACTCTGTAATTCGGTAAGTGTTTTAAAAAATTCAGCTAAATGGCTACCACATGGTGGAAAATTAGCAATCTGGGACTGAAACTTTTGTGTGGTATTAAATCCACATATGGAAAAAATTAAATATCATCCTCAATGCCCTCCATGTGTTCAGTTGTATTAAATTAAATGCTTAAAAAGTGTGACATTGTTTAACTTTTATAAGGTTTGTCACATCTAGTAAAATTATTACTGTTCCTTTGAAAAGCTTCGTGCAGGTACCTTCTGAGCGGACATCAGTCTGGCTGTCCTGTAATATACAAGTAAGTTGTGACTGGATATAGCACGAGGCAGTCCACTGAACTCCAGCCAGGGCGACTTGAACAGCACAGAATGCAGTCACTGGCGACAGGCAATGCTGCGGGAGGTTAGCCCATGGTAATCTTCTTTTCTATAGAAAGGATTTTATAAAACATACACGGTGAAGTATTTACCATAAATTGTTTCAAGAAAGTTTGACACTTTCAAATAATGACTCCAGGTATCTTACATTTCTGTAGAGTTAAACGGTTGTGCCGTGTGACATTTTTAGTCTGCATCTGCTAATGTGCCTAGGTTGCTCAATAAACGCCATAATCCTATTCATAACACTGATAATAGGGATTTTTTTCAGGAAATTTGTCACCTTAACTCCATTTACTGTGGTGCAAGAAGATATTTCCTGAGCTTAAGGGCTAGCTGCTCTGTTTACTAGAGACTGACTAGTATGTTGGACGCTTAGAAACCCAGGTGTTCCCAGGAAACTACAGCTCTGTTTCGGCAGGTGTGGTTTACAGCCCATCAGTGTCAGAATCGCCTGGAGGATTTGTTCAGCACATGAGATCTGGCTTCATTCTAGGGATCTGCCACAACTGCATGCGTGTCAAGCTCTCCAGGTGATTCTTATTCATTCTAAAGTTGGAGACTGACAGTCCAAAGCCCTTTGGTTGTAGAGAGAAGACCAGAGCTGAGAAGTTTATCAAATGTCCCAACCATATACAGCCGGTGTATGCAGCATATAATGGTGCATGATTATCTAGCAATCCTTGAGGTTTACAAATGTGCAGACGTGGTCCACATAGAATTGGTTCTCTGGGATAAGGTGAGTTGCTAAGGTGTACTGACTGACCTACCGCAAAGGCAGTCCATGTTGGAAGGAGCCTCAGTGCATTCAGATTCTTAACTTGGTGGACAGTGAACAGGGGAACTGTTTTTGCTGAAACTTGACACCTAGAGGCCTCAAACTCTCTATACAATTTATGCAGTGTCCCTATATTTCCTACATTTAGATTTTAGTCCTGGAGAGTTAAAAAGAATTTTTTTTAAACCATGGGCCAAAAAAGTTTAACCTGCTCAAATTTGTAATACATTAAACTCCCAGACAGTTTAAAAGGTGTACTTGGTTTCAAATAAAGCATAGCAAAATTTATCAAATCCAGTTCCTCCTTGGAAAGAACAGGACTGAAGTCCGTTTTATGGCTTCATACTGTGAGGCAGCCTCTGCTGGGCGAACGCTCCAGGTTCTGGTTAAACAATCTTGCGTCCTAAGAAATACCTGGGCTCAAGTCACACCTTAAGACAAGTCGGAGTCTATGACTATGTCTAAAGAAAAACAAATGAGGCGTTTTCAAAAGAGGATTTTGAGTTTTTCAGGCAAGATTATTCCTACCACCCCATGTTGCTGCTGTTCTCAGTGATAATGTCATCATGGCTTATGTTAACAATACCTTTGGCTGCCTGGCTCTAGATTTCCCCACGGAGCAGCAAACTGCTTGAGGCAGCTGGCATATGATCAAATGCTCAAAGAGCCGCTAAAAATGTAACTACCTGTAAATGTCAATGTTTTTCAAATAAGTGTTTTTTTCCTTTTATTCCAAATTCTGTGCCGTACATTAATGTCACTCGGGAGCCTGCATGATGGTGTCTGATGAGAGCACTCCTGCAGTTGCTTGTTCTCTGTTTCTATAGGGCTTCTTTACACAGCAATGGTGGAAGGCTGTGCACTGTGTGGTTTCATCCCTTAAGTGTCCCCTTTTTTGTTGTTGTCCGGAATATTCCTTCCTCTTGGGTCATCTATGAGGAGTGACTGTTAACTTCTCATGTTTAACTGTCTTTGAAGTTCCAACAGAATCATCAGAATTGAGAGATGATCCTTTTCTTTCAGGCTGTTCAGTTCAGGCTGAGTCCTGTGGTACAAAAATATTGTTTGTCATTTTTTTTTTGCCACTATTGACAAAAAATGAGCATTTACCCACCAGCAGCCAAGAGTCAATAGTTTTCAAAGAGATTAGTACAATACATGATTCCTTTGTTTATTTATATTTCTGGTTGAGAGTGCAGATGGATAACTCATGGGTTTTGGAGTCAACTGCACTTTCTAATGAAATACATGGTTGCGATTGCCAGGAATAGGAGAGTCAACCATCATCCAGTTTTGAATGTGACAGTCGGCCTCTCATTGCTTTGAGTCAATGAAGGGGAGATTATGGGGCTTGGGTCCCGTTGGAAAAGGGCTATGACTTCCTTCCCTTAACCAGGACTCTGGCATGATTGGGTCTTGGTTTTCACTTGCCAGGGCAGTGTGTGTATTGAGCAGAGGGGAGCTGTTGTATTAAATGAAGCTCGCCCCATGGCAGGGCTGCCTTCTGTCTGGCTTAGGGCCCCACAGAAAGTCTCCCTGCCATCTGGCTCCAGTGAGGGCTGAAGAGCGGAGTGCTTCTGCTGCCTGAAACCCTAACTCCATAGCCCAGATGAGATCTGCATGGACCACTGATAGTTTGTGACACTTGAATGGAAGGGAAATCAAAAAACACAGACCTGCTTCTCCACCAATTTGAAGAGTATTGGTTAGGAGAACAATAAAATATTTCAGAAGTTATATGACAAGATTAAGATGGATCATCTGTTGATTAATTAATACAGTCAAAGTCAATTGACATGTAAAGTGTATGTGGTTGTGTGTGTATATATCTGTCTATATACATAGGCATATTTATATTATAAATACATGTTATACACACATGTTATTTTAACTTAAAAAGTGCACACATATATTTGTTTGTCAATCTTTTGATATAGGTCTAAGGCCTTTTTGTTACTTGTTGGTTGGCTGATTGGAATCCTGATTGTCTTTCTTCTAGAAGGCAGCACAAGCCATTTTCCATTTCTTTAAAATGGAGTGGGGACTTGCAGAGCAACCCGAAGGCAGAATCCTTATGGAGTTTTACCTAATCTGATGACTCTTTTAAAAAGATGACTCATCTCTATTGAGCTATTCCAAAACAATCATCTCCATTTTTTTTTTAGGAACAATAATTCTCTTTTTGTACTTTTTGGCAATTTCAATAATAGTTCTTTAATTTAGGTAGTTAAAAATGTAACTAGCATAAAGGGTTTGGGTACAAACTATAGTCACCAAATAGCCCCTGGGGTGGGAGGAGAAGGAAGCAAGCACATTAGAGTGTCTGTAGCTAGAAGTGGCATCATTCAGCATGTTTTCCAGAGGACATGGAGAGTATTGATTAATAGATGGATTGTATTAAAGAAAAGTCATTTAAAAGAAATTCTATTGTATTTATTTGGAGGAGGTGGATACCTTTCACCTATCTCTGTGATGGAGCCAAAACTTCGAAAAGTGGTGAGCTAAGGACCTTTCTTAGGAATACATAGCCATGCTTCTAATTCTAACTTAGAACTAACTGTAAGCCCTGAGTGTACACAAGCTGTTGTAACTTCTTTGGCCAACATAAGCTGTCCAGGTAGGAGAGCACTAGTGGGTGGACTGGGTCAGGCTTCCCTTCTTGGATTTTGTTTTGTCCAAGTCTTACTGGGAAAGTAGACCATAGAGTGCCATTGCCTTTCTACATATGAAAAAAATTGAGACTTGACAGCCACATTATAAAAGGATATTAGTTGAATAACAGAGCTGGGGAGAACAACATCTGGTTTTGGTAAAGTCTGGCCTTTGTGCCCAATTTTACAGCTAAGCTGACTGAAGTACCACAAGGACATGACTCGTCTAGGGTCAGTTCGTCGGTCAATAGCTCAGTTGCCATCTGATCCCCAAACTCTCATAACTTTCAGCCCCATATTTTAACTATTAAGCCACATGGCCTGCTACAGAATATGCCACAAAACATCCCAGATGTGTGCTGAGAGAAATCCTTCCGTGACCCAGCTAACATCAAGTACCCTCAGGACTTTCTGGTTATTGAATGTTCTTGGAGACCTCTCCTGCAGTATTAAGCGCATTAACCCGAATGTTATGAGGATTTCCCCACATGACAGTGTTATAAGATTTTCTTATGAGGTCACTTCCTAGGAAGGCAGGGATTTAAAAGCTGCCACAACCGGCGGTGAAGCGAGCAACATGTGGTTTGGCTTTCTGTCTGTCGTTTTGAGCAAAGAAGAATTTATATAGATAAGATTTCTAAGACAGCTGATGTAGCTTTTTTTTATTTGTTTAGAGGCTTTGGTTTCACCTTGAAAACATCCTTCCTGAACATCAGAAGTGCATTTTATCCCTGAACGGTATATTAACTTCTAACATTTCTGGCTTCCAGTCATGAGGATTTCAAAACCAATTTCATATAGCACTGAGGCTTTTCACTTTTAATGGTGCATTGAGAAGACCACCTTTTTCCATTTTCTATGCTATCTTCATCCCATTAACTACTATCAGCTCTGATAGAAACCATTCCTTCTCCTTGAAAAAAATGAACCGCATACTAAGTTACCTCTTGTCTCTTAAAGAAAATATTCAGATCATGTAGATAAACCATACTGAGACAGAATATGTTGACTGCTGGTGTGCATTTCCCCCCAAACCATCACTCAAACCAGTTTTTTAAAATTTCCATCAAGGTTGGCTGATGGATTTTAGCTTGGGCCCAAACAGTGAGACATAATACAGGGCATTTCTTCAGAAACATCATGAAACTTTTATGGGACATTCTATTGTTATAAAAAAAAATTCCCACCTAATTTGTTAATTTTTTCAAAAAAATTTATGAACTTGCTGAGATTTTTTTAAAAAACACAGACTCACTTCCCTACACCTTCCAACCCTGTATGTGATTGTCTGAAACATATTTCACAGAGTTTATTTAACAAAGAACTGCCTAAACCAAACTCTGTCATACTTCTTTTTTTGTTTTCCACATGTATTTGCTAAATCTGTGTAATTTGGTAGTTTATTTCTCTAGAACACTACCGATCTTGTGTAACCAGTAATCAGCAGCTGCAGGCCAAGTGGCACACAGAGACGAGGAACATGGCAGGAGGAATGCAGGGAGCCAGGCTGTAGGATGGAGTGGGCCAGCCCAGCAGGAGACCTCAGAACTAACAGCTTAAGCACATTCTTGCTCATGTGCTTCCCTTTTCCTGGGGTGGTTCTGAGAAAAGTCAGGGTGTCATGAACAGCCTCCATCTCCACATCTAACACAGGCTTCTTCATGGAGACCTAGTGGAGCCAAGGTGTGTTTGAGATGCCGTCTATAAACCTCTTTTGTCACTGCTTCACTCTGAGGCTTTGGAAAACCAGTTTCTGTTTCTGTTTTATCCTCTGGGTCATATTCTGGAAAAAACATGACATAAGCTGAAATGATAGAAGTCAAATCTGAACCTTTCATAGAAATGGCGTAAGAGGGAATTATGCCATTTTAATAAGATAACACAGCTTTTAATCCTTTCTTCCTCCCTCCCATTCTTCATTCTTTCCTTAAATACTGAGAATCTGTTATGTGCAAGGCATGGAATACAGTGGGAAACAAGACATCAAATGTCTTATTTTAAGTCATGTGGTATAAATCTGTAAAACTCAGTCATTAGCAATAATTATATTTAATTAAATAGTTAATCCAAGTATGTAATAAGAGTTCTTTTCAATCTCCATCAGTCGTACCTTTTTACCATATAACAGTTTTACCATATAACAGTTAATATGGTAAAAGAACACATCCAAACAGTAGCGCAACTTAATCCTCAAAACATGTTTATTGAGTTGAATGACGGCCATGGGATTCAGAAGGATTTATTTGGAGAGTTTTAAAAGAAAAATATCATTTGTGATTTTCCTGATTTCCGGAGTATTTTATTATAGAAAATTTGGAAAATTCCAGAAGACATGAGGAAGAAAATAAAAATCATTAATAATTCTGCTACCCAGAGCTAGCTAATACCATTGATATTTTAATATATTTCTTCTGGCTTTTGTATATGTGTGTTTATACACAAAGAAAAAATGTTGTTACATATTTATGTAAAATAAAGTTGAGATCATATGGTCTATATTGATTTTAAACTTGTTTTAAAAATTTGGTATATCAAGCATTTCCCTTGGTTAATAAAGTTTTATAAAATAGGATTTTTAATAGACTACAGAATATGGCATCATTTAAAAATGTGTAAATTAGACTTTAAGATTATTTTAAAATTTTAGCTAGTATAAATAAATGCTGATTAAGTATCTTTATATGTAAATCTTAGTGTATGTCTTCAATCATTTCTAGGATAAATTCCTAGAAGAATTATGGAAGTTGCTAAGCAAAAGAGATAATTACTTTTTAAGACTCCAGGTTTCCTTCCACTGTATTTCAATTAGCAATGACTGAGAATAATTATATCCTACATATTCTTAAATATATATCAAAATTTTAAATTATTGTTTTTTGGAAATATTTACATAGAAACTGTATTTAGATTATGGAATTTTCAATAGATATAGTCTGAGAGAATGAATCTTGAAATATTTTTCAGTTAAATTTATGTGTTTTTCACTTTATTAGTTGTAGTGTGCAATTACACAGACTGATCAAACCAGCTAAGTCATTGAGTCATAGAGACTGACTCTGAAAGCCTTAAAGATTACGTAGGCCAATCTTCTACCAAAATAGGACTCTCTCCTGTAATATTTCTTGTAGAGGGTTATTTAGTTTCTGCTTGAACACTTCCAGGGGCTAGGAGTTCACAATTTCACTAGGTAACTCTCACCTCACAGTCGTTTATGTAGATCAGGCTTGTGTGCACACATCCGCCTTTGGGTCCTTGGAGGTGATCCAGACTTTACAGCCAGAGACCCATGTTGTTGGCTTACATTTCACAGAAGTTTTGTGTGGTACATATTATCTTCATCCCATATTTAAAAATTTACCATGAAGTAGGGACCGTCCTAAAAGAACCTAGCAAAATAATGGCACTAGATATAGGTCAGTTTCAAGTTACCTAATTATGGTGGTGTACATGGCTGTATTGGACTCTGTGCCTCTACCTCCTAGAATGATGAATTTGCTAGTAAGGGGAATGTGTTAGACCATACACATTCCCTGCAATATAATCCTGCAATATAGACACAGGGGATTGTACCATGGAAAGTTTCCTGGATTGTAGAATTCTTGGAGGAAACAGTACATTTGTGTGGTTGGCAAACATAATGACTTCTTATTTATTATTTAGTGTTACCATAATAACAGTAACATTTATAGATTACTTTTTATTTACACATTTACATATTTTGCACATTATTTTTTTCTTTGAATTCCCAAATAATCCTGTGAGGTAAATATAATAGTTATGTTATTGCCATTACTATTATTAGGTATAATTATATTTTCTTCATCCATTTATGGATGAAGTCAATGTTTTGCCAAAAGTCACGTGGGCTAGTTAACTTGAACTGAAATCAGCGCTCAAATTTAGGAACAGAATTTCTGATTCCATATCTTGAGCTCCCTTCACCTCTTAATTGACTAAGTACTTGGATGGTTCGTTCGTTCTTTCTTTCTTTCTTTCTTTCTTTCTTTCTTTCTTTCTTTCTTTCTTTTTCTTTCTTTCTTTCAGCTGAAGTATAGTCAGTTCACAATGTGTCAGTTTCTGGTGTACAGCATAATGTTTCAGTCATATATATACATACATATTCATTTTCATATTCTTTTCCACTGTAAGTTACTGCGTGGGTTCATTGTTTCTTAACGCTTATTGATTTTCGTGATTTTACTATGAAGTAAACACCTAAGAGTTCTCTGTGGGTCTTAGGATATCTTTAATTCAAGGATTATATTCAAAGCACCCTGTGGACTTGGGTCAGATAGAATATTTATTTTTTATTTTTAATATTTTTTTAGAGAAGAAGTTTGCCTTTCTGTACCATGACCACATGGCCAAAACTATTTTTTTTTCCGGATTAGTACAAATTTTATCAGAAAGGGTGAATAAAGGTCAAAATCTTTCTTGTTGGATTCGATTGCCTGTCACACTTATCAGAGAGGAAGTGAAAATCTAGAGAAGCCTGTGACTGGCAAGTGGTGAGTGTGTGGCTGATGTTGAGGAAGAAAGAGTGGGTCAAGTTGAAGAGGGCAAAGATGACCTCTTTTGTGTCTAATTAGTATTTATTTATATCCATTTGCTGTTACATTTATAAATATTGGCCTCTAGAAGGTAGAAGAGAGAATTTAGACTTCCTGAGCCAGTTATGACCTTTTGCTCCTTGAATGAGAAACACCGGAATGAAGATAAAGGTCATGCTGGAAGTGAAGTATCAAGACTTTCATCAGTCCATGAATCAGAATTTTATTTCAAACTAACTCTTCATGCTGGCACCCTCGGGTATAGTAAAACAGAGTTCTAATCAAAACAGCATAATGAAATATAATCTAAAAAGGAATAAGTTTATAGGTGAGCTTTCAAAACAGACAGGTGTTTTGTTACTTTAATAATAAAATTCTTTAACCGACAAGCTTCTTTTGCAGGTGAATTTGATCTGCAAGATGCACTTTTTTTCAGAGCTTCAAGCAATCCCATAATAAATAAGGCACTTAAAGGTCACATAAATAGAATGAAAATGGGGCTTTGAAAATCTTTCAGGTTGGAAGCATTGTAGGGCAGAGCTAATATTCACTTTCTTAGGCATCAGTGTCAATTTTTTTCTACGTAGATGAACTGATTGAACTCAGTGAATTTGTTTATTCATTTAATCAGTAAATATTTATTGAGTGCTGGCTATGAGTCAAGAACATTATTAGATCTTGTACCTTACCTGGTCCTCTACTGCCAGAAGTGGAAAAGAATAGTTAGGGTATTTGTGAACTGAAGCAGAAATGCATCATATGATTGCATTAAGTTATTTGCATAATCCCGTGTTCTCAGCCCATTGCCTCCCAGGAAATATTTCAGCTGGGTTATAATTGTGGAGATTCAAGTCCCTAATTCAAGAATTATAAAGAAATTTGAGATTTAGATCCTATGTTTCTCAATCTTTGTTCATGTTACTCAGCTTTTGAAAGCAAAGAACTGTCAGCAGATGTAGTCACTGTATCAGTGGACACTGTCTTATGGAACTGGTGCTTTTATTTTTTAAAAACTCTGTGACACCAACATTTAAAAGATAAACTGCTTTCGTAGATTAAAAGTGCATTAAATGTTGATAATTTTAAAAACTGGCAATAACATACATTTATTTAAGCAAATTTATTTTGTATCTTGCAGTTTGATTCTAAACCTTTGTCACATTCCAAGTCTAGGGTTTCTCTTGAATCATTTTTAGTATCTACAGTGATGCATAATATCCTGGTGACACATGGCTTCCTATAACCCACATTCCTCGTCTGGACCTCCTTACCACTTGGAGAGTTACTGGCTACTATACCTTTGAGACACATTGAAGAATACTATGTCTAAATTTGTTGTTTCACTCTTTCCTTATGTGATTCATAAATCTCTGAAAGGTAAACAACTTGTCACTTCTGATAGGTGGGTGTTTGGAGCCTGAGAGGATCCTTCATGGATTCACAGTAACTTTTCCTAGCTCTGAAAATTCTGTCATCTTTTCTAAGAGGTTTGGCTACATTCATATAGGCAATAAAAAATTGTAACACTGGTTACAACAGTACCTTGCAGATGGCAAATTTCTTCGGACATAGATTGCAAAAGTAATCTTTATTTATGAAATGTTAAACTATGAAGGATGTATGATCTTAGAAACAAGGAAATAGAGCAATTAAAATGGAGGTGGCTATGTTGCTTCCTAGGAACTTGGCTGTCTGGGCAGAAAAGCTGGTAAGTCTAGTTTGTTCCTCCATGGTATCTGATAACCTTTTAGCTACATTGATTCCTCTGAGGGTGTACTTGTGTTTGTGGTTGACTGCTTTGATATATTCCATTTGGATTTCAAAATACCACAAGCCAAGAGTGACTAAACTAATTTTAATCAATTGTTCACAAAAACACAGCAACCAAATGTGGGTCTAGCAAAAGAGTCAGATGTTTAAAGAAATTATGGTTTTCTGCTAACAATAATATTAAAATAATAGCTTTGAAGCAAAGCCAAAACACGGTTCTTTCTCTTCCTAGAGAAAATTCAGCACTCACACTCAGAAGTTTAAAAAAATATGATGTTTATTAAATTAAAAGTATATTTAACTTTTTTTACAGCTAATGGTATATTTCCAAAAGATATATCTATATCTGTATCTATATCTATCTATATATATCTACCAAAATAAAAAGAAAGAAAATCAACAGTCTTAATTCTGAGTACAAATAATGTGTACATAGAACCAAATGTGGGTGGCTGATATTTTAGCAAAGACTAATTATCAGCATCAAGGAGGAGTTTTTATATAAACACAGTTCTTATTGCTTGTACTCTAAAACTTAAAGTTACAAGCATAATGGAAAGAATTTTCCTGATCCTTTTGAGAGCAAATTACTAATATGATGCCTGATCACTTAAATACTTCATGGTATATTTCCTATAAATAAGAACATTTTTCTGCATGTCCATAATCAGAAATCATTTTCTACATGTCCAAAATCAGAAAATTAACATTGCTACATTACTACCATATAATTTGCAGACACCATTCAAGTTTGTTAATGGTCCCAATAATACTATTCTTTATAACAAAAGGATCCAGTTCAGAATCTTATATTTGTCATACATTTTTTGCCTCCCTCAATTTGGGAAAGTTTCTCATTCTTGCCTTGACCTTCATTATCTTGACACTTTTGAAGATTCCAGGCCAGTTATTATGTAGAATTTCCATCAGTTTGGATTTGTCTGATATTTCCCCATGATTGCATTCAAGATACGCATTTTTGGCAGAAATATCAGACAAGTGACACTATTCTTCTCATTGCATCATATCAGGTGGTGCAAATTTCAATTTGTTCCTTATTAATAATGCTTATTTGGATCACTTGATTATGATAGTATCTGCCAGTCTTCACTTAAGTTGCTCATTTTTCCTTAAGAAATAACAAATACTTTGTGGGCAGGTACTTTGAGACTTTGAAAATATCACATTCCCAATCAAACTTCGATCAATGTATTTATTTATGTCAGGATGGATTTATGATTTTTTAATTTTATTCAGTTGATGATCATCTGTTACTATCATTTATTTGATGTTCCATTTCCCCCCCTAGTTTTTGCTAGTGGGAGCCCCTTTAAATTGGCGTTTTTTCTTTTAACACATCTCTGTGTGGATACCATTTTCCCCTCACTTGGGATCTGACACCTACATCAGGTTTCCCTCCTGCCCACCTCTTGGACACCTTCTTCCCCCTGCTCAGCTCCATCCCCACCCTCCTTGTCAGTGGTACAGACTTCTTTCTTGCCCAGCCCCACCTAATGACTTTTTTTTTTTTTGCACACTCATTTATTCCAAATCTCTTAAAATTTCAATTGGAAATTTCAAAGAACCACAGAGTGAGAGATGGATAAATGTGATTAAGTCACAATATGTGTTCTTTGCCAAGATTCTTCCTTTTCAGGCCACACCTTGATGCTTTTCCTGTTCTTGTTGTATAGTTAGTCAATAGCTCCTATGTGGCATTCGCGTTAGATTTTTCTGGGTGTGGGGAACACCCACCTCTGTGGCATCCACTTTTGGGCATTTTGACTTGGCCATTCAACAGAATCATCATATCACCCCCTTTTTTTTTTTTATCACCTAATGACTTTCTGATTGAATAGTTCAGGAAGGGACGAGGAAGGTGAACTTCTTTTCTTAATTTTGTCCTTCAGTGCCTCTTCTAGATCTCCATGAATTCATCTAAAAATGCCTTTTGATCAACTATATAGTGCTGGGTACTGTCTTGGGTCTATTATGGATGGAGATGACCATAGTTGTCCCATTTAGGGAGCACAGAATCTAGCAGGGAGGCTAAAATGTGAGTACAACTGTCTGAGATCCGTAGTGCTGGTGTTCCAGTAGAGGCGGGAGAGAAGAGACACAACAGGGTCCTTCTGCCTGCAGTGATGAGGGAGGCTTCAGAAAAGAGGTTGCATTCAAACTAGTTGAGGACATTCTATGCTAGAGTGAGGCAGAATAGATTGAAAATCTAATTAGCTTCTCCAGAAAAAATTAAAGTTCCGACTTGCAACATCTGCTGAATTTCTGAGGTGTAAATAAATATGCCCACTTTCAAGCTCCCAACACCTCATGGCTGAACAGATTTTGGAAAAGATTAGCACAATCTGCTGTCCCTGGGCAGTGCAAGCCAGTTCTCACACAGTCCTCCGGAAGGTGAAGAGGCTTTCTCTAAGGGAAAATGAAGCTAGAGTGTCTTATTTTGTTCGGGCTGCTCTAACAAAATACCATAGACTGAGTGGCTTAAACAACCTTTATTTCTCACAGTTCTGGAAGTTGGGATGACTGAGATCGAGGCACCAGCAGATCCAGGTCTGGTGAGGGTCCGCCTCCTGATTCACGGGTAGCTCTCTTCTCGCTGTGTCCTCACGTGGCAGAAGGGGATGGGATTTCTCTAGTCTTTATAAATATAAGGGCGTTAATACCATTCGTGAGGGTTCTACCCTCATGACCTAATCAGCGACTAAAAGCCCCACCTCATCCTAATACTATTACTTTGGGGGTTAGGATTTTAGGGGGGGCATAAACATTTAGTCCACTGCAGTGATACTACAGGAAATGAGTCAAAACAACTGTGATTTTTATGGAACAAGTCGAACACCTACTGTGCACCAGAAGTAGCTGAGGCCATCAAGTAACGGATGGCATAGGAGAACCTGACCCAGGGAGGAGCAGGACAGAGTCCTGGTTCTGGTTACCTGGAGAGGAGATGGCATGAATGATAAGTTGTGCCCTTGAGGGAGGGCTTCCCTGAGAGCAGGCTGACAAAAATCAGGAGCATGCAGTATTGCCCCGGAGGTATTTAGGGCAGCTGTGCTGAGCAAGGGTAGAGCCCTGGTCAGGAGCTGCTACTGGGACAGGTTCACAGGTTCAGATCCACCAGCAAGCTAAGCACACAGAGCCTCGCCGCTGGAGTGCTGAGCTTTTGATCGCCTAAGGCCCTCAGAGGGATTTTTTTTTAAACATTTATACTTGTTTCTCTGAGGTAAGGAAGGGCTACCAGCTTGAATTTGGGTTAAGGGAATAATAACAGCAAATCATAATGGGTAAAAATGAACCCTCATTATCTTACAGACTGTTCTAAATACTTGACATTTATTAACTCTTACACTGTCACTCATTCTATAGATGAGGAAATTCAAGCACAGAGAGATTAAGTAACTTGTTGAAGTCGCCTAGCTTGTGAAGGTACAGCAGTAGCCTGACTCCAGAGCCCGTGTTCTGTAGCACACCCACGCTGCTACACTGGGAAGAGGGGGAAATGCAGGGAGGACAAAATACCTTATGCTCTCCCCACATGGAATCCACCTGCATAACTTAGGTCAGTTCAAAACTGGCATTTAAGTGAAAACCTCTCTCACACCACTTAATCATTTTGGAATGAGTGTTTTATAGTAGTATACTTCTGTCTTCCTTTTTAATTTTATGTATTTTAGAATTAAGATCGTCTTTGAGCAGTGTATTTTCCCAAGCAAGAATTTGAAATACCCCAGAAAAAATGCATTTCTTCATTTTGTCAAACCTTGTGCCAAATATGCTCCTGGACCAAGGAGCTCTTCTTTATCAATAGATTTAATTAGCTCAATTATTCATTTAGAATAGCTCTTTCTCTCTTGACTTATTTTGCCCTGAAGAATTTCTTTTGAGGCTGGCCTGGCTATTACCATGGAGGGTTTCATGAGGTGACAGTCAGTGTTCCAAAAGTCTGCCTTGATCTATGTGCCGTGTCCATATATCCTGCCTGACACAAGTGCTCTGGAATCTGTCTTTACTTTCCTCTGAGGTTATTGTATTAAAAAAGCCTCAAAAGTCTGCTTTTTTGGGAGAAGTCAAGAATGTATTACCATTGATGAAGGAAATTAAAGAAGACTTTAAAAAATGGAAAGATATTCCATGCTCTTGGATTGGAAGAATCAATATTGTTAAAATGGTCACACTGCCCAAGGCAATCTACAGATTTAATGCAATCCCTATCCAATTACCCAGGACATATTTCACAGAACTAGAACAAATCATAATAAAATTTATATGGAACCATCAAAGACCTAGAATTGCTAAAGCATTACTGAAGAGAAAGAAAGAGGCTGGAGGAATAACTCTCCCAGACTTCAGACAATACTATAGAGCTACAGTCATCAAGACAGCATGGTATTGGTACCAAAACAGACATATAGACCAATGGAACAGAATAGAGAGCCCAGAAATGAACCCACAAACTTTTGGTCAACTCATCTTCGACAAAGGAGGCAAGAATATACAATGGAATAAAGACAGTCTCTTCAGCAAATGGTGTTGGGAAAACTGGACAGCAGCATGTAAAACAGTGAAGCTAGAACACACCCTTACACCATATACAAAAATCAACTCAAAATGGATTAAAGACTTAAACATAAGACAAGATACAATAAACCTCCTAGAGGAAAACATAGGCAAAACATTATCTGACATACATTTCAAAAATTTTCTCCTAGAAGAAATAAAAGCAAGAATAAACAAATGGGACCTAATGAAACTTACAAGCTTCTGCAGAGCAAAGGAAACCAGAAATAAAACAAGAAGAAAACCTACGGAATGGGAGAAAATTTTTGCAAGTGAAACCGACAAAGGCTTGATCTCCAAAATATATAAGCAGCTCATATGACTCAATAAGGAAAAAATAAACAACCCAATCCAAAAATGGGCAGAAGACCTAAACAAGCAACTCTCCAAGGAAGACATACAAATGATCAAAAAGCACATGAAAAAATGTTCAATATCACTAATTATCAGAGAAATGCAAATCAAAACTACAATGAGGTATCACCTCACACCAGTCAGAATGGCCATCGCTCAGAAGTTCATGAATGATAAATGCTGGAGAGGCTGTGGAGAAAGGGGAACCCTCCTACACTGCTGGTGGGAATGCAGTTTGGTGCACCCACTATGGAAAACAGTGTGGAGATTCCTCAAAAGACTAGGAATAGACTTACCATATGACCCAGGAATCCCACTTCTGGGCTTGTACCCAGAAGGAAATCTACTTCAGGATGACACCTGCACCCCAATGTTCATAGCAGCACTATTTACAATAGCCAAAACATAGAAACAACCTAAATGTCCATCAACAGGTGACTGGATAAAGAAGATGTGGTATATTTATACAATGGAATACTACTCAGCCATAAAAACCGACAACATAATGCCATTTGCAGCAACATGGATGATCCTAGAGAATGTCATTCTAAGTGAAGTAAGGCAGAAAGAGAAAGAAAAATACCATATGAGATCGCTCATATGTGGAATCTAAAAAACAAAAACAAAAACAAAGCATAAATACAGGACAGAAATGGACTCATGGACAGAGAATACAGACTTGTGGTTACCGGGGGGGGGGGGTAGAGGGTGGGAAGGGATAGACTGGGATTTCAAAATTGTAGAATAGATAAACAAGATTACACTGTATAGCACAGGGAAATATACACAAAATGTTATGATAAATCACAGAGAAAAAAATGTGACAATGAGTGTGTATATGTCCATGAATGACTGAAAAATTGTGCTGAACACTGGAATTTGACACAACACTGTAAAATGATTATGAATCAATAAAAAATGTAAAAAAAAAGTTTTAAATCACAAGAATTTACTAATTTAAATCTATGAACAGTGATAAACATTTGGTAGAAAAAACATATAATTCTTTTAGTTCAATGCAAGGGACATAACTTTACTAACGAAAATGATTTTAATGGTGTTTAATTTTTAATGTAATTCTTATGCTATGTGTTTACATAAGTATAAATTGGTTCATCTTATTTACATTTCTTGGCCTGAAACTGCTTTTAATATGTTTACAAGACCATTAAAAAGAATTTGTCAAACCACGTAGTTTCTGCATGATTGGCATTAAAGCTTTTCCTGCTGGTTATAATGAGAGCTTTGGATCAAATGTGTTAGAAGCACCTTCTAATTAAACAACAAAAATTAAGAGTTTGTAGCAGAATGAACTTTGTTAAGACTTAAGATTTTGTTTTCTAAAGACTTATCCGAAAACGTATACAATTTAGTGACGGTAGTTCTAGTACAAAGTAGAAAGGAGCCAGAACAGAAAAGCAGCTTCTTACCTTCGCAGGCTCTCGCGTCCTCCCCGACGGGCCGTCTTGAGTTTCCGCTCCTTTGGAACGTCCGCGCCTTCTCTTCCGCGCTCCTCCTGCGCGGTGTTTCTTCACGGAAGGAAAATGCATTCTCTCCCCGACTCCTTCAGGACATTTCATTAAAGCCATAATGGACTCAGTTCTCTGCTGAGACATTTTCAAAAGGGAAGAGGGCCCTGTCCGTTCCGGCCCTCCACACTGTCGGGGCGGGTTCTCCTCAATTCCGCCCGGAGTTGCTTCCTCGGCAGTTGAGAGGGAACTTGCCAGAAGCTGTGGCTGCGACTGCGCAGGCGGGACGGCGTGGGGGGGGGGGCGTCTGTGCGCATGCGCACAGGCCGCCCAAGCCGCCGCCCAAGCCGCTTCCCCCGCCGCCTCCCAATCCGCTGCTGCCCCGAGATTGCGGCACCAAATTCAGCGGAAAAACGGAGCCCAAAAGTAGCACAGACAAGGTAGCTGTTGGTTTACATACATAACCTGATTTAATTACACAACTGAGGAAGAAAGTATATTCTTGTGGATCTGTGTATTCTCAAATTCTTAGGGCAATTAAAAAAATGACAGATTACTTCTCTAGTCTTTATCTAGTTCCGATAGTAGACTTCGATGGCCTTCTATTTACTTATTCATTCATTTAACAAAGCCCTTATCATCTCCCTAAGACCAATAATCTCCCCAAGCCCACATCATCTCCCCAAGCCCAATCATCTCCCCAAGCACACATCATCTACCCAATCAACTTAATCACCCCAACCTGCATCATCTCCCCAAGTCCGCATCTACTGCCCAAGCGCACATCATCTCCCCGAGAACAATCATCTCCCCAAGCCCACATAATCTCCCCAAGCCTAATCACCTCCCAAGCCCAATCACCACCCTAAGCCCACATCATCTCCCCAAGCCCAATCATCTCCCCAAGCCCACATCATCTCCCCAAGCCTAAATATCCCTAAAGGCACATATTCTCCCCAAGCCAGCATCATATCCCAAGTGAGCATCATCTACCTGATCCTGTGTTATGTCGCAAAGCCAGCATAATATCTACAACCCACATTATTTACACAGTGCTGCATCAACTCCCCAAGTCAACATGATCTCCCGAGCTCACATCATCTCTCAGAAATCACATAGTCTCCCAAAGCTCGCATCGTCTCCCCGAGCCCGCATCGAATGCCCAAGTCCACATCATCTATCCAGGCCCATATGTCCCCAAGCCGACCTCAAAGCCCTAAGCCCGCATGATGCCCCTAAGCCCGCATGATGCCCCCAAGCCCGCATCATCTCCCCAAGCCCACATCATCTCCTCAAGCCCGCATCATCTCCCCAAGCCACATCATCTCCCAAAGCCGCATCTCCTCCCCAAGTTGCATCATCTCCCCAAGCCGCATCACCTCCCCAAGACCAATCATCTCCCCCAGCCCAATCACCTCCCCAAGTCCAATCATCTCCCCAATCCAGAATCATCTCCCTAAGCCCTAATCTCCCAAAAAGCACATATTCTCCCCAAGCCCGCATCATTTCCCACATCAGCATCATCTAGCCGAGCCTCTGTTATGTCCCCAAGATGGCGTGATATCTGCAAGCCCACATTATTTACACAGTCCTTCATCATGTCCCCAGGACAACATGATCTCCCCAGCTCACATCATGTCTCAGAAACCACATACTCTCCCTAGGCCTGCATCATCTCCCCAAGCCCGCATCGACTCCCCGAGTCCACATCATGTATCCAGGCTGACATGTCCCCAAGTCGACCTCACCACACTAAGCCTGCATGATGTCCCCAAGCACAAATCATCTCCCCAATCCCGCATCATCTCCTGAAGCCTGCATCATCTCCCTAAGACCAATCATCTCCCCAATCCCAAATCTCCCAACAGACACATAGTCTCCCCAAGCCTGCATTATCTCTCCAAACCAGCATAGACTCCCTGTGTCCACATTATGTTTCGAGGCCCACATGTCCACTAGCTGACCTCACCACCATAACCCGTATCATTTCCTGAAGCGAAAATCATCTCCCGATCCCCAAATCATCACCCCAAACACGATCATCTCCCCAAGCCCACATCATCTCCCCAAGGCCAATCATCTCCCCATTCCAGAATCATCTCCCTAAGCCCTAATCTCCCAAAAAGCACATATTCTCCCCAAGCCCGCATCATTTCCCACATCAGCATCATCTAGCCGAGACCCTGTTATGTCCTCAAGCCGGAGAAATATCTGCAAGCCCACATTATTTACACAAGCCTGCATCAAGTTCCCAAGCCAACATGATCTCCCCAGCTCACATCATCACTGAGAACCCACATAGTTTCCCCAGGCCTGCATCATCTCCCCAAGCCCGCATCGACTCTCCGAATCCACATCATGTATCAGGCCGACATGACACAAGCCGACCACACCACCCTTAGCCCGCATCATGTCCCCGAGAAAAAATCATCTGCCCAAGCCCGCATGATCTCCCAAGCCTACTTCATCTCCCAAAGCCTGCATCATCTCCCTGAGCTCACAGCATATCTGCAAGACCGCTTCAACACCCCAAACCTGATTCATCAACCACAGTCCAATCATCTCCCCAAGCCCACATCACCTCCTGAAGCCCACATCATCTCCCCAAGTCCAATCATCACCCCAAGCTTACATCATCTCCCCGAGCCCACATAGTCTCCGCATACCCACATCATATCCCTAAGCCCAATCATATCCCGAAGTCCAAGTTCCCATATCTCACATTATCTCCCCAAGCCCACATCATCTACACCAGGCCCTGATCATCTCCCCATGCCTGCACCATCTCCCCAAGCCTGCATCATGTCCCTAAGCCCAATCATCTCCCCAAGCACACAGCATCTCCACAAGCCAGCATCATCTCCCTAAGCCCAATCATCTCCTCAAGACCATATCTCCCAAAAGGCACATTGTCTCCCCAAGCCCGCTTCATTTCCTAAGCCCGCATCATCTAGCCGAGCCTGTGTCATGTCCCCAAGCTGGCGTAATATCTACAAGCACGCATCATCTCCCCGACACCAAACATCTCCAAAACCCCACACCATCTCCCCAAGCCTGCTCCATCTCCCCAAGCACAAATTATCTCCACAACCCTGCATGATCTCTCAAGCCCACGTCATCTACCAAAGACTGCGTCATCTCCCTCAGCCCACAGCAAATCTGCAAGACCGCTTCATCACCCCAAGCCTGAGTCATCTCCCACAGTCAAATCATATCCCCAAGCCCGCATCATCTCCCTAAGCCCAATCATCTCCCCAAGCACACATCATCTCCCCAACCAACGTAATCTCCCCAACCCGCATCATCTCCCCAAGTTTGCATCTACTGCCCAAGCCCACATCATCTCCCCAACACCAATCATCTCCCCAAGCCCAAATCTCCCAAAAGGCACATAGTCTCCCCAAGCCCGCATTATCTCTCCAAACCTGCATAGACTCCCCATGTTCACATTATGTTTCGAGGCCCACATGTCCCCTAGCTGACCTCACCACCATAACCCGCATCATTTCCCGAAGAGTAAATCATCTCCCAAAGCCCAAATCATCACCCCAAGCCCAATCACCTCCACAAGTCCACATCATCTCCCCAAGGCCAATCATCTCCCCAATCCGGAATCATCTCCCTAAGCCCAAATCTCCCAAAAGACACATATTCTCCCCAAGCGCGCATCGTTTCCCACATCAGCATCATCTAGCCGAGCGTGTGTTATGTCCCCAAGCCGGCGTAATATCTGCAAGCCCACATTATTTACACAGTCCTGCATCATCTCCCCAAGCCAACATGATCTACCCAGCTCACATCATCTCTCACAAACCACATAGGCTCCCCAAGCCCGCAACATCTCCCCAAGCCCGCAACATGTTCCCCAAGCCCAATCATCTCCCCAACCCCGCACCATCTCCCCAAGAACCCATCATCTCCCCAAGACAAATTGTCTCCCCAATCACACATCATCTCCCCAAGCCCACATCACCTCCCTAAGCCCACATCATCTCCCCAAGCCCAATCAACTCCCCAAACCCACATCATCTGCCCAAGCCCAATCTTCTCCCCAAGCCTGCATCATCTCCCCAAGCCCAAATCTCCCAAAAGGCACATAATCCCCCCAGGCTGCATCATTTCCCATGTCAGCATCATCTAGCCGACCCTGTGTCATGTCTCAAAGCTGGCCTATTATCTGCAAGCCCGCATCATTTACACAGGCCCACATCTCCTCAAGCTTGCATCATCTCCCTAAGCCCAATCATCTCCCCAAGCCCAATCATCTCCCAAAGCCCACATCATCTCCCCAAGCCTGCATCATGTCCCAAAGCCTGCATTATCTCCCGAAGTCAATCATCTCCCCAAGCTGACATCATCTCCCCAAGCCCAATCGTCTCTCAAAACACGCATCATCTCCCTAACCGAATCATCTCTCCAACCCCGCATCATCTCCCCAAGCCCACATCATCACCCCAAGACCACATAGTCTCCCCAAGCCCACATCATCTCCCCAATCCCGCATCATCTCCCCGGGACCACATAGTGTCGTCAAGCCCACATCATCTCCCCAAGCCCGCATCGACTCCCAGAGCCCTCATGTTTCCAGGCCCACATCTCACCAAGCCGACCTCACCACTCTAAGCCGCATCATGTCTCGCGGCACAAATCATCTCCCGAAGCTCACATCATCTGCTCAAGCCTGCATCATCTCCCCAAGCCTGCATCATCTCCCAAAGCCCGCATCATCTCCCTAAGTCTAATCAACTGCCCAAGCCCAAATCTCCCAAAAGGCACATTTTCTCCCCCTGCCGGCATCATCTAGCCGGCCTGTGTCATGTCTTGAAGCTGGACTATTATCTGCAAGCCAGATACACATGACTCTATATAAAATAAACAACAAGGTCCTACTGTAGAGCACAAAGAATGATATTCAATTTCTTATAATGACATATAATGGAGAAAAATCTGAAGACAATCGCTTTGCTGTATGTGCGATACTGTTACCGAGTCCAAGCTCTGCTCCCTGCACGACAGGCCAATAAATCAGAAGATGAGGTGTTGGGGCAAAGAAAGGCAACTTTATTTGGAAAGCCAGCCGACTGAGAGGATGGCTGACTAATGCCTTGGAGAACCATCCTCCCCCAGTCAGATCTGATACAGGCTCATTCTTTACCAAAAAAAAAAAAGTGGGGTGTGTGTCAGTTGCTGTAAACTTCTTGCTGCAGGAGTTCTCTTGTCCCGCAGCTGTCCCCGTGTGCCAGGTCACGGTGCTCCTGAAAAACCTCCAACAAAACAAGTGTTACTTTCTAGCCTGCAGCTTGTTGTTCCTGGAGTGCAGAAGCCTCGGAGGCCAACGCCCGAGAACAGGCTCTCCTGTCTATCTCAGGCTAAAGGCAACATTGTTTCCCAAAAGGTGCAGAGCCAGCAAGGCTAAGCCTGGAAAACAGGGCCCAGGGTTAAAGGAAAAGGAACAGACCTAACGTGGAGTCAGATTTGTGCTTTTCTATTACATCACCAGTATTTATTATTGTCATTATTTTTTAAACTGCGCATGAAAAGATGCTCAACTTCGCTAATAGTTAGAGAAATGCAAATCCAGCCAACAATGTATTGAAAAATCCAAAGTAATCAAAAGCAGAGCACAGGACAGTGAACCCTCTTTGCCCATCTGCTGCAAGGATCATGAACTCCTGCCACTCTTGTTGGACAGATACTCAACATCCCTGCTCCTATGCGATTCTGGGTTTTTTTTTTGGGGGGGGGGATGAGGCTTATTTATTTTAATGGAGATACTGGGGACTGAAGCCAGGACCTTGTGTAGGCGAGGCACGCTCTCTGCCACTGAGCTGTACCGTCTCCCCCTCCCCAAGCTTTTCTGACACACATCCAGGACATCATTTCAGACCTAAATACTTCAGTGATTCAATACTCAGTTAACTATATTAAATTACCCATTATCCCAAAGAACAGGCACTAAACTCAAAACAAAACACCTTGAGCCCTCTGGCCACACAGATGTGCCTCCCCACCCTGGTCAGAGGGCACTGGTTCACCTTTCATGTGGACTCTTAGCAAGATGTTCTGGAAAGGGGCTGTGTGCATCAGGTCACATACTTCTAAAGACCAGAACAAAGAGAGAAGGTCACGTGAGGTAGTTTATCTCACAGCAAAGATGGACAAAGAAATCAGTGCTGAAAACAAGGCACATCTTTGTCACTTAGTGAAAAATAAATGGAGTCTCGTGGCTGGTGGAAATGTTCTCTGCTGTCCACCGAGGTAGCTGCTGGCCACCTGTGGTGATCAAGTCCTTGGAACGTGGCTGAGGAACTGAATTTTCAGTTTACTTTCTTTTGACTAATTTCAACGTGGACACGCACAAACCCAGCCTTGAACGTGGCCTTTGCTTTCCAGCACTGATGGCCTGACAGCCGTCCCTGCACAGGCAGAAAGAAGGCACTTCCTGTGCAAACAGGGAAGGAGGCAGGAGGAAGGGATGGCACCAGTGTCCCCAGAGCCCCACACAAAGTTCTGAGCAGTGGCCCTGAACGTGCTGCTGGGTCACCAGCTGCTTTAGAGAGGTGATGACACCCTACACCACGCACAGCCCATCCACTCTCCAGGAGAACCCAGTGTGGAGAAAAATTTACTTCCAGCATCACAGGGGTGACAGAACTCCCAAAGCCCCACCGTGCATCCACAGATGGTCAAGCACAGGGCACCCTTCCCGAGTCTGGGGCCCACAAACAGGAAGGCTCCCCCGACTGGTGCCTTCACCTCAGGGCAGAAGATGAGCATGAGTTTCTGCACCTCCTACTCTACACCTAACCTGAAATCATAAAGCAGGTTATTAAACAGAAATCACAGTCAAAGCATATGACTGCCAAGAGTTTCCCTTGAGGAGCTCCCCCAGGGTGACAAAGCTAAGACCAAGAGGAAGGAGAGAAGGCTTTCTGTCCCCAACAGATGAGGGTCCTGTTGTCACCTAACAGACACCTCATGCAGCGGTCAGCAGGCATCCCCAGCTCCACCAGAACCCCCCAGAGGGAGGCAGCTCACCCAAGCTCCTGGTCACCTGTGCCTGAATCCTGTGCACAGAATACATGTGACAGATGCACTCAGAGCACCCACACGAGCTGTTCCCGGGCCTCCTCGAGAAGTGTGTATGTGTGGCGGCTTTGGGGGGGACATTCTCAAGGAAGGAGAGCACCGGATGGTGAGGTACAGCTTGCAAACAGGAATGAGGGTGGTGTCTGTGGGAGCCTATGCTTCTACAGAAAGGTAGAGGAATGTCACCACTCATGTGCTGTGGTCTCCAGGAGATATTTACTGGCAAGCAAAACAAGCAAAGTGGAGATAGGTGATAGGCCAGCCTGCACCAGCAGGGCAGCAGGGCATTTGGAAGGTGACTGAGTGCAAGAAAGTGGCCCGGCCAATGGGGGGCATCATGGGGACAGTGCCACACAGACAGGGGTCTCTACTGGTGGTAAAGCACCTGCCTACCAGCAGTGACCCTCCAGAAAGGCCATCCAGCCATTTTTGCTGCTTCCTGCTGCCACAGCCAATGAGCTCAAATTTTTGTCACAAAACCAAACCACAGAAAGACGGTGAGTGGCTGTAAAAGTCAGCATTAGAAACAAGCATACAGCAATGTTTGTAGAATTGGAGAGCATCATTTTAAGTGAAATAAGCCACAATGAGGCCCAAGACAGGGCCGGCCGAAGTGGGGGCAGGACCAGGAGTGTGCAGGCCCCGGAGTGTGCAGGGTCAGGAGTGTGCAGACACAGGAGTGTGCAAGCCCAGGAGTGTGCAGTCCCCAGTGTGTGGAGACCCAGGGGTGTGCAGTCACAGGAGTGTGGAGGCCCAGTGGAGGACAGGGCCAGGAGTGTGCACGCCCAGGTGTATGCAGGCCCACGAGTGTGCTAACACAGGACTGTGCAGGCCCAGGAGTATGCAGACACAGGAGTGTGCAGGCCAAGGAGTGTGCAGACACAGGAGTGTGCAGGCCCAGGAGTGTGCAGTCCCAGGTGTGTGGAGACCCAGGGGTGTGCATTCACAGGAGTGTGGAGGCCCAGTGGAGGGCAGGCCCAGGAGTGTGCATGCCCTGGAGTGTGCTGGCCCAGGAGAGGGCAGGCCCAGGAGTGTGCAGGCCCAGGAGAGGGTAGGCCCAGGAGTGTGCAGGCACAGGAGTGTGCAGACACGAGTGTGCAAGCCCAGGTGTGTGTAGACACAGGAGAGGGCAGGATAGGTGAGGGCCGGCTCAGGAAATGGCAGGCCCAATTGGGGACAGGACTAGTAGTGTGCAGGCCCAGGAGTGATCAGGCACAGAAGGGAGCAGGCCCAGGTGTGTGGAGGCACAGGAGGGAGCCGGCACAGGAGTGTGCAGGCCCATGAGTGTTCAGCCTCAGGAGTGTGCAGACACAGGAGTGTGCCGGTCCAGAAGTGTGTAGGCCCATGATTGTGCAGACACAGGATTGGGCAGTCCCAGGAGTATGAAGGCCCAGGATTGTGCAGGCACAAGAGGGAGCAGGCCCAGGAATGTGCAGGCCCAGGAGTGTACAGAGACAGGGGTGTGCTGAGACAGGAGTGTTCAGGCCCAGGAGTGTGCAGGCCAAGGAGACACCAGGCCCAGGAGTGTACAGACACAGGAGGGAGCAGGCCTAGGAGTGTGCAGGCCCAGGAATGTGCTGGGCCTGGTGTGTGCAGACACAGAAGGGAGCAGGCCTGGGAGTGTGCAGGCACAGGAGTGTGCAAGCCAAGTAGTGTGCATACGCAGGTTTGTGCAGGCCCAGGAGTATGTTGACATAGGAGTGCGCAGGCCCAGGAGTGTTCAGGCCCAGGAGTGTACAGGCCCAAGAAGAAGCAAGCCCAGGAGTGTGCAGGCCAAAGAGTGTGCAGGCCCAGGAGAGTGCAGTCCCATGAGAGGGCAGGCCCAGGACCTTGCAGGCCCAGGATTGTTCAGGCCCAGGACCTTGCAGGCCCAGGAGTGTTCAGGCCCAGGAAAGGGCAGGCCCAGGATTGTGCAGGCCCAGAAGACGGCAGGCCCAAGAGTGTGCAGGCTCAGAAAAAGGCAGGCCCAGGAGTCTGGAGTCTGAGGAGAGGGCAGGCCAAGGAGTGTGCAGGCCCAGGGGTGTGCAGGCCCAGGAATGTGCAGGTAAAGGACGGAGTAGCCCCAGGTGTGTGCAGGCCCAGGAGTGTGCTGGCCCAGGAGAGGGCAGGCCCAGGAGTGTGCAGGGCCAGAAGAGGGCAGGCCCAGGAGTGTGCAGACACAAGAGTGTGCAGGCCCAGGTGTGTGCAGACACAGGAGAGGGCAGGATAGTTGAGGGCTGGCTCAGGAGAGGGCAGGCATAAGTTGGGGCAGGACCAGTAGTTTGCAGGCCCAGGAGTGAACAGGCACAGAAGGGAGCAGGCACAGGAGTGTGCAGGCCCATGAGAGATCAAGCCCAGGAGAGTTCAGGCAGCGGTGTGTGCAGGCCCAGGAGTGTGCAGATACAGGAGAGGGCAGGAAAGGTAAGGGACAGCTCAGGAGAGGGCAGGCCCAAGTCGGGGTAGGCCCACGACAATGCAGGCCCAGGAGGGTGGAGGTCCAGGAGTGTGCAGGCCCAGGAGTGTGCAGGCACAGTAGCGAGTTGGACCAGGAGTGTGCAGGCCAAGGAGGGATCAGGCCCAGGTGTGTTCAGGCCCAGAACATTGCAGGCCCAGGAGTGTGCAGACACAGGAGGAAGCAGGTCCAGGATGGTGCAGGCCCAGGAATGTGCAGGCCCAGGGGTGTGCAGGCCCATGTGAGTGTAGGACGAATTGGGGGCATGCCCAATTGTGTGCTGGCCCAAGGCTGTGCAGGCCCAGGAGAGGG
The DNA here is from genome assembly GCF_048564905.1 of Vicugna pacos. Taxonomy (NCBI): domain Eukaryota; kingdom Metazoa; phylum Chordata; class Mammalia; order Artiodactyla; family Camelidae; genus Vicugna; species Vicugna pacos. Next base: position 16,149,685 of record NC_133012.1, read on the forward strand.
CAGGCCTTGTAGTGTGCTGGACTAGGCGTGTGCAGGCCCAGGAAAGTTCAGGCCCAGGAGTCTGCAGGCACAGGAGGGAGCAGGCCCAGGAGTTTGCAGGCCCAATAGTGTGCAAGCCCAGGAGTGTGCAGACAGAGGAGTGTGGAGGCCCAAGAGACGGCAGTCCCAAGAGTGTGCACACACAGGAGAGGGCAGAACATGTGATGGCCACCTCAGGAGAGGGCAGGTACAATTGGGGGCAGACCCAGGTGATTTCAGGTCCATAAGTGTGCAGGCCCAGATGGGTGCAGGCCCAGGAGTGTGCAGACACAGGAGAGGGCAGGACAGGTGAGGGTCAGCCCATGAAATGGCATGTCGACGTGTGGACAGGTCCAGGAGTGTACAGGCCCAGGAAGGTGCAGTCACAGGGGTGTGCAGGCCCATGAGTGTGCAAGCTCAAGAGTGTGCAGGCCCAGGAAATTGCAGGAACAGGAGAGAGCAGGCCCAGGAGTGTGCAGGCCCAGGAGTGTGCAGACACAGGAGTTTGCAGGACCAGGAGTGTGCAGACACAGGAGTGTACAGGCCCCAGAATGTGCAGACACAGGAGCCTGCCCTCAACTCTCCTGATCTCACCTTTGTCTACACACTCCTGTGCCTGCACACTCCTGGGCCTGCTCACTACTGGGCCTGTACATTCCTGGGTAACACACATTTAGGCCTGCCCACTCTTGGGCCTGAACACTCCTGGACCTGCACACTCCTGTGTCTGCACACCCCTGGGCCTGCACACACCTGGGACTGCACACGCCTGGGCCTGCACACTCCTGGGCCTAAACACTCCTAGGCCTGCACACTCCAGGGCCTGCTGACTCCTGTGTCTGCACACTCTTGGGCCTGCATTCTCCTGGGCCCGCACAATCCCTCGTCTGCACTCTCCTGGGCCTGCACACTCCTGGGCCTTTCCTCGCCTAGGCCGCCCTCAATTATGCCCGCCCTCTCCTTGACCTGCACACTCTTGGGCCTGCACATTCCTGGGCCTGCACACACCTGAACATGCCCTCTCCTAGGCCTGCACTCTCTTCGGCCTGTACACTTCTGGGCCTGCACACTCCTGGACTTGTACACTCCTGGGCCTGCCCTGGCCTGGGCCTGCACACTAATGGGCCTGAACACTCCTGGGAATGCACCCTCCTGGGCCTGCAAACTCCTCTGTCTGCACACTCCTGGGCCTGCCCCATTTGGCCCTGCCCTATCCTGCGACGGCCCTCTCCTGTACTGCACACTCCTGGGCCTGAACACTACTGGCCTTACACACTCTTGGGCCTGCACACATCTTGCCCAGTACACTCCTGGGCCTGCCTTCTCCTGGGCCCGAACAATCCCTCGTCTGCACACTTCTGGGCCTGCATGCTTCTGGGCCTTTCCTTGCCTGTGCCTGCCCCCAATTCGGCCATCCCTCTCCTGGACAAGCATACTCTTGGGCCTGCAGACTCCTGGGCCTTCACAATCTTGAGCATGCACTATCCTGGGCCTGTACACTCCTGGGCCTGCACACTCCTGGGCCTGCCCTCTCTTGGCCCTGCACTCTCCTTGGCCTGTACACTCCTGGCCTGTACTTTATGTGCCTGCACACTCCTGGGCCCGCTCCCACCTATGCCTGCACACTCCTAGGCCTGTTCCCACGTGTACCGGGACACTCCTGGGACTGCACACTCCTGGGCCTGCCCTGGCCTGGGCCTGCACCATCCTCTGTCTGCACACTCCTGGGCCTGCACAGCCCTACGCCTTTACATTCCTGGGCCTGCACACTTCTGTCTTTGAACTCTCTAGTGTATGCACACTCCTGGGCCTGCCCTGGCTTGGGCCTGCACTCTGCTGGGATTGTACACTCCTCTGTCTGCACACACCTTGGCCTGCACACACCTGGGCCATCACACTCCAGGGCCTACTGACTCCTGTGTCTGCACACTCTTGGGCCTGCCTTCTCCTGGGCCCGCACAATCCCTCATCTGCACACTCCTGGGTCTGCACACTCCTGGTCCTGCCCTCTCCTGGGCCTGCACCCTCCTTGATCTGCACACTCCTGGGCCTGCTCCCTCCTGTGCCTGTACACTCCTAGGCCTGCTCCCACCTGTGCCTGCACACTCCTAGGCCAGTTCCCACCTGTGCCGGCACACTCTTGGGACTTCACACTCCTGTGCCAGCACACTCCTGGGCCTGCCATGGCCTGGGCCTGCACACTAATGGGTCTGCACACTCCTGGGAATGCACCCTCCTCGGCCTGGACACTCCTCTGTCTGCACACTCCAGGGCCTACACACTGCTAGTCCTGCACACTCCTGGGCCTGCTCCAACCTGTGCCTGCACACTCCTAGGCCTGTTCCCACCTGTGCCGGCACACTCCTGGGACTGCACACTCCTGTGCCTGCACATTCCTGGGCCTGCACTCTCCTGGACCTGTACACTCCTGGGCCTGCCCTGGCCTGGGACTGCACACTAATGGGTATGCACACTCCTGGGCCTGCCCCATTTGGCCCTGCCCTCTCCTGCGACGGCCCTAACCTGTCCTGCACACACCTGGGCCTGAACACTACTGGCCCTGCAAACTCTTGGGCCTGCACACTTCTGGCCCTGCACACTCCTGGGCCTGCCTTCTCCTGGGCCCGCACAATCCGTCGTCTGCACACTCCAGGGCCTGCATGTTTCTGGGCCTTTCCTCGCCTGGCCTGCCCCCAGTTTGGCCGGCCCTCTCCTGGACCTGCACACTCTTGCGCCTGGCCTGGACACTCCAGGGCCTGCACACTCCTGGGCCTGCCCTCTCCTGGGCCTGCACTCTCCTTGGCCTGCACATTCCTGGGCCTGCTCCCTCCTGTGCCTGCACACTCCTGGGCCTGCTCCCTCCTGTGCCTGCACACACCTGGGCCTGCTCCCGCCTGTGCGTGCACACTCATAGGTCTGTTCCCACCTGTGCCGGCACACTCCTGAGAATCCACACTCCTCTGCCTGCACACTCCTGGACCTGTACACTTCTGGGCCTGCCCTGGCCTGGCACTTCACACTCTTCTGTCTGCACACTCCGGAGCCTACACACACGTGGACATGCACACTCTGGTGTCTGCACACTCCTGAGCCTGCACAATCCTTTGCCTGTACACACCTCGGCCTGCCCTGGCCTGGGCCTGCACACTTCTGGGCCTGCACACTCTGTGGCCAGCACACTCCTGGGCCTGCACACTCCTGGGAATGCACCCTCCTGGGCTTGCACACTCCTCTGTCTGCACAATCCTGGGCCTGCCACGTTTGGCCCTACCATCTCCTATGACGGCCCTCACCTGTCTTGCACACACCTAGGCCTGCACACTCGTGTACCACCTCCCTCCTGTCCCTGCACACTCCTGGGCATTCCTACCCTTGGGCCTGCCCTCTGCATGGTGTGCACGGACCTGGGACTCCCCATTCCTGCGCCTGAACACCCTTGGGCCTGCCCTCTCCTGGGCCTGCACACTATGGGGCCTGCCCTCACCTGGTTCTGCACACTCCTGGGCCTGCACAGCACCTGGCCTGTATACTCCTGGGTCTGCACACTCCTGTCTCTGCACACTCTACTATCTGCACACTCCTGGGACTGCACACTCCTGGGCCTGCACAATCCTGGGCCTGCACACACCTATGTCTGTACACTCCAAGGCCTACACAATCCTGCTACTGCTTCCTATTGTACCTGCACACTCCTGGGCATGCACACTCCAGGGCCTGCCCTGTCCTGGGCCGGCACGAACCTGGGCCTGTACACTCATGGGCCTGCACAGCACTGGGCCTGTACACTCCTGGGCCTGCACACTCTTGTCTCAGCACACTCCGGGGTCTACACACACCTAGGTCTGTATACTTCTGGGCCTGTACAGTCCTGGGCCTGCCCTGGCCTGGGCCTGCACACTCCTCTGTCTGCACACACCTGGGCCTGCACACTCCTGGACCTGCACACTCTGGTGTCTGCACACTCCTGGGCCTGCACAATCCTGTGCCTGTACACACCTGGGCCTGACCTGGCCTGGGCCTGCACACTCCTCTGTCTGCACAATCCTGGGCATGCACACACCTGGGACAGCACACTCCAGGGCCTGCTCTCTCCTGTGTCTGCACACTCTTGGGCCTGCCTTCCCCGGGGCCCGAACAATCCCTCGTCTGCACACTCCTGGGCCTGCACAATCCTGGGCATGCCCTCTCCTGGGCCTGCACTCTCCTTGGCCTGCACACTCCTGGGCCTTCTCCCTCCTGTGCCTGCACACTCCTGGGTCTGGTCCCACTTGTTCCTGCACACTCGTAGGCCTGTTCCTACCTGTGCCGGCACACTCCTGGGAATACACACTCCTGGGCTTGCCCTCTGCACGGCGTGCATGGACCTGGGACTCCCCATTCCTGCGCCTGAACACCTTTGGGCCTGCCCTATCCTGGGCCTCCACACTCTGGGTCCTGCCCTCACCTGCTTCTGCACACTACTGGGACGGCACACTTCTGGGCCTGCACACTCCTGGACATGCACACTACTGGGCCTGCACACTCGTGGACATGTACACTCCAGGGCCTTCCCTGCGTGGGCCTTCCCTGGCCTGGGCCTGCACACTACTGGGTCCGCAGACTTCTGGAACTGCACACTCCTGTTCCTGTATACTCCAAGACCTGCACACACCTAAGCCTGTACATTTCAAGGCCTGCACAATATTGCTACTGCTTCCTATTGTACCTACACACTCCTGGGCATGCACACACCAGGGCCTGCTCTCTCCTGGGCTGGCACGAACCTGGGACTCTACACTCCTGGGCCTGCACAGGCCTGGGCCTGTACACCCCTGGGCCAGCACACTCCTGTCTCTGAACACTCTGGTGTCTGCACACTCCTGGGCCTGCACACCCCTGGAACTGCACACTCCTGGGCTTGCACATCCCAGAGCCTGCACACACCTGGGCCTCTACACTCCTGGGCCAGTACTCTCGTGTGCCTGCTCCGCCGCGTGTCTGCACACTCCTGGGACTGCACAGTCCTGGCTATGCATACTCCTTGGCCTGCAGACTCCTGGGCCTATTCTGTCTTCTGTCTGCACACTTCTGGGCCTGCGCATCCAGGGCCTGCACACACCTGGGCCTGCACGAACCTGGGCTTCATCACTCCTAGGCCTGCCCTCTCCTAGGCCTGCACACTCCTGGAACTACACACTCATGGGCATGCACACTCCTGGGCCTGTGCACTCCCGGGCCTCCCCTGGCCGGGGCCTGCACCCTCCTGGGCCTGCACACTCCTAGGCCTGCCCTCTCTTGGTGCTGCACTCTCCTTGGCCTGCACAGTCCTGGCCTGTTCCCTCCTGTGCCTGCACACTTCTGGGACTGCACACTCCTATGTCTGCACACCCCTGGGCCTGCACACTCCTGGACCTGTACACTCTTGGGCCTGCACAATAATGGGCCTGCACACTCCTGGAAATGCACCCTCCTGGGCCTGCACACTCCTCTGTCTGCACACTACTAGGCCTGCACACTCCAGGGCCTGCTGACTTCTGTGTCTGCACACTCTTGGGCCTGCCTTCTCCTGGGCCCGCACAATCCCTCGTCTGCACACTCCTGGGCCTGTACGTTCCTGGGCCTTTCCTCGCCTGGGCCGCCCCCAATTAGACCCGCCCTCTCCTTGACCTGCACACTCTTGGGCCTGCACACTCCTGGGCCTGCACACTCCTGGGCATGCCCTCTCTTCGGCCTGTACACTCCTGGACCTGCACACTCCTGGACTTGTACACACCTGGGCCTGCCCTGGCCTGGGCCTGCACACTAATGGGCCTGAACACTCCTGTGCCTGCACACTCCTGGGCCTTTCCTTGCCTGCACCTGCCCCCAATTTGGCAGAACCCGGTCCCAGTATCCATCCAACCTGCAGGGGACTGTGTGGGAATCACACAAGGATGTGTGACCAGAAGGCAAAAAAAAAGCAGGGAGCCACTGTGGGGCAGCGCACCCTAGAGGCCTAGATGGGGCACTGGGCCTGAATCTGACATGACAGAACGACCTAGGAGGTCGCATGCCAGAATGGACGATATCAGAGTTGTGTTTAATTTCAACCCGCCGACAGGGAGCTGGGAAGCAGGCGGCAAGGAGGGTGACTTTCCCCAGATCCCAGGGCAGACCCCGGCCTGTGTGGGGTGTGCCCTGCTCCCCACAAGCCCTCTGTGGGGCCCTTCCTTTGCTGAGTCTGTGCATGAGCTCCCTGTGATGCCAGCCCGCAGAGGTGACAGGTGCAGTAGGTGTTTGTGGTTCTAGAGACATGATGGCTTTCCTAGGAAGCAGGGTCCTGAATGATCCCCACTGGGCCAATGGGGGATTGGGGAGACCCTGAGAAGCAGGTGGCTTGTCCAGGGTGACAGCACTGCTGGCGGGGGAGCCGGGTCTGAACCCAGCTGTGTCGTCAGAGCTGTGACCCTGGCTGCATCCAGGCCTCCCCAGGGCAATAGGAGGGGCCGAGTTGGTGTCACTGGGTGGACATGGCATGGGGTGGGAAGTGAGCCATCAGCAGCCCAGAGAGGCCCTTGGGGAGCTTTGTGTAAGGAGGAAGCTTGGGGAAGGGGACCCCAGGAAGTGACCTCACTTCCCTGGCAACAGAGCCCAACAGAACTTGGGACCCAGGTCACCAGGCACCCGCTGTGTAGAGAAGGACACTTCTCAACTGACTTGGCTGGTGAACTCAGCTCAGCTCAGACATGTTTTGTTGCATCCCAAGATCCCGAGGTCGCGGCCCCCGGAAAGCCCGCAGCAACGGCCTTTGCCAACAGTGCCGACAGTGAGTCGGGTCTCACCCCAGGCGCCTCTGGCCTTTTGGCCAGAGGGACCGAAAGGTAACACAGGGAGGCCCAGGGCAGGCCCGCCCAGGCCGGGTCACCACTCAGACCCCACCCGGGTGGCCCCACGGCCCCTTCCTGACTGGTGGCGGTGGGGCAGTCATGTTGGGGGGGGGTCCTGCCTCAAGCAAGAGCAGGCTGAGGAAGGGTCAGAGGCCTGGGGGGCCGATCACGTCCCCAGCCTGGGTCCAAGTGGGCTGGCTGGGATGTGGAGAACCGGGGCAGGGCCCTGCTGCCCGAGGTGGCGCCCATGCCCTAGGGTGTGTCTCTTGCCTCCCGGGTGACTGAGATGACCAAGGTCCCAGTCGGATCTGGCAGCAGAGGGTCGAGTGGGGCAGAAGCAGGAGTGGTCCTGGCCGGGCAGGGCTCTGAGACCTCCGGACCGGGCCGGCTGCCGGTCACTGTCATTGCAGAGCCAGACACCGCAGGATCCGGGGAACCAGGACACTCATGCCACCTCTCCAAGTGAGGGGCTGGTGTGCCACACTGTGGAAGGCCAGCACAGGCTCCAGAAGAGTCTGGGTATGAAGGGCTCCCCACCACCACGGCCTCCTGCCCAGACATCGCCCAGGTCTCTCCCCAGGATCTTGCCCAGGGCTGAGGGGCAGCTCAGCACCCCCGGCTCTGACCTGGAGCACCGTGCCCACCTCCTGGGGATTCAGGTAGAGGACCAGGAGCCCCCCGAAGCAGAGCCCAAAGGTGAGAAGGGCGGGGCCGGTGTGGGTGTGTAGGTGAGGGAGGGCGGAGGGCTGGGCCACACAGGGAGGCATCCCCAAAGTCTGTAGTTGGGACCAGAGCAAAGACTGGCCTCAGACCACCTGTCTGGAAGAATTCAGTCACAGAACAAGTGCCTGTGGGCACTTGCTCAGTGGGAGCTGCCTGCAAAGCTCTGGGAAGATTTCTGTCCTTGAAAAGGCACGTGGAAAGGGAGGCATGTGGGTACCTTTTTCCAGGTTGTGCCTGAGCAGAACCACTAGACTTAAAGCTCTCTCCACGTCCAACAGTTACAGGTCCAGAGCAGGCAGAGGCAGGGGAAGACGCCAGAAAACAAAAACAGGACCACCAGGGTCCAGCACGAGACCGCGAACACCCTCCAGCTGCTCCTGCTGAACATGAAGATCCTGCTGCTCCAGCTGCATATGAAGAGCCTGCCGTTCCTGCTGATCTAGCCGCTCCTGAAGAGCCCGCCGCTCCGGAAGAGCCTGCCGCTCCTGCTGATCTTGCCACTCCCGAAGAGCCTGCAGCTCCTACTGATCTTGCCGCTCCTGAACAGCCTGCAGCTCCTGAAGAGCCCGCCGCTCCTGAAGCGCCTGCCATTCCTGCTGATCTAGCTGCTCCTGAAGAGCCTGCTGCTCCTGCTCATCTAGCCGCTCCTGAACAGCCTGCAGCTCCTGAAAAGCCTGCAGCTCCTGAAGAGCCTGCCGCTCCTGCTGATCTTGCCACTCCTGAAGAGCCTGCTGCTCCTGCTGCTCTAGCCGCTCCTGAAGAGCCCGCCACTCCTGAAGAACCTGCCGCTCCTGCTGATCTAGCCGCTCCTGAAGAGCCCGCCATTCCTGCTGATCAAGCCGCTCCTGAAGAGCCTGCCGCTTCTGCTGATCTAGCCGCTCCTGAAGAGCCTGCCGCTCCTGAAGAGCCCGCCGATCCTGAAGAGCCTGCTGTTCCTGCTGATCTAGCCGCTCCTGAAGCGCCTGCCATTCCTGCTGATCTAGCCACTCCTGAAGAGCCCGCTGCTCCTGCTAATCTAGCCGCTCCTGAACAGCCTGCAGCTCCTGAAGAGCCTGCCGCTCCTGCTGATCTTGCCACTCCTGAAGAGCCTGCCGCTCCTGCTGCTCTAGCCGCTCCTGAAGAGCCCGCCACTCCTGAAGAACCTGCCGCTCCTGCTGATCTAGCCGCTCCTGAAGAGCCTGCCGCTCCTGCTGATCTTGCCACTCCTGAAGAGCCTGCAGCTCCTGCTGATCTTGCCACTCCTGAAGAGCCTGCAGCTCCTGCTGATCTTGCCGCTCCTGAAGAGCCCGCTACTCCTGAAGAGCCCGCCGCTCCTGCTGATCTTGCCACTCCTGAAGAGCCTGCAGCTCCTGCTGATCTTGCCGCTCCTGAACAGCCTGCAGCTACTGAAGAGCCCGACGCTCCTGAAGAACCTGCCGCTCCTGCAGATCTAGCCGCTCCTGAAGAGCCCGCCATTCCTACTGATCTAGCCGCTCCTGAAGCGCCTGCCGCTCCTGCTGATCTAGCCACTCCAGAAGAGCCCGCTGCTCCTGCTCATCTAGCCGCTCCAGAACAGCCTGCAGCTCTTGAAAAGCCTGCAGCTCCTGAAGAGCCTGCCGCTCCTGCTGCTCTAGCCGCTCCTGAAGAGCCCGCTGCTCCTGCTGATCTAGCCGCTCCTGAAGAGCCCGCCGCTCCTGAAGAGCCCGCCGGTCCTGCTGATCTAGCCGCTCCTGAAGAGCCTGAAGCTCCTGAAGAGCCTGCCGCTCCTGCTGATCTTGCCACCCCTGAAGAGCCTGCAGCTCCTGCTGATCTTGCCGCTCCTGAAGAGCCCGCCGCTCCTGAAGAACCTGCCGTTCCTGCTGATCTAGCCGCTCCTGAAGAGCCTGCCGCTCCTGCTGATCTTGCTGCTCCTGAAAAGCCTGCAGATCCTGCACCTGCACCTGCGCCGCTGGGCAGTGGAGAACCATTTCGGGCATCATCACCCCCTAGGGCTGAGCCCCCTCTGCCCCCTCCTACACCTTCTCCAAAATCCCACCATGAATCCCCTCCCCTACCCGAAGTTGACTTCCCTACCCCTGAATTTGCTTTTGTTTTGTTCTTCTTTAGTTTAGTTTATTTGTTTTACATCATTTATGGCATTCTATAATTTTCCATTTCCCACTTCCTTTAATAAAATACAGATTTTTTCCCTTTTAAACTGCATTTCAGGAACATTAAGTGCATTCCCATGCTGTCCGACCATCACTACCATGTAGTTTTATGCTATTTATGCCCGTGAAGTACATCCCACCACGGCCTCAAACCCCTCATCTGAGGACGGACTGATGCCTGAAATGGTGGGAGATGACAGGTGTGGGCACGTTGCTGGGATCAGAGTTGATCCCAGGGAACCCACTGTATTGATGGGCAGCAGGTTCAGTGTCCAGGTGCTCTGTTCCGGGGAGGGCGGCTAGAGATGTGCAGAGTGCCCTCCCAGCGGTCCCCGTGCCTGTGTTGGGAACTGACCATCAAGGGGGGCCTGGTGAATGAACCGGACGCTAGAAAGGGACACCCCTAACTCCCCCAATTTGGAAGGCGGGGCTCCTTCTCCCTGCTGAGTGATGTGGCAACTGAGAATATCACACCCCCCACGCCCTAGCAGAAACTTCTCCTCTCACAGAGCCCACCCTCCCATGGGTCCCACTTTCCCCTGAACCCAGAGGCAGAGCCCCTCTGCCAGACAAGGGATGGGTAGGAGGGGTGGCTGCAACCTTCCGGGAGTGGGCGTGCACCGTGCTTGACCCCTGAGCTCCCAGCTGTGCAGCAGAGGCCCAGGGAGGACTTGCCAGGGAGGGCCGCAGGGCAGGGGCAGGGCTGAGTTCTGCATGAATCCTGACTATGCGGGGGCCGAGGGACCTGGTTTTGAGCCACGTCCTGGGTCTGGGCACGATGCCTTGTGATCCCACAAGGGAGACCTCTCTGCTCTCATTGTTCAGATGGGAAGACTTGAGCCTGCCCACCTGAAGTGACGCCCTGCTTCCCCAATTGGGGAGGAGGCTGAGTTGGACTGGGCCCCACAATCTTCAAGGAAGATTGCTCTCCCCAAGGTTGGCTCTCTGGGTATAAACCTGGGCAAGGGAGTCCTGACTACCCCCTGCGCCTGCTCTGTGCTGGTAACCTCAGTACACAGAAGCCTTGAGTCTCAGTCCACCCAGGAACCAAACGTTCACCCGCCTACAGCAGAGACAACTGAGGCTCAAAGAGGAAGGTCTGCCCTGGAGATGGTGTGGAGGCCCAAGTCTCAGAAGACAGGTGAAGCCAGGGTCTCAAGGATACTGCACAAACAGGACTTCACTCTGAACTGGGAATGTTGTGGAAAGACCCTGGGGGCCAGGGTGGAGGAGATGGGAAGCAGACCAGAGCCCGGGGGAAGGCAGGGAGCCCCAGGAATGCCTCCATGCCCTCGGCACAGGGCAGGGGAGCAGCTCTGAAGATATGACAGCCGAGGCTGCCCAGGGGGCCTTCATCACTACCACTTTGCTCGGATGACCTCAACAGCCCCATGACCACACCCATTTGACAGATGCAGACAGACACCAAGTTAGCCACCAGGCTGACAAGGAGAGGAGCTGGGATCAAATCCAGGATCAGATTCCAAGTGCTCCGCTCGCTGGCCCCAGACTAAGCCTGCCTGCCAAAACCGACCCCAGGGCCTCCCGCCTGGCACTCTATATATACCTCAGTGGGCTCCCCTGCTGAGCCATCCCATCCCATCCCATCACACTGAGACAAAAGCACAGAGGCCTGGGGTCCAGGAGACAGGACTGGTAGCAGGGCCAGGGTGGGCACGTTCTGCCCACCCCCCTTTGCTGCCCCAGCCCAGGTGTCAAGTGGAAGCCTGACTGACGTGGAAACTGGCAGTGGGTGGGAGAGACAGGATGCCCCTTAGTTTCCCTGGCAACTGCTGCAGAACTGAGTCTTTCAGGATAAATTCAAGTTAGGCCTCAGCTGCTGAAACACCCATTATTTCAAGGCTGGTTACCTTGGTGACCCAGGTGGTGAGGACGTGGTGGGAGGAGGGGGTGGAGAGGCCAGGCAGGGGGCCACCGGCTCAGAGGACAGGCTGACCCTCAGACCTAGACATGACCCTGGTCACACACTGAGCCTTGAATTTCATCACAGACTGACCTCGGGTCCTGACACAGGGTGCCTGGCCCTTATCACAGACGAGCCCTGTTCCTGGTCCCAGACCGCCACCTGAGCTTGGCCGCGCAACCACCACGGAGGGACACTCAGCGAGTGGTGACTGCTACTTCTGTTATCATTGCTGTGCCGTTAACGTGCGTCCCACTCACAGCTGACACCTAACGAATGTCATTCAGACTAGCGTAACCGCAATGGGGGACTGTTCGCAAGGACTCCTGGGGCCCACAGTGCTCGGCAGAGGCTCGCAGGACCCCCTCTGCTGGGTGGCCACAGGGCTCCTGGGCTGGGTGGGCTGTGAGGGGGCAGCAGAGGAGTGGGCAAGGCTGGGGGGAGGGCTGCCCCTCCAGGCCCAGAAGGAAGCAGCCATTCTCCCCCGGCTCAACGCCCCCTCTGTCTGGAAGCCTCACTTTCATCTCATTACCTGATAAACTGAGCAAATGAACGGCAGCCAGGCAGCCTTGGCCACCCAGGAGACAGGGCACACGGTCAGGGGGCTCCCAGCCTCCTTCCCACCCTGGCGCCCCAGCCTGCAGGCTATGGCCTCTCTGGCCCACGGGGCCTCAGTCGGCCGGGATGAGGGCCCTGGGAGAGGCCCGCATCCTGCTAGGCCTTCCTGCTTCCTGGGCAGAGCTCTCCCCAGCCCAGCAGGTGAGGCAGCAGAGGCAGTGGGTCCGCCCCTGTCCATTCCTGCCCTGTCCTCGCCCACCAGGCCGGTTCCCCAGGCATCCAGGCCGTACTCCACGACCTGTGAAGTTAGGGCGTGTCCTGGGGCATGGAGTTCCTCCTCAGCCCAGTACATGGATGTGCAAATGAGGACCACAGGGGACAGGACAGCTCTCTGAATTCCCCCACCCAGTCCCCAGTCCCCTCCACCCTAGCCCCCATGGGTCCTGACTTGGGCCATCTGTCCAGAGGCAGGCAAACGCAGAGAAGACTACCATGAGAGGGAGAGGGATACAGAGCTAAGAGGCCAGGAGAGCAGGAGAGCAGCTGCAGAGGTGCAGCCAGGCAGGGACAGAGGTGGAGGACAGGGGACAGTTGCTCAGGCCCAACAAACACTTCCCACTTGAGCCTGCACATTCCTGGGCCTGCACACTGCTGGGCCTGCACAAACCTGGGCCTGCACGAACCTGGGACTCTTGACAGCCGTGCCTGCCCTCTCCTAGGCATTCACACTCCTGGAACTGCACACTCATTGGCCTGCACCCACCTGGAGCTGCACAATCATGAGCCTGCACATACTTGGGCCTGCACCCTGCTGGGCCTGCACATTTCTGGGCCTGCCTTCTCCTGGGCCCGCACAATCCCTCATCTGCACACTCCTGGGCCTGGACATTCCTGGGCCTGCAGAGTACTGGGCCTGTATACCCCTGGGCCTGCACACTCCTGTCTCTGCACACTCCGGGTTCTGCACACTCCTCGGTCTGTATACTCCTGGGCCTGTACACACCTGGGCCTGCACACTCCTCTGTCTGCACACTCCTGGGCCAGCACACCCATGGAACTGCACACTCTGGTGTCTTCACACTCCTGGGCCTGCACGCTCCTGGGCCTTTCCTCACCTGGGCCTGCCCCCAGTTCGGCCCGCCCTCTCCTGGACCTGCACACTCTTGGGCCTGCACACTCCTGGGCCTGCACACTCCTGTCTCTGCACACTCCGGGGTCTGCACACTCCTCGGTCTGTATACTCCTGGGCCTGTACACTCATGGGCCTGCCGTGGCCTTGGCCTGCACGCTCCTGGTCCTGCACACACCTCTGTCTGCACACTCCTGGGCCTGCATACCCCTGCATCTTCACACTCCTGGGCCTGCACAACCCAGAGCCTGCACAGATCGGGGCCTCTACACACCTGGGCCAGTACACACGTGTGCTTGCTCCCCCCCGTGTCTGCAAACTCCTGGGACTGCACATTCCTGGGTCTGCACACACCTTGGCCTGCACACTCATGGGCCTGTTCCGTCTTGTGTCTGCATACCTCTGGGCCTGCACACTCCAGGGCCTGCACACACCTGGGCCTGCACGAACCTGGGCCTCTTGACTCCTGGGCCTGCCCTTTCCTAGGCCTGCCCACTCCTGTGCCTACACATTCCTGGGCCTGCACACTCCTGGACCTGTACACTCCTGGGCGTGCCCTGGCATGGGCCTGCACACAAATGGGCCTGCACTCTCCAGGGACTGCACCCTCCTGGGCCTGCACACTCCTCTGTCTGCACACTCCTGGGCCTGCCCCAAATTGCCCTGCCCTCTCCTGTGACGGCCCTCACAAGTCCTGCACACTCCTAGGCCTGCACACTCGTGTACCTCCTCCCTCCTGTGCCTGCACACTCCTGGCCATGTACACTCATGGGCCTGCCCTCTGCATGGCGTGCACGGTCCTAGGACTCCCCATTCCTGCGCCTGGACACCCTTGGGCCTGCCCTCTCCTGGGCCTGCACACTCTGGGGCCTGCCCTCACCTGGTTCTGCACACTACTGGGACTGTACACCCCTGGACCTGTACACTGCTGTGCCTTCCCTGGTCTGGGCCTTCCCTGGCCTGGGCCTGAAAACTACTGGGCCTGAAAACTGCTGGAACTGCACACTCATTGGCCTGCAAACTCCAGGACCTGCACAATCTTGGGCTTGAACACACCTGGGCCTGTATACTCCTGGGCCTGCACACTCCTGTCTCTGCACACTGTGGTGTTTGCACACGCCTGGGCCTGCACGAACGTGGGCCTGTACACTCCTGGGCCTGCACACACCTGAGTCTGCACACTCCGGGGTCTGCACACTCCTCGGTCTGTATACTCCTGGGTTGTACACTCCTGGGCCTGACCTGGCCTGGGCCTGCACGCTCCTGGGCCTGCACACTCCTCTGTCTGCACACTTCTGGGCATGCACAACCCTAGACCCTACACTCCTGGGCCTGCGCATCCCAGAGCCTGAACACACCTGGGCCTCTATACTCCTGGGCCACTACTCTCATGTGCCTGCTCCGCCCCGTGTCTACACACTCCTGGCACTGCACAGTCCTGGACCTGCACACTCCTGGGCCTGCCCTGGCCTGGGCCTGCACACTAATGGGCCTACACACACCTAGGAATGCACCCTCCTGGGCCTGCACACTCCTCTGTCTGCACACTCGTGGGCCTTCCCTGGTCTGGGCCTTCCCTGGCCTGGGCCTGCAAACTACTGGGCCTGCAAACTCCTGGAACTGCACACTCATTGGCCTGCACACTCCAGGACCTGCACAATCTTGGGCTTGAACACACCTAGGCCTGTATACTCCTGGACCTGCACACTCCTGTCTTGCACACTCTGGTGTTTGCACACGCCTGGGCCTGCACGAACTTTGGCCTGTACACACCTGGGCCTGCACACTCCTGTATCTGCTCACTTCTGAGACTGCATACACCTGGGCCTGCAAACTCCTGGGCCTGTACACTCCTGGGCCTGAACACTCCTGGACCTGTACACTCCTGGGCATGCCCTGGCCTGGGCCTGCACACTAATGGTGCTACACCCACCTAGGAATGCACACTCATGGGCCTGCACACTCCTGGGCCTGCCGACTCCTGAGCCTGCATTCTCCTGGTCCTTTCCTCGCCTGGGCCACCACCTATTAGGCCCGCCCTCTCTTTGACGTGCACACGCTTGGGCCTGCTCACTCCTCTGTCTGCACACCCCTGCGCCTTGACACCCCTGGACCTGCACACTCCGGGGCCTGCGCATCCCATGGCCTGCACACACCTGGGCCTCTACACTCCTGGGCCAGTACAGTCATGTGCCTGTTCCGCCCCGTGTCTGCACACTCTTGGGACCGCACAGTCCTGGCTATGCACACTCCTTGGCCTGCAGACTCCTAGGCCTGTTCGACTTCTGTCTGCACACCTCTGGGCCTGCACACTACAGGGCCTGCACATACCTGGGCCTGCACGAACCTGGGCCTCTTCACTGCTGGTCCTGCCCTCTCCTAGGCCTGCACACTCCTGGAACTGTACACTCATGGGCCTGCACACTCCTGGACCTGAACAATCTTGAGCCTGCACAATCCTGGGCCTGTACGCTCCTGGGCCTGCACACTCCTGTGCCTGCCCTCTCTTGGCCCTGCACTCTCCTTGGCCTGCACACTCCTGGCCTGTTCCCTCCTGTGCCGGCACACTCCTGGGACTGCACACTCCTGGGCCTGCCCTGGCCTGGGCCTGCACCCTCCTCTGTCTGCACACTCCTGGGACTGCACAGCCCTGAGCCTGTACACTCCTGGACCTGCACACTTCTGTCTCTGCACACTCTGGTGTCTGCACACTCCTGGACATGCACACTCCTGGGCCTGTACACTCCTAGGCCTGCCTTATCCTGGCCCTGGACACTCTTCTGTCTGCACACTCCTGGGGCTGCACACTCTTGGGCCTGCACACTCCTGGACCTGTACAATCCTGGGCCTTCCCTGGTCTGGGTCTTCCCTGGCCTGGTCCTGCACACTAATGGGCCTGAACACTCCTGGTCCTGTACACACCTCGGCCTGCACCCTACTGGTCCTGCACACTCCTCTGTTTGCACACACATGGAACTGCACACCCCTTGGCCTGCACACTCCCAGACCTGCACAATCTTGAGCCTGCACAATCCTGGGCCTGTACACTCCTGGGCCTACACACCCCCAGGCCTGCACACTGCTGGGCCTGCACACTCCTGAGCCTCCCTTCTCCTGGGCCTGCACAATCCCTCATCTGCACACTCCTAGGCCTGCACACCCTTGGGCCTGCACACTCCTGGGCCTGCACACTCCTGTCTCTGCACACTCCGGGGACTGCACAGTCCTCGGTCTGTATACTCCTGGGCCTGTACACTCCTGGGCCTGCCGTGGCCTGGGCCTGCACACTCCTCAGCCTGCACACTCCTCTGTCTGCACACTCCTGGGCCTGCACACACCTGGGCAGGCACACTCCAGGGCCCTCTGACACCTGTGCCTGCACACTCTTGGGCCTGTCTTCTCCTGGGCCCGCATGAACCTGGGCCTCTTCACTGCTGGTCCTGCCCTCTCCTAAGCCTGCACACTCCTGGAACTGCACACTCATGGGCCTGCAGACTCCTGGACCTGCACAATCTTGAGCCTGCACCATCCTGGGCCTGTACGCTCCTGGGCCTGCACACTCCTGTGCCTGCCCTCTCTTGGCCCTGCACTCTCCTTGGCCTGCACACTCCTGGCCTGTTCCCTCCTGTGCCTGCACACTCCTGGGCCAGCTCCCACCTATGCCTGCACACTCCTAGGCCTGTTCCCACGTGTGCCGGCACACTCCTGGGACTGCACACTCCTGGGCCTGCCCTGGCCTGGGCCTGCACCCTCCTCTGTCTGCACACTCCTGTGCCTGCCCTCTCTTGGCCCTGCACTCTCCTTGGCCTGCACACTCCTAGGCCTGTTCCCACGTGTGCCGGCACACTCCTGGGACTGCACACTCCTGGGCCTGCACACTCCTGTGCCTGCCCTCTCTTGGCCCTGCACTCTCCTTGGCCTGCACACTCCTGGCCTGTTCCCTCCTGTGCCTGCACACTCCTGGGCCTGCTCCCACCTATGCCTGCACTCTCCTAGGCCTGTTCCCACGTGTGCCGGCACACTCCTGGGACTGCACACTCCTGGGCCTGCCCTGGCCTGGGCCTACACCCTCCTCTGTCTGCACACTCCTGGGACTGCACAGCCCTGAGCCTGTACACTCCTGGACCTGCACACTGCTGTCTCTGCACACTCTGGTGTCTGCACACTCCTGGGCCTGTACACTCCTAGGCCTGCCCTATCCTGGCCCTGGACACTCTTCTGTCTGCACACTCCTGGGGCTGCACACTCCTGGGCCTGCACACCCCTGGGCATGCCCTCTCCTGGGCCTGCAAACTCCTGGGCCTGCACACTCCTCTGTCTGCACACTCCGGGGCCTTCCCTCTCCTGGGCCTGCCCCCA
The DNA here is from genome assembly GCF_048564905.1 of Vicugna pacos. Classification (NCBI taxonomy): domain Eukaryota; kingdom Metazoa; phylum Chordata; class Mammalia; order Artiodactyla; family Camelidae; genus Vicugna; species Vicugna pacos. The sequence continues at coordinate 16,167,370 of NC_133012.1, forward strand.
GTTCGGCCGGCACTCTCCTGGAGCTGCACACTCCTGGGCCTGACCTATCGTACGCCTGCACAGTCCTGGATCTGCACACTTCTGGACCTGCTCCCTCCTGTGCCATCACCCTTCTGGAACTGCACATTGGGCGCCTGCACACTCCTGTGCCTGACACATCTGGGCCTGCACGCTCCTCGGCCTGCACACTCCTCTTGTCTGCACACTCCTCTTGTCTGCACACTCCTGGGCCTGTTCCGTCTTATGTCTTCACACCTCTCGGCCTGCGCACTCCAGGGCCTGAACACACCTGGGCCTGCACGAACCTGGGCCTGTTCACTCCTGGGCCTGCCCTCTCCTTGGCCGGCACGAACCTGGGCCTAAACACCCCTGGGCCTGCCCTGGCCTGGGCCTGCACACTAATGGGGCTGCACACACCTAGGAATGCACCCACCTGGGCATACACACCCCTCTGTCTGTACACTCCTGGGCCTGCACACTCCTGGGCATGCACACTCCTCTGTCTGCACACTCCTCGGCCTACACACTCCTAGGCCTGCACACTCCTGGGCCTGCTGACCCCTGTGTCTGCACACTCTTGGGCCTGCACACACCTGGACCTGTACCATCCTGGGCCTTCCCTGGACTGGGTCTTCCCTGGCCTGGGCCTGCACACTACTGGGCCCGCACACTTCTGCAACTGCACACCCATCGGCCTGCAAAGGCACGACCTGCACAATATTGGGCCTGAACACACATAGGCCTTTATCCTCCTGGATCTGCACACTCCTGGGCCTGCACACTGCTGGACCTGCACAGCACTGGGCCTAAACACACCTGGGCCTGCACTCCTTCTCTGCACACTCCTATCTCTGCACACTCTGGTGTCTACACACTCCAGGGCCTGCACGAACCTAGGCCTGCTCCCTCCTGTGCCTGCATACTCCTGGGCCTGCTCCCACCTGTGCCTGCACACTCCTAGCCCTGTTCCCACCTGTGCTGGCACATTCCTGGGACTGCACACTTCTGCGCCTGCACACTTTTGGGCCTGCACACCCCTGGGCCTGCACACTCCTGGACCTGTACACTCCTGGGCCTTCCCTGGTCTGGGCATTCCCTGGCCTGGGCCTGCAAACTCCTGGGCCTATACACTCCTGGGCCTGCACACTCCTGTACCTGTACACACCTGGGCCTGCCCTGGCCTGGGACTGCACACTAATGGGGCTGCACACACCTAGGAATGCACCCTCCTGGGCCTGCACACTCCTCTGTCTGCACACTCCTGGGCCTGCATAACCCTGGATCTGCACACTCCTGGGCCTGCGCATCCCAGAGCATGCACAGATCTGGGCCTCTACACACCTGGGCCAGTACACACGTGTGCTTGCTCCCCCCCGTGTCTGCAAACTCCTGGGACTGCACATTCCTGGGTCTGCAACACCTTGGCCTGCACACTCATGGGCCTGTTCCGTCTTGTGTCTGCATACCTGTGGGCCTGCACACCCCAGGGCCTGCACACACCTGGGCCTGCACGAACGTGGGCCTCTTGAATCCTGGGCCTGCCCTTTCCTAGGCCTGCCCACACCTGTGCCTACACATTCCTGGGCCTGCACACTCCTGGACCTGTACACTCCTGGGCGTACCCTGGCATGCGCCTGCACACTAATGGGCCTGCACTCTCAAGGGACTGCACCCTCCTGGGCCTGCACACTCATCTGTCTGCACACTCCTGGGCCTGCCCCAAATTGCCCTGCCCTCTCCTGTGACGGCCCTCACAAGTCCTGCACACTCCTAGGCCTGCACACTCGTGTACCTCCTCCCTCCTGTGCCTGCACACTCCTGGCCATGTACACTCATGGGCCTGCCCTCTGCATGGCGTGCACGGTCCTAGGACTCCCCATTCCTGCGCCTAGACACCCTTGGGCCTGCCCTCTCCTGGGCCTGCACACTCTGGGGCCTGCCCTCACCTGGTTCTGCACACTACTGGGACTGTACACCCCTGGACCTGTACACTGCTGTGCCTTCCCTGGTCTGGGTCTTCCCTGGCCTGGGCCTGAAAACTACTGGGCCTAAAAACTGCTGGAACTGCACACTCATTGGCCTGTAAACTCCAGGACCTGCACAACCTTGGGCTTGAACACACCTGGGCCTGTATACTCCTGGGCCTGCACACTCCTGTCTCTGCCCACTGTGGTGTTAGCACACGCCTGGGCCTGCAAGAACGTGGGCCTGTACACTCCTGGGCCTGCACACACCTGACTCTGCACACTCCGGGGTCTGCACACTCCTCGGTCTGTATACTCCTGGGTTGTACACTCCTGGACCTGACCTGGCCTGGGCCTGCACGCTCCTGGGCCTGCACACTCCTCTGTCTGCACACTTCTGGGCATGCACAACCCTAGACCCTACACTCCTGGGCCTGTGCATCCCAGAGCCTGAACACACCTGGGCCTCTATACTCCTGGGCCACTACTCTCATGTGCCTGCTCCGCCCCGTGTCTACACACTCCTGGCACTGCACAGTCCTGGACCTGCACACTCCTGGGCCTGCCCTGGCCTGGGCCTGAACACTAATGGGCCTACACACACCTAGGAATGTACCCTCCTGGGCCTGCACACTCCTCTGTCTGCACACTCGTGGGCCTTCCCTGGTCTGGGCCTTCCCTGGCCTGGGCCTGCAAACTATTGGGCCTGCAAACTCCTGGAACTGCACACTCATTGGCCTGCACACTCCAGGACCTGCACAATCTTGGGCTTGAACACACCTAGGCCTGTATACTCCTGGACCTGCACACTCCTGTCTCTGCACACTCTGGTGTTTGCACACGCCTGGGCCTGCACGAACCTGGGCCTGTACACACCTGGGCCTGCACACTCCTGTGTTTGCTCACTCCTGAGACTGCATACTCCTGGGCCTGCACATTCCTGTATCTGCTCACTCCTGAGACTGCATACTCCTGGGCCTGCAAACTCCTGGGCCTGTACAATCCTGGGCCTGCACACTCCTGGACCTGTACACTCCTGGGCCTGCCCTGGCCTGGGCCTGCACACTAATGGGGCTGCACACACCTAGGAATGCCCCCTCCTGGGCCTCCACACTCCTCTGTCTGTACACTCCTGAGCCTGCACACCCCTGGGCCTGCACACTCCTCTGTCTGCACATTCCTTGGCCTACACACTCCTAGGCCAGCACACTCCAGGGCCTGCTGAATCCTGTGTCTGCACACTCTTGGGCCTGCACACTCCTGGACCTGTACAATCCTGGGCCTTCCCTGGTCTGGGTCTTCCCTGGCCTGGGCCTGCACACTACTGGGCCCGCACACTTCTGCAACTTCACACTCATCGGCCTGCACAGTCCACGACCTGCACAATATTGGGCCTGAACACAACTAGGCCTGTATCCTCCTGGATCTGCACACTCCTGGGCCTGCACACTCCTCTGTCTGCACACTCCTGGGCCTTCACACACCTGGACCCGCACACTCCTGGGCCTGCGCATCCCAGAGCCTGCACACACCTGGGCCTCTGCACTCCTGGGCCAGTACAGTCGTGTGCCTGTTCCGCCCCGTGTCTGCACACTCTTGGGACCGCACAGTCCTGGCTATGCACACTCCTTGGCCTGCAGACTCCTAGGCCTGTTCGACTTCTGTCTGCACACCTCTGGGCCTGCACACTAAAGTGCCTGCACATACCTGGGCCTGCACGAACCTGGGCCTCTTCACTGCAGGTCCTGCCCTCTCCTAGGCCTGTACACTCCTGGAACTGCACACTCATGGGCCTGCCGTCTCCTGGGCCTGCACACCCCTGTCTCTGCACACTCCGGGGACTGCACACTCCTCGCTCTGTATACTACTGGGCCTTCATTCCCCTGGACCTGCACACTCCTGGGCCTGTGCATCCCAGAGCCTGCACACACTTTAGCCTCTACACTCCTGGGCCAGTACATTCATGTGACTGCTCCGCCCCGTGTCTGCACACTCCTGGGACTGCACAGTCCTGGCTATGCACACTTCTTGGCCTGCAGACTCCTGGGGTTGTTCGACTTGTGTCTGCACACCTCTGGGCCTGCACACTCCAGGACCTGCAAATCCTGGGCCTGCACACAACTGGGCCTGCACACTACTGGGGCTCCACACTCTCTGTCTGCACTCTCCTGGGCCTGCACACACCTGGGCCAGCACACTCCAGGGCCTGCTGACTCCTGTGTCTGCACACTCTTGGGCCTGCCTTTTCCTGAGCCCGCACAATCCCTCGTCTGCACACTCCTGGGCCGCACACTCCTGGGCTTTTCCTCGCCTGGGCCTGCCCCCAGTTCGGCCCGCCCTCTCCTGGACCTGCACTCTCCTTGGCCTGCACACTCCTGGGCTTGCACACTCCTGGACCTGCACACTACTGGGCCTGCTGAATCCTGTGTCTGCCCACTCCTGCGTCTGCACACTCGTGTGCCTCCTCCCTCCTGTGCCTGAACACTCCTAGGCATGCACACACCTGGGCCTGCCCTCTCTTGCCCCTGCACTCTCCTTGGCCTGCACACTCCTGGCCTATTCCCTCCTGCGCCTGAACACCTTTAGGCCTCCCCTACCTGGTTCTGCACACTCCTGGGTTGCACACTCCTGGGCCTGCTCCCACCTATGCCTGCACACTCCTAGGCCTGTTGCCACGTGTGCCGGCACACTCCTGGGACTGCACACTCCTGGGCCTGCCATGGCCTGGGCCTGCACCCTCCACTCTCTGCACACTCCTGGGACTGCTCAGGCCTGAGCCTGTACAGTCCTGGGCCTGCACACTTCTGTCTCTGCACACTCTGGTGTCTGCACACTCCTGGACATGCACACTCCTGGGCCTGTACAATCCTAGGCCTGCCCTGGCCTGGGCCTGCACCCTACTGAGCCTGCACACTCCTCTGTCTGCACACTCCTGGGCCTGCACACACCTGGGCCAGCACACTCCAGGGCCTGCTGACTCCTGTGCCTGCACACTACTGGGCCTGCACACTCCTGGGCCTCCTCCCACCTATGCCTGCACACTCCTAGGCCTGTTCCCACCTGTGCCAGCAATCTCCTGGGCCTACACACTCCTGCACCTGCACAGTCCTGTGTCTGCACAACCCTGGGCAAGCACACTCTGGGCCTGCACACCCCTGGCCATGCCCTATCCCGGGCCAGCCCCCACTTCGCCCGACCCTCTCATGGACCTGCACACTCCAGGGTCTGCTCACATCTGTCCCTGCACACTCCTGGGCCGGCCCTCTCCAGTGTCTCCACACTCCTGGGCCCGCACACTCCTGGGCCTGCATACTCCTGGACCTGCCCTGTCCCTGGCACCAGCCTCCTTCACCCCAACGGTGCCACTCACACGGCTGTGGCGTCTAGCCAGGAGCCCCCAACCGAAACCCCTCCCGAGGGACCCCCTTGCCGGTCCCCAGGGAAGCAGCGGGGCTCCTCTTACCTGCGAGGCGGAGACGTAGTCCAGCTGCAGCCTGACGTCCAGCTGCCGGGCGTGCAGGGCCAGCGTGCATGAGGACAGCAGGATGGCCGTGATCGGCTGGAAGCTGCCCCCGGAGCCACTACCGCCCCTTGGGGAAGAGGAGGAGGAAAATCCACGTCAGTGCCAAGAACACAGGACCCGTCCACAGAGGGCCCCTCAGGTGTGACAACCCCAGAGGCGCCCGCAGCCGACCTGGGCTGAGAGCCACTTCTCTCGCGGAAGCTCAAGGACCTATGCTGAGCCTCCCTCTCCCTCCCTAAAGAGGGAAAACCCAGAGGTTTTCTAACTTTGCACTCACTGTCCATGTATCAGCCATGTCTAGTTTACCTCCCCAGCACGGCAGACCCCCTCCCTGCCTTCCCCACCCCCTGCAGGCGGCTCTCGGGGGCTGGGGGGGGCGCCCTTCCTCCCTGAGGCCAGCCCTGCTGGGGCAGCAGGTGTAATAGAAAAGACCAGATCTGACTGCCTATTAGATCTGTTCTTTTTCCTTTAACCCTCTGCTGTTTTCCAGGCTGTCTTACCAGCTCTGCACCTTTTGGAAATCAATGTTGCCTTCAGCCTGAAATTGACAGAAGAGCCTGTTCTCAAGGCTCTCAGCCTTCAGGATAAAACCTCTTTTGTTCTCCCATACACACAAGCAGCTGCAGAACAGAAAGTAACATTTGTTTTGTTAGAGGTTTTACAGGGGCCCCATGAGCTGACCCACAACTGCAAAAACAAAGAATTCCTGCACCAAGGACTTTGCACCAACCACCCACAAGCCCTCTCCTTTTTAGCGTAAAAGGAGCCTGAATTCTCACTCGGAGAAGGTGGCTCTCCAGGACATTAGCCTGCCATCTTCTCGGTCAGCTGGCTTTCCAAATCAACTCACTATTCTTTACCCCGACACCGCGTCTCCCGATTTCTTGGCCTGTCGTGCGACTTGCGGAATGAGTGTGGACTTGGAAACACAGGGAAGGAAAGCCAAGTCAGGACTCTCACCCTCTGCCTCTGCTCAGAATACCACCAACGGGTTGCTGGGACAGTGGACGGAAAACTGAGGCTGCAACACGACCATGAGCACTGGGCCTGGGTGGGAGAGATGGCGGGTGCTGTCCGAAGCGCACCCGGCCTCCTTCCGAGTCACATCACACCCACGTCCCCAGACCCAGGGAGGCCTGGAGCCCCACACAGCAGAGCGCCTCCAAACCTGCAGATGCCCAGTGACCGGTCCACTGTGCACCCTCTGGCGCCCTCCTCCCCGCTCCTCCTCCTTCTGCCCCGCTGGCTCAGCCCTGGTCCCACCACATCCTCACCCAGGGCCAGCACTGCTGCAGGAACACCCTCGGCAGGCCGCCCAGCCTCACGCCCTCAGGTCCGCACACCTGGTTGGTGCAGCTCTGCCCCTTTCCAGCCCTCACCACCGACTCTCCAACCGCCTGCTCTCCCGCCCTCCGCCCCCAGTCGTACAGAGCGCCTCCTCTGGTCACGGCATCCTGCCCTCCAGGGTCGACAGGGCCTGCACAATCCTGGGCCTGCACACAACTGGGCCTGCACACTCCTGGACCTGCGCACTCCTGGACCTACGCACACCTGGGCCTGCAGGAACCTGGGCCTGTACACTCCCGGGCCCGTTCCGTATTGTATCTGCACACTTCTGGGCCTGCACGCTCCTGGACCTGCGCACACCTGGGCCTACACGAACTTTGGCCTGTACACTCCTGTATCTGCTCACTCTTGTGACTGCATACTCCTGGGCCTGTACAACCCTGGGCCTTCCCTCTCCTGGGCCTGCCCCCAGTTCGGCCGGCACTCTCCTGGACCTGCACACTCCTGGGCCTGACCTATCCTACGCCTGCACAGTCCTGGATCTGCACACTTCTGGGCCTGCTCCCTCCTGTGCCATCACACTTCTGGGACTGCACACTTGTGCGCCTGCACACTCCTGTGCCTGACACACCTGGGCCTGTACGCTCCTGGGCCTGTACACTCCTGGGCCAGCCCTGGCCTGGGCCTGAATACTAATGGGCCTGCACACTCCTGGGACTGTACCCTCCTGGGCCAGCACACTCCTCTGTCTGCACACTCCTGGGCCTGCACAACCCAGAGCCTGCACACACCTGGGCTGAACACTCCTGTGCCAGTACACTCGTGTGCCTGCTCCCTCCCGTGTCTGCACATTCCTGGGCCTGTACAGTCCTGGGTCTGCACACTCTTTGGCCTGCACACTCCTTGGCCTGTTCCGTATTGTGTCTGCACACTACTGGGTCGGCACACCCTAGAGCCTGCACACTCCTGGGCATGCCCTCTCCTGGGCCTGCACTCTCTTCGGCCTGAACACTCCTAAGCTTGCACACTCCTGGACTTGTACACTCCTGGGCCTGCCCTGGCCTGGGCCTGCACACTAATAGGCCTGACACTCCTGGGAATGCACACTCCTGGGCCTGCACACTCCTCTGTCTGCACACTCCTGGGCCTGCCCCATTTGGCCCTGCCCTCTCATGTGACGGCCCTCACCTGTCCTGCACACACCTGGGCCTGAACACTACAGGCCCTGCACACATCTGGCCCTCTACACTCCTGGGCCTGCCTTCTACTAGGACCGAACAATCCCTCGTCTGCACACTCCTGGGCCTGCACGCTCCTGGGCCTTTCCGTGCCTGGGCCTGCCCCCAATTCGGCTGGCCCTCTCCTGGATCTGCACACTCTTCGGCCTGCACACTCCTGGGACTGCACACTCCTGGGACTGCACTCTCCTTGGCCTGCACACTCTTGGGCCTTCTCCCTCCTGTGCCTGCACACTCATAGGCCTGTTCCAACCTGTGCCGGCACACCTCTGGGTCTGCACACTACTGTGATGCATACTCCTGGGCCTGCACACTCCTGGACTTGTACACTCCTGGGCCTGCCCACTAATGGGCCTGCACACTCCTGGAAATGTACCATCCTGGGCCTGCACACTCCTCTGTCTGCACACTCCTAGGCCTGCACACTCCTGGGCCTGCACATCCCAGAGCCTGCACACACCTGGGCCTCTACACTCCTGGGCCAGTACACTCGAGTACCTGCTCTACCCCGTGTTTGCACACCCCTGAGACTGCACAGTCCCAGGTCTGCACACTCTTTGGCCTGCACACTCCTAGGCCTGTTCCGTCTTGTGTCTGCAGACCTCTGGGGCTGCACACTCCAGGGCCTACACACACCTGGGCCTGCACGAATCTGGGCCTGTTCACTCCTGGGCCTGCACACTCCTGTCTCTGCACACTCCTGGCCTTGGATACTCCTGGGACAGTACACTCCTGGGACTGACCTGCCCTGGGCCTGCACTCTCCTGGCCCTGGACAAGCTTCTGTCTGCACACACCTGGGGCTGCACACTCCTGGGCCTGCACACTCCTGGGCCTGCCCTCTCCTGGGCCTACACTCTCCTTGGCCTGCACACTCCTGGGCCTGCTCCCTCCTGTGCCGGCACACTCCTGGGCCTACTCCCACTTGTGCCTGCACACTCCTAGGCCTGTTCCCACCTGTGCCGGCACACTCCTGGGACTACACACTCCTATGTCTGCACACCCCTGGGCCTGCACACTCCTGGACCTGTACACTCTTGGGCCTGCACAATAATGGGCCTGCACACTCCTGGAAATGCACCCTCCTGGGCCTGCACACTCCTCTGTCTGCACACTACTAGGCCTGCACACTCCAGGGCCTGCTGACTTCTGTGTCTGCACACTCTTGGGCCTGCCTTCTCCTGGGCCCGCACAATCCCTCGTCTGCACACTCCTGGGCCTGTACGTTCCTGGGCCTTTCCTCGCCTGGGCCGCCCCCAATTAGACCCGCCCTCTCCTTGACCTGCACACTCTTGGGCCTGCACACTCCTGGGCCTGCACACTCCTGGGCATGCCCTCTCTTCGGCCTGTACACTCCTGGACCTGCACACTCCTGGACTTGTACACACCTGGGCCTGCCCTGGCCTGGGCCTGCACACTAATGGGCCTGTATACTCCTGGGCCTGCACACTCCTGTCTCTGCACACTGTGGTGTTTGCACACGCCTGGGCCTGCACGAACGTGGGCCTGTACACTCCTGGGCCTGCACACACCTGAGTCTGCACACTCCGGGGTCTGCACACTCCTCGGTCTGTATACTCCTGGGTTGTACACTCCTGGGCCTGACCTGGCCTGGGCCTGCACGCTCCTGGGCCTGCACACTCCTCTGTCTGCACACTTCTGGGCATGCACAACCCTAGACCCTACACTCCTGGGCCTGCGCATCCCAGAGCCTGAACACACCTGGGCCTCTATACTCCTGGGCCACTACTCTCATGTGCCTGCTCCGCCCCGTGTCTACACACTCCTGGCACTGCACAGTCCTGGACCTGCACACTCCTGGGCCTGCCCTGGCCTGGGCCTGCACACTAATGGGCCTACACACACCTAGGAATGCACCCTCCTGGGCCTGCACACTCCGCTGTCTGCACACTCGTGGGCCTTCCCTGGTATGGGCCTTCCCTGGACTAGTCCTGCAAATTACTGGGCCTGCAAACTCCTGGAACTGCACACTCATTGGCCTGCACACTCCAGGACCTGCACAATCTTGGGCTTGAACACACCTAGGCCTGTATACTCCTGGACCTGCACACTCCTGTCTCTGCACACTCTGGTGTTTGCACACGCCTGGGCGTGCACGAACCTGGGCCTGTACACACCTGGGCCTGCACACTCCTGTATCTGCTCACTCCTGAGACTGCATACACCTGGGCCTGCACATTCCTGTATCTGCTCACTCCTGAGACTGCATACACCTGGGCCTGCAAACTCCTGGGCCTGTACAATCCTGGGCCTGCACACTCCTGGACCTGTACACTCCTGGGCCTGCCCTGGCCTGGGCCTGCACACTAATGGGGCTGCACACACCTAGGAATGCACCCTCCTGGGCCTACACAAACCTCTGTCTGCACAATCCTGGGCCTGCACACTCCTGGGCCAGCACATTCCTCGGCCTACACACTCCTAGGCCTGCACACTCCAGGGCCTGCTGACTCCTGTGTCTGCACACTCTTGGGCCTGCACACTCCTGGAGCTGTACAATCCTGGGCCTTCCCTGGTGTGGGTCTTCCCTGGCCTGGGCCTGCACACTACTGGGCCCGCACACTTCTGCAACTGCACACTCATCGGCCTGCACAGTCCACGACCTGAACAATATTGGGCCTGAACACACCTAGGCCTGTATCCTCCTGGATCTGCACACTCCTGGGCCTGCACACTCCTCTGTCTGCGCAATCCTGGGCCTTCACACACCTGGACCCGCACACTCCTGGGCCTGCGCATCCCAAAGCCTACACAAACCTGGGCCTCTGCACTCCTGGGCCAGTACATTCGTGTGCCTGTTCCGCCCTGTGTCTGCACACACTTGGGACAGCACAGTCCTGGCTATGCACACTCCTTGGCCGGCAGACTCCTAGGCCTGTTCGACTTCTGTCTGCACTCTTCTGGGCCTGCACACTACAGGGCCTGCACATACCTGGGCCTGCACGAACCTGGGCCTCTTCACTGCTGGTCCTGCCCTCTCCTAGGCCTGCACACCCCTGGAACTGCACACTCATGGGACTGCACACTCCTGGACCTGCACAATCTTGAGCCTGCACAATCCTGGGCCTGTACGCTCCTGTGCCTGCACACTCCTGTGCCTGCCCTCTCTTGGCCCTGCACTCTCCTTGGCCTGCACACTCCTGGCCTGTTCCCTCCTGTGCCTGCACACTCCTGGGCCTGCTCCCACCTATGCCTGCACACTCCTAGGCCTGTTCCCACGTGTGCCGGCACACTCCTGGAACTGCACACTCATGGGCCTGCACACTCCTGGACCTGCAATATCTTGAGCCTACACAATCCTGGGCATGTACGCTCCTGGACCTACACATTCCTGGGCCTGCCCTGGCCTGGGCCTGCACACTAATGGGCCTACACACACCTAGGAATGCATCCACCTGTGCCTGAACACACCACTGTCTGCACACTCCTGGGCCTTCCCTGGTCTGGGCCTTCCCTGGACTAGTCCTGCAAACTACTGGGCCTGCAAACTCCTGGAACTGCACACTCATTGGCCTGCACACTCCAGGACCTGCACAATCTTGGGCTTGAACACACCTAGGCCTGTATTCTCCTGGACCTGCACACTCCTGTCTCTGCACACTCTGGTGTTTGCACACGCCTGGGCCTGCACGAACCTGGGCCTGTACACACCTGGGCCTGCACACTCCTGTATCTGCTCACTCCTGAGACTGCATACTCCTGGGCCTGCACATTCCTGTATCTGCTCACTCCTGAGACTGCATACTCCTGGGCCTGCAAACTCCTGGGCCTGTACAATCCTGGGCCTGCACACTCCTGGACCTGTACACTCCTGGGCCTGCCCTGGCCTGGGCCTGCAAACTAATCGGGCTGCACACACCTAGGAATGCACCCTCCTGGGCCTACACACTCCTCTGTCTGCACACTCCTGAGCCTGCACACCCCTGGGCCTGCACACTCCTCTGTCTGCACATTCCTCGGCCTACACACTCCTAGGCCTGCACACACCAGGGCCTGCTGACTCCTGTGTCTGCACACTCCTGGGCCTGCACACTCCTGGACCTGTACAATCCTGGGCCTTCCCTGGTCTGGGTCTTCCCTGGCCTGGTCCTGCACACTAATGGGCCTGAACACTCCTGGGCCTGTACACACCTCGGCCTGCACCCTATTGGGCCTGCACACTCCTCTGTCTGCACACTCCTGGGACTGCACACCCCTTGGCCTGCACACTCCCGGACTTGCACAATCTTGAGCCTGCACAATCCTGTGCCTGTACACTCCTGGGCCTACACACCCCCAGGCCTGCACACTGCTGGGCCTGCACACTCCTGAGCCTCCCTTCTCCTGGGCCTGCACAATCCCTCATCTGCACCTCCTAGGCCTGCACACTCTTGGGCCTGCACACTTCTGGGCCTGCACACTCCTGTCTCTGCACACTCCGGGGACTGCAGACTCCTCGGTCTGTATACTCCTGGGCCTGTACACTCCTGGGCCTGCCGTGGCCTGGGCCTGCACACTCCTCAGCCTGCACACTCCTCTGTCTGCACACTCATGGGCCTGCACACACCTGGGCAGGCACACTCCAGGGCCCTCTGACACCTGTGCCTGCACACTCTTGGGCCTGCCTTCTCCTGGGCCCGCACAATCCGTCGTCTGCACACTCCTGGGCCTTCCCTTGCCTGAGCCTGCCCTGGCCTGGGCCTGCACGGTCCTGGGCCTGCACACTCCTCTGTCTGCACACTCCTGGGCCTTCACACCCCTGGACCTGCACACTCCTGGGCCTGTGCATCCCAGAGCCTGCACACAGCTGAGCCTCTACACTCCTGGACCAGTACACACGTGTGACTGCTCCGCCACGTGTCTGCACACTCCTGGGACTGCACAGTCCTGGCTATGCACACACCTTGGCCTGCACTATCCTGGGCCTGCTCCGTCTTGAGTCTGCACACCCCTGGGCCTGCACCTTCCAGGGCCTGCATACACCTAGGCCTGCACGGACCTGGGCCTGAACACTCCTGGGCCTGCACACTCGTGTCTCTGCACACTCTGGTGTCTGCACAACCCTGGGACTGCATTCTCCTGGGCCTGTGCACTCCTGGGCCTGCCCTGGCCTGGGCCTGCACCCTCCTGGGCCTGCACACTGCTCTGTCTGCACACTCCTGGGCATGCATACCCCTGGATCTGCACACTCCTGGGCCTGCGCATCCCAGAGCCTGCACACACCTGAGCCTCTACACTCATGGGCCAGTACACTCGTGTCCCTGTTCCCCTGCGGGACTGCACACTCCTGGGACTGCACAGTACTGGGTCTGCACTCTCCTTGGCCTGCAAACTCCTGGGCCAGTTCCGTCTTGTGTCTTCACACCTCTCGGCCTGCACACTCCAGGGCCTTAACACACCTGGGCCTGCACGAACCTGGGCCTATTCACTCCTGGGCCTGCCCTCTCCTTGGCTGGCACGAACCTGGGCCTATACACTCCTGGGCCTGCACCCTCTCTGTCTCCACACACCTGGGCCTGCACAGCCCTGGGCCTGTACACTCCTGGGCCTGCACACTCCTGTCTCTGCACACTCTGGTGTCTGCACACTCCTGGGCCTGCACGAACCTGGGTATGTACTCACCTGGGCCTGCACACTTCTGTCTCTGCACACTCTGGTGTCTGCACACTCTTGGACATGCACACTTCTGGGCCTGTACACTCCTAGGCCTGCCCTGTCCTGGCCCTGGACACTCTTCTGTCTGCACACTCCTGGGGCTGCACACTACTGGGGCTGCACACTCCTGGGCCTGCCCTCTCCTGGGCCTGCACCCTCCTGGGCATGCCCTCTCCTGGGCCTGCACCCTCTTCGGCCTGTACACTCCGGGACCTGCACACTCCTGGACTTGTACACACCTGGGCCTGCCCTGGCCTGGTCCTGCACACTAATGGGCCTGAACACTCTTGGGCCTGTACACACCTCGGTCTGCACCCTACTGGGCCTGCACACTCCTCTGTCTGCACACTCCTAGAACTGCACACCCATTGGCCTGCACACTCGTGGACCTGCACAATCTAGAACCTGCACAATCCTGGGCCTGCACACCCCCGGGCCTGCACACTGCTGGGCCTGCACACTCCTGAGCCTCCCTTCTCCTGGGCCCGCACACTCCTGTCTCTGCACACTTCGGGGACTGCACAGTCCTCGGTCTGTATACTCCTGGGCCTGTACACTCCTGGGCCTGCCGTGGCCTGGGCCTGCACAAACCTCAGCCTGCACACTCCTCTGTCTGCACACTCCTGGGCCTGCACACACCTGGGCCAGCACACTCCAGGGCCCTCTGACTCCTGTGTCTGCACACTCTTGGGCCTGCCTTCTAATGGGCCCGCACAATCCCCCGTCTGCACACTCCTGGGCCTTCCCTCGCCTGAGCATGCCCTGGCCTGGGCCTGCACGGTCCTGGGCCTGCACACTCCTCTGTCTGCACACTCCTGGGCCTTCACACCCCTGGACCTGCACACTCCTGGGCCTGTGCATCCCAGAGCCTGCACACACCTGAGCCTCTACACTCCTGGTTCAGTACACTCGTGTGACTGCTCCGCCCCGTGTCTGCACACTCCTGGGACTGCACAGTCCTGGCTATGCACACTCCTTGGCCTGCACAATCCTGGGCCTGCTCCATCCTGTGTCTGCAAACCTCTGGGCCTGCACACTCCACGGCCTACATACACCTAGGCCTGCACGGACTTGGGCCTGAACACTCCTGGGACTGCACACTCCTGCCCTGGACATTCCTGGGCCTGCACAGCACTGGGCCTGTATACTCCTGGGCCTGCACACTCCTGTCTCTGCACACTCCGGGGTCTACACACTCCTCGGTCTGTATACTCCTCGTCCTGTACACACCTGGGCCTGCACACTCCTCTGTCTGCACACTCCTGGGCCGGCACACTCCTGGGCAAGCACACTCCTGGGCCTGTCATCTGCATGGCGTGTACGGTCCTAAGATTCCACATACCTGCGCCTGAACACCCTTGGGCCTGCACTCTCCTGGGCCTGCACACTCTGGGGTATGCCCTCACCTGGTTCTGCACACTACTAGGACTGCACACTCCTGGGCCTGCACACTCCTGGATCTGTACAATCCTGGGCCTACCATGGCCAGGGCCTTCCCTGGCCTGGGTCTGAACCCTCCAGGGCCTGCACACTGCTGGGCCTGGACAGCATTTGGCCTGTATACTGCGGGGCCTGCACACACTTGTCTCTGCACACTCCGGGGTCTGCACACTCCTCTTGTCTGCACACTCCTGGGACTGCAAACTCCTGGGCCTGTTCCGTCTTGTGTCTTCACACCTCTCGGCATGTGCACTCCAGGGCCTGAACACACCTGGGCCTGCACGAACCTGGGCCTATTCATTCCTGGGCCTGCCCTCTCTTTGGCCGGCACGAACCTGGGCCTAAACACTCCTGGGCCTGCCCTGGTCTGGGCCTGCACCCTCCGATGTCTCCACACTCCTGGGCCTGCACAGCCCTGGGCCTGTACACTCCTGGGCCTGCACACTCCTGTCTCTGTACACTCTGGTGTCTGTACACTCCTGGGCTGCACACTCCTCTGTCTGCACACTCCTGGGGCCTGCACACTCCAGGGCCTGCTGGCTCCTGTGTGTGCACACTCTTGGGCCTGCATTCTCCTGGGTCCGCACAATCCCTCGTCTGCACACTCCTGTGCCGGCACGCTCCTCGGCCTTTCCTCACCTAGGACTGCCCCCAATTCGGCCCGTCCTCTCCTGGACCTGCACACACTTGGGCCTGCACACTCCTGGGCCTGCACCCTCCTGGGCCTGCGCTAGCCTTGGCCTGCACACTAATGGGCCTGAACACTATTGGGAATGCACCCTCCTGGGCCTGCACACTCCTCTGTCTGCACACTCCTGGGCCTGGCACATTTGGCCCTACCATCTGCTACGACGGTCCTCACCTGTCCTGCACACTCCTCGGCCTGAACACAACTTGTCCTGCACACTCTTGGGCCTGCACACACCTGGGCCTGCACGCTCCTAAACCTGCGCACACCTGGGCCTGCACGAACCTGGGCCGGTACAATCCTGGGCCTGCACTCTCCTGTACCTGCTCACTGCTGTGACTGTATACTCCTGGGCCTGCAAGCTCCTGTCTTGCACACTCTGGTGTTTGCACACGCCTGGGCCTGCACGAACTTTGGCCTGTACACACCTGGGCCTGCACACTCCTGTATCTGCTCACTTCTGAGACTGCATACACCTGGGCCTGCAAACTCCTGGGCCTGTACACTCCTGGGCCTGAACACTCCTGGACCTGTACACTCCTGGGCATGCCCTGGCCTGGGCCTGCACACTAATGGTGCTACACCCACCTAGGAATGCACACTCATGGGCCTGCACACTCCTGGGCCTGCCGACTCCTGAGCCTGCATTCTCCTGGTCCTTTCCTCGCCTGGGCCACCACCTATTAGGCCCGCCCTCTCTTTGACGTGCACACGCTTGGGCCTGCTCACTCCTCTGTCTGCACACCCCTGCGCCTTGACACCCCTGGACCTGCACACTCCGGGGCCTGCGCATCCCATGGCCTGCACACACCTGGGCCTCTACACTCCTGGGCCAGTACAGTCATGTGCCTGTTCCGCCCCGTGTCTGCACACTCTTGGGACCGCACAGTCCTGGCTATGCACACTCCTTGGCCTGCAGACTCCTAGGCCTGTTCGACTTCTGTCTGCACACCTCTGGGCCTGCACACTACAGGGCCTGCACATACCTGGGCCTGCACGAACCTGGGCCTCTTCACTGCTGGTCCTGCCCTCTCCTAGGCCTGCACACTCCTGGAACTGTACACTCATGGGCCTGCACACTCCTGGACCTGAACAATCTTGAGCCTGCACAATCCTGGGCCTGTACGCTCCTGGGCCTGCACACTCCTGTGCCTGCCCTCTCTTGGCCCTGCACTCTCCTTGGCCTGCACACTCCTGGCCTGTTCCCTCCTGTGCCGGCACACTCCTGGGACTGCACACTCCTGGGCCTGCCCTGGCCTGGGCCTGCACCCTCCTCTGTCTGCACACTCCTGGGACTGCACAGCCCTGAGCCTGTACACTCCTGGACCTGCACACTTCTGTCTCTGCACACTCTGGTGTCTGCACACTCCTGGACATGCACACTCCTGGGCCTGTACACTCCTAGGCCTGCCTTATCCTGGCCCTGGACACTCTTCTGTCTGCACACTCCTGGGGCTGCACACTCTTGGGCCTGCACACTCCTGGACCTGTACAATCCTGGGCCTTCCCTGGTCTGGGTCTTCCCTGGCCTGGTCCTGCACACTAATGGGCCTGAACACTCCTGGTCCTGTACACACCTCGGCCTGCACCCTACTGGTCCTGCACACTCCTCTGTTTGCACACACATGGAACTGCACACCCCTTGGCCTGCACACTCCCAGACCTGCACAATCTTGAGCCTGCACAATCCTGGGCCTGTACACTCCTGGGCCTACACACCCCCAGGCCTGCACACTGCTGGGCCTGCACACTCCTGAGCCTCCCTTCTCCTGGGCCTGCACAATCCCTCATCTGCACACTCCTAGGCCTGCACACCCTTGGGCCTGCACACTCCTGGGCCTGCACACTCCTGTCTCTGCACACTCCGGGGACTGCACAGTCCTCGGTCTGTATACTCCTGGGCCTGTACACTCCTGGGCCTGCCGTGGCCTGGGCCTGCACACTCCTCAGCCTGCACACTCCTCTGTCTGCACACTCCTGGGCCTGCACACACCTGGGCAGGCACACTCCAGGGCCCTCTGACACCTGTGCCTGCACACTCTTGGGCCTGTCTTCTCCTGGGCCCGCATGAACCTGGGCCTCTTCACTGCTGGTCCTGCCCTCTCCTAAGCCTGCACACTCCTGGAACTGCACACTCATGGGCCTGCAGACTCCTGGACCTGCACAATCTTGAGCCTGCACCATCCTGGGCCTGTACGCTCCTGGGCCTGCACACTCCTGTGCCTGCCCTCTCTTGGCCCTGCACTCTCCTTGGCCTGCACACTCCTGGCCTGTTCCCTCCTGTGCCTGCACACTCCTGGGCCTGCTCCCACCTATGCCTGCACACTCCTAGGCCTGTTCCCACGTGTGCCGGCACACTCCTGGGACTGCACACTCCTGGGCCTGCCCTGGCCTGGGCCTGCACCCTCCTCTGTCTGCACACTCCTGGGACTGCACAGCCCTGAGCCTGTACACTCCTGGACCTGCACACTTCTGTCTCTGCACACTCTGGTGTCTGCACACTCCTGGGCCTGTACACTCCTAGGCCTGCCCTATCCTGGCCCTGGACACTCTTCTGTCTGCACACTCCTGGGGCTGCACACTCCTGGGCCTGCACACCCCTGGGCATGCCCTCTCCTGGGCCTGCAAACTCCTGGGCCTGCACACTCCTCTGTCTGCACACTCCGGGGCCTTCCCTCTCCTGGGCCTGCCCCCAGTTCGGCCGGCACTCTCCTGGAGCTGCACACTCCTGGGCCTGACCTATCGTACGCCTGCACAGTCCTGGATCTGCACACTTCTGGACCTGCTCCCTCCTGTGCCATCACCCTTCTGGAACTGCACATTGGGCGCCTGCACACTCCTGTGCCTGACACATCTGGGCCTGCACGCTCTTCGGCCTGCACACTCCTCTTGTCTGCACACTCCTGAGCCTGCACACCCCTGGGCCTGCACACTCCTCTGTCTGCACATTCCTCGGCCTACACACTCCTAGGCCTGCACACTCCAGGGCCTGCTGACTCCTGTGTCTGCACACTCTTGGGCCTGCACACTCCTGGACCTGTACAATCCTGGGCCTTCCCTGGTCTGGGTCTTCCCTGGCCTGGTCCTGCACACTAATGGGCCTGAACACTCCTGGGCCTGTACACACCTCGGCCTGCACCCTATTGGGCCTGCACACTCCTGTGTCTGCACACTCCTGGGACTGCACTCCCCTTGGCCTGCACACTCCCGGACCTGCACAATCTTGAGCCTGCACAATCCTGGGCCTGTACACTCCTGGGCCTACACACCCCCAGGCCTGCACACTGCTGGGCCTGCACACTCCTGAGCCTCCCTTCTCCTGGGCCTGCACAATCCCTCATCTGCACCTCCTAGGCCTGCACACTCTTGGGCCTGCACACTTCTGGGCCTGCACACTCCTGTCTCTGCACACTCCGGGGACTGCAGAATCCTCGGTCTGTATACTCCTGGGCCTGTACACTCCTGGGCCTGCCGTGTCCTGGGCCTGCACACTCCTCAGCCTGCACACTCCTCTGTTTGCACACTCCTGGGCCTGCACACACCTGGGCAGGCACACTCCAGGGCCCTCTGACACCTGTGCCTGCACACTCTTGGGCCTGCCTTCTCCTGGGCCCGCACAATCCGTTGTCTGCACACTCCTGGGCCTTCCCTTGCCTGAGCCTGCCCTGGCCTGGGCCTGCACGCTCCTGGGCCTGCACACTCCTCTGTCTGCACACTCCTGGGCCTTCACACCCCTGGGCCTGCACACTCCTGGGCCTGTGCATCCCAGAGCCTGCACACACCTGAGCCTCTACACTCCTGGACCAGTACACACGTGTGACTGCTCCGCCACGTGTCTGCACACTCCTGGGACTGCACAGTCCTGGCTATGCACACACCTTGGCCTGCACTATCCTGGGCCTGCTCCGTCTTGAGTCTCCACACCCCTGGGCCTGCACCTTCCAGGGCCTGCATACACCTAGGCCTGCACGGACCTGGGCCTGAACACTCCTGGGCCTGCACACTCGTGTCTCTGCACACTCTGGTGTCTGCACAACCCTGGGACTGCATTCTCCTGGGCCTGTGCACTCCTGGGCCTGCCCTGGCCTGGGCCTGCACCCTCCTGGGCCTGCACACTGCTCTGTCTGCACACTCCTGGGCATGCATACCCCTGGATCTGCACACTCCTGGGCCTGCGCATCCCAGAGCCTGCACACACCTGAGCCTCTACACTCATGGGCCAGTACACCCGTGTCCCTGTTCCCCCGCGGGACTGCACACTCCTGGGACTGCACAGTACTGGGTCTGCACTCTCCTTGGCCTGCAAACTCCTGGGCCAGTTCCGTCTTGTGTCTTCACACCTCTCGGCCTGCACACTCCAGGGCCTTAACACACCTGGGCCTGCACGAACCTGGGCCTATTCACTCCTGGGCCTGCCCTCTCCTTGGCTGGCACGAACCTGGGCCTATACACTCCTGGGCCTGCACCCTCTCTGTCTCCACACACCTGGGCCTGCACAGCCCTGGGCCTGTACACTCCTGGGCCTGCACACTCCTGTCTCTGCACACTCTGGTGTCTGCACACTCCTGGGCCTGCACGAACCTGGGTATGTACACACCTGGGCCTGCACACTTCTGTCTCTGCACACTCTGGTGTCTGCACACTCCTGGACATGCACACTTCTGGGCCTGTACACTCCTAGGCCTGCCTTGTCCTGGCCCTGGACACTCTTCTGTCTGCACACTCCTGGGGCTGCACACTACTGGGGCTGCACACTCCTGGGCCTGCCCTCTCCTGGGCCTGCACCCTCTTGGGCATGCCCTCTCCTGGGCCTGCACCCTCTTCGGCCTGTACACTCCGGGACCTGCACACTCCTGGACTTGTACACACCTGGGCCTGCCCTGGCCTGGTCCTGCACACTAATGGGCCTGAACACTCTTGGGCCTGTACACACCTCGGTCTGCACCCTACTGGGCCTGCACACTCCTCTGTCTGCACACTCCTAGAACTGCACACCCATTGGCCTGCACACTCATGGACCTGCACAATCTAGAGCCTGCACAATCCTGGGCCTGCACACCCCCGGGCCTGCACACTGCTGGGCCTGCACACTCCTGAGCCTCCCTTCTCCTGGGCCCGCACACTCCAGTCTCTGCACACTTCGGGGACTGCACAGTCCTCGGTCTGTATACTCCTGGGCCTGTACACTCCTGGGCCTGCCGTGGCCTGGGCCTGCACACTCCTCAGCCTGCACACTCCTCTGTCTGCACACTCCTGGGCCTGCACACACCTGGGCCAGCACACTCCAGGGCCCTCTGACTCCTGTGTCTGCACACTCTTGGGCCTGCCTTCTAATGGGCCCGCACAATCCCCCGTCTGCACACTCCTGGGCCTTCCCTCGCCTGAGCATGCCCTGGCCTGGGCCTGCACGGTCCTGGGCCTGCACACTCCTCTGTCTGCACACTCCTGGGCCTTCACACCCCTGGACCTGCACACTCCTGGGCCTGTGCATCCCAGAGCCTGCACACACCTGAGCCTCTACACTCCTGGTTCAGTACACTCGTGTGACTGCTCCGCCCCGTGTCTGCACACTCCTGGGACTGCACAGTCCTGGCTATGCACACTCCTTGGCCTGCACAATCCTGGGCCTGCTCCATCCTGTGTCTGCAAACCTCTGGGCCTGCACACTCCACGGCCTACATACACCTAGGCCTGCACGGACTTGGGCCTGAACACTCCTGGGACTGCACACTCCTGCCCTGGACATTCCTGGGCCTGCACAGCACTGGGCCTGTATACTCCTGGGCCTGCACACTCCTGTCTCTGCACACTCCGGGGTCTACACACTCCTCGGTCTGTATACTCCTCGTCCTGTACACACCTGGGCCTGCACACTCCTCTGTCTGCACACTCCTGGGCCGGCACACTCCTGGGCAAGCACACTCCTGGGCCTGTCATCTGCATGGCGTGTACGGTCCTAAGATTCCACATACCTGCGCCTGAACACCCTTGGGCCTGCACTCTCCTGGGCCTGCACACTCTGGGGTATGCCCTCACCTGGTTCTGCACACTACTAGGACTGCACACTCCTGGGCCTGCACACTCCTGGATCTGTACAATCCTGGGCCTACCATGGCCAGGGCCTTCCCTGGCCTGGGTCTGAACCCTCCAGGGCCTGCACACTGCTGGGCCTGGACAGCATTTGGCCTGTATACTGCGGGGCCTGCACACACTTGTCTCTGCAAACTCTGGTGTCTGCACACTCCTGGGCCTGCACACACCTGTCTCTGCACACTCCGGGGTCTGCACACTCCTCTTGTCTGCACACTCCTGGGACTGCAAACTCCTGGGCCTGTTCCGTCTTGTGTCTTCACACCTCTCGGCATGTGCACTCCAGGGCCTGAACACACCTGGGCCTGCACGAACCTGGGCCTATTCATTCCTGGGCCTGCCCTCTCTTTGGCCGGCACGAACCTGGGCCTAAACACTCCTGGGCCTGCCCTGGTCTGGGCCTGCACCCTCCTATGTCTCCACACTCCTGGGCCTGCACAGCCCTGGGCCTGTACACTCCTGGGCCTGCACACTCCTGTCTCTGTACACTCTGGTGTCTGTACACTCCTGGGCTGCACACTCCTCTGTCTGCACACTCCTGGGGCCTGCACACTGCAGGGCCTGCTGGCTCCTGTGTGTGCACACTCTTGGGCCTGCATTCTCCTGGGTCCGCACAATCCCTCGTCTGCACACTCCTGTGCCGGCACGCTCCTGGGCCTTTCCTCACCTAGGACTGCCCCCAATTCGGCCCGTCCTCTCCTGGACCTGCACACACTTGGGCCTGCACACTCCTGGGCCTGCACCCTCCTGGGCCTGCGCTAGCCTTGGCCTGCACACTAATGGGCCTGAACACTATTGGGAATGCACCCTCCTGGGCCTGCACACTCCTCTGTCTGCACACTCCTGGGCCTGCCACATTTGGCCTACCATCTGCTACGACGGTCCTCACCTGTCCTGCACACTCCTCGGCCTGAACACAACTTGTCCTGCACACTCTTGGGCCTGCACACACCTGGGCCTGCACGCTCCTAAACCTGCGCACACCTGGGCCTGCACGAACCTGGGCCGGTACAATCCTGGGCCTGCACTCTCCTGTACCTGCTCACTGCTGTGACTGTATACTCCTGGGCCTGCAAGGTCCTGGTCCTGCACAATCCTGGGCCTGCCCCATTTGGCCCTGCCCTCTCCTGTGACAGCCCTCAACTGTCCCGCACAAGCCTAGGCCTGCCCCTCTGGTCACGGTATCCTGTCCTCCAGGGTTGACAGGGCCTGCACAATCCTGGGCCTGCACACAACTGGGCCTGCACACTCCTGGACCTGCGCACTCCTGGAACTACGCACAGCTGGGCCTTCAGGAACCTGGGCCTGTACACTCCCGGGCCTGTTCCGTATTGTATCTGCACACTCTGGGCCTGCACGCTCCTGGACGTGCGCACAACTGGGCCTGCACGAACTTTGGCCTGTACACACCTGGGCCTGCACACTCCTGTATCTGCTCACTTCTGAGACTGCATACACCGGGGCCTGCAAACTCCTGGGCCTGTACACTCCTGGGCCTGAACACTCCTGGACCTGTACACTCCTGGGCATGCCCTGGCCTGGGCCTGCACACTAATGGTGCTACACCCACCTAGGAATGCACACTCATGGGCCTGCACACTCCTGGGCCTGCTGACTCCTGGGCCTGCATTCTCCTGGTCCTTCCCTCGCCTGGGCCACCACCTATTAGGCCCGCCCTCTCTTTGATGTGCACACGCTTGGGCCTGCTCACTCCTCTGTCTGCACACTCCTGCGCCTTGACACCCCTGGACCTGCACACTCCGGGGCCTGCGCATCCCATGGCCTGCACACACCTGGGCCTCTACATTCCTGGGCCAGTACTGTCGTGTGCCTGTTCCGCCCCGTGTCTGCACACACTTGGGACTGCACAGTCCTGGCTATGCACACTCCTTGGCCTGCAGACTCCTAGGCCTGTTCGACTTCTGTCTGCACACCTCTGGGCCTGCACACTACAGGGCCTGCACATACCTGGGCCTGCACGAACCTGGGCCTCTTCACTGCTGGTCCTGCCCTCTCCTAGGCCTGCACACTCCTGGAACTGTACACTCATGGGCCTGCACACTCCTGGACCTGAACAATCTTGAGCCTGCACAATCCTGGGCCTGTACGCTCCTGGGCCTGCACACTCCTGTGCCTGCCCTCTCTTGGCCCTGCACTCTCCTTGGCCTGCACACTCCTGGCCTGTTCCCTCCTGGGCCGGCACACTCCTGGGACTGCACACTCCTGGGCCTGCCCTGGCCTGGGCCTGCACCCTCCTCTGTCTGCACACTCCTGGGACTGCACAGCCCTGAGCCTGTACACTCCTGGACCTGCACACTTCTGTCTCTGCACACTCTGGTGTCTGCACACTCCTGGACATGCACACTCCTGGGCCTGTACACTCCTAGGCCTGCCTTATCCTGGCCCTGGACACTCTTCTGTCTGCACACTCCTGGGGCTGCACACTCTTGGGCCTGCACACTCCTGGACCTGTACAATCCTGGGCCTTCCCTGGTCTGGGTCTTCCCTGGCCTGGTCCTGCACACTAATGGGCCTGAACACTCCTGGTCCTGTACACACCTCGGCCTGCACCCTACTGGTCCTGCACACTCCTCTGTTTGCACACACATGGAACTGCACACCCCTTGGCCTGCACACTCCCAGACCTGCACAATCTTGAGCCTGCACAATCCTGGGCCTGTACACTCCTGGGCCTACACACCCCCAGGCCTGCACACTGCTGGGCCTGCACACTCCTGAGCCTCCCTTCTCCTGGGCCTGCACAATCCCTCATCTGCACACTCCTAGGCCTGCACACCCTTGGGCCTGCACACTCCTGGGCCTGCACACTCCTGTCTCTGCACACTCCGGGGACTGCACAGTCCTCGGTCTGTATACTCCTGGGCCTGTACACTCCTGGGCCTGCCGTGGCCTGGGCCTGCACACTCCTCAGCCTGCACACTCCTCTGTCTGCACACTCCTGGGCCTGCACACACCTGGGCAGGCACACTCCAGGGCCCTCTGACACCTGTGCCTGCACACTCTTGGGCCTGTCTTCTCCTGGGCCCGCATGAACCTGGGCCTCTTCACTGCTGGTCCTGCCCTCTCCTAAGCCTGCACACTCCTGGAACTGCACACTCATGGGCCTGCAGACTCCTGGACCTGCACAATCTTGAGCCTGCACCATCCTGGGCCTGTACGCTCCTGGGCCTGCACACTCCTGTGCCTGCCCTCTCTTGGCCCTGCACTCTCCTGTGCCTGCACACTCCTGGGCCTGCTCCCACCTATGCCTGCACCCTCCTAGGCCTGTTCCCACGTGTGCCGGCACACTCCTGGGACTGCACACTCCTGGGCCTGCACACTCCTGTGCCTGCCCTCTCTTGGCCCTGCACTCTCCTTGGCCTGCACACTCCTGGCCTGTTCCCTCCTGTGCCTGCACACTCCTGGGCCTGCTCCCACCTATGCCTGCACACTCCTAGGCCTGTTCCCACGTGTGCCGGCACACTCCTGGGACTGCACACTCCTGGGCCTGCCCTGGCCTGGGCCTGCACCCTCCTCTGTCTGCACACTCCTGGGACTGCACAGCCCTGAGCCTGTACACTCCTGGACCTGCACACTTCTGTCTCTGCACACTCTGGTGTCTGCACACTCCTGGGCCTGTACACTCCTAGGCCTGCCCTATCCTGGCCCTGGACACTCTTCTGTCTGCACACTCCTGGGGCTGCACACTCCTGGGCCTGCACACCCCTGGGCATGCCCTCTCCTGGGCCTGCAAACTCCTGGGCCTGCACACTCCTCTGTCTGCACACTCCGGGGCCTTCCCTCTCCTGGGCCTGCCCCCAGTTCGGCCGGCACTCTCCTGGAGCTGCACACTCCTGGGCCTGACCTATCGTACGCCTGCACAGTCCTGGATCTGCACATTTCTGGACCTGCTCCCTCCTGTGCCATCACCCTTCTGGAACTGCACATTGGGCGCCTGCACACTCCTGTGCCTGACACACCTGGGCCTGCACGCTCCTCGGCCTGCACACTCCTCTTGTCTGCACACTCCTCTTGTCTGCACACTCCTGGGCCTGTTCCGTCTTGTGTCTTCACACCTCTCGGCCTGTGCACTCCAGGGCCTGAACACACCTGGGCCTGCACGAACCTGGGCCTGTTCACTCCTGGGCCTGCCCTCTCCTTGGCCGGCACGAACCTGGGCCTAAACACCCCTGGGCCTGCCCTGGCCTGGGCCTGCACACTAATGGGGCTGCACACACCTAGGAATGCACCCACCTGGGCCTACACACTCTTCTGTCTGTACACTCCTGGGCCTGCACACTCCTGGGCATGCACACTCCTCTGTCTGCACACTCCTCGGCCTACACACTCCTAGGCCTGCACACTCCTGGGCCTGCTGACCCCTGTGTCTGCACACTCTTGGGCCTGCACACACCTGGACCTGTACCATCCTGGGCCTTCCCTGGACTGGGTCTTCCCTGGCCTGGGCCTGCACACTACTGGGCCCGCACACTTCTGCAACTGCACACTCATCGGCCTGCAAAGGCACGACCTGCACAATATTGGGCCTGAACACACATAGGCCTTTATCCTCCTGGATCTGCACACTCCTGGGCCTGCACACTGCTGGACCTGCACAGCACTGGGCCTAAACACACCTGGGCCTGCACACTCCTTCTCTGCACACTCCTATCTCTGCACACTCTGGTGTCTACACACTCCAGGGCCTGCACGAACCTAGGCCTGCTCCCTCCTGTGCCTGCATACTCCTGGGCCTGCTCCCACCTGTGCCTGCACACTCCTAGCCCTGTTCCCACCTGTGCTGGCACATTCCTGGGACTGCACACTTCTGCGCCTGCACACTTTTGGGCCTGCACACCCCTGGGCCTGCACACTCCTGGACCTGTACACTCCTGGGCCTTCCCTGGTCTGGGCATTCCCTGGCCTGGGCCTGCAAACTCCTGGGCCTATACACTCCTGGGCCTGCACACTCCTGTACCTGTACACACCTGGGCCTGCCCTGGCCTGGGACTGCACACTAATGGGGCTGCACACACCTAGGAACGCACCCGCCTGGGCCTGCACACTCCTCTGTCTGCACACTCCTGGGCCTGCATAACCCTGGATCTGCACACTCCTGGGCCTGCGCATCCCAGAGCATGCACAGATCTGGGCCTCTACACACCTGGGCCAGTACACACGTGTGCTTGCTCCCCCCCGTGTCTGCAAACTCCTGGGACTGCACATTCCTGGGTCTGCAACACCTTGGCTTGCACACTCATGGGCCTGTTCCGTCTTGTGTCTGCATACCTGTGGGCCTGCACACCCCAGGGCCTGCACACACCTGGGCCTGCACGAACGTGGGCCTCTTGAATCCTGGGCCTGCCCTTTCCTAGGCCTGCCCACACCTGTGCCTACACATTCCTGGGCCTGCACACTCCTGGACCTGTACACTCCTGGGCGTACCCTGGCATGCGCCTGCACACTAATGGGCCTGCACTCTCCAGGGACTGCACCCTCCTGGGCCTGCACACTCCTCTGTCTGCACACTCCTGGGCCTGCCCCAAATTGCCCTGCCCTCTCCTGTGACGGCCCTCACAAGTCCTGCACACTCCTAGGCCTGCACACTCGTGTACCTCCTCCCTCCTGTGCCTGCACACTCCTGGCCATGTACACTCATGGGCCTGCCCTCTGCATGGCGTGCACGGTCCTAGGACTCCCCATTCCTGCGCCTGGACACCCTTGGGCCTGCCCTCTCCTGGGCCTGCACACTCTGGGGCCTGCCCTCACCTGGTTCTGCACACTACTGGGACTGTACACCCCTGGACCTGTACACTGCTGTGCCTTCCCTGGTCTGGGCCTTCCCTGGCCTGGGCCTGAAAACTACTGGGCCTGAAAACTGCTGGAACTGCACACTCATTGGCCTGCAAACTCCAGGACCTGCACAATCTTGGGCTTGAACACACCTGGGCCTGTATAATCCTGGGCCTGCACACTCCTGTCTCTGCACACTGTGGTGTTTGCACACGCCTGGGCCTGCACGAACGTGGGCCTGTACACTCCTGGGCCTGCACACACCTGAGTCTGCACACTCCGGGGTCTGCACACTCCTCGGTCTGTATACTCCTGGGTTGTACACTCCTGGGCCTGACCTGGCCTGGGCCTGCACGCTCCTGGGCCTGCACACTCCTCTGTCTGCACACTTCTGGGCATGCACAACCCTAGACCCTACACTCCTGGGCCTGCGCATCCCAGAGCCTGAACACACCTGGGCCTCTATACTCCTGGGCCACTACTCTCATGTGCCTGCTCCGCCCCGTGTCTACACACTCCTGGCACTGCACAGTCCTGGACCTGCACACTCCTGGGCCTGCCCTGGCCTGGGCCTGCACACTAATGGGCCTACACACACCTAGGAATGCACCCTCCTGGGCCTGCACACTCCTCTGTCTGCACACTCGTGGGCCTTCCCTGGTCTGGGCCTTCCCTGGCCTGGGCCTGCAAACTACTGGGCCTGCAAACTCCTGGAACTGCACACTCATTGGCCTGCACACTCCAGGACCTGCACAATCTTGGGCTTGAACACACCTAGGCCTGTATACTCCTGGACCTGCACACTCCTGTCTTGCACACTCTGGTGTTTGCACACGCCTGGGCCTGCACGAACTTTGGCCTGTACACACCTGGGCCTGCACACTCCTGTATCTGCTCACTTCTGAGACTGCATACACCTGGGCCTGCAAACTCCTGGGCCTGTACACTCCTGGGCCTGAACACTCCTGGACCTGTACACTCCTGGGCATGCCCTGGCCTGGGCCTGCACACTAATGGTGCTACACCCACCTAGGAATGCACACTCATGGGCCTGCACACTCCTGGGCCTGCCGACTCCTGAGCCTGCATTCTCCTGGTCCTTTCCTCGCCTGGGCCACCACCTATTAGGCCCGCCCTCTCTTTGACGTGCACACGCTTGGGCCTGCTCACTCCTCTGTCTGCACACCCCTGCGCCTTGACACCCCTGGACCTGCACACTCCGGGGCCTGCGCATCCCATGGCCTGCACACACCTGGGCCTCTACACTCCTGGGCCAGTACAGTCATGTGCCTGTTCCGCCCCGTGTCTGCACACTCTTGGGACCGCACAGTCCTGGCTATGCACACTCCTTGGCCTGCAGACTCCTAGGCCTGTTCGACTTCTGTCTGCACACCTCTGGGCCTGCACACTACAGGGCCTGCACATACCTGGGCCTGCACGAACCTGGGCCTCTTCACTGCTGGTCCTGCCCTCTCCTAGGCCTGCACACTCCTGGAACTGTACACTCATGGGCCTGCACACTCCTGGACCTGAACAATCTTGAGCCTGCACAATCCTGGGCCTGTACGCTCCTGGGCCTGCACACTCCTGTGCCTGCCCTCTCTTGGCCCTGCACTCTCCTTGGCCTGCACACTCCTGGCCTGTTCCCTCCTGTGCCGGCACACTCCTGGGACTGCACACTCCTGGGCCTGCCCTGGCCTGGGCCTGCACCCTCCTCTGTCTGCACACTCCTGGGACTGCACAGCCCTGAGCCTGTACACTCCTGGACCTGCACACTGCTGTCTCTGCACACTCTGGTGTCTGCACACTCCTGGGCCTGTACACTCCTAGGCCTGCCCTATCCTGGCCCTGGACACTCTTCTGTCTGCACACTCCTGGGGCTGCACACTCCTGGGCCTGCACACCCCTGGGCATGCCCTCTCCTGGGCCTGCAAACTCCTGGGCCTGCACACTCCTCTGTCTGCACACTCCGGGGCCTTCCCTCTCCTGGGCCTGCCCCCAGTTCGGCCGGCACTCTCCTGGAGCTGCACACTCCTGGGCCTGACCTATCGTATGCCTGCACAGTCCTAGATCTGCACACTTCTGGACCTGCTCCCTCCTGTGCCATCACCCTTCTGGAACTGCACATTGGGCGCCTGCACACTCCTGTGCCTGACACACCTGGGCCTGCACGCTCCTCGGCCTGCACACTCCTCTTGTCTGCACACTCCTCTTGTCTGCACACTCCTGGGCCTGTTCCGTCTTGTGTCTTCACACCTCTCGGCCTGCGCACTCCAGGGCCTGAACACACCTGGGCCTGCACGAACCTGGGCCTGTTCACTCCTGGGCCTGCCCTCTCCTTGGCCGGCACGAACCTGGGCCTAAACACCCCTGGGCCTGCCCTGGCCTGGGCCTGCACACTAATGGGGCTGCACACACCTAGGAATGCACCCACCTGGGCCTACACACCCCACTGTCTGTACACTCCTGGGCCTTCACACTCCTGGGCCTGCACACTCCTCTGTCTGCACACTCCTCGGCCCACACACTCCTAGGCCTGCACACTCCTGGGCCTGCTGACCCCTGTGTCTGCACACTCTTGGGCCTGCACACACCTGGACCTGTACCATCCTGGTCCTTCCCTGGACTGGGTCTTCCCTGGCCTGGGCCTGCACACTACTGGGCCCGCACACTTCTGCAACTGCACACTCATCGGCCTGCAAAGGCACGACCTGCACAATATTGGGCCTGAACACACATAGGCCTTTATCCTCCTGGATCTGCACACTCCTGGGCCTGCACACTGCTGGACCTGCACAGCACTGGGCCTAAACACACCTGGGCCTGCACTCCTTCTCTGCACACTCCTATCTCTGCACACTCTGGTGTCTACACACTCCAGGGCCTGCACGAACCTAGGCCTGCTCCCTCCTGTGCCTGCATACTCCTGGGCCTGCTCCCACCTGTGCCTGCACACTCCTAGCCCTGTTCCCACCTGTGCTGGCACATTCCTGGGACTGCACACTTCTGTGCCTGCACACTTTTGGGCCTGCACACCCCTGGGCCTGCACACTCCTGGACCTGTACACTCCTGGGCCTTCCCTGGTCTGGGCATTCCCTGGCCTGGGCCTGCAAACTCCTGGGCCTATACACTCCTGGGCCTGCACACTCCTGTACCTGTACACACCTGGGCCTGCCCTGGCCTGGGACTGCACACTAATGGGGCTGCACACACCTAGGAATGCACCCTCCTGGGCCTGCACACTCCTCTGTCTGCACACTCCTGGGCCTGCATAACCCTGGATCTGCACACTCCTGGGCCTGCGCATCCCAGAGCCTGCAGAGATCTGGGCCTCTACACACCTGGGTCAGTACACACGTGTGCTTGCTCCCCCCCGTGTCTGCAAACTCCTGGGACTGCACATTCCTGGGTCTGCAACACCTTGGCCTGCACACTCATGGGCCTGTTCCGTCTTGTGTCTGCATACCTGTGGGCCTGCACACCCCAGGGCCTGCACACACCTGGGCCTGCACGAACGTGGGCCTCTTGAATCCTGGGCCTGCCCTTTCCTAGGCCTGCCCACACCTGTGCCTACACATTCCTGGGCCTGCACACTCCTGGACCTGTACACTCCTGGGCGTACCCTGGCATGCGCCTGCACACTAATGGGCCTGCACTCTCCAGGGACTGCACCCTCCTGGGCCTGCACACTCCTCTGTCTGCACACTCCTGGGCCTGCCCCAAATTGCCCTGCCCTCTCCTGTGACGGCCCTCACAAGTCCTGCACACTCCTAGGCCTGCACACTCATGTACCTCCTCCCTCCTGTGCCTGCACACTCCTGGCCATGTACACTCATGGGCCTGCCCTCTGCATGGCGTGCACGGTCCTAGGACTCCCCATTCCTGCGCCTGGACACCCTTGGGCCTGCCCTCTCCTGGGCCTGCACACTCTGGGGCCTGCCCTCACCTGGTTCTGCACACTACTGGGACTGTACACCCCTGGACCTGTACACTGCTGTGCCTTCCCTGGTCTGGGCCTTCCCTGGCCAGGGGCCTGAAAAGTACCGGGCCTGAAAACTGCTGTTACTGCACAGTCATTGGCCTGCAAACTCCAGGACCTGCACAATCTTGGGCTTGAACACACCTGGGCCTGTATACTCCTGGGCCTGCACACTGCGGTCTCTGCACACTGTGGTGTTTGCACACGCCTGGGCCTGCACGAACGTGGGCCTGTACACTCCTGGGCCTGCACACACCTGAGTCTGCACACTCCGGGGTCTGCACACTCCTCAGTCTGTATACTCCTGGGTTGTACACTCCTGGGCCTAACCTGGCCTGGGCCTGCACGCTCCTGGGCCTGCACACTCCTCTGTCTGCACACTTCTGGGCATGCACAACCCTAGACCCTACACTCCTGGGCCTGTGCATAACAGAGCCTGAACACACCTGGGCCTCGATACTCCTGGGCCACTACTCTCATGTGCCTGCTCCGCCCCGTGTCTACACACTCCTGGCACTGCACAGTCCTGGTCCTGCACACTCCTGGGCCTGCCCTGGCCTGGCCTGCACACTAATGGGCCTACACACACCTAGGAATGCACCCTCCTGCGCCTGAACATCCTTAGGCCTCCCCTACCTGGCTCTGCACACTCCTGGGTTGCACACTCCTGGGCCTGCTCCCACCTATGCCTGCACACTCCTAGGCCTGTTGCCACGTGTGCCGGCACACTCCTGGGACTGCACACTCCTGGGCCTGCCATGGCCTGGGCCTGCACCCTCCACTCTCTGCACACTCCTGGGACTGCTCAGGCCTGAGCCTGTACAGTCCTGGGCCTGCACACTTCTGTCTCTGCACACTCTGGTGTCTGCACACTCCTGGACATGCACACTCCTGGGCCTGTACAATCCTAGGCCTGCCCTGGCCTGGGCCTGCACCCTACTGAGCCTGCACACTCCTCTGTCTGCACACTCCTGGGCCTGCACACACCTGGGCCAGCACACTCCAGGGCCTGCTGACTCCTGTGCCTGCACACTACTGGGCCTGCACACTCCTGGGCCTCCTCCCACCTATGCCTGCACACTCCTAGGCCTGTTCCCACCTGTGCCAGCAATCTCCTGGGCCTACACACTCCTGCACCTGCACAGTCCTGTGTCTGCACAACCCTGGGCAAGCACACTCTGGGCCTGCACACCCCTGGCCATGCCCTATCCCGGCCCAGCCCCCACTTCGCCCGACCCTCTCATGGACCTGCACACTCCAGGGTCTGCTCACATCTGTCCCTGCACACTCCTGGGCCGGCCCTCTCCAGTGTCTCCACACTCCTGGGCCCGCACACTCCTGGGCCTGCATACTCCTGGACCTGCCCTGTCCCTGGCACCAGCCTCCTTCACCCCAACGGTGCCACTCACACGGCTGTGGCGTCTAGCCAGGAGCCCCCAACCGAAACCCCTCCCGAGGGACCCCCTTGCCGGTCCCCAGGGAAGCAGCGGGGCTCCTCTTACCTGCGAGGCGGAGACGTAGTCCAGCTGCAGCCTGACGTCCAGCTGCCGGGCGTGCAGGGCCAGCGTGCATGAGGACAGCAGGATGGCCGTGATCGGCTGGAAGCTGCCCCCGGAGCCACTACCGCCCCTTGGGGAAGAGGAGGAGGAAAATCCACGTCAGTGCCAAGAACACAGGACCCGTCCTCAGAGGGCCCCTCAGGTGTGACAACCCCAGAGGCGCCCGCAGCCGACCTGGGCTGAGAGCCACTTCTCTCGCGGAAGCTCAAGGACCTATGCTGAGCCTCCCTCTCCCTCCCTAAAGAGGGAAAACCCAGAGGTTTTCTAACTTTGCACTCACTGTCCATGTATCAGCCATGTCTAGTTTACCTCCCCAGCACGGCAGACCCCCTCCCTGCCTTCCCCACCCCCTGCAGGCGGCTCTCGGGGGCTGGGGGGGCGCCCCTCCTCCCTGAGGCCAGCCCTGCTGGGGCAGCAGGTGTAATAGAAAAGACCAGATCTGACTGCCTATTAGATCTGTTCTTGTTCCTTTAACCCTCTGCTGTTTTCCAGGCTGTCTTACCAGCTCTGCACCTTTTGGAAATCAATGTTGCCTTCAGCCTGAAATTGACAGAAGAGCCTGTTCTCAAGGCTCTCAGCCTTCAGGATAAAACCTCTTTTGCTCTCCCATACACACAAGCAGCTGCAGAACAGAAAGTAACATTTGTTTTGTTTGAGGTTTTACAGGGGCCCCATGAGCTGACCCACAACTGCAAAAACAAAGAATTCCTGCACCAAGGACTTTGCACCAACCACCCACAAGCCCTCTCCTTTTTAGCGTAAAAGGAGCCTGAATTCTCACTCGGAGAAGGTGGCTCTCCAGGACATTAGCCTGCCATCTTCTCGGTCAGCTGGCTTTCCAAATCAACTCACTATTCTTTACCCCGACACCGCGTCTCCCGATTTCTTGGCCTGTCGTGCGACTTGCGGAATGAGTGTGGACTTGGAAACACAGGGAAGGAAAGCCAAGTCAGGACTCTCACCCTCTGCCTCTGCTCAGAATACCACCAACGGGTTGCTGGGACAGTGGACGGAAAACTGAGGCTGCAACACGACCATGAGCACTGGGCCTGGGTGGGAGAGATGGCGGGTGCTGTCCGAAGCGCACCCGGCCTCCTTCCGAGTCACATCACACCCACGTCCCCAGACCCAGGGAGGCCTGGAGCCCCACACAGCAGAGCGCCTCCAAACCTGCAGATGCCCAGTGACCGGTCCACTGTGCACCCTCTGGCGCCCTCCTCCCCGCTCCTCCTCCTTCTGCCCCGCTGGCTCAGCCCTGGTCCCACCACATCCTCACCCAGGGCCAGCACTGCTGCAGGAACACCCTCGGCAGGCCGCCCAGCCTCACGCCCTCAGGTCCGCACACCTGGTTGGTGCAGCTCTGCCCCTTTCCAGCCCTCACCACCGACTCTCCAACCGCCTGCTCTCCCGCCCTCCGCCCCCAGTCCTACAGAGCGCCTCCTCTGGTCACGGCATCCTGCCCTCCAGGGTCGACAGGGCCTGCACAATCCTGGGCCTGCACACAACTGGGCCTGCACACTCCTGGACCTGCGCACTCCTGGACCT
Source organism: Vicugna pacos (assembly GCF_048564905.1). Lineage (NCBI taxonomy): Eukaryota > Metazoa > Chordata > Mammalia > Artiodactyla > Camelidae > Vicugna > Vicugna pacos. The sequence goes on from NC_133012.1 coordinate 16,202,131, forward strand.
ACGCACACCTGGGCCTGCAGGAACCTGGGCCTGTACACTCCCGGGCCCGTTCCGTATTGTATCTGCACACTTCTGGGCCTGCACGCTCCTGGACCTGCGCACACCTGGGCCTGCACGAACTTTGGCCTGTACACTCCTGTATCTGCTCACTCTTGTGACTGCATACTCCTGGGCCTGTACAACCCTGGGCCTTCCCTCTCCTGGGCCTGCCCCCAGTTCAGCCGGCACTCTCCTGGACCTGCACACTCCTGGGCCTGACCTATCCTACGCCTGCACAGTCCTGGATCTGCACACTTCTGGGCCTGCTCCCTCCTGTGCCATCACACTTCTGGGACTGCACACTTGTGCGCCTGCACACTCCTGTGCCTGACACACCTGGGCCTGTACGCTCCTGGGCCTGTACACTCCTGGGCCAGCCCTGGCCTGGGCCTGAATACTAATGGGCCTGCACACTCCTGGGACTGTACCCTCCTGGGCCAGCACACTCCTCTGTCTGCACACTCCTGGGCCTGCACAACCCAGAGCCTGCACACACCTGGGCTGAACACTCCTGTGCCAGTACACTCGTGTGCCTGCTCCCTCCCGTGTCTGCACATTCCTGGGCCTGTACAGTCCTGGGTCTGCACACTCTTTGGCCTGCACACTCCTTGGCCTGTTCCGTATTGTGTCTGCACACTACTGGGTCGGCACACCCTAGAGCCTGCACACTCCTGGGCATGCCCTCTCCTGGGCCTGCACTCTCTTCGGCCTGAACACTCCTAAGCTTGCACACTCCTGGACTTGTACACTCCTGGGCCTGCCCTGGCCTGGGCCTGCACACTAATAGGCCTGACACTCCTGGGAATGCACACTCCTGGGCCTGCACACTCCTCTGTCTGCACACTCCTGGGCCTGCCCCATTTGGCCCTGCCCTCTCCTGTGACGGCCCTCACCTGTCCTGCACACACCTGGGCCTGAACACTACAGGCCCTGCACACATCTGGCCCTCTACACTCCTGGGCCTGCCTTCTACTGGGACCGAACAATCCCTCGTCTGCACACTCCTGGGCCTGCACAATAATGGGCCTGCACACTCCTGGAAATGCACCCTCCTGGGCCTGCACACTCCTCTGTCTGCACACTACTAGGCCTGCACACTCCAGGGCCTACTGACTTCTGTGTCTGCACACTCTTGGGCCTGCCTTCTCCTGGGCCCGCACAATCCCTCGTCTGCACACTCCTGGGCCTGTACGTTCCTGGGCCTTTCCTCGCCTGGGCCGCCCCCAATTAGACCCGCCCTCTCCTTGACCTGCACACTCTTGGGCCTGCACACTCCTGGGCCTGCACACTCCTGGGCATGCCCTCTCTTCGGCCTGTACACTCCTGGACCTGCACACTCCTGGACTTGTACACACCTGGGCCTGCCCTGGCCTGGGCCTGCACACTAATGGGCCTGTATACTCCTGGGCCTGCACACTCCTGTCTCTGCACACTGTGGTGTTTGCACACGCCTGGGCCTGCACGAACGTGGGCCTGTACACTCCTGGGCCTGCACACACCTGAGTCTGCACACTCCGGGGTCTGCACACTCCTCGGTCTGTATACTCCTGGGTTGTACACTCCTGGGCCTGACCTGGCCTGGGCCTGCACGCTCCTGGGCCTGCACACTCCTCTGTCTGCACGCTTCTGGGCATGCACAACCCTAGACCCTACACTCCTGGGCCTGCGCATCCCAGAGCCTGAACACACCTGGGCCTCTATACTCCTGGGCCACTACTCTCATGTGCCTGCTCCGCCCCATGTCTACACACTCCTGGCACTGCACAGTCCTGGACCTGCACACTCCTGGGCCTGCCCTGGCCTGGGCCTGCACACTAATGGGCCTACACACACCTAGGAATGCACCCTCCTGGGCCTGCACACTCCGCTGTCTGCACACTCGTGGGCCTTCCCTGGTCTGGGCCTTCCCTGGACTAGTCCTGCAAACTACTGGGCCTGCAAACTCCTGGAACTGCACACTCATTGGCCTGCACACTCCAGGACCTGCACAATCTTGGGCTTGAACACACCTAGGCCTGTATACTCCTGGACCTGCACACTCCTGTCTCTGCACACTCTGGTGTTTGCACACGCCTGGGCGTGCACGAACCTGGGCCTGTACACACCTGGGCCTGCACACTCCTGTATCTGCTCACTCCTGAGACTGCATACACCTGGGCCTGCACATTCCTGTATCTGCTCACTCCTGAGACTGCATACTCCTGGGCCTGCAAACTCCTGGGCCTGTACAATCCTGGGCCTGCACACTCCTGGACCTGTACACTCCTGGGCCTGCCCTGGCCTGGGCCTGCACACTAATGGGGCTGCACACACCTAGGAATGCACCCTCCTGGGCCTACACAACCCTCTGTCTGCACAATCCTGGGCCTGCACACTCCTGGGCCTGCACATTCCTCGGCCTACACACTCCTAGGCCTGCACACTCCAGGGCCTGCTGACTCCTGTGTCTGCACACTCTTGGGCCTGCACACTCCTGGACCTGAACAATCCTGGGCCTTCCCTGGTCTGGGTCTTCCCTGGCCTGGGCCTGCACACTACTGGGCCCGCACACTTCTGCAACTGCACACTCATCGGCCTGCACAGTCCACGACCTGAACAATATTGGGCCTGAACACACCTAGGCTTGTATCCTCCTGGATCTGCACACTCCTGGGCCTGCACACTCCTCTGTCTGCACACTCCTGGGCCTTCACACACCTGGACCCGCACACTCCTGGGCCTGCGCATCCCAAAGCCTACACAAACCTGGGCCTCTGCACTCCTGGGCCAGTACAGTCGTGTGCCTGTTCCGCCCCGTGTCTGCACACTCTTGGGACTGCACAGTCCTGGCTATGCACACTCCTTGGCCGGCAGACTCCTAGGCCTGTTCGACTTCTGTCTGCACTCCTCTGGGCCTGCACACTACAGGGCCTGCACATACCTGGGCCTGCACGAACCTGGGCCTCTTCACTGCTGGTCCTGCCCTCTCCTAGGCCTGCACACCCCTGGAACTGCACACTCATGGGACTGCACACTCCTGGACCTGCACAATCTTGAGCCTGCACAATCCTGGGCCTGTACGCTCCTGTGCCTGCACACTCCTGTGCCTGCCCTCTCTTGGCCCTGCACTCTCCTTGGCCTGCACACTCCTGGCCTGTTCCCTCCTGTGCCTGCACACTCCTGGGCCTGCTCCCACCTATGCCTGCACACTCCTAGGCCTGTTCCCACGTGTGCCGGCACACTCCTGGAACTGCACACTCATGGGCCTGTACACTCCTGGACCTGCAATATCTTGAGCCTACACAATCCTGGGCTTGTACGCTCCTGGACCTGCACACTCCTGGGCCTGCCCTGGCCTGGGCCTGCACACTAATGGGCCTACACACACGTAGGAATGCATCCACCTGTGCCTGCACACACCACTGTCTGCACACTCCTGGGCCTTCCCTGGTCTGGGCCTTCCCTGGACTAGTCCTGCAAACTACTGGGCCTGCAAACTCCTGGAACTGCACACTCATTGGCCTGCACACTCCAGGACCTGCACAATCTTGGGCTTGAACACACCTAGGCCTGTATTCTCCTGGACCTGCACACTCCTGTCTCTGCACACTCTGGTGTTTGCACACGCCTGGGCCTGCACGAACCTGGGCCTGTACACACCTGGGCCTGCACACTCCTGTATCTGCTCACCCCTGAGACTGCATACTCCTGGGCCTGCAAACTCCTGGGCCTGTACAATCCTGGGCCTGCACACTCCTGGACCTGTACACTCCTGGGCCTGCCCTGGCCTGGGCCTGCACACTAATCGGGCTGCACACACCTAGGAATGCACCCTCCTGGGCCTCCACACTCCTCTGTCTGCACACTCCTGAGCCTGCACACCCCTGGGCCTGCACACTCCTCTGTCTGCACATTCCTCGGCCTACACACTCCTAGGCCTGCACACTCCAGGGCCTGCTGACTCCTGTGTCTGCACACTCTTGGGCCTGCACACTCCTGGACCTGTACAATCCTGGGCCTTCCCTGGTCTGGGTCTTCCCTGGCCTGGTCCTGCACACTAATGGGCCTGAACACTCCTGGGCCTGTACACACCTCGGCCTGCACCCTATTGGGCCTGCACACTCCTCTGTCTGCACACTCCTGGGACTGCACACCCCTTGGCCTGCACACTCCCGGACCTGCACAATCTTGAGCCTGCACAATCCTGGGCCTGTACACTCCTGGGCCTACACACCCCCAGGCCTGCACACTGCTGGGCCTGCACACTCCTGAGCCTCCCTTCTCCTGGGCCTGCACAATCCCTCATCTGCACCTCCTAGGCCTGCACACTCTTGGGCCTGCACACTTCTGGGCCTGCACACTCCTGTCTCTGCACACTCCGGGGACTGCAGAATCCTCGGTCTGTATACTCCTGGGCCTGTACACTCCTGGGCCTGCCGTGTCCTGGGCCTGCACACTCCTCAGGCTGCACACTCCTCTGTCTGCACACTCCTGGGCCTGCACACACCTGGGCAGGCACACTCCAGGGCCCTCTGACACCTGTGCCTGCACACTCTTGGGCCTGCCTTCTCCTGGGCCCGCACAATCCGTTGTCTGCACACTCCTGGGCCTTCCCTTGCCTGAGCCTGCCCTGGCCTGGGCCTGCACGCTCCTGGGCCTGCACACTCCTCTGTCTGCACACTCCTGGGCCTTCACACCCCTGGGCCTGCACACTCCTGGGCCTATGCATCCCAGAGCCTGCACACACCTGAGCCTCTACACTCCTGGACCAGTACACACGTGTGACTGCTCCGCCACGTGTCTGCACACTCCTGGGACTGCACAGTCCTGGCTATGCACACACCTTGGCCTGCACTATCCTGGGCCTGCTCCGTCTTGAGTCTCCACACCCCTGGGCCTGCACCTTCCAGGGCCTGCATACACCTAGGCCTGCACGGACCTGGGCCTGAACACTCCTGGGCCTGCACACTCGTGTCTCTGCACACTCTGGTGTCTGCACAACCCTGGGACTGCATTCTCCTGGGCCTGTGCACTCCTGGGCCTGCCCTGGCCTGGGCCTGCACCCTCCTGGGCCTGCACACTGCTCTGTCTGCACACTCCTGGGCATGCATACCCCTGGATCTGCACACTCCTGGGCCTGCGCATCCCAGAGCCTGCACACACCTGAGCCTCTACACTCATGGGCCAGTACACCCGTGTCCCTGTTCCCCCGCGGGACTGCACACTCCTGGGACTGCACAGTACTGGGTCTGCACTCTCCTTGGCCTGCAAACTCCTGGGCCAGTTCCGTCTTGTGTCTTCACACCTCTCGGCCTGCACACTCCAGGGCCTTAACACACCTGGGCCTGCACGAACCTGGGCCTATTCACTCCTGGGCCTGCCCTCTCCTTGGCTGGCACGAACCTGGGCCTATACACTCCTGGGCCTGCACCCTCTCTGTCTCCACACACCTGGGCCTGCACAGCCCTGGGCCTGTACACTCCTGGGCCTGCACACTCCTGTCTCTGCACACTCTGGTGTCTGCACACTCCTGGGCCTGCACGAACCTGGGTATGTACACACCTGGGCCTGCACACTTCTGTCTCTGCACACTCTGGTGTCTGCACACTCCTGGACATGCACACTTCTGGGCCTGTACACTCCTAGGCCTGCCCTGTCCTGGCCCTGGACACTCTTCTGTCTGCACACTCCTGGGGCTGCACACTACTGGGGCTGCACACTCCTGGGCCTGCCCTCTCCTGGGCCTGCACCCTCCTGGGCATGCCCTCTCCTGGGCCTGCACCCTCTTCGGCCTGTACACTCCGGGACCTGCACACTCCTGGACTTGTACACACCTGGGCCTGCCCTGGCCTGGTCCTGCACACTAATGGGCCTGAACACTCTTGGGCCTGTACACACCTCGGTCTGCACCCTACTGGGCCTGCACACTCCTCTGTCTGCACACTCCTAGAACTGCACACCCATTGGCCTGCACACTCATGGACCTGCACAATCTAGAGCCTGCACAATCCTGGGCCTGCACACCCCCGGGCCTGCACACTGCTGGGCCTGCACACTCCTGAGCCTCCCTTCTCCTGGGCCCGCACACTCCAGTCTCTGCACACTTCGGGGACTGCACAGTCCTCGGTCTGTATACTCCTGGGCCTGTACACTCCTGGGCCTGCCGTGGCCTGGGCCTGCACACTCCTGGGCCTGCCGTGGCCTGGGCCTGCACACTCCTCAGCCTGCACACTCCTCTGTCTGCACACTCCTGGGCCTGCACACACCTGGGCCAGCACACTCCAGGGCCCTCTGACTCCTGTGTCTGCACACTCTTGGGCCTGCCTTCTAATGGGCCCGCACAATCCCCCGTCTGCACACTCCTGGGCCTTCCCTCGCCTGAGCATGCCCTGGCCTGGGCCTGCACGGTCCTGGGCCTGCACACTCCTCTGTCTGCACACTCCTGGGCCTTCACACCCCTGGACCTGCACACTCCTGGGCCTGTGCATCCCAGAGCCTGCACACACCTGAGCCTCTACACTCCTGGTTCAGTACACTCGTGTGACTGCTCCGCCCCGTGTCTGCACACTCCTGGGACTGCACAGTCCTGGCTATGCACACTCCTTGGCCTGCACAATCCTGGGCCTGCTCCATCCTGTGTCTGCAAACCTCTGGGCCTGCACACTCCACGGCCTACATACACCTAGGCCTGCACGGACTTGGGCCTGAACACTCCTGGGACTGCACACTCCTGCCCTGGACATTCCTGGGCCTGCACAGCACTGGGCCTGTATACTCCTGGGCCTGCACACTCCTGTCTCTGCACACTCCGGGGTCTACACACTCCTCGGTCTGTATACTCCTCGTCCTGTACACACCTGGGCCTGCACACTCCTCTGTCTGCACACTCCTGGGCCGGCACACTCCTGGGCAAGCACACTCCTGGGCCTGTCATCTGCATGGCGTGTACGGTCCTAAGATTCCACATACCTGCGCCTGAACACCCTTGGGCCTGCACTCTCCTGGGCCTGCACACTCTGGGGTATGCCCTCACCTGGTTCTGCACACTACTAGGACTGCACACTCCTGGGCCTGCACACTCCTGGATCTGTACAATCCTGGGCCTACCATGGCCAGGGCCTTCCCTGGCCTGGGTCTGAACCCTCCAGGGCCTGCACACTGCTGGGCCTGGACAGCATTTGGCCTGTATACTGCGGGGCCTGCACACACTTGTCTCTGCAAACTCTGGTGTCTGCACACTCCTGGGCCTGCACACACCTGTCTCTGCACACTCCGGGGTCTGCACACTCCTCTTGTCTGCACACTCCTGGGACTGCAAACTCCTGGGCCTGTTCCGTCTTGTGTCTTCACACCTCTCGGCATGTGCACTCCAGGGCCTGAACACACCTGGGCCTGCACGAACCTGGGCCTATTCATTCCTGGGCCTGCCCTCTCTTTGGCCGGCACGAACCTGGGCCTAAACACTCCTGGGCCTGCCCTGGTCTGGGCCTGCACCCTCCTATGTCTCCACACTCCTGGGCCTGCACAGCCCTGGGCCTGTACACTCCTGGGCCTGCACACTCCTGTCTCTGTACACTCTGGTGTCTGTACACTCCTGGGCTGCACACTCCTCTGTCTGCACACTCCTGGGGCCTGCACACTGCAGGGCCTGCTGGCTCCTGTGTGTGCACACTCTTGGGCCTGCATTCTCCTGGGTCCGCACAATCCCTCGTCTGCACACTCCTGTGCCGGCACGCTCCTGGGCCTTTCCTCACCTAGGACTGCCCCCAATTCGGCCCGTCCTCTCCTGGACCTGCACACACTTGGGCCTGCACACTCCTGGGCCTGCACCCTCCTGGGCCTGCGCTAGCCTTGGCCTGCACACTAATGGGCCTGAACACTATTGGGAATGCACCCTCCTGGGCCTGCACACTCCTCTGTCTGCACACTCCTGGGCCTGCCATATTTGGCCCTACCATCTGCTACGACGGTCCTCACCTGTCCTGCACACTCCTGGGCCTGAACACAACTTGTCCTGCACACTCTTGGGCCTGCACACACCTGGGCCTGCACGCTCCTAAACCTGCGCACACCTGGGCCTGCACGAACCTGGGCCGGTACAATCCTGGGCCTGCACTCTCCTGTACCTGCTCACTGCTGTGATTGTATACTCCTGGGCCTGCAAGCTCCTGGTCCTGCACAATCCTGGGCCTGCCCCATTTGGCCCTGCCCTCTCCTGTGACAGCCCTCAGCTGTCCCGCACAAGCCTAGGCCTGCCCCTCTGGTCACGGCATCCTGTCCTCCAGGGTTGACAGGGCCTGCACAATCCTGGGCCTGCACACAACTGGGCCTGCACACTCCTGGACCTGCGCACTCTTGGACCTACGCACAGCTGGGCCTTCAGGAACCTGGGCCTGTACACTCCCGGGCCTGTTCCGTATTGTATCTGCACACTCTGGGCCTGCACGCTCCTGGACCTGCGCACAACTGGGCCTGCACGAACTTTGGCCTGTACACACCTGGGCCTGCACACTCCTGTATCTGCTCACTTCTGAGACTGCATACACCTGGGCCTGCAAACTCCTGGGCCTTTACACTCCTGGGCCTGAACACTCCTGGACCTGTACACTCCTGGGCATGCCCTGGCCTGGGCCTGCACACTAATGGTGCTACACCCACCTAGGAATGCACACTCATGGGCCTGCACACTCCTGGGCCTGCCGACTCCTGAGCCTGCATTCTCCTGGTCCTTTCCTCGCCTGGGCCACCACCTATTAGGCCCGCCCTCTCTTTGACGTGCACACGCTTGGGCCTGCTCACTCCTCTGTCTGCACACCCCTGCGCCTTGACACCCCTGGACCTGCACACTCCGGGGCCTGCGCATCCCATGGCCTGCACACACCTGGGCCTCTACACTCCTGGGCCAGTACAGTCATGTGCCTGTTCCGCCCCGTGTCTGCACACTCTTGGGACCGCACAGTCCTGGCTATGCACACTCCTTGGCCTGCAGACTCCTAGGCCTGTTCGACTTCTGTCTGCACACCTCTGGGCCTGCACACTACAGGGCCTGCACATACCTGGGCCTGCACGAACCTGGGCCTCTTCACTGCTGGTCCTGCCCTCTCCTAGGCCTGCACACTCCTGGAACTGTACACTCATGGGCCTGCACACTCCTGGACCTGAACAATCTTGAGCCTGCACAATCCTGGGCCTGTACGCTCCTGGGCCTGCACACTCCTGTGCCTGCCCTCTCTTGGCCCTGCACTCTCCTTGGCCTGCACACTCCTGGCCTGTTCCCTCCTGTGCCGGCACACTCCTGGGACTGCACACTCCTGGGCCTGCCCTGGCCTGGGCCTGCACCCTCCTCTGTCTGCACACTCCTGGGACTGCACAGCCCTGAGCCTGTACACTCCTGGACCTGCACACTTCTATCTCTGCACACTCTGGTGTCTGCACACCCCTGGACATGCACACTCCTGGGCCTGTACACTCCTAGGCCTGCCTTATCCTGGCCCTGGACACTCTTCTGTCTGCACACTCCTGGGGCTGCACACTCTTGGGCCTGCACACTCCTGGACCTGTACAATCCTGGGCCTTCCCTGGTCTGGGTCTTCCCTGGCCTGGTCCTGCACACTAATGGGCCTGAACACTCCTGGTCCTGTACACACCTCGGCCTGCACCCTACTGGTCCTGCACACTCCTCTGTTTGCACACACATGGAACTGCACACCCCTTGGCCTGCACACTCCCAGACCTGCACAATCTTGAGCCTGCACAATCCTGGGCCTGTACACTCCTGGGCCTACACACCCCAAGGCCTGCACACTGCTGGGCCTGCACACTCCTGAGCCTCCCTTCTCCTGGGCCTGCACAATCCCTCATCTGCACACTCCTAGGCCTGCACACTCTTGGGCCTGCACACTCCTGGGCCTGCACACTCCTGTCTCTGCACACTCCGGGGACTGCACAGTCCTCGGTCTGTATACTCCTGGGCCTGTACACTCCTGGGCCTGCCGTGGCCTGGGCCTGCACACTCCTCAGCCTGCACACTCCTCTGTCTGCACACTCCTGGGCCTGCACACACCTGGGCAGGCACACTCCAGGGCCCTCTGACACCTGTGCCTGCACACTCTTGGGCCTGTCTTCTCCTGGGCCCGCATGAACCTGGGCCTCTTCACTGCTGGTCCTGCCCTCTCCTAGTCCTGCACACTCCTGGAACTGCACACTCATGGGCCTGCCCCATTTGGCCCTGCCCTCTCCTGTGACGGCCCTCACCTGTCCTGCACACACCTGGGCCTGAACACTACAGGCCCTGCACACATCTGGCCCTCTACCCTCCAGGGCCTGCCTTCTACTGGGACCGAACAATCCCTCGTCTGCACACTCCTGGGGCCTGCACGCTCCTGGGCCTTTCTGTGCCTGGGCCTGCCCCCAATTCGGCTGGCCCTCTCCTGGACCTGCACACTCTTGGGCCTGCACACTCCTGGGACTGCACACTCCTGGGACTGCACTCTCCTTGGCCTGCACACTCTTGGGCCTTCTTCCTCCCGTGCCTGCACACTCATAGGCCTGTTCCAACCTGTGCCGGCACACCTCTGGGTCTGCACACTACTGTGATGCATACTCCTGGGCCTGCACACTCCTGGACTTGTACACTCCTGGGCCTGCCCACTAATGGGCCTGCACACTCCTGGAAATGTACCATCCTGGGCCTGCACACTCCTCTGTCTGCACACTCCTAGGCCTGCACACTCCTGGGCCTGCACATCCCAGAGCCTGCACACACCTGGGCCTCTACACTCCTGGGCCAGTACACTCGAGTACCTGCTCTACCCCGTGTTTGCACACCCCTGAGACTGCACAGTCCCAGGTCTGCACACTCTTTGGCCTGCACACTCCTAGGCCTGTTCCGTCTTGTGTCTGCAGACCTCTGGGGCTGCACACTCCAGGGCCTACACACACCTGGGCCTGCACGAATCTGGGCCTGTTCACTCCTGGGCCTGCACACTCCTGTCTCTGCACACTCCTGGCCTTGGATACTCCTGGGACAGTACACTCCTGGGACTGACCTGCCCTGGGCCTGCACTCTCCTGGCCCTGGACAAGCTTCTGTCTGCACACACCTGGGGCTGCACACTCCTGGGCCTGCACACTCCTGGGCCTGCCCTCTCCTGGGCCTACACTCTCCTTGGCCTGCACACTCCTGGGCCTGCTCCCTCCTGTGCCGGCACACTCCTGGGCCTACTCCCACTTGTGCCTGCACACTCCTAGGCCTGTTCCCACCTGTGCCGGCACACTCCTGGGACTACACACTCCTATGTCTGCACACCCCTGGGCCTGCACACTCCTGGACCTGTACACTCTTGGGCCTGCACAATAATGGGCCTGCACACTCCTGGAAATGCACCCTCCTGGGCCTGCACACTCCTCTGTCTGCACACTACTAGGCCTGCACACTCCAGGGCCTGCTGACTTCTGTGTCTGCACACTCTTGGGCCTGCCTTCTCCTGGGCCCGCACAATCCCTCGTCTGCACACTCCTGGGCCTGTACGTTCCTGGGCCTTTCCTCGCCTGGGCCGCCCCCAATTAGACCCGCCCTCTCCTTGACCTGCACACTCCTGGGCCTGCACACTCCTGGGCCTGCACACTCCTGGGCATGCCCTCTCTTCGGCCTGTACACTCCTGGACCTGCACACTCCTGGACTTGTACACACCTGGGCCTGCCCTGGCCTGGGCCTGCACACTAATGGGCCTGAACACTCCTGTGCCTGCACACTCCTGGGCCTTTCCTTGCCTGCACCTGCCCCCAATTTGGCAGAACCCGGTCCCAGTATCCATCCAACCTGCAGGGGACTGTGTGGGAATCACACAAGGATGTGTGACCAGAAGGCAAAAAAAAAGCAGGGAGCCACTGTGGGGCAGCGCACCCTAGAGGCCTAGATGGGGCACTGGGCCTGAATCTGACATGACAGAACGACCTAGGAGGTCGCATGCCAGAATGGACGATATCAGAGTTGTGTTTAATTTCAACCCGCCGACAGGGAGCTGGGAAGCAGGCGGCAAGGAGGGTGACTTTCCCCAGATCCCAGGGCAGACCCCGGCCTGTGTGGGGTGTGCCCTGCTCCCCACAAGCCCTCTGTGGGGCCCTTCCTTTGCTGAGTCTGTGCATGAGCTCCCTGTGATGCCAGCCCGCAGAGGTGACAGGTGCAGTAGGTGTTTGTGGTTCTAGAGACATGATGGCTTTCCTAGGAAGCAGGGTCCTGAATGATCCCCACTGGGCCAATGGGGGATTGGGGAGACCCTGAGAAGCAGGTGGCTTGTCCAGGGTGACAGCACTGCTGGCGGGGGAGCCGGGTCTGAACCCAGCTGTGTCGTCAGAGCTGTGACCCTGGCTGCATCCAGGCCTCCCCAGGGCAATAGGAGGGGCCGAGTTGGTGTCACTGGGTGGACATGGCATGGGGTGGGAAGTGAGCCATCAGCAGCCCAGAGAGGCCCTTGGGGAGCTTTGTGTAAGGAGGAAGCTTGGGGAAGGGGACCCCAGGAAGTGACCTCACTTCCCTGGCAACAGAGCCCAACAGAACTTGGGACCCAGGTCACCAGGCACCCGCTGTGTAGAGAAGGACACTTCTCAACTGACTTGGCTGGTGAACTCAGCTCAGCTCAGACATGTTTTGTTGCATCCCAAGATCCCGAGGTCGCGGCCCCCGGAAAGCCCGCAGCAACGGCCTTTGCCAACAGTGCCGACAGTGGGTCGGGTCTCACCCCAGGCGCCTCTGGCCTTTTGGCCAGAGGGACCGAAAGGTAACACAGGGAGGCCCAGGGCAGGCCCGCCCAGGCCGGGTCACCACTCAGACCCCACCCGGGTGGCCCCACGGCCCCTTCCTGACTGGTGGCGGTGGGGCAGTCATGTTGGGGGGGGGGTCCTGCCTCAAGCAAGAGCAGGCTGAGGAAGGGTCAGAGGCCTGGGGGGCCGATCACGTCCCCAGCCTGGGTCCAAGTGGGCTGGCTGGGATGTGGAGAACCGGGGCAGGGCCCTGCTGCCCGAGGTGGCGCCCATGCCCTAGGGTGTGTCTCTTGCCTCCCGGGTGACTGAGATGACCAAGGTCCCAGTCTGATCTGGCAGCAGAGGGTCGAGTGGGGCAGAAGCAGGAGTGGTCCTGGCCGGGCAGGGCTCTGAGACCTCCGGACCGGGCCGGCTGCCGGTCACTGTCATTGCAGAGCCAGACACCGCAGGATCCGGGGAACCAGGACACTCATGCCACCTCTCCAAGTGAGGGGCTGGTGTGCCACACTGTGGAAGGCCAGCACAGGCTCCAGAAGAGTCTGGGTATGAAGGGCTCCCCACCACCACGGCCTCCTGCCCAGACATCGCCCAGGTCTCTCCCCAGGATCTTGCCCAGGGCTGAGGGGCAGCTCAGCACCCCCGGCTCTGACCTGGAGCACCGTGCCCACCTCCTGGGGATTCAGGTAGAGGACCAGGAGCCCCCCGAAGCAGAGCCCAAAGGTGAGAAGGGCGGGGCCGGTGTGGGTGTGTAGGTGAGGGAGGGCGGAGGGCTGGGCCACACAGGGAGGCATCCCCAAAGTCTGTAGTTGGGACCAGAGCAAAGACTGGCCTCAGACCACCTGTCTGGAAGAATTCAGTCACAGAACAAGTGCCTGTGGGCACTTGCTCAGTGGGAGCTGCCTGCAAAGCTCTGGGAAGATTTCTGTCCTTGAAAAGGCACGTGGAAAGGGAGGCATGTGGGTACCTTTTTCCAGGTTGTGCCTGAGCAGAACCACTAGACTTAAAGCTCTCTCCACGTCCAACAGTTACAGGTCCAGAGCAGGCAGAGGCAGGGGAAGACGCCAGAAAACAAAAACAGGACCACCAGGGTCCAGCACGAGACTGCGAACACCCTCCAGCTGCTCCTGCTGAACATGAAGATCCTGCTGCTCCAGCTGCATATGAAGAGCCTGCCGTTCCTGCTGATCTAGCCGCTCCTGAAGAGCCCGCCGGTCCTGCTGATCTAGCCGCTCCTGAAGAGCCTGAAGCTCCTGAAGAGCCTGCCGCTCCTGCTGATCTTGCCACCCCTGAAGAGCCTGCAGCTCCTGCTGATCTTGCCGCTCCTGAAGAGCCCGCCGCTCCTGAAGAACCTGCCGTTCCTGCTGATCTAGCCGCTCCTGAAGAGCCTGCCGCTCCTGCTGATCTTGCTGCTCCTGAAAAGCCTGCAGATCCTGCACCTGCACCTGCGCCGCTGGGCAGTGGAGAACCATTTCGGGCATCATCACCCCCTAGGGCTGAGCCCCCTCTGCCCCCTCCTACACCTTCTCCAAAATCCCACCATGAATCCCCTCCCCTACCCGAAGTTGACTTCCCTACCCCTGAATTTGCTTTTGTTTTGTTCTTCTTTAGTTTAGTTTATTTGTTTTACATCATTTATGGCATTCTATAATTTTCCATTTCCCACTTCCTTTAATAAAATACAGATTTTTTCCCTTTTAAACTGCATTTCAGGAACATTAAGTGCATTCCCATGCTGTCCGACCATCACTACCATGTAGTTTTATGCTATTTATGCCCGTGAAGTACATCCCACCACGGCCTCAAACCCCTCATCTGAGGACGGACTGATGCCTGAAATGGTGGGAAATGACAGGTGTGGGCACGTTGCTGGGATCAGAGTTGATCCCAGGGAACCCACTGTATTGATGGGCAGCAGGTTCAGTGTCCAGGTGCTCTGTTCCGGGGAGGGCGGCTAGAGATGTGCAGAGTGCCCTCCCAGCGGTCCCCGTGCCTGTGTTGGGAACTGACCATCAAGGGGGGCCTGGTGAATGAACCGGACGCTAGAAAGGGACACCCCTAACTCCCCCAATTTGGAAGGCGGGGCTCCTTCTCCCTGCTGAGTGATGTGGCAACTGAGAATATCACACCCCCCACACCCTAGCAGAAACTTCTCCTCTCACAGAGCCCACCCTCCCATGGGTCCCACTTTCCCCTGAACCCAGAGGCAGAGCCCCTCTGCCAGACAAGGGATGGGTAGGAGGGGTGGCTGCAACCTTCCGGGAGTGGGTGTGCACCGTGCTTGACCCCTGAGCTCCCAGCTGTGCAGCAGAGGCCCAGGGAGGACTTGCCAGGGAGGGCCGCAGGGCAGGGGCAGGGCTGAGTTCTGCATGAATCCTGACTATGCGGGGGCCGAGGGACCTGGTTTTGAGCCACGTCCTGGGTCTGGGCACGATGCCTTGTGATCCCACAAGGGAGACCTCTCTGCTCTCATTGTTCAGATGGGAAGACTTGAGCCTGCCCACCTGAAGTGACGCCCTGCTTCCCCAATTGGGGAGGAGGCTGAGTTGGACTGGGCCCCACAATCTTCAAGGAAGATTGCTCTCCCCAAGGTTGGCTCTCTGGGTATAAACCTGGGCAAGGGAGTCCTGACTACCCCCTGCGCCTGCTCTGTGCTGGTAACCTCAGTACACAGAAGCCTTGAGTCTCAGTCCACCCAGGAACCAAACGTTCACCCGCCTACAGCAGAGACAACTGAGGCTCAAAGAGGAAGGTCTGCCCTGGAGATGGTGTGGAGGCCCAAGTCTCAGAAGACAGGTGAAGCCAGGGTCTCAAGGATACTGCACAAACAGGACTTCACTCTGAACTGGGAATGTTGTGGAAAGACCCTGGGGGCCAGGGTGGAGGAGATGGGAAGCAGACCAGAGCCCGGGGGAAGGCAGGGAGCCCCAGGAATGCCTCCATGCCCTCGGCACAGGGCAGGGGAGCAGCTCTGAAGATATGACAGCCGAGGCTGCCCAGGGGGCCTTCATCACTACCACTTTGCTCGGATGACCTCAACAGCCCCATGACCACACCCATTTGACAGATGCAGACAGACACCAAGTTAGCCACCAGGCTGACAAGGAGAGGAGCTGGGATCAAATCCAGGATCAGATTCCAAGTGCTCCGCTCGCTGGCCCCAGACTAAGCCTGCCTGCCAAAACCGACCCCAGGGCCTCCCGCCTGGCACTCTATATATACCTCAGTGGGCTCCCCTGCTGAGCCATCCCATCCCATCCCATCACACTGAGACAAAAGCACAGAGGCCTGGGGTCCAGGAGACAGGACTGGTAGCAGGGCCAGGGTGGGCACGTTCTGCCCATCCCCCTTTGCTGCCCCAGCCCAGGTGTCAAGTGGAAGCCTGACTGACGTGGAAACTGGCAGTGGGTGGGAGAGACAGGATGCCCCTTAGTTTCCCTGGCAACTGCTGCAGAACTGAGTCTTTCAGGATAAATTCAAGTTAGGCCTCAGCTGCTGAAACACCCATTATTTCAAGGCTGGTTACCTTGGTGACCCAGGTGGTGAGGACGTGGTGGGAGGAGGGGGTGGAGAGGCCAGGCAGGGGGCCACCGGCTCAGAGGACAGGCTGACCCTCAGACCTAGACATGACCCTGGTCACACACTGAGCCTTGAATTTCATCACAGACTGACCTCGGGTCCTGACACAGGGTGCCTGGCCCTTATCACAGACGAGCCCTGTTCCTGGTCCCAGACCGCCACCTGAGCTTGGCCGCGCAACCACCACGGAGGGACACTCAGCGAGTGGTGACTGCTACTTCTGTTATCATTGCTGTGCCGTTAACGTGCGTCCCACTCACAGCTGACACCTAACGAATGTCATTCAGACTAGCGTAACCGCAATGGGGAACTGTTCGCAAGGACTCCTGGGGCCCACAGTGCTCGGCAGAGGCTCGCAGGACCCCCTCTGCTGGGTGGCCACAGGGCTCCTGGGCTGGGTGGGCTGTGAGGGGGCAGCAGAGGAGTGGGCAAGGCTGGGGGGTGGGCTGCCCCTCCAGGCCCAGAAGGAAGCAGCCATTCTCCCCCGGCTCAACGCCCCCTCTGTCTGGAAGCCTCACTTTCATCTCATTACCTGATAAACTGAGCAAATGAACGGCAGCCAGGCAGCCTTGGCCACCCAGGAGACAGGGCACACGGTCAGGGGGCTCCCAGCCTCCTTCCCACCCTGGCACCCCAGCCTGCAGGCTATGGCCTCTCTGGCCCACGGGGCCTCAGTCGGCCGGGATGAGGGCCCTGGGAGAGGCCCGCATCCTGCTAGGCCTTCCTGCTTCCTGGGCAGAGCTCTCCCCAGCCCAGCAGGTGAGGCAGCAGAGGCAGTGGGTCCGCCCCTGTCCATTCCTGCCCTGTCCTCGCCCACCAGGCCGGTTCCCCAGGCATCCAGGCCGTACTCCACGACCTGTGAAGTTAGGGCGTGTCCTGGGGCATGGAGTTCCTCCTCAGCCCAGTACATGGATGTGCAAATGAGGACCACAGGGGACAGGACAGCTCTCTGAATTCCCCCACCCAGTCCCCAGTCCCCTCCACCCTAGCCCCCATGGGTCCTGACTTGGGCCATCTGTCCAGAGGCAGGCAAACGCAGAGAAGACTACCATGAGAGGGAGAGGGATACAGAGCTAAGAGGCCAGGAGAGCAGGAGAGCAGCTGCAGAGGTGCAGCCAGGCAGGGACAGAGGTGGAGGACAGGGGACAGTTGCTCAGGCCCAACAAACACTTCCCACTTGAGCCTGCACATTCCTGGGCCTGCACACTGCTGGGCCTGCACAAACCTGGGCCTGCACGAACCTGGGACTCTTGACAGCCGTGCCTGCCCTCTCCTAGGCATTCACACTCCTGGAACTGCACACTCATTGGCCTGCACCCACCTGGAGCTGCACAATCATGAGCCTGCACATACTTGGGCCTGCACCCTGCTGGGCCTGCACATTTCTGGGCCTGCCTTCTCCTGGGCCCGCACAATCCCTCATCTGCACACTCCTGGGCCTGGACATTCCTGGGCCTGCAGAGTACTGGGCCTGTATACTCCTGGGCCTGCACACTCCTGTCTCTGCACACTCCGGGTTCTGCACACCCCTCGGTCTGTATACTCCTGGGCCTGTACACACCTGGGCCTGCACACTCCTCTGTCTGCACACTCCTGGGCCAGCACACCCATGGAACTGCACACTCTGGTGTCTTCACACTCCTGGGCCTTCACGCTCCTCTGTCTGCACACTCCTGGGCCTGCCACATTTGGCCTACCATCTGCTACGACGGTCCTCACCTGTCCTGCACACTCCTCGGCCTGAACACAACTTGTCCTGCACACTCTTGGGCCTGCACACACCTGGGCCTGCACGCTCCTAAACCTGCGCACACCTGGGCCTGCACGAACCTGGGCCGGTACAATCCTGGGCCTGCACTCTCCTGTACCTGCTCACTGCTGTGACTGTATACTCCTGGGCCTGCAAGGTCCTGGTCCTGCACAATCCTGGGCCTGCCCCATTTGGCCCTGCCCTCTCCTGTGACAGCCCTCAACTGTCCCGCACAAGCCTAGGCCTGCCCCTCTGGTCACGGTATCCTGTCCTCCAGGGTTGACAGGGCCTGCACAATCCTGGGCCTGCACACAACTGGGCCTGCACACTCCTGGACCTGCGCACTCCTGGAACTACGCACAGCTGGGCCTTCAGGAACCTGGGCCTGTACACTCCCGGGCCTGTTCCGTATTGTATCTGCACACTCTGGGCCTGCACGCTCCTGGACGTGCGCACAACTGGGCCTGCACGAACTTTGGCCTGTACACACCTGGGCCTGCACACTCCTGTATCTGCTCACTTCTGAGACTGCATACACCGGGGCCTGCAAACTCCTGGGCCTGTACACTCCTGGGCCTGAACACTCCTGGACCTGTACACTCCTGGGCATGCCCTGGCCTGGGCCTGCACACTAATGGTGCTACACCCACCTAGGAATGCACACTCATGGGCCTGCACACTCCTGGGCCTGCTGACTCCTGGGCCTGCATTCTCCTGGTCCTTCCCTCGCCTGGGCCACCACCTATTAGGCCCGCCCTCTCTTTGACGTGCACACGCTTGGGCCTGCTCACTCCTCTGTCTGCACACTCCTGCGCCTTGACACCCCTGGACCTGCACACTCCGGGGCCTGCGCATCCCATGACCTGCACACACCTGGGCCTCTACATTCCTGGGCCAGTACTGTCGTGTGCCTGTTCCGCCCCGTGTCTGCACACTCTTGGGACCGCACAGTCCTGGCTATGCACACTCCTTGGCCTGCAGACTCCTAGGCCTGTTCGACTTCTGTCTGCACACCTCTGGGCCTGCACACTACAGGGCCTGCACATACCTGGGCCTGCACGAACCTGGGCCTCTTCACTGCTGGTCCTGCCCTCTCCTAGGCCTGCACACTCCTGGAACTGTACACTCATGGGCCTGCACACTCCTGGACCTGAACAATCTTGAGCCTGCACAATCCTGGGCCTGTACGCTCCTGGGCCTGCACACTCCTGTGCCTGCCCTCTCTTGGCCCTGCACTCTCCTTGGCCTGCACACTCCTGGCCTGTTCCCTCCTGGGCCGGCACACTCCTGGGACTGCACACTCCTGGGCCTGCCCTGGCCTGGGCCTGCACCCTCCTCTGTCTGCACACTCCTGGGACTGCACAGCCCTGAGCCTGTACACTCCTGGTCCTGCACACTTCTGTCTCTGCACACTCTGGTGTCTGCACACTCCTGGACATGCACACTCCTGGGCCTGTACACTCCTAGGCCTGCCTTATCCTGGCCCTGGACACTCTTCTGTCTGCACACTCCTGGGGCTGCACACTCTTGGGCCTGCACACTCCTGGACCTGTACAATCCTGGGCCTTCCCTGGTCTGGGTCTTCCCTGGCCTGGTCCTGCACACTAATGGGCCTGAACACTCCTGGTCCTGTACACACCTCGGCCTGCACCCTACTGGTCCTGCACACTCCTCTGTTTGCACACACATGGAACTGCACACCCCTTGGCCTGCACACTCCCAGACCTGCACAATCTTGAGCCTGCACAATCCTGGGCCTGTACACTCCTGGGCCTACACACCCCCAGGCCTGCACACTGCTGGGCCTGCACACTCCTGAGCCTCCCTTCTCCTGGGCCTGCACAATCCCTCATCTGCACACTCCTAGGCCTGCACACCCTTGGGCCTGCACACTCCTGGGCCTGCACACTCCTGTCTCTGCACACTCCGGGGACTGCACAGTCCTCGGTCTGTATACTCCTGGGCCTGTACACTCCTGGGCCTGCCGTGGCCTGGGCCTGCACACTCCTCAGCCTGCACACTCCTCTGTCTGCACACTCCTGGGCCTGCACACACCTGGGCAGGCACACTCCAGGGCCCTCTGACACCTGTGCCTGCACACTCTTGGGCCTGTCTTCTCCTGGGCCCGCATGAACCTGGGCCTCTTCACTGCTGGTCCTGCCCTCTCCTAAGCCTGCACACTCCTGGAACTGCACACTCATGGGCCTGCAGACTCCTGGACCTGCACAATCTTGAGCCTGCACCATCCTGGGCCTGTACGCTCCTGGGCCTGCACACTCCTGTGCCTGCCCTCTCTTGGCCCTGCACTCTCCTGTGCCTGCACACTCCTGGGCCTGCTCCCACCTATGCCTGCACCCTCCTAGGCCTGTTCCCACGTGTGCCGGCACACTCCTGGGACTGCACACTCCTGGGCCTGCACACTCCTGTGCCTGCCCTCTCTTGGCCCTGCACTCTCCTTGGCCTGCACACTCCTGGCCTGTTCCCTCCTGTGCCTGCACACTCCTGGGCCTGCTCCCACCTATGCCTGCACACTCCTAGGCCTGTTCCCACGTGTGCCGGCACACTCCTGGGACTGCACACTCCTGGGCCTGCCCTGGCCTGGGCCTGCACCCTCCTCTGTCTGCACACTCCTGGGACTGCACAGCCCTGAGCCTGTACACTCCTGGACCTGCACACTTCTGTCTCTGCACACTCTGGTGTCTGCACACTCCTGGGCCTGTACACTCCTAGGCCTGCCCTATCCTGGCCCTGGACACTCTTCTGTCTGCACACTCCTGGGGCTGCACACTCCTGGGCCTGCACACCCCTGGGCATGCCCTCTCCTGGGCCTGCAAACTCCTGGGCCTGCACACTCCTCTGTCTGCACACTCCGGGGCCTTCCCTCTCCTGGGCCTGCCCCCAGTTCGGCTGGCACTCTCCTGGAGCTGCACACTCCTGGGCCTGACCTATCGTACGCCTGCACAGTCCTGGATCTGCACACTTCTGGACCTGCTCCCTCCTGTGCCATCACCCTTCTGGAACTGCACATTGGGCGCCTGCACACTCCTGTGCCTGACACACCTGGGCCTGCACGCTCCTCGGCCTGCACACTCCTCTTGTCTGCACACTCCTCTTGTCTGCACACTCCTGGGCCTGTTCCGTCTTGTGTCTTCACACCTCTCGGCCTGCGCACTCCAGGGCCTGAACACACCTGGGCCTGCACGAACCTGGGCCTGTTCACTCCTGGGCCTGCCCTCTCCTTGGCCGGCACGAACCTGGGCCTAAACACCCCTGGGCCTGCCCTGGCCTGGGCCTGCACACTAATGGGGCTGCACACACCTAGGAATGCACCCACCTGGGCCTACACACTCTTCTGTCTGTACACTCCTGGGCCTGCACACTCCTGGGCATGCACACTCCTCTGTCTGCACACTCCTCGGCCTACACACTCCTAGGCCTGCACACTCCTGGGCCTGCTGACCCCTGTGTCTGCACACTCTTGGGCCTGCACACACCTGGACCTGTACCATCCTGGGCCTTCCCTGGACTGGGTCTTCCCTGGCCTGGGCCTGCACACTACTGGGCCCGCACACTTCTGCAACTGCACACTCATCGGCCTGCAAAGGCACGACCTGCACAATATTGGGCCTGAACACACATAGGCCTTTATCCTCCTGGATCTGCACACTCCTGGGCCTGCACACTGCTGGACCTGCACAGCACTGGGCCTAAACACACCTGGGCCTGCACACTCCTTCTCTGCACACTCCTATCTCTGCACACTCTGGTGTCTACACACTCCAGGGCCTGCACGAACCTAGGCCTGCTCCCTCCTGTGCCTGCATACTCCTGGGCCTGCTCCCACCTGTGCCTGCACACTCCTAGCCCTGTTCCCACCTGTGCTGGCACATTCCTGGGACTGCACACTTCTGCGCCTGCACACTTTTGGGCCTGCACACCCCTGGGCCTGCACACTCCTGGACCTGTACACTCCTGGGCCTTCCCTGGTCTGGGCATTCCCTGGCCTGGGCCTGCAAACTCCTGGGCCTATACACTCCTGGGCCTGCACACTCCTGTACCTGTACACACCTGGGCCTGCCCTGGCCTGGGACTGCACACTAATGGGGCTGCACACACCTAGGAACGCACCCGCCTGGGCCTGCACACTCCTCTGTCTGCACACTCCTGGGCCTGCATAACCCTGGATCTGCACACTCCTGGGCCTGCGCATCCCAGAGCATGCACAGATCTGGGCCTCTACACACCTGGGCCAGTACACACGTGTGATTGCTCCCCCCCGTGTCTGCAAACTCCTGGGACTGCACATTCCTGGGTCTGCAACACCTTGGCTTGCACACTCATGGGCCTGTTCCGTCTTGTGTCTGCATACCTGTGGGCCTGCACACCCCAGGGCCTGCACACACCTGGGCCTGCACGAACGTGGGCCTCTTGAATCCTGGGCCTGCCCTTTCCTAGGCCTGCCCACACCTGTGCCTACACATTCCTGGGCCTGCACACTCCTGGACCTGTACACTCCTGGGCGTACCCTGGCATGCGCCTGCACACTAATGGGCCTGCACTCTCCAGGGACTGCACCCTCCTGGGCCTGCACACTCCTCTGTCTGCACACTCCTGGGCCTGCCCCAAATTGCCCTGCCCTCTCCTGTGACGGCCCTCACAAGTCCTGCACACTCCTAGGCCTGCACACTCGTGTACCTCCTCCCTCCTGTGCCTGCACACTCCTGGCCATGTACACTCATGGGCCTGCCCTCTGCATGGCGTGCACGGTCCTAGGACTCCCCATTCCTGCGCCTGGACACCCTTGGGCCTGCCCTCTCCTGGGCCTGCACACTCTGGGGCCTGCCCTCACCTGGTTCTGCACACTACTGGGACTGTACACCCCTGGACCTGTACACTGCTGTGCCTTCCCTGGTCTGGGCCTTCCCTGGCCTGGGCCTGAAAACTACTGGGCCTGAAAACTGCTGGAACTGCACACTCATTGGCCTGCAAACTCCAGGACCTGCACAATCTTGGGCTTGAACACACCTGGGCCTGTATAATCCTGGGCCTGCACACTCCTGTCTCTGCACACTGTGGTGTTTGCACACGCCTGGGCCTGCACGAACGTGGGCCTGTACACTCCTGGGCCTGCACACACCTGAGTCTGCACACTCCGGGGTCTGCACACTCCTCGGTCTGTATACTCCTGGGTTGTACACTCCTGGGCCTGACCTGGCCTGGGCCTGCACGCTCCTGGGCCTGCACACTCCTCTGTCTGCACACTTCTGGGCATGCACAACCCTAGACCCTACACTCCTGGGCCTGCGCATCCCAGAGCCTGAACACACCTGGGCCTCTATACTCCTGGGCCACTACTCTCATGTGCCTGCTCCGCCCCGTGTCTACACACTCCTGGCACTGCACAGTCCTGGACCTGCACACTCCTGGGCCTGCCCTGGCCTGGGCCTGCACACTAATGGGCCTACACACACCTAGGAATGCACCCTCCTGGGCCTGCACACTCCTCTGTCTGCACACTCGTGGGCCTTCCCTGGTCTGGGCCTTCCCTGGCCTGGGCCTGCAAACTACTGGGCCTGCAAACTCCTGGAACTGCACACTCATTGGCCTGCACACTCCAGGACCTGCACAATCTTGGGCTTGAACACACCTAGGCCTGTATACTCCTGGACCTGCACACTCCTGTCTTGCACACTCTGGTGTTTGCACACGCCTGGGCCTGCACGAACTTTGGCCTGTACACACCTGGGCCTGCACACTCCTGTATCTGCTCACTTCTGAGACTGCATACACCTGGGCCTGCAAACTCCTGGGCCTGTACACTCCTGGGCCTGAACACTCCTGGACCTGTACACTCCTGGGCATGCCCTGGCCTGGGCCTGCACACTAATGGTGCTACACCCACCTAGGAATGCACACTCATGGGCCTGCACACTCCTGGGCCTGCCGACTCCTGAGCCTGCATTCTCCTGGTCCTTTCCTCGCCTGGGCCACCACCTATTAGGCCCGCCCTCTCTTTGACGTGCACACGCTTGGGCCTGCTCACTCCTCTGTCTGCACACCCCTGCGCCTTGACACCCCTGGACCTGCACACTCCGGGGCCTGCGCATCCCATGGCCTGCACACACCTGGGCCTCTACACTCCTGGGCCAGTACAGTCATGTGCCTGTTCCGCCCCGTGTCTGCACACTCTTGGGACCGCACAGTCCTGGCTATGCACACTCCTTGGCCTGCAGACTCCTAGGCCTGTTCGACTTCTGTCTGCACACCTCTGGGCCTGCACACTACAGGGCCTGCACATACCTGGGCCTGCACGAACCTGGGCCTCTTCACTGCTGGTCCTGCCCTCTCCTAGGCCTGCACACTCCTGGAACTGTACACTCATGGGCCTGCACACTCCTGGACCTGAACAATCTTGAGCCTGCACAATCCTGGGCCTGTACGCTCCTGGGCCTGCACACTCCTGTGCCTGCCCTCTCTTGGCCCTGCACTCTCCTTGGCCTGCACACTCCTGGCCTGTTCCCTCCTGTGCCGGCACACTCCTGGGACTGCACACTCCTGGGCCTGCCCTGGCCTGGGCCTGCACCCTCCTCTGTCTGCACACTCCTGGGACTGCACAGCCCTGAGCCTGTACACTCCTGGACCTGCACACTGCTGTCTCTGCACACTCTGGTGTCTGCACACTCCTGGGCCTGTACACTCCTAGGCCTGCCCTATCCTGGCCCTGGACACTCTTCTGTCTGCACACTCCTGGGGCTGCACACTCCTGGGCCTGCACACCCCTGGGCATGCCCTCTCCTGGGCCTGCAAACTCCTGGGCCTGCACACTCCTCTGTCTGCACACTCCGGGGCCTTCCCTCTCCTGGGCCTGCCCCCAGTTCGGCCGGCACTCTCCTGGAGCTGCACACTCCTGGGCCTGACCTATCGTACGCCTGCACAGTCCTGGATCTGCACACTTCTGGACCTGCTCCCTCCTGTGCCATCACCCTTCTGGAACTGCACATTGGGCGCCTGCACACTCCTGTGCCTGACACACCTGGGCCTGCACGCTCCTCGGCCTGCACACTCCTCTTGTCTGCACACTCCTCTTGTCTGCACACTCCTGGGCCTGTTCCGTCTTGTGTCTTCACACCTCTCGGCCTGCGCACTCCAGGGCCTGAACACACCTGGGCCTGCACGAACCTGGGCCTGTTCACTCCTGGGCCTGCCCTCTCCTTGGCCGGCACGAACCTGGGCCTAAACACCCCTGGGCCTGCCCTGGCCTGGGCCTGCACACTAATGGGGCTGCACACACCTAGGAATGCACCCACCTGGGCCTACACACCCCACTGTCTGTACACTCCTGGGCCTTCACACTCCTGGGCCTGCACACTCCTCTGTCTGCACACTCCTCGGCCCACACACTCCTAGGCCTGCACACTCCTGGGCCTGCTGACCCCTGTGTCTGCACACTCTTGGGCCTGCACACACCTGGACCTGTACCATCCTGGTCCTTCCCTGGACTGGGTCTTCCCTGGCCTGGGCCTGCACACTACTGGGCCCGCACACTTCTGCAACTGCACACTCATCGGCCTGCAAAGGCACGACCTGCACAATATTGGGCCTGAACACACATAGGCCTTTATCCTCCTGGATCTGCACACTCCTGGGCCTGCACACTGCTGGACCTGCACAGCACTGGGCCTAAACACACCTGGGCCTGCACTCCTTCTCTGCACACTCCTATCTCTGCACACTCTGGTGTCTACACACTCCAGGGCCTGCACGAACCTAGGCCTGCTCCCTCCTGTGCCTGCATACTCCTGGGCCTGCTCCCACCTGTGCCTGCACACTCCTAGCCCTGTTCCCACCTGTGCTGGCACATTCCTGGGACTGCACACTTCTGTGCCTGCACACTTTTGGGCCTGCACACCCCTGGGCCTGCACACTCCTGGACCTGTACACTCCTGGGCCTTCCCTGGTCTGGGCATTCCCTGGCCTGGGCCTGCAAACTCCTGGGCCTATACACTCCTGGGCCTGCACACTCCTGTACCTGTACACACCTGGGCCTGCCCTGGCCTGGGACTGCACACTAATGGGGCTGCACACACCTAGGAATGCACCCTCCTGGGCCTGCACACTCCTCTGTCTGCACACTCCTGGGCCTGCATAACCCTGGATCTGCACACTCCTGGGCCTGCGCATCCCAGAGCCTGCAGAGATCTGGGCCTCTACACACCTGGGTCAGTACACACGTGTGCTTGCTCCCCCCCGTGTCTGCAAACTCCTGGGACTGCACATTCCTGGGTCTGCAACACCTTGGCCTGCACACTCATGGGCCTGTTCCGTCTTGTGTCTGCATACCTGTGGGCCTGCACACCCCAGGGCCTGCACACACCTGGGCCTGCACGAACGTGGGCCTCTTGAATCCTGGGCCTGCCCTTTCCTAGGCCTGCCCACACCTGTGCCTACACATTCCTGGGCCTGCACACTCCTGGACCTGTACACTCCTGGGCGTACCCTGGCATGCGCCTGCACACTAATGGGCCTGCACTCTCCAGGGACTGCACCCTCCTGGGCCTGCACACTCCTCTGTCTGCACACTCCTGGGCCTGCCCCAAATTGCCCTGCCCTCTCCTGTGACGGCCCTCACAAGTCCTGCACACTCCTAGGCCTGCACACTCGTGTACCTCCTCCCTCCTGTGCCTGCACACTCCTGGCCATGTACACTCATGGGCCTGCCCTCTGCATGGCGTGCACGGTCCTAGGACTCCCCATTCCTGCGCCTGGACACCCTTGGGCCTGCCCTCTCCTGGGCCTGCACACTCTGGGGCCTGCCCTCACCTGGTTCTGCACACTACTGGGACTGTACACCCCTGGACCTGTACACTGCTGTGCCTTCCCTGGTCTGGGCCTTCCCTGGCCAGGGGCCTGAAAAGTACCGGGCCTGAAAACTGCTGTTACTGCACAGTCATTGGCCTGCAAACTCCAGGACCTGCACAATCTTGGGCTTGAACACACCTGGGCCTGTATACTCCTGGGCCTGCACACTGCGGTCTCTGCACACTGTGGTGTTTGCACACGCCTGGGCCTGCACGAACGTGGGCCTGTACACTCCTGGGCCTGCACACACCTGAGTCTGCACACTCCGGGGTCTGCACACTCCTCAGTCTGTATACTCCTGGGTTGTACACTCCTGGGCCTAACCTGGCCTGGGCCTGCACGCTCCTGGGCCTGCACACTCCTCTGTCTGCACACTTCTGGGCATGCACAACCCTAGACCCTACACTCCTGGGCCTGTGCATAACAGAGCCTGAACACACCTGGGCCTCGATACTCCTGGGCCACTACTCTCATGTGCCTGCTCCGCCCCGTGTCTACACACTCCTGGCACTGCACAGTCCTGGTCCTGCACACTCCTGGGCCTGCCCTGGCCTGGCCTGCACACTAATGGGCCTACACACACCTAGGAATGCACCCTCCTGCGCCTGAACATCCTTAGGCCTCCCCTACCTGGCTCTGCACACTCCTGGGTTGCACACTCCTGGGCCTGCTCCCACCTATGCCTGCACACTCCTAGGCCTGTTGCCACGTGTGCCGGCACACTCCTGGGACTGCACACTCCTGGGCCTGCCATGGCCTGGGCCTGCACCCTCCACTCTCTGCACACTCCTGGGACTGCTCAGGCCTGAGCCTGTACAGTCCTGGGCCTGCACACTTCTGTCTCTGCACACTCTGGTGTCTGCACACTCCTGGACATGCACACTCCTGGGCCTGTACAATCCTAGGCCTGCCCTGGCCTGGGCCTGCACCCTACTGAGCCTGCACACTCCTCTGTCTGCACACTCCTGGGCCTGCACACACCTGGGCCAGCACACTCCAGGGCCTGCTGACTCCTGTGCCTGCACACTACTGGGCCTGCACACTCCTGGGCCTCCTCCCACCTATGCCTGCACACTCCTAGGCCTGTTCCCACCTGTGCCAGCAATCTCCTGGGCCTACACACTCCTGCACCTGCACAGTCCTGTGTCTGCACAACCCTGGGCAAGCACACTCTGGGCCTGCACACCCCTGGCCATGCCCTATCCCGGCCCAGCCCCCACTTCGCCCGACCCTCTCATGGACCTGCACACTCCAGGGTCTGCTCACATCTGTCCCTGCACACTCCTGGGCCGGCCCTCTCCAGTGTCTCCACACTCCTGGGCCCGCACACTCCTGGGCCTGCATACTCCTGGACCTGCCCTGTCCCTGGCACCAGCCTCCTTCACCCCAACGGTGCCACTCACACGGCTGTGGCGTCTAGCCAGGAGCCCCCAACCGAAACCCCTCCCGAGGGACCCCCTTGCCGGTCCCCAGGGAAGCAGCGGGGCTCCTCTTACCTGCGAGGCGGAGACGTAGTCCAGCTGCAGCCTGACGTCCAGCTGCCGGGCGTGCAGGGCCAGCGTGCATGAGGACAGCAGGATGGCCGTGATCGGCTGGAAGCTGCCCCCGGAGCCACTACCGCCCCTTGGGGA
Source organism: Vicugna pacos (assembly GCF_048564905.1). Taxonomy (NCBI): domain Eukaryota; kingdom Metazoa; phylum Chordata; class Mammalia; order Artiodactyla; family Camelidae; genus Vicugna; species Vicugna pacos. The sequence continues at coordinate 16,230,727 of NC_133012.1, forward strand.
AGAGGAGGAGGAAAATCCACGTCAGTGCCAAGAACACAGGACCCGTCCTCAGAGGGCCCCTCAGGTGTGACAACCCCAGAGGCGCCCGCAGCCGACCTGGGCTGAGAGCCACTTCTCTCGCGGAAGCTCAAGGACCTATGCTGAGCCTCCCTCTCCCTCCCTAAAGAGGGAAAACCCAGAGGTTTTCTAACTTTGCACTCACTGTCCATGTATCAGCCATGTCTAGTTTACCTCCCCAGCACGGCAGACCCCCTCCCTGCCTTCCCCACCCCCTGCAGGCGGCTCTCGGGGGCTGGGGGGGCGCCCCTCCTCCCTGAGGCCAGCCCTGCTGGGGCAGCAGGTGTAATAGAAAAGACCAGATCTGACTGCCTATTAGATCTGTTCTTGTTCCTTTAACCCTCTGCTGTTTTCCAGGCTGTCTTACCAGCTCTGCACCTTTTGGAAATCAATGTTGCCTTCAGCCTGAAATTGACAGAAGAGCCTGTTCTCAAGGCTCTCAGCCTTCAGGATAAAACCTCTTTTGCTCTCCCATACACACAAGCAGCTGCAGAACAGAAAGTAACATTTGTTTTGTTTGAGGTTTTACAGGGGCCCCATGAGCTGACCCACAACTGCAAAAACAAAGAATTCCTGCACCAAGGACTTTGCACCAACCACCCACAAGCCCTCTCCTTTTTAGCGTAAAAGGAGCCTGAATTCTCACTCGGAGAAGGTGGCTCTCCAGGACATTAGCCTGCCATCTTCTCGGTCAGCTGGCTTTCCAAATCAACTCACTATTCTTTACCCCGACACCGCGTCTCCCGATTTCTTGGCCTGTCGTGCGACTTGCGGAATGAGTGTGGACTTGGAAACACAGGGAAGGAAAGCCAAGTCAGGACTCTCACCCTCTGCCTCTGCTCAGAATACCACCAACGGGTTGCTGGGACAGTGGACGGAAAACTGAGGCTGCAACACGACCATGAGCACTGGGCCTGGGTGGGAGAGATGGCGGGTGCTGTCCGAAGCGCACCCGGCCTCCTTCCGAGTCACATCACACCCACGTCCCCAGACCCAGGGAGGCCTGGAGCCCCACACAGCAGAGCGCCTCCAAACCTGCAGATGCCCAGTGACCGGTCCACTGTGCACCCTCTGGCGCCCTCCTCCCCGCTCCTCCTCCTTCTGCCCCGCTGGCTCAGCCCTGGTCCCACCACATCCTCACCCAGGGCCAGCACTGCTGCAGGAACACCCTCGGCAGGCCGCCCAGCCTCACGCCCTCAGGTCCGCACACCTGGTTGGTGCAGCTCTGCCCCTTTCCAGCCCTCACCACCGACTCTCCAACCGCCTGCTCTCCCGCCCTCCGCCCCCAGTCCTACAGAGCGCCTCCTCTGGTCACGGCATCCTGCCCTCCAGGGTCGACAGGGCCTGCACAATCCTGGGCCTGCACACAACTGGGCCTGCACACTCCTGGACCTGCGCACTCCTGGACCTACGCACACCTGGGCCTGCAGGAACCTGGGCCTGTACACTCCCGGGCCCGTTCCGTATTGTATCTGCACACTTCTGGGCCTGCACGCTCCTGGACCTGCGCACACCTGGGCCTGCACGAACTTTGGCCTGTACACTCCTGTATCTGCTCACTCTTGTGACTGCATACTCCTGGGCCTGTACAACCCTGGGCCTTCCCTCTCCTGGGCCTGCCCCCAGTTCAGCCGGCACTCTCCTGGACCTGCACACTCCTGGGCCTGACCTATCCTACGCCTGCACAGTCCTGGATCTGCACACTTCTGGGCCTGCTCCCTCCTGTGCCATCACACTTCTGGGACTGCACACTTGTGCGCCTGCACACTCCTGTGCCTGACACACCTGGGCCTGTACGCTCCTGGGCCTGTACACTCCTGGGCCAGCCCTGGCCTGGGCCTGAATACTAATGGGCCTGCACACTCCTGGGACTGTACCCTCCTGGGCCAGCACACTCCTCTGTCTGCACACTCCTGGGCCTGCACAACCCAGAGCCTGCACACACCTGGGCTGAACACTCCTGTGCCAGTACACTCGTGTGCCTGCTCCCTCCCGTGTCTGCACATTCCTGGGCCTGTACAGTCCTGGGTCTGCACACTCTTTGGCCTGCACACTCCTTGGCCTGTTCCGTATTGTGTCTGCACACTACTGGGTCGGCACACCCTAGAGCCTGCACACTCCTGGGCATGCCCTCTCCTGGGCCTGCACTCTCTTCGGCCTGAACACTCCTAAGCTTGCACACTCCTGGACTTGTACACTCCTGGGCCTGCCCTGGCCTGGGCCTGCACACTAATAGGCCTGACACTCCTGGGAATGCACACTCCTGGGCCTGCACACTCCTCTGTCTGCACACTCCTGGGCCTGCCCCATTTGGCCCTGCCCTCTCCTGTGACGGCCCTCACCTGTCCTGCACACACCTGGGCCTGAACACTACAGGCCCTGCACACATCTGGCCCTCTACACTCCTGGGCCTGCCTTCTACTGGGACCGAACAATCCCTCGTCTGCACACTCCTGGGCCTGCACAATAATGGGCCTGCACACTCCTGGAAATGCACCCTCCTGGGCCTGCACACTCCTCTGTCTGCACACTACTAGGCCTGCACACTCCAGGGCCTACTGACTTCTGTGTCTGCACACTCTTGGGCCTGCCTTCTCCTGGGCCCGCACAATCCCTCGTCTGCACACTCCTGGGCCTGTACGTTCCTGGGCCTTTCCTCGCCTGGGCCGCCCCCAATTAGACCCGCCCTCTCCTTGACCTGCACACTCTTGGGCCTGCACACTCCTGGGCCTGCACACTCCTGGGCATGCCCTCTCTTCGGCCTGTACACTCCTGGACCTGCACACTCCTGGACTTGTACACACCTGGGCCTGCCCTGGCCTGGGCCTGCACACTAATGGGCCTGTATACTCCTGGGCCTGCACACTCCTGTCTCTGCACACTGTGGTGTTTGCACACGCCTGGGCCTGCACGAACGTGGGCCTGTACACTCCTGGGCCTGCACACACCTGAGTCTGCACACTCCGGGGTCTGCACACTCCTCGGTCTGTATACTCCTGGGTTGTACACTCCTGGGCCTGACCTGGCCTGGGCCTGCACGCTCCTGGGCCTGCACACTCCTCTGTCTGCACGCTTCTGGGCATGCACAACCCTAGACCCTACACTCCTGGGCCTGCGCATCCCAGAGCCTGAACACACCTGGGCCTCTATACTCCTGGGCCACTACTCTCATGTGCCTGCTCCGCCCCATGTCTACACACTCCTGGCACTGCACAGTCCTGGACCTGCACACTCCTGGGCCTGCCCTGGCCTGGGCCTGCACACTAATGGGCCTACACACACCTAGGAATGCACCCTCCTGGGCCTGCACACTCCGCTGTCTGCACACTCGTGGGCCTTCCCTGGTCTGGGCCTTCCCTGGACTAGTCCTGCAAACTACTGGGCCTGCAAACTCCTGGAACTGCACACTCATTGGCCTGCACACTCCAGGACCTGCACAATCTTGGGCTTGAACACACCTAGGCCTGTATACTCCTGGACCTGCACACTGCTGTCTCTGCACACTCTGGTGTTTGCACACGCCTGGGCGTGCACGAACCTGGGCCTGTACACACCTGGGCCTGCACACTCCTGTATCTGCTCACTCCTGAGACTGCATACACCTGGGCCTGCACATTCCTGTATCTGCTCACTCCTGAGACTGCATACTCCTGGGCCTGCAAACTCCTGGGCCTGTACAATCCTGGGCCTGCACACTCCTGGACCTGTACACTCCTGGGCCTGCCCTGGCCTGGGCCTGCACACTAATGGGGCTGCACACACCTAGGAATGCACCCTCCTGGGCCTACACAACCCTCTGTCTGCACAATCCTGGGCCTGCACACTCCTGGGCCTGCACATTCCTCGGCCTACACACTCCTAGGCCTGCACACTCCAGGGCCTGCTGACTCCTGTGTCTGCACACTCTTGGGCCTGCACACTCCTGGACCTGAACAATCCTGGGCCTTCCCTGGTCTGGGTCTTCCCTGGCCTGGGCCTGCACACTACTGGGCCCGCACACTTCTGCAACTGCACACTCATCGGCCTGCACAGTCCACGACCTGAACAATATTGGGCCTGAACACACCTAGGCTTGTATCCTCCTGGATCTGCACACTCCTGGGCCTGCACACTCCTCTGTCTGCACACTCCTGGGCCTTCACACACCTGGACCCGCACACTCCTGGGCCTGCGCATCCCAAAGCCTACACAAACCTGGGCCTCTGCACTCCTGGGCCAGTACAGTCGTGTGCCTGTTCCGCCCCGTGTCTGCACACTCTTGGGACTGCACAGTCCTGGCTATGCACACTCCTTGGCCGGCAGACTCCTAGGCCTGTTCGACTTCTGTCTGCACTCCTCTGGGCCTGCACACTACAGGGCCTGCACATACCTGGGCCTGCACGAACCTGGGCCTCTTCACTGCTGGTCCTGCCCTATCCTAGGCCTGCACACCCCTGGAACTGCACACTCATGGGACTGCACACTCCTTGACCTGCACAATCTTGAGCCTGCACAATCCTGGGCCTGTACGCTCCTGTGCCTGCACACTCCTGTGCCTGCCCTCTCTTGGCCCTGCACTCTCCTTGGCCTGCACACTCCTGGCCTGTTCCCTCCTGTGCCTGCACACTCCTGGGCCTGCTCCCACCTATGCCTGCACACTCCTAGGCCTGTTCCCACGTGTGCCGGCACACTCCTGGAACTGCACACTCATGGGCCTGTACACTCCTGGACCTGCAATATCTTGAGCCTACACAATCCTGGGCATGTACGCTCCTGGACCTGCACACTCCTGGGCCTGCCCTGGCCTGGGCCTGCACACTAATGGGCCTACACACACGTAGGAATGCATCCACCTGTGCCTGCACACACCACTGTCTGCACACTCCTGGGCCTTCCCTGGTCTGGGCCTTCCCTGGACTAGTCCTGCAAACTACTGGGCCTGCAAACTCCTGGAACTGCACACTCATTGGCCTGCACACTCCAGGACCTGCACAATCTTGGGCTTGAACACACCTAGGCCTGTATTCTCCTGGACCTGCACACTCCTGTCTCTGCACACTCTGGTGTTTGCACACGCCTGGGCCTGCACGAACCTGGGCCTGTACACACCTGGGCCTGCACACTCCTGTATCTGCTCACTCCTGAGACTGCATACTCCTGGGCCTGCAAACTCCTGGGCCTGTACAATCCTGGGCCTGCACACTCCTGGACCTGTACACTCCTGGGCCTGCCCTGGCCTGGGCCTGCACACTAATCGGGCTGCACACACCTAGGAATGCACCCTCCTGGGCCTCCACACTCCTCTGTCTGCACACTCCTGAGCCTGCACACCCCTGGGCCTGCACACTCCTCTGTCTGCACATTCCTCGGCCTACACACTCCTAGGCCTGCACACTCCAGGGCCTGCTGACTCCTGTGTCTGCACACTCTTGGGCCTGCACACTCCTGGACCTGTACAATCCTGGGCCTTCCCTGGTCTGGGTCTTCCCTGGCCTGGTCCTGCACACTAATGGGCCTGAACACTCCTGGGCCTGTACACACCTCGGCCTGCACCCTATTGGGCCTGCACACTCCTCTGTCTGCACACTCCTGGGACTGCACACCCCTTGGCCTGCACACTCCCGGACCTGCACAATCTTGAGCCTGCACAATCCTGGGCCTGTACACTCCTGGGCCTACACACCCCCAGGCCTGCACACTGCTGGGCCTGCACACTCCTGAGCCTCCCTTCTCCTGGGCCTGCACAATCCCTCATCTGCACCTCCTAGGCCTGCACACTCTTGGGCCTGCACACTTCTGGGCCTGCACACTCCTGTCTCTGCACACTCCGGGGACTGCAGAATCCTCGGTCTGTATACTCCTGGGCCTGTACACTCCTGGGCCTGCCGTGTCCTGGGCCTGCACACTCCTCAGGCTGCACACTCCTCTGTCTGCACACTCCTGGGCCTGCACACACCTGGGCAGGCACACTCCAGGGCCCTCTGACACCTGTGCCTGCACACTCTTGGGCCTGCCTTCTCCTGGGCCCGCACAATCCGTTGTCTGCACACTCCTGGGCCTTCCCTTGCCTGAGCCTGCCCTGGCCTGGGCCTGCACGCTCCTGGGCCTGCACACTCCTCTGTCTGCACACTCCTGGGCCTTCACACCCCTGGGCCTGCACACTCCTGGGCCTATGCATCCCAGAGCCTGCACACACCTGAGCCTCTACACTCCTGGACCAGTACACACGTGTGACTGCTCCGCCACGTGTCTGCACACTCCTGGGACTGCACAGTCCTGGCTATGCACACACCTTGGCCTGCACTATCCTGGGCCTGCTCCGTCTTGAGTCTCCACACCCCTGGGCCTGCACCTTCCAGGGCCTGCATACACCTAGGCCTGCACGGACCTGGGCCTGAACACTCCTGGGCCTGCACACTCGTGTCTCTGCACACTCTGGTGTCTGCACAACCCTGGGACTGCATTCTCCTGGGCCTGTGCACTCCTGGGCCTGCCCTGGCCTGGGCCTGCACCCTCCTGGGCCTGCACACTGCTCTGTCTGCACACTCCTGGGCATGCATACCCCTGGATCTGCACACTCCTGGGCCTGCGCATCCCAGAGCCTGCACACACCTGAGCCTCTACACTCATGGGCCAGTACACCCGTGTCCCTGTTCCCCCGCGGGACTGCACACTCCTGGGACTGCACAGTACTGGGTCTGCACTCTCCTTGGCCTGCAAACTCCTGGGCCAGTTCCGTCTTGTGTCTTCACACCTCTCGGCCTGCACACTCCAGGGCCTTAACACACCTGGGCCTGCACGAACCTGGGCCTATTCACTCCTGGGCCTGCCCTCTCCTTGGCTGGCACGAACCTGGGCCTATACACTCCTGGGCCTGCACCCTCTCTGTCTCCACACACCTGGGCCTGCACAGCCCTGGGCCTGTACACTCCTGGGCCTGCACACTCCTGTCTCTGCACACTCTGGTGTCTGCACACTCCTGGGCCTGCACGAACCTGGGTATGTACACACCTGGGCCTGCACACTTCTGTCTCTGCACACTCTGGTGTCTGCACACTCCTGGACATGCACACTTCTGGGCCTGTACACTCCTAGGCCTGCCCTGTCCTGGCCCTGGACACTCTTCTGTCTGCACACTCCTGGGGCTGCACACTACTGGGGCTGCACACTCCTGGGCCTGCCCTCTCCTGGGCCTGCACCCTCCTGGGCATGCCCTCTCCTGGGCCTGCACCCTCTTCGGCCTGTACACTCCGGGACCTGCACACTCCTGGACTTGTACACACCTGGGCCTGCCCTGGCCTGGTCCTGCACACTAATGGGCCTGAACACTCTTGGGCCTGTACACACCTCGGTCTGCACCCTACTGGGCCTGCACACTCCTCTGTCTGCACACTCCTAGAACTGCACACCCATTGGCCTGCACACTCATGGACCTGCACAATCTAGAGCCTGCACAATCCTGGGCCTGCACACCCCCGGGCCTGCACACTGCTGGGCCTGCACACTCCTGAGCCTCCCTTCTCCTGGGCCCGCACACTCCAGTCTCTGCACACTTCGGGGACTGCACAGTCCTCGGTCTGTATACTCCTGGGCCTGTACACTCCTGGGCCTGCCGTGGCCTGGGCCTGCACACTCCTGGGCCTGCCGTGGCCTGGGCCTGCACACTCCTCAGCCTGCACACTCCTCTGTCTGCACACTCCTGGGCCTGCACACACCTGGGCCAGCACACTCCAGGGCCCTCTGACTCCTGTGTCTGCACACTCTTGGGCCTGCCTTCTAATGGGCCCGCACAATCCCCCGTCTGCACACTCCTGGGCCTTCCCTCGCCTGAGCATGCCCTGGCCTGGGCCTGCACGGTCCTGGGCCTGCACACTCCTCTGTCTGCACACTCCTGGGCCTTCACACCCCTGGACCTGCACACTCCTGGGCCTGTGCATCCCAGAGCCTGCACACACCTGAGCCTCTACACTCCTGGTTCAGTACACTCGTGTGACTGCTCCGCCCCGTGTCTGCACACTCCTGGGACTGCACAGTCCTGGCTATGCACACTCCTTGGCCTGCACAATCCTGGGCCTGCTCCATCCTGTGTCTGCAAACCTCTGGGCCTGCACACTCCACGGCCTACATACACCTAGGCCTGCACGGACTTGGGCCTGAACACTCCTGGGACTGCACACTCCTGCCCTGGACATTCCTGGGCCTGCACAGCACTGGGCCTGTATACTCCTGGGCCTGCACACTCCTGTCTCTGCACACTCCGGGGTCTACACACTCCTCGGTCTGTATACTCCTCGTCCTGTACACACCTGGGCCTGCACACTCCTCTGTCTGCACACTCCTGGGCCGGCACACTCCTGGGCAAGCACACTCCTGGGCCTGTCATCTGCATGGCGTGTACGGTCCTAAGATTCCACATACCTGCGCCTGAACACCCTTGGGCCTGCACTCTCCTGGGCCTGCACACTCTGGGGTATGCCCTCACCTGGTTCTGCACACTACTAGGACTGCACACTCCTGGGCCTGCACACTCCTGGATCTGTACAATCCTGGGCCTACCATGGCCAGGGCCTTCCCTGGCCTGGGTCTGAACCCTCCAGGGCCTGCACACTGCTGGGCCTGGACAGCATTTGGCCTGTATACTGCGGGGCCTGCACACACTTGTCTCTGCAAACTCTGGTGTCTGCACACTCCTGGGCCTGCACACACCTGTCTCTGCACACTCCGGGGTCTGCACACTCCTCTTGTCTGCACACTCCTGGGACTGCAAACTCCTGGGCCTGTTCCGTCTTGTGTCTTCACACCTCTCGGCATGTGCACTCCAGGGCCTGAACACACCTGGGCCTGCACGAACCTGGGCCTATTCATTCCTGGGCCTGCCCTCTCTTTGGCCGGCACGAACCTGGGCCTAAACACTCCTGGGCCTGCCCTGGTCTGGGCCTGCACCCTCCTATGTCTCCACACTCCTGGGCCTGCACAGCCCTGGGCCTGTACACTCCTGGGCCTGCACACTCCTGTCTCTGTACACTCTGGTGTCTGTACACTCCTGGGCTGCACACTCCTCTGTCTGCACACTCCTGGGGCCTGCACACTGCAGGGCCTGCTGGCTCCTGTGTGTGCACACTCTTGGGCCTGCATTCTCCTGGGTCCGCACAATCCCTCGTCTGCACACTCCTGTGCCGGCACGCTCCTGGGCCTTTCCTCACCTAGGACTGCCCCCAATTCGGCCCGTCCTCTCCTGGACCTGCACACACTTGGGCCTGCACACTCCTGGGCCTGCACCCTCCTGGGCCTGCGCTAGCCTTGGCCTGCACACTAATGGGCCTGAACACTATTGGGAATGCACCCTCCTGGGCCTGCAGACTCCTCTGTCTGCACACTCCTGGGCCTGCCATATTTGGCCCTACCATCTGCTACGACGGTCCTCACCTGTCCTGCACACTCCTGGGCCTGAACACAACTTGTCCTGCACACTCTTGGGCCTGCACACACCTGGGCCTGCACGCTCCTAAACCTGCGCACACCTGGGCCTGCACGAACCTGGGCCGGTACAATCCTGGGCCTGCACTCTCCTGTACCTGCTCACTGCTGTGATTGTATACTCCTGGGCCTGCAAGCTCCTGGTCCTGCACAATCCTGGGCCTGCCCCATTTGGCCCTGCCCTCTCCTGTGACAGCCCTCAGCTGTCCCGCACAAGCCTAGGCCTGCCCCTCTGGTCACGGCATCCTGTCCTCCAGGGTTGACAGGGCCTGCACAATCCTGGGCCTGCACACAACTGGGCCTGCACACTCCTGGACCTGCGCACTCTTGGACCTACGCACAGCTGGGCCTTCAGGAACCTGGGCCTGTACACTCCCGGGCCTGTTCCGTATTGTATCTGCACACTCTGGGCCTGCACGCTCCTGGACCTGCGCACAACTGGGCCTGCACGAACTTTGGCCTGTACACACCTGGGCCTGCACACTCCTGTATCTGCTCACTTCTGAGACTGCATACACCTGGGCCTGCAAACTCCTGGGCCTTTACACTCCTGGGCCTGAACACTCCTGGACCTGTACACTCCTGGGCATGCCCTGGCCTGGGCCTGCACACTAATGGTGCTACACCCACCTAGGAATGCACACTCATGGGCCTGCACACTCCTGGGCCTGCCGACTCCTGAGCCTGCATTCTCCTGGTCCTTTCCTCGCCTGGGCCACCACCTATTAGGCCCGCCCTCTCTTTGACGTGCACACGCTTGGGCCTGCTCACTCCTCTGTCTGCACACCCCTGCGCCTTGACACCCCTGGACCTGCACACTCCGGGGCCTGCGCATCCCATGGCCTGCACACACCTGGGCCTCTACACTCCTGGGCCAGTACAGTCATGTGCCTGTTCCGCCCCGTGTCTGCACACTCTTGGGACCGCACAGTCCTGGCTATGCACACTCCTTGGCCTGCAGACTCCTAGGCCTGTTCGACTTCTGTCTGCACACCTCTGGGCCTGCACACTACAGGGCCTGCACATACCTGGGCCTGCACGAACCTGGGCCTCTTCACTGCTGGTCCTGCCCTCTCCTAGGCCTGCACACTCCTGGAACTGTACACTCATGGGCCTGCACACTCCTGGACCTGAACAATCTTGAGCCTGCACAATCCTGGGCCTGTACGCTCCTGGGCCTGCACACTCCTGTGCCTGCCCTCTCTTGGCCCTGCACTCTCCTTGGCCTGCACACTCCTGGCCTGTTCCCTCCTGTGCCGGCACACTCCTGGGACTGCACACTCCTGGGCCTGCCCTGGCCTGGGCCTGCACCCTCCTCTGTCTGCACACTCCTGGGACTGCACAGCCCTGAGCCTGTACACTCCTGGACCTGCACACTTCTATCTCTGCACACTCTGGTGTCTGCACACCCCTGGACATGCACACTCCTGGGCCTGTACACTCCTAGGCCTGCCTTATCCTGGCCCTGGACACTCTTCTGTCTGCACACTCCTGGGGCTGCACACTCTTGGGCCTGCACACTCCTGGACCTGTACAATCCTGGGCCTTCCCTGGTCTGGGTCTTCCCTGGCCTGGTCCTGCACACTAATGGGCCTGAACACTCCTGGTCCTGTACACACCTCGGCCTGCACCCTACTGGTCCTGCACACTCCTCTGTTTGCACACACATGGAACTGCACACCCCTTGGCCTGCACACTCCCAGACCTGCACAATCTTGAGCCTGCACAATCCTGGGCCTGTACACTCCTGGGCCTACACACCCCAAGGCCTGCACACTGCTGGGCCTGCACACTCCTGAGCCTCCCTTCTCCTGGGCCTGCACAATCCCTCATCTGCACACTCCTAGGCCTGCACACTCTTGGGCCTGCACACTCCTGGGCCTGCACACTCCTGTCTCTGCACACTCCGGGGACTGCACAGTCCTCGGTCTGTATACTCCTGGGCCTGTACACTCCTGGGCCTGCCGTGGCCTGGGCCTGCACACTCCTCAGCCTGCACACTCCTCTGTCTGCACACTCCTGGGCCTGCACACACCTGGGCAGGCACACTCCAGGGCCCTCTGACACCTGTGCCTGCACACTCTTGGGCCTGTCTTCTCCTGGGCCCGCATGAACCTGGGCCTCTTCACTGCTGGTCCTGCCCTCTCCTAGTCCTGCACACTCCTGGAACTGCACACTCATGGGCCTGCCCCATTTGGCCCTGCCCTCTCCTGTGACGGCCCTCACCTGTCCTGCACACACCTGGGCCTGAACACTACAGGCCCTGCACACATCTGGCCCTCTACCCTCCAGGGCCTGCCTTCTACTGGGACCGAACAATCCCTCGTCTGCACACTCCTGGGGCCTGCACGCTCCTGGGCCTTTCTGTGCCTGGGCCTGCCCCCAATTCGGCTGGCCCTCTCCTGGACCTGCACACTCTTGGGCCTGCACACTCCTGGGACTGCACACTCCTGGGACTGCACTCTCCTTGGCCTGCACACTCTTGGGCCTTCTTCCTCCCGTGCCTGCACACTCATAGGCCTGTTCCAACCTGTGCCGGCACACCTCTGGGTCTGCACACTACTGTGATGCATACTCCTGGGCCTGCACACTCCTGGACTTGTACACTCCTGGGCCTGCCCACTAATGGGCCTGCACACTCCTGGAAATGTACCATCCTGGGCCTGCACACTCCTCTGTCTGCACACTCCTAGGCCTGCACACTCCTGGGCCTGCACATCCCAGAGCCTGCACACACCTGGGCCTCTACACTCCTGGGCCAGTACACTCGAGTACCTGCTCTACCCCGTGTTTGCACACCCCTGAGACTGCACAGTCCCAGGTCTGCACACTCTTTGGCCTGCACACTCCTAGGCCTGTTCCGTCTTGTGTCTGCAGACCTCTGGGGCTGCACACTCCAGGGCCTACACACACCTGGGCCTGCACGAATCTGGGCCTGTTCACTCCTGGGCCTGCACACTCCTGTCTCTGCACACTCCTGGCCTTGGATACTCCTGGGACAGTACACTCCTGGGACTGACCTGCCCTGGGCCTGCACTCTCCTGGCCCTGGACAAGCTTCTGTCTGCACACACCTGGGGCTGCACACTCCTGGGCCTGCACACTCCTGGGCCTGCCCTCTCCTGGGCCTACACTCTCCTTGGCCTGCACACTCCTGGGCCTGCTCCCTCCTGTGCCGGCACACTCCTGGGCCTACTCCCACTTGTGCCTGCACACTCCTAGGCCTGTTCCCACCTGTGCCGGCACACTCCTGGGACTACACACTCCTATGTCTGCACACCCCTGGGCCTGCACACTCCTGGACCTGTACACTCTTGGGCCTGCACAATAATGGGCCTGCACACTCCTGGAAATGCACCCTCCTGGGCCTGCACACTCCTCTGTCTGCACACTACTAGGCCTGCACACTCCAGGGCCTGCTGACTTCTGTGTCTGCACACTCTTGGGCCTGCCTTCTCCTGGGCCCGCACAATCCCTCGTCTGCACACTCCTGGGCCTGTACGTTCCTGGGCCTTTCCTCGCCTGGGCCGCCCCCAATTAGACCCGCCCTCTCCTTGACCTGCACACTCCTGGGCCTGCACACTCCTGGGCCTGCACACTCCTGGGCATGCCCTCTCTTCGGCCTGTACACTCCTGGACCTGCACACTCCTGGACTTGTACACACCTGGGCCTGCCCTGGCCTGGGCCTGCACACTAATGGGCCTGAACACTCCTGTGCCTGCACACTCCTGGGCCTTTCCTTGCCTGCACCTGCCCCCAATTTGGCAGAACCCGGTCCCAGTATCCATCCAACCTGCAGGGGACTGTGTGGGAATCACACAAGGATGTGTGACCAGAAGGCAAAAAAAAAGCAGGGAGCCACTGTGGGGCAGCGCACCCTAGAGGCCTAGATGGGGCACTGGGCCTGAATCTGACATGACAGAACGACCTAGGAGGTCGCATGCCAGAATGGACGATATCAGAGTTGTGTTTAATTTCAACCCGCCGACAGGGAGCTGGGAAGCAGGCGGCAAGGAGGGTGACTTTCCCCAGATCCCAGGGCAGACCCCGGCCTGTGTGGGGTGTGCCCTGCTCCCCACAAGCCCTCTGTGGGGCCCTTCCTTTGCTGAGTCTGTGCATGAGCTCCCTGTGATGCCAGCCCGCAGAGGTGACAGGTGCAGTAGGTGTTTGTGGTTCTAGAGACATGATGGCTTTCCTAGGAAGCAGGGTCCTGAATGATCCCCACTGGGCCAATGGGGGATTGGGGAGACCCTGAGAAGCAGGTGGCTTGTCCAGGGTGACAGCACTGCTGGCGGGGGAGCCGGGTCTGAACCCAGCTGTGTCGTCAGAGCTGTGACCCTGGCTGCATCCAGGCCTCCCCAGGGCAATAGGAGGGGCCGAGTTGGTGTCACTGGGTGGACATGGCATGGGGTGGGAAGTGAGCCATCAGCAGCCCAGAGAGGCCCTTGGGGAGCTTTGTGTAAGGAGGAAGCTTGGGGAAGGGGACCCCAGGAAGTGACCTCACTTCCCTGGCAACAGAGCCCAACAGAACTTGGGACCCAGGTCACCAGGCACCCGCTGTGTAGAGAAGGACACTTCTCAACTGACTTGGCTGGTGAACTCAGCTCAGCTCAGACATGTTTTGTTGCATCCCAAGATCCCGAGGTCGCGGCCCCCGGAAAGCCCGCAGCAACGGCCTTTGCCAACAGTGCCGACAGTGGGTCGGGTCTCACCCCAGGCGCCTCTGGCCTTTTGGCCAGAGGGACCGAAAGGTAACACAGGGAGGCCCAGGGCAGGCCCGCCCAGGCCGGGTCACCACTCAGACCCCACCCGGGTGGCCCCACGGCCCCTTCCTGACTGGTGGCGGTGGGGCAGTCATGTTGGGGGGGGGGTCCTGCCTCAAGCAAGAGCAGGCTGAGGAAGGGTCAGAGGCCTGGGGGGCCGATCACGTCCCCAGCCTGGGTCCAAGTGGGCTGGCTGGGATGTGGAGAACCGGGGCAGGGCCCTGCTGCCCGAGGTGGCGCCCATGCCCTAGGGTGTGTCTCTTGCCTCCCGGGTGACTGAGATGACCAAGGTCCCAGTCTGATCTGGCAGCAGAGGGTCGAGTGGGGCAGAAGCAGGAGTGGTCCTGGCCGGGCAGGGCTCTGAGACCTCCGGACCGGGCCGGCTGCCGGTCACTGTCATTGCAGAGCCAGACACCGCAGGATCCGGGGAACCAGGACACTCATGCCACCTCTCCAAGTGAGGGGCTGGTGTGCCACACTGTGGAAGGCCAGCACAGGCTCCAGAAGAGTCTGGGTATGAAGGGCTCCCCACCACCACGGCCTCCTGCCCAGACATCGCCCAGGTCTCTCCCCAGGATCTTGCCCAGGGCTGAGGGGCAGCTCAGCACCCCCGGCTCTGACCTGGAGCACCGTGCCCACCTCCTGGGGATTCAGGTAGAGGACCAGGAGCCCCCCGAAGCAGAGCCCAAAGGTGAGAAGGGCGGGGCCGGTGTGGGTGTGTAGGTGAGGGAGGGCGGAGGGCTGGGCCACACAGGGAGGCATCCCCAAAGTCTGTAGTTGGGACCAGAGCAAAGACTGGCCTCAGACCACCTGTCTGGAAGAATTCAGTCACAGAACAAGTGCCTGTGGGCACTTGCTCAGTGGGAGCTGCCTGCAAAGCTCTGGGAAGATTTCTGTCCTTGAAAAGGCACGTGGAAAGGGAGGCATGTGGGTACCTTTTTCCAGGTTGTGCCTGAGCAGAACCACTAGACTTAAAGCTCTCTCCACGTCCAACAGTTACAGGTCCAGAGCAGGCAGAGGCAGGGGAAGACGCCAGAAAACAAAAACAGGACCACCAGGGTCCAGCACGAGACCGCGAACACCCTCCAGCTGCTCCTGCTGAACATGAAGATCCTGCTGCTCCAGCTGCATATGAAGAGCCTGCCGCTCCTGCTGATCTTGCCACTCCCGAAGAGCCTGCAGCTCCTACTGATCTTGCCGCTCCTGAACAGCCTGCAGCTCCTGAAGAGCCCGCCGCTCCTGAAGCGCCTGCCATTCCTGCTGATCTAGCTGCTCCTGAAGAGCCTGCTGCTCCTGCTCATCTAGCCGCTCCTGAACAGCCTGCAGCTCCTGAAAAGCCTGCAGCTCCTGAAGAGCCTGCCGCTCCTGCTGATCTTGCCACTCCTGAAGAGCCTGCTGCTCCTGCTGCTCTAGCCGCTCCTGAAGAGCCCGCCACTCCTGAAGAACCTGCCGCTCCTGCTGATCTAGCCGCTCCTGAAGAGCCCGCCATTCCTGCTGATCAAGCCGCTCCTGAAGAGCCTGCCGCTTCTGCTGATCTAGCCGCTCCTGAAGAGCCTGCCGCTCCTGAAGAGCCCGCCGATCCTGAAGAGCCTGCTGTTCCTGCTGATCTAGCCACTCCTGAAGCGCCTGCCATTCCTGCTGATCTAGCCACTCCTGAAGAGCCCGCTGCTCCTGCTAATCTAGCCGCTCCTGAACAGCCTGCAGCTCCTGAAGAGCCTGCCGCTCCTGCTGATCTTGCCACTCCTGAAGAGCCTGCCGCTCCTGCTGCTCTAGCCGCTCCTGAAGAGCCCGCCACTCCTGAAGAACCTGCCGCTCCTGCTGATCTAGCCGCTCCTGAAGAGCCTGCCGCTCCTGCTGATCTTGCCACTCCTGAAGACCCTGCAGCTCCTGCTGATCTTGCCACTCCTGAAGAGCCTGCAGCTCCTGCTGATCTTGCCGCTCCTGAAGAGCCCGCTACTCCTGAAGAGCCCGCCGCTCCTGCTGATCTTGCCACTCCTGAAGAGCCTGCAGCTCCTACTGATCTTGCCGCTCCTGAACAGCCTGCAGCTACTGAAGAGCCCGACGCTCCTGAAGAACCTGCCGCTCCTGCAGATCTAGCCGCTCCTGAAGAGCCCGCCATTCCTGCTGATCTAGCCGCTCCTGAAGCGCCTGCCGCTCCTGCTGATCTAGCCACTCCAGAAGAGCCCGCTGCTCCTGATCATCTAGCCGCTCCAGAACAGCCTGCAGCTCTTGAAAAGCCTGCAGCTCCTGAAGAGCCTGCCGCTCCTGCTGCTCTAGCCGCTCCTGAAGAGCCCGCTGCTCCTGCTGATCTAGCCGCTCCTGAAGAGCCCGCCGCTCCTGAAGAGCCCGCCGGTCCTGCTGATCTAGCCGCTCCTGAAGAGCCTGAAGCTCCTGAAGAGCCTGCCGCTCCTGCTGATCTTGCCACCCCTGAAGAGCCTGCAGCTCCTGCTGATCTTGCCGCTCCTGAAGAGCCCGCCGCTCCTGAAGAACCTGCCGTTCCTGCTGATCTAGCCGCTCCTGAAGAGCCTGCCGCTCCTGCTGATCTTGCTGCTCCTGAAAAGCCTGCAGATCCTGCACCTGCACCTGCGCCGCTGGGCAGTGGAGAACCATTTCGGGCATCATCACCCCTTAGGGCTGAGCCCCCTCTGCCCCCTCCTACACCTTCTCCAAAATCCCAACATGTATCCCCTCCCCTACCCGAAGTTGACTTCCCTACCCCTGAATTTGCTTTTGTTTTCTTCTTCTTTAGTTTAGTTTATTTGTTTTACATCATTTATGGCATTCTATAATTTTCCATTTCCCACTTCCTTTAATAAAATACAGATTTTTTCCCTTTTAAACTGCATTTCAGGAACATTAAGTGCATTCCCATGCTGTCCGACCATCACTACCATGTAGTTTTATGCTATTTATGCCCGTGAAGTACATCCCACCACGGCCTCAAACCCCTCATCTGAGGACGGACTGATGCCTGAAATGGTGGGAGATGACAGGTGTGGGCACGTTGCTGGGATCAGAGTTGATCCCAGGGAACCCACTGTATTGATGGGCAGCAGGTTCAGTGTCCAGGTGCTCTGTTCCGGGGAGGGCGGCTAGAGATGTGCAGAGTCCCCTCCCAGCGGTCCCCGTGCCTGTGTTGGGAACTGACCATCAAGGGGGGCCTGGTGAATGAACCGGACGCTAGAAAGGGACACCCCTAACTCCCCCAATTTGGAAGGCGGGGCTCCTTCTCCCTGCTGAGTGATGTGGCAACTGAGAATATCACACCCCCCACGCCCTAGCAGAAACTTCTCCTCTCACAGAGCCCACCCTCCCATGGGTCCCACTTTCCCCTGAACCCAGAGGCAGAGCCCCTCTGCCAGACAAGGGATGGGTAGGAGGGGTGGCTGCAACCTTACGGGAGTGGGCGTGCACCGTGCTTGACCCCTGAGCTCCCAGCTGTGCAGCAGAGGCCCAGGGAGGACTTGCCAGGGAGGGCCGCAGGGCAGGGGCAGGGCTGAGTTCTGCATGAATCCTGACTATGCGGGGGCCGAGGGACCTGGTTTTGAGCCACGTCCTGGGTCTGGGCACGATGCCTTGTGATCCCACAAGGGAGACCTCTCTGCTCTCATTGTTCAGATGGGAAGACTTGAGCCTGCCCACCTGAAGCGACGCCCTGCTTCCCCAATTGGGGAGGAGGCTGAGTTGGACTGGGCCCCACAATCTTCAAGGAAGATTGCTCTCCCCAAGGTTGGCTCTCTGGGTATAAACCTGGGCAAGGGAGTCCTGACTACCCCCTGCGCCTGCTCTGTGCTGGTAACCTCAGTACACAGAAGCCTTGAGTCTCAGTCCACCCAGGAACCAAACGTTCACCCGCCTACAGCAGAGACAACTGAGGCTCAAAGAGGAAGGTCTGCCCTGGAGATGGTGTGGAGGCCCAAGTCTCAGAAGACAGGTGAAGCCAGGGTCTCAAGGATACTGCACAAACAGGACTTCACTCTGAACTGGGAATGTTGTGGAAAGACCCTGGGGGCCAGGGTGGAGGAGATGGGAAGCAGACCAGAGCCCGGGGGAAGGCAGGGAGCCCCAGGAATGCCTCCATGCCCTCGGCACAGGGCAGGGGAGCAGCTCTGAAGATATGACAGCCGAGGCTGCCCAGGGGGCCTTCATCACTACCACTTTGCTCGGATGACCTCAACAGCCCCATGACCACACCCATTTGACAGATGCAGACAGACACCAAGTTAGCCACCAGGCTGACAAGGAGAGGAGCTGGGATCAAATCCAGGATCAGATTCCAAGTGCTCCGCTCGCTGGCCCCAGACTAAGCCTGCCTGCCAAAACCGACCCCAGGGCCTCCCGCCTGGCACTCTATATATACCTCAGTGGGCTCCCCTGCTGAGCCATCCCATCCCATCCCATCACACTGAGACAAAAGCACAGAGGCCTGGGGTCCAGGAGACAGGACTGGTAGCAGGGCCAGGGTGGGCACGTTCTGCCCACCCCCCTTTGCTGCCCCAGCTCAGGTGTCAAGTGGAAGCCTGACTGACGTGGAAACTGGCAGTGGGTGGGAGAGACAGGATGCCCCTTAGTTTCCCTGGCAACTGCTGCAGAACCGAGTCTTTCAGGATAAATTCAAGTTAGGCCTCAGCTGCTGAAACACCCATTATTTCAAGGCTGGTTACCTTGGTGACCCAGGTGGTGAGGACGTGGTGGGAGGAGGGGGTGGAGAGGCCAGGCAGGGGGCCACCGGCTCAGAGGACAGGCTGACCCTCAGACCTAGACATGACCCTGGTCACACACTGAGCCTTGAATTTCATCACAGACTGACCTCGGGTCCTGACACAGGGTGCCTGGCCCTTATCACAGACGAGCCCTGTTCCTGGTCCCAGACCGCCACCTGAGCTTGGCCGCGCAACCACCACGGAGGGACACTCAGCGAGTGGTGACTGCTACTTCTGTTATCATTGCTGTGCCGTTAACGTGCGTCCCACTCACAGCTGACACCTAACGAATGTCATTCAGACTAGCGTAACCGCAATGGGGGACTGTTCGCAAGGACTCCTGGGGCCCACAGTGCTCGGCAGAGGCTCGCAGGACCCCCTCTGCTGGGTGGCCACAGGGCTCCTGGGCTGGGTGGGCTGTGAGGGGGCAGCAGAGGAGTGGGCAAGGCTGGGGGGTGGGCTGCCCCTCCAGGCCCAGAAGGAAGCAGCCATTCTCCCCCGGCTCAACGCCCCCTCTGTCTGGAAGCCTCACTTTCATCTCATTACCTGATAAACTGAGCAAATGTACGGCAGCCAGGCAGCCTTGGCCACCCAGGAGACAGGGCACACGGTCAGGGGGCTCCCAGCCTCCTTCCCACCCTGGCGCCCCAGCCTGCAGGCTATGGCCTCTCTGGCCCACGGGGCCTCAGTCGGCCGGGATGAGGGCCCTGGGAGAGGCCCGCATCCTGCTAGGCCTTCCTGCTTCCTGGGCAGAGCTCTCCCCAGCCCAGCAGGTGAGGCAGCAGAGGCAGTGGGTCCGCCCCTGTCCATTCCTGCCCTGTCCTCGCCCACCAGGCCGGTTCCCCAGGCATCCAGGCCGTACTCCACGACCTGTGAAGTTAGGGCGTGTCCTGGGGCATGGAGTTCCTCCTCAGCCCAGTACATGGATGTGCAAATGAGGACCACAGGGGACAGGACAGCTCTCTGAATTCCCCCACCCAGTCCCCAGTCCCCTCCACCCTAGCCCCCATGGGTCCTGACTTGGGCCATCTGTCCAGAGGCAGGCAAACGCAGAGAAGACTACCATGAGAGGGAGAGGGATACAGAGCTAAGAGGCCAGGAGAGCAGGAGAGCAGCTGCAGAGGTGCAGCCAGGCAGGGACAGAGGTGGAGGACAGGGGACAGTTGCTCAGGCCCAACAAACACTTCCCACTTGAGCCTGCACATTCCTGGGCCTGCACACTGCTGGGCCTGCACAAACCTGGGCCTGCACGAACCTGGGACTCTTGACAGCCGTGCCTGCCCTCTCCTAGGCATTCACACTCCTGGAACTGCACACTCATTGGCCTGCACCCACCTGGAGCTGCACAATCATGAGCCTGCACATACTTGGGCCTGCACCCTGCTGGGCCTGCACATTTCTGGGCCTGCCTTCTCCTGGGCCCGCACAATCCCTCATCTGCACACTCCTGGGCCTGGACATTCCTGGGCCTGCAGAGTACTGGGCCTGTATACTCCTGGGCCTGCACACTCCTGTCTCTGCACACTCCGGGTTCTGCACACCCCTCGGTCTGTATACTCCTGGGCCTGTACACACCTGGGCCTGCACACTCCTCTGTCTGCACACTCCTGGGCCAGCACACCCATGGAACTGCACACTCTGGTGTCTTCACACTCCTGGGCCTGCACGCTCCTGGGCCTTTCCTCACCTGGGCCTGCCCCCAGTTCGGCCCGACCTCTCCTGGACCTGCACACACTTGGGCCTGCACACTCCTGGGCCTGCACACTCCTGTCTCTGCACACTCCGGGGTCTGCACACTCCTCGGTCTGTATACTCCTGGGCCTGTACACTCATGGGCCTGCCGTGGCCTTGGCCTGCACGCTCCTGGTCCTGCACACACCTCTGTCTGCACACTCCTGGGCCTGCATACCCCTGCATCTTCACACTCCTGGGCCTGCACAACCCAGAGCCTGCACAGATCGGGGCCTCTACACACCTGGGCCAGTACACACGTGTGCTTGCTCCCCCCCGTGTCTGCAAACTCCTGGGACTGCACATTCCTGGGTCTGCACACACCTTGGCCTGCACACTCATGGGCCTGTTCCGTCTTGTGTCTGCATACCTCTGGGCCTGCACACTCCAGGGCCTGCACACACCTGGGCCTGCACGAACCTGGGCCTCTTGAATCCTGGGCCTGCCCTTTCCTAGGCCTGCCCACTCCTGTGCCTACACATTCCTGGGCCTGCACACTCCTGGACCTGTACACTCCTGGGCGTGCCCTGGCATGGGCCTGCACACAAATGGGCCTGCACTCTCCAGGGACTGCACCCTCCTGGGCCTGCACACTCCTCTGTCTGCACACTCCTGGGCCTGCCCCAAATTGCCCTGCCCTCTCCTGTGACGGCCCTCACAAGTCCTGCACACTCCTAGGCCTGCACACTCGTGTACCTCCTCCCTCCTGTGCCTGCACACTCCTGGCCATGTACACTCATGGGCCTGCCCTCTGCATGGCGTGCACGGTCCTAGGACTCCCCATTCCTGCGCCTGGACACCCTTGGGCCTGCCCTCTCCTGGGCCTGCACACTCTGGGGCCTGCCCTCACCTGGTTCTGCACACTACTGGGACTGTACACCCCTGGACCTGTACACTGCTGTGCCTTCCCTGGTCTGGGCCTTCCCTGGCCTGGGCCTGAAAACTACTGGGCCTGAAAACTGCTGGAACTGCACACTCATTGGCCTGCAAACTCCAGGACCTGCACAATCTTGGGCTTGAACACACCTGGGCCTGTATACTCCTGGGCCTGCACACTCCTGTCTCTGCACACTGTGGTGTTTGCACACGCCTGGGCCTGCACGAACGTGGGCCTGTACACTCCTGGGCCTGCACACACCTGAGTCTGCACACTCCGGGGTCTGCACACTCCTCGGTCTGTATACTCCTGGGTTGTACACTCCTGGGCCTGACCTGGCCTGGGCCTGCACGCTCCTGGGCCTGCACACTCCTCTGTCTGCACACTTCTGGGCATGCACAACCCTAGACCCTACACTCCTGGGCCTGCGCATCCCAGAGCCTGAACACACCTGGGCCTCTATACTCCTGGGCCACTACTCTCATGTGCCTGCTCCGCCCCGTGTCTACACACTCCTGGCACTGCACAGTCCTGGACCTGCACACTCCTGGGCCTGCCCTGGCCTGGGCCTGCACACTAATGGGCCTACACACACCTAGGAATGCACCCTCCTGGGCCTGCACACTCCTCTGTCTGCACACTCGTGGGCCTTCCCTGGTCTGGGCCTTCCCTGGCCTGGGCCTGCAAACTACTGGGCCTGCAAACTCCTGGAACTGCACACTCATTGGCCTGCACACTCCAGGACCTGCACAATCTTGGGCTTGAACACACCTAGGCCTGTATACTCCTGGACCTGCACACTCCTGTCTTGCACACTCTGGTGTTTGCACACGCCTGGGCCTGCACGAACTTTGGCCTGTACACACCTGGGCCTGCACACTCCTGTATCTGCTCACTTCTGAGACTGCATACACCTGGGCCTGCAAACTCCTGGGCCTGTACACTCCTGGGCCTGAACACTCCTGGACCTGTACACTCCTGGGCATGCCCTGGCCTGGGCCTGCACACTAATGGTGCTACACCCACCTAGGAATGCACACTCATGGGCCTGCACACTCCTGGGCCTGCCGACTCCTGAGCCTGCATTCTCCTGGTCCTTTCCTCGCCTGGGCCACCACCTATTAGGCCCGCCCTCTCTTTGACGTGCACACGCTTGGGCCTGCTCACTCCTCTGTCTGCACACCCCTGCGCCTTGACACCCCTGGACCTGCACACTCCGGGGCCTGCGCATCCCATGGCCTGCACACACCTGGGCCTCTACACTCCTGGGCCAGTACAGTCATGTGCCTGTTCCGCCCCGTGTCTGCACACTCTTGGGACCGCACAGTCCTGGCTATGCACACTCCTTGGCCTGCAGACTCCTAGGCCTGTTCGACTTCTGTCTGCACACCTCTGGGCCTGCACACTACAGGGCCTGCACATACCTGGGCCTGCACGAACCTGGGCCTCTTCACTGCTGGTCCTGCCCTCTCCTAGGCCTGCACACTCCTGGAACTGTACACTCATGGGCCTGCACACTCCTGGACCTGAACAATCTTGAGCCTGCACAATCCTGGGCCTGTACGCTCCTGGGCCTGCACACTCCTGTGCCTGCCCTCTCTTGGCCCTGCACTCTCCTTGGCCTGCACACTCCTGGCCTGTTCCCTCCTGTGCCGGCACACTCCTGGGACTGCACACTCCTGGGCCTGCCCTGGCCTGGGCCTGCACCCTCCTCTGTCTGCACACTCCTGGGACTGCACAGCCCTGAGCCTGTACACTCCTGGACCTGCACACTTCTGTCTCTGCACACTCTGGTGTCTGCACACTCCTGGACATGCACACTCCTGGGCCTGTACACTCCTAGGCCTGCCTTATCCTGGCCCTGGACACTCTTCTGTCTGCACACTCCTGGGGCTGCACACTCTTGGGCCTGCACACTCCTGGACCTGTACAATCCTGGGCCTTCCCTGGTCTGGGTCTTCCCTGGCCTGGTCCTGCACACTAATGGGCCTGAACACTCCTGGTCCTGTACACACCTCGGCCTGCACCCTACTGGTCCTGCACACTCCTCTGTTTGCACACACATGGAACTGCACACCCCTTGGCCTGCACACTCCCAGACCTGCACAATCTTGAGCCTGCACAATCCTGGGCCTGTACACTCCTGGGCCTACACACCCCCAGGCCTGCACACTGCTGGGCCTGCTCACTCCTGAGCCTCCCTTCTCCTGGGCCTGCACAATCCCTCATCTGCACACTCCTAGGCCTGCACACCCTTGGGCCTGCACACTCCTGGGCCTGCACACTCCTGTCTCTGCACACTCCGGGGACTGCACAGTCCTCGGTCTGTATACTCCTGGGCCTGTACACTCCTGGGCCTGCCGTGGCCTGGGCCTGCACACTCCTCAGCCTGCACACTCCTCTGTCTGCACACTCCTGGGCCTGCACACACCTGGGCAGGCACACTCCAGGGCCCTCTGACACCTGTGCCTGCACACTCTTGGGCCTGTCTTCTCCTGGGCCCGCATGAACCTGGGCCTCTTCACTGCTGGTCCTGCCCTCTCCTAAGCCTGCACACTCCTGGAACTGCACACTCATGGGCCTGCAGACTCCTGGACCTGCACAATCTTGAGCCTGCACCATCCTGGGCCTGTACGCTCCTGGGCCTGCACACTCCTGTGCCTGCCCTCTCTTGGCCCTGCACTCTCCTGTGCCTGCACACTCCTGGGCCTGCTCCCACCTATGCCTGCACCCTCCTAGGCCTGTTCCCACGTGTGCCGGCACACTCCTGGGACTGCACACTCCTGGGCCTGCACACTCCTGTGCCTGCCCTCTCTTGGCCCTGCACTCTCCTTGGCCTGCACACTCCTGGCCTGTTCCCTCCTGTGCCTGCACACTCCTGGGCCTGCTCCCACCTATGCCTGCACACTCCTAGGCCTGTTCCCACGTGTGCCGGCACACTCCTGGGACTGCACACTCCTGGGCCTGCCCTGGCCTGGGCCTGCACCCTCCTCTGTCTGCACACTCCTGGGACTGCACAGCCCTGAGCCTGTACACTCCTGGACCTGCACACTTCTGTCTCTGCACACTCTGGTGTCTGCACACTCCTGGGCCTGTACACTCCTAGGCCTGCCCTATCCTGGCCCTGGACACTCTTCTGTCTGCACACTCCTGGGGCTGCACACTCCTGGGCCTGCACACCCCTGGGCATGCCCTCTCCTGGGCCTGCAAACTCCTGGGCCTGCACACTCCTCTGTCTGCACACTCCGGGGCCTTCCCTCTCCTGGGCCTGCCCCCAGTTCGGCTGGCACTCTCCTGGAGCTGCACACTCCTGGGCCTGACCTATCGTACGCCTGCACAGTCCTGGATCTGCACACTTCTGGACCTGCTCCCTCCTGTGCCATCACCCTTCTGGAACTGCACATTGGGCGCCTGCACACTCCTGTGCCTGACACACCTGGGCCTGCACGCTCCTCGGCCTGCACACTCCTCTTGTCTGCACACTCCTCTTGTCTGCACACTCCTGGGCCTGTTCCGTCTTGTGTCTTCACACCTCTCGGCCTGCGCACTCCAGGGCCTGAACACACCTGGGCCTGCACGAACCTGGGCCTGTTCACTCCTGGGCCTGCCCTCTCCTTGGCCGGCACGAACCTGGGCCTAAACACCCCTGGGCCTGCCCTGGCCTGGGCCTGCACACTAATGGGGCTGCACACACCTAGGAATGCACCCACCTGGGCCTACACACTCTTCTGTCTGTACACTCCTGGGCCTGCACACTCCTGGGCATGCACACTCCTCTGTCTGCACACTCCTCGGCCTACACACTCCTAGGCCTGCACACTCCTGGGCCTGCTGACCCCTGTGTCTGCACACTCTTGGGCCTGCACACACCTGGACCTGTACCATCCTGGGCCTTCCCTGGACTGGGTCTTCCCTGGCCTGGGCCTGCACACTACTGGGCCCGCACACTTCTGCAACTGCACACTCATCGGCCTGCAAAGGCACGACCTGCACAATATTGGGCCTGAACACACATAGGCCTTTATCCTCCTGGATCTGCACACTCCTGGGCCTGCACACTGCTGGACCTGCACAGCACTGGGCCTAAACACACCTGGGCCTGCACACTCCTTCTCTGCACACTCCTATCTCTGCACACTCTGGTGTCTACACACTCCAGGGCCTGCACGAACCTAGGCCTGCTCCCTCCTGTGCCTGCATACTCCTGGGCCTGCTCCCACCTGTGCCTGCACACTCCTAGCCCTGTTCCCACCTGTGCTGGCACATTCCTGGGACTGCACACTTCTGCGCCTGCACACTTTTGGGCCTGCACACCCCTGGGCCTGCACACTCCTGGACCTGTACACTCCTGGGCCTTCCCTGGTCTGGGCATTCCCTGGCCTGGGCCTGCAAACTCCTGGGCCTATACATACCTGGGCCTGCACACTCCTGTACCTGTACACACCTGGGCCTGCCCTGGCCTGGGACTGCACACTAATGGGGCTGCACACACCTAGGAATGCACCCCCCTGGGCCTGCACACTCCTCTGTCTGCACACTCCTGGGCCTGCATAACCCTGGATCTGCACACTCCTGGGCCTGCGCATCCCAGAGCATGCACAGATCTGGGCCTCTACACACCTGGGCCAGTACACACGTGTGCTTGCTCCCCCCCGTGTCTGCAAACTCCTGGGACTGCACATTCCTGGGTCTGCAACACCTTGGCTTGCACACTCATGGGCCTGTTCCGTCTTGTGTCTGCATACCTGTGGGCCTGCACACCCCAGGGCCTGCACACACCTGGGCCTGCACGAACGTGGGCCTCTTGAATCCTGGGCCTGCCCTTTCCTAGGCCTGCCCACACCTGTGCCTACACATTCCTGGGCCTGCACACTCCTGGACCTGTACACTCCTGGGCGTACCCTGGCATGCGCCTGCACACTAATGGGCCTGCACTCTCCAGGGACTGCACCCTCCTGGGCCTGCACACTCCTCTGTCTGCACACTCCTGGGCCTGCCCCAAATTGCCCTGCCCTCTCCTGTGACGGCCCTCACAAGTCCTGCACACTCCTAGGCCTGCACACTCGTGTACCTCCTCCCTCCTGTGCCTGCACACTCCTGGCCATGTACACTCATGGGCCTGCCCTCTGCATGGCGTGCACGGTCCTAGGACTCCCCATTCCTGCGCCTAGACACCCTAGGGCCTGCCCTCTCCTGGGCCTGCACACTCTGGGGCCTGCCCTCACCTGGTTCTGCACACTACTGGGACTGTACACCCCTGGACCTGTACACTGCTGTGCCTTCCCTGGTCTGGGTCTTCCCTGGTTTGGGCCTGAAAACTACTGGGCCTGAAAACTGCTGGAACTGCACACTCATTGGCCTGTAAACTCCAGGACCTGCACAACCTTGGGCTTGAACACACCTGGGCCTGTATACTCCTGGGCCTGCACACTCCTGTCTCTGCCCACTGTGGTGTTAGCACACGCCTGGGCCTGCAAGAACGTGGGCCTGTACACTCCTGGGCCTGCACACACCTGACTTTGCACACTCCGGGGTCTGCACACTCCTCGGTCTGTATACTCCTGGGTTGTACACTCCTGGGCCTGACCTGGCCTGGGCCTGCACGCTCCTGGGCCTGCACACTCCTCTGTCTGCACACTTCTGGGCATGCACAACCCTAGACCCTACACTCCTGGGCCTGCGCATCCCAGAGCCTGAACACACCTGGGCCTCTATACTCCTGGGCCACTACTCTCATGTGCCTGCTCCGCCCCGTGTCTACACACTCCTGGCACTGCACAGTCCTGGACCTGCACACCCCTGGGCCTGCCCTGGCCTGGGCCTGAACACTAATGGGCCTACACACACCTAGGAATGCACCCTCCTGGGCCTGCACACTCCTCTGTCTGCACACTCGTGGGCCTTCCCTGGTCTGGGCCTTCTCTGGCCTGGGCCTGCAAACTATTGGGCCTGCAAACTCCTGGAACTGCACACTCATTGGCCTGCACACTCCAGGACCTGCACAATCTTGGGCTTGAACACACCTAGGCCTGTATACTCCTGGACCTGCCCACTCCTGTCTCTGCACACTCTGGAGTTTGCACACGCCTGGGGCTGCAGGAACCTGGGCCTGTACACACCTGGGCCTGCACACTCCTTTATCTGCTCACTCCTGAGACTGCATACACCTGGGCCTGCACATTCCTGTATCTGCTCACTCCTGAGACTGCATACACCTGGGCCTGCACATTCCTGTATCTGCACACTCCTCTGTCTGCACACTCCTGGGCCTTCACACACCTGGACCCGCACACTCCTGGGCCTGCGCATCCCAGAGCCTGCACACACCTGGGCCTCTACACTCCTGGGCCAGTACAGTCGTGTGCCTGTTCCGCCCCGTGTCTGCACACTCTTGGGACCGCACAGTCCTGGCTATGCACACTCCTTGGCCTGCAGACTCCTAGGCCTGTTCGACTTCTGTCTGCACACCTCTGGGCCTGCACACTACAGTGCCTGCACATACCTGGGCCTGCACGAACCTGGGCCTCTTCACTGCAGGTCCTGCCCTCTCCTAGGCCTGCACACTCCTGGAACTGCACACTCATGGGCCTGCCGTCTCCTGGGCCTGCACACCCCTGTCTCTGCACACTCCGGGGACTGCACACTCCTCGCTCTGTATACTCCTGGGCCTTTACACTCCTGGGCCTGCCGTGGCCTGGGCCTGCACGCTCCTGGGCCTGCACTCTCCTCTGTCTGCACACTCCTGGGCCTTCACACCCCTGGACCTGCACACTCCTGGGCCTGCGCATCCCAGAGCCTGCACACACTTTAGCCTCTACACTCCTGGGCCAGTACATTCGTGTGACTGCTCCGCCCCGTGTCTGCACACTCCTGGGACTGCACAGTCCTGGCTATGCACACTTCTTGGCCTGCAGACTCCTGGGGTTGTTCGACTTGTGTCTGCACACCTCTGGGCCTGCACACTCCAGGACCTGCAAATCCTGGGCCTGCACACAACTGGGCCTGCACACTACTGGGACTCCACACTCTCTGTCTGCACTCTCCTGGGCCTGCACACACCTGGGCCAGCACACTCCAGGGCCTGCTGACTCCTGTGTCTGCACACTCTTGGGCCTGCCTTCTCCTGAGCCCGCACAATCCCTCGTCTGCACACTCCTGGGCCGCACGCTCCTGGGCTTTTCCTCGCCTGGGCCTGCCCCCAGTTCAGCCCGCCCTCTCCTGGACCTGCACTCTCCTTGGCCTGCACACTCCTGGGCTTGCACACTCCTGGACCTGCACACTACTGGGCCTGCTGAATCCTGTGTCTGCCCACTCCTGCGTCTGCACACTCGTGTGCCTCCTCCCTCCTGTGCCTGAACACTCCTAGGCATGCACACACCTGGGCCTGCCCTCTCTTGGCCCTGCACTCTCCTTGGCCTGCACACTCCTGGCCTGTTCCCTCCTGCGCCTGAACACCCTTAGGCCTCCCCTACCTGGTTCTGCACACTCCTGGGTTGCACACTCCTGGGCCTGCTCCCACCTATGCCTGCACACTCCTAGGCCTGTTGCCACGTGTGCCGGCACACTCCTGGGACTGCACACTCCTGGGCTTGCCATGGCCTGGGCCTGCACCCTCCACTCTCTGCACACTCCTGGGACTGCTCAGGCCTGAGCCTGTACACTCCTGGGCCTGCACACTTCTGTCTCTGCACACTCTGGTGTCTGCACACTCCTGGACATGCACACTCCTGGGCCTGTACTCTCCTAGGCCTGCCCTGGCCTGGGCCTGCACCCTACTGAGCCTGCACACTCCTCTGTATGCACACTCCTGGGCCTGCACACTACTGGGCCTGCACACTCCTGGGCCTCCTCCCACCTATGCCTGCACACTCCTAGGCCTGTTCCCACCTGTGCCAGCAATCTCCTGGGCCTACACACTCCTGCACCTGCACAGTCCTGTGTCTGCATAACCCTGGGCAAGCACACTCTGGGCCTGCACACCCCTGGCCATGCCCTATCCCGGGCCAGCCCCCACTTCGCCCGACCCTCTCATGGACCTGCACACTCCAGGGTCTGCTCACATCTGTCCCTGCACACTCCTGGGCCGGCCCTCTCCAGTGTCTCCACACTCCTGGGCCCGCACACTCCTGGGCCTGCATACTCCTGGACCTGCCCTGTCCCTGGCACCAGCCTCCTTCACCCCAACGGTGCCACTCACACGGCTGTGGCGTCTAGCCAGGAGCCCCCAACCGAAACCCCTCCCGAGGGACCCCCTTGCCGGTCCCCAGGGAAGCAGCGGGGCTCCTCTTACCTGCGAGGCGGAGACGTAGTCCAGCTGCAGCCTGACGTCCAGCTGCCGGGCGTGCAGGGCCAGCGTGCATGAGGACAGCAGGATGGCCGTGATCGGCTGGAAGCTGCCCCCGGAGCCACTACCGCCCCTTGGGGAAGAGGAGGAGGAAAATCCACGTCAGTGCCAAGAACACAGGACCCGTCCACAGAGGGCCCCTCAGGTGTGACAACCCCAGAGGCGCCCGCAGCCGACCTGGGCTGAGAGCCACTTCTCTCGCGGAAGCTCAAGGACCTATGCTGAGCCTCCCTCTCCCTCCCTAAAGAGGGAAAACCCAGAGGTTTTCTAACTTTGCACTCACTGTCCATGTATCAGCCATGTCTAGTTTACCTCCCCAGCACGGCAGACCCCCTCCCTGCCTTCCCCACCCCCTGCAGGCGGCTCTCGGGGGCTGGGGGGGGCGCCCTTCCTCCCTGAGGCCAGCCCTGCTGGGGCAGCAGGTGTAATAGAAAAGACCAGATCTGACTGCCTATTAGATCTGTTCTTTTTCCTTTAACCCTCTGCTGTTTTCCAGGCTGTCTTACCAGCTCTGCACCTTTTGGAAATCAATGTTGCCTTCAGCCTGAAATTGACAGAAGAGCCTGTTCTCAAGGCTCTCAGCCTTCAGGATAAAACCTCTTTTGCTCTCCCATACACACAAGCAGCTGCAGAACAGAAAGTAACATTTGTTTTGTTAGAGGTTTTACAGGGGCCCCATGAGCTGACCCACAACTGCAAAAACAAAGAATTCCTGCACCAAGGACTTTGCACCAACCACCCACAAGCCCTCTCCTTTTTAGCGTAAAAGGAGCCTGAATTCTCACTCGGAGAAGGTGGCTCTCCAGGACATTAGCCTGCCATCTTCTCGGTCAGCTGGCTTTCCAAATCAACTCACTATTCTTTACCCCGACACCGCGTCTCCCGATTTCTTGGCCTGTCGTGCGACTTGCGGAATGAGTGTGGACTTGGAAACACAGGGAAGGAAAGCCAAGTCAGGACTCTCACCCTCTGCCTCTGCTCAGAATACCACCAACGGGTTGCTGGGACAGTGGACGGAAAACTGAGGCTGCAACACGACCATGAGCACTGGGCCTGGGTGGGAGAGATGGCGGGTGCTGTCCGAAGCGCACCCGGCCTCCTTCCGAGTCACATCACACCCACGTCCCCAGACCCAGGGAGGCCTGGAGCCCCACACAGCAGAGCGCCTCCAAACCTGCAGATGCCCAGTGACCGGTCCACTGTGCACCCTCTGGCGCCCTCCTCCCCGCTCCTCCTCCTTCTGCCCCGCTGGCTCAGCCCTGGTCCCACCACATCCTCACCCAGGGCCAGCACTGCTGCAGGAACACCCTCGGCAGGCCGCCCAGCCTCACGCCCTCAGGTCCGCACACCTGGTTGGTGCAGCTCTGCCCCTTTCCAGCCCTCACCACCGACTCTCCAACCGCCTGCTCTCCCGCCCTCCGCCCCCAGTCCTACAGAGCGCCTCCTCTGGTCACGGCATCCTGCCCTCCAGGGTCGACAGGGCCTGCACAATCCTGGGCCTGCACACAACTGGGCCTGCACACTCCTGGACCTGCGCACTCCTGGACCTACGCACACCTGGGCCTGCAGGAACCTGGGCCTGTACACTCCCGGGCCCGTTCCGTATTGTATCTGCACACTTCTGGGCCTGCACGCTCCTGGACCTGCGCACACCTGGGCCTGCACGAACTTTGGCCTGTACACTCCTGTATCTGCTCACTCTTGTGACTGCATACTCCTGGGCCTGTACAACCCTGGGCCTTCTCTCTCCTGGGCCTGCCCCAGTTCGGCCGGCACTCTCCTGGAGCTGCACACTCCTGGGCCTGACCTATCGTACGCCTGCACAGTCCTGGATCTGCACACTTCTGGACCTGCTCCCTCCTGTGCCATCACCCTTCTGGGACTGCACACTTGTGCGCCTGCACACCCCTGTGCCTGACACACCTGGGCCTGCACGCTCCTCGGCCTGCACACTCCTCTTGTCTGCACACTCCTGGGCCTCACCTATCCTACGCCTGCACAGTCCTGGATCTGCACACTTCTGGGCCTGCTCCCTCCTGTGCCATCACACTTCTGGGACTGCACACTTGTGCGCCTGCACACTCCTGTGCCTGACACACCTGGGCCCGTACGCTCCTGGGCCTGTACACTCCTGGGCCAGCCCTGGCCTGGGCCTGAATACTAATGGGCCTGCACACTCCTGGGACTGTACCCTCCTGGGCCAGCACACTCCTCTGTCTGCACACTCCTGGGCCTGCACAACCCAGAGCCTGCACACACCTGGGCTGAACACTCCTGTGCCAGTACACTCGTGTGCCTGCTCCCTCCCGTGTCTGCACATTCCTGGGCCTGTACAGTCCTGGGTCTGCACACTCTTTGGCCTGCACACTCCTTGGCCTGTTCCGTATTGTGTCTGCACACTACTGGGTCGGCACACCCTAGAGCCTGCACACTCCTGGACTTGTACACTCCTGGGCCTGCCCTGGCCTGGGCCTGCACACTAATAGGCCTGACACTCCTGGGAATGCACACTCCTGGGCCTGCACACTCCTCTGTCTGCACACTCCTGGGCCTGCCCCATTTGGCCCTGCCCTCTCCTGTGACGGCCCTCACCTGTCCTGCACACACCTGGGCCTGAACACTACAGGCCCTGCACACATCTGGCCCTCTACCCTCCAGGGCCTGCCTTCTACTGGGACCGAACAATCCCTCGTCTGCACACTCCTGGGGCCTGCACGCTCCTGGGCCTTTCCGTGCCTGGGCCTGCCCCCAATTCGGCTGGCCCTCTCCTGGACCTGCACACTCTTGGGCCTGCACACTCCTGGGACTGCACACTCCTGGGACTGCACTCTCCTTGGCCTGCACACTCTTGGGCCTTCTTCCTCCCGTGCCTGCACACTCATAGGCCTGTTCCAACCTGTGCCGGCACACCTCTGGGTCTGCACACTACTGTGATGCATACTCCTGGGCCTGCACACTCCTGGACTTGTACACTCCTGGGCCTGCCCACTAATGGGCCTGCACACTCCTGGAAATGTACCATCCTGGGCCTGCACACTCCTCTGTCTGCACACTCCTAGGCCTGCACACTCCTGGGCCTGCACATCCCAGAGCCTGCACACACCTGGGCCTCTACACTCCTGGGCCAGTACACTCGAGTACCTGCTCTACCCCGTGTTTGCACACCCCTGAGACTGCACAGTCCCAGGTCTGCACACTCTTTGGCCTGCACACTCCTAGGCCTGTTCCGTCTTGTGTCTGCAGACCTCTGGGGCTGCACACTCCAGGGCCTACACACACCTGGGCCTGCACGAATCTGGGCCTGTTCACTCCTGGGCCTGCACACTCCTGTCTCTGCACACTCCTGGCCTTGGATACTCCTGGGACAGTACACTCCTGGGACTGACCTGCCCTGGGCCTGCACTCTCCTGGCCCTGGACAAGCTTCTGTCTGCACACACCTGGGGCTGCACACTCCTGGGCCTGCACACTCCTGGGCCTGCCCTCTCCTGGGCCTACACTCTCCTTGGCCTGCACACTCCTGGGCCTGCTCCCTCCTGTGCCGGCACACTCCTGGGCCTACTCCCACTTGTGCCTGCACACTCCTAGGCCTGTTCCCACCTGTGCCGGCACACTCCTGGGACTACACACTCCTATGTCTGCACACCCCTGGGCCTGCACACTCCTGGACCTGTACACTCTTGGGCCTGCACAATAATGGGCCTGCACACTCCTGGAAATGCACCCTCCTGGGCCTGCACACTCCTCTGTCTGCACACTACTAGGCCTGCACACTCCAGGGCCTGCTGACTTCTGTGTCTGCACACTCTTGGGCCTGCCTTCTCCTGGGCCCGCACAATCCCTCGTCTGCACACTCCTGGGCCTGTACGTTCCTGGGCCTTTCCTCGCCTGGGCCGCCCCCAATTAGACCCGCCCTCTCCTTGACCTGCACACTCCTGGGCCTGCACACTCCTGGGCCTGCACACTCCTGGGCATGCCCTCTCTTCGGCCTGTACACTCCTGGACCTGCACACTCCTGGACTTGTACACACCTGGGCCTGCCCTGGCCTGGGCCTGCACACTAATGGGCCTGAACACTCCTGTGCCTGCACACTCCTGGGCCTTTCCTTGCCTGCACCTGCCCCCAATTTGGCAGAACCCGGTCCCAGTATCCATCCAACCTGCAGGGGACTGTGTGGGAATCACACAAGGATGTGTGACCAGAAGGCAAAAAAAAAGCAGGGAGCCACTGTGGGGCAGCGCACCCTAGAGGCCTAGATGGGGCACTGGGCCTGAATCTGACATGACAGAACGACCTAGGAGGTCGCATGCCAGAATGGACGATATCAGAGTTGTGTTTAATTTCAACCCGCCGACAGGGAGCTGGGAAGCAGGCGGCAAGGAGGGTGACTTTCCCCAGATCCCAGGGCAGACCCCGGCCTGTGTGGGGTGTGCCCTGCTCCCCACAAGCCCTCTGTGGGGCCCTTCCTTTGCTGAGTCTGTGCATGAGCTCCCTGTGATGCCAGCCCGCAGAGGTGACAGGTGCAGTAGGTGTTTGTGGTTCTAGAGACATGATGGCTTTCCTAGGAAGCAGGGTCCTGAATGATCCCCACTGGGCCAATGGGGGATTGGGGAGACCCTGAGAAGCAGGTGGCTTGTCCAGGGTGACAGCACTGCTGGCGGGGGAGCCGGGTCTGAACCCAGCTGTGTCGTCAGAGCTGTGACCCTGGCTGCATCCAGGCCTCCCCAGGGCAATAGGAGGGGCCGAGTTGGTGTCACTGGGTGGACATGGCATGGGGTGGGAAGTGAGCCATCAGCAGCCCAGAGAGGCCCTTGGGGAGCTTTGTGTAAGGAGGAAGCTTGGGGAAGGGGACCCCAGGAAGTGACCTCACTTCCCTGGCAACAGAGCCCAACAGAACTTGGGACCCAGGTCACCAGGCACCCGCTGTGTAGAGAAGGACACTTCTCAACTGACTTGGCTGGTGAACTCAGCTCAGCTCAGACATGTTTTGTTGCATCCCAAGATCCCGAGGTCGCGGCCCCCGGAAAGCCCGCAGCAACGGCCTTTGCCAACAGTGCCGACAGTGGGTCGGGTCTCACCCCAGGCGCCTCTGGCCTTTTGGCCAGAGGGACCGAAAGGTAACACAGGGAGGCCCAGGGCAGGCCCGCCCAGGCCGGGTCACCACTCAGACCCCACCCGGGTGGCCCCACGGCCCCTTCCTGACTGGTGGCGGTGGGGCAGTCATGTTGGGGGGGGGTCCTGCCTCAAGCAAGAGCAGGCTGAGGAAGGGTCAGAGGCCTGGGGGGCCGATCACGTCCCCAGCCTGGGTCCAAGTGGGCTGGCTGGGATGTGGAGAACCGGGGCAGGGCCCTGCTGCCCGAGGTGGCGCCCATGCCCTAGGGTGTGTCTCTTGCCTCCCGGGTGACTGAGATGACCAAGGTCCCAGTCTGATCTGGCAGCAGAGGGTCGAGTGGGGCAGAAGCAGGAGTGGTCCTGGCCGGGCAGGGCTCTGAGACCTCCGGACCGGGCCGGCTGCCGGTCACTGTCATTGCAGAGCCAGACACCGCAGGATCCGGGGAACCAGGACACTCATGCCACCTCTCCAAGTGAGGGGCTGGTGTGCCACACTGTGGAAGGCCAGCACAGGCTCCAGAAGAGTCTGGGTATGAAGGGCTCCCCACCACCACGGCCTCCTGCCCAGACATCGCCCAGGTCTCTCCCCAGGATCTTGCCCAGGGCTGAGGGGCAGCTCAGCACCCCCGGCTCTGACCTGGAGCACCGTGCCCACCTCCTGGGGATTCAGGTAGAGGACCAGGAGCCCCCCGAAGCAGAGCCCAAAGGTGAGAAGGGCGGGGCCGGTGTGGGTGTGTAGGTGAGGGAGGGCGGAGGGCTGGGCCACACAGGGAGGCATCCCCAAAGTCTGTAGTTGGGACCAGAGCAAAGACTGGCCTCAGACCACCTGTCTGGAAGAATTCAGTCACAGAACAAGTGCCTGTGGGCACTTGCTCAGTGGGAGCTGCCTGCAAAGCTCTGGGAAGATTTCTGTCCTTGAAAAGGCACGTGGAAAGGGAGGCATGTGGGTACCTTTTTCCAGGTTGTGCCTGAGCAGAACCACTAGACTTAAAGCTCTCTCCACGTCCAACAGTTACAGGTCCAGAGCAGGCAGAGGCAGGGGAAGACGCCAGAAAACAAAAACAGGACCACCAGGGTCCAGCACGAGACCGCGAACACCCTCCAGCTGCTCCTGCTGAACATGAAGATCCTGCTGCTCCAGCTGCATATGAAGAGCCTGCCGCTCCTGCTGATCTTGCCACTCCCGAAGAGCCTGCAGCTCCTACTGATCTTGCCGCTCCTGAACAGCCTGCAGCTCCTGAAGAGCCCGCCGCTCCTGAAGCGCCTGCCATTCCTGCTGATCTAGCTGCTCCTGAAGAGCCTGCTGCTCCTGCTCATCTAGCCGCTCCTGAACAGCCTGCAGCTCCTGAAAAGCCTGCAGCTCCTGAAGAGCCTGCCGCTCCTGCTGATCTTGCCACTCCTGAAGAGCCTGCTGCTCCTGCTGCTCTAGCCGCTCCTGAAGAGCCGGCCACTCCTGAAGAACCTGCCGCTCCTGCTGATCTAGCCGCTCCTGAAGAGCCCGCCATTCCTGCTGATCAAGCCGCTCCTGAAGAGCCTGCCGCTTCTGCTGATCTAGCCGCTCCTGAAGAGCCTGCCGCTCCTGAAGAGCCCGCCGATCCTGAAGAGCCTGCTGTTCCTGCTGATCTAGCCGCTCCTGAAGCGCCTGCCATTCCTGCTGATCTAGCCACTCCTGAAGAGCCCGCTGCTCCTGCTAATCTAGCCGCTCCTGAACAGCCTGCAGCTCCTGAAGAGCCTGCCACTCCTGCTGATCTTGCCACTCCTGAAGATCCTGCCACTCCTGCTGCTCTAGCCGCTCCTGAAGAGCCCGCCACTCCTGAAGAACCTGCCGCTCCTGCTGATCTAGCCGCTCCTGAAGAGCCTGCCGCTCCTGCTGATCTTGCCACTCCTGAAGAGCCTGCAGCTCCTGCTGATCTTGCCACTCCTGAAGAGCCTGCAGCTCCTGCTGATCTTGCCGCTCCTGAAGAGCCCGCTACTCCTGAAGAGCCCGCCGCTCCTGCTGATCTTGCCACTCCTGAAGAGCCTGCAGCTCCTGCTGATCTTGCCGCTCCTGAACAGCCTGCAGCTACTGAAGAGCCCGACGCTCCTGAAGAACCTGCCGCTCCTGCAGATCTAGCCGCTCCTGAAGAGCCCACCATTCCTGCTGATCTAGCCACTCCTGAAGCGCCTGCCGCTCCTGCTGATCTAGCCACTCCAGAAGAGCCCGCTGCTCCTGATCATCTAGCCGCTCCAGAACAGCCTGCAGCTCTTGAAAAGCCTGCAGCTCCTGAAGAGCCTGCCGCTCCTGCTGCTCTAGCCGCTCCTGAAGAGCCCGCTGCTCCTGCTGATCTAGCCGCTCCTGAAGAGCCCGCCACTCCTGAAGAGCCCGCCGGTCCTGCTGATCTAGCCGCTCCTGAAGAGCCTGAAGCTCCTGAAGAGCCTGCCGCTCCTGCTGATCTTGCCACCCCTGAAGAGCCTGCAGCTCCTGCTGATCTTGCCGCTCCTGAAGAGCCCGCCGCTCCTGAAGAACCTGCCGTTCCTGCTGATCTAGCCGCTCCTGAAGAGCCTGCCGCTCCTGCTGATCTTGCTGCTCCTGAAAAGCCTGCAGATCCTGCACCTGCACCTGCGCCGCTGGGCAGTGGAGAACCATTTCGGGCATCATCACCCCCTAGGGCTGAGCCCCCTCTGCCCCCTCCTACACCTTCTCCAAAATCCCACCATGAATCCCCTCCCCTACCCGAAGTTGACTTCCCTACCCCTGAATTTGCTTTTGTTTTCTTCTTCTTTAGTTTAGTTTATTTGTTTTACATCATTTATGGCATTCTATAGTTTTCCATTTCCCACTTCCTTTAATAAAATACAGATTTTTTCCCTTTTAAACTGCATTTCAGGAACATTAAGTGCATTCCCATGCTGTCCGACCATCACTACCATGTAGTTTTATGCTATTTATGCCCGTGAAGTACATCCCACCACGGCCTCAAACCCCTCATCTGAGGACGGACTGATGCCTGAAATGGTGGGAGATGACAGGTGTGGGCACGTTGCTGGGATCAGAGTTGATCCCAGGGAACCCACTGTATTGATGGGCAGCAGGTTCAGTGTCCAGGTGCTCTGTTCCGGGGAGGGCGGCTAGAGATGTGCAGAGTGCCCTCCCAGCGGTCCCCGTGCCTGTGTTGGGAACTGACCATCAATGGGGGCCTGGTGAATGAACCGGACGCTAGAAAGGGACACCCCTAACT
Source organism: Vicugna pacos (assembly GCF_048564905.1). Classification (NCBI taxonomy): domain Eukaryota; kingdom Metazoa; phylum Chordata; class Mammalia; order Artiodactyla; family Camelidae; genus Vicugna; species Vicugna pacos. The sequence goes on from NC_133012.1 coordinate 16,268,988, forward strand.
CCCCCAATTTGGAAGGCGGGGCTCCTTCTCCCTGCTGAGTGATGTGGCAACTGAGAATTTCACACCCCCCACGCCCTAGCAGAAACTTCTCCTCTCACAGAGCCCACCCTCCCATGGGTCCCACTTTCCCCTGAACCCAGAGGCAGAGCCCCTCTGCCAGACAAGGGATGGGTAGGAGGGGTGGCTGCAACCTTACGGGAGTGGGCGTGCACCGTGCTTGACCCCTGAGCTCCCAGCTGTGCAGCAGAGGCCCAGGGAGGACTTGCCAGGGAGGGCCGCAGGGCAGGGGCAGGGCTGAGTTCTGCATGAATCCTGACTATGCGGGGGCCGAGGGACCTGGTTTTGAGCCACGTCCTGGGTCTGGGCACGATGCCTTGTGATCCCACAAGGGAGACCTCTCTGCTCTCATTGTTCAGATGGGAAGACTTGAGCCTGCCCACCTGAAGCGACGCCCTGCTTCCCCAATTGGGGCGGAGGCTGAGTTGGACTGGGCCCCACAATCTTCAAGGAAGATTGCTCTCCCCAAGGTTGGCTCTCTGGGTATAAACCTGGGCAAGGGAGTCCTGACTACCCCCTGCGCCTGCTCTGTGCTGGTAACCTCAGTACACAGAAGCCTTGAGTCTCAGTCCACCCAGGAACCAAACGTTCACCCGCCTACAGCAGAGACAACTGAGGCTCAAAGAGGAAGGTCTGCCCTGGAGATGGTGTGGAGGCCCAAGTCTCAGAAGACAGGTGAAGCCAGGGTCTCAAGGATACTGCACAAACAGGACTTCACTCTGAACTGGGAATGTTGTGGAAAGACCCTGGGGGCCAGGGTGGAGGAGATGGGAAGCAGACCAGAGCCCGGGGGAAGGCAGGGAGCCCCAGGAATGCCTCCATGCCCTCGGCACAGGGCAGGGGAGCAGCTCTGAAGATATGACAGCCGAGGCTGCCCAGGGGGCCTTCATCACTACCACTTTGCTCGGATGACCTCAACAGCCCCATGACCACACCCATTTGACAGATGCAGACAGACACCAAGTTAGCCACCAGGCTGACAAGGAGAGGAGCTGGGATCAAATCCAGGATCAGATTCCAAGTGCTCCGCTCGCTGGCCCCAGACTAAGCCTGCCTGCCAAAACCGACCCCAGGGCCTCCCGCCTGGCACTCTATATATACCTCAGTGGGCTCCCCTGCTGAGCCATCCCATCCCATCCCATCACACTGAGACAAAAGCACAGAGGCCTGGGGTCCAGGAGACAGGACTGGTAGCAGGGCCAGGGTGGGCACGTTCTGCCCACCCCCCTTTGCTGCCCCAGCCCAGGTGTCAAGTGGAAGCCTGACTGACGTGGAAACTGGCAGTGGGTGGGAGAGACAGGATGCCCCTTAGTTTCCCTGGCAACTGCTGCAGAACCGAGTCTTTCAGGATAAATTCAAGTTAGGCCTCAGCTGCTGAAACACCCATTATTTCAAGGCTGGTTACCTTGGTGACCCAGGTGGTGAGGACGTGGTGGGAGGAGGGGGTGGAGAGGCCAGGCAGGGGGCCACCGGCTCAGAGGACAGGCTGACCCTCAGACCTAGACATGACCCTGGTCACACACTGAGCCTTGAATTTCATCACAGACTGACCTCGGGTCCTGACACAGGGTGCCTGGCCCTTATCACAGACGAGCCCTGTTCCTGGTCCCAGACCGCCACCTGAGCTTGGCCGCGCAACCACCACGGAGGGACACTCAGCGAGTGGTGACTGCTACTTCTGTTATCATTGCTGTGCCGTTAACGTGCGTCCCACTCACAGCTGACACCTAACGAATGTCATTCAGACTAGCGTAACCGCAATGGGGGGCTGTTCGCAAGGACTCCTGGGGCCCACAGTGCTCGGCAGAGGCTCGCAGGACCCCCTCTGCTGGGTGGCCACAGGGCTCCTGGGCTGGGTGGGCTGTGAGGGGGCAGCAGAGGAGTGGGCAAGGCTGGGGGGTGGGCTGCCCCTCCAGGCCCAGAAGGAAGCAGCCATTCTCCCCCGGCTCAACGCCCCCTCTGTCTGGAAGCCTCACTTTCATCTCATTACCTGATAAACTGAGCAAATGAACGGCAGCCAGGCAGCCTTGGCCACCCAGGAGACAGGGCACACGGTCAGGGGGCTCCCAGCCTCCTTCCCACCCTGGCGCCCCAGCCTGCAGGCTATGGCCTCTCTGGCCCACGGGGCCTCAGTCGGCCGGGATGAGGGCCCTGGGAGAGGCCCGCATCCTGCTAGGCCTTCCTGCTTCCTGGGCAGAGCTCTCCCCAGCCCAGCAGGTGAGGCAGCAGAGGCAGTGGGTCCGCCCCTGTCCATTCCTGCCCTGTCCTCGCCCACCAGGCCGGTTCCCCAGGCATCCAGGCCGTACTCCACGACCTGTGAAGTTAGGGCGTGTCCTGGGGCATGGAGTTCCTCCTCAGCCCAGTACATGGATGTGCAAATGAGGACCACAGGGGACAGGACAGCTCTCTGAATTCCCCCACCCAGTCCCCAGTCCCCTCCACCCTAGCCCCCATGGGTCCTGACTTGGGCCATCTGTCCAGAGGCAGGCAAACGCAGAGAAGACTACCATGAGAGGGAGAGGGATACAGAGCTAAGAGGCCAGGAGAGCAGGAGAGCAGCTGCAGAGGTGCAGCCAGGCAGGGACAGAGGTGGAGGACAGGGGACAGTTGCTCAGGCCCAACAAACACTTCCCACTTGAGCCTGCACATTCCTGGGCCTGCACACTGCTGGGCCTGCACAAACCTGGGCCTGCACGAACCTGGGACTCTTGACAGCCGTGCCTGCCCTCTCCTAGGCATTCACACTCCTGGAACTGCACACTCATTGGCCTGCACCCACCTGGAGCTGCACAATCATGAGCCTGCACATACTTGGGCCTGCACCCTGCTGGGCCTGCACATTTCTGGGCCTGCCTTCTCCTGGGCCCGCACAATCCCTCATCTGCACACTCCTGGGCCTGGACATTCCTGGGCCTGCAGAGTACTGGGCCTGTATACCCCTGGGCCTGCACACTCCTGTCTCTGCACACTCCGGGTTCTGCACACTCCTCGGTCTGTATACTCCTGGGCCTGTACACACCTGGGCCTGCACACTCCTCTGTCTGCACACTCCTGGGCCAGCACACCCATGGAACTGCACACTCTGGTGTCTTCACACTCCTGGGCCTGCACGCTCCTGGGCCTTTCCTCACCTGGGCCTGCCCCCAGTTCGGCCCGCCCTCTCCTGGACCTGCACACTCTTGGGCCTGCACACTCCTGGGCCTGCACACTCCTGTCTCTGCACACTCCGGGGTCTGCACACTCCTCGGTCTGTATACTCCTGGGCCTGTACACTCATGGGCCTGCCGTGGCCTTGGCCTGCACGCTCCTGGTCCTGCACACACCTCTGTCTGCACACTCCTGGGCCTGCATACCCCTGCATCTTCACACTCCTGGGCCTGCACAACCCAGAGCCTGCACAGATCTGGGCCTCTACACACCTGGGCCAGTACACACGTGTGCTTGCTCCCCCCCGTGTCTGCAAACTCCTGGGACTGCACATTCCTGGGTCTGCACACACCTTGGCCTGCACACTCATGGGCCTGTTCCGTCTTGTGTCTGCATACCTCTGGGCCTGCACACTCCAGGGCCTGCACACACCTGGGCCTGCACGAACCTGGGCCTCTTGACTCCTGGGCCTGCCCTTTCCTAGGCCTGCCCACTCCTGTGCCTACACATTCCTGGGCCTGCACACTCCTGGACCTGTACACTCCTGGGCGTGCCCTGGCATGGGCCTGCACACAAATGGGCCTGCACTCTCCAGGGACTGCACCCTCCTGGGCCTGCACACTCCTCTGTCTGCACACTCCTGGGCCTGCCCCAAATTGCCCTGCCCTCTCCTGTGACGGCCCTCACAAGTCCTGCACACTCCTAGGACTGCACACTCGTGTACCTCCTCCCTCCTGTGCCTGCACACTCCTGGCCATGTACACTCATGGGCCTGCCCTCTGCATGGCGTGCACGGTCCTAGGACTCCCCATTCCTGCGCCTGGACACCCTTGGGCCTGCCCTCTCCTGGGCCTGCACACTCTGGGGCCTGCCCTCACCTGGTTCTGCACACTACTGGGACTGTACACCCCTGGACCTGTACACTGCTGTGCCTTCCCTGGTCTGGGCCTTCCCTGGCCTGGGCCTGAAAACTACTGGGCCTGAAAACTGCTGGAACTGCACACTCATTGGCCTGCAAACTCCAGGACCTGCACAACCTTGGGCTTGAACACACCTGGGCCTGTATACTCCTGGGCCTGCACACTCCTGTCTCTGCACACTGTGGTGTTTGCACACGCCTGGGCCTGCACGAACGTGGGCCTGTACACTCCTGGGCCTGCACACACCTGAGTCTGCACACTCCGGGGTCTGCACACTCCTCGGTCTGTATACTCCTGGGTTGTACACTCCTGGGCCTGACCTGGCCTGGGCCTGCACGCTCCTGGGCCTGCACACTCCTCTGTCTGCACACTTCTGGGCATGCACAACCCTAGACCCTATACTCCTGGGCCTGCGCATCCCAGAGCCTGAACACACCTGGGCCTCTATACTCCTGGGCCACTACTCTCATGTGCCTGCTCCGCCCCGTGTCTACACACTCCTGGCACTGCACAGTCCTGGACCTGCACACTCCTGGGCCTGCCCTGGCCTGGGCCTGAACACTAATGGGCCTACACACACCTAGGAATGCACCCTCCTGGGCCTGCACACTCCTCTGTCTGCACACTCGTGGGCCTTCCCTGGTCTGGGCCTTCCCTGGCCTGGGCCTGCAAACTACTGGGCCTGCAAACTCCTGGAACTGCACACTCATTGGCCTGCACACTCCAGGACCTGCACAATCTTGGGCTTGAACACACCTAGGCCTGTATACTCCTGGACCTGCACACTCCTGTCTTGCACACTCTGGTGTTTGCACACGCCTGGGCCTGCACGAACTTTGGCCTGTACACACCTGGGCCTGCACACTCCTGTATCTGCTCACTTCTGAGACTGCATACACCTGGGCCTGCAAACTCCTGGGCCTGTACACTCCTGGGCCTGAACACTCCTGGACCTGTACACTCCTGGGCATGCCCTGGCCTGGGCCTGCACACTAATGGTGCTACACCCACCTAGGAATGCACACTCATGGGCCTGCACACTCCTGGGCCTGCCGACTCCTGAGCCTGCATTCTCCTGGTCCTTTCCTCGCCTGGGCCACCACCTATTAGGCCCGCCCTCTCTTTGACGTGCACACGCTTGGGCCTGCTCACTCCTCTGTCTGCACACCCCTGCGCCTTGACACCCCTGGACCTGCACACTCCGGGGCCTGCGCATCCCATGGCCTGCACACACCTGGGCCTCTACACTCCTGGGCCAGTACAGTCATGTGCCTGTTCCGCCCCGTGTCTGCACACTCTTGGGACCGCACAGTCCTGGCTATGCACACTCCTTGGCCTGCAGACTCCTAGGCCTGTTCGACTTCTGTCTGCACACCTCTGGGCCTGCACACTACAGGGCCTGCACATACCTGGGCCTGCACGAACCTGGGCCTCTTCACTGCTGGTCCTGCCCTCTCCTAGGCCTGCACACTCCTGGAACTGTACACTCATGGGCCTGCACACTCCTGGACCTGAACAATCTTGAGCCTGCACAATCCTGGGCCTGTACGCTCCTGGGCCTGCACACTCCTGTGCCTGCCCTCTCTTGGCCCTGCACTCTCCTTGGCCTGCACACTCCTGGCCTGTTCCCTCCTGTGCCGGCACACTCCTGGGACTGCACACTCCTGGGCCTGCCCTGGCCTGGGCCTGCACCCTCCTCTGTCTGCACACTCCTGGGACTGCACAGCCCTGAGCCTGTACACTCCTGGACCTGCACACTTCTGTCTCTGCACACTCTGGTGTCTGCACACTCCTGGACATGCACACTCCTGGGCCTGTACACTCCTAGGCCTGCCTTATCCTGGCCCTGGACACTCTTCTGTCTGCACACTCCTGGGGCTGCACACTCTTGGGCCTGCACACTCCTGGACCTGTACAATCCTGGGCCTTCCCTGGTCTGGGTCTTCCCTGGCCTGGTCCTGCACACTAATGGGCCTGAACACTCCTGGTCCTGTACACACCTCGGCCTGCACCCTACTGGTCCTGCACACTCCTCTGTTTGCACACACATGGAACTGCACACCCCTTGGCCTGCACACTCCCAGACCTGCACAATCTTGAGCCTGCACAATCCTGGGCCTGTACACTCCTGGGCCTACACACCCCCAGGCCTGCACACTGCTGGGCCTGCACACTCCTGAGCCTCCCTTCTCCTGGGCCTGCACAATCCCTCATCTGCACACTCCTAGGCCTGCACACCCTTGGGCCTGCACACTCCTGGGCCTGCACACTCCTGTCTCTGCACACTCCGGGGACTGCACAGTCCTCGGTCTGTATACTCCTGGGCCTGTACACTCCTGGGCCTGCCGTGGCCTGGGCCTGCACACTCCTCAGCCTGCACACTCCTCTGTCTGCACACTCCTGGGCCTGCACACACCTGGGCAGGCACACTCCAGGGCCCTCTGACACCTGTGCCTGCACACTCTTGGGCCTGTCTTCTCCTGGGCCCGCATGAACCTGGGCCTCTTCACTGCTGGTCCTGCCCTCTCCTAAGCCTGCACACTCCTGGAACTGCACACTCATGGGCCTGCAGACTCCTGGACCTGCACAATCTTGAGCCTGCACCATCCTGGGCCTGTACGCTCCTGGGCCTGCACACTCCTGTGCCTGCCCTCTCTTGGCCCTGCACTCTCCTGTGCCTGCACACTCCTGGGCCTGCTCCCACCTATGCCTGCACCCTCCTAGGCCTGTTCCCACGTGTGCCGGCACACTCCTGGGACTGCACACTCCTGGGCCTGCACACTCCTGTGCCTGCCCTCTCTTGGCCCTGCACTCTCCTTGGCCTGCACACTCCTGGCCTGTTCCCTCCTGTGCCTGCACACTCCTGGGCCTGCTCCCACCTATGCCTGCACACTCCTAGGCCTGTTCCCACGTGTGCCGGCACACTCCTGGGACTGCACACTCCTGGGCCTGCCCTGGCCTGGGCCTGCACCCTCCTCTGTCTGCACACTCCTGGGACTGCACAGCCCTGAGCCTGTACACTCCTGGACCTGCACACTTCTGTCTCTGCACACTCTGGTGTCTGCACACTCCTGGGCCTGTACACTCCTAGGCCTGCCCTATCCTGGCCCTGGACACTCTTCTGTCTGCACACTCCTGGGGCTGCACACTCCTGGGCCTGCACACCCCTGGGCATGCCCTCTCCTGGGCCTGCAAACTCCTGGGCCTGCACACTCCTCTGTCTGCACACTCCGGGGCCTTCCCTCTCCTGGGCCTGCCCCCAGTTCGGCCGGCACTCTCCTGGAGCTGCACACTCCTGGGCCTGACCTATCGTACGCCTGCACAGTCCTGGATCTGCACACTTCTGGACCTGCTCCCTCCTGTGCCATCACCCTTCTGGAACTGCACATTGGGCGCCTGCACACTCCTGTGCCTGACACACCTGGGCCTGCACGCTCCTCGGCCTGCACACTCCTCTTGTCTGCACACTCCTCTTGTCTGCACACTCCTGGGCCTGTTCCGTCTTGTGTCTTCACACCTCTCGGCCTGCGCACTCCAGGGCCTGAACACACCTGGGCCTGCACCAACCTGGGCCTGTTCACTCCTGGGCCTGCCCTCTCCTTGGCCGGCACGAACCTGGGCCTAAACACCCCTGGGCCTGCCCTGGCCTGGGCCTGCACACTAATGGGGCTGCACACACCTAGGAATGCACCCACCTGGGCCTACACACTCTTCTGTCTGTACACTCCTGGGCCTGCACACTCCTGGGCATGCACACTCCTCTGTCTGCACACTCCTCGGCCTACACACTCCTAGGCCTGCACACTCCTGGGCCTGCTGACCCCTGTGTCTGCACACTCTTGGGCCTGCACACACCTGGACCTGTACCATCCTGGGCCTTCCCTGGACTGGGTCTTCCCTGGCCTGGGCCTGCACACTACTGGGCCCGCACACTTCTGCAACTGCACACTCATCGGCCTGCAAAGGCACGACCTGCACAATATTGGGCCTGAACACACATAGGCCTTTATCCTCCTGGATCTGCACACTCCTGGGCCTGCACACTGCTGGACCTGCACAGCACTGGGCCTAAACACACCTGGGCCTGCACACTCCTTCTCTGCACACTCCTATCTCTGCACACTCTGGTGTCTACACACTCCAGGGCCTGCACGAACCTAGGCCTGCTCCCTCCTGTGCCTGCATACTCCTGGGCCTGCTCCCACCTGTGCCTGCACACTCCTAGCCCTGTTCCCACCTGTGCTGGCACATTCCTGGGACTGCACACTTCTGTGCCTGCACACTTTTGGGCCTGCACACCCCTGGGCCTGCACACTCCTGGACCTGTACACTCCTGGGCCTTCCCTGGTCTGGGCATTCCCTGGCCTGGGCCTGCAAACTCCTGGGCCTATACACTCCTGGGCCTGCACACTCCTGTACCTGTACACACCTGGGCCTGCCCTGGCCTGGGACTGCACACTAATGGGGCTGCACACACCTAGGAATGCACCCCCCTGGGCCTGCACACTCCTCTGTCTGCACACTCCTGGGCCTGCATAACCCTGGATCTGCACACTCCTGGGCCTGCGCATCCCAGAGCATGCACAGATCTGGGCCTCTACACACCTGGGCCAGTACACACGTGTGCTTGCTCCCCCCCGTGTCTGCAAACTCCTGGGACTGCACATTCCTGGGTCTGCAACACCTTGGCTTGCACACTCATGGGCCTGTTCCGTCTTGTGTCTGCATACCTGTGGGCCTGCACACCCCAGGGCCTGCACACACCTGGGCCTGCACGAACGTGGGCCTCTTGAATCCTGGGCCTGCCCTTTCCTAGGCCTGCCCACACCTGTGCCTACACATTCCTGGGCCTGCACACTCCTGGACCTGTACACTCCTGGGCGTACCCTGGCATGCGCCTGCACACTAATGGGCCTGCACTCTCCAGGGACTGCACCCTCCTGGGCCTGCACACTCCTCTGTCTGCACACTCCTGGGCCTGCCCCAAATTGCCCTGCCCTCTCCTGTGACGGCCCTCACAAGTCCTGCACACTCCTAGGCCTGCACACTCGTGTACCTCCTCCCTCCTGTGCCTGCACACTCCTGGCCATGTACACTCATGGGCCTGCCCTCTGCATGGCGTGCACGGTCCTAGGACTCCCCATTCCTGCGCCTGGACACCCTTGGGCCTGCCCTCTCCTGGGCCTGCACACTCTGGGGCCTGCCCTCACCTGGTTCTGCACACTACTGGGACTGTACACCCCTGGACCTGTACACTGCTGTGCCTTCCCTGGTCTGGGCCTTCCCTGGCCTGGGCCTGAAAACTACTGGGCCTGAAAACTGCTGGAACTGCACACTCATTGGCCTGCAAACTCCAGGACCTGCACAATCTTGGGCTTGAACACACCTGGGCCTGTATACTCCTGGGCCTGCACACTCCTGTCTCTGCACACTGTGGTGTTTGCACACGCCTGGGCCTGCACGAACGTGGGCCTGTACACTCCTGGGCCTGCACACACCTGAGTCTGCACACTCCGGGGTCTGCACACTCCTCGGTCTGTATACTCCTGGGTTGTACACTCCTGGGCCTGACCTGGCCTGGGCCTGCACGCTCCTGGGCCTGCACACTCCTCTGTCTGCACACTTCTGGGCATGCACAACCCTAGACCCTACACTCCTGGGCCTGCGCATCCCAGAGCCTGAACACACCTGGGCCTCTATACTCCTGGGCCACTACTCTCATGTGCCTGCTCCGCCCCGTGTCTACACACTCCTGGCACTGCACAGTCCTGGACCTGCACACTCCTGGGCCTGCCCTGGCCTGGGCCTGAACACTAATGGGCCTACACACACCTAGGAATGCACCCTCCTGGGCCTGCACACTCCTCTGTCTGCACACTCGTGGGCCTTCCCTGGTCTGGGCCTTCCCTGGCCTGGGCCTGCAAACTACTGGGCCTGCAAACTCCTGGAACTGCACACTCATTGGCCTGCACACTCCAGGACCTGCACAATCTTGGGCTTGAACACACCTAGGCCTGTATACTCCTGGACCTGCACACTCCTGTCTTGCACACTCTGGTGTTTGCACACGCCTGGGCCTGCACGAACTTTGGCCTGTACACACCTGGGCCTGCACACTCCTGTATCTGCTCACTTCTGAGACTGCATACACCTGGGCCTGCAAACTCCTGGGCCTGTACACTCCTGGGCCTGAACACTCCTGGACCTGTACACTCCTGGGCATGCCCTGGCCTGGGCCTGCACACTAATGGTGCTACACCCACCTAGGAATGCACACTCATGGGCCTGCACACTCCTGGGCCTGCCGACTCCTGAGCCTGCATTCTCCTGGTCCTTTCCTCGCCTGGGCCACCACCTATTAGGCCCGCCCTCTCTTTGACGTGCACACGCTTGGGCCTGCTCACTCCTCTGTCTGCACACCCCTGCGCCTTGACACCCCTGGACCTGCACACTCCGGGGCCTGCGCATCCCATGGCCTGCACACACCTGGGCCTCTACACTCCTGGGCCAGTACAGTCATGTGCCTGTTCCGCCCCGTGTCTGCACACTCTTGGGACCGCACAGTCCTGGCTATGCACACTCCTTGGCCTGCAGACTCCTAGGCCTGTTCGACTTCTGTCTGCACACCTCTGGGCCTGCACACTACAGGGCCTGCACATACCTGGGCCTGCACGAACCTGGGCCTCTTCACTGCTGGTCCTGCCCTCTCCTAGGCCTGCACACTCCTGGAACTGTACACTCATGGGCCTGCACACTCCTGGACCTGAACAATCTTGAGCCTGCACAATCCTGGGCCTGTACGCTCCTGGGCCTGCACACTCCTGTGCCTGCCCTCTCTTGGCCCTGCACTCTCCTTGGCCTGCACACTCCTGGCCTGTTCCCTCCTGTGCCGGCACACTCCTGGGACTGCACACTCCTGGGCCTGCCCTGGCCTGGGCCTGCACCCTCCTCTGTCTGCACACTCCTGGGACTGCACAGCCCTGAGCCTGTACACTCCTGGACCTGCACACTTCTGTCTCTGCACACTCTGGTGTCTGCACACTCCTGGACATGCACACTCCTGGGCCTGTACACTCCTAGGCCTGCCTTATCCTGGCCCTGGACACTCTTCTGTCTGCACACTCCTGGGGCTGCACACTCTTGGGCCTGCACACTCCTGGACCTGTACAATCCTGGGCCTTCCCTGGTCTGGGTCTTCCCTGGCCTGGTCCTGCACACTAATGGGCCTGAACACTCCTGGTCCTGTACACACCTCGGCCTGCACCCTACTGGTCCTGCACACTCCTCTGTTTGCACACACATGGAACTGCACACCCCTTGGCCTGCACACTCCCAGACCTGCACAATCTTGAGCCTGCACAATCCTGGGCCTGTACACTCCTGGGCCTACACACCCCAAGGCCTGCACACTGCTGGGCCTGCACACTCCTGAGCCTCCCTTCTCCTGGGCCTGCACAATCCCTCATCTGCACACTCCTAGGCCTGCACACCCTTGGGCCTGCACACTCCTGGGCCTGCACACTCCTGTCTCTGCACACTCCGGGGACTGCACAGTCCTCGGTCTGTATACTCCTGGGCCTGTACACTCCTGGGCCTGCCGTGGCCTGGGCCTGCACACTCCTCAGCCTGCACACTCCTCTGTCTGCACACTCCTGGGCCTGCACACACCTGGGCAGGCACACTCCAGGGCCCTCTGACACCTGTGCCTGCACACTCTTGGGCCTGTCTTCTCCTGGGCCCGCATGAACCTGGGCCTCTTCACTGCTGGTCCTGCCCTCTCCTAAGCCTGCACACTCCTGGAACTGCACACTCATGGGCCTGCAGACTCCTGGACCTGCACAATCTTGAGCCTGCACCATCCTGGGCCTGTACGCTCCTGGGCCTGCACACTCCTGTGCCTGCCCTCTCTTGGCCCTGCACTCTCCTGTGCCTGCACACTCCTGGGCCTGCTCCCACCTATGCCTGCACCCTCCTAGGCCTGTTCCCACGTGTGCCGGCACACTCCTGGGACTGCACACTCCTGGGCCTGCACACTCCTGTGCCTGCCCTCTCTTGGCCCTGCACTCTCCTTGGCCTGCACACTCCTGGCCTGTTCCCTCCTGTGCCTGCACACTCCTGGGCCTGCTCCCACCTATGCCTGCACACTCCTAGGCCTGTTCCCACGTGTGCCGGCACACTCCTGGGACTGCACACTCCTGGGCCTGCCCTGGCCTGGGCCTGCACCCTCCTCTGTCTGCACACTCCTGGGACTGCACAGCCCTGAGCCTGTACACTCCTGGACCTGCACACTTCTGTCTCTGCACACTCTGGTGTCTGCACACTCCTGGGCCTGTACACTCCTAGGCCTGCCCTATCCTGGCCCTGGACACTCTTCTGTCTGCACACTCCTGGGGCTGCACACTCCTGGGCCTGCACACCCCTGGGCATGCCCTCTCCTGGGCCTGCAAACTCCTGGGCCTGCACACTCCTCTGTCTGCACACTCCGGGGCCTTCCCTCTCCTGGGCCTGCCCCCAGTTCGGCCGGCACTCTCCTGGAGCTGCACACTCCTGGGCCTGACCTATCGTACGCCTGCACAGTCCTGGATCTGCACACTTCTGGACCTGCTCCCTCCTGTGCCATCACCCTTCTGGAACTGCACATTGGGCGCCTGCACACTCCTGTGCCTGACACACCTGGGCCTGCACGCTCCTCGGCCTGCACACTCCTCTTGTCTGCACACTCCTCTTGTCTGCACACTCCTGGGCCTGTTCCGTCTTGTGTCTTCACACCTCTCGGCCTGCGCACTCCAGGGCCTGAACACACCTGGGCCTGCACCAACCTGGGCCTGTTCACTCCTGGGCCTGCCCTCTCCTTGGCCGGCACGAACCTGGGCCTAAACACCCCTGGGCCTGCCCTGGCCTGGGCCTGCACACTAATGGGGCTGCACACACCTAGGAATGCACCCACCTGGGCCTACACACTCTTCTGTCTGTACACTCCTGGGCCTGCACACTCCTGGGCATGCACACTCCTCTGTCTGCACACTCCTCGGCCTACACACTCCTAGGCCTGCACACTCCTGGGCCTGCTGACCCCTGTGTCTGCACACTCTTGGGCCTGCACACACCTGGACCTGTACCATCCTGGGCCTTCCCTGGACTGGGTCTTCCCTGGCCTGGGCCTGCACACTACTGGGCCCGCACACTTCTGCAACTGCACACTCATCGGCCTGCAAAGGCACGACCTGCACAATATTGGGCCTGAACACACATAGGCCTTTATCCTCCTGGATCTGCACACTCCTGGGCCTGCACACTGCTGGACCTGCACAGCACTGGGCCTAAACACACCTGGGCCTGCACACTCCTTCTCTGCACACTCCTATCTCTGCACACTCTGGTGTCTACACACTCCAGGGCCTGCACGAACCTAGGCCTGCTCCCTCCTGTGCCTGCATACTCCTGGGCCTGCTCCCACCTGTGCCTGCACACTCCTAGCCCTGTTCCCACCTGTGCTGGCACATTCCTGGGACTGCACACTTCTGTGCCTGCACACTTTTGGGCCTGCACACCCCTGGGCCTGCACACTCCTGGACCTGTACACTCCTGGGCCTTCCCTGGTCTGGGCATTCCCTGGCCTGGGCCTGCAAACTCCTGGGCCTATACACTCCTGGGCCTGCACACTCCTGTACCTGTACACACCTGGGCCTGCCCTGGCCTGGGACTGCACACTAATGGGGCTGCACACACCTAGGAATGCACCCCCCTGGGCCTGCACACTCCTCTGTCTGCACACTCCTGGGCCTGCATAACCCTGGATCTGCACACTCCTGGGCCTGCGCATCCCAGAGCATGCACAGATCTGGGCCTCTACACACCTGGGCCAGTACACACGTGTGCTTGCTCCCCCCCGTGTCTGCAAACTCCTGGGACTGCACATTCCTGGGTCTGCAACACCTTGGCTTGCACACTCATGGGCCTGTTCCGTCTTGTGTCTGCATACCTGTGGGCCTGCACACCCCAGGGCCTGCACACACCTGGGCCTGCACGAACGTGGGCCTCTTGAATCCTGGGCCTGCCCTTTCCTAGGCCTGCCCACACCTGTGCCTACACATTCCTGGGCCTGCACACTCCTGGACCTGTACACTCCTGGGCGTACCCTGGCATGCGCCTGCACACTAATGGGCCTGCACTCTCCAGGGACTGCACCCTCCTGGGCCTGCACACTCCTCTGTCTGCACACTCCTGGGCCTGCCCCAAATTGCCCTGCCCTCTCCTGTGACGGCCCTCACAAGTCCTGCACACTCCTAGGCCTGCACACTCGTGTACCTCCTCCCTCCTGTGCCTGCACACTCCTGGCCATGTACACTCATGGGCCTGCCCTCTGCATGGCGTGCACGGTCCTAGGACTCCCCATTCCTGCGCCTGGACACCCTTGGGCCTGCCCTCTCCTGGGCCTGCACACTCTGGGGCCTGCCCTCACCTGGTTCTGCACACTACTGGGACTGTACACCCCTGGACCTGTACACTGCTGTGCCTTCCCTGGTCTGGGCCTTCCCTGGCCTGGGCCTGAAAACTACTGGGCCTGAAAACTGCTGGAACTGCACACTCATTGGCCTGCAAACTCCAGGACCTGCACAATCTTGGGCTTGAACACACCTGGGCCTGTATACTCCTGGGCCTGCACACTCCTGTCTCTGCACACTGTGGTGTTTGCACACGCCTGGGCCTGCACGAACGTGGGCCTGTACACTCCTGGGCCTGCACACACCTGAGTCTGCACACTCCGGGGTCTGCACACTCCTCGGTCTGTATACTCCTGGGTTGTACACTCCTGGGCCTGACCTGGCCTGGGCCTGCACGCTCCTGGGCCTGCACACTCCTCTGTCTGCACACTTCTGGGCATGCACAACCCTAGACCCTACACTCCTGGGCCTGCGCATCCCAGAGCCTGAACACACCTGGGCCTCTATACTCCTGGGCCACTACTCTCATGTGCCTGCTCCGCCCCGTGTCTACACACTCCTGGCACTGCACAGTCCTGGACCTGCACACTCCTGGGCCTGCCCTGGCCTGGGCCTGAACACTAATGGGCCTACACACACCTAGGAATGCACCCTCCTGGGCCTGCACACTCCTCTGTCTGCACACTCGTGGGCCTTCCCTGGTCTGGGCCTTCCCTGGCCTGGGCCTGCAAACTACTGGGCCTGCAAACTCCTGGAACTGCACACTCATTGGCCTGCACACTCCAGGACCTGCACAATCTTGGGCTTGAACACACCTAGGCCTGTATACTCCTGGACCTGCACACTCCTGTCTTGCACACTCTGGTGTTTGCACACGCCTGGGCCTGCACGAACTTTGGCCTGTACACACCTGGGCCTGCACACTCCTGTATCTGCTCACTTCTGAGACTGCATACACCTGGGCCTGCAAACTCCTGGGCCTGTACACTCCTGGGCCTGAACACTCCTGGACCTGTACACTCCTGGGCATGCCCTGGCCTGGGCCTGCACACTAATGGTGCTACACCCACCTAGGAATGCACACTCATGGGCCTGCACACTCCTGGGCCTGCCGACTCCTGAGCCTGCATTCTCCTGGTCCTTTCCTCGCCTGGGCCACCACCTATTAGGCCCGCCCTCTCTTTGACGTGCACACGCTTGGGCCTGCTCACTCCTCTGTCTGCACACCCCTGCGCCTTGACACCCCTGGACCTGCACACTCCGGGGCCTGCGCATCCCATGGCCTGCACACACCTGGGCCTCTACACTCCTGGGCCAGTACAGTCATGTGCCTGTTCCGCCCCGTGTCTGCACACTCTTGGGACCGCACAGTCCTGGCTATGCACACTCCTTGGCCTGCAGACTCCTAGGCCTGTTCGACTTCTGTCTGCACACCTCTGGGCCTGCACACTACAGGGCCTGCACATACCTGGGCCTGCACGAACCTGGGCCTCTTCACTGCTGGTCCTGCCCTCTCCTAGGCCTGCACACTCCTGGAACTGTACACTCATGGGCCTGCACACTCCTGGACCTGAACAATCTTGAGCCTGCACAATCCTGGGCCTGTACGCTCCTGGGCCTGCACACTCCTGTGCCTGCCCTCTCTTGGCCCTGCACTCTCCTTGGCCTGCACACTCCTGGCCTGTTCCCTCCTGTGCCGGCACACTCCTGGGACTGCACACTCCTGGGCCTGCCCTGGCCTGGGCCTGCACCCTCCTCTGTCTGCACACTCCTGGGACTGCACAGCCCTGAGCCTGTACACTCCTGGACCTGCACACTTCTGTCTCTGCACACTCTGGTGTCTGCACACTCCTGGACATGCACACTCCTGGGCCTGTACACTCCTAGGCCTGCCTTATCCTGGCCCTGGACACTCTTCTGTCTGCACACTCCTGGGGCTGCACACTCTTGGGCCTGCACACTCCTGGACCTGTACAATCCTGGGCCTTCCCTGGTCTGGGTCTTCCCTGGCCTGGTCCTGCACACTAATGGGCCTGAACACTCCTGGTCCTGTACACACCTCGGCCTGCACCCTACTGGTCCTGCACACTCCTCTGTTTGCACACACATGGAACTGCACACCCCTTGGCCTGCACACTCCCAGACCTGCACAATCTTGAGCCTGCACAATCCTGGGCCTGTACACTCCTGGGCCTACACACCCCAAGGCCTGCACACTGCTGGGCCTGCACACTCCTGAGCCTCCCTTCTCCTGGGCCTGCACAATCCCTCATCTGCACACTCCTAGGCCTGCACACCCTTGGGCCTGCACACTCCTGGGCCTGCACACTCCTGTCTCTGCACACTCCGGGGACTGCACAGTCCTCGGTCTGTATACTCCTGGGCCTGTACACTCCTGGGCCTGCCGTGGCCTGGGCCTGCACACTCCTCAGCCTGCACACTCCTCTGTCTGCACACTCCTGGGCCTGCACACACCTGGGCAGGCACACTCCAGGGCCCTCTGACACCTGTGCCTGCACACTCTTGGGCCTGTCTTCTCCTGGGCCCGCATGAACCTGGGCCTCTTCACTGCTGGTCCTGCCCTCTCCTAAGCCTGCACACTCCTGGAACTGCACACTCATGGGCCTGCAGACTCCTGGACCTGCACAATCTTGAGCCTGCACCATCCTGGGCCTGTACGCTCCTGGGCCTGCACACTCCTGTGCCTGCCCTCTCTTGGCCCTGCACTCTCCTGTGCCTGCACACTCCTGGGCCTGCTCCCACCTATGCCTGCACCCTCCTAGGCCTGTTCCCACGTGTGCCGGCACACTCCTGGGACTGCACACTCCTGGGCCTGCACACTCCTGTGCCTGCCCTCTCTTGGCCCTGCACTCTCCTTGGCCTGCACACTCCTGGCCTGTTCCCTCCTGTGCCTGCACACTCCTGGGCCTGCTCCCACCTATGCCTGCACACTCCTAGGCCTGTTCCCACGTGTGCCGGCACACTCCTGGGACTGCACACTCCTGGGCCTGCCCTGGCCTGGGCCTGCACCCTCCTCTGTCTGCACACTCCTGGGACTGCACAGCCCTGAGCCTGTACACTCCTGGACCTGCACACTTCTGTCTCTGCACACTCTGGTGTCTGCACACTCCTGGGCCTGTACACTCCTAGGCCTGCCCTATCCTGGCCCTGGACACTCTTCTGTCTGCACACTCCTGGGGCTGCACACTCCTGGGCCTGCACACCCCTGGGCATGCCCTCTCCTGGGCCTGCAAACTCCTGGGCCTGCACACTCCTCTGTCTGCACACTCCGGGGCCTTCCCTCTCCTGGGCCTGCCCCCAGTTCGGCCGGCACTCTCCTGGAGCTGCACACTCCTGGGCCTGACCTATCGTACGCCTGCACAGTCCTGGATCTGCACACTTCTGGACCTGCTCCCTCCTGTGCCATCACCCTTCTGGAACTGCACATTGGGCGCCTGCACACTCCTGTGCCTGACACACCTGGGCCTGCACGCTCCTCGGCCTGCACACTCCTCTTGTCTGCACACTCCTCTTGTCTGCACACTCCTGGGCCTGTTCCGTCTTGTGTCTTCACACCTCTCGGCCTGCGCACTCCAGGGCCTGAACACACCTGGGCCTGCACCAACCTGGGCCTGTTCACTCCTGGGCCTGCCCTCTCCTTGGCCGGCACGAACCTGGGCCTAAACACCCCTGGGCCTGCCCTGGCCTGGGCCTGCACACTAATGGGGCTGCACACACCTAGGAATGCACCCACCTGGGCCTACACACTCTTCTGTCTGTACACTCCTGGGCCTGCACACTCCTGGGCATGCACACTCCTCTGTCTGCACACTCCTCGGCCTACACACTCCTAGGCCTGCACACTCCTGGGCCTGCTGACCCCTGTGTCTGCACACTCTTGGGCCTGCACACACCTGGACCTGTACCATCCTGGGCCTTCCCTGGACTGGGTCTTCCCTGGCCTGGGCCTGCACACTACTGGGCCCGCACACTTCTGCAACTGCACACTCATCGGCCTGCAAAGGCACGACCTGCACAATATTGGGCCTGAACACACATAGGCCTTTATCCTCCTGGATCTGCACACTCCTGGGCCTGCACACTGCTGGACCTGCACAGCACTGGGCCTAAACACACCTGGGCCTGCACACTCCTTCTCTGCACACTCCTATCTCTGCACACTCTGGTGTCTACACACTCCAGGGCCTGCACGAACCTAGGCCTGCTCCCTCCTGTGCCTGCATACTCCTGGGCCTGCTCCCACCTGTGCCTGCACACTCCTAGCCCTGTTCCCACCTGTGCTGGCACATTCCTGGGACTGCACACTTCTGTGCCTGCACACTTTTGGGCCTGCACACCCCTGGGCCTGCACACTCCTGGACCTGTACACTCCTGGGCCTTCCCTGGTCTGGGCATTCCCTGGCCTGGGCCTGCAAACTCCTGGGCCTATACACTCCTGGGCCTGCACACTCCTGTACCTGTACACACCTGGGCCTGCCCTGGCCTGGGACTGCACACTAATGGGGCTGCACACACCTAGGAATGCACCCCCCTGGGCCTGCACACTCCTCTGTCTGCACACTCCTGGGCCTGCATAACCCTGGATCTGC
The DNA here is from genome assembly GCF_048564905.1 of Vicugna pacos. Lineage (NCBI taxonomy): Eukaryota > Metazoa > Chordata > Mammalia > Artiodactyla > Camelidae > Vicugna > Vicugna pacos. The sequence goes on from NC_133012.1 coordinate 16,288,167, forward strand.
ACACTCCTGGGCCTGCGCATCCCAGAGCATGCACAGATCTGGGCCTCTACACACCTGGGCCAGTACACACGTGTGCTTGCTCCCCCCCGTGTCTGCAAACTCCTGGGACTGCACATTCCTGGGTCTGCAACACCTTGGCTTGCACACTCATGGGCCTGTTCCGTCTTGTGTCTGCATACCTGTGGGCCTGCACACCCCAGGGCCTGCACACACCTGGGCCTGCACGAACGTGGGCCTCTTGAATCCTGGGCCTGCCCTTTCCTAGGCCTGCCCACACCTGTGCCTACACATTCCTGGGCCTGCACACTCCTGGACCTGTACACTCCTGGGCGTACCCTGGCATGCGCCTGCACACTAATGGGCCTGCACTCTCCAGGGACTGCACCCTCCTGGGCCTGCACACTCCTCTGTCTGCACACTCCTGGGCCTGCCCCAAATTGCCCTGCCCTCTCCTGTGACGGCCCTCACAAGTCCTGCACACTCCTAGGCCTGCACACTCGTGTACCTCCTCCCTCCTGTGCCTGCACACTCCTGGCCATGTACACTCATGGGCCTGCCCTCTGCATGGCGTGCACGGTCCTAGGACTCCCCATTCCTGCGCCTGGACACCCTTGGGCCTGCCCTCTCCTGGGCCTGCACACTCTGGGGCCTGCCCTCACCTGGTTCTGCACACTACTGGGACTGTACACCCCTGGACCTGTACACTGCTGTGCCTTCCCTGGTCTGGGCCTTCCCTGGCCTGGGCCTGAAAACTACTGGGCCTGAAAACTGCTGGAACTGCACACTCATTGGCCTGCAAACTCCAGGACCTGCACAATCTTGGGCTTGAACACACCTGGGCCTGTATACTCCTGGGCCTGCACACTCCTGTCTCTGCACACTGTGGTGTTTGCACACGCCTGGGCCTGCACGAACGTGGGCCTGTACACTCCTGGGCCTGCACACACCTGAGTCTGCACACTCCGGGGTCTGCACACTCCTCGGTCTGTATACTCCTGGGTTGTACACTCCTGGGCCTGACCTGGCCTGGGCCTGCACGCTCCTGGGCCTGCACACTCCTCTGTCTGCACACTTCTGGGCATGCACAACCCTAGACCCTACACTCCTGGGCCTGCGCATCCCAGAGCCTGAACACACCTGGGCCTCTATACTCCTGGGCCACTACTCTCATGTGCCTGCTCCGCCCCGTGTCTACACACTCCTGGCACTGCACAGTCCTGGACCTGCACACTCCTGGGCCTGCCCTGGCCTGGGCCTGAACACTAATGGGCCTACACACACCTAGGAATGCACCCTCCTGGGCCTGCACACTCCTCTGTCTGCACACTCGTGGGCCTTCCCTGGTCTGGGCCTTCCCTGGCCTGGGCCTGCAAACTACTGGGCCTGCAAACTCCTGGAACTGCACACTCATTGGCCTGCACACTCCAGGACCTGCACAATCTTGGGCTTGAACACACCTAGGCCTGTATACTCCTGGACCTGCACACTCCTGTCTTGCACACTCTGGTGTTTGCACACGCCTGGGCCTGCACGAACTTTGGCCTGTACACACCTGGGCCTGCACACTCCTGTATCTGCTCACTTCTGAGACTGCATACACCTGGGCCTGCAAACTCCTGGGCCTGTACACTCCTGGGCCTGAACACTCCTGGACCTGTACACTCCTGGGCATGCCCTGGCCTGGGCCTGCACACTAATGGTGCTACACCCACCTAGGAATGCACACTCATGGGCCTGCACACTCCTGGGCCTGCCGACTCCTGAGCCTGCATTCTCCTGGTCCTTTCCTCGCCTGGGCCACCACCTATTAGGCCCGCCCTCTCTTTGACGTGCACACGCTTGGGCCTGCTCACTCCTCTGTCTGCACACCCCTGCGCCTTGACACCCCTGGACCTGCACACTCCGGGGCCTGCGCATCCCATGGCCTGCACACACCTGGGCCTCTACACTCCTGGGCCAGTACAGTCATGTGCCTGTTCCGCCCCGTGTCTGCACACTCTTGGGACCGCACAGTCCTGGCTATGCACACTCCTTGGCCTGCAGACTCCTAGGCCTGTTCGACTTCTGTCTGCACACCTCTGGGCCTGCACACTACAGGGCCTGCACATACCTGGGCCTGCACGAACCTGGGCCTCTTCACTGCTGGTCCTGCCCTCTCCTAGGCCTGCACACTCCTGGAACTGTACACTCATGGGCCTGCACACTCCTGGACCTGAACAATCTTGAGCCTGCACAATCCTGGGCCTGTACGCTCCTGGGCCTGCACACTCCTGTGCCTGCCCTCTCTTGGCCCTGCACTCTCCTTGGCCTGCACACTCCTGGCCTGTTCCCTCCTGTGCCGGCACACTCCTGGGACTGCACACTCCTGGGCCTGCCCTGGCCTGGGCCTGCACCCTCCTCTGTCTGCACACTCCTGGGACTGCACAGCCCTGAGCCTGTACACTCCTGGACCTGCACACTTCTGTCTCTGCACACTCTGGTGTCTGCACACTCCTGGACATGCACACTCCTGGGCCTGTACACTCCTAGGCCTGCCTTATCCTGGCCCTGGACACTCTTCTGTCTGCACACTCCTGGGGCTGCACACTCTTGGGCCTGCACACTCCTGGACCTGTACAATCCTGGGCCTTCCCTGGTCTGGGTCTTCCCTGGCCTGGTCCTGCACACTAATGGGCCTGAACACTCCTGGTCCTGTACACACCTCGGCCTGCACCCTACTGGTCCTGCACACTCCTCTGTTTGCACACACATGGAACTGCACACCCCTTGGCCTGCACACTCCCAGACCTGCACAATCTTGAGCCTGCACAATCCTGGGCCTGTACACTCCTGGGCCTACACACCCCCAGGCCTGCACACTGCTGGGCCTGCACACTCCTGAGCCTCCCTTCTCCTGGGCCTGCACAATCCCTCATCTGCACACTCCTAGGCCTGCACACCCTTGGGCCTGCACACTCCTGGGCCTGCACACTCCTGTCTCTGCACACTCCGGGGACTGCACAGTCCTCGGTCTGTATACTCCTGGGCCTGTACACTCCTGGGCCTGCCGTGGCCTGGGCCTGCACACTCCTCAGCCTGCACACTCCTCTGTCTGCACACTCCTGGGCCTGCACACACCTGGGCAGGCACACTCCAGGGCCCTCTGACACCTGTGCCTGCACACTCTTGGGCCTGTCTTCTCCTGGGCCCGCATGAACCTGGGCCTCTTCACTGCTGGTCCTGCCCTCTCCTAAGCCTGCACACTCCTGGAACTGCACACTCATGGGCCTGCAGACTCCTGGACCTGCACAATCTTGAGCCTGCACCATCCTGGGCCTGTACGCTCCTGGGCCTGCACACTCCTGTGCCTGCCCTCTCTTGGCCCTGCACTCTCCTGTGCCTGCACACTCCTGGGCCTGCTCCCACCTATGCCTGCACCCTCCTAGGCCTGTTCCCACGTGTGCCGGCACACTCCTGGGACTGCACACTCCTGGGCCTGCACACTCCTGTGCCTGCCCTCTCTTGGCCCTGCACTCTCCTTGGCCTGCACACTCCTGGCCTGTTCCCTCCTGTGCCTGCACACTCCTGGGCCTGCTCCCACCTATGCCTGCACACTCCTAGGCCTGTTCCCACGTGTGCCGGCACACTCCTGGGACTGCACACTCCTGGGCCTGCCCTGGCCTGGGCCTGCACCCTCCTCTGTCTGCACACTCCTGGGACTGCACAGCCCTGAGCCTGTACACTCCTGGACCTGCACACTTCTGTCTCTGCACACTCTGGTGTCTGCACACTCCTGGGCCTGTACACTCCTAGGCCTGCCCTATCCTGGCCCTGGACACTCTTCTGTCTGCACACTCCTGGGGCTGCACACTCTGGGGCCTGCCCTCACCTGGTTCTGCACACTACTGGGACTGTACACCCCTGGACCTGTACACTGCTGTGCCTTCCCTGGTCTGAGTCTTCCCTGGCCTGGGCCTGAAAACTACTGGGCCTGAAAACTGCTGGAACTGCACACTCATTGGCCTGTAAACTCCAGGACCTGCACAACCTTGGGCTTGAACACACCTGGGCCTGTATACTCCTGGGCCTGCACACTCCTGTCTCTGCCCACTGTGGTGTTAGCACACGCCTGGGCCTGCAAGAACGTGGGCCTGTACACTCCTGGGCCTGCACACACCTGAGTCTGCACACTCCGGGGTCTGCACACTCCTCGGTCTGTATACTCCTGGGTTGTACACTCCTGGGCCTGACCTGGCCTGGGCCTGCACGCTCCTGGGCCTGCACACTCCTCTGTCTGCACACTTCTGGGCATGCACAACCCTAGACCCTACACTCCTGGGCCTGCGCATCCCAGAGCCTGAACACACCTGGGCCTCTATACTCCTGGGCCACTACTCTCATGTGCCTGCTCCGCCCCGTGTCTACACACTCCTGGCACTGCACAGTCCTGGACCTGCACACTCCTGGGCCTGCCCTGGCCTGGGCCTGAACACTAATGGGCCTACACACACCTAGGAATGCACCCTCCTGGGCCTGCACACTCCTCTGTCTGCACACTCGTGGGCCTTCCCTGGTCTGGGCCTTCCCTGGCCTGGGCCTGCAAACTATTGGGCCTGCAAACTCCTGGAACTGCACACTCATTGGCCTGCACACTCCAGGACCTGCACAATCTTGGGCTTGAACACACCTAGGCCTGTATACTCCTGGACCTGCACACTCCTGTCTCTGCACACTCTGGAGTTTGCACACGCCTGGGCCTGCACGAACCTGGGCCTGTACACACCTGGGCCTGCACACTCCTTTATCTGCTCACTCCTGAGACTGCATACACCTGGGCCTGCACATTCCTGTATCTGCTCACTCCTGAGACTGCATACTCCTGGGCCTGCAAACTCCTGGGCATGTACAATCCTGGGCCTGCACACTCCTGGACCTGTACACTCCTGGGCCTGCCCTGGCCTGGGCCTGCACACTAATGGGGCTGCACACACCTAGGAATGCACCCTCCTGGGCCTACACACTCCTCTGTGTGCACACTCCTGAGCCTGCACACCCCTGGGCCTGCACACTCCTCTGTCTGCACATTCCTTGGCCTACACACTCCTAGGCCTGCACACTCCAGGGCCTGCTGACTCCTGTGTCTGCACACTCTTGGGCCTGCACACTCCTGGACCTGTACAATCCTGGGCCTTCCCTGGTCTGGGTCTTCCCTGGCCTGGGCCTGCACACTACTGGGCCCGCACACTTCTGCAACTTCACACTCATCGGCCTGCACAGTCCACGACCTGCACAATATTGGGCCTGAACACAACTAGGCCTGTATCCTCCTGGATCTGCACACTCCTGGGCCTGCACACTCCTCTGTCTGCACACTCCTGGGCCTTCACACACCTGGGCCCGCACACTCCTGGGCCTGCGCATCCCAGAGCCTGCACACACCTGGGCCTCTACACTCCTGGGCCAGTACAGTCGTGTGCCTGTTCCGCCCCGTGTCTGCACACTCTTGGGACCGCACAGTCCTGGCTATGCACACTCCTTGGCCTGCAGACTCCTAGGCCTGTTCGACTTCTGTCTGCACACCTCTGGGCCTGCACACTACAGGGCCTGCACATACCTGGGCCTGCACGAACCTGGGCCTCTTCACTGCAGGTCCTGCCCTCTCCTAGGCCTGCACACTCCTGGAACTGCACACTCATGGGCCTGCCGTCTCCTGGGCCTGCACACCCCTGTCTCTGCACACTCCGGGGACTGCACACTCCTCGCTCTGTATACTCCTGGGCCTTTACACTCCTGGGCCTGCCGTGGCCTGGGCCTGCACGCTCCTGGGCCTGCACTCTCCTCTGTCTGCACACTCCTGGGCCTTCACACCCCTGGACCTGCACACTCCTGGGCCTGCGCATCCCAGAGCCTGCACACACTTTAGCCTCTACACTCCTGGGCCAGTACATTCGTGTGACTGCTCCGCCCCGTGTCTGCACACTCCTGGGACTGCACAGTCCTGGCTATGCACACTTCTTGGCCTGCAGACTCCTGGGGTTGTTCGACTTGTGTCTGCACACCTCTGGGCCTGCACACTCCAGGACCTGCAAATCCTGGGCCTGCACACAACTGGGCCTGCACACTACTGGGACTCCACACTCTCTGTCTGCACTCTCCTGGGCCTGCACACACCTGGGCCAGCACACTCCAGGGCCTGCTGACTCCTGTGTCTGCACACTCTTGGGCCTGCCTTCTCCTGGGCCCGCACAATCCCTCGTCTGCACACTCCTGGGCCGCACGCTCCTGGGCTTTTCCTCACCTGGGCCTGCCCCCAGTTCGGCCCGCCCTCTCCTGGACCTGCACACTCTTGGGCCTGCACACTCCTCGGCCTGCCCTCTCCTGGGCCTGCACTCTCCTTGGCCTGCACACTCCTGGGCTTGCACACTCCTGGACCTGCACACTACTGGGCCTGCTGAATCCTGTGTCTGCCCACTCCTGCGTCTGCACACTCGTGTGCCTCCTCCCTCCTGTGCCTGAACACTCCTAGGCATGCACACACCTGGGCCTGCCCTCTCTTGGCCCTGCACTCTCCTTGGCCTGCACACTCCTGGCCTGTTCCCTCCTGCGCCTGAACACCCTTAGGCCTCCCCTACCTGGTTCTGCACACTCCTGGGTTGCACACTCCTGGGCCTGCTCCCACCTATGCCTGCACACTCCTAGGCCTGTTGCCACGTGTGCCGGCACACTCCTGGGACTGCACACTCCTGGGCCTGCCATGGCCTGGGCCTGAACACTAATGGGCCTACACACACCTAGGAATGCACCCTCCTGGGCCTGCACACTCCTCTGTCTGCACACTCGTGGGCCTTCCCTGGTCTGGGCCTTCCCTGGCCTGGGCCTGCAAACTACTGGGCCTGCAAACTCCTGGAACTGCACACTCATTGGCCTGCACACTCCAGGACCTGCACAATCTTGGGCTTGAACACACCTAGGCCTGTATACTCCTGGACCTGCACACTCCTGTCTTGCACACTCTGGTGTTTGCACACGCCTGGGCCTGCACGAACTTTGGCCTGTACACACCTGGGCCTGCACACTCCTGTATCTGCTCACTTCTGAGACTGCATACACCTGGGCCTGCAAACTCCTGGGCCTGTACACTCCTGGGCCTGAACACTCCTGGACCTGTACACTCCTGGGCATGCCCTGGCCTGGGCCTGCACACTAATGGTGCTACACCCACCTAGGAATGCACACTCATGGGCCTGCACACTCCTGGGCCTGCCGACTCCTGAGCCTGCATTCTCCTGGTCCTTTCCTCGCCTGGGCCACCACCTATTAGGCCCGCCCTCTCTTTGACGTGCACACGCTTGGGCCTGCTCACTCCTCTGTCTGCACACCCCTGCGCCTTGACACCCCTGGACCTGCACACTCCGGGGCCTGCGCATCCCATGGCCTGCACACACCTGGGCCTCTACACTCCTGGGCCAGTACAGTCATGTGCCTGTTCCGCCCCGTGTCTGCACACTCTTGGGACCGCACAGTCCTGGCTATGCACACTCCTTGGCCTGCAGACTCCTAGGCCTGTTCGACTTCTGTCTGCACACCTCTGGGCCTGCACACTACAGGGCCTGCACATACCTGGGCCTGCACGAACCTGGGCCTCTTCACTGCTGGTCCTGCCCTCTCCTAGGCCTGCACACTCCTGGAACTGTACACTCATGGGCCTGCACACTCCTGGACCTGAACAATCTTGAGCCTGCACAATCCTGGGCCTGTACGCTCCTGGGCCTGCACACTCCTGTGCCTGCCCTCTCTTGGCCCTGCACTCTCCTTGGCCTGCACACTCCTGGCCTGTTCCCTCCTGTGCCGGCACACTCCTGGGACTGCACACTCCTGGGCCTGCCCTGGCCTGGGCCTGCACCCTCCTCTGTCTGCACACTCCTGGGACTGCACAGCCCTGAGCCTGTACACTCCTGGACCTGCACACTTCTGTCTCTGCACACTCTGGTGTCTGCACACTCCTGGACATGCACACTCCTGGGCCTGTACACTCCTAGGCCTGCCTTATCCTGGCCCTGGACACTCTTCTGTCTGCACACTCCTGGGGCTGCACACTCTTGGGCCTGCACACTCCTGGACCTGTACAATCCTGGGCCTTCCCTGGTCTGGGTCTTCCCTGGCCTGGTCCTGCACACTAATGGGCCTGAACACTCCTGGTCCTGTACACACCTCGGCCTGCACCCTACTGGTCCTGCACACTCCTCTGTTTGCACACACATGGAACTGCACACCCCTTGGCCTGCACACTCCCAGACCTGCACAATCTTGAGCCTGCACAATCCTGGGCCTGTACACTCCTGGGCCTACACACCCCCAGGCCTGCACACTGCTGGGCCTGCACACTCCTGAGCCTCCCTTCTCCTGGGCCTGCACAATCCCTCATCTGCACACTCCTAGGCCTGCACACCCTTGGGCCTGCACACTCCTGGGCCTGCACACTCCTGTCTCTGCACACTCCGGGGACTGCACAGTCCTCGGTCTGTATACTCCTGGGCCTGTACACTCCTGGGCCTGCCGTGGCCTGGGCCTGCACACTCCTCAGCCTGCACACTCCTCTGTCTGCACACTCCTGGGCCTGCACACACCTGGGCAGGCACACTCCAGGGCCCTCTGACACCTGTGCCTGCACACTCTTGGGCCTGTCTTCTCCTGGGCCCGCATGAACCTGGGCCTCTTCACTGCTGGTCCTGCCCTCTCCTAAGCCTGCACACTCCTGGAACTGCACACTCATGGGCCTGCAGACTCCTGGACCTGCACAATCTTGAGCCTGCACCATCCTGGGCCTGTACGCTCCTGGGCCTGCACACTCCTGTGCCTGCCCTCTCTTGGCCCTGCACTCTCCTGTGCCTGCACACTCCTGGGCCTGCTCCCACCTATGCCTGCACCCTCCTAGGCCTGTTCCCACGTGTGCCGGCACACTCCTGGGACTGCACACTCCTGGGCCTGCACACTCCTGTGCCTGCCCTCTCTTGGCCCTGCACTCTCCTTGGCCTGCACACTCCTGGCCTGTTCCCTCCTGTGCCTGCACACTCCTGGGCCTGCTCCCACCTATGCCTGCACACTCCTAGGCCTGTTCCCACGTGTGCCGGCACACTCCTGGGACTGCACACTCCTGGGCCTGCCCTGGCCTGGGCCTGCACCCTCCTCTGTCTGCACACTCCTGGGACTGCACAGCCCTGAGCCTGTACACTCCTGGACCTGCACACTTCTGTCTCTGCACACTCTGGTGTCTGCACACTCCTGGGCCTGTACACTCCTAGGCCTGCCCTATCCTGGCCCTGGACACTCTTCTGTCTGCACACTCCTGGGGCTGCACACTCCTGGGCCTGCACACCCCTGGGCATGCCCTCTCCTGGGCCTGCAAACTCCTGGGCCTGCACACTCCTCTGTCTGCACACTCCGGGGCCTTCCCTCTCCTGGGCCTGCCCCCAGTTCGGCCGGCACTCTCCTGGAGCTGCACACTCCTGGGCCTGACCTATCGTACGCCTGCACAGTCCTGGATCTGCACACTTCTGGACCTGCTCCCTCCTGTGCCATCACCCTTCTGGAACTGCACATTGGGCGCCTGCACACTCCTGTGCCTGACACACCTGGGCCTGCACGCTCCTCGGCCTGCACACTCCTCTTGTCTGCACACTCCTCTTGTCTGCACACTCCTGGGCCTGTTCCGTCTTGTGTCTTCACACCTCTCGGCCTGCGCACTCCAGGGCCTGAACACACCTGGGCCTGCACGAACCTGGGCCTGTTCACTCCTGGGCCTGCCCTCTCCTTGGCCGGCACGAACCTGGGCCTAAACACCCCTGGGCCTGCCCTGGCCTGGGCCTGCACACTAATGGGGCTGCACACACCTAGGAATGCACCCACCTGGGCCTACACACTCTTCTGTCTGTACACTCCTGGGCCTGCACACTCCTGGGCATGCACACTCCTCTGTCTGCACACTCCTCGGCCTACACACTCCTAGGCCTGCACACTCCTGGGCCTGCTGACCCCTGTGTCTGCACACTCTTGGGCCTGCACACACCTGGACCTGTACCATCCTGGGCCTTCCCTGGACTGGGTCTTCCCTGGCCTGGGCCTGCACACTACTGGGCCCGCACACTTCTGCAACTGCACACTCATCGGCCTGCAAAGGCACGACCTGCACAATATTGGGCCTGAACACACATAGGCCTTTATCCTCCTGGATCTGCACACTCCTGGGCCTGCACACTGCTGGACCTGCACAGCACTGGGCCTAAACACACCTGGGCCTGCACACTCCTTCTCTGCACACTCCTATCTCTGCACACTCTGGTGTCTACACACTCCAGGGCCTGCACGAACCTAGGCCTGCTCCCTCCTGTGCCTGCATACTCCTGGGCCTGCTCCCACCTGTGCCTGCACACTCCTAGCCCTGTTCCCACCTGTGCTGGCACATTCCTGGGACTGCACACTTCTGTGCCTGCACACTTTTGGGCCTGCACACCCCTGGGCCTGCACACTCCTGGACCTGTACACTCCTGGGCCTTCCCTGGTCTGGGCATTCCCTGGCCTGGGCCTGCAAACTCCTGGGCCTATACACTCCTGGGCCTGCACACTCCTGTACCTGTACACACCTGGGCCTGCCCTGGCCTGGGACTGCACACTAATGGGGCTGCACACACCTAGGAATGCACCCCCCTGGGCCTGCACACTCCTCTGTCTGCACACTCCTGGGCCTGCATAACCCTGGATCTGCACACTCCTGGGCCTGCGCATCCCAGAGCATGCACAGATCTGGGCCTCTACACACCTGGGCCAGTACACACGTGTGCTTGCTCCCCCCCGTGTCTGCAAACTCCTGGGACTGCACATTCCTGGGTCTGCAACACCTTGGCTTGCACACTCATGGGCCTGTTCCGTCTTGTGTCTGCATACCTGTGGGCCTGCACACCCCAGGGCCTGCACACACCTGGGCCTGCACGAACGTGGGCCTCTTGAATCCTGGGCCTGCCCTTTCCTAGGCCTGCCCACACCTGTGCCTACACATTCCTGGGCCTGCACACTCCTGGACCTGTACACTCCTGGGCGTACCCTGGCATGCGCCTGCACACTAATGGGCCTGCACTCTCCAGGGACTGCACCCTCCTGGGCCTGCACACTCCTCTGTCTGCACACTCCTGGGCCTGCCCCAAATTGCCCTGCCCTCTCCTGTGACGGCCCTCACAAGTCCTGCACACTCCTAGGCCTGCACACTCGTGTACCTCCTCCCTCCTGTGCCTGCACACTCCTGGCCATGTACACTCATGGGCCTGCCCTCTGCATGGCGTGCACGGTCCTAGGACTCCCCATTCCTGCGCCTGGACACCCTTGGGCCTGCCCTCTCCTGGGCCTGCACACTCTGGGGCCTGCCCTCACCTGGTTCTGCACACTACTGGGACTGTACACCCCTGGACCTGTACACTGCTGTGCCTTCCCTGGTCTGGGCCTTCCCTGGCCTGGGCCTGAAAACTACTGGGCCTGAAAACTGCTGGAACTGCACACTCATTGGCCTGCAAACTCCAGGACCTGCACAATCTTGGGCTTGAACACACCTGGGCCTGTATACTCCTGGGCCTGCACACTCCTGTCTCTGCACACTGTGGTGTTTGCACACGCCTGGGCCTGCACGAACGTGGGCCTGTACACTCCTGGGCCTGCACACACCTGAGTCTGCACACTCCGGGGTCTGCACACTCCTCGGTCTGTATACTCCTGGGTTGTACACTCCTGGGCCTGACCTGGCCTGGGCCTGCACGCTCCTGGGCCTGCACACTCCTCTGTCTGCACACTTCTGGGCATGCACAACCCTAGACCCTACACTCCTGGGCCTGCGCATCCCAGAGCCTGAACACACCTGGGCCTCTATACTCCTGGGCCACTACTCTCATGTGCCTGCTCCGCCCCGTGTCTACACACTCCTGGCACTGCACAGTCCTGGACCTGCACACTCCTGGGCCTGCCCTGGCCTGGGCCTGAACACTAATGGGCCTACACACACCTAGGAATGCACCCTCCTGGGCCTGCACACTCCTCTGTCTGCACACTCGTGGGCCTTCCCTGGTCTGGGCCTTCCCTGGCCTGGGCCTGCAAACTACTGGGCCTGCAAACTCCTGGAACTGCACACTCATTGGCCTGCACACTCCAGGACCTGCACAATCTTGGGCTTGAACACACCTAGGCCTGTATACTCCTGGACCTGCACACTCCTGGCTTGCACACTCTGGTGTTTGCACACGCCTGGGCCTGCACGAACTTTGGCCTGTACACACCTGGGCCTGCACACTCCTGTATCTGCTCACTTCTGAGACTGCATACACCTGGGCCTGCAAACTCCTGGGCCTGTACACTCCTGGGCCTGAACACTCCTGGACCTGTACACTCCTGGGCATGCCCTGGCCTGGGCCTGCACACTAATGGTGCTACACCCACCTAGGAATGCACACTCATGGGCCTGCACACTCCTGGGCCTGCCGACTCCTGAGCCTGCATTCTCCTGGTCCTTTCCTCGCCTGGGCCACCACCTATTAGGCCCGCCCTCTCTTTGACGTGCACACGCTTGGGCCTGCTCACTCCTCTGTCTGCACACCCCTGCGCCTTGACACCCCTGGACCTGCACACTCCGGGGCCTGCGCATCCCATGGCCTGCACACACCTGGGCCTCTACACTCCTGGGCCAGTACAGTCATGTGCCTGTTCCGCCCCGTGTCTGCACACTCTTGGGACCGCACAGTCCTGGCTATGCACACTCCTTGGCCTGCAGACTCCTAGGCCTGTTCGACTTCTGTCTGCACACCTCTGGGCCTGCACACTACAGGGCCTGCACATACCTGGGCCTGCACGAACCTGGGCCTCTTCACTGCTGGTCCTGCCCTCTCCTAGGCCTGCACACTCCTGGAACTGTACACTCATGGGCCTGCACACTCCTGGACCTGAACAATCTTGAGCCTGCACAATCCTGGGCCTGTACGCTCCTGGGCCTGCACACTCCTGTGCCTGCCCTCTCTTGGCCCTGCACTCTCCTTGGCCTGCACACTCCTGGCCTGTTCCCTCCTGTGCCGGCACACTCCTGGGACTGCACACTCCTGGGCCTGCCCTGGCCTGGGCCTGCACCCTCCTCTGTCTGCACACTCCTGGGACTGCACAGCCCTGAGCCTGTACACTCCTGGACCTGCACACTTCTGTCTCTGCACACTCTGGTGTCTGCACACTCCTGGACATGCACACTCCTGGGCCTGTACACTCCTAGGCCTGCCTTATCCTGGCCCTGGACACTCTTCTGTCTGCACACTCCTGGGGCTGCACACTCTTGGGCCTGCACACTCCTGGACCTGTACAATCCTGGGCCTTCCCTGGTCTGGGTCTTCCCTGGCCTGGTCCTGCACACTAATGGGCCTGAACACTCCTGGTCCTGTACACACCTCGGCCTGCACCCTACTGGTCCTGCACACTCCTCTGTTTGCACACACATGGAACTGCACACCCCTTGGCCTGCACACTCCCAGACCTGCACAATCTTGAGCCTGCACAATCCTGGGCCTGTACACTCCTGGGCCTACACACCCCCAGGCCTGCACACTGCTGGGCCTGCACACTCCTGAGCCTCCCTTCTCCTGGGCCTGCACAATCCCTCATCTGCACACTCCTAGGCCTGCACACCCTTGGGCCTGCACACTCCTGGGCCTGCACACTCCTGTCTCTGCACACTCCGGGGACTGCACAGTCCTCGGTCTGTATACTCCTGGGCCTGTACACTCCTGGGCCTGCCGTGGCCTGGGCCTGCACACTCCTCAGCCTGCACACTCCTCTGTCTGCACACTCCTGGGCCTGCACACACCTGGGCAGGCACACTCCAGGGCCCTCTGACACCTGTGCCTGCACACTCTTGGGCCTGTCTTCTCCTGGGCCCGCATGAACCTGGGCCTCTTCACTGCTGGTCCTGCCCTCTCCTAAGCCTGCACACTCCTGGAACTGCACACTCATGGGCCTGCAGACTCCTGGACCTGCACAATCTTGAGCCTGCACCATCCTGGGCCTGTACGCTCCTGGGCCTGCACACTCCTGTGCCTGCCCTCTCTTGGCCCTGCACTCTCCTGTGCCTGCACACTCCTGGGCCTGCTCCCACCTATGCCTGCACCCTCCTAGGCCTGTTCCCACGTGTGCCGGCACACTCCTGGGACTGCACACTCCTGGGCCTGCACACTCCTGTGCCTGCCCTCTCTTGGCCCTGCACTCTCCTTGGCCTGCACACTCCTGGCCTGTTCCCTCCTGTGCCTGCACACTCCTGGGCCTGCTCCCACCTATGCCTGCACACTCCTAGGCCTGTTCCCACGTGTGCCGGCACACTCCTGGGACTGCACACTCCTGGGCCTGCCCTGGCCTGGGCCTGCACCCTCCTCTGTCTGCACACTCCTGGGACTGCACAGCCCTGAGCCTGTACACTCCTGGACCTGCACACTTCTGTCTCTGCACACTCTGGTGTCTGCACACTCCTGGGCCTGTACACTCCTAGGCCTGCCCTATCCTGGCCCTGGACACTCTTCTGTCTGCACACTCCTGGGGCTGCACACTCTGGGGCCTGCCCTCACCTGGTTCTGCACACTACTGGGACTGTACACCCCTGGACCTGTACACTGCTGTGCCTTCCCTGGTCTGAGTCTTCCCTGGCCTGGGCCTGAAAACTACTGGGCCTGAAAACTGCTGGAACTGCACACTCATTGGCCTGTAAACTCCAGGACCTGCACAACCTTGGGCTTGAACACACCTGGGCCTGTATACTCCTGGGCCTGCACACTCCTGTCTCTGCCCACTGTGGTGTTAGCACACGCCTGGGCCTGCAAGAACGTGGGCCTGTACACTCCTGGGCCTGCACACACCTGAGTCTGCACACTCCGGGGTCTGCACACTCCTCGGTCTGTATACTCCTGGGTTGTACACTCCTGGGCCTGACCTGGCCTGGGCCTGCACGCTCCTGGGCCTGCACACTCCTCTGTCTGCACACTTCTGGGCATGCACAACCCTAGACCCTACACTCCTGGGCCTGCGCATCCCAGAGCCTGAACACACCTGGGCCTCTATACTCCTGGGCCACTACTCTCATGTGCCTGCTCCGCCCCGTGTCTACACACTCCTGGCACTGCACAGTCCTGGACCTGCACACTCCTGGGCCTGCCCTGGCCTGGGCCTGAACACTAATGGGCCTACACACACCTAGGAATGCACCCTCCTGGGCCTGCACACTCCTCTGTCTGCACACTCGTGGGCCTTCCCTGGTCTGGGCCTTCCCTGGCCTGGGCCTGCAAACTATTGGGCCTGCAAACTCCTGGAACTGCACACTCATTGGCCTGCACACTCCAGGACCTGCACAATCTTGGGCTTGAACACACCTAGGCCTGTATACTCCTGGACCTGCACACTCCTGTCTCTGCACACTCTGGAGTTTGCACACGCCTGGGCCTGCACGAACCTGGGCCTGTACACACCTGGGCCTGCACACTCCTTTATCTGCTCACTCCTGAGACTGCATACACCTGGGCCTGCACATTCCTGTATCTGCTCACTCCTGAGACTGCATACTCCTGGGCCTGCAAACTCCTGGGCATGTACAATCCTGGGCCTGCACACTCCTGGACCTGTACACTCCTGGGCCTGCCCTGGCCTGGGCCTGCACACTAATGGGGCTGCACACACCTAGGAATGCACCCTCCTGGGCCTACACACTCCTCTGTGTGCACACTCCTGAGCCTGCACACCCCTGGGCCTGCACACTCCTCTGTCTGCACATTCCTTGGCCTACACACTCCTAGGCCTGCACACTCCAGGGCCTGCTGACTCCTGTGTCTGCACACTCTTGGGCCTGCACACTCCTGGACCTGTACAATCCTGGGCCTTCCCTGGTCTGGGTCTTCCCTGGCCTGGGCCTGCACACTACTGGGCCCGCACACTTCTGCAACTTCACACTCATCGGCCTGCACAGTCCACGACCTGCACAATATTGGGCCTGAACACAACTAGGCCTGTATCCTCCTGGATCTGCACACTCCTGGGCCTGCACACTCCTCTGTCTGCACACTCCTGGGCCTTCACACACCTGGGCCCGCACACTCCTGGGCCTGCGCATCCCAGAGCCTGCACACACCTGGGCCTCTACACTCCTGGGCCAGTACAGTCGTGTGCCTGTTCCGCCCCGTGTCTGCACACTCTTGGGACCGCACAGTCCTGGCTATGCACACTCCTTGGCCTGCAGACTCCTAGGCCTGTTCGACTTCTGTCTGCACACCTCTGGGCCTGCACACTACAGGGCCTGCACATACCTGGGCCTGCACGAACCTGGGCCTCTTCACTGCAGGTCCTGCCCTCTCCTAGGCCTGCACACTCCTGGAACTGCACACTCATGGGCCTGCCGTCTCCTGGGCCTGCACACCCCTGTCTCTGCACACTCCGGGGACTGCACACTCCTCGCTCTGTATACTCCTGGGCCTTTACACTCCTGGGCCTGCCGTGGCCTGGGCCTGCACGCTCCTGGGCCTGCACTCTCCTCTGTCTGCACACTCCTGGGCCTTCACACCCCTGGACCTGCACACTCCTGGGCCTGCGCATCCCAGAGCCTGCACACACTTTAGCCTCTACACTCCTGGGCCAGTACATTCGTGTGACTGCTCCGCCCCGTGTCTGCACACTCCTGGGACTGCACAGTCCTGGCTATGCACACTTCTTGGCCTGCAGACTCCTGGGGTTGTTCGACTTGTGTCTGCACACCTCTGGGCCTGCACACTCCAGGACCTGCAAATCCTGGGCCTGCACACAACTGGGCCTGCACACTACTGGGACTCCACACTCTCTGTCTGCACTCTCCTGGGCCTGCACACACCTGGGCCAGCACACTCCAGGGCCTGCTGACTCCTGTGTCTGCACACTCTTGGGCCTGCCTTCTCCTGGGCCCGCACAATCCCTCGTCTGCACACTCCTGGGCCGCACGCTCCTGGGCTTTTCCTCACCTGGGCCTGCCCCCAGTTCGGCCCGCCCTCTCCTGGACCTGCACACTCTTGGGCCTGCACACTCCTCGGCCTGCCCTCTCCTGGGCCTGCACTCTCCTTGGCCTGCACACTCCTGGGCTTGCACACTCCTGGACCTGCACACTACTGGGCCTGCTGAATCCTGTGTCTGCCCACTCCTGCGTCTGCACACTCGTGTGCCTCCTCCCTCCTGTGCCTGAACACTCCTAGGCATGCACACACCTGGGCCTGCCCTCTCTTGGCCCTGCACTCTCCTTGGCCTGCACACTCCTGGCCTGTTCCCTCCTGCGCCTGAACACCCTTAGGCCTCCCCTACCTGGTTCTGCACACTCCTGGGTTGCACACTCCTGGGCCTGCTCCCACCTATGCCTGCACACTCCTAGGCCTGTTGCCACGTGTGCCGGCACACTCCTGGGACTGCACACTCCTGGGCCTGCCATGGCCTGGGCCTGAACACTAATGGGCCTACACACACCTAGGAATGCACCCTCCTGGGCCTGCACACTCCTCTGTCTGCACACTCGTGGGCCTTCCCTGGTCTGGGCCTTCCCTGGCCTGGGCCTGCAAACTACTGGGCCTGCAAACTCCTGGAACTGCACACTCATTGGCCTGCACACTCCAGGACCTGCACAATCTTGGGCTTGAACACACCTAGGCCTGTATACTCCTGGACCTGCACACTCCTGTCTTGCACACTCTGGTGTTTGCACACGCCTGGGCCTGCACGAACTTTGGCCTGTACACACCTGGGCCTGCACACTCCTGTATCTGCTCACTTCTGAGACTGCATACACCTGGGCCTGCAAACTCCTGGGCCTGTACACTCCTGGGCCTGAACACTCCTGGACCTGTACACTCCTGGGCATGCCCTGGCCTGGGCCTGCACACTAATGGTGCTACACCCACCTAGGAATGCACACTCATGGGCCTGCACACTCCTGGGCCTGCCGACTCCTGAGCCTGCATTCTCCTGGTCCTTTCCTCGCCTGGGCCACCACCTATTAGGCCCGCCCTCTCTTTGACGTGCACACGCTTGGGCCTGCTCACTCCTCTGTCTGCACACCCCTGCGCCTTGACACCCCTGGACCTGCACACTCCGGGGCCTGCGCATCCCATGGCCTGCACACACCTGGGCCTCTACACTCCTGGGCCAGTACAGTCATGTGCCTGTTCCGCCCCGTGTCTGCACACTCTTGGGACCGCACAGTCCTGGCTATGCACACTCCTTGGCCTGCAGACTCCTAGGCCTGTTCGACTTCTGTCTGCACACCTCTGGGCCTGCACACTACAGGGCCTGCACATACCTGGGCCTGCACGAACCTGGGCCTCTTCACTGCTGGTCCTGCCCTCTCCTAGGCCTGCACACTCCTGGAACTGTACACTCATGGGCCTGCACACTCCTGGACCTGAACAATCTTGAGCCTGCACAATCCTGGGCCTGTACGCTCCTGGGCCTGCACACTCCTGTGCCTGCCCTCTCTTGGCCCTGCACTCTCCTTGGCCTGCACACTCCTGGCCTGTTCCCTCCTGTGCCGGCACACTCCTGGGACTGCACACTCCTGGGCCTGCCCTGGCCTGGGCCTGCACCCTCCTCTGTCTGCACACTCCTGGGACTGCACAGCCCTGAGCCTGTACACTCCTGGACCTGCACACTTCTGTCTCTGCACACTCTGGTGTCTGCACACTCCTGGACATGCACACTCCTGGGCCTGTACACTCCTAGGCCTGCCTTATCCTGGCCCTGGACACTCTTCTGTCTGCACACTCCTGGGGCTGCACACTCTTGGGCCTGCACACTCCTGGACCTGTACAATCCTGGGCCTTCCCTGGTCTGGGTCTTCCCTGGCCTGGTCCTGCACACTAATGGGCCTGAACACTCCTGGTCCTGTACACACCTCGGCCTGCACCCTACTGGTCCTGCACACTCCTCTGTTTGCACACACATGGAACTGCACACCCCTTGGCCTGCACACTCCCAGACCTGCACAATCTTGAGCCTGCACAATCCTGGGCCTGTACACTCCTGGGCCTACACACCCCCAGGCCTGCACACTGCTGGGCCTGCACACTCCTGAGCCTCCCTTCTCCTGGGCCTGCACAATCCCTCATCTGCACACTCCTAGGCCTGCACACCCTTGGGCCTGCACACTCCTGGGCCTGCACACTCCTGTCTCTGCACACTCCGGGGACTGCACAGTCCTCGGTCTGTATACTCCTGGGCCTGTACACTCCTGGGCCTGCCGTGGCCTGGGCCTGCACACTCCTCAGCCTGCACACTCCTCTGTCTGCACACTCCTGGGCCTGCACACACCTGGGCAGGCACACTCCAGGGCCCTCTGACACCTGTGCCTGCACACTCTTGGGCCTGTCTTCTCCTGGGCCCGCATGAACCTGGGCCTCTTCACTGCTGGTCCTGCCCTCTCCTAAGCCTGCACACTCCTGGAACTGCACACTCATGGGCCTGCAGACTCCTGGACCTGCACAATCTTGAGCCTGCACCATCCTGGGCCTGTACGCTCCTGGGCCTGCACACTCCTGTGCCTGCCCTCTCTTGGCCCTGCACTCTCCTGTGCCTGCACACTCCTGGGCCTGCTCCCACCTATGCCTGCACCCTCCTAGGCCTGTTCCCACGTGTGCCGGCACACTCCTGGGACTGCACACTCCTGGGCCTGCACACTCCTGTGCCTGCCCTCTCTTGGCCCTGCACTCTCCTTGGCCTGCACACTCCTGGCCTGTTCCCTCCTGTGCCTGCACACTCCTGGGCCTGCTCCCACCTATGCCTGCACACTCCTAGGCCTGTTCCCACGTGTGCCGGCACACTCCTGGGACTGCACACTCCTGGGCCTGCCCTGGCCTGGGCCTGCACCCTCCTCTGTCTGCACACTCCTGGGACTGCACAGCCCTGAGCCTGTACACTCCTGGACCTGCACACTTCTGTCTCTGCACACTCTGGTGTCTGCACACTCCTGGGCCTGTACACTCCTAGGCCTGCCCTATCCTGGCCCTGGACACTCTTCTGTCTGCACACTCCTGGGGCTGCACACTCTGGGGCCTGCCCTCACCTGGTTCTGCACACTACTGGGACTGTACACCCCTGGACCTGTACACTGCTGTGCCTTCCCTGGTCTGAGTCTTCCCTGGCCTGGGCCTGAAAACTACTGGGCCTGAAAACTGCTGGAACTGCACACTCATTGGCCTGTAAACTCCAGGACCTGCACAACCTTGGGCTTGAACACACCTGGGCCTGTATACTCCTGGGCCTGCACACTCCTGTCTCTGCCCACTGTGGTGTTAGCACACGCCTGGGCCTGCAAGAACGTGGGCCTGTACACTCCTGGGCCTGCACACACCTGAGTCTGCACACTCCGGGGTCTGCACACTCCTCGGTCTGTATACTCCTGGGTTGTACACTCCTGGGCCTGACCTGGCCTGGGCCTGCACGCTCCTGGGCCTGCACACTCCTCTGTCTGCACACTTCTGGGCATGCACAACCCTAGACCCTACACTCCTGGGCCTGCGCATCCCAGAGCCTGAACACACCTGGGCCTCTATACTCCTGGGCCACTACTCTCATGTGCCTGCTCCGCCCCGTGTCTACACACTCCTGGCACTGCACAGTCCTGGACCTGCACACTCCTGGGCCTGCCCTGGCCTGGGCCTGAACACTAATGGGCCTACACACACCTAGGAATGCACCCTCCTGGGCCTGCACACTCCTCTGTCTGCACACTCGTGGGCCTTCCCTGGTCTGGGCCTTCCCTGGCCTGGGCCTGCAAACTATTGGGCCTGCAAACTCCTGGAACTGCACACTCATTGGCCTGCACACTCCAGGACCTGCACAATCTTGGGCTTGAACACACCTAGGCCTGTATACTCCTGGACCTGCACACTCCTGTCTCTGCACACTCTGGAGTTTGCACACGCCTGGGCCTGCACGAACCTGGGCCTGTACACACCTGGGCCTGCACACTCCTTTATCTGCTCACTCCTGAGACTGCATACACCTGGGCCTGCACATTCCTGTATCTGCTCACTCCTGAGACTGCATACTCCTGGGCCTGCAAACTCCTGGGCATGTACAATCCTGGGCCTGCACACTCCTGGACCTGTACACTCCTGGGCCTGCCCTGGCCTGGGCCTGCACACTAATGGGGCTGCACACACCTAGGAATGCACCCTCCTGGGCCTACACACTCCTCTGTGTGCACACTCCTGAGCCTGCACACCCCTGGGCCTGCACACTCCTCTGTCTGCACATTCCTTGGCCTACACACTCCTAGGCCTGCACACTCCAGGGCCTGCTGACTCCTGTGTCTGCACACTCTTGGGCCTGCACACTCCTGGACCTGTACAATCCTGGGCCTTCCCTGGTCTGGGTCTTCCCTGGCCTGGGCCTGCACACTACTGGGCCCGCACACTTCTGCAACTTCACACTCATCGGCCTGCACAGTCCACGACCTGCACAATATTGGGCCTGAACACAACTAGGCCTGTATCCTCCTGGATCTGCACACTCCTGGGCCTGCACACTCCTCTGTCTGCACACTCCTGGGCCTTCACACACCTGGGCCCGCACACTCCTGGGCCTGCGCATCCCAGAGCCTGCACACACCTGGGCCTCTACACTCCTGGGCCAGTACAGTCGTGTGCCTGTTCCGCCCCGTGTCTGCACACTCTTGGGACCGCACAGTCCTGGCTATGCACACTCCTTGGCCTGCAGACTCCTAGGCCTGTTCGACTTCTGTCTGCACACCTCTGGGCCTGCACACTACAGGGCCTGCACATACCTGGGCCTGCACGAACCTGGGCCTCTTCACTGCAGGTCCTGCCCTCTCCTAGGCCTGCACACTCCTGGAACTGCACACTCATGGGCCTGCCGTCTCCTGGGCCTGCACACCCCTGTCTCTGCACACTCCGGGGACTGCACACTCCTCGCTCTGTATACTCCTGGGCCTTTACACTCCTGGGCCTGCCGTGGCCTGGGCCTGCACGCTCCTGGGCCTGCACTCTCCTCTGTCTGCACACTCCTGGGCCTTCACACCCCTGGACCTGCACACTCCTGGGCCTGCGCATCCCAGAGCCTGCACACACTTTAGCCTCTACACTCCTGGGCCAGTACATTCGTGTGACTGCTCCGCCCCGTGTCTGCACACTCCTGGGACTGCACAGTCCTGGCTATGCACACTTCTTGGCCTGCAGACTCCTGGGGTTGTTCGACTTGTGTCTGCACACCTCTGGGCCTGCACACTCCAGGACCTGCAAATCCTGGGCCTGCACACAACTGGGCCTGCACACTACTGGGACTCCACACTCTCTGTCTGCACTCTCCTGGGCCTGCACACACCTGGGCCAGCACACTCCAGGGCCTGCTGACTCCTGTGTCTGCACACTCTTGGGCCTGCCTTCTCCTGGGCCCGCACAATCCCTCGTCTGCACACTCCTGGGCCGCACGCTCCTGGGCTTTTCCTCACCTGGGCCTGCCCCCAGTTCGGCCCGCCCTCTCCTGGACCTGCACACTCTTGGGCCTGCACACTCCTCGGCCTGCCCTCTCCTGGGCCTGCACTCTCCTTGGCCTGCACACTCCTGGGCTTGCACACTCCTGGACCTGCACACTACTGGGCCTGCTGAATCCTGTGTCTGCCCACTCCTGCGTCTGCACACTCGTGTGCCTCCTCCCTCCTGTGCCTGAACACTCCTAGGCATGCACACACCTGGGCCTGCCCTCTCTTGGCCCTGCACTCTCCTTGGCCTGCACACTCCTGGCCTGTTCCCTCCTGCGCCTGAACACCCTTAGGCCTCCCCTACCTGGTTCTGCACACTCCTGGGTTGCACACTCCTGGGCCTGCTCCCACCTATGCCTGCACACTCCTAGGCCTGTTGCCACGTGTGCCGGCACACTCCTGGGACTGCACACTCCTGGGCCTGCCATGGCCTGGGCCTGAACACTAATGGGCCTACACACACCTAGGAATGCACCCTCCTGGGCCTGCACACTCCTCTGTCTGCACACTCGTGGGCCTTCCCTGGTCTGGGCCTTCCCTGGCCTGGGCCTGCAAACTACTGGGCCTGCAAACTCCTGGAACTGCACACTCATTGGCCTGCACACTCCAGGACCTGCACAATCTTGGGCTTGAACACACCTAGGCCTGTATACTCCTGGACCTGCACACTCCTGTCTTGCACACTCTGGTGTTTGCACACGCCTGGGCCTGCACGAACTTTGGCCTGTACACACCTGGGCCTGCACACTCCTGTATCTGCTCACTTCTGAGACTGCATACACCTGGGCCTGCAAACTCCTGGGCCTGTACACTCCTGGGCCTGAACACTCCTGGACCTGTACACTCCTGGGCATGCCCTGGCCTGGGCCTGCACACTAATGGTGCTACACCCACCTAGGAATGCACACTCATGGGCCTGCACACTCCTGGGCCTGCCGACTCCTGAGCCTGCATTCTCCTGGTCCTTTCCTCGCCTGGGCCACCACCTATTAGGCCCGCCCTCTCTTTGACGTGCACACGCTTGGGCCTGCTCACTCCTCTGTCTGCACACCCCTGCGCCTTGACACCCCTGGACCTGCACACTCCGGGGCCTGCGCATCCCATGGCCTGCACACACCTGGGCCTCTACACTCCTGGGCCAGTACAGTCATGTGCCTGTTCCGCCCCGTGTCTGCACACTCTTGGGACCGCACAGTCCTGGCTATGCACACTCCTTGGCCTGCAGACTCCTAGGCCTGTTCGACTTCTGTCTGCACACCTCTGGGCCTGCACACTACAGGGCCTGCACATACCTGGGCCTGCACGAACCTGGGCCTCTTCACTGCTGGTCCTGCCCTCTCCTAGGCCTGCACACTCCTGGAACTGTACACTCATGGGCCTGCACACTCCTGGACCTGAACAATCTTGAGCCTGCACAATCCTGGGCCTGTACGCTCCTGGGCCTGCACACTCCTGTGCCTGCCCTCTCTTGGCCCTGCACTCTCCTTGGCCTGCACACTCCTGGCCTGTTCCCTCCTGTGCCGGCACACTCCTGGGACTGCACACTCCTGGGCCTGCCCTGGCCTGGGCCTGCACCCTCCTCTGTCTGCACACTCCTGGGACTGCACAGCCCTGAGCCTGTACACTCCTGGACCTGCACACTTCTGTCTCTGCACACTCTGGTGTCTGCACACTCCTGGACATGCACACTCCTGGGCCTGTACACTCCTAGGCCTGCCTTATCCTGGCCCTGGACACTCTTCTGTCTGCACACTCCTGGGGCTGCACACTCTTGGGCCTGCACACTCCTGGACCTGTACAATCCTGGGCCTTCCCTGGTCTGGGTCTTCCCTGGCCTGGTCCTGCACACTAATGGGCCTGAACACTCCTGGTCCTGTACACACCTCGGCCTGCACCCTACTGGTCCTGCACACTCCTCTGTTTGCACACACATGGAACTGCACACCCCTTGGCCTGCACACTCCCAGACCTGCACAATCTTGAGCCTGCACAATCCTGGGCCTGTACACTCCTGGGCCTACACACCCCCAGGCCTGCACACTGCTGGGCCTGCACACTCCTGAGCCTCCCTTCTCCTGGGCCTGCACAATCCCTCATCTGCACACTCCTAGGCCTGCACACCCTTGGGCCTGCACACTCCTGGGCCTGCACACTCCTGTCTCTGCACACTCCGGGGACTGCACAGTCCTCGGTCTGTATACTCCTGGGCCTGTACACTCCTGGGCCTGCCGTGGCCTGGGCCTGCACACTCCTCAGCCTGCACACTCCTCTGTCTGCACACTCCTGGGCCTGCACACACCTGGGCAGGCACACTCCAGGGCCCTCTGACACCTGTGCCTGCACACTCTTGGGCCTGTCTTCTCCTGGGCCCGCATGAACCTGGGCCTCTTCACTGCTGGTCCTGCCCTCTCCTAAGCCTGCACACTCCTGGAACTGCACACTCATGGGCCTGCAGACTCCTGGACCTGCACAATCTTGAGCCTGCACCATCCTGGGCCTGTACGCTCCTGGGCCTGCACACTCCTGTGCCTGCCCTCTCTTGGCCCTGCACTCTCCTGTGCCTGCACACTCCTGGGCCTGCTCCCACCTATGCCTGCACCCTCCTAGGCCTGTTCCCACGTGTGCCGGCACACTCCTGGGACTGCACACTCCTGGGCCTGCACACTCCTGTGCCTGCCCTCTCTTGGCCCTGCACTCTCCTTGGCCTGCACACTCCTGGCCTGTTCCCTCCTGTGCCTGCACACTCCTGGGCCTGCTCCCACCTATGCCTGCACACTCCTAGGCCTGTTCCCACGTGTGCCGGCACACTCCTGGGACTGCACACTCCTGGGCCTGCCCTGGCCTGGGCCTGCACCCTCCTCTGTCTGCACACTCCTGGGACTGCACAGCCCTGAGCCTGTACACTCCTGGACCTGCACACTTCTGTCTCTGCACACTCTGGTGTCTGCACACTCCTGGGCCTGTACACTCCTAGGCCTGCCCTATCCTGGCCCTGGACACTCTTCTGTCTGCACACTCCTGGGGCTGCACACTCCTGGGCCTGCACACCCCTGGGCATGCCCTCTCCTGGGCCTGCAAACTCCTGGGCCTGCACACTCCTCTGTCTGCACACTCCGGGGCCTTCCCTCTCCTGGGCCTGCCCCCAGTTCGGCCGGCACTCTCCTGGAGCTGCACACTCCTGGGCCTGACCTATCGTACGCCTGCACAGTCCTGGATCTGCACACTTCTGGACCTGCTCCCTCCTGTGCCATCACCCTTCTGGAACTGCACATTGGGCGCCTGCACACTCCTGTGCCTGACACACCTGGGCCTGCACGCTCCTCGGCCTGCACACTCCTCTTGTCTGCACACTCCTCTTGTCTGCACACTCCTGGGCCTGTTCCGTCTTGTGTCTTCACACCTCTCGGCCTGCGCACTCCAGGGCCTGAACACACCTGGGCCTGCACGAACCTGGGCCTGTTCACTCCTGGGCCTGCCCTCTCCTTGGCCGGCACGAACCTGGGCCTAAACACCCCTGGGCCTGCCCTGGCCTGGGCCTGCACACTAATGGGGCTGCACACACCTAGGAATGCACCCACCTGGGCCTACACACTCTTCTGTCTGTACACTCCTGGGCCTGCACACTCCTGGGCATGCACACTCCTCTGTCTGCACACTCCTCGGCCTACACACTCCTAGGCCTGCACACTCCTGGGCCTGCTGACCCCTGTGTCTGCACACTCTTGGGCCTGCACACACCTGGACCTGTACCATCCTGGGCCTTCCCTGGACTGGGTCTTCCCTGGCCTGGGCCTGCACACTACTGGGCCCGCACACTTCTGCAACTGCACACTCATCGGCCTGCAAAGGCACGACCTGCACAATATTGGGCCTGAACACACATAGGCCTTTATCCTCCTGGATCTGCACACTCCTGGGCCTGCACACTGCTGGACCTGCACAGCACTGGGCCTAAACACACCTGGGCCTGCACACTCCTTCTCTGCACACTCCTATCTCTGCACACTCTGGTGTCTACACACTCCAGGGCCTGCACGAACCTAGGCCTGCTCCCTCCTGTGCCTGCATACTCCTGGGCCTGCTCCCACCTGTGCCTGCACACTCCTAGCCCTGTTCCCACCTGTGCTGGCACATTCCTGGGACTGCACACTTCTGTGCCTGCACACTTTTGGGCCTGCACACCCCTGGGCCTGCACACTCCTGGACCTGTACACTCCTGGGCCTTCCCTGGTCTGGGCATTCCCTGGCCTGGGCCTGCAAACTCCTGGGCCTATACACTCCTGGGCCTGCACACTCCTGTACCTGTACACACCTGGGCCTGCCCTGGCCTGGGACTGCACACTAATGGGGCTGCACACACCTAGGAATGCACCCCCCTGGGCCTGCACACTCCTCTGTCTGCACACTCCTGGGCCTGCATAACCCTGGATCTGCACACTCCTGGGCCTGCGCATCCCAGAGCATGCACAGATCTGGGCCTCTACACACCTGGGCCAGTACACACGTGTGCTTGCTCCCCCCCGTGTCTGCAAACTCCTGGGACTGCACATTCCTGGGTCTGCAACACCTTGGCTTGCACACTCATGGGCCTGTTCCGTCTTGTGTCTGCATACCTGTGGGCCTGCACACCCCAGGGCCTGCACACACCTGGGCCTGCACGAACGTGGGCCTCTTGAATCCTGGGCCTGCCCTTTCCTAGGCCTGCCCACACCTGTGCCTACACATTCCTGGGCCTGCACACTCCTGGACCTGTACACTCCTGGGCGTACCCTGGCATGCGCCTGCACACTAATGGGCCTGCACTCTCCAGGGACTGCACCCTCCTGGGCCTGCACACTCCTCTGTCTGCACACTCCTGGGCCTGCCCCAAATTGCCCTGCCCTCTCCTGTGACGGCCCTCACAAGTCCTGCACACTCCTAGGCCTGCACACTCGTGTACCTCCTCCCTCCTGTGCCTGCACACTCCTGGCCATGTACACTCATGGGCCTGCCCTCTGCATGGCGTGCACGGTCCTAGGACTCCCCATTCCTGCGCCTGGACACCCTTGGGCCTGCCCTCTCCTGGGCCTGCACACTCTGGGGCCTGCCCTCACCTGGTTCTGCACACTACTGGGACTGTACACCCCTGGACCTGTACACTGCTGTGCCTTCCCTGGTCTGGGCCTTCCCTGGCCTGGGCCTGAAAACTACTGGGCCTGAAAACTGCTGGAACTGCACACTCATTGGCCTGCAAACTCCAGGACCTGCACAATCTTGGGCTTGAACACACCTGGGCCTGTATACTCCTGGGCCTGCACACTCCTGTCTCTGCCCACTGTGGTGTTTGCACACGCCTGGGCCTGCACGAACGTGGGCCTGTACACTCCTGGGCCTGCACACACCTGAGTCTGCACACTCCGGGGTCTGCACACTCCTCGGTCTGTATACTCCTGGGTTGTACACTCCTGGGCCTGACCTGGCCTGGGCCTGCACGCTCCTGGGCCTGCACACTCCTCTGTCTGCACACTTCTGGGCATGCACAACCCTAGACCCTACACTCCTGGGCCTGCGCATCCCAGAGCCTGAACACACCTGGGCCTCTATACTCCTGGGCCACTACTCTCATGTGCCTGCTCCGCCCCGTGTCTACACACTCCTGGCACTGCACAGTCCTGGACCTGCACACTCCTGGGCCTGCCCTGGCCTGGGCCTGCACACTAATGGGCCTACACACACCTAGGAATGCACCCTCCTGGGCCTGCACACTCCTCTGTCTGCACACTCGTGGGCCTTCCCTGGTCTGGGCCTTCCCTGGCCTGGGCCTGCAAACTACTGGGCCTGCAAACTCCTGGAACTGCACACTCATTGGCCTGCACACTCCAGGACCTGCACAATCTTGGGCTTGAACACACCTAGGCCTGTATACTCCTGGACCTGCACACTCCTGTCTTGCACACTCTGGTGTTTGCACACGCCTGGGCCTGCACGAACTTTGGCCTGTACACACCTGGGCCTGCACACTCCTGTATCTGCTCACTTCTGAGACTGCATACACCTGGGCCTGCAAACTCCTGGGCCTGTACACTCCTGGGCCTGAACACTCCTGGACCTGTACACTCCTGGGCATGCCCTGGCCTGGGCCTGCACACTAATGGTGCTACACCCACCTAGGAATGCACACTCATGGGCCTGCACACTCCTGGGCCTGCCGACTCCTGAGCCTGCATTCTCCTGGTCCTTTCCTCGCCTGGGCCACCACCTATTAGGCCCGCCCTCTCTTTGACGTGCACACGCTTGGGCCTGCTCACTCCTCTGTCTGCACACCCCTGCGCCTTGACACCCCTGGACCTGCACACTCCGGGGCCTGCGCATCCCATGGCCTGCACACACCTGGGCCTCTACACTCCTGGGCCAGTACAGTCATGTGCCTGTTCCGCCCCGTGTCTGCACACTCTTGGGACCGCACAGTCCTGGCTATGCACACTCCTTGGCCTGCAGACTCCTAGGCCTGTTCGACTTCTGTCTGCACACCTCTGGGCCTGCACACTACAGGGCCTGCACATACCTGGGCCTGCACGAACCTGGGCCTCTTCACTGCTGGTCCTGCCCTCTCCTAGGCCTGCACACTCCTGGAACTGTACACTCATGGGCCTGCACACTCCTGGACCTGAACAATCTTGAGCCTGCACAATCCTGGGCCTGTACGCTCCTGGGCCTGCACACTCCTGTGCCTGCCCTCTCTTGGCCCTGCACTCTCCTTGGCCTGCACACTCCTGGCCTGTTCCCTCCTGTGCCGGCACACTCCTGGGACTGCACACTCCTGGGCCTGCCCTGGCCTGGGCCTGCACCCTCCTCTGTCTGCACACTCCTGGGACTGCACAGCCCTGAGCCTGTACACTCCTGGACCTGCACACTTCTGTCTCTGCACACTCTGGTGTCTGCACACTCCTGGACATGCACACTCCTGGGCCTGTACACTCCTAGGCCTGCCTTATCCTGGCCCTGGACACTCTTCTGTCTGCACACTCCTGGGGCTGCACACTCTTGGGCCTGCACACTCCTGGACCTGTACAATCCTGGGCCTTCCCTGGTCTGGGTCTTCCCTGGCCTGGTCCTGCACACTAATGGGCCTGAACACTCCTGGTCCTGTACACACCTCGGCCTGCACCCTACTGGTCCTGCACACTCCTCTGTTTGCACACACATGGAACTGCACACCCCTTGGCCTGCACACTCCCAGACCTGCACAATCTTGAGCCTGCACAATCCTGGGCCTGTACACTCCTGGGCCTACACACCCCCAGGCCTGCACACTGCTGGGCCTGCACACTCCTGAGCCTCCCTTCTCCTGGGCCTGCACAATCCCTCATCTGCACACTCCTAGGCCTGCACACCCTTGGGCCTGCACACTCCTGGGCCTGCACACTCCTGTCTCTGCACACTCCGGGGACTGCACAGTCCTCGGTCTGTATACTCCTGGGCCTGTACACTCCTGGGCCTGCCGTGGCCTGGGCCTGCACACTCCTCAGCCTGCACACTCCTCTGTCTGCACACTCCTGGGCCTGCACACACCTGGGCAGGCACACTCCAGGGCCCTCTGACACCTGTGCCTGCACACTCTTGGGCCTGTCTTCTCCTGGGCCCGCATGAACCTGGGCCTCTTCACTGCTGGTCCTGCCCTCTCCTAAGCCTGCACACTCCTGGAACTGCACACTCATGGGCCTGCAGACTCCTGGACCTGCACAATCTTGAGCCTGCACCATCCTGGGCCTGTACGCTCCTGGGCCTGCACACTCCTGTGCCTGCCCTCTCTTGGCCCTGCACTCTCCTGTGCCTGCACACTCCTGGGCCTGCTCCCACCTATGCCTGCACCCTCCTAGGCCTGTTCCCACGTGTGCCGGCACACTCCTGGGACTGCACACTCCTGGGCCTGCACACTCCTGTGCCTGCCCTCTCTTGGCCCTGCACTCTCCTTGGCCTGCACACTCCTGGCCTGTTCCCTCCTGTGCCTGCACACTCCTGGGCCTGCTCCCACCTATGCCTGCACACTCCTAGGCCTGTTCCCACGTGTGCCGGCACACTCCTGGGACTGCACACTCCTGGGCCTGCCCTGGCCTGGGCCTGCACCCTCCTCTGTCTGCACACTCCTGGGACTGCACAGCCCTGAGCCTGTACACTCCTGGACCTGCACACTTCTGTCTCTGCACACTCTGGTGTCTGCACACTCCTGGGCCTGTACACTCCTAGGCCTGCCCTATCCTGGCCCTGGACACTCTTCTGTCTGCACACGCCTGGGGCTGCACACTCCTGGGCCTGCACACCCCTGGGCATGCCCTCTCCTGGGCCTGCAAACTCCTGGGCCTGCACACTCCTCTGTCTGCACACTCCGGGGCCTTCCCTCTCCTGGGCCTGCCCCCAGTTCGGCCGGCACTCTCCTGGAGCTGCACACTCCTGGGCCTGACCTATCGTACGCCTGCACAGTCCTGGATCTGCACACTTCTGGACCTGCTCCCTCCTGTGCCATCACCCTTCTGGAACTGCACATTGGGCGCCTGCACACTCCTGTGCCTGACACACCTGGGCCTGCACGCTCCTCGGCCTGCACACTCCTCTTGTCTGCACACTCCTCTTGTCTGCACACTCCTGGGCCTGTTCCGTCTTGTGTCTTCACACCTCTCGGCCTGCGCACTCCAGGGCCTGAACACACCTGGGCCTGCCCTGGCCTGGGCCTGCACACTAATGGGGCTGCACACACCTAGGAATGCACCCACCTGGGCCTACACACTCTTCTGTCTGTACATCCTGGGCCTGCACACTCCTGGGCATGCACACTCCTCTGTCTGCACACTCCTCGGCCTACACACTCCTAGGCCTGCACACTCCTGGGCCTGCTGACCCCTGTGTCTGCACACTCTTGGGCCTGCACACACCTGGACCTGTACCATCCTGGGCCTTCCCTGGACTGGGTCTTCCCTGGCCTGGGCCTGCACACTACTGGGCCCGCACACTTCTGCAACTGCACACTCATCGGCCTGCAAAGGCACGACCTGCACAATATTGGGCCTGAACACACATAGGCCTTTATCCTCCTGGATCTGCACACTCCTGGGCCTGCACACTGCTGGACCTGCACAGCACTGGGCCTAAACACACCTGGGCCTGCACACTCCTTCTCTGCACACTCCTATCTCTGCACACTCTGGTGTCTACACACTCCAGGGCCTGCACGAACCTAGGCCTGCTCCCTCCTGTGCCTGCATACTCCTGGGCCTGCTCCCACCTGTGCCTGCACACTCCTAGCCCTGTTCCCACCTGTGCTGGCACATTCCTGGGACTGCACACTTCTGTGCCTGCACACTTTTGGGCCTGCACACCCCTGGGCCTGCACACTCCTGGACCTGTACACTCCTGGGCCTTCCCTGGTCTGGGCATTCCCTGGCCTGGGCCTGCAAACTCCTGGGCCTATACACTCCTGGGCCTGCACACTCCTGTACCTGTACACACCTGGGCCTGCCCTGGCCTGGGACTGCACACTAATGGGGCTGCACACACCTAGGAATGCACCCCCCTGGGCCTGCACACTCCTCTGTCTGCACACTCCTGGGCCTGCATAACCCTGGATCTGCACACTCCTGGGCCTGCGCATCCCAGAGCATGCACAGATCTGGGCCTCTACACACCTGGGCCAGTACACACGTGTGCTTGCTCCCCCCCGTGTCTGCAAACTCCTGGGACTGCACATTCCTGGGTCTGCAACACCTTGGCTTGCACACTCATGGGCCTGTTCCGTCTTGTGTCTGCATACCTGTGGGCCTGCACACCCCAGGGCCTGCACACACCTGGGCCTGCACGAACGTGGGCCTCTTGAATCCTGGGCCTGCCCTTTCCTAGGCCTGCCCACACCTGTGCCTACACATTCCTGGGCCTGCACACTCCTGGACCTGTACACTCCTGGGCGTACCCTGGCATGCGCCTGCACACTAATGGGCCTGCACTCTCCAGGGACTGCACCCTCCTGGGCCTGCACACTCCTCTGTCTGCACACTCCTGGGCCTGCCCCAAATTGCCCTGCCCTCTCCTGTGACGGCCCTCACAAGTCCTGCACACTCCTAGGCCTGCACACTCGTGTACCTCCTCCCTCCTGTGCCTGCACACTCCTGGCCATGTACACTCATGGGCCTGCCCTCTGCATGGCGTGCACGGTCCTAGGACTCCCCATTCCTGCGCCTAGACACCCTAGGGCCTGCCCTCTCCTGGGCCTGCACACTCTGGGGCCTGCCCTCACCTGGTTCTGCACACTACTGGGACTGTACACCCCTGGACCTGTACACTGCTGTGCATTCCCTGGTCTGAGTCTTCCCTGGCCTGGGCCTGAAAACTACTGGGCCTGAAAACTGCTGGAACTGCACACTCATTGGCCTGTAAACTCCAGGACCTGCACAACCTTGGGCTTGAACACACCTGGGCCTGTATACTCCTGGGCCTGCACACTCCTGTCTCTGCCCACTGTGGTGTTAGCACACGCCTGGGCCTGCAAGAACGTGGGCCTGTACACTCCTGGGCCTGCACACACCTGACTTTGCACACTCCGGGGTCTGCACACTCCTCGGTCTGTATACTCCTGGGTTGTACACTCCTGGGCCTGACCTGGCCTGGGCCTGCACGCTCCTGGGCCTGCACACTCCTCTGTCTGCACACTTCTGGGCATGCACAACCCTAGACCCTACACTCCTGGGCCTGCGCATCCCAGAGCCTGAACACACCTGGGCCTCTATACTCCTGGGCCACTACTCTCATGTGCCTGCTCCGCCCCGTGTCTACACACTCCTGGCACTGCACAGTCCTGGACCTGCACACTACTGGGCCTGCCCTGGCCTGGGCCTGCACACTAATGGGCCTACACACACCTAGGAATGCACCCTCCTGGGCCTGCACACTCCTCTGTCTGCACACTCGTGGGCCTTCCCTGGTCTGGGCCTTCCCTGGCCTGGGCCTGCAAACTACTGGGCCTGCAAACTCCTGGAACTGCACACTCATTGGCCTGCACACTCCAGGACCTGCACAATCTTGGGCTTGAACACACCTAGGCCTGTATACTCCTGGACCTGCACACTCCTGTCTTGCACACTCTGGTGTTTGCACACGCCTGGGCCTGCACGAACTTTGGCCTGTACACACCTGGGCCTGCACACTCCTGTATCTGCTCACTTCTGAGACTGCATACACCTGGGCCTGCAAACTCCTGGGCCTGTACACTCCTGGGCCTGAACACTCCTGGACCTGTACACTCCTGGGCATGCCCTGGCCTGGGCCTGCACACTAATGGTGCTACACCCACCTAGGAATGCACACTCATGGGCCTGCACACTCCTGGGCCTGCCGACTCCTGAGCCTGCATTCTCCTGGTCCTTTCCTCGCCTGGGCCACCACCTATTAGGCCCGCCCTCTCTTTGACGTGCACACGCTTGGGCCTGCTCACTCCTCTGTCTGCACACCCCTGCGCCTTGACACCCCTGGACCTGCACACTCCGGGGCCTGCGCATCCCATGGCCTGCACACACCTGGGCCTCTACACTCCTGGGCCAGTACAGTCATGTGCCTGTTCCGCCCCGTGTCTGCACACTCTTGGGACCGCACAGTCCTGGCTATGCACACTCCTTGGCCTGCAGACTCCTAGGCCTGTTCGACTTCTGTCTGCACACCTCTGGGCCTGCACACTACAGGGCCTGCACATACCTGGGCCTGCACGAACCTGGGCCTCTTCACTGCTGGTCCTGCCCTCTCCTAGGCCTGCACACTCCTGGAACTGTACACTCATGGGCCTGCACACTCCTGGACCTGAACAATCTTGAGCCTGCACAATCCTGGGCCTGTACGCTCCTGGGCCTGCACACTCCTGTGCCTGCCCTCTCTTGGCCCTGCACTCTCCTTGGCCTGCACACTCCTGGCCTGTTCCCTCCTGTGCCGGCACACTCCTGGGACTGCACACTCCTGGGCCTGCCCTGGCCTGGGCCTGCACCCTCCTCTGTCTGCACACTCCTGGGACTGCACAGCCCTGAGCCTGTACACTCCTGGACCTGCACACTTCTGTCTCTGCACACTCTGGTGTCTGCACACTCCTGGACATGCACACTCCTGGGCCTGTACACTCCTAGGCCTGCCTTATCCTGGCCCTGGACACTCTTCTGTCTGCACACTCCTGGGGCTGCACACTCTTGGGCCTGCACACTCCTGGACCTGTACAATCCTGGGCCTTCCCTGGTCTGGGTCTTCCCTGGCCTGGTCCTGCACACTAATGGGCCTGAACACTCCTGGTCCTGTACACACCTCGGCCTGCACCCTACTGGTCCTGCACACTCCTCTGTTTGCACACACATGGAACTGCACACCCCTTGGCCTGCACACTCCCAGACCTGCACAATCTTGAGCCTGCACAATCCTGGGCCTGTACACTCCTGGGCCTACACACCCCCAGGCCTGCACACTGCTGGGCCTGCACACTCCTGAGCCTCCCTTCTCCTGGGCCTGCACAATCCCTCATCTGCACACTCCTAGGCCTGCACACCCTTGGGCCTGCACACTCCTGGGCCTGCACACTCCTGTCTCTGCACACTCCGGGGACTGCACAGTCCTCGGTCTGTATACTCCTGGGCCTGTACACTCCTGGGCCTGCCGTGGCCTGGGCCTGCACACTCCTCAGCCTGCACACTCCTCTGTCTGCACACTCCTGGGCCTGCACACACCTGGGCAGGCACACTCCAGGGCCCTCTGACACCTGTGCCTGCACACTCTTGGGCCTGTCTTCTCCTGGGCCCGCATGAACCTGGGCCTCTTCACTGCTGGTCCTGCCCTCTCCTAAGCCTGCACACTCCTGGAACTGCACACTCATGGGCCTGCAGACTCCTGGACCTGCACAATCTTGAGCCTGCACCATCCTGGGCCTGTACGCTCCTGGGCCTGCACACTCCTGTGCCTGCCCTCTCTTGGCCCTGCACTCTCCTGTGCCTGCACACTCCTGGGCCTCCTCCCACCTATGCCTGCACCCTCCTAGGCCTGTTCCCACGTGTGCCGGCACACTCCTGGGACTGCACACTCCTGGGCCTGCACACTCCTGTGCCTGCCCTCTCTTGGCCCTGCACTCTCCTTGGCCTGCACACTCCTGGCCTGTTCCCTCCTGTGCCTGCACACTCCTGGGCCTGCTCCCACCTATGCCTGCACACTCCTAGGCCTGTTCCCACGTGTGCCGGCACACTCCTGGGACTGCACACTCCTGGGCCTGCCCTGGCCTGGGCCTGCACCCTCCTCTGTCTGCACACTCCTGGGACTGCACAGCCCTGAGCCTGTACACTCCTGGACCTGCACACTTCTGTCTCTGCACACTCTGGTGTCTGCACACTCCTGGGCCTGTACACTCCTAGGCCTGCCCTATCCTGGCCCTGGACACTCTTCTGTCTGCACACTCCTGGGGCTGCACACTCCTGGGCCTGCACACCCCTGGGCATGCCCTCTCCTGGGCCTGCAAACTCCTGGGCCTGCACACTCCTCTGTCTGCACACTCCGGGGCCTTCCCTCTCCTGGGCCTGCCCCCAGTTCGGCCGGCACTCTCCTGGAGCTGCACACTCCTGGGCCTGACCTATCGTACGCCTGCACAGTCCTGGATCTGCACACTTCTGGACCTGCTCCCTCCTGTGCCATCACCCTTCTGGAACTGCACATTGGGCGCCTGCACACTCCTGTGCCTGACACACCTGGGCCTGCACGCTCCTCGGCCTGCACACTCCTCTTGTCTGCACACTCCTCTTGTCTGCACACTCCTGGGCCTGTTCCGTCTTGTGTCTTCACACCTCTCGGCCTGCGCACTCCAGGGCCTGAACACACCTGGGCCTGCACGAACCTGGGCCTGTTCACTCCTGGGCCTGCCCTCTCCTTGGCCGGCACGAACCTGGGCCTAAACACCCCTGGGCCTGCCCTGGCCTGGGCCTGCACACTAATGGGGCTGCACACACCTAGGAATGCACCCACCTGGGCCTACACACTCTTCTGTCTGTACACTCCTGGGCCTGCACACTCCTGGGCATGCACACTCCTCTGTCTGCACACTCCTCGGCCTACACACTCCTAGGCCTGCACACTCCTGGGCCTGCTGACCCCTGTGTCTGCACACTCTTGGGCCTGCACACACCTGGACCTGTACCATCCTGGGCCTTCCCTGGACTGGGTCTTCCCTGGCCTGGGCCTGCACACTACTGGGCCCGCACACTTCTGCAACTGCACACTCATCGGCTTGCAAAGGCACGACCTGCACAATATTGGGCCTGAACACACATAGGCCTTTATCCTCCTGGATCTGCACACTCCTGGGCCTGCACACTGCTGGACCTGCACAGCACTGGGCCTAAACACACCTGGGCCTGCACACTCCTTCTCTGCACACTCCTATCTCTGCACACTCTGGTGTCTACACACTCCAGGGCCTGCACGAACCTAGGCCTGCTCCCTCCTGTGCCTGCATACTCCTGGGCCTGCTCCCACCTGTGCCTGCACACTCCTAGCCCTGTTCCCACCTGTGCTGGCACATTCCTGGGACTGCACACTTCTGTGCCTGCACACTTTTGGGCCTGCACACCCCTGGGCCTGCACACTCCTGGACCTGTACACTCCTGGGCCTTCCCTGGTCTGGGCATTCCCTGGCCTGGGCCTGCAAACTCCTGGGCCTATACACTCCTGGGCCTGCACACTCCTGTACCTGTACACACCTGGGCCTGCCCTGGCCTGGGACTGAACACTAATGGGGCTGCACACACCTAGGAATGCACCCCCCTGGGCCTGCACACTCCTCTGTCTGCACACTCCTGGGCCTGCATAACCCTGGATCTGCACACTCCTGGGCCTGCGCATCCCAGAGCATGCACAGATCTGGGCCTCTACACACCTGGGCCAGTACACACGTGTGCTTGCTCCCCCCCGTGTCTGCAAACTCCTGGGACTGCACATTCCTGGGTCTGCAACACCTTGGCTTGCACACTCATGGGCCTGTTCCGTCTTGTGTCTGCATACCTGTGGGCCTGCACACCCCAGGGCCTGCACACACCTGGGCCTGCACGAACGTGGGCCTCTTGAATCCTGGGCCTGCCCTTTCCTAGGCCTGCCCACACCTGTGCCTACACATTCCTGGGCCTGCACACTCCTGGACCTGTACACTCCTGGGCGTACCCTGGCATGCGCCTGCACACTAATGGGCCTGCACTCTCCAGGGACTGCACCCTCCTGGGCCTGCACACTCCTCTGTCTGCACACTCCTGGGCCTGCCCCAAATTGCCCTGCCCTCTCCTGTGACGGCCCTCACAAGTCCTGCACACTCCTAGGCCTGCACACTCGTGTACCTCCTCCCTCCTGTGCCTGCACACTCCTGGCCATGTACACTCATGGGCCTGCCCTCTGCATGGCGTGCACGGTCCTAGGACTCCCCATTCCTGCGCCTGGACACCCTTGGGCCTGCCCTCTCCTGGGCCTGCACACTCTGGGGCCTGCCCTCACCTGGTTCTGCACACTACTGGGACTGTACACCCCTGGACCTGTACACTGCTGTGCCTTCCCTGGTCTGGGCCTTCCCTGGCCTGGGCCTGAAAACTACTGGGCCTGAAAACTGCTGGAACTGCACACTCATTGGCCTGCAAACTCCAGGACCTGCACAATCTTGGGCTTGAACACACCTGGGCCTGTATACTCCTGGGCCTGCACACTCCTGTCTCTGCACACTGTGGTGTTTGCACACGCCTGGGCCTGCACGAACGTGGGCCTGTACACTCCTGGGCCTGCACACACCTGAGTCTGCACACTCCGGGGTCTGCACACTCCTCGGTCTGTATACTCCTGGGTTGTACACTCCTGGGCCTGACCTGGCCTGGGCCTGCACGCTCCTGGGCCTGCACACTCCTCTGTCTGCACACTTCTGGGCATGCACAACCCTAGACCCTACACTCCTGGGCCTGCGCATCCCAGAGCCTGAACACACCTGGGCCTCTATACTCCTGGGCCACTACTCTCATGTGCCTGCTCCGCCCCGTGTCTACACACTCCTGGCACTGCACAGTCCTGGACCTGCACACTCCTGGGCCTGCCCTGGCCTGGGCCTGCACACTAATGGGCCTACACACACCTAGGAATGCACCCTCCTGGGCCTGCACACTCCTCTGTCTGCACACTCGTGGGCCTTCCCTGGTCTGGGCCTTCCCTGGCCTGGGCCTGCAAACTACTGGGCCTGCAAACTCCTGGAACTGCACACTCATTGGCCTGCACACTCCAGGACCTGCACAATCTTGGGCTTGAACACACCTAGGCCTGTATACTCCTGGACCTGCACACTCCTGTCTTGCACACTCTGGTGTTTGCACACGCCTGGGCCTGCACGAACTTTGGCCTGTACACACCTGGGCCTGCACACTCCTGTATCTGCTCACTTCTGAGACTGCATACACCTGGGCCTGCAAACTCCTGGGCCTGTACACTCCTGGGCCTGAACACTCCTGGACCTGTACACTCCTGGGCATGCCCTGGCCTGGGCCTGCACACTAATGGTGCTACACCCACCTAGGAATGCACACTCATGGGCCTGCACACTCCTGGGCCTGCCGACTCCTGAGCCTGCATTCTCCTGGTCCTTTCCTCGCCTGGGCCACCACCTATTAGGCCCGCCCTCTCTTTGACGTGCACACGCTTGGGCCTGCTCACTCCTCTGTCTGCACACCCCTGCGCCTTGACACCCCTGGACCTGCACACTCCGGGGCCTGCGCATCCCATGGCCTGCACACACCTGGGCCTCTACACTCCTGGGCCAGTACAGTCATGTGCCTGTTCCGCCCCGTGTCTGCACACTCTTGGGACCGCACAGTCCTGGCTATGCACACTCCTTGGCCTGCAGACTCCTAGGCCTGTTCGACTTCTGTCTGCACACCTCTGGGCCTGCACACTACAGGGCCTGCACATACCTGGGCCTGCACGAACCTGGGCCTCTTCACTGCTGGTCCTGCCCTCTCCTAGGCCTGCACACTCCTGGAACTGTACACTCATGGGCCTGCACACTCCTGGACCTGAACAATCTTGAGCCTGCACAATCCTGGGCCTGTACGCTCCTGGGCCTGCACACTCCTGTGCCTGCCCTCTCTTGGCCCTGCACTCTCCTTGGCCTGCACACTCCTGGCCTGTTCCCTCCTGTGCCGGCACACTCCTGGGACTGCACACTCCTGGGCCTGCCCTGGCCTGGGCCTGCACCCTCCTCTGTCTGCACACTCCTGGGACTGCACAGCCCTGAGCCTGTACACTCCTGGACCTGCACACTTCTGTCTCTGCACACTCTGGTGTCTGCACACTCCTGGACATGCACACTCCTGGGCCTGTACACTCCTAGGCCTGCCTTATCCTGGCCCTGGACACTCTTCTGTCTGCACACTCCTGGGGCTGCACACTCTTGGGCCTGCACACTCCTGGACCTGTACAATCCTGGGCCTTCCCTGGTCTGGGTCTTCCCTGGCCTGGTCCTGCACACTAATGGGCCTGAACACTCCTGGTCCTGTACACACCTCGGCCTGCACCCTACTGGTCCTGCACACTCCTCTGTTTGCACACACATGGAACTGCACACCCCTTGGCCTGCACACTCCCAGACCTGCACAATCTTGAGCCTGCACAATCCTGGGCCTGTACACTCCTGGGCCTACACACCCCCAGGCCTGCACACTGCTGGGCCTGCACACTCCTGAGCCTCCCTTCTCCTGGGCCTGCACAATCCCTCATCTGCACACTCCTAGGCCTGCACACCCTTGGGCCTGCACACTCCTGGGCCTGCACACTCCTGTCTCTGCACACTCCGGGGACTGCACAGTCCTCGGTCTGTATACTCCTGGGCCTGTACACTCCTGGGCCTGCCGTGGCCTGGGCCTGCACACTCCTCAGCCTGCACACTCCTCTGTCTGCACACTCCTGGGCCTGCACACACCTGGGCAGGCACACTCCAGGGCCCTCTGACACCTGTGCCTGCACACTCTTGGGCCTGTCTTCTCCTGGGCCCGCATGAACCTGGGCCTCTTCACTGCTGGTCCTGCCCTCTCCTAAGCCTGCACACTCCTGGAACTGCACACTCATGGGCCTGCAGACTCCTGGACCTGCACAATCTTGAGCCTGCACCATCCTGGGCCTGTACGCTCCTGGGCCTGCACACTCCTGTGCCTGCCCTCTCTTGGCCCTGCACTCTCCTGTGCCTGCACACTCCTGGGCCTGCTCCCACCTATGCCTGCACCCTCCTAGGCCTGTTCCCACGTGTGCCGGCACACTCCTGGGACTGCACACTCCTGGGCCTGCACACTCCTGTGCCTGCCCTCT
This sequence comes from Vicugna pacos, assembly GCF_048564905.1. Taxonomy (NCBI): domain Eukaryota; kingdom Metazoa; phylum Chordata; class Mammalia; order Artiodactyla; family Camelidae; genus Vicugna; species Vicugna pacos. The sequence goes on from NC_133012.1 coordinate 16,329,061, forward strand.
CTTGGCCCTGCACTCTCCTTGGCCTGCACACTCCTGGCCTGTTCCCTCCTGTGCCTGCACACTCCTGGGCCTGCTCCCACCTATGCCTGCACACTCCTAGGCCTGTTCCCACGTGTGCCGGCACACTCCTGGGACTGCACACTCCTGGGCCTGCCCTGGCCTGGGCCTGCACCCTCCTCTGTCTGCACACTCCTGGGACTGCACAGCCCTGAGCCTGTACACTCCTGGACCTGCACACTTCTGTCTCTGCACACTCTGGTGTCTGCACACTCCTGGGCCTGTACACTCCTAGGCCTGCCCTATCCTGGCCCTGGACACTCTTCTGTCTGCACACTCCTGGGGCTGCACACTCCTGGGCCTGCACACCCCTGGGCATGCCCTCTCCTGGGCCTGCAAACTCCTGGGCCTGCACACTCCTCTGTCTGCACACTCCGGGGCCTTCCCTCTCCTGGGCCTGCCCCCAGTTCGGCCGGCACTCTCCTGGAGCTGCACACTCCTGGGCCTGACCTATCGTACGCCTGCACAGTCCTGGATCTGCACACTTCTGGACCTGCTCCCTCCTGTGCCATCACCCTTCTGGAACTGCACATTGGGCGCCTGCACACTCCTGTGCCTGACACACCTGGGCCTGCACGCTCCTCGGCCTGCACACTCCTCTTGTCTGCACACTCCTCTTGTCTGCACACTCCTGGGCCTGTTCCGTCTTGTGTCTTCACACCTCTCGGCCTGCGCACTCCAGGGCCTGAACACACCTGGGCCTGCACGAACCTGGGCCTGTTCACTCCTGGGCCTGCCCTCTCCTTGGCCGGCACGAACCTGGGCCTAAACACCCCTGGGCCTGCCCTGGCCTGGGCCTGCACACTAATGGGGCTGCACACACCTAGGAATGCACCCACCTGGGCCTACACACTCTTCTGTCTGTACACTCCTGGGCCTGCACACTCCTGGGCATGCACACTCCTCTGTCTGCACACTCCTCGGCCTACACACTCCTAGGCCTGCACACTCCTGGGCCTGCTGACCCCTGTGTCTGCACACTCTTGGGCCTGCACACACCTGGACCTGTACCATCCTGGGCCTTCCCTGGACTGGGTCTTCCCTGGCCTGGGCCTGCACACTACTGGGCCCGCACACTTCTGCAACTGCACACTCATCGGCCTGCAAAGGCACGACCTGCACAATATTGGGCCTGAACACACATAGGCCTTTATCCTCCTGGATCTGCACACTCCTGGGCCTGCACACTGCTGGACCTGCACAGCACTGGGCCTAAACACACCTGGGCCTGCACACTCCTTCTCTGCACACTCCTATCTCTGCACACTCTGGTGTCTACACACTCCAGGGCCTGCACGAACCTAGGCCTGCTCCCTCCTGTGCCTGCATACTCCTGGGCCTGCTCCCACCTGTGCCTGCACACTCCTAGCCCTGTTCCCACCTGTGCTGGCACATTCCTGGGACTGCACACTTCTGTGCCTGCACACTTTTGGGCCTGCACACCCCTGGGCCTGCACACTCCTGGACCTGTACACTCCTGGGCCTTCCCTGGTCTGGGCATTCCCTGGCCTGGGCCTGCAAACTCCTGGGCCTATACACTCCTGGGCCTGCACACTCCTGTACCTGTACACACCTGGGCCTGCCCTGGCCTGGGACTGCACACTAATGGGGCTGCACACACCTAGGAATGCACCCCCCTGGGCCTGCACACTCCTCTGTCTGCACACTCCTGGGCCTGCATAACCCTGGATCTGCACACTCCTGGGCCTGCGCATCCCAGAGCATGCACAGATCTGGGCCTCTACACACCTGGGCCAGTACACACGTGTGCTTGCTCCCCCCCGTGTCTGCAAACTCCTGGGACTGCACATTCCTGGGTCTGCAACACCTTGGCTTGCACACTCATGGGCCTGTTCCGTCTTGTGTCTGCATACCTGTGGGCCTGCACACCCCAGGGCCTGCACACACCTGGGCCTGCACGAACGTGGGCCTCTTGAATCCTGGGCCTGCCCTTTCCTAGGCCTGCCCACACCTGTGCCTACACATTCCTGGGCCTGCACACTCCTGGACCTGTACACTCCTGGGCGTACCCTGGCATGCGCCTGCACACTAATGGGCCTGCACTCTCCAGGGACTGCACCCTCCTGGGCCTGCACACTCCTCTGTCTGCACACTCCTGGGCCTGCCCCAAATTGCCCTGCCCTCTCCTGTGACGGCCCTCACAAGTCCTGCACACTCCTAGGCCTGCACACTCGTGTACCTCCTCCCTCCTGTGCCTGCACACTCCTGGCCATGTACACTCATGGGCCTGCCCTCTGCATGGCGTGCACGGTCCTAGGACTCCCCATTCCTGCGCCTGGACACCCTTGGGCCTGCCCTCTCCTGGGCCTGCACACTCTGGGGCCTGCCCTCACCTGGTTCTGCACACTACTGGGACTGTACACCCCTGGACCTGTACACTGCTGTGCCTTCCCTGGTCTGGGCCTTCCCTGGCCTGGGCCTGAAAACTACTGGGCCTGAAAACTGCTGGAACTGCACACTCATTGGCCTGCAAACTCCAGGACCTGCACAATCTTGGGCTTGAACACACCTGGGCCTGTATACTCCTGGGCCTGCACACTCCTGTCTCTGCACACTGTGGTGTTTGCACACGCCTGGGCCTGCACGAACGTGGGCCTGTACACTCCTGGGCCTGCACACACCTGAGTCTGCACACTCCGGGGTCTGCACACTCCTCGGTCTGTATACTCCTGGGTTGTACACTCCTGGGCCTGACCTGGCCTGGGCCTGCACGCTCCTGGGCCTGCACACTCCTCTGTCTGCACACTTCTGGGCATGCACAACCCTAGACCCTACACTCCTGGGCCTGCGCATCCCAGAGCCTGAACACACCTGGGCCTCTATACTCCTGGGCCACTACTCTCATGTGCCTGCTCCGCCCCGTGTCTACACACTCCTGGCACTGCACAGTCCTGGGCCTGCCCTGGCCTGGGCCTGAACACTAATGGGCCTACACACACCTAGGAATGCACCCTCCTGGGCCTGCACACTCCTCTGTCTGCACACTCGTGGGCCTTCCCTGGTCTGGGCCTTCCCTGGCCTGGGCCTGCAAACTACTGGGCCTGCAAACTCCTGGAACTGCACACTCATTGGCCTGCACACTCCAGGACCTGCACAATCTTGGGCTTGAACACACCTAGGCCTGTATACTCCTGGACCTGCACACTCCTGTCTTGCACACTCTGGTGTTTGCACACGCCTGGGCCTGCACGAACTTTGGCCTGTACACACCTGGGCCTGCACACTCCTGTATCTGCTCACTTCTGAGACTGCATACACCTGGGCCTGCAAACTCCTGGGCCTGTACACTCCTGGGCCTGAACACTCCTGGACCTGTACACTCCTGGGCATGCCCTGGCCTGGGCCTGCACACTAATGGTGCTACACCCACCTAGGAATGCACACTCATGGGCCTGCACACTCCTGGGCCTGCCGACTCCTGAGCCTGCATTCTCCTGGTCCTTTCCTCGCCTGGGCCACCACCTATTAGGCCCGCCCTCTCTTTGACGTGCACACGCTTGGGCCTGCTCACTCCTCTGTCTGCACACCCCTGCGCCTTGACACCCCTGGACCTGCACACTCCGGGGCCTGCGCATCCCATGGCCTGCACACACCTGGGCCTCTACACTCCTGGGCCAGTACAGTCATGTGCCTGTTCCGCCCCGTGTCTGCACACTCTTGGGACCGCACAGTCCTGGCTATGCACACTCCTTGGCCTGCAGACTCCTAGGCCTGTTCGACTTCTGTCTGCACACCTCTGGGCCTGCACACTACAGGGCCTGCACATACCTGGGCCTGCACGAACCTGGGCCTCTTCACTGCTGGTCCTGCCCTCTCCTAGGCCTGCACACTCCTGGAACTGTACACTCATGGGCCTGCACACTCCTGGACCTGAACAATCTTGAGCCTGCACAATCCTGGGCCTGTACGCTCCTGGGCCTGCACACTCCTGTGCCTGCCCTCTCTTGGCCCTGCACTCTCCTTGGCCTGCACACTCCTGGCCTGTTCCCTCCTGTGCCGGCACACTCCTGGGACTGCACACTCCTGGGCCTGCCCTGGCCTGGGCCTGCACCCTCCTCTGTCTGCACACTCCTGGGACTGCACAGCCCTGAGCCTGTACACTCCTGGACCTGCACACTTCTGTCTCTGCACACTCTGGTGTCTGCACACTCCTGGACATGCACACTCCTGGGCCTGTACACTCCTAGGCCTGCCTTATCCTGGCCCTGGACACTCTTCTGTCTGCACACTCCTGGGGCTGCACACTCTTGGGCCTGCACACTCCTGGACCTGTACAATCCTGGGCCTTCCCTGGTCTGGGTCTTCCCTGGCCTGGTCCTGCACACTAATGGGCCTGAACACTCCTGGTCCTGTACACACCTCGGCCTGCACCCTACTGGTCCTGCACACTCCTCTGTTTGCACACACATGGAACTGCACACCCCTTGGCCTGCACACTCCCAGACCTGCACAATCTTGAGCCTGCACAATCCTGGGCCTGTACACTCCTGGGCCTACACACCCCCAGGCCTGCACACTGCTGGGCCTGCACACTCCTGAGCCTCCCTTCTCCTGGGCCTGCACAATCCCTCATCTGCACACTCCTAGGCCTGCACACCCTTGGGCCTGCACACTCCTGGGCCTGCACACTCCTGTCTCTGCACACTCCGGGGACTGCACAGTCCTCGGTCTGTATACTCCTGGGCCTGTACACTCCTGGGCCTGCCGTGGCCTGGGCCTGCACACTCCTCAGCCTGCACACTCCTCTGTCTGCACACTCCTGGGCCTGCACACACCTGGGCAGGCACACTCCAGGGCCCTCTGACACCTGTGCCTGCACACTCTTGGGCCTGTCTTCTCCTGGGCCCGCATGAACCTGGGCCTCTTCACTGCTGGTCCTGCCCTCTCCTAAGCCTGCACACTCCTGGAACTGCACACTCATGGGCCTGCAGACTCCTGGACCTGCACAATCTTGAGCCTGCACCATCCTGGGCCTGTACGCTCCTGGGCCTGCACACTCCTGTGCCTGCCCTCTCTTGGCCCTGCACTCTCCTGTGCCTGCACACTCCTGGGCCTGCTCCCACCTATGCCTGCACCCTCCTAGGCCTGTTCCCACGTGTGCCGGCACACTCCTGGGACTGCACACTCCTGGGCCTGCACACTCCTGTGCCTGCCCTCTCTTGGCCCTGCACTCTCCTTGGCCTGCACACTCCTGGCCTGTTCCCTCCTGTGCCTGCACACTCCTGGGCCTGCTCCCACCTATGCCTGCACACTCCTAGGCCTGTTCCCACGTGTGCCGGCACACTCCTGGGACTGCACACTCCTGGGCCTGCCCTGGCCTGGGCCTGCACCCTCCTCTGTCTGCACACTCCTGGGACTGCACAGCCCTGAGCCTGTACACTCCTGGACCTGCACACTTCTGTCTCTGCACACTCTGGTGTCTGCACACTCCTGGGCCTGTACACTCCTAGGCCTGCCCTATCCTGGCCCTGGACACTCTTCTGTCTGCACACTCCTGGGGCTGCACACTCCTGGGCCTGCACACCCCTGGGCATGCCCTCTCCTGGGCCTGCAAACTCCTGGGCCTGCACACTCCTCTGTCTGCACACTCCGGGGCCTTCCCTCTCCTGGGCCTGCCCCCAGTTCGGCCGGCACTCTCCTGGAGCTGCACACTCCTGGGCCTGACCTATCGTACGCCTGCACAGTCCTGGATCTGCACACTTCTGGACCTGCTCCCTCCTGTGCCATCACCCTTCTGGAACTGCACATTGGGCGCCTGCACACTCCTGTGCCTGACACACCTGGGCCTGCACGCTCCTCGGCCTGCACACTCCTCTTGTCTGCACACTCCTCTTGTCTGCACACTCCTGGGCCTGTTCCGTCTTGTGTCTTCACACCTCTCGGCCTGCGCACTCCAGGGCCTGAACACACCTGGGCCTGCACGAACCTGGGCCTGTTCACTCCTGGGCCTGCCCTCTCCTTGGCCGGCACGAACCTGGGCCTAAACACCCCTGGGCCTGCCCTGGCCTGGGCCTGCACACTAATGGGGCTGCACACACCTAGGAATGCACCCACCTGGGCCTACACACTCTTCTGTCTGTACACTCCTGGGCCTGCACACTCCTGGGCATGCACACTCCTCTGTCTGCACACTCCTCGGCCTACACACTCCTAGGCCTGCACACTCCTGGGCCTGCTGACCCCTGTGTCTGCACACTCTTGGGCCTGCACACACCTGGACCTGTACCATCCTGGGCCTTCCCTGGACTGGGTCTTCCCTGGCCTGGGCCTGCACACTACTGGGCCCGCACACTTCTGCAACTGCACACTCATCGGCCTGCAAAGGCACGACCTGCACAATATTGGGCCTGAACACACATAGGCCTTTATCCTCCTGGATCTGCACACTCCTGGGCCTGCACACTGCTGGACCTGCACAGCACTGGGCCTAAACACACCTGGGCCTGCACACTCCTTCTCTGCACACTCCTATCTCTGCACACTCTGGTGTCTACACACTCCAGGGCCTGCACGAACCTAGGCCTGCTCCCTCCTGTGCCTGCATACTCCTGGGCCTGCTCCCACCTGTGCCTGCACACTCCTAGCCCTGTTCCCACCTGTGCTGGCACATTCCTGGGACTGCACACTTCTGTGCCTGCACACTTTTGGGCCTGCACACCCCTGGGCCTGCACACTCCTGGACCTGTACACTCCTGGGCCTTCCCTGGTCTGGGCATTCCCTGGCCTGGGCCTGCAAACTCCTGGGCCTATACACTCCTGGGCCTGCACACTCCTGTACCTGTACACACCTGGGCCTGCCCTGGCCTGGGACTGCACACTAATGGGGCTGCACACACCTAGGAATGCACCCCCCTGGGCCTGCACACTCCTCTGTCTGCACACTCCTGGGCCTGCATAACCCTGGATCTGCACACTCCTGGGCCTGCGCATCCCAGAGCATGCACAGATCTGGGCCTCTACACACCTGGGCCAGTACACACGTGTGCTTGCTCCCCCCCGTGTCTGCAAACTCCTGGGACTGCACATTCCTGGGTCTGCAACACCTTGGCTTGCACACTCATGGGCCTGTTCCGTCTTGTGTCTGCATACCTGTGGGCCTGCACACCCCAGGGCCTGCACACACCTGGGCCTGCACGAACGTGGGCCTCTTGAATCCTGGGCCTGCCCTTTCCTAGGCCTGCCCACACCTGTGCCTACACATTCCTGGGCCTGCACACTCCTGGACCTGTACACTCCTGGGCGTACCCTGGCATGCGCCTGCACACTAATGGGCCTGCACTCTCCAGGGACTGCACCCTCCTGGGCCTGCACACTCCTCTGTCTGCACACTCCTGGGCCTGCCCCAAATTGCCCTGCCCTCTCCTGTGACGGCCCTCACAAGTCCTGCACACTCCTAGGCCTGCACACTCGTGTACCTCCTCCCTCCTGTGCCTGCACACTCCTGGCCATGTACACTCATGGGCCTGCCCTCTGCATGGCGTGCACGGTCCTAGGACTCCCCATTCCTGCGCCTAGACACCCTAGGGCCTGCCCTCTCCTGGGCCTGCACACTCTGGGGCCTGCCCTCACCTGGTTCTGCACACTACTGGGACTGTACACCCCTGGACCTGTACACTGCTGTGCATTCCCTGGTCTGAGTCTTCCCTGGCCTGGGCCTGAAAACTACTGGGCCTGAAAACTGCTGGAACTGCACACTCATTGGCCTGTAAACTCCAGGACCTGCACAACCTTGGGCTTGAACACACCTGGGCCTGTATACTCCTGGGCCTGCACACTCCTGTCTCTGCCCACTGTGGTGTTAGCACACGCCTGGGCCTGCAAGAACGTGGGCCTGTACACTCCTGGGCCTGCACACACCTGACTTTGCACACTCCGGGGTCTGCACACTCCTCGGTCTGTATACTCCTGGGTTGTACACTCCTGGGCCTGACCTGGCCTGGGCCTGCACGCTCCTGGGCCTGCACACTCCTCTGTCTGCACACTTCTGGGCATGCACAACCCTAGACCCTACACTCCTGGGCCTGCGCATCCCAGAGCCTGAACACACCTGGGCCTCTATACTCCTGGGCCACTACTCTCATGTGCCTGCTCCGCCCCGTGTCTACACACTCCTGGCACTGCACAGTCCTGGACCTGCACACTACTGGGCCTGCCCTGGCCTGGGCCTGAACACTAATGGGCCTACACACACCTAGGAATGCACCCTCCTGGGCCTGCACACTCCTCTGTCTGCACACTCGTGGGCCTTCCCTGGTCTGGGCCTTCCCTGGCCTGGGCCTGCAAACTACTGGGCCTGCAAACTCCTGGAACTGCACACTCATTGGCCTGCACACTCCAGGACCTGCACAATCTTGGGCTTGAACACACCTAGGCCTGTATACTCCTGGACCTGCACACTCCTGTCTTGCACACTCTGGTGTTTGCACACGCCTGGGCCTGCACGAACTTTGGCCTGTACACACCTGGGCCTGCACACTCCTGTATCTGCTCACTTCTGAGACTGCATACACCTGGGCCTGCAAACTCCTGGGCCTGTACACTCCTGGGCCTGAACACTCCTGGACCTGTACACTCCTGGGCATGCCCTGGCCTGGGCCTGCACACTAATGGTGCTACACCCACCTAGGAATGCACACTCATGGGCCTGCACACTCCTGGGCCTGCCGACTCCTGAGCCTGCATTCTCCTGGTCCTTTCCTCGCCTGGGCCACCACCTATTAGGCCCGCCCTCTCTTTGACGTGCACACGCTTGGGCCTGCTCACTCCTCTGTCTGCACACCCCTGCGCCTTGACACCCCTGGACCTGCACACTCCGGGGCCTGCGCATCCCATGGCCTGCACACACCTGGGCCTCTACACTCCTGGGCCAGTACAGTCATGTGCCTGTTCCGCCCCGTGTCTGCACACTCTTGGGACCGCACAGTCCTGGCTATGCACACTCCTTGGCCTGCAGACTCCTAGGCCTGTTCGACTTCTGTCTGCACACCTCTGGGCCTGCACACTACAGGGCCTGCACATACCTGGGCCTGCACGAACCTGGGCCTCTTCACTGCTGGTCCTGCCCTCTCCTAGGCCTGCACACTCCTGGAACTGTACACTCATGGGCCTGCACACTCCTGGACCTGAACAATCTTGAGCCTGCACAATCCTGGGCCTGTACGCTCCTGGGCCTGCACACTCCTGTGCCTGCCCTCTCTTGGCCCTGCACTCTCCTTGGCCTGCACACTCCTGGCCTGTTCCCTCCTGTGCCGGCACACTCCTGGGACTGCACACTCCTGGGCCTGCCCTGGCCTGGGCCTGCACCCTCCTCTGTCTGCACACTCCTGGGACTGCACAGCCCTGAGCCTGTACACTCCTGGACCTGCACACTTCTGTCTCTGCACACTCTGGTGTCTGCACACTCCTGGACATGCACACTCCTGGGCCTGTACACTCCTAGGCCTGCCTTATCCTGGCCCTGGACACTCTTCTGTCTGCACACTCCTGGGGCTGCACACTCTTGGGCCTGCACACTCCTGGACCTGTACAATCCTGGGCCTTCCCTGGTCTGGGTCTTCCCTGGCCTGGTCCTGCACACTAATGGGCCTGAACACTCCTGGTCCTGTACACACCTCGGCCTGCACCCTACTGGTCCTGCACACTCCTCTGTTTGCACACACATGGAACTGCACACCCCTTGGCCTGCACACTCCCAGACCTGCACAATCTTGAGCCTGCACAATCCTGGGCCTGTACACTCCTGGGCCTACACACCCCCAGGCCTGCACACTGCTGGGCCTGCACACTCCTGAGCCTCCCTTCTCCTGGGCCTGCACAATCCCTCATCTGCACACTCCTAGGCCTGCACACCCTTGGGCCTGCACACTCCTGGGCCTGCACACTCCTGTCTCTGCACACTCCGGGGACTGCACAGTCCTCGGTCTGTATACTCCTGGGCCTGTACACTCCTGGGCCTGCCGTGGCCTGGGCCTGCACACTCCTCAGCCTGCACACTCCTCTGTCTGCACACTCCTGGGCCTGCACACACCTGGGCAGGCACACTCCAGGGCCCTCTGACACCTGTGCCTGCACACTCTTGGGCCTGTCTTCTCCTGGGCCCGCATGAACCTGGGCCTCTTCACTGCTGGTCCTGCCCTCTCCTAAGCCTGCACACTCCTGGAACTGCACACTCATGGGCCTGCAGACTCCTGGACCTGCACAATCTTGAGCCTGCACCATCCTGGGCCTGTACGCTCCTGGGCCTGCACACTCCTGTGCCTGCCTCTCTTGGCCCTGCACTCTCCTGTGCCTGCACACTCCTGGGCCTGCTCCCACCTATGCCTGCACCCTCCTAGGCCTGTTCCCACGTGTGCCGGCACACTCCTGGGACTGCACACTCCTGGGCCTGCACACTCCTGTGCCTGCCCTCTCTTGGCCCTGCACTCTCCTTGGCCTGCACACTCCTGGCCTGTTCCCTCCTGTGCCTGCACACTCCTGGGCCTGCTCCCACCTATGCCTGCACACTCCTAGGCCTGTTCCCACGTGTGCCGGCACACTCCTGGGACTGCACACTCCTGGGCCTGCCCTGGCCTGGGCCTGCACCCTCCTCTGTCTGCACACTCCTGGGACTGCACAGCCCTGAGCCTGTACACTCCTGGACCTGCACACTTCTGTCTCTGCACACTCTGGTGTCTGCACACTCCTGGGCCTGTACACTCCTAGGCCTGCCCTATCCTGGCCCTGGACACTCTTCTGTCTGCACACGCCTGGGGCTGCACACTCCTGGGCCTGCACACCCCTGGGCATGCCCTCTCCTGGGCCTGCAAACTCCTGGGCCTGCACACTCCTCTGTCTGCACACTCCGGGGCCTTCCCTCTCCTGGGCCTGCCCCCAGTTCGGCCGGCACTCTCCTGGAGCTGCACACTCCTGGGCCTGACCTATCGTACGCCTGCACAGTCCTGGATCTGCACACTTCTGGACCTGCTCCCTCCTGTGCCATCACCCTTCTGGAACTGCACATTGGGCGCCTGCACACTCCTGTGCCTGACACACCTGGGCCTGCACGCTCCTCGGCCTGCACACTCCTCTTGTCTGCACACTCCTCTTGTCTGCACACTCCTGGGCCTGTTCCGTCTTGTGTCTTCACACCTCTCGGCCTGCGCACTCCAGGGCCTGAACACACCTGGGCCTGCCCTGGCCTGGGCCTGCACACTAATGGGGCTGCACACACCTAGGAATGCACCCACCTGGGCCTACACACTCTTCTGTCTGTACACTCCTGGGCCTGCACACTCCTGGGCATGCACACTCCTCTGTCTGCACACTCCTCGGCCTACACACTCCTAGGCCTGCACACTCCTGGGCCTGCTGACCCCTGTGTCTGCACACTCTTGGGCCTGCACACACCTGGACCTGTACCATCCTGGGCCTTCCCTGGACTGGGTCTTCCCTGGCCTGGGCCTGCACACTACTGGGCCCGCACACTTCTGCAACTGCACACTCATCGGCCTGCAAAGGCACGACCTGCACAATATTGGGCCTGAACACACATAGGCCTTTATCCTCCTGGATCTGCACACTCCTGGGCCTGCACACTGCTGGACCTGCACAGCACTGGGCCTAAACACACCTGGGCCTGCACACTCCTTCTCTGCACACTCCTATCTCTGCACACTCTGGTGTCTACACACTCCAGGGCCTGCACGAACCTAGGCCTGCTCCCTCCTGTGCCTGCATACTCCTGGGCCTGCTCCCACCTGTGCCTGCACACTCCTAGCCCTGTTCCCACCTGTGCTGGCACATTCCTGGGACTGCACACTTCTGTGCCTGCACACTTTTGGGCCTGCACACCCCTGGGCCTGCACACTCCTGGACCTGTACACTCCTGGGCCTTCCCTGGTCTGGGCATTCCCTGGCCTGGGCCTGCAAACTCCTGGGCCTATACACTCCTGGGCCTGCACACTCCTGTACCTGTACACACCTGGGCCTGCCCTGGCCTGGGACTGCACACTAATGGGGCTGCACACACCTAGGAATGCACCCCCCTGGGCCTGCACACTCCTCTGTCTGCACACTCCTGGGCCTGCATAACCCTGGATCTGCACACTCCTGGGCCTGCGCATCCCAGAGCATGCACAGATCTGGGCCTCTACACACCTGGGCCAGTACACACGTGTGCTTGCTCCCCCCCGTGTCTGCAAACTCCTGGGACTGCACATTCCTGGGTCTGCAACACCTTGGCTTGCACACTCATGGGCCTGTTCCGTCTTGTGTCTGCATACCTGTGGGCCTGCACACCCCAGGGCCTGCACACACCTGGGCCTGCACGAACGTGGGCCTCTTGAATCCTGGGCCTGCCCTTTCCTAGGCCTGCCCACACCTGTGCCTACACATTCCTGGGCCTGCACACTCCTGGACCTGTACACTCCTGGGCGTACCCTGGCATGCGCCTGCACACTAATGGGCCTGCACTCTCCAGGGACTGCACCCTCCTGGGCCTGCACACTCCTCTGTCTGCACACTCCTGGGCCTGCCCCAAATTGCCCTGCCCTCTCCTGTGACGGCCCTCACAAGTCCTGCACACTCCTAGGCCTGCACACTCGTGTACCTCCTCCCTCCTGTGCCTGCACACTCCTGGCCATGTACACTCATGGGCCTGCCCTCTGCATGGCGTGCACGGTCCTAGGACTCCCCATTCCTGCGCCTGGACACCCTTGGGCCTGCCCTCTCCTGGGCCTGCACACTCTGGGGCCTGCCCTCACCTGGTTCTGCACACTACTGGGACTGTACACCCCTGGACCTGTACACTGCTGTGCCTTCCCTGGTCTGGGCCTTCCCTGGCCTGGGCCTGAAAACTACTGGGCCTGAAAACTGCTGGAACTGCACACTCATTGGCCTGCAAACTCCAGGACCTGCACAATCTTGGGCTTGAACACACCTGGGCCTGTATACTCCTGGGCCTGCACACTCCTGTCTCTGCCCACTGTGGTGTTTGCACACGCCTGGGCCTGCACGAACGTGGGCCTGTACACTCCTGGGCCTGCACACACCTGAGTCTGCACACTCCGGGGTCTGCACACTCCTCGGTCTGTATACTCCTGGGTTGTACACTCCTGGGCCTGACCTGGCCTGGGCCTGCACGCTCCTGGGCCTGCACACTCCTCTGTCTGCACACTTCTGGGCATGCACAACCCTAGACCCTACACTCCTGGGCCTGCGCATCCCAGAGCCTGAACACACCTGGGCCTCTATACTCCTGGGCCACTACTCTCATGTGCCTGCTCCGCCCCGTGTCTACACACTCCTGGCACTGCACAGTCCTGGACCTGCACACTCCTGGGCCTGCCCTGGCCTGGGCCTGCACACTAATGGGCCTACACACACCTAGGAATGCACCCTCCTGGGCCTGCACACTCCTCTGTCTGCACACTCGTGGGCCTTCCCTGGTCTGGGCCTTCCCTGGCCTGGGCCTGCAAACTACTGGGCCTGCAAACTCCTGGAACTGCACACTCATTGGCCTGCACACTCCAGGACCTGCACAATCTTGGGCTTGAACACACCTAGGCCTGTATACTCCTGGACCTGCACACTCCTGTCTTGCACACTCTGGTGTTTGCACACGCCTGGGCCTGCACGAACTTTGGCCTGTACACACCTGGGCCTGCACACTCCTGTATCTGCTCACTTCTGAGACTGCATACACCTGGGCCTGCAAACTCCTGGGCCTGTACACTCCTGGGCCTGAACACTCCTGGACCTGTACACTCCTGGGCATGCCCTGGCCTGGGCCTGCACACTAATGGTGCTACACCCACCTAGGAATGCACACTCATGGGCCTGCACACTCCTGGGCCTGCCGACTCCTGAGCCTGCATTCTCCTGGTCCTTTCCTCGCCTGGGCCACCACCTATTAGGCCCGCCCTCTCTTTGACGTGCACACGCTTGGGCCTGCTCACTCCTCTGTCTGCACACCCCTGCGCCTTGACACCCCTGGACCTGCACACTCCGGGGCCTGCGCATCCCATGGCCTGCACACACCTGGGCCTCTACACTCCTGGGCCAGTACAGTCATGTGCCTGTTCCGCCCCGTGTCTGCACACTCTTGGGACCGCACAGTCCTGGCTATGCACACTCCTTGGCCTGCAGACTCCTAGGCCTGTTCGACTTCTGTCTGCACACCTCTGGGCCTGCACACTACAGGGCCTGCACATACCTGGGCCTGCACGAACCTGGGCCTCTTCACTGCTGGTCCTGCCCTCTCCTAGGCCTGCACACTCCTGGAACTGTACACTCATGGGCCTGCACACTCCTGGACCTGAACAATCTTGAGCCTGCACAATCCTGGGCCTGTACGCTCCTGGGCCTGCACACTCCTGTGCCTGCCCTCTCTTGGCCCTGCACTCTCCTTGGCCTGCACACTCCTGGCCTGTTCCCTCCTGTGCCGGCACACTCCTGGGACTGCACACTCCTGGGCCTGCCCTGGCCTGGGCCTGCACCCTCCTCTGTCTGCACACTCCTGGGACTGCACAGCCCTGAGCCTGTACACTCCTGGACCTGCACACTTCTGTCTCTGCACACTCTGGTGTCTGCACACTCCTGGACATGCACACTCCTGGGCCTGTACACTCCTAGGCCTGCCTTATCCTGGCCCTGGACACTCTTCTGTCTGCACACTCCTGGGGCTGCACACTCTTGGGCCTGCACACTCCTGGACCTGTACAATCCTGGGCCTTCCCTGGTCTGGGTCTTCCCTGGCCTGGTCCTGCACACTAATGGGCCTGAACACTCCTGGTCCTGTACACACCTCGGCCTGCACCCTACTGGTCCTGCACACTCCTCTGTTTGCACACACATGGAACTGCACACCCCTTGGCCTGCACACTCCCAGACCTGCACAATCTTGAGCCTGCACAATCCTGGGCCTGTACACTCCTGGGCCTACACACCCCCAGGCCTGCACACTGCTGGGCCTGCACACTCCTGAGCCTCCCTTCTCCTGGGCCTGCACAATCCCTCATCTGCACACTCCTAGGCCTGCACACCCTTGGGCCTGCACACTCCTGGGCCTGCACACTCCTGTCTCTGCACACTCCGGGGACTGCACAGTCCTCGGTCTGTATACTCCTGGGCCTGTACACTCCTGGGCCTGCCGTGGCCTGGGCCTGCACACTCCTCAGCCTGCACACTCCTCTGTCTGCACACTCCTGGGCCTGCACACACCTGGGCAGGCACACTCCAGGGCCCTCTGACACCTGTGCCTGCACACTCTTGGGCCTGTCTTCTCCTGGGCCCGCATGAACCTGGGCCTCTTCACTGCTGGTCCTGCCCTCTCCTAAGCCTGCACACTCCTGGAACTGCACACTCATGGGCCTGCAGACTCCTGGACCTGCACAATCTTGAGCCTGCACCATCCTGGGCCTGTACGCTCCTGGGCCTGCACACTCCTGTGCCTGCCCTCTCTTGGCCCTGCACTCTCCTGTGCCTGCACACTCCTGGGCCTGCTCCCACCTATGCCTGCACCCTCCTAGGCCTGTTCCCACGTGTGCCGGCACACTCCTGGGACTGCACACTCCTGGGCCTGCACACTCCTGTGCCTGCCCTCTCTTGGCCCTGCACTCTCCTTGGCCTGCACACTCCTGGCCTGTTCCCTCCTGTGCCTGCACACTCCTGGGCCTGCTCCCACCTATGCCTGCACACTCCTAGGCCTGTTCCCACGTGTGCCGGCACACTCCTGGGACTGCACACTCCTGGGCCTGCCCTGGCCTGGGCCTGCACCCTCCTCTGTCTGCACACTCCTGGGACTGCACAGCCCTGAGCCTGTACACTCCTGGACCTGCACACTTCTGTCTCTGCACACTCTGGTGTCTGCACACTCCTGGGCCTGTACACTCCTAGGCCTGCCCTATCCTGGCCCTGGACACTCTTCTGTCTGCACACTCCTGGGGCTGCACACTCCTGGGCCTGCACACCCCTGGGCATGCCCTCTCCTGGGCCTGCAAACTCCTGGGCCTGCACACTCCTCTGTCTGCACACTCCGGGGCCTTCCCTCTCCTGGGCCTGCCCCCAGTTCGGCCGGCACTCTCCTGGAGCTGCACACTCCTGGGCCTGACCTATCGTACGCCTGCACAGTCCTGGATCTGCACACTTCTGGACCTGCTCCCTCCTGTGCCATCACCCTTCTGGAACTGCACATTGGGCGCCTGCACACTCCTGTGCCTGACACACCTGGGCCTGCACGCTCCTCGGCCTGCACACTCCTCTTGTCTGCACACTCCTCTTGTCTGCACACTCCTGGGCCTGTTCCGTCTTGTGTCTTCACACCTCTCGGCCTGCGCACTCCAGGGCCTGAACACACCTGGGCCTGCACGAACCTGGGCCTGTTCACTCCTGGGCCTGCCCTCTCCTTGGCCGGCACGAACCTGGGCCTAAACACCCCTGGGCCTGCCCTGGCCTGGGCCTGCACACTAATGGGGCTGCACACACCTAGGAATGCACCCACCTGGGCCTACACACTCTTCTGTCTGTACACTCCTGGGCCTGCACACTCCTGGGCATGCACACTCCTCTGTCTGCACACTCCTCGGCCTACACACTCCTAGGCCTGCACACTCCTGGGCCTGCTGACCCCTGTGTCTGCACACTCTTGGGCCTGCACACACCTGGACCTGTACCATCCTGGGCCTTCCCTGGACTGGGTCTTCCCTGGCCTGGGCCTGCACACTACTGGGCCCGCACACTTCTGCAACTGCACACTCATCGGCCTGCAAAGGCACGACCTGCACAATATTGGGCCTGAACACACATAGGCCTTTATCCTCCTGGATCTGCACACTCCTGGGCCTGCACACTGCTGGACCTGCACAGCACTGGGCCTAAACACACCTGGGCCTGCACACTCCTTCTCTGCACACTCCTATCTCTGCACACTCTGGTGTCTACACACTCCAGGGCCTGCACGAACCTAGGCCTGCTCCCTCCTGTGCCTGCATACTCCTGGGCCTGCTCCCACCTGTGCCTGCACACTCCTAGCCCTGTTCCCACCTGTGCTGGCACATTCCTGGGACTGCACACTTCTGTGCCTGCACACTTTTGGGCCTGCACACCCCTGGGCCTGCACACTCCTGGACCTGTACACTCCTGGGCCTTCCCTGGTCTGGGCATTCCCTGGCCTGGGCCTGCAAACTCCTGGGCCTATACACTCCTGGGCCTGCACACTCCTGTACCTGTACACACCTGGGCCTGCCCTGGCCTGGGACTGCACACTAATGGGGCTGCACACACCTAGGAATGCACCCCCCTGGGCCTGCACACTCCTCTGTCTGCACACTCCTGGGCCTGCATAACCCTGGATCTGCACACTCCTGGGCCTGCGCATCCCAGAGCATGCACAGATCTGGGCCTCTACACACCTGGGCCAGTACACACGTGTGCTTGCTCCCCCCCGTGTCTGCAAACTCCTGGGACTGCACATTCCTGGGTCTGCAACACCTTGGCTTGCACACTCATGGGCCTGTTCCGTCTTGTGTCTGCATACCTGTGGGCCTGCACACCCCAGGGCCTGCACACACCTGGGCCTGCACGAACGTGGGCCTCTTGAATCCTGGGCCTGCCCTTTCCTAGGCCTGCCCACACCTGTGCCTACACATTCCTGGGCCTGCACACTCCTGGACCTGTACACTCCTGGGCGTACCCTGGCATGCGCCTGCACACTAATGGGCCTGCACTCTCCAGGGACTGCACCCTCCTGGGCCTGCACACTCCTCTGTCTGCACACTCCTGGGCCTGCCCCAAATTGCCCTGCCCTCTCCTGTGACGGCCCTCACAAGTCCTGCACACTCCTAGGCCTGCACACTCGTGTACCTCCTCCCTCCTGTGCCTGCACACTCCTGGCCATGTACACTCATGGGCCTGCCCTCTGCATGGCGTGCACGGTCCTAGGACTCCCCATTCCTGCGCCTGGACACCCTTGGGCCTGCCCTCTCCTGGGCCTGCACACTCTGGGGCCTGCCCTCACCTGGTTCTGCACACTACTGGGACTGTACACCCCTGGACCTGTACACTGCTGTGCCTTCCCTGGTCTGGGCCTTCCCTGGCCTGGGCCTGAAAACTACTGGGCCTGAAAACTGCTGGAACTGCACACTCATTGGCCTGCAAACTCCAGGACCTGCACAATCTTGGGCTTGAACACACCTGGGCCTGTATACTCCTGGGCCTGCACACTCCTGTCTCTGCACACTGTGGTGTTTGCACACGCCTGGGCCTGCACGAACGTGGGCCTGTACACTCCTGGGCCTGCACACACCTGAGTCTGCACACTCCGGGGTCTGCACACTCCTCGGTCTGTATACTCCTGGGTTGTACACTCCTGGGCCTGACCTGGCCTGGGCCTGCACGCTCCTGGGCCTGCACACTCCTCTGTCTGCACACTTCTGGGCATGCACAACCCTAGACCCTACACTCCTGGGCCTGCGCATCCCAGAGCCTGAACACACCTGGGCCTCTATACTCCTGGGCCACTACTCTCATGTGCCTGCTCCGCCCCGTGTCTACACACTCCTGGCACTGCACAGTCCTGGACCTGCACACTCCTGGGCCTGCCCTGGCCTGGGCCTGCACACTAATGGGCCTACACACACCTAGGAATGCACCCTCCTGGGCCTGCACACTCCTCTGTCTGCACACTCGTGGGCCTTCCCTGGTCTGGGCCTTCCCTGGCCTGGGCCTGCAAACTACTGGGCCTGCAAACTCCTGGAACTGCACACTCATTGGCCTGCACACTCCAGGACCTGCACAATCTTGGGCTTGAACACACCTAGGCCTGTATACTCCTGGACCTGCACACTCCTGTCTTGCACACTCTGGTGTTTGCACACGCCTGGGCCTGCACGAACTTTGGCCTGTACACACCTGGGCCTGCACACTCCTGTATCTGCTCACTTCTGAGACTGCATACACCTGGGCCTGCAAACTCCTGGGCCTGTACACTCCTGGGCCTGAACACTCCTGGACCTGTACACTCCTGGGCATGCCCTGGCCTGGGCCTGCACACTAATGGTGCTACACCCACCTAGGAATGCACACTCATGGGCCTGCACACTCCTGGGCCTGCCGACTCCTGAGCCTGCATTCTCCTGGTCCTTTCCTCGCCTGGGCCACCACCTATTAGGCCCGCCCTCTCTTTGACGTGCACACGCTTGGGCCTGCTCACTCCTCTGTCTGCACACCCCTGCGCCTTGACACCCCTGGACCTGCACACTCCGGGGCCTGCGCATCCCATGGCCTGCACACACCTGGGCCTCTACACTCCTGGGCCAGTACAGTCATGTGCCTGTTCCGCCCCGTGTCTGCACACTCTTGGGACCGCACAGTCCTGGCTATGCACACTCCTTGGCCTGCAGACTCCTAGGCCTGTTCGACTTCTGTCTGCACACCTCTGGGCCTGCACACTACAGGGCCTGCACATACCTGGGCCTGCACGAACCTGGGCCTCTTCACTGCTGGTCCTGCCCTCTCCTAGGCCTGCACACTCCTGGAACTGTACACTCATGGGCCTGCACACTCCTGGACCTGAACAATCTTGAGCCTGCACAATCCTGGGCCTGTACGCTCCTGGGCCTGCACACTCCTGTGCCTGCCCTCTCTTGGCCCTGCACTCTCCTTGGCCTGCACACTCCTGGCCTGTTCCCTCCTGTGCCGGCACACTCCTGGGACTGCACACTCCTGGGCCTGCCCTGGCCTGGGCCTGCACCCTCCTCTGTCTGCACACTCCTGGGACTGCACAGCCCTGAGCCTGTACACTCCTGGACCTGCACACTTCTGTCTCTGCACACTCTGGTGTCTGCACACTCCTGGACATGCACACTCCTGGGCCTGTACACTCCTAGGCCTGCCTTATCCTGGCCCTGGACACTCTTCTGTCTGCACACTCCTGGGGCTGCACACTCTTGGGCCTGCACACTCCTGGACCTGTACAATCCTGGGCCTTCCCTGGTCTGGGTCTTCCCTGGCCTGGTCCTGCACACTAATGGGCCTGAACACTCCTGGTCCTGTACACACCTCGGCCTGCACCCTACTGGTCCTGCACACTCCTCTGTTTGCACACACATGGAACTGCACACCCCTTGGCCTGCACACTCCCAGACCTGCACAATCTTGAGCCTGCACAATCCTGGGCCTGTACACTCCTGGGCCTACACACCCCCAGGCCTGCACACTGCTGGGCCTGCACACTCCTGAGCCTCCCTTCTCCTGGGCCTGCACAATCCCTCATCTGCACACTCCTAGGCCTGCACACCCTTGGGCCTGCACACTCCTGGGCCTGCACACTCCTGTCTCTGCACACTCCGGGGACTGCACAGTCCTCGGTCTGTATACTCCTGGGCCTGTACACTCCTGGGCCTGCCGTGGCCTGGGCCTGCACACTCCTCAGCCTGCACACTCCTCTGTCTGCACACTCCTGGGCCTGCACACACCTGGGCAGGCACACTCCAGGGCCCTCTGACACCTGTGCCTGCACACTCTTGGGCCTGTCTTCTCCTGGGCCCGCATGAACCTGGGCCTCTTCACTGCTGGTCCTGCCCTCTCCTAAGCCTGCACACTCCTGGAACTGCACACTCATGGGCCTGCAGACTCCTGGACCTGCACAATCTTGAGCCTGCACCATCCTGGGCCTGTACGCTCCTGGGCCTGCACACTCCTGTGCCTGCCCTCTCTTGGCCCTGCACTCTCCTGTGCCTGCACACTCCTGGGCCTGCTCCCACCTATGCCTGCACCCTCCTAGGCCTGTTCCCACGTGTGCCGGCACACTCCTGGGACTGCACACTCCTGGGCCTGCACACTCCTGTGCCTGCCCTCTCTTGGCCCTGCACTCTCCTTGGCCTGCACACTCCTGGCCTGTTCCCTCCTGTGCCTGCACACTCCTGGGCCTGCTCCCACCTATGCCTGCACACTCCTAGGCCTGTTCCCACGTGTGCCGGCACACTCCTGGGACTGCACACTCCTGGGCCTGCCCTGGCCTGGGCCTGCACCCTCCTCTGTCTGCACACTCCTGGGACTGCACAGCCCTGAGCCTGTACACTCCTGGACCTGCACACTTCTGTCTCTGCACACTCTGGTGTCTGCACACTCCTGGGCCTGTACACTCCTAGGCCTGCCCTATCCTGGCCCTGGACACTCTTCTGTCTGCACACTCCTGGGGCTGCACACTCCTGGGCCTGCACACCCCTGGGCATGCCCTCTCCTGGGCCTGCAAACTCCTGGGCCTGCACACTCCTCTGTCTGCACACTCCGGGGCCTTCCCTCTCCTGGGCCTGCCCCCAGTTCGGCCGGCACTCTCCTGGAGCTGCACACTCCTGGGCCTGACCTATCGTACGCCTGCACAGTCCTGGATCTGCACACTTCTGGACCTGCTCCCTCCTGTGCCATCACCCTTCTGGAACTGCACATTGGGCGCCTGCACACTCCTGTGCCTGACACACCTGGGCCTGCACGCTCCTCGGCCTGCACACTCCTCTTGTCTGCACACTCCTCTTGTCTGCACACTCCTGGGCCTGTTCCGTCTTGTGTCTTCACACCTCTCGGCCTGCGCACTCCAGGGCCTGAACACACCTGGGCCTGCACGAACCTGGGCCTGTTCACTCCTGGGCCTGCCCTCTCCTTGGCCGGCACGAACCTGGGCCTAAACACCCCTGGGCCTGCCCTGGCCTGGGCCTGCACACTAATGGGGCTGCACACACCTAGGAATGCACCCACCTGGGCCTACACACTCTTCTGTCTGTACACTCCTGGGCCTGCACACTCCTGGGCATGCACACTCCTCTGTCTGCACACTCCTCGGCCTACACACTCCTAGGCCTGCACACTCCTGGGCCTGCTGACCCCTGTGTCTGCACACTCTTGGGCCTGCACACACCTGGACCTGTACCATCCTGGGCCTTCCCTGGACTGGGTCTTCCCTGGCCTGGGCCTGCACACTACTGGGCCCGCACACTTCTGCAACTGCACACTCATCGGCCTGCAAAGGCACGACCTGCACAATATTGGGCCTGAACACACATAGGCCTTTATCCTCCTGGATCTGCACACTCCTGGGCCTGCACACTGCTGGACCTGCACAGCACTGGGCCTAAACACACCTGGGCCTGCACACTCCTTCTCTGCACACTCCTATCTCTGCACACTCTGGTGTCTACACACTCCAGGGCCTGCACGAACCTAGGCCTGCTCCCTCCTGTGCCTGCATACTCCTGGGCCTGCTCCCACCTGTGCCTGCACACTCCTAGCCCTGTTCCCACCTGTGCTGGCACATTCCTGGGACTGCACACTTCTGTGCCTGCACACTTTTGGGCCTGCACACCCCTGGGCCTGCACACTCCTGGACCTGTACACTCCTGGGCCTTCCCTGGTCTGGGCATTCCCTGGCCTGGGCCTGCAAACTCCTGGGCCTATACACTCCTGGGCCTGCACACTCCTGTACCTGTACACACCTGGGCCTGCCCTGGCCTGGGACTGCACACTAATGGGGCTGCACACACCTAGGAATGCACCCCCCTGGGCCTGCACACTCCTCTGTCTGCACACTCCTGGGCCTGCATAACCCTGGATCTGCACACTCCTGGGCCTGCGCATCCCAGAGCATGCACAGATCTGGGCCTCTACACACCTGGGCCAGTACACACGTGTGCTTGCTCCCCCCCGTGTCTGCAAACTCCTGGGACTGCACATTCCTGGGTCTGCAACACCTTGGCTTGCACACTCATGGGCCTGTTCCGTCTTGTGTCTGCATACCTGTGGGCCTGCACACCCCAGGGCCTGCACACACCTGGGCCTGCACGAACGTGGGCCTCTTGAATCCTGGGCCTGCCCTTTCCTAGGCCTGCCCACACCTGTGCCTACACATTCCTGGGCCTGCACACTCCTGGACCTGTACACTCCTGGGCGTACCCTGGCATGCGCCTGCACACTAATGGGCCTGCACTCTCCAGGGACTGCACCCTCCTGGGCCTGCACACTCCTCTGTCTGCACACTCCTGGGCCTGCCCCAAATTGCCCTGCCCTCTCCTGTGACGGCCCTCACAAGTCCTGCACACTCCTAGGCCTGCACACTCGTGTACCTCCTCCCTCCTGTGCCTGCACACTCCTGGCCATGTACACTCATGGGCCTGCCCTCTGCATGGCGTGCACGGTCCTAGGACTCCCCATTCCTGCGCCTGGACACCCTTGGGCCTGCCCTCTCCTGGGCCTGCACACTCTGGGGCCTGCCCTCACCTGGTTCTGCACACTACTGGGACTGTACACCCCTGGACCTGTACACTGCTGTGCCTTCCCTGGTCTGGGCCTTCCCTGGCCTGGGCCTGAAAACTACTGGGCCTGAAAACTGCTGGAACTGCACACTCATTGGCCTGCAAACTCCAGGACCTGCACAATCTTGGGCTTGAACACACCTGGGCCTGTATACTCCTGGGCCTGCACACTCCTGTCTCTGCACACTGTGGTGTTTGCACACGCCTGGGCCTGCACGAACGTGGGCCTGTACACTCCTGGGCCTGCACACACCTGAGTCTGCACACTCCGGGGTCTGCACACTCCTCGGTCTGTATACTCCTGGGTTGTACACTCCTGGGCCTGACCTGGCCTGGGCCTGCACGCTCCTGGGCCTGCACACTCCTCTGTCTGCACACTTCTGGGCATGCACAACCCTAGACCCTACACTCCTGGGCCTGCGCATCCCAGAGCCTGAACACACCTGGGCCTCTATACTCCTGGGCCACTACTCTCATGTGCCTGCTCCGCCCCGTGTCTACACACTCCTGGCACTGCACAGTCCTGGACCTGCACACTCCTGGGCCTGCCCTGGCCTGGGCCTGAACACTAATGGGCCTACACACACCTAGGAATGCACCCTCCTGGGCCTGCACACTCCTCTGTCTGCACACTCGTGGGCCTTCCCTGGTCTGGGCCTTCCCTGGCCTGGGCCTGCAAACTACTGGGCCTGCAAACTCCTGGAACTGCACACTCATTGGCCTGCACACTCCAGGACCTGCACAATCTTGGGCTTGAACACACCTAGGCCTGTATACTCCTGGACCTGCACACTCCTGTCTTGCACACTCTGGTGTTTGCACACGCCTGGGCCTGCACGAACTTTGGCCTGTACACACCTGGGCCTGCACACTCCTGTATCTGCTCACTTCTGAGACTGCATACACCTGGGCCTGCAAACTCCTGGGCCTGTACACTCCTGGGCCTGAACACTCCTGGACCTGTACACTCCTGGGCATGCCCTGGCCTGGGCCTGCACACTAATGGTGCTACACCCACCTAGGAATGCACACTCATGGGCCTGCACACTCCTGGGCCTGCCGACTCCTGAGCCTGCATTCTCCTGGTCCTTTCCTCGCCTGGGCCACCACCTATTAGGCCCGCCCTCTCTTTGACGTGCACACGCTTGGGCCTGCTCACTCCTCTGTCTGCACACCCCTGCGCCTTGACACCCCTGGACCTGCACACTCCGGGGCCTGCGCATCCCATGGCCTGCACACACCTGGGCCTCTACACTCCTGGGCCAGTACAGTCATGTGCCTGTTCCGCCCCGTGTCTGCACACTCTTGGGACCGCACAGTCCTGGCTATGCACACTCCTTGGCCTGCAGACTCCTAGGCCTGTTCGACTTCTGTCTGCACACCTCTGGGCCTGCACACTACAGGGCCTGCACATACCTGGGCCTGCACGAACCTGGGCCTCTTCACTGCTGGTCCTGCCCTCTCCTAGGCCTGCACACTCCTGGAACTGTACACTCATGGGCCTGCACACTCCTGGACCTGAACAATCTTGAGCCTGCACAATCCTGGGCCTGTACGCTCCTGGGCCTGCACACTCCTGTGCCTGCCCTCTCTTGGCCCTGCACTCTCCTTGGCCTGCACACTCCTGGCCTGTTCCCTCCTGTGCCGGCACACTCCTGGGACTGCACACTCCTGGGCCTGCCCTGGCCTGGGCCTGCACCCTCCTCTGTCTGCACACTCCTGGGACTGCACAGCCCTGAGCCTGTACACTCCTGGACCTGCACACTTCTGTCTCTGCACACTCTGGTGTCTGCACACTCCTGGACATGCACACTCCTGGGCCTGTACACTCCTAGGCCTGCCTTATCCTGGCCCTGGACACTCTTCTGTCTGCACACTCCTGGGGCTGCACACTCTTGGGCCTGCACACTCCTGGACCTGTACAATCCTGGGCCTTCCCTGGTCTGGGTCTTCCCTGGCCTGGTCCTGCACACTAATGGGCCTGAACACTCCTGGTCCTGTACACACCTCGGCCTGCACCCTACTGGTCCTGCACACTCCTCTGTTTGCACACACATGGAACTGCACACCCCTTGGCCTGCACACTCCCAGACCTGCACAATCTTGAGCCTGCACAATCCTGGGCCTGTACACTCCTGGGCCTACACACCCCCAGGCCTGCACACTGCTGGGCCTGCACACTCCTGAGCCTCCCTTCTCCTGGGCCTGCACAATCCCTCATCTGCACACTCCTAGGCCTGCACACCCTTGGGCCTGCACACTCCTGGGCCTGCACACTCCTGTCTCTGCACACTCCGGGGACTGCACAGTCCTCGGTCTGTATACTCCTGGGCCTGTACACTCCTGGGCCTGCCGTGGCCTGGGCCTGCACACTCCTCAGCCTGCACACTCCTCTGTCTGCACACTCCTGGGCCTGCACACACCTGGGCAGGCACACTCCAGGGCCCTCTGACACCTGTGCCTGCACACTCTTGGGCCTGTCTTCTCCTGGGCCCGCATGAACCTGGGCCTCTTCACTGCTGGTCCTGCCCTCTCCTAAGCCTGCACACTCCTGGA
This sequence comes from Vicugna pacos, assembly GCF_048564905.1. Lineage (NCBI taxonomy): Eukaryota > Metazoa > Chordata > Mammalia > Artiodactyla > Camelidae > Vicugna > Vicugna pacos. Next base: position 16,354,974 of record NC_133012.1, read on the forward strand.
ACTGCACACTCATGGGCCTGCAGACTCCTGGACCTGCACAATCTTGAGCCTGCACCATCCTGGGCCTGTACGCTCCTGGGCCTGCACACTCCTGTGCCTGCCCTCTCTTGGCCCTGCACTCTCCTGTGCCTGCACACTCCTGGGCCTGCTCCCACCTATGCCTGCACCCTCCTAGGCCTGTTCCCACGTGTGCCGGCACACTCCTGGGACTGCACACTCCTGGGCCTGCACACTCCTGTGCCTGCCCTCTCTTGGCCCTGCACTCTCCTTGGCCTGCACACTCCTGGCCTGTTCCCTCCTGTGCCTGCACACTCCTGGGCCTGCTCCCACCTATGCCTGCACACTCCTAGGCCTGTTCCCACGTGTGCCGGCACACTCCTGGGACTGCACACTCCTGGGCCTGCCCTGGCCTGGGCCTGCACCCTCCTCTGTCTGCACACTCCTGGGACTGCACAGCCCTGAGCCTGTACACTCCTGGACCTGCACACTTCTGTCTCTGCACACTCTGGTGTCTGCACACTCCTGGGCCTGTACACTCCTAGGCCTGCCCTATCCTGGCCCTGGACACTCTTCTGTCTGCACACGCCTGGGGCTGCACACTCCTGGGCCTGCACACCCCTGGGCATGCCCTCTCCTGGGCCTGCAAACTCCTGGGCCTGCACACTCCTCTGTCTGCACACTCCGGGGCCTTCCCTCTCCTGGGCCTGCCCCCAGTTCGGCCGGCACTCTCCTGGAGCTGCACACTCCTGGGCCTGACCTATCGTACGCCTGCACAGTCCTGGATCTGCACACTTCTGGACCTGCTCCCTCCTGTGCCATCACCCTTCTGGAACTGCACATTGGGCGCCTGCACACTCCTGTGCCTGACACACCTGGGCCTGCACGCTCCTCGGCCTGCACACTCCTCTTGTCTGCACACTCCTCTTGTCTGCACACTCCTGGGCCTGTTCCGTCTTGTGTCTTCACACCTCTCGGCCTGCGCACTCCAGGGCCTGAACACACCTGGGCCTGCCCTGGCCTGGGCCTGCACACTAATGGGGCTGCACACACCTAGGAATGCACCCACCTGGGCCTACACACTCTTCTGTCTGTACACTCCTGGGCCTGCACACTCCTGGGCATGCACACTCCTCTGTCTGCACACTCCTCGGCCTACACACTCCTAGGCCTGCACACTCCTGGGCCTGCTGACCCCTGTGTCTGCACACTCTTGGGCCTGCACACACCTGGACCTGTACCATCCTGGGCCTTCCCTGGACTGGGTCTTCCCTGGCCTGGGCCTGCACACTACTGGGCCCGCACACTTCTGCAACTGCACACTCATCGGCCTGCAAAGGCACGACCTGCACAATATTGGGCCTGAACACACATAGGCCTTTATCCTCCTGGATCTGCACACTCCTGGGCCTGCACACTGCTGGACCTGCACAGCACTGGGCCTAAACACACCTGGGCCTGCACACTCCTTCTCTGCACACTCCTATCTCTGCACACTCTGGTGTCTACACACTCCAGGGCCTGCACGAACCTAGGCCTGCTCCCTCCTGTGCCTGCATACTCCTGGGCCTGCTCCCACCTGTGCCTGCACACTCCTAGCCCTGTTCCCACCTGTGCTGGCACATTCCTGGGACTGCACACTTCTGTGCCTGCACACTTTTGGGCCTGCACACCCCTGGGCCTGCACACTCCTGGACCTGTACACTCCTGGGCCTTCCCTGGTCTGGGCATTCCCTGGCCTGGGCCTGCAAACTCCTGGGCCTATACACTCCTGGGCCTGCACACTCCTGTACCTGTACACACCTGGGCCTGCCCTGGCCTGGGACTGCACACTAATGGGGCTGCACACACCTAGGAATGCACCCCCCTGGGCCTGCACACTCCTCTGTCTGCACACTCCTGGGCCTGCATAACCCTGGATCTGCACACTCCTGGGCCTGCGCATCCCAGAGCATGCACAGATCTGGGCCTCTACACACCTGGGCCAGTACACACGTGTGCTTGCTCCCCCCCGTGTCTGCAAACTCCTGGGACTGCACATTCCTGGGTCTGCAACACCTTGGCTTGCACACTCATGGGCCTGTTCCGTCTTGTGTCTGCATACCTGTGGGCCTGCACACCCCAGGGCCTGCACACACCTGGGCCTGCACGAACGTGGGCCTCTTGAATCCTGGGCCTGCCCTTTCCTAGGCCTGCCCACACCTGTGCCTACACATTCCTGGGCCTGCACACTCCTGGACCTGTACACTCCTGGGCGTACCCTGGCATGCGCCTGCACACTAATGGGCCTGCACTCTCCAGGGACTGCACCCTCCTGGGCCTGCACACTCCTCTGTCTGCACACTCCTGGGCCTGCCCCAAATTGCCCTGCCCTCTCCTGTGACGGCCCTCACAAGTCCTGCACACTCCTAGGCCTGCACACTCGTGTACCTCCTCCCTCCTGTGCCTGCACACTCCTGGCCATGTACACTCATGGGCCTGCCCTCTGCATGGCGTGCACGGTCCTAGGACTCCCCATTCCTGCGCCTAGACACCCTAGGGCCTGCCCTCTCCTGGGCCTGCACACTCTGGGGCCTGCCCTCACCTGGTTCTGCACACTACTGGGACTGTACACCCCTGGACCTGTACACTGCTGTGCATTCCCTGGTCTGAGTCTTCCCTGGCCTGGGCCTGAAAACTACTGGGCCTGAAAACTACTGGAACTGCACACTCATTGGCCTGTAAACTCCAGGACCTGCACAACCTTGGGCTTGAACACACCTGGGCCTGTATACTCCTGGGCCTGCACACTCCTGTCTCTGCCCACTGTGGTGTTAGCACACGCCTGGGCCTGCAAGAACGTGGGCCTGTACACTCCTGGGCCTGCACACACCTGACTTTGCACACTCCGGGGTCTGCACACTCCTCGGTCTGTATACTCCTGGGTTGTACACTCCTGGGCCTGACCTGGCCTGGGCCTGCACGCTCCTGGGCCTGCACACTCCTCTGTCTGCACACTTCTGGGCATGCACAACCCTAGACCCTACACTCCTGGGCCTGCGCATCCCAGAGCCTGAACACACCTGGGCCTCTATACTCCTGGGCCACTACTCTCATGTGCCTGCTCCGCCCCGTGTCTACACACTCCTGGCACTGCACAGTCCTGGACCTGCACACTACTGGGCCTGCCCTGGCCTGGGCCTGAACACTAATGGGCCTACACACACCTAGGAATGCACCCTCCTGGGCCTGCACACTCCTCTGTCTGCACACTCGTGGGCCTTCCCTGGTCTGGGCCTTCCCTGGCCTGGGCCTGCAAACTACTGGGCCTGCAAACTCCTGGAACTGCACACTCATTGGCCTGCACACTCCAGGACCTGCACAATCTTGGGCTTGAACACACCTAGGCCTGTATACTCCTGGACCTGCACACTCCTGTCTTGCACACTCTGGTGTTTGCACACGCCTGGGCCTGCACGAACTTTGGCCTGTACACACCTGGGCCTGCACACTCCTGTATCTGCTCACTTCTGAGACTGCATACACCTGGGCCTGCAAACTCCTGGGCCTGTACACTCCTGGGCCTGAACACTCCTGGACCTGTACACTCCTGGGCATGCCCTGGCCTGGGCCTGCACACTAATGGTGCTACACCCACCTAGGAATGCACACTCATGGGCCTGCACACTCCTGGGCCTGCCGACTCCTGAGCCTGCATTCTCCTGGTCCTTTCCTCGCCTGGGCCACCACCTATTAGGCCCGCCCTCTCTTTGACGTGCACACGCTTGGGCCTGCTCACTCCTCTGTCTGCACACCCCTGCGCCTTGACACCCCTGGACCTGCACACTCCGGGGCCTGCGCATCCCATGGCCTGCACACACCTGGGCCTCTACACTCCTGGGCCAGTACAGTCATGTGCCTGTTCCGCCCCGTGTCTGCACACTCTTGGGACCGCACAGTCCTGGCTATGCACACTCCTTGGCCTGCAGACTCCTAGGCCTGTTCGACTTCTGTCTGCACACCTCTGGGCCTGCACACTACAGGGCCTGCACATACCTGGGCCTGCACGAACCTGGGCCTCTTCACTGCTGGTCCTGCCCTCTCCTAGGCCTGCACACTCCTGGAACTGTACACTCATGGGCCTGCACACTCCTGGACCTGAACAATCTTGAGCCTGCACAATCCTGGGCCTGTACGCTCCTGGGCCTGCACACTCCTGTGCCTGCCCTCTCTTGGCCCTGCACTCTCCTTGGCCTGCACACTCCTGGCCTGTTCCCTCCTGTGCCGGCACACTCCTGGGACTGCACACTCCTGGGCCTGCCCTGGCCTGGGCCTGCACCCTCCTCTGTCTGCACACTCCTGGGACTGCACAGCCCTGAGCCTGTACACTCCTGGACCTGCACACTTCTGTCTCTGCACACTCTGGTGTCTGCACACTCCTGGACATGCACACTCCTGGGCCTGTACACTCCTAGGCCTGCCTTATCCTGGCCCTGGACACTCTTCTGTCTGCACACTCCTGGGGCTGCACACTCTTGGGCCTGCACACTCCTGGACCTGTACAATCCTGGGCCTTCCCTGGTCTGGGTCTTCCCTGGCCTGGTCCTGCACACTAATGGGCCTGAACACTCCTGGTCCTGTACACACCTCGGCCTGCACCCTACTGGTCCTGCACACTCCTCTGTTTGCACACACATGGAACTGCACACCCCTTGGCCTGCACACTCCCAGACCTGCACAATCTTGAGCCTGCACAATCCTGGGCCTGTACACTCCTGGGCCTACACACCCCCAGGCCTGCACACTGCTGGGCCTGCACACTCCTGAGCCTCCCTTCTCCTGGGCCTGCACAATCCCTCATCTGCACACTCCTAGGCCTGCACACCCTTGGGCCTGCACACTCCTGGGCCTGCACACTCCTGTCTCTGCACACTCCGGGGACTGCACAGTCCTCGGTCTGTATACTCCTGGGCCTGTACACTCCTGGGCCTGCCGTGGCCTGGGCCTGCACACTCCTCAGCCTGCACACTCCTCTGTCTGCACACTCCTGGGCCTGCACACACCTGGGCAGGCACACTCCAGGGCCCTCTGACACCTGTGCCTGCACACTCTTGGGCCTGTCTTCTCCTGGGCCCGCATGAACCTGGGCCTCTTCACTGCTGGTCCTGCCCTCTCCTAAGCCTGCACACTCCTGGAACTGCACACTCATGGGCCTGCAGACTCCTGGACCTGCACAATCTTGAGCCTGCACCATCCTGGGCCTGTACGCTCCTGGGCCTGCACACTCCTGTGCCTGCCCTCTCTTGGCCCTGCACTCTCCTGTGCCTGCACACTCCTGGGCCTGCTCCCACCTATGCCTGCACCCTCCTAGGCCTGTTCCCACGTGTGCCGGCACACTCCTGGGACTGCACACTCCTGGGCCTGCACACTCCTGTGCCTGCCCTCTCTTGGCCCTGCACTCTCCTTGGCCTGCACACTCCTGGCCTGTTCCCTCCTGTGCCTGCACACTCCTGGGCCTGCTCCCACCTATGCCTGCACACTCCTAGGCCTGTTCCCACGTGTGCCGGCACACTCCTGGGACTGCACACTCCTGGGCCTGCCCTGGCCTGGGCCTGCACCCTCCTCTGTCTGCACACTCCTGGGACTGCACAGCCCTGAGCCTGTACACTCCTGGACCTGCACACTTCTGTCTCTGCACACTCTGGTGTCTGCACACTCCTGGGCCTGTACACTCCTAGGCCTGCCCTATCCTGGCCCTGGACACTCTTCTGTCTGCACACTCCTGGGGCTGCACACTCCTGGGCCTGCACACCCCTGGGCATGCCCTCTCCTGGGCCTGCAAACTCCTGGGCCTGCACACTCCTCTGTCTGCACACTCCGGGGCCTTCCCTCTCCTGGGCCTGCCCCCAGTTCGGCCGGCACTCTCCTGGAGCTGCACACTCCTGGGCCTGACCTATCGTACGCCTGCACAGTCCTGGATCTGCACACTTCTGGACCTGCTCCCTCCTGTGCCATCACCCTTCTGGAACTGCACATTGGGCGCCTGCACACTCCTGTGCCTGACACACCTGGGCCTGCACGCTCCTCGGCCTGCACACTCCTCTTGTCTGCACACTCCTCTTGTCTGCACACTCCTGGGCCTGTTCCGTCTTGTGTCTTCACACCTCTCGGCCTGCGCACTCCAGGGCCTGAACACACCTGGGCCTGCACGAACCTGGGCCTGTTCACTCCTGGGCCTGCCCTCTCCTTGGCCGGCACGAACCTGGGCCTAAACACCCCTGGGCCTGCCCTGGCCTGGGCCTGCACACTAATGGGGCTGCACACACCTAGGAATGCACCCACCTGGGCCTACACACTCTTCTGTCTGTACACTCCTGGGCCTGCACACTCCTGGGCATGCACACTCCTCTGTCTGCACACTCCTCGGCCTACACACTCCTAGGCCTGCACACTCCTGGGCCTGCTGACCCCTGTGTCTGCACACTCTTGGGCCTGCACACACCTGGACCTGTACCATCCTGGGCCTTCCCTGGACTGGGTCTTCCCTGGCCTGGGCCTGCACACTACTGGGCCCGCACACTTCTGCAACTGCACACTCATCGGCCTGCAAAGGCACGACCTGCACAATATTGGGCCTGAACACACATAGGCCTTTATCCTCCTGGATCTGCACACTCCTGGGCCTGCACACTGCTGGACCTGCACAGCACTGGGCCTAAACACACCTGGGCCTGCACACTCCTTCTCTGCACACTCCTATCTCTGCACACTCTGGTGTCTACACACTCCAGGGCCTGCACGAACCTAGGCCTGCTCCCTCCTGTGCCTGCATACTCCTGGGCCTGCTCCCACCTGTGCCTGCACACTCCTAGCCCTGTTCCCACCTGTGCTGGCACATTCCTGGGACTGCACACTTCTGTGCCTGCACACTTTTGGGCCTGCACACCCCTGGGCCTGCACACTCCTGGACCTGTACACTCCTGGGCCTTCCCTGGTCTGGGCATTCCCTGGCCTGGGCCTGCAAACTCCTGGGCCTATACACTCCTGGGCCTGCACACTCCTGTACCTGTACACACCTGGGCCTGCCCTGGCCTGGGACTGCACACTAATGGGGCTGCACACACCTAGGAATGCACCCCCCTGGGCCTGCACACTCCTCTGTCTGCACACTCCTGGGCCTGCATAACCCTGGATCTGCACACTCCTGGGCCTGCGCATCCCAGAGCATGCACAGATCTGGGCCTCTACACACCTGGGCCAGTACACACGTGTGCTTGCTCCCCCCCGTGTCTGCAAACTCCTGGGACTGCACATTCCTGGGTCTGCAACACCTTGGCTTGCACACTCATGGGCCTGTTCCGTCTTGTGTCTGCATACCTGTGGGCCTGCACACCCCAGGGCCTGCACACACCTGGGCCTGCACGAACGTGGGCCTCTTGAATCCTGGGCCTGCCCTTTCCTAGGCCTGCCCACACCTGTGCCTACACATTCCTGGGCCTGCACACTCCTGGACCTGTACACTCCTGGGCGTACCCTGGCATGCGCCTGCACACTAATGGGCCTGCACTCTCCAGGGACTGCACCCTCCTGGGCCTGCACACTCCTCTGTCTGCACACTCCTGGGCCTGCCCCAAATTGCCCTGCCCTCTCCTGTGACGGCCCTCACAAGTCCTGCACACTCCTAGGCCTGCACACTCGTGTACCTCCTCCCTCCTGTGCCTGCACACTCCTGGCCATGTACACTCATGGGCCTGCCCTCTGCATGGCGTGCACGGTCCTAGGACTCCCCATTCCTGCGCCTGGACACCCTTGGGCCTGCCCTCTCCTGGGCCTGCACACTCTGGGGCCTGCCCTCACCTGGTTCTGCACACTACTGGGACTGTACACCCCTGGACCTGTACACTGCTGTGCCTTCCCTGGTCTGGGCCTTCCCTGGCCTGGGCCTGAAAACTACTGGGCCTGAAAACTGCTGGAACTGCACACTCATTGGCCTGCAAACTCCAGGACCTGCACAATCTTGGGCTTGAACACACCTGGGCCTGTATACTCCTGGGCCTGCACACTCCTGTCTCTGCACACTGTGGTGTTTGCACACGCCTGGGCCTGCACGAACGTGGGCCTGTACACTCCTGGGCCTGCACACACCTGAGTCTGCACACTCCGGGGTCTGCACACTCCTCGGTCTGTATACTCCTGGGTTGTACACTCCTGGGCCTGACCTGGCCTGGGCCTGCACGCTCCTGGGCCTGCACACTCCTCTGTCTGCACACTTCTGGGCATGCACAACCCTAGACCCTACACTCCTGGGCCTGCGCATCCCAGAGCCTGAACACACCTGGGCCTCTATACTCCTGGGCCACTACTCTCATGTGCCTGCTCCGCCCCGTGTCTACACACTCCTGGCACTGCACAGTCCTGGACCTGCACACTCCTGGGCCTGCCCTGGCCTGGGCCTGCACACTAATGGGCCTACACACACCTAGGAATGCACCCTCCTGGGCCTGCACACTCCTCTGTCTGCACACTCGTGGGCCTTCCCTGGTCTGGGCCTTCCCTGGCCTGGGCCTGCAAACTACTGGGCCTGCAAACTCCTGGAACTGCACACTCATTGGCCTGCACACTCCAGGACCTGCACAATCTTGGGCTTGAACACACCTAGGCCTGTATACTCCTGGACCTGCACACTCCTGTCTTGCACACTCTGGTGTTTGCACACGCCTGGGCCTGCACGAACTTTGGCCTGTACACACCTGGGCCTGCACACTCCTGTATCTGCTCACTTCTGAGACTGCATACACCTGGGCCTGCAAACTCCTGGGCCTGTACACTCCTGGGCCTGAACACTCCTGGACCTGTACACTCCTGGGCATGCCCTGGCCTGGGCCTGCACACTAATGGTGCTACACCCACCTAGGAATGCACACTCATGGGCCTGCACACTCCTGGGCCTGCCGACTCCTGAGCCTGCATTCTCCTGGTCCTTTCCTCGCCTGGGCCACCACCTATTAGGCCCGCCCTCTCTTTGACGTGCACACGCTTGGGCCTGCTCACTCCTCTGTCTGCACACCCCTGCGCCTTGACACCCCTGGACCTGCACACTCCGGGGCCTGCGCATCCCATGGCCTGCACACACCTGGGCCTCTACACTCCTGGGCCAGTACAGTCATGTGCCTGTTCCGCCCCGTGTCTGCACACTCTTGGGACCGCACAGTCCTGGCTATGCACACTCCTTGGCCTGCAGACTCCTAGGCCTGTTCGACTTCTGTCTGCACACCTCTGGGCCTGCACACTACAGGGCCTGCACATACCTGGGCCTGCACGAACCTGGGCCTCTTCACTGCTGGTCCTGCCCTCTCCTAGGCCTGCACACTCCTGGAACTGTACACTCATGGGCCTGCACACTCCTGGACCTGAACAATCTTGAGCCTGCACAATCCTGGGCCTGTACGCTCCTGGGCCTGCACACTCCTGTGCCTGCCCTCTCTTGGCCCTGCACTCTCCTTGGCCTGCACACTCCTGGCCTGTTCCCTCCTGTGCCGGCACACTCCTGGGACTGCACACTCCTGGGCCTGCCCTGGCCTGGGCCTGCACCCTCCTCTGTCTGCACACTCCTGGGACTGCACAGCCCTGAGCCTGTACACTCCTGGACCTGCACACTTCTGTCTCTGCACACTCTGGTGTCTGCACACTCCTGGACATGCACACTCCTGGGCCTGTACACTCCTAGGCCTGCCTTATCCTGGCCCTGGACACTCTTCTGTCTGCACACTCCTGGGGCTGCACACTCTTGGGCCTGCACACTCCTGGACCTGTACAATCCTGGGCCTTCCCTGGTCTGGGTCTTCCCTGGCCTGGTCCTGCACACTAATGGGCCTGAACACTCCTGGTCCTGTACACACCTCGGCCTGCACCCTACTGGTCCTGCACACTCCTCTGTTTGCACACACATGGAACTGCACACCCCTTGGCCTGCACACTCCCAGACCTGCACAATCTTGAGCCTGCACAATCCTGGGCCTGTACACTCCTGGGCCTACACACCCCCAGGCCTGCACACTGCTGGGCCTGCACACTCCTGAGCCTCCCTTCTCCTGGGCCTGCACAATCCCTCATCTGCACACTCCTAGGCCTGCACACCCTTGGGCCTGCACACTCCTGGGCCTGCACACTCCTGTCTCTGCACACTCCGGGGACTGCACAGTCCTCGGTCTGTATACTCCTGGGCCTGTACACTCCTGGGCCTGCCGTGGCCTGGGCCTGCACACTCCTCAGCCTGCACACTCCTCTGTCTGCACACTCCTGGGCCTGCACACACCTGGGCAGGCACACTCCAGGGCCCTCTGACACCTGTGCCTGCACACTCTTGGGCCTGTCTTCTCCTGGGCCCGCATGAACCTGGGCCTCTTCACTGCTGGTCCTGCCCTCTCCTAAGCCTGCACACTCCTGGAACTGCACACTCATGGGCCTGCAGACTCCTGGACCTGCACAATCTTGAGCCTGCACCATCCTGGGCCTGTACGCTCCTGGGCCTGCACACTCCTGTGCCTGCCCTCTCTTGGCCCTGCACTCTCCTGTGCCTGCACACTCCTGGGCCTGCTCCCACCTATGCCTGCACCCTCCTAGGCCTGTTCCCACGTGTGCCGGCACACTCCTGGGACTGCACACTCCTGGGCCTGCACACTCCTGTGCCTGCCCTCTCTTGGCCCTGCACTCTCCTTGGCCTGCACACTCCTGGCCTGTTCCCTCCTGTGCCTGCACACTCCTGGGCCTGCTCCCACCTATGCCTGCACACTCCTAGGCCTGTTCCCACGTGTGCCGGCACACTCCTGGGACTGCACACTCCTGGGCCTGCCCTGGCCTGGGCCTGCACCCTCCTCTGTCTGCACACTCCTGGGACTGCACAGCCCTGAGCCTGTACACTCCTGGACCTGCACACTTCTGTCTCTGCACACTCTGGTGTCTGCACACTCCTGGGCCTGTACACTCCTAGGCCTGCCCTATCCTGGCCCTGGACACTCTTCTGTCTGCACACGCCTGGGGCTGCACACTCCTGGGCCTGCACACCCCTGGGCATGCCCTCTCCTGGGCCTGCAAACTCCTGGGCCTGCACACTCCTCTGTCTGCACACTCCGGGGCCTTCCCTCTCCTGGGCCTGCCCCCAGTTCGGCCGGCACTCTCCTGGAGCTGCACACTCCTGGGCCTGACCTATCGTACGCCTGCACAGTCCTGGATCTGCACACTTCTGGACCTGCTCCCTCCTGTGCCATCACCCTTCTGGAACTGCACATTGGGCGCCTGCACACTCCTGTGCCTGACACACCTGGGCCTGCACGCTCCTCGGCCTGCACACTCCTCTTGTCTGCACACTCCTCTTGTCTGCACACTCCTGGGCCTGTTCCGTCTTGTGTCTTCACACCTCTCGGCCTGCGCACTCCAGGGCCTGAACACACCTGGGCCTGCCCTGGCCTGGGCCTGCACACTAATGGGGCTGCACACACCTAGGAATGCACCCACCTGGGCCTACACACTCTTCTGTCTGTACATCCTGGGCCTGCACACTCCTGGGCATGCACACTCCTCTGTCTGCACACTCCTCGGCCTACACACTCCTAGGCCTGCACACTCCTGGGCCTGCTGACCCCTGTGTCTGCACACTCTTGGGCCTGCACACACCTGGACCTGTACCATCCTGGGCCTTCCCTGGACTGGGTCTTCCCTGGCCTGGGCCTGCACACTACTGGGCCCGCACACTTCTGCAACTGCACACTCATCGGCCTGCAAAGGCACGACCTGCACAATATTGGGCCTGAACACACATAGGCCTTTATCCTCCTGGATCTGCACACTCCTGGGCCTGCACACTGCTGGACCTGCACAGCACTGGGCCTAAACACACCTGGGCCTGCACACTCCTTCTCTGCACACTCCTATCTCTGCACACTCTGGTGTCTACACACTCCAGGGCCTGCACGAACCTAGGCCTGCTCCCTCCTGTGCCTGCATACTCCTGGGCCTGCTCCCACCTGTGCCTGCACACTCCTAGCCCTGTTCCCACCTGTGCTGGCACATTCCTGGGACTGCACACTTCTGTGCCTGCACACTTTTGGGCCTGCACACCCCTGGGCCTGCACACTCCTGGACCTGTACACTCCTGGGCCTTCCCTGGTCTGGGCATTCCCTGGCCTGGGCCTGCAAACTCCTGGGCCTATACACTCCTGGGCCTGCACACTCCTGTACCTGTACACACCTGGGCCTGCCCTGGCCTGGGACTGCACACTAATGGGGCTGCACACACCTAGGAATGCACCCCCCTGGGCCTGCACACTCCTCTGTCTGCACACTCCTGGGCCTGCATAACCCTGGATCTGCACACTCCTGGGCCTGCGCATCCCAGAGCATGCACAGATCTGGGCCTCTACACACCTGGGCCAGTACACACGTGTGCTTGCTCCCCCCCGTGTCTGCAAACTCCTGGGACTGCACATTCCTGGGTCTGCAACACCTTGGCTTGCACACTCATGGGCCTGTTCCGTCTTGTGTCTGCATACCTGTGGGCCTGCACACCCCAGGGCCTGCACACACCTGGGCCTGCACGAACGTGGGCCTCTTGAATCCTGGGCCTGCCCTTTCCTAGGCCTGCCCACACCTGTGCCTACACATTCCTGGGCCTGCACACTCCTGGACCTGTACACTCCTGGGCGTACCCTGGCATGCGCCTGCACACTAATGGGCCTGCACTCTCCAGGGACTGCACCCTCCTGGGCCTGCACACTCCTCTGTCTGCACACTCCTGGGCCTGCCCCAAATTGCCCTGCCCTCTCCTGTGACGGCCCTCACAAGTCCTGCACACTCCTAGGCCTGCACACTCGTGTACCTCCTCCCTCCTGTGCCTGCACACTCCTGGCCATGTACACTCATGGGCCTGCCCTCTGCATGGCGTGCACGGTCCTAGGACTCCCCATTCCTGCGCCTAGACACCCTAGGGCCTGCCCTCTCCTGGGCCTGCACACTCTGGGGCCTGCCCTCACCTGGTTCTGCACACTACTGGGACTGTACACCCCTGGACCTGTACACTGCTGTGCATTCCCTGGTCTGAGTCTTCCCTGGCCTGGGCCTGAAAACTACTGGGCCTGAAAACTGCTGGAACTGCACACTCATTGGCCTGTAAACTCCAGGACCTGCACAACCTTGGGCTTGAACACACCTGGGCCTGTATACTCCTGGGCCTGCACACTCCTGTCTCTGCCCACTGTGGTGTTAGCACACGCCTGGGCCTGCAAGAACGTGGGCCTGTACACTCCTGGGCCTGCACACACCTGACTTTGCACACTCCGGGGTCTGCACACTCCTCGGTCTGTATACTCCTGGGTTGTACACTCCTGGGCCTGACCTGGCCTGGGCCTGCACGCTCCTGGGCCTGCACACTCCTCTGTCTGCACACTTCTGGGCATGCACAACCCTAGACCCTACACTCCTGGGCCTGCGCATCCCAGAGCCTGAACACACCTGGGCCTCTATACTCCTGGGCCACTACTCTCATGTGCCTGCTCCGCCCCGTGTCTACACACTCCTGGCACTGCACAGTCCTGGACCTGCACACTACTGGGCCTGCCCTGGCCTGGGCCTGCACACTAATGGGCCTACACACACCTAGGAATGCACCCTCCTGGGCCTGCACACTCCTCTGTCTGCACACTCGTGGGCCTTCCCTGGTCTGGGCCTTCCCTGGCCTGGGCCTGCAAACTACTGGGCCTGCAAACTCCTGGAACTGCACACTCATTGGCCTGCACACTCCAGGACCTGCACAATCTTGGGCTTGAACACACCTAGGCCTGTATACTCCTGGACCTGCACACTCCTGTCTTGCACACTCTGGTGTTTGCACACGCCTGGGCCTGCACGAACTTTGGCCTGTACACACCTGGGCCTGCACACTCCTGTATCTGCTCACTTCTGAGACTGCATACACCTGGGCCTGCAAACTCCTGGGCCTGTACACTCCTGGGCCTGAACACTCCTGGACCTGTACACTCCTGGGCATGCCCTGGCCTGGGCCTGCACACTAATGGTGCTACACCCACCTAGGAATGCACACTCATGGGCCTGCACACTCCTGGGCCTGCCGACTCCTGAGCCTGCATTCTCCTGGTCCTTTCCTCGCCTGGGCCACCACCTATTAGGCCCGCCCTCTCTTTGACGTGCACACGCTTGGGCCTGCTCACTCCTCTGTCTGCACACCCCTGCGCCTTGACACCCCTGGACCTGCACACTCCGGGGCCTGCGCATCCCATGGCCTGCACACACCTGGGCCTCTACACTCCTGGGCCAGTACAGTCATGTGCCTGTTCCGCCCCGTGTCTGCACACTCTTGGGACCGCACAGTCCTGGCTATGCACACTCCTTGGCCTGCAGACTCCTAGGCCTGTTCGACTTCTGTCTGCACACCTCTGGGCCTGCACACTACAGGGCCTGCACATACCTGGGCCTGCACGAACCTGGGCCTCTTCACTGCTGGTCCTGCCCTCTCCTAGGCCTGCACACTCCTGGAACTGTACACTCATGGGCCTGCACACTCCTGGACCTGAACAATCTTGAGCCTGCACAATCCTGGGCCTGTACGCTCCTGGGCCTGCACACTCCTGTGCCTGCCCTCTCTTGGCCCTGCACTCTCCTTGGCCTGCACACTCCTGGCCTGTTCCCTCCTGTGCCGGCACACTCCTGGGACTGCACACTCCTGGGCCTGCCCTGGCCTGGGCCTGCACCCTCCTCTGTCTGCACACTCCTGGGACTGCACAGCCCTGAGCCTGTACACTCCTGGACCTGCACACTTCTGTCTCTGCACACTCTGGTGTCTGCACACTCCTGGACATGCACACTCCTGGGCCTGTACACTCCTAGGCCTGCCTTATCCTGGCCCTGGACACTCTTCTGTCTGCACACTCCTGGGGCTGCACACTCTTGGGCCTGCACACTCCTGGACCTGTACAATCCTGGGCCTTCCCTGGTCTGGGTCTTCCCTGGCCTGGTCCTGCACACTAATGGGCCTGAACACTCCTGGTCCTGTACACACCTCGGCCTGCACCCTACTGGTCCTGCACACTCCTCTGTTTGCACACACATGGAACTGCACACCCCTTGGCCTGCACACTCCCAGACCTGCACAATCTTGAGCCTGCACAATCCTGGGCCTGTACACTCCTGGGCCTACACACCCCCAGGCCTGCACACTGCTGGGCCTGCACACTCCTGAGCCTCCCTTCTCCTGGGCCTGCACAATCCCTCATCTGCACACTCCTAGGCCTGCACACCCTTGGGCCTGCACACTCCTGGGCCTGCACACTCCTGTCTCTGCACACTCCGGGGACTGCACAGTCCTCGGTCTGTATACTCCTGGGCCTGTACACTCCTGGGCCTGCCGTGGCCTGGGCCTGCACACTCCTCAGCCTGCACACTCCTCTGTCTGCACACTCCTGGGCCTGCACACACCTGGGCAGGCACACTCCAGGGCCCTCTGACACCTGTGCCTGCACACTCTTGGGCCTGTCTTCTCCTGGGCCCGCATGAACCTGGGCCTCTTCACTGCTGGTCCTGCCCTCTCCTAAGCCTGCACACTCCTGGAACTGCACACTCATGGGCCTGCAGACTCCTGGACCTGCACAATCTTGAGCCTGCACCATCCTGGGCCTGTACGCTCCTGGGCCTGCACACTCCTGTGCCTGCCCTCTCTTGGCCCTGCACTCTCCTGTGCCTGCACACTCCTGGGCCTCCTCCCACCTATGCCTGCACCCTCCTAGGCCTGTTCCCACGTGTGCCGGCACACTCCTGGGACTGCACACTCCTGGGCCTGCACACTCCTGTGCCTGCCCTCTCTTGGCCCTGCACTCTCCTTGGCCTGCACACTCCTGGCCTGTTCCCTCCTGTGCCTGCACACTCCTGGGCCTGCTCCCACCTATGCCTGCACACTCCTAGGCCTGTTCCCACGTGTGCCGGCACACTCCTGGGACTGCACACTCCTGGGCCTGCCCTGGCCTGGGCCTGCACCCTCCTCTGTCTGCACACTCCTG
The DNA here is from genome assembly GCF_048564905.1 of Vicugna pacos. Lineage (NCBI taxonomy): Eukaryota > Metazoa > Chordata > Mammalia > Artiodactyla > Camelidae > Vicugna > Vicugna pacos. The sequence goes on from NC_133012.1 coordinate 16,371,014, forward strand.
GGACTGCACAGCCCTGAGCCTGTACACTCCTGGACCTGCACACTTCTGTCTCTGCACACTCTGGTGTCTGCACACTCCTGGGCCTGTACACTCCTAGGCCTGCCCTATCCTGGCCCTGGACACTCTTCTGTCTGCACACTCCTGGGGCTGCACACTCCTGGGCCTGCACACCCCTGGGCATGCCCTCTCCTGGGCCTGCAAACTCCTGGGCCTGCACACTCCTCTGTCTGCACACTCCGGGGCCTTCCCTCTCCTGGGCCTGCCCCCAGTTCGGCCGGCACTCTCCTGGAGCTGCACACTCCTGGGCCTGACCTATCGTACGCCTGCACAGTCCTGGATCTGCACACTTCTGGACCTGCTCCCTCCTGTGCCATCACCCTTCTGGAACTGCACATTGGGCGCCTGCACACTCCTGTGCCTGACACACCTGGGCCTGCACGCTCCTCGGCCTGCACACTCCTCTTGTCTGCACACTCCTCTTGTCTGCACACTCCTGGGCCTGTTCCGTCTTGTGTCTTCACACCTCTCGGCCTGCGCACTCCAGGGCCTGAACACACCTGGGCCTGCACGAACCTGGGCCTGTTCACTCCTGGGCCTGCCCTCTCCTTGGCCGGCACGAACCTGGGCCTAAACACCCCTGGGCCTGCCCTGGCCTGGGCCTGCACACTAATGGGGCTGCACACACCTAGGAATGCACCCACCTGGGCCTACACACTCTTCTGTCTGTACACTCCTGGGCCTGCACACTCCTGGGCATGCACACTCCTCTGTCTGCACACTCCTCGGCCTACACACTCCTAGGCCTGCACACTCCTGGGCCTGCTGACCCCTGTGTCTGCACACTCTTGGGCCTGCACACACCTGGACCTGTACCATCCTGGGCCTTCCCTGGACTGGGTCTTCCCTGGCCTGGGCCTGCACACTACTGGGCCCGCACACTTCTGCAACTGCACACTCATCGGCTTGCAAAGGCACGACCTGCACAATATTGGGCCTGAACACACATAGGCCTTTATCCTCCTGGATCTGCACACTCCTGGGCCTGCACACTGCTGGACCTGCACAGCACTGGGCCTAAACACACCTGGGCCTGCACACTCCTTCTCTGCACACTCCTATCTCTGCACACTCTGGTGTCTACACACTCCAGGGCCTGCACGAACCTAGGCCTGCTCCCTCCTGTGCCTGCATACTCCTGGGCCTGCTCCCACCTGTGCCTGCACACTCCTAGCCCTGTTCCCACCTGTGCTGGCACATTCCTGGGACTGCACACTTCTGTGCCTGCACACTTTTGGGCCTGCACACCCCTGGGCCTGCACACTCCTGGACCTGTACACTCCTGGGCCTTCCCTGGTCTGGGCATTCCCTGGCCTGGGCCTGCAAACTCCTGGGCCTATACACTCCTGGGCCTGCACACTCCTGTACCTGTACACACCTGGGCCTGCCCTGGCCTGGGACTGAACACTAATGGGGCTGCACACACCTAGGAATGCACCCCCCTGGGCCTGCACACTCCTCTGTCTGCACACTCCTGGGCCTGCATAACCCTGGATCTGCACACTCCTGGGCCTGCGCATCCCAGAGCATGCACAGATCTGGGCCTCTACACACCTGGGCCAGTACACACGTGTGCTTGCTCCCCCCCGTGTCTGCAAACTCCTGGGACTGCACATTCCTGGGTCTGCAACACCTTGGCTTGCACACTCATGGGCCTGTTCCGTCTTGTGTCTGCATACCTGTGGGCCTGCACACCCCAGGGCCTGCACACACCTGGGCCTGCACGAACGTGGGCCTCTTGAATCCTGGGCCTGCCCTTTCCTAGGCCTGCCCACACCTGTGCCTACACATTCCTGGGCCTGCACACTCCTGGACCTGTACACTCCTGGGCGTACCCTGGCATGCGCCTGCACACTAATGGGCCTGCACTCTCCAGGGACTGCACCCTCCTGGGCCTGCACACTCCTCTGTCTGCACACTCCTGGGCCTGCCCCAAATTGCCCTGCCCTCTCCTGTGACGGCCCTCACAAGTCCTGCACACTCCTAGGCCTGCACACTCGTGTACCTCCTCCCTCCTGTGCCTGCACACTCCTGGCCATGTACACTCATGGGCCTGCCCTCTGCATGGCGTGCACGGTCCTAGGACTCCCCATTCCTGCGCCTGGACACCCTTGGGCCTGCCCTCTCCTGGGCCTGCACACTCTGGGGCCTGCCCTCACCTGGTTCTGCACACTACTGGGACTGTACACCCCTGGACCTGTACACTGCTGTGCCTTCCCTGGTCTGGGCCTTCCCTGGCCTGGGCCTGAAAACTACTGGGCCTGAAAACTGCTGGAACTGCACACTCATTGGCCTGCAAACTCCAGGACCTGCACAATCTTGGGCTTGAACACACCTGGGCCTGTATACTCCTGGGCCTGCACACTCCTGTCTCTGCACACTGTGGTGTTTGCACACGCCTGGGCCTGCACGAACGTGGGCCTGTACACTCCTGGGCCTGCACACACCTGAGTCTGCACACTCCGGGGTCTGCACACTCCTCGGTCTGTATACTCCTGGGTTGTACACTCCTGGGCCTGACCTGGCCTGGGCCTGCACGCTCCTGGGCCTGCACACTCCTCTGTCTGCACACTTCTGGGCATGCACAACCCTAGACCCTACACTCCTGGGCCTGCGCATCCCAGAGCCTGAACACACCTGGGCCTCTATACTCCTGGGCCACTACTCTCATGTGCCTGCTCCGTCCCGTGTCTACACACTCCTGGCACTGCACAGTCCTGGACCTGCACACTCCTGGGCCTGCCCTGGCCTGGGCCTGCACACTAATGGGCCTACACACACCTAGGAATGCACCCTCCTGGGCCTGCACACTCCTCTGTCTGCACACTCGTGGGCCTTCCCTGGTCTGGGCCTTCCCTGGCCTGGGCCTGCAAACTACTGGGCCTGCAAACTCCTGGAACTGCACACTCATTGGCCTGCACACTCCAGGACCTGCACAATCTTGGGCTTGAACACACCTAGGCCTGTATACTCCTGGACCTGCACACTCCTGTCTTGCACACTCTGGTGTTTGCACACGCCTGGGCCTGCACGAACTTTGGCCTGTACACACCTGGGCCTGCACACTCCTGTATCTGCTCACTTCTGAGACTGCATACACCTGGGCCTGCAAACTCCTGGGCCTGTACACTCCTGGGCCTGAACACTCCTGGACCTGTACACTCCTGGGCATGCCCTGGCCTGGGCCTGCACACTAATGGTGCTACACCCACCTAGGAATGCACACTCATGGGCCTGCACACTCCTGGGCCTGCCGACTCCTGAGCCTGCATTCTCCTGGTCCTTTCCTCGCCTGGGCCACCACCTATTAGGCCCGCCCTCTCTTTGACGTGCACACGCTTGGGCCTGCTCACTCCTCTGTCTGCACACCCCTGCGCCTTGACACCCCTGGACCTGCACACTCCGGGGCCTGCGCATCCCATGGCCTGCACACACCTGGGCCTCTACACTCCTGGGCCAGTACAGTCATGTGCCTGTTCCGCCCCGTGTCTGCACACTCTTGGGACCGCACAGTCCTGGCTATGCACACTCCTTGGCCTGCAGACTCCTAGGCCTGTTCGACTTCTGTCTGCACACCTCTGGGCCTGCACACTACAGGGCCTGCACATACCTGGGCCTGCACGAACCTGGGCCTCTTCACTGCTGGTCCTGCCCTCTCCTAGGCCTGCACACTCCTGGAACTGTACACTCATGGGCCTGCACACTCCTGGACCTGAACAATCTTGAGCCTGCACAATCCTGGGCCTGTACGCTCCTGGGCCTGCACACTCCTGTGCCTGCCCTCTCTTGGCCCTGCACTCTCCTTGGCCTGCACACTCCTGGCCTGTTCCCTCCTGTGCCGGCACACTCCTGGGACTGCACACTCCTGGGCCTGCCCTGGCCTGGGCCTGCACCCTCCTCTGTCTGCACACTCCTGGGACTGCACAGCCCTGAGCCTGTACACTCCTGGACCTGCACACTTCTGTCTCTGCACACTCTGGTGTCTGCACACTCCTGGACATGCACACTCCTGGGCCTGTACACTCCTAGGCCTGCCTTATCCTGGCCCTGGACACTCTTCTGTCTGCACACTCCTGGGGCTGCACACTCTTGGGCCTGCACACTCCTGGACCTGTACAATCCTGGGCCTTCCCTGGTCTGGGTCTTCCCTGGCCTGGTCCTGCACACTAATGGGCCTGAACACTCCTGGTCCTGTACACACCTCGGCCTGCACCCTACTGGTCCTGCACACTCCTCTGTTTGCACACACATGGAACTGCACACCCCTTGGCCTGCACACTCCCAGACCTGCACAATCTTGAGCCTGCACAATCCTGGGCCTGTACACTCCTGGGCCTACACACCCCCAGGCCTGCACACTGCTGGGCCTGCACACTCCTGAGCCTCCCTTCTCCTGGGCCTGCACAATCCCTCATCTGCACACTCCTAGGCCTGCACACCCTTGGGCCTGCACACTCCTGGGCCTGCACACTCCTGTCTCTGCACACTCCGGGGACTGCACAGTCCTCGGTCTGTATACTCCTGGGCCTGTACACTCCTGGGCCTGCCGTGGCCTGGGCCTGCACACTCCTCAGCCTGCACACTCCTCTGTCTGCACACTCCTGGGCCTGCACACACCTGGGCAGGCACACTCCAGGGCCCTCTGACACCTGTGCCTGCACACTCTTGGGCCTGTCTTCTCCTGGGCCCGCATGAACCTGGGCCTCTTCACTGCTGGTCCTGCCCTCTCCTAAGCCTGCACACTCCTGGAACTGCACACTCATGGGCCTGCAGACTCCTGGACCTGCACAATCTTGAGCCTGCACCATCCTGGGCCTGTACGCTCCTGGGCCTGCACACTCCTGTGCCTGCCCTCTCTTGGCCCTGCACTCTCCTGTGCCTGCACACTCCTGGGCCTGCTCCCACCTATGCCTGCACCCTCCTAGGCCTGTTCCCACGTGTGCCGGCACACTCCTGGGACTGCACACTCCTGGGCCTGCACACTCCTGTGCCTGCCCTCTCTTGGCCCTGCACTCTCCTTGGCCTGCACACTCCTGGCCTGTTCCCTCCTGTGCCTGCACACTCCTGGGCCTGCTCCCACCTATGCCTGCACACTCCTAGGCCTGTTCCCACGTGTGCCGGCACACTCCTGGGACTGCACACTCCTGGGCCTGCCCTGGCCTGGGCCTGCACCCTCCTCTGTCTGCACACTCCTGGGACTGCACAGCCCTGAGCCTGTACACTCCTGGACCTGCACACTTCTGTCTCTGCACACTCTGGTGTCTGCACACTCCTGGGCCTGTACACTCCTAGGCCTGCCCTATCCTGGCCCTGGACACTCTTCTGTCTGCACACTCCTGGGGCTGCACACTCCTGGGCCTGCACACCCCTGGGCATGCCCTCTCCTGGGCCTGCAAACTCCTGGGCCTGCACACTCCTCTGTCTGCACACTCCGGGGCCTTCCCTCTCCTGGGCCTGCCCCCAGTTCGGCCGGCACTCTCCTGGAGCTGCACACTCCTGGGCCTGACCTATCGTACGCCTGCACAGTCCTGGATCTGCACACTTCTGGACCTGCTCCCTCCTGTGCCATCACCCTTCTGGAACTGCACATTGGGCGCCTGCACACTCCTGTGCCTGACACACCTGGGCCTGCACGCTCCTCGGCCTGCACACTCCTCTTGTCTGCACACTCCTCTTGTCTGCACACTCCTGGGCCTGTTCCGTCTTGTGTCTTCACACCTCTCGGCCTGCGCACTCCAGGGCCTGAACACACCTGGGCCTGCACGAACCTGGGCCTGTTCACTCCTGGGCCTGCCCTCTCCTTGGCCGGCACGAACCTGGGCCTAAACACCCCTGGGCCTGCCCTGGCCTGGGCCTGCACACTAATGGGGCTGCACACACCTAGGAATGCACCCACCTGGGCCTACACACTCTTCTGTCTGTACACTCCTGGGCCTGCACACTCCTGGGCATGCACACTCCTCTGTCTGCACACTCCTCGGCCTACACACTCCTAGGCCTGCACACTCCTGGGCCTGCTGACCCCTGTGTCTGCACACTCTTGGGCCTGCACACACCTGGACCTGTACCATCCTGGGCCTTCCCTGGACTGGGTCTTCCCTGGCCTGGGCCTGCACACTACTGGGCCCGCACACTTCTGCAACTGCACACTCATCGGCCTGCAAAGGCACGACCTGCACAATATTGGGCCTGAACACACATAGGCCTTTATCCTCCTGGATCTGCACACTCCTGGGCCTGCACACTGCTGGACCTGCACAGCACTGGGCCTAAACACACCTGGGCCTGCACACTCCTTCTCTGCACACTCCTATCTCTGCACACTCTGGTGTCTACACACTCCAGGGCCTGCACGAACCTAGGCCTGCTCCCTCCTGTGCCTGCATACTCCTGGGCCTGCTCCCACCTGTGCCTGCACACTCCTAGCCCTGTTCCCACCTGTGCTGGCACATTCCTGGGACTGCACACTTCTGTGCCTGCACACTTTTGGGCCTGCACACCCCTGGGCCTGCACACTCCTGGACCTGTACACTCCTGGGCCTTCCCTGGTCTGGGCATTCCCTGGCCTGGGCCTGCAAACTCCTGGGCCTATACACTCCTGGGCCTGCACACTCCTGTACCTGTACACACCTGGGCCTGCCCTGGCCTGGGACTGCACACTAATGGGGCTGCACACACCTAGGAATGCACCCCCCTGGGCCTGCACACTCCTCTGTCTGCACACTCCTGGGCCTGCATAACCCTGGATCTGCACACTCCTGGGCCTGCGCATCCCAGAGCATGCACAGATCTGGGCCTCTACACACCTGGGCCAGTACACACGTGTGCTTGCTCCCCCCCGTGTCTGCAAACTCCTGGGACTGCACATTCCTGGGTCTGCAACACCTTGGCTTGCACACTCATGGGCCTGTTCCGTCTTGTGTCTGCATACCTGTGGGCCTGCACACCCCAGGGCCTGCACACACCTGGGCCTGCACGAACGTGGGCCTCTTGAATCCTGGGCCTGCCCTTTCCTAGGCCTGCCCACACCTGTGCCTACACATTCCTGGGCCTGCACACTCCTGGACCTGTACACTCCTGGGCGTACCCTGGCATGCGCCTGCACACTAATGGGCCTGCACTCTCCAGGGACTGCACCCTCCTGGGCCTGCACACTCCTCTGTCTGCACACTCCTGGGCCTGCCCCAAATTGCCCTGCCCTCTCCTGTGACGGCCCTCACAAGTCCTGCACACTCCTAGGCCTGCACACTCGTGTACCTCCTCCCTCCTGTGCCTGCACACTCCTGGCCATGTACACTCATGGGCCTGCCCTCTGCATGGCGTGCACGGTCCTAGGACTCCCCATTCCTGCGCCTGGACACCCTTGGGCCTGCCCTCTCCTGGGCCTGCACACTCTGGGGCCTGCCCTCACCTGGTTCTGCACACTACTGGGACTGTACACCCCTGGACCTGTACACTGCTGTGCCTTCCCTGGTCTGGGCCTTCCCTGGCCTGGGCCTGAAAACTACTGGGCCTGAAAACTGCTGGAACTGCACACTCATTGGCCTGCAAACTCCAGGACCTGCACAATCTTGGGCTTGAACACACCTGGGCCTGTATACTCCTGGGCCTGCACACTCCTGTCTCTGCACACTGTGGTGTTTGCACACGCCTGGGCCTGCACGAACGTGGGCCTGTACACTCCTGGGCCTGCACACACCTGAGTCTGCACACTCCGGGGTCTGCACACTCCTCGGTCTGTATACTCCTGGGTTGTACACTCCTGGGCCTGACCTGGCCTGGGCCTGCACGCTCCTGGGCCTGCACACTCCTCTGTCTGCACACTTCTGGGCATGCACAACCCTAGACCCTACACTCCTGGGCCTGCGCATCCCAGAGCCTGAACACACCTGGGCCTCTATACTCCTGGGCCACTACTCTCATGTGCCTGCTCCGCCCCGTGTCTACACACTCCTGGCACTGCACAGTCCTGGGCCTGCCCTGGCCTGGGCCTGAACACTAATGGGCCTACACACACCTAGGAATGCACCCTCCTGGGCCTGCACACTCCTCTGTCTGCACACTCGTGGGCCTTCCCTGGTCTGGGCCTTCCCTGGCCTGGGCCTGCAAACTACTGGGCCTGCAAACTCCTGGAACTGCACACTCATTGGCCTGCACACTCCAGGACCTGCACAATCTTGGGCTTGAACACACCTAGGCCTGTATACTCCTGGACCTGCACACTCCTGTCTTGCACACTCTGGTGTTTGCACACGCCTGGGCCTGCACGAACTTTGGCCTGTACACACCTGGGCCTGCACACTCCTGTATCTGCTCACTTCTGAGACTGCATACACCTGGGCCTGCAAACTCCTGGGCCTGTACACTCCTGGGCCTGAACACTCCTGGACCTGTACACTCCTGGGCATGCCCTGGCCTGGGCCTGCACACTAATGGTGCTACACCCACCTAGGAATGCACACTCATGGGCCTGCACACTCCTGGGCCTGCCGACTCCTGAGCCTGCATTCTCCTGGTCCTTTCCTCGCCTGGGCCACCACCTATTAGGCCCGCCCTCTCTTTGACGTGCACACGCTTGGGCCTGCTCACTCCTCTGTCTGCACACCCCTGCGCCTTGACACCCCTGGACCTGCACACTCCGGGGCCTGCGCATCCCATGGCCTGCACACACCTGGGCCTCTACACTCCTGGGCCAGTACAGTCATGTGCCTGTTCCGCCCCGTGTCTGCACACTCTTGGGACCGCACAGTCCTGGCTATGCACACTCCTTGGCCTGCAGACTCCTAGGCCTGTTCGACTTCTGTCTGCACACCTCTGGGCCTGCACACTACAGGGCCTGCACATACCTGGGCCTGCACGAACCTGGGCCTCTTCACTGCTGGTCCTGCCCTCTCCTAGGCCTGCACACTCCTGGAACTGTACACTCATGGGCCTGCACACTCCTGGACCTGAACAATCTTGAGCCTGCACAATCCTGGGCCTGTACGCTCCTGGGCCTGCACACTCCTGTGCCTGCCCTCTCTTGGCCCTGCACTCTCCTTGGCCTGCACACTCCTGGCCTGTTCCCTCCTGTGCCGGCACACTCCTGGGACTGCACACTCCTGGGCCTGCCCTGGCCTGGGCCTGCACCCTCCTCTGTCTGCACACTCCTGGGACTGCACAGCCCTGAGCCTGTACACTCCTGGACCTGCACACTTCTGTCTCTGCACACTCTGGTGTCTGCACACTCCTGGACATGCACACTCCTGGGCCTGTACACTCCTAGGCCTGCCTTATCCTGGCCCTGGACACTCTTCTGTCTGCACACTCCTGGGGCTGCACACTCTTGGGCCTGCACACTCCTGGACCTGTACAATCCTGGGCCTTCCCTGGTCTGGGTCTTCCCTGGCCTGGTCCTGCACACTAATGGGCCTGAACACTCCTGGTCCTGTACACACCTCGGCCTGCACCCTACTGGTCCTGCACACTCCTCTGTTTGCACACACATGGAACTGCACACCCCTTGGCCTGCACACTCCCAGACCTGCACAATCTTGAGCCTGCACAATCCTGGGCCTGTACACTCCTGGGCCTACACACCCCCAGGCCTGCACACTGCTGGGCCTGCACACTCCTGAGCCTCCCTTCTCCTGGGCCTGCACAATCCCTCATCTGCACACTCCTAGGCCTGCACACCCTTGGGCCTGCACACTCCTGGGCCTGCACACTCCTGTCTCTGCACACTCCGGGGACTGCACAGTCCTCGGTCTGTATACTCCTGGGCCTGTACACTCCTGGGCCTGCCGTGGCCTGGGCCTGCACACTCCTCAGCCTGCACACTCCTCTGTCTGCACACTCCTGGGCCTGCACACACCTGGGCAGGCACACTCCAGGGCCCTCTGACACCTGTGCCTACACACTCTTGGGCCTGTCTTCTCCTGGGCCCGCATGAACCTGGGCCTCTTCACTGCTGGTCCTGCCCTCTCCTAAGCCTGCACACTCCTGGAACTGCACACTCATGGGCCTGCAGACTCCTGGACCTGCACAATCTTGAGCCTGCACCATCCTGGGCCTGTACGCTCCTGGGCCTGCACACTCCTGTGCCTGCCCTCTCTTGGCCCTGCACTCTCCTGTGCCTGCACACTCCTGGGCCTGCTCCCACCTATGCCTGCACCCTCCTAGGCCTGTTCCCACGTGTGCCGGCACACTCCTGGGACTGCACACTCCTGGGCCTGCACACTCCTGTGCCTGCCCTCTCTTGGCCCTGCACTCTCCTTGGCCTGCACACTCCTGGCCTGTTCCCTCCTGTGCCTGCACACTCCTGGGCCTGCTCCCACCTATGCCTGCACACTCCTAGGCCTGTTCCCACGTGTGCCGGCACACTCCTGGGACTGCACACTCCTGGGCCTGCCCTGGCCTGGGCCTGCACCCTCCTCTGTCTGCACACTCCTGGGACTGCACAGCCCTGAGCCTGTACACTCCTGGACCTGCACACTTCTGTCTCTGCACACTCTGGTGTCTGCACACTCCTGGGCCTGTACACTCCTAGGCCTGCCCTATCCTGGCCCTGGACACTCTTCTGTCTGCACACGCCTGGGGCTGCACACTCCTGGGCCTGCACACCCCTGGGCATGCCCTCTCCTGGGCCTGCAAACTCCTGGGCCTGCACACTCCTCTGTCTGCACACTCCGGGGCCTTCCCTCTCCTGGGCCTGCCCCCAGTTCGGCCGGCACTCTCCTGGAGCTGCACACTCCTGGGCCTGACCTATCGTACGCCTGCACAGTCCTGGATCTGCACACTTCTGGACCTGCTCCCTCCTGTGCCATCACCCTTCTGGAACTGCACATTGGGCGCCTGCACACTCCTGTGCCTGACACACCTGGGCCTGCACGCTCCTCGGCCTGCACACTCCTCTTGTCTGCACACTCCTCTTGTCTGCACACTCCTGGGCCTGTTCCGTCTTGTGTCTTCACACCTCTCGGCCTGCGCACTCCAGGGCCTGAACACACCTGGGCCTGCCCTGGCCTGGGCCTGCACACTAATGGGGCTGCACACACCTAGGAATGCACCCACCTGGGCCTACACACTCTTCTGTCTGTACACTCCTGGGCCTGCACACTCCTGGGCATGCACACTCCTCTGTCTGCACACTCCTCGGCCTACACACTCCTAGGCCTGCACACTCCTGGGCCTGCTGACCCCTGTGTCTGCACACTCTTGGGCCTGCACACACCTGGACCTGTACCATCCTGGGCCTTCCCTGGACTGGGTCTTCCCTGGCCTGGGCCTGCACACTACTGGGCCCGCACACTTCTGCAACTGCACACTCATCGGCCTGCAAAGGCACGACCTGCACAATATTGGGCCTGAACACACATAGGCCTTTATCCTCCTGGATCTGCACACTCCTGGGCCTGCACACTGCTGGACCTGCACAGCACTGGGCCTAAACACACCTGGGCCTGCACACTCCTTCTCTGCACACTCCTATCTCTGCACACTCTGGTGTCTACACACTCCAGGGCCTGCACGAACCTAGGCCTGCTCCCTCCTGTGCCTGCATACTCCTGGGCCTGCTCCCACCTGTGCCTGCACACTCCTAGCCCTGTTCCCACCTGTGCTGGCACATTCCTGGGACTGCACACTTCTGTGCCTGCACACTTTTGGGCCTGCACACCCCTGGGCCTGCACACTCCTGGACCTGTACACTCCTGGGCCTTCCCTGGTCTGGGCATTCCCTGGCCTGGGCCTGCAAACTCCTGGGCCTATACACTCCTGGGCCTGCACACTCCTGTACCTGTACACACCTGGGCCTGCCCTGGCCTGGGACTGCACACTAATGGGGCTGCACACACCTAGGAATGCACCCCCCTGGGCCTGCACACTCCTCTGTCTGCACACTCCTGGGCCTGCATAACCCTGGATCTGCACACTCCTGGGCCTGCGCATCCCAGAGCATGCACAGATCTGGGCCTCTACACACCTGGGCCAGTACACACGTGTGCTTGCTCCCCCCCGTGTCTGCAAACTCCTGGGACTGCACATTCCTGGGTCTGCAACACCTTGGCTTGCACACTCATGGGCCTGTTCCGTCTTGTGTCTGCATACCTGTGGGCCTGCACACCCCAGGGCCTGCACACACCTGGGCCTGCACGAACGTGGGCCTCTTGAATCCTGGGCCTGCCCTTTCCTAGGCCTGCCCACACCTGTGCCTACACATTCCTGGGCCTGCACACTCCTGGACCTGTACACTCCTGGGCGTACCCTGGCATGCGCCTGCACACTAATGGGCCTGCACTCTCCAGGGACTGCACCCTCCTGGGCCTGCACACTCCTCTGTCTGCACACTCCTGGGCCTGCCCCAAATTGCCCTGCCCTCTCCTGTGACGGCCCTCACAAGTCCTGCACACTCCTAGGCCTGCACACTCGTGTACCTCCTCCCTCCTGTGCCTGCACACTCCTGGCCATGTACACTCATGGGCCTGCCCTCTGCATGGCGTGCACGGTCCTAGGACTCCCCATTCCTGCGCCTAGACACCCTAGGGCCTGCCCTCTCCTGGGCCTGCACACTCTGGGGCCTGCCCTCACCTGGTTCTGCACACTACTGGGACTGTACACCCCTGGACCTGTACACTGCTGTGCATTCCCTGGTCTGAGTCTTCCCTGGCCTGGGCCTGAAAACTACTGGGCCTGAAAACTGCTGGAACTGCACACTCATTGGCCTGTAAACTCCAGGACCTGCACAACCTTGGGCTTGAACACACCTGGGCCTGTATACTCCTGGGCCTGCACACTCCTGTCTCTGCCCACTGTGGTGTTAGCACACGCCTGGGCCTGCAAGAACGTGGGCCTGTACACTCCTGGGCCTGCACACACCTGACTTTGCACACTCCGGGGTCTGCACACTCCTCGGTCTGTATACTCCTGGGTTGTACACTCCTGGGCCTGACCTGGCCTGGGCCTGCACGCTCCTGGGCCTGCACACTCCTCTGTCTGCACACTTCTGGGCATGCACAACCCTAGACCCTACACTCCTGGGCCTGCGCATCCCAGAGCCTGAACACACCTGGGCCTCTATACTCCTGGGCCACTACTCTCATGTGCCTGCTCCGCCCCGTGTCTACACACTCCTGGCACTGCACAGTCCTGGACCTGCACACTACTGGGCCTGCCCTGGCCTGGGCCTGAACACTAATGGGCCTACACACACCTAGGAATGCACCCTCCTGGGCCTGCACACTCCTCTGTCTGCACACTCGTGGGCCTTCCCTGGTCTGGGCCTTCCCTGGCCTGGGCCTGCAAACTACTGGGCCTGCAAACTCCTGGAACTGCACACTCATTGGCCTGCACACTCCAGGACCTGCACAATCTTGGGCTTGAACACACCTAGGCCTGTATACTCCTGGACCTGCACACTCCTGTCTTGCACACTCTGGTGTTTGCACACGCCTGGGCCTGCACGAACTTTGGCCTGTACACACCTGGGCCTGCACACTCCTGTATCTGCTCACTTCTGAGACTGCATACACCTGGGCCTGCAAACTCCTGGGCCTGTACACTCCTGGGCCTGAACACTCCTGGACCTGTACACTCCTGGGCATGCCCTGGCCTGGGCCTGCACACTAATGGTGCTACACCCACCTAGGAATGCACACTCATGGGCCTGCACACTCCTGGGCCTGCCGACTCCTGAGCCTGCATTCTCCTGGTCCTTTCCTCGCCTGGGCCACCACCTATTAGGCCCGCCCTCTCTTTGACGTGCACACGCTTGGGCCTGCTCACTCCTCTGTCTGCACACCCCTGCGCCTTGACACCCCTGGACCTGCACACTCCGGGGCCTGCGCATCCCATGGCCTGCACACACCTGGGCCTCTACACTCCTGGGCCAGTACAGTCATGTGCCTGTTCCGCCCCGTGTCTGCACACTCTTGGGACCGCACAGTCCTGGCTATGCACACTCCTTGGCCTGCAGACTCCTAGGCCTGTTCGACTTCTGTCTGCACACCTCTGGGCCTGCACACTACAGGGCCTGCACATACCTGGGCCTGCACGAACCTGGGCCTCTTCACTGCTGGTCCTGCCCTCTCCTAGGCCTGCACACTCCTGGAACTGTACACTCATGGGCCTGCACACTCCTGGACCTGAACAATCTTGAGCCTGCACAATCCTGGGCCTGTACGCTCCTGGGCCTGCACACTCCTGTGCCTGCCCTCTCTTGGCCCTGCACTCTCCTTGGCCTGCACACTCCTGGCCTGTTCCCTCCTGTGCCGGCACACTCCTGGGACTGCACACTCCTGGGCCTGCCCTGGCCTGGGCCTGCACCCTCCTCTGTCTGCACACTCCTGGGACTGCACAGCCCTGAGCCTGTACACTCCTGGACCTGCACACTTCTGTCTCTGCACACTCTGGTGTCTGCACACTCCTGGACATGCACACTCCTGGGCCTGTACACTCCTAGGCCTGCCTTATCCTGGCCCTGGACACTCTTCTGTCTGCACACTCCTGGGGCTGCACACTCTTGGGCCTGCACACTCCTGGACCTGTACAATCCTGGGCCTTCCCTGGTCTGGGTCTTCCCTGGCCTGGTCCTGCACACTAATGGGCCTGAACACTCCTGGTCCTGTACACACCTCGGCCTGCACCCTACTGGTCCTGCACACTCCTCTGTTTGCACACACATGGAACTGCACACCCCTTGGCCTGCACACTCCCAGACCTGCACAATCTTGAGCCTGCACAATCCTGGGCCTGTACACTCCTGGGCCTACACACCCCCAGGCCTGCACACTGCTGGGCCTGCACACTCCTGAGCCTCCCTTCTCCTGGGCCTGCACAATCCCTCATCTGCACACTCCTAGGCCTGCACACCCTTGGGCCTGCACACTCCTGGGCCTGCACACTCCTGTCTCTGCACACTCCGGGGACTGCACAGTCCTCGGTCTGTATACTCCTGGGCCTGTACACTCCTGGGCCTGCCGTGGCCTGGGCCTGCACACTCCTCAGCCTGCACACTCCTCTGTCTGCACACTCCTGGGCCTGCACACACCTGGGCAGGCACACTCCAGGGCCCTCTGACACCTGTGCCTGCACACTCTTGGGCCTGTCTTCTCCTGGGCCCGCATGAACCTGGGCCTCTTCACTGCTGGTCCTGCCCTCTCCTAAGCCTGCACACTCCTGGAACTGCACACTCATGGGCCTGCAGACTCCTGGACCTGCACAATCTTGAGCCTGCACCATCCTGGGCCTGTACGCTCCTGGGCCTGCACACTCCTGTGCCTGCCCTCTCTTGGCCCTGCACTCTCCTGTGCCTGCACACTCCTGGGCCTGCTCCCACCTATGCCTGCACCCTCCTAGGCCTGTTCCCACGTGTGCCGGCACACTCCTGGGACTGCACACTCCTGGGCCTGCACACTCCTGTGCCTGCCCTCTCTTGGCCCTGCACTCTCCTTGGCCTGCACACTCCTGGCCTGTTCCCTCCTGTGCCTGCACACTCCTGGGCCTGCTCCCACCTATGCCTGCACACTCCTAGGCCTGTTCCCACGTGTGCCGGCACACTCCTGGGACTGCACACTCCTGGGCCTGCCCTGGCCTGGGCCTGCACCCTCCTCTGTCTGCACACTCCTGGGACTGCACAGCCCTGAGCCTGTACACTCCTGGACCTGCACACTTCTGTCTCTGCACACTCTGGTGTCTGCACACTCCTGGGCCTGTACACTCCTAGGCCTGCCCTATCCTGGCCCTGGACACTCTTCTGTCTGCACACTCCTGGGGCTGCACACTCCTGGGCCTGCACACCCCTGGGCATGCCCTCTCCTGGGCCTGCAAACTCCTGGGCCTGCACACTCCTCTGTCTGCACACTCCGGGGCCTTCCCTCTCCTGGGCCTGCCCCCAGTTCGGCCGGCACTCTCCTGGAGCTGCACACTCCTGGGCCTGACCTATCGTACGCCTGCACAGTCCTGGATCTGCACACTTCTGGACCTGCTCCCTCCTGTGCCATCACCCTTCTGGAACTGCACATTGGGCGCCTGCACACTCCTGTGCCTGACACACCTGGGCCTGCACGCTCCTCGGCCTGCACACTCCTCTTGTCTGCACACTCCTCTTGTCTGCACACTCCTGGGCCTGTTCCGTCTTGTGTCTTCACACCTCTCGGCCTGCGCACTCCAGGGCCTGAACACACCTGGGCCTGCACGAACCTGGGCCTGTTCACTCCTGGGCCTGCCCTCTCCTTGGCCGGCACGAACCTGGGCCTAAACACCCCTGGGCCTGCCCTGGCCTGGGCCTGCACACTAATGGGGCTGCACACACCTAGGAATGCACCCACCTGGGCCTACACACTCTTCTGTCTGTACACTCCTGGGCCTGCACACTCCTGGGCATGCACACTCCTCTGTCTGCACACTCCTCGGCCTACACACTCCTAGGCCTGCACACTCCTGGGCCTGCTGACCCCTGTGTCTGCACACTCTTGGGCCTGCACACACCTGGACCTGTACCATCCTGGGCCTTCCCTGGACTGGGTCTTCCCTGGCCTGGGCCTGCACACTACTGGGCCCGCACACTTCTGCAACTGCACACTCATCGGCCTGCAAAGGCACGACCTGCACAATATTGGGCCTGAACACACATAGGCCTTTATCCTCCTGGATCTGCACACTCCTGGGCCTGCACACTGCTGGACCTGCACAGCACTGGGCCTAAACACACCTGGGCCTGCACACTCCTTCTCTGCACACTCCTATCTCTGCACACTCTGGTGTCTACACACTCCAGGGCCTGCACGAACCTAGGCCTGCTCCCTCCTGTGCCTGCATACTCCTGGGCCTGCTCCCACCTGTGCCTGCACACTCCTAGCCCTGTTCCCACCTGTGCTGGCACATTCCTGGGACTGCACACTTCTGTGCCTGCACACTTTTGGGCCTGCACACCCCTGGGCCTGCACACTCCTGGACCTGTACACTCCTGGGCCTTCCCTGGTCTGGGCATTCCCTGGCCTGGGCCTGCAAACTCCTGGGCCTATACACTCCTGGGCCTGCACACTCCTGTACCTGTACACACCTGGGCCTGCCCTGGCCTGGGACTGCACACTAATGGGGCTGCACACACCTAGGAATGCACCCCCCTGGGCCTGCACACTCCTCTGTCTGCACACTCCTGGGCCTGCATAACCCTGGATCTGCACACTCCTGGGCCTGCGCATCCCAGAGCATGCACAGATCTGGGCCTCTACACACCTGGGCCAGTACACACGTGTGCTTGCTCCCCCCCGTGTCTGCAAACTCCTGGGACTGCACATTCCTGGGTCTGCAACACCTTGGCTTGCACACTCATGGGCCTGTTCCGTCTTGTGTCTGCATACCTGTGGGCCTGCACACCCCAGGGCCTGCACACACCTGGGCCTGCACGAACGTGGGCCTCTTGAATCCTGGGCCTGCCCTTTCCTAGGCCTGCCCACACCTGTGCCTACACATTCCTGGGCCTGCACACTCCTGGACCTGTACACTCCTGGGCGTACCCTGGCATGCGCCTGCACACTAATGGGCCTGCACTCTCCAGGGACTGCACCCTCCTGGGCCTGCACACTCCTCTGTCTGCACACTCCTGGGCCTGCCCCAAATTGCCCTGCCCTCTCCTGTGACGGCCCTCACAAGTCCTGCACACTCCTAGGCCTGCACACTCGTGTACCTCCTCCCTCCTGTGCCTGCACACTCCTGGCCATGTACACTCATGGGCCTGCCCTCTGCATGGCGTGCACGGTCCTAGGACTCCCCATTCCTGCGCCTGGACACCCTTGGGCCTGCCCTCTCCTGGGCCTGCACACTCTGGGGCCTGCCCTCACCTGGTTCTGCACACTACTGGGACTGTACACCCCTGGACCTGTACACTGCTGTGCCTTCCCTGGTCTGGGCCTTCCCTGGCCTGGGCCTGAAAACTACTGGGCCTGAAAACTGCTGGAACTGCACACTCATTGGCCTGCAAACTCCAGGACCTGCACAATCTTGGGCTTGAACACACCTGGGCCTGTATACTCCTGGGCCTGCACACTCCTGTCTCTGCACACTGTGGTGTTTGCACACGCCTGGGCCTGCACGAACGTGGGCCTGTACACTCCTGGGCCTGCACACACCTGAGTCTGCACACTCCGGGGTCTGCACACTCCTCGGTCTGTATACTCCTGGGTTGTACACTCCTGGGCCTGACCTGGCCTGGGCCTGCACGCTCCTGGGCCTGCACACTCCTCTGTCTGCACACTTCTGGGCATGCACAACCCTAGACCCTACACTCCTGGGCCTGCGCATCCCAGAGCCTGAACACACCTGGGCCTCTATACTCCTGGGCCACTACTCTCATGTGCCTGCTCCGCCCCGTGTCTACACACTCCTGGCACTGCACAGTCCTGGACCTGCACACTCCTGGGCCTGCCCTGGCCTGGGCCTGCACACTAATGGGCCTACACACACCTAGGAATGCACCCTCCTGGGCCTGCACACTCCTCTGTCTGCACACTCGTGGGCCTTCCCTGGTCTGGGCCTTCCCTGGCCTGGGCCTGCAAACTACTGGGCCTGCAAACTCCTGGAACTGCACACTCATTGGCCTGCACACTCCAGGACCTGCACAATCTTGGGCTTGAACACACCTAGGCCTGTATACTCCTGGACCTGCACACTCCTGTCTTGCACACTCTGGTGTTTGCACACGCCTGGGCCTGCACGAACTTTGGCCTGTACACACCTGGGCCTGCACACTCCTGTATCTGCTCACTTCTGAGACTGCATACACCTGGGCCTGCAAACTCCTGGGCCTGTACACTCCTGGGCCTGAACACTCCTGGACCTGTACACTCCTGGGCATGCCCTGGCCTGGGCCTGCACACTAATGGTGCTACACCCACCTAGGAATGCACACTCATGGGCCTGCACACTCCTGGGCCTGCCGACTCCTGAGCCTGCATTCTCCTGGTCCTTTCCTCGCCTGGGCCACCACCTATTAGGCCCGCCCTCTCTTTGACGTGCACACGCTTGGGCCTGCTCACTCCTCTGTCTGCACACCCCTGCGCCTTGACACCCCTGGACCTGCACACTCCGGGGCCTGCGCATCCCATGGCCTGCACACACCTGGGCCTCTACACTCCTGGGCCAGTACAGTCATGTGCCTGTTCCGCCCCGTGTCTGCACACTCTTGGGACCGCACAGTCCTGGCTATGCACACTCCTTGGCCTGCAGACTCCTAGGCCTGTTCGACTTCTGTCTGCACACCTCTGGGCCTGCACACTACAGGGCCTGCACATACCTGGGCCTGCACGAACCTGGGCCTCTTCACTGCTGGTCCTGCCCTCTCCTAGGCCTGCACACTCCTGGAACTGTACACTCATGGGCCTGCACACTCCTGGACCTGAACAATCTTGAGCCTGCACAATCCTGGGCCTGTACGCTCCTGGGCCTGCACACTCCTGTGCCTGCCCTCTCTTGGCCCTGCACTCTCCTTGGCCTGCACACTCCTGGCCTGTTCCCTCCTGTGCCGGCACACTCCTGGGACTGCACACTCCTGGGCCTGCCCTGGCCTGGGCCTGCACCCTCCTCTGTCTGCACACTCCTGGGACTGCACAGCCCTGAGCCTGTACACTCCTGGACCTGCACACTTCTGTCTCTGCACACTCTGGTGTCTGCACACTCCTGGACATGCACACTCCTGGGCCTGTACACTCCTAGGCCTGCCTTATCCTGGCCCTGGACACTCTTCTGTCTGCACACTCCTGGGGCTGCACACTCTTGGGCCTGCACACTCCTGGACCTGTACAATCCTGGGCCTTCCCTGGTCTGGGTCTTCCCTGGCCTGGTCCTGCACACTAATGGGCCTGAACACTCCTGGTCCTGTACACACCTCGGCCTGCACCCTACTGGTCCTGCACACTCCTCTGTTTGCACACACATGGAACTGCACACCCCTTGGCCTGCACACTCCCAGACCTGCACAATCTTGAGCCTGCACAATCCTGGGCCTGTACACTCCTGGGCCTACACACCCCCAGGCCTGCACACTGCTGGGCCTGCACACTCCTGAGCCTCCCTTCTCCTGGGCCTGCACAATCCCTCATCTGCACACTCCTAGGCCTGCACACCCTTGGGCCTGCACACTCCTGGGCCTGCACACTCCTGTCTCTGCACACTCCGGGGACTGCACAGTCCTCGGTCTGTATACTCCTGGGCCTGTACACTCCTGGGCCTGCCGTGGCCTGGGCCTGCACACTCCTCAGCCTGCACACTCCTCTGTCTGCACACTCCTGGGCCTGCACACACCTGGGCAGGCACACTCCAGGGCCCTCTGACACCTGTGCCTGCACACTCTTGGGCCTGTCTTCTCCTGGGCCCGCATGAACCTGGGCCTCTTCACTGCTGGTCCTGCCCTCTCCTAAGCCTGCACACTCCTGGAACTGCACACTCATGGGCCTGCAGACTCCTGGACCTGCACAATCTTGAGCCTGCACCATCCTGGGCCTGTACGCTCCTGGGCCTGCACACTCCTGTGCCTGCCCTCTCTTGGCCCTGCACTCTCCTGTGCCTGCACACTCCTGGGCCTGCTCCCACCTATGCCTGCACCCTCCTAGGCCTGTTCCCACGTGTGCCGGCACACTCCTGGGACTGCACACTCCTGGGCCTGCACACTCCTGTGCCTGCCCTCTCTTGGCCCTGCACTCTCCTTGGCCTGCACACTCCTGGCCTGTTCCCTCCTGTGCCTGCACACTCCTGGGCCTGCTCCCACCTATGCCTGCACACTCCTAGGCCTGTTCCCACGTGTGCCGGCACACTCCTGGGACTGCACACTCCTGGGCCTGCCCTGGCCTGGGCCTGCACCCTCCTCTGTCTGCACACTCCTGGGACTGCACAGCCCTGAGCCTGTACACTCCTGGACCTGCACACTTCTGTCTCTGCACACTCTGGTGTCTGCACACTCCTGGGCCTGTACACTCCTAGGCCTGCCCTATCCTGGCCCTGGACACTCTTCTGTCTGCACACGCCTGGGGCTGCACACTCCTGGGCCTGCACACCCCTGGGCATGCCCTCTCCTGGGCCTGCAAACTCCTGGGCCTGCACACTCCTCTGTCTGCACACTCCGGGGCCTTCCCTCTCCTGGGCCTGCCCCCAGTTCGGCCGGCACTCTCCTGGAGCTGCACACTCCTGGGCCTGACCTATCGTACGCCTGCACAGTCCTGGATCTGCACACTTCTGGACCTGCTCCCTCCTGTGCCATCACCCTTCTGGAACTGCACATTGGGCGCCTGCACACTCCTGTGCCTGACACACCTGGGCCTGCACGCTCCTCGGCCTGCACACTCCTCTTGTCTGCACACTCCTCTTGTCTGCACACTCCTGGGCCTGTTCCGTCTTGTGTCTTCACACCTCTCGGCCTGCGCACTCCAGGGCCTGAACACACCTGGGCCTGCCCTGGCCTGGGCCTGCACACTAATGGGGCTGCACACACCTAGGAATGCACCCACCTGGGCCTACACACTCTTCTGTCTGTACATCCTGGGCCTGCACACTCCTGGGCATGCACACTCCTCTGTCTGCACACTCCTCGGCCTACACACTCCTAGGCCTGCACACTCCTGGGCCTGCTGACCCCTGTGTCTGCACACTCTTGGGCCTGCACACACCTGGACCTGTACCATCCTGGGCCTTCCCTGGACTGGGTCTTCCCTGGCCTGGGCCTGCACACTACTGGGCCCGCACACTTCTGCAACTGCACACTCATCGGCCTGCAAAGGCACGACCTGCACAATATTGGGCCTGAACACACATAGGCCTTTATCCTCCTGGATCTGCACACTCCTGGGCCTGCACACTGCTGGACCTGCACAGCACTGGGCCTAAACACACCTGGGCCTGCACACTCCTTCTCTGCACACTCCTATCTCTGCACACTCTGGTGTCTACACACTCCAGGGCCTGCACGAACCTAGGCCTGCTCCCTCCTGTGCCTGCATACTCCTGGGCCTGCTCCCACCTGTGCCTGCACACTCCTAGCCCTGTTCCCACCTGTGCTGGCACATTCCTGGGACTGCACACTTCTGTGCCTGCACACTTTTGGGCCTGCACACCCCTGGGCCTGCACACTCCTGGACCTGTACACTCCTGGGCCTTCCCTGGTCTGGGCATTCCCTGGCCTGGGCCTGCAAACTCCTGGGCCTATACACTCCTGGGCCTGCACACTCCTGTACCTGTACACACCTGGGCCTGCCCTGGCCTGGGACTGCACACTAATGGGGCTGCACACACCTAGGAATGCACCCCCCTGGGCCTGCACACTCCTCTGTCTGCACACTCCTGGGCCTGCATAACCCTGGATCTGCACACTCCTGGGCCTGCGCATCCCAGAGCATGCACAGATCTGGGCCTCTACACACCTGGGCCAGTACACACGTGTGCTTGCTCCCCCCCGTGTCTGCAAACTCCTGGGACTGCACATTCCTGGGTCTGCAACACCTTGGCTTGCACACTCATGGGCCTGTTCCGTCTTGTGTCTGCATACCTGTGGGCCTGCACACCCCAGGGCCTGCACACACCTGGGCCTGCACGAACGTGGGCCTCTTGAATCCTGGGCCTGCCCTTTCCTAGGCCTGCCCACACCTGTGCCTACACATTCCTGGGCCTGCACACTCCTGGACCTGTACACTCCTGGGCGTACCCTGGCATGCGCCTGCACACTAATGGGCCTGCACTCTCCAGGGACTGCACCCTCCTGGGCCTGCACACTCCTCTGTCTGCACACTCCTGGGCCTGCCCCAAATTGCCCTGCCCTCTCCTGTGACGGCCCTCACAAGTCCTGCACACTCCTAGGCCTGCACACTCGTGTACCTCCTCCCTCCTGTGCCTGCACACTCCTGGCCATGTACACTCATGGGCCTGCCCTCTGCATGGCGTGCACGGTCCTAGGACTCCCCATTCCTGCGCCTAGACACCCTAGGGCCTGCCCTCTCCTGGGCCTGCACACTCTGGGGCCTGCCCTCACCTGGTTCTGCACACTACTGGGACTGTACACCCCTGGACCTGTACACTGCTGTGCATTCCCTGGTCTGAGTCTTCCCTGGCCTGGGCCTGAAAACTACTGGGCCTGAAAACTGCTGGAACTGCACACTCATTGGCCTGTAAACTCCAGGACCTGCACAACCTTGGGCTTGAACACACCTGGGCCTGTATACTCCTGGGCCTGCACACTCCTGTCTCTGCCCACTGTGGTGTTAGCACACGCCTGGGCCTGCAAGAACGTGGGCCTGTACACTCCTGGGCCTGCACACACCTGACTTTGCACACTCCGGGGTCTGCACACTCCTCGGTCTGTATACTCCTGGGTTGTACACTCCTGGGCCTGACCTGGCCTGGGCCTGCACGCTCCTGGGCCTGCACACTCCTCTGTCTGCACACTTCTGGGCATGCACAACCCTAGACCCTACACTCCTGGGCCTGCGCATCCCAGAGCCTGAACACACCTGGGCCTCTATACTCCTGGGCCACTACTCTCATGTGCCTGCTCCGCCCCGTGTCTACACACTCCTGGCACTGCACAGTCCTGGACCTGCACACTACTGGGCCTGCCCTGGCCTGGGCCTGCACACTAATGGGCCTACACACACCTAGGAATGCACCCTCCTGGGCCTGCACACTCCTCTGTCTGCACACTCGTGGGCCTTCCCTGGTCTGGGCCTTCCCTGGCCTGGGCCTGCAAACTACTGGGCCTGCAAACTCCTGGAACTGCACACTCATTGGCCTGCACACTCCAGGACCTGCACAATCTTGGGCTTGAACACACCTAGGCCTGTATACTCCTGGACCTGCACACTCCTGTCTTGCACACTCTGGTGTTTGCACACGCCTGGGCCTGCACGAACTTTGGCCTGTACACACCTGGGCCTGCACACTCCTGTATCTGCTCACTTCTGAGACTGCATACACCTGGGCCTGCAAACTCCTGGGCCTGTACACTCCTGGGCCTGAACACTCCTGGACCTGTACACTCCTGGGCATGCCCTGGCCTGGGCCTGCACACTAATGGTGCTACACCCACCTAGGAATGCACACTCATGGGCCTGCACACTCCTGGGCCTGCCGACTCCTGAGCCTGCATTCTCCTGGTCCTTTCCTCGCCTGGGCCACCACCTATTAGGCCCGCCCTCTCTTTGACGTGCACACGCTTGGGCCTGCTCACTCCTCTGTCTGCACACCCCTGCGCCTTGACACCCCTGGACCTGCACACTCCGGGGCCTGCGCATCCCATGGCCTGCACACACCTGGGCCTCTACACTCCTGGGCCAGTACAGTCATGTGCCTGTTCCGCCCCGTGTCTGCACACTCTTGGGACCGCACAGTCCTGGCTATGCACACTCCTTGGCCTGCAGACTCCTAGGCCTGTTCGACTTCTGTCTGCACACCTCTGGGCCTGCACACTACAGGGCCTGCACATACCTGGGCCTGCACGAACCTGGGCCTCTTCACTGCTGGTCCTGCCCTCTCCTAGGCCTGCACACTCCTGGAACTGTACACTCATGGGCCTGCACACTCCTGGACCTGAACAATCTTGAGCCTGCACAATCCTGGGCCTGTACGCTCCTGGGCCTGCACACTCCTGTGCCTGCCCTCTCTTGGCCCTGCACTCTCCTTGGCCTGCACACTCCTGGCCTGTTCCCTCCTGTGCCGGCACACTCCTGGGACTGCACACTCCTGGGCCTGCCCTGGCCTGGGCCTGCACCCTCCTCTGTCTGCACACTCCTGGGACTGCACAGCCCTGAGCCTGTACACTCCTGGACCTGCACACTTCTGTCTCTGCACACTCTGGTGTCTGCACACTCCTGGACATGCACACTCCTGGGCCTGTACACTCCTAGGCCTGCCTTATCCTGGCCCTGGACACTCTTCTGTCTGCACACTCCTGGGGCTGCACACTCTTGGGCCTGCACACTCCTGGACCTGTACAATCCTGGGCCTTCCCTGGTCTGGGTCTTCCCTGGCCTGGTCCTGCACACTAATGGGCCTGAACACTCCTGGTCCTGTACACACCTCGGCCTGCACCCTACTGGTCCTGCACACTCCTCTGTTTGCACACACATGGAACTGCACACCCCTTGGCCTGCACACTCCCAGACCTGCACAATCTTGAGCCTGCACAATCCTGGGCCTGTACACTCCTGGGCCTACACACCCCCAGGCCTGCACACTGCTGGGCCTGCACACTCCTGAGCCTCCCTTCTCCTGGGCCTGCACAATCCCTCATCTGCACACTCCTAGGCCTGCACACCCTTGGGCCTGCACACTCCTGGGCCTGCACACTCCTGTCTCTGCACACTCCGGGGACTGCACAGTCCTCGGTCTGTATACTCCTGGGCCTGTACACTCCTGGGCCTGCCGTGGCCTGGGCCTGCACACTCCTCAGCCTGCACACTCCTCTGTCTGCACACTCCTGGGCCTGCACACACCTGGGCAGGCACACTCCAGGGCCCTCTGACACCTGTGCCTGCACACTCTTGGGCCTGTCTTCTCCTGGGCCCGCATGAACCTGGGCCTCTTCACTGCTGGTCCTGCCCTCTCCTAAGCCTGCACACTCCTGGAACTGCACACTCATGGGCCTGCAGACTCCTGGACCTGCACAATCTTGAGCCTGCACCATCCTGGGCCTGTACGCTCCTGGGCCTGCACACTCCTGTGCCTGCCCTCTCTTGGCCCTGCACTCTCCTGTGCCTGCACACTCCTGGGCCTCCTCCCACCTATGCCTGCACCCTCCTAGGCCTGTTCCCACGTGTGCCGGCACACTCCTGGGACTGCACACTCCTGGGCCTGCACACTCCTGTGCCTGCCCTCTCTTGGCCCTGCACTCTCCTTGGCCTGCACACTCCTGGCCTGTTCCCTCCTGTGCCTGCACACTCCTGGGCCTGCTCCCACCTATGCCTGCACACTCCTAGGCCTGTTCCCACGTGTGCCGGCACACTCCTGGGACTGCACACTCCTGGGCCTGCCCTGGCCTGGGCCTGCACCCTCCTCTGTCTGCACACTCCTGGGACTGCACAGCCCTGAGCCTGTACACTCCTGGACCTGCACACTTCTGTCTCTGCACACTCTGGTGTCTGCACACTCCTGGGCCTGTACACTCCTAGGCCTGCCCTATCCTGGCCCTGGACACTCTTCTGTCTGCACACTCCTGGGGCTGCACACTCCTGGGCCTGCACACCCCTGGGCATGCCCTCTCCTGGGCCTGCAAACTCCTGGGCCTGCACACTCCTCTGTCTGCACACTCCGGGGCCTTCCCTCTCCTGGGCCTGCCCCCAGTTCGGCCGGCACTCTCCTGGAGCTGCACACTCCTGGGCCTGACCTATCGTACGCCTGCACAGTCCTGGATCTGCACACTTCTGGACCTGCTCCCTCCTGTGCCATCACCCTTCTGGAACTGCACATTGGGCGCCTGCACACTCCTGTGCCTGACACACCTGGGCCTGCACGCTCCTCGGCCTGCACACTCCTCTTGTCTGCACACTCCTCTTGTCTGCACACTCCTGGGCCTGTTCCGTCTTGTGTCTTCACACCTCTCGGCCTGCGCACTCCAGGGCCTGAACACACCTGGGCCTGCACGAACCTGGGCCTGTTCACTCCTGGGCCTGCCCTCTCCTTGGCCGGCACGAACCTGGGCCTAAACACCCCTGGGCCTGCCCTGGCCTGGGCCTGCACACTAATGGGGCTGCACACACCTAGGAATGCACCCACCTGGGCCTACACACTCTTCTGTCTGTACACTCCTGGGCCTGCACACTCCTGGGCATGCACACTCCTCTGTCTGCACACTCCTCGGCCTACACACTCCTAGGCCTGCACACTCCTGGGCCTGCTGACCCCTGTGTCTGCACACTCTTGGGCCTGCACACACCTGGACCTGTACCATCCTGGGCCTTCCCTGGACTGGGTCTTCCCTGGCCTGGGCCTGCACACTACTGGGCCCGCACACTTCTGCAACTGCACACTCATCGGCTTGCAAAGGCACGACCTGCACAATATTGGGCCTGAACACACATAGGCCTTTATCCTCCTGGATCTGCACACTCCTGGGCCTGCACACTGCTGGACCTGCACAGCACTGGGCCTAAACACACCTGGGCCTGCACACTCCTTCTCTGCACACTCCTATCTCTGCACACTCTGGTGTCTACACACTCCAGGGCCTGCACGAACCTAGGCCTGCTCCCTCCTGTGCCTGCATACTCCTGGGCCTGCTCCCACCTGTGCCTGCACACTCCTAGCCCTGTTCCCACCTGTGCTGGCACATTCCTGGGACTGCACACTTCTGTGCCTGCACACTTTTGGGCCTGCACACCCCTGGGCCTGCACACTCCTGGACCTGTACACTCCTGGGCCTTCCCTGGTCTGGGCATTCCCTGGCCTGGGCCTGCAAACTCCTGGGCCTATACACTCCTGGGCCTGCACACTCCTGTACCTGTACACACCTGGGCCTGCCCTGGCCTGGGACTGAACACTAATGGGGCTGCACACACCTAGGAATGCACCCCCCTGGGCCTGCACACTCCTCTGTCTGCACACTCCTGGGCCTGCATAACCCTGGATCTGCACACTCCTGGGCCTGCGCATCCCAGAGCATGCACAGATCTGGGCCTCTACACACCTGGGCCAGTACACACGTGTGCTTGCTCCCCCCCGTGTCTGCAAACTCCTGGGACTGCACATTCCTGGGTCTGCAACACCTTGGCTTGCACACTCATGGGCCTGTTCCGTCTTGTGTCTGCATACCTGTGGGCCTGCACACCCCAGGGCCTGCACACACCTGGGCCTGCACGAACGTGGGCCTCTTGAATCCTGGGCCTGCCCTTTCCTAGGCCTGCCCACACCTGTGCCTACACATTCCTGGGCCTGCACACTCCTGGACCTGTACACTCCTGGGCGTACCCTGGCATGCGCCTGCACACTAATGGGCCTGCACTCTCCAGGGACTGCACCCTCCTGGGCCTGCACACTCCTCTGTCTGCACACTCCTGGGCCTGCCCCAAATTGCCCTGCCCTCTCCTGTGACGGCCCTCACAAGTCCTGCACACTCCTAGGCCTGCACACTCGTGTACCTCCTCCCTCCTGTGCCTGCACACTCCTGGCCATGTACACTCATGGGCCTGCCCTCTGCATGGCGTGCACGGTCCTAGGACTCCCCATTCCTGCGCCTGGACACCCTTGGGCCTGCCCTCTCCTGGGCCTGCACACTCTGGGGCCTGCCCTCACCTGGTTCTGCACACTACTGGGACTGTACACCCCTGGACCTGTACACTGCTGTGCCTTCCCTGGTCTGGGCCTTCCCTGGCCTGGGCCTGAAAACTACTGGGCCTGAAAACTGCTGGAACTGCACACTCATTGGCCTGCAAACTCCAGGACCTGCACAATCTTGGGCTTGAACACACCTGGGCCTGTATACTCCTGGGCCTGCACACTCCTGTCTCTGCACACTGTGGTGTTTGCACACGCCTGGGCCTGCACGAACGTGGGCCTGTACACTCCTGGGCCTGCACACACCTGAGTCTGCACACTCCGGGGTCTGCACACTCCTCGGTCTGTATACTCCTGGGTTGTACACTCCTGGGCCTGACCTGGCCTGGGCCTGCACGCTCCTGGGCCTGCACACTCCTCTGTCTGCACACTTCTGGGCATGCACAACCCTAGACCCTACACTCCTGGGCCTGCGCATCCCAGAGCCTGAACACACCTGGGCCTCTATACTCCTGGGCCACTACTCTCATGTGCCTGCTCCGCCCCGTGTCTACACACTCCTGGCACTGCACAGTCCTGGACCTGCACACTCCTGGGCCTGCCCTGGCCTGGGCCTGCACACTAATGGGCCTACACACACCTAGGAATGCACCCTCCTGGGCCTGCACACTCCTCTGTCTGCACACTCGTGGGCCTTCCCTGGTCTGGGCCTTCCCTGGCCTGGGCCTGCAAACTACTGGGCCTGCAAACTCCTGGAACTGCACACTCATTGGCCTGCACACTCCAGGACCTGCACAATCTTGGGCTTGAACACACCTAGGCCTGTATACTCCTGGACCTGCACACTCCTGTCTTGCACACTCTGGTGTTTGCACACGCCTGGGCCTGCACGAACTTTGGCCTGTACACACCTGGGCCTGCACACTCCTGTATCTGCTCACTTCTGAGACTGCATACACCTGGGCCTGCAAACTCCTGGGCCTGTACACTCCTGGGCCTGAACACTCCTGGACCTGTACACTCCTGGGCATGCCCTGGCCTGGGCCTGCACACTAATGGTGCTACACCCACCTAGGAATGCACACTCATGGGCCTGCACACTCCTGGGCCTGCCGACTCCTGAGCCTGCATTCTCCTGGTCCTTTCCTCGCCTGGGCCACCACCTATTAGGCCCGCCCTCTCTTTGACGTGCACACGCTTGGGCCTGCTCACTCCTCTGTCTGCACACCCCTGCGCCTTGACACCCCTGGACCTGCACACTCCGGGGCCTGCGCATCCCATGGCCTGCACACACCTGGGCCTCTACACTCCTGGGCCAGTACAGTCATGTGCCTGTTCCGCCCCGTGTCTGCACACTCTTGGGACCGCACAGTCCTGGCTATGCACACTCCTTGGCCTGCAGACTCCTAGGCCTGTTCGACTTCTGTCTGCACACCTCTGGGCCTGCACACTACAGGGCCTGCACATACCTGGGCCTGCACGAACCTGGGCCTCTTCACTGCTGGTCCTGCCCTCTCCTAGGCCTGCACACTCCTGGAACTGTACACTCATGGGCCTGCACACTCCTGGACCTGAACAATCTTGAGCCTGCACAATCCTGGGCCTGTACGCTCCTGGGCCTGCACACTCCTGTGCCTGCCCTCTCTTGGCCCTGCACTCTCCTTGGCCTGCACACTCCTGGCCTGTTCCCTCCTGTGCCGGCACACTCCTGGGACTGCACACTCCTGGGCCTGCCCTGGCCTGGGCCTGCACCCTCCTCTGTCTGCACACTCCTGGGACTGCACAGCCCTGAGCCTGTACACTCCTGGACCTGCACACTTCTGTCTCTGCACACTCTGGTGTCTGCACACTCCTGGACATGCACACTCCTGGGCCTGTACACTCCTAGGCCTGCCTTATCCTGGCCCTGGACACTCTTCTGTCTGCACACTCCTGGGGCTGCACACTCTTGGGCCTGCACACTCCTGGACCTGTACAATCCTGGGCCTTCCCTGGTCTGGGTCTTCCCTGGCCTGGTCCTGCACACTAATGGGCCTGAACACTCCTGGTCCTGTACACACCTCGGCCTGCACCCTACTGGTCCTGCACACTCCTCTGTTTGCACACACATGGAACTGCACACCCCTTGGCCTGCACACTCCCAGACCTGCACAATCTTGAGCCTGCACAATCCTGGGCCTGTACACTCCTGGGCCTACACACCCCCAGGCCTGCACACTGCTGGGCCTGCACACTCCTGAGCCTCCCTTCTCCTGGGCCTGCACAATCCCTCATCTGCACACTCCTAGGCCTGCACACCCTTGGGCCTGCACACTCCTGGGCCTGCACACTCCTGTCTCTGCACACTCCGGGGACTGCACAGTCCTCGGTCTGTATACTCCTGGGCCTGTACACTCCTGGGCCTGCCGTGGCCTGGGCCTGCACACTCCTCAGCCTGCACACTCCTCTGTCTGCACACTCCTGGGCCTGCACACACCTGGGCAGGCACACTCCAGGGCCCTCTGACACCTGTGCCTGCACACTCTTGGGCCTGTCTTCTCCTGGGCCCGCATGAACCTGGGCCTCTTCACTGCTGGTCCTGCCCTCTCCTAAGCCTGCACACTCCTGGAACTGCACACTCATGGGCCTGCAGACTCCTGGACCTGCACAATCTTGAGCCTGCACCATCCTGGGCCTGTACGCTCCTGGGCCTGCACACTCCTGTGCCTGCCCTCTCTTGGCCCTGCACTCTCCTGTGCCTGCACACTCCTGGGCCTGCTCCCACCTATGCCTGCACCCTCCTAGGCCTGTTCCCACGTGTGCCGGCACACTCCTGGGACTGCACACTCCTGGGCCTGCACACTCCTGTGCCTGCCCTCTCTTGGCCCTGCACTCTCCTTGGCCTGCACACTCCTGGCCTGTTCCCTCCTGTGCCTGCACACTCCTGGGCCTGCTCCCACCTATGCCTGCACACTCCTAGGCCTGTTCCCACGTGTGCCGGCACACTCCTGGGACTGCACACTCCTGGGCCTGCCCTGGCCTGGGCCTGCACCCTCCTCTGTCTGCACACTCCTGGGACTGCACAGCCCTGAGCCTGTACACTCCTGGACCTGCACACTTCTGTCTCTGCACACTCTGGTGTCTGCACACTCCTGGGCCTGTACACTCCTAGGCCTGCCCTATCCTGGCCCTGGACACTCTTCTGTCTGCACACTCCTGGGGCTGCACACTCCTGGGCCTGCACACCCCTGGGCATGCCCTCTCCTGGGCCTGCAAACTCCTGGGCCTGCACACTCCTCTGTCTGCACACTCCGGGGCCTTCCCTCTCCTGGGCCTGCCCCCAGTTCGGCCGGCACTCTCCTGGAGCTGCACACTCCTGGGCCTGACCTATCGTACGCCTGCACAGTCCTGGATCTGCACACTTCTGGACCTGCTCCCTCCTGTGCCATCACCCTTCTGGAACTGCACATTGGGCGCCTGCACACTCCTGTGCCTGACACACCTGGGCCTGCACGCTCCTCGGCCTGCACACTCCTCTTGTCTGCACACTCCTCTTGTCTGCACACTCCTGGGCCTGTTCCGTCTTGTGTCTTCACACCTCTCGGCCTGCGCACTCCAGGGCCTGAACACACCTGGGCCTGCACGAACCTGGGCCTGTTCACTCCTGGGCCTGCCCTCTCCTTGGCCGGCACGAACCTGGGCCTAAACACCCCTGGGCCTGCCCTGGCCTGGGCCTGCACACTAATGGGGCTGCACACACCTAGGAATGCACCCACCTGGGCCTACACACTCTTCTGTCTGTACACTCCTGGGCCTGCACACTCCTGGGCATGCACACTCCTCTGTCTGCACACTCCTCGGCCTACACACTCCTAGGCCTGCACACTCCTGGGCCTGCTGACCCCTGTGTCTGCACAATCTTGGGCCTGCACACACCTGGACCTGTACCATCCTGGGCCTTCCCTGGACTGGGTCTTCCCTGGCCTGGGCCTGCACACTACTGGGCCCGCACACTTCTGCAACTGCACACTCATCGGCCTGCAAAGGCACGACCTGCACAATATTGGGCCTGAACACACATAGGCCTTTATCCTCCTGGATCTGCACACTCCTGGGCCTGCACACTGCTGGACCTGCACAGCACTGGGCCTAAACACACCTGGGCCTGCACACTCCTTCTCTGCACACTCCTATCTCTGCACACTCTGGTGTCTACACACTCCAGGGCCTGCACGAACCTAGGCCTGCTCCCTCCTGTGCCTGCATACTCCTGGGCCTGCTCCCACCTGTGCCTGCACACTCCTAGCCCTGTTCCCACCTGTGCTGGCACATTCCTGGGACTGCACACTTCTGTGCCTGCACACTTTTGGGCCTGCACACCCCTGGGCCTGCACACTCCTGGACCTGTACACTCCTGGGCCTTCCCTGGTCTGGGCATTCCCTGGCCTGGGCCTGCAAACTCCTGGGCCTATACACTCCTGGGCCTGCACACTCCTGTACCTGTACACACCTGGGCCTGCCCTGGCCTGGGACTGCACACTAATGGGGCTGCACACACCTAGGAATGCACCCCCCTGGGCCTGCACACTCCTCTGTCTGCACACTCCTGGGCCTGCATAACCCTGGATCTGCACACTCCTGGGCCTGCGCATCCCAGAGCATGCACAGATCTGGGCCTCTACACACCTGGGCCAGTACACACGTGTGCTTGCTCCCCCCCGTGTCTGCAAACTCCTGGGACTGCACATTCCTGGGTCTGCAACACCTTGGCTTGCACACTCATGGGCCTGTTCCGTCTTGTGTCTGCATACCTGTGGGCCTGCACACCCCAGGGCCTGCACACACCTGGGCCTGCACGAACGTGGGCCTCTTGAATCCTGGGCCTGCCCTTTCCTAGGCCTGCCCACACCTGTGCCTACACATTCCTGGGCCTGCACACTCCTGGACCTGTACACTCCTGGGCGTACCCTGGCATGCGCCTGCACACTAATGGGCCTGCACTCTCCAGGGACTGCACCCTCCTGGGCCTGCACACTCCTCTGTCTGCACACTCCTGGGCCTGCCCCAAATTGCCCTGCCCTCTCCTGTGACGGCCCTCACAAGTCCTGCACACTCCTAGGCCTGCACACTCGTGTACCTCCTCCCTCCTGTGCCTGCACACTCCTGGCCATGTACACTCATGGGCCTGCCCTCTGCATGGCGTGCACGGTCCTAGGACTCCCCATTCCTGCGCCTGGACACCCTTGGGCCTGCCCTCTCCTGGGCCTGCACACTCTGGGGCCTGCCCTCACCTGGTTCTGCACACTACTGGGACTGTACACCCCTGGACCTGTACACTGCTGTGCCTTCCCTGGTCTGGGCCTTCCCTGGCCTGGGCCTGAAAACTACTGGGCCTGAAAACTGCTGGAACTGCACACTCATTGGCCTGCAAACTCCAGGACCTGCACAATCTTGGGCTTGAACACACCTGGGCCTGTATACTCCTGGGCCTGCACACTCCTGTCTCTGCACACTGTGGTGTTTGCACACGCCTGGGCCTGCACGAACGTGGGCCTGTACACTCCTGGGCCTGCACACACCTGAGTCTGCACACTCCGGGGTCTGCACACTCCTCGGTCTGTATACTCCTGGGTTGTACACTCCTGGGCCTGACCTGGCCTGGGCCTGCACGCTCCTGGGCCTGCACACTCCTCTGTCTGCACACTTCTGGGCATGCACAACCCTAGACCCTACACTCCTGGGCCTGCGCATCCCAGAGCCTGAACACACCTGGGCCTCTATACTCCTGGGCCACTACTCTCATGTGCCTGCTCCGCCCCGTGTCTACACACTCCTGGCACTGCACAGTCCTGGGCCTGCCCTGGCCTGGGCCTGAACACTAATGGGCCTACACACACCTAGGAATGCACCCTCCTGGGCCTGCACACTCCTCTGTCTGCACACTCGTGGGCCTTCCCTGGTCTGGGCCTTCCCTGGCCTGGGCCTGCAAACTACTGGGCCTGCAAACTCCTGGAACTGCACACTCATTGGCCTGCACACTCCAGGACCTGCACAATCTTGGGCTTGAACACACCTAGGCCTGTATACTCCTGGACCTGCACACTCCTGTCTTGCACACTCTGGTGTTTGCACACGCCTGGGCCTGCACGAACTTTGGCCTGTACACACCTGGGCCTGCACACTCCTGTATCTGCTCACTTCTGAGACTGCATACACCTGGGCCTGCAAACTCCTGGGCCTGTACACTCCTGGGCCTGAACACTCCTGGACCTGTACACTCCTGGGCATGCCCTGGCCTGGGCCTGCACACTAATGGTGCTACACCCACCTAGGAATGCACACTCATGGGCCTGCACACTCCTGGGCCTGCCGACTCCTGAGCCTGCATTCTCCTGGTCCTTTCCTCGCCTGGGCCACCACCTATTAGGCCCGCCCTCTCTTTGACGTGCACACGCTTGGGCCTGCTCACTCCTCTGTCTGCACACCCCTGCGCCTTGACACCCCTGGACCTGCACACTCCGGGGCCTGCGCATCCCATGGCCTGCACACACCTGGGCCTCTACACTCCTGGGCCAGTACAGTCATGTGCCTGTTCCGCCCCGTGTCTGCACACTCTTGGGACCGCACAGTCCTGGCTATGCACACTCCTTGGCCTGCAGACTCCTAGGCCTGTTCGACTTCTGTCTGCACACCTCTGGGCCTGCACACTACAGGGCCTGCACATACCTGGGCCTGCACGAACCTGGGCCTCTTCACTGCTGGTCCTGCCCTCTCCTAGGCCTGCACACTCCTGGAACTGTACACTCATGGGCCTGCACACTCCTGGACCTGAACAATCTTGAGCCTGCACAATCCTGGGCCTGTACGCTCCTGGGCCTGCACACTCCTGTGCCTGCCCTCTCTTGGCCCTGCACTCTCCTTGGCCTGCACACTCCTGGCCTGTTCCCTCCTGTGCCGGCACACTCCTGGGACTGCACACTCCTGGGCCTGCCCTGGCCTGGGCCTGCACCCTCCTCTGTCTGCACACTCCTGGGACTGCACAGCCCTGAGCCTGTACACTCCTGGACCTGCACACTTCTGTCTCTGCACACTCTGGTGTCTGCACACTCCTGGACATGCACACTCCTGGGCCTGTACACTCCTAGGCCTGCCTTATCCTGGCCCTGGACACTCTTCTGTCTGCACACTCCTGGGGCTGCACACTCTTGGGCCTGCACACTCCTGGACCTGTACAATCCTGGGCCTTCCCTGGTCTGGGTCTTCCCTGGCCTGGTCCTGCACACTAATGGGCCTGAACACTCCTGGTCCTGTACACACCTCGGCCTGCACCCTACTGGTCCTGCACACTCCTCTGTTTGCACACACATGGAACTGCACACCCCTTGGCCTGCACACTCCCAGACCTGCACAATCTTGAGCCTGCACAATCCTGGGCCTGTACACTCCTGGGCCTACACACCCCCAGGCCTGCACACTGCTGGGCCTGCACACTCCTGAGCCTCCCTTCTCCTGGGCCTGCACAATCCCTCATCTGCACACTCCTAGGCCTGCACACCCTTGGGCCTGCACACTCCTGGGCCTGCACACTCCTGTCTCTGCACACTCCGGGGACTGCACAGTCCTCGGTCTGTATACTCCTGGGCCTGTACACTCCTGGGCCTGCCGTGGCCTGGGCCTGCACACTCCTCAGCCTGCACACTCCTCTGTCTGCACACTCCTGGGCCTGCACACACCTGGGCAGGCACACTCCAGGGCCCTCTGACACCTGTGCCTGCACACTCTTGGGCCTGTCTTCTCCTGGGCCCGCATGAACCTGGGCCTCTTCACTGCTGGTCCTGCCCTCTCCTAAGCCTGCACACTCCTGGAACTGCACACTCATGGGCCTGCAGACTCCTGGACCTGCACAATCTTGAGCCTGCACCATCCTGGGCCTGTACGCTCCTGGGCCTGCACACTCCTGTGCCTGCCCTCTCTTGGCCCTGCACTCTCCTGTGCCTGCACACTCCTGGGCCTGCTCCCACCTATGCCTGCACCCTCCTAGGCCTGTTCCCACGTGTGCCGGCACACTCCTGGGACTGCACACTCCTGGGCCTGCACACTCCTGTGCCTGCCCTCTCTTGGCCCTGCACTCTCCTTGGCCTGCACACTCCTGGCCTGTTCCCTCCTGTGCCTGCACACTCCTGGGCCTGCTCCCACCTATGCCTGCACACTCCTAGGCCTGTTCCCACGTGTGCCGGCACACTCCTGGGACTGCACACTCCTGGGCCTGCCCTGGCCTGGGCCTGCACCCTCCTCTGTCTGCACACTCCTGGGACTGCACAGCCCTGAGCCTGTACACTCCTGGACCTGCACACTTCTGTCTCTGCACACTCTGGTGTCTGCACACTCCTGGGCCTGTACACTCCTAGGCCTGCCCTATCCTGGCCCTGGACACTCTTCTGTCTGCACACTCCTGGGGCTGCACACTCCTGGGCCTGCACACCCCTGGGCATGCCCTCTCCTGGGCCTGCAAACTCCTGGGCCTGCACACTCCTCTGTCTGCACACTCCGGGGCCTTCCCTCTCCTGGGCCTGCCCCCAGTTCGGCCGGCACTCTCCTGGAGCTGCACACTCCTGGGCCTGACCTATCGTACGCCTGCACAGTCCTGGATCTGCACACTTCTGGACCTGCTCCCTCCTGTGCCATCACCCTTCTGGAACTGCACATTGGGCGCCTGCACACTCCTGTGCCTGACACACCTGGGCCTGCACGCTCCTCGGCCTGCACACTCCTCTTGTCTGCACACTCCTCTTGTCTGCACACTCCTGGGCCTGTTCCGTCTTGTGTCTTCACACCTCTCGGCCTGCGCACTCCAGGGCCTGAACACACCTGGGCCTGCACGAACCTGGGCCTGTTCACTCCTGGGCCTGCCCTCTCCTTGGCCGGCACGAACCTGGGCCTAAACACCCCTGGGCCTGCCCTGGCCTGGGCCTGCACACTAATGGGGCTGCACACACCTAGGAATGCACCCACCTGGGCCTACACACTCTTCTGTCTGTACACTCCTGGGCCTGCACACTCCTGGGCATGCACACTCCTCTGTCTGCACACTCCTCGGCCTACACACTCCTAGGCCTGCACACTCCTGGGCCTGCTGACCCCTGTGTCTGCACACTCTTGGGCCTGCACACACCTGGACCTGTACCATCCTGGGCCTTCCCTGGACTGGGTCTTCCCTGGCCTGGGCCTGCACACTACTGGGCCCGCACACTTCTGCAACTGCACACTCATCGGCCTGCAAAGGCACGACCTGCACAATATTGGGCCTGAACACACATAGGCCTTTATCCTCCTGGATCTGCACACTCCTGGGCCTGCACACTGCTGGACCTGCACAGCACTGGGCCTAAACACACCTGGGCCTGCACACTCCTTCTCTGCACACTCCTATCTCTGCACACTCTGGTGTCTACACACTCCAGGGCCTGCACGAACCTAGGCCTGCTCCCTCCTGTGCCTGCATACTCCTGGGCCTGCTCCCACCTGTGCCTGCACACTCCTAGCCCTGTTCCCACCTGTGCTGGCACATTCCTGGGACTGCACACTTCTGTGCCTGCACACTTTTGGGCCTGCACACCCCTGGGCCTGCACACTCCTGGACCTGTACACTCCTGGGCCTTCCCTGGTCTGGGCATTCCCTGGCCTGGGCCTGCAAACTCCTGGGCCTATACACTCCTGGGCCTGCACACTCCTGTACCTGTACACACCTGGGCCTGCCCTGGCCTGGGACTGCACACTAATGGGGCTGCACACACCTAGGAATGCACCCCCCTGGGCCTGCACACTCCTCTGTCTGCACACTCCTGGGCCTGCATAACCCTGGATCTGCACACTCCTGGGCCTGCGCATCCCAGAGCATGCACAGATCTGGGCCTCTACACACCTGGGCCAGTACACACGTGTGCTTGCTCCCCCCCGTGTCTGCAAACTCCTGGGACTGCACATTCCTGGGTCTGCAACACCTTGGCTTGCACACTCATGGGCCTGTTCCGTCTTGTGTCTGCATACCTGTGGGCCTGCACACCCCAGGGCCTGCACACACCTGGGCCTGCACGAACGTGGGCCTCTTGAATCCTGGGCCTGCCCTTTCCTAGGCCTGCCCACACCTGTGCCTACACATTCCTGGGCCTGCACACTCCTGGACCTGTACACTCCTGGGCGTACCCTGGCATGCGCCTGCACACTAATGGGCCTGCACTCTCCAGGGACTGCACCCTCCTGGGCCTGCACACTCCTCTGTCTGCACACTCCTGGGCCTGCCCCAAATTGCCCTGCCCTCTCCTGTGACGGCCCTCACAAGTCCTGCACACTCCTAGGCCTGCACACTCGTGTACCTCCTCCCTCCTGTGCCTGCACACTCCTGGCCATGTACACTCATGGGCCTGCCCTCTGCATGGCGTGCACGGTCCTAGGACTCCCCATTCCTGCGCCTAGACACCCTAGGGCCTGCCCTCTCCTGGGCCTGCACACTCTGGGGCCTGCCCTCACCTGGTTCTGCACACTACTGGGACTGTACACCCCTGGACCTGTACACTGCTGTGCATTCCCTGGTCTGAGTCTTCCCTGGCCTGGGCCTGAAAACTACTGGGCCTGAAAACTGCTGGAACTGCACACTCATTGGCCTGTAAACTCCAGGACCTGCACAACCTTGGGCTTGAACACACCTGGGCCTGTATACTCCTGGGCCTGCACACTCCTGTCTCTGCCCACTGTGGTGTTAGCACACGCCTGGGCCTGCAAGAACGTGGGCCTGTACACTCCTGGGCCTGCACACACCTGACTTTGCACACTCCGGGGTCTGCACACTCCTCGGTCTGTATACTCCTGGGTTGTACACTCCTGGGCCTGACCTGGCCTGGGCCTGCACGCTCCTGGGCCTGCACACTCCTCTGTCTGCACACTTCTGGGCATGCACAACCCTAGACCCTACACTCCTGGGCCTGCGCATCCCAGAGCCTGAACACACCTGGGCCTCTATACTCCTGGGCCACTACTCTCATGTGCCTGCTCCGCCCCGTGTCTACACACTCCTGGCACTGCACAGTCCTGGACCTGCACACTACTGGGCCTGCCCTGGCCTGGGCCTGAACACTAATGGGCCTACACACACCTAGGAATGCACCCTCCTGGGCCTGCACACTCCTCTGTCTGCACACTCGTGGGCCTTCCCTGGTCTGGGCCTTCCCTGGCCTGGGCCTGCAAACTACTGGGCCTGCAAACTCCTGGAACTGCACACTCATTGGCCTGCACACTCCAGGACCTGCACAATCTTGGGCTTGAACACACCTAGGCCTGTATACTCCTGGACCTGCACACTCCTGTCTTGCACACTCTGGTGTTTGCACACGCCTGGGCCTGCACGAACTTTGGCCTGTACACACCTGGGCCTGCACACTCCTGTATCTGCTCACTTCTGAGACTGCATACACCTGGGCCTGCAAACTCCTGGGCCTGTACACTCCTGGGCCTGAACACTCCTGGACCTGTACACTCCTGGGCATGCCCTGGCCTGGGCCTGCACACTAATGGTGCTACACCCACCTAGGAATGCACACTCATGGGCCTGCACACTCCTGGGCCTGCCGACTCCTGAGCCTGCATTCTCCTGGTCCTTTCCTCGCCTGGGCCACCACCTATTAGGCCCGCCCTCTCTTTGACGTGCACACGCTTGGGCCTGCTCACTCCTCTGTCTGCACACCCCTGCGCCTTGACACCCCTGGACCTGCACACTCCGGGGCCTGCGCATCCCATGGCCTGCACACACCTGGGCCTCTACACTCCTGGGCCAGTACAGTCATGTGCCTGTTCCGCCCCGTGTCTGCACACTCTTGGGACCGCACAGTCCTGGCTATGCACACTCCTTGGCCTGCAGACTCCTAGGCCTGTTCGACTTCTGTCTGCACACCTCTGGGCCTGCACACTACAGGGCCTGCACATACCTGGGCCTGCACGAACCTGGGCCTCTTCACTGCTGGTCCTGCCCTCTCCTAGGCCTGCACACTCCTGGAACTGTACACTCATGGGCCTGCACACTCCTGGACCTGAACAATCTTGAGCCTGCACAATCCTGGGCCTGTACGCTCCTGGGCCTGCACACTCCTGTGCCTGCCCTCTCTTGGCCCTGCACTCTCCTTGGCCTGCACACTCCTGGCCTGTTCCCTCCTGTGCCGGCACACTCCTGGGACTGCACACTCCTGGGCCTGCCCTGGCCTGGGCCTGCACCCTCCTCTGTCTGCACACTCCTGGGACTGCACAGCCCTGAGCCTGTACACTCCTGGACCTGCACACTTCTGTCTCTGCACACTCTGGTGTCTGCACACTCCTGGACATGCACACTCCTGGGCCTGTACACTCCTAGGCCTGCCTTATCCTGGCCCTGGACACTCTTCTGTCTGCACACTCCTGGGGCTGCACACTCTTGGGCCTGCACACTCCTGGACCTGTACAATCCTGGGCCTTCCCTGGTCTGGGTCTTCCCTGGCCTGGTCCTGCACACTAATGGGCCTGAACACTCCTGGTCCTGTACACACCTCGGCCTGCACCCTACTGGTCCTGCACACTCCTCTGTTTGCACACACATGGAACTGCACACCCCTTGGCCTGCACACTCCCAGACCTGCACAATCTTGAGCCTGCACAATCCTGGGCCTGTACACTCCTGGGCCTACACACCCCCAGGCCTGCACACTGCTGGGCCTGCACACTCCTGAGCCTCCCTTCTCCTGGGCCTGCACAATCCCTCATCTGCACACTCCTAGGCCTGCACACCCTTGGGCCTGCACACTCCTGGGCCTGCACACTCCTGTCTCTGCACACTCCGGGGACTGCACAGTCCTCGGTCTGTATACTCCTGGGCCTGTACACTCCTGGGCCTGCCGTGGCCTGGGCCTGCACACTCCTCAGCCTGCACACTCCTCTGTCTGCACACTCCTGGGCCTGCACACACCTGGGCAGGCACACTCCAGGGCCCTCTGACACCTGTGCCTGCACACTCTTGGGCCTGTCTTCTCCTGGGCCCGCATGAACCTGGGCCTCTTCACTGCTGGTCCTGCCCTCTCCTAAGCCTGCACACTCCTGGAACTGCACACTCATGGGCCTGCAGACTCCTGGACCTGCACAATCTTGAGCCTGCACCATCCTGGGCCTGTACGCTCCTGGGCCTGCACACTCCTGTGCCTGCCTCTCTTGGCCCTGCACTCTCCTGTGCCTGCACACTCCTGGGCCTGCTCCCACCTATGCCTGCACCCTCCTAGGCCTGTTCCCACGTGTGCCGGCACACTCCTGGGACTGCACACTCCTGGGCCTGCACACTCCTGTGCCTGCCCTCTCTTGGCCCTGCACTCTCCTTGGCCTGCACACTCCTGGCCTGTTCCCTCCTGTGCCTGCACACTCCTGGGCCTGCTCCCACCTATGCCTGCACACTCCTAGGCCTGTTCCCACGTGTGCCGGCACACTCCTGGGACTGCACACTCCTGGGCCTGCCCTGGCCTGGGCCTGCACCCTCCTCTGTCTGCACACTCCTGGGACTGCACAGCCCTGAGCCTGTACACTCCTGGACCTGCACACTTCTGTCTCTGCACACTCTGGTGTCTGCACACTCCTGGGCCTGTACACTCCTAGGCCTGCCCTATCCTGGCCCTGGACACTCTTCTGTCTGCACACGCCTGGGGCTGCACACTCCTGGGCCTGCACACCCCTGGGCATGCCCTCTCCTGGGCCTGCAAACTCCTGGGCCTGCACACTCCTCTGTCTGCACACTCCGGGGCCTTCCCTCTCCTGGGCCTGCCCCCAGTTCGGCCGGCACTCTCCTGGAGCTGCACACTCCTGGGCCTGACCTATCGTACGCCTGCACAGTCCTGGATCTGCACACTTCTGGACCTGCTCCCTCCTGTGCCATCACCCTTCTGGAACTGCACATTGGGCGCCTGCACACTCCTGTGCCTGACACACCTGGGCCTGCACGCTCCTCGGCCTGCACACTCCTCTTGTCTGCACACTCCTCTTGTCTGCACACTCCTGGGCCTGTTCCGTCTTGTGTCTTCACACCTCTCGGCCTGCGCACTCCAGGGCCTGAACACACCTGGGCCTGCCCTGGCCTGGGCCTGCACACTAATGGGGCTGCACACACCTAGGAATGCACCCACCTGGGCCTACACACTCTTCTGTCTGTACACTCCTGGGCCTGCACACTCCTGGGCATGCACACTCCTCTGTCTGCACACTCCTCGGCCTACACACTCCTAGGCCTGCACACTCCTGGGCCTGCTGACCCCTGTGTCTGCACACTCTTGGGCCTGCACACACCTGGACCTGTACCATCCTGGGCCTTCCCTGGACTGGGTCTTCCCTGGCCTGGGCCTGCACACTACTGGGCCCGCACACTTCTGCAACTGCACACTCATCGGCCTGCAAAGGCACGACCTGCACAATATTGGGCCTGAACACACATAGGCCTTTATCCTCCTGGATCTGCACACTCCTGGGCCTGCACACTGCTGGACCTGCACAGCACTGGGCCTAAACACACCTGGGCCTGCACACTCCTTCTCTGCACACTCCTATCTCTGCACACTCTGGTGTCTACACACTCCAGGGCCTGCACGAACCTAGGCCTGCTCCCTCCTGTGCCTGCATACTCCTGGGCCTGCTCCCACCTGTGCCTGCACACTCCTAGCCCTGTTCCCACCTGTGCTGGCACATTCCTGGGACTGCACACTTCTGTGCCTGCACACTTTTGGGCCTGCACACCCCTGGGCCTGCACACTCCTGGACCTGTACACTCCTGGGCCTTCCCTGGTCTGGGCATTCCCTGGCCTGGGCCTGCAAACTCCTGGGCCTATACACTCCTGGGCCTGCACACTCCTGTACCTGTACACACCTGGGCCTGCCCTGGCCTGGGACTGCACACTAATGGGGCTGCACACACCTAGGAATGCACCCCCCTGGGCCTGCACACTCCTCTGTCTGCACACTCCTGGGCCTGCATAACCCTGGATCTGCACACTCCTGGGCCTGCGCATCCCAGAGCATGCACAGATCTGGGCCTCTACACACCTGGGCCAGTACACACGTGTGCTTGCTCCCCCCCGTGTCTGCAAACTCCTGGGACTGCACATTCCTGGGTCTGCAACACCTTGGCTTGCACACTCATGGGCCTGTTCCGTCTTGTGTCTGCATACCTGTGGGCCTGCACACCCCAGGGCCTGCACACACCTGGGCCTGCACGAACGTGGGCCTCTTGAATCCTGGGCCTGCCCTTTCCTAGGCCTGCCCACACCTGTGCCTACACATTCCTGGGCCTGCACACTCCTGGACCTGTACACTCCTGGGCGTACCCTGGCATGCGCCTGCACACTAATGGGCCTGCACTCTCCAGGGACTGCACCCTCCTGGGCCTGCACACTCCTCTGTCTGCACACTCCTGGGCCTGCCCCAAATTGCCCTGCCCTCTCCTGTGACGGCCCTCACAAGTCCTGCACACTCCTAGGCCTGCACACTCGTGTACCTCCTCCCTCCTGTGCCTGCACACTCCTGGCCATGTACACTCATGGGCCTGCCCTCTGCATGGCGTGCACGGTCCTAGGACTCCCCATTCCTGCGCCTGGACACCCTTGGGCCTGCCCTCTCCTGGGCCTGCACACTCTGGGGCCTGCCCTCACCTGGTTCTGCACACTACTGGGACTGTACACCCCTGGACCTGTACACTGCTGTGCCTTCCCTGGTCTGGGCCTTCCCTGGCCTGGGCCTGAAAACTACTGGGCCTGAAAA
Organism: Vicugna pacos; assembly: GCF_048564905.1. NCBI lineage: Eukaryota > Metazoa > Chordata > Mammalia > Artiodactyla > Camelidae > Vicugna > Vicugna pacos. The sequence continues at coordinate 16,415,081 of NC_133012.1, forward strand.
CTGCTGGAACTGCACACTCATTGGCCTGCAAACTCCAGGACCTGCACAATCTTGGGCTTGAACACACCTGGGCCTGTATACTCCTGGGCCTGCACACTCCTGTCTCTGCCCACTGTGGTGTTTGCACACGCCTGGGCCTGCACGAACGTGGGCCTGTACACTCCTGGGCCTGCACACACCTGAGTCTGCACACTCCGGGGTCTGCACACTCCTCGGTCTGTATACTCCTGGGTTGTACACTCCTGGGCCTGACCTGGCCTGGGCCTGCACGCTCCTGGGCCTGCACACTCCTCTGTCTGCACACTTCTGGGCATGCACAACCCTAGACCCTACACTCCTGGGCCTGCGCATCCCAGAGCCTGAACACACCTGGGCCTCTATACTCCTGGGCCACTACTCTCATGTGCCTGCTCCGCCCCGTGTCTACACACTCCTGGCACTGCACAGTCCTGGACCTGCACACTCCTGGGCCTGCCCTGGCCTGGGCCTGCACACTAATGGGCCTACACACACCTAGGAATGCACCCTCCTGGGCCTGCACACTCCTCTGTCTGCACACTCGTGGGCCTTCCCTGGTCTGGGCCTTCCCTGGCCTGGGCCTGCAAACTACTGGGCCTGCAAACTCCTGGAACTGCACACTCATTGGCCTGCACACTCCAGGACCTGCACAATCTTGGGCTTGAACACACCTAGGCCTGTATACTCCTGGACCTGCACACTCCTGTCTTGCACACTCTGGTGTTTGCACACGCCTGGGCCTGCACGAACTTTGGCCTGTACACACCTGGGCCTGCACACTCCTGTATCTGCTCACTTCTGAGACTGCATACACCTGGGCCTGCAAACTCCTGGGCCTGTACACTCCTGGGCCTGAACACTCCTGGACCTGTACACTCCTGGGCATGCCCTGGCCTGGGCCTGCACACTAATGGTGCTACACCCACCTAGGAATGCACACTCATGGGCCTGCACACTCCTGGGCCTGCCGACTCCTGAGCCTGCATTCTCCTGGTCCTTTCCTCGCCTGGGCCACCACCTATTAGGCCCGCCCTCTCTTTGACGTGCACACGCTTGGGCCTGCTCACTCCTCTGTCTGCACACCCCTGCGCCTTGACACCCCTGGACCTGCACACTCCGGGGCCTGCGCATCCCATGGCCTGCACACACCTGGGCCTCTACACTCCTGGGCCAGTACAGTCATGTGCCTGTTCCGCCCCGTGTCTGCACACTCTTGGGACCGCACAGTCCTGGCTATGCACACTCCTTGGCCTGCAGACTCCTAGGCCTGTTCGACTTCTGTCTGCACACCTCTGGGCCTGCACACTACAGGGCCTGCACATACCTGGGCCTGCACGAACCTGGGCCTCTTCACTGCTGGTCCTGCCCTCTCCTAGGCCTGCACACTCCTGGAACTGTACACTCATGGGCCTGCACACTCCTGGACCTGAACAATCTTGAGCCTGCACAATCCTGGGCCTGTACGCTCCTGGGCCTGCACACTCCTGTGCCTGCCCTCTCTTGGCCCTGCACTCTCCTTGGCCTGCACACTCCTGGCCTGTTCCCTCCTGTGCCGGCACACTCCTGGGACTGCACACTCCTGGGCCTGCCCTGGCCTGGGCCTGCACCCTCCTCTGTCTGCACACTCCTGGGACTGCACAGCCCTGAGCCTGTACACTCCTGGACCTGCACACTTCTGTCTCTGCACACTCTGGTGTCTGCACACTCCTGGACATGCACACTCCTGGGCCTGTACACTCCTAGGCCTGCCTTATCCTGGCCCTGGACACTCTTCTGTCTGCACACTCCTGGGGCTGCACACTCTTGGGCCTGCACACTCCTGGACCTGTACAATCCTGGGCCTTCCCTGGTCTGGGTCTTCCCTGGCCTGGTCCTGCACACTAATGGGCCTGAACACTCCTGGTCCTGTACACACCTCGGCCTGCACCCTACTGGTCCTGCACACTCCTCTGTTTGCACACACATGGAACTGCACACCCCTTGGCCTGCACACTCCCAGACCTGCACAATCTTGAGCCTGCACAATCCTGGGCCTGTACACTCCTGGGCCTACACACCCCCAGGCCTGCACACTGCTGGGCCTGCACACTCCTGAGCCTCCCTTCTCCTGGGCCTGCACAATCCCTCATCTGCACACTCCTAGGCCTGCACACCCTTGGGCCTGCACACTCCTGGGCCTGCACACTCCTGTCTCTGCACACTCCGGGGACTGCACAGTCCTCGGTCTGTATACTCCTGGGCCTGTACACTCCTGGGCCTGCCGTGGCCTGGGCCTGCACACTCCTCAGCCTGCACACTCCTCTGTCTGCACACTCCTGGGCCTGCACACACCTGGGCAGGCACACTCCAGGGCCCTCTGACACCTGTGCCTGCACACTCTTGGGCCTGTCTTCTCCTGGGCCCGCATGAACCTGGGCCTCTTCACTGCTGGTCCTGCCCTCTCCTAAGCCTGCACACTCCTGGAACTGCACACTCATGGGCCTGCAGACTCCTGGACCTGCACAATCTTGAGCCTGCACCATCCTGGGCCTGTACGCTCCTGGGCCTGCACACTCCTGTGCCTGCCTCTCTTGGCCCTGCACTCTCCTGTGCCTGCACACTCCTGGGCCTGCTCCCACCTATGCCTGCACCCTCCTAGGCCTGTTCCCACGTGTGCCGGCACACTCCTGGGACTGCACACTCCTGGGCCTGCACACTCCTGTGCCTGCCCTCTCTTGGCCCTGCACTCTCCTTGGCCTGCACACTCCTGGCCTGTTCCCTCCTGTGCCTGCACACTCCTGGGCCTGCTCCCACCTATGCCTGCACACTCCTAGGCCTGTTCCCACGTGTGCCGGCACACTCCTGGGACTGCACACTCCTGGGCCTGCCCTGGCCTGGGCCTGCACCCTCCTCTGTCTGCACACTCCTGGGACTGCACAGCCCTGAGCCTGTACACTCCTGGACCTGCACACTTCTGTCTCTGCACACTCTGGTGTCTGCACACTCCTGGGCCTGTACACTCCTAGGCCTGCCCTATCCTGGCCCTGGACACTCTTCTGTCTGCACACGCCTGGGGCTGCACACTCCTGGGCCTGCACACCCCTGGGCATGCCCTCTCCTGGGCCTGCAAACTCCTGGGCCTGCACACTCCTCTGTCTGCACACTCCGGGGCCTTCCCTCTCCTGGGCCTGCCCCCAGTTCGGCCGGCACTCTCCTGGAGCTGCACACTCCTGGGCCTGACCTATCGTACGCCTGCACAGTCCTGGATCTGCACACTTCTGGACCTGCTCCCTCCTGTGCCATCACCCTTCTGGAACTGCACATTGGGCGCCTGCACACTCCTGTGCCTGACACACCTGGGCCTGCACGCTCCTCGGCCTGCACACTCCTCTTGTCTGCACACTCCTCTTGTCTGCACACTCCTGGGCCTGTTCCGTCTTGTGTCTTCACACCTCTCGGCCTGCGCACTCCAGGGCCTGAACACACCTGGGCCTGCACGAACCTGGGCCTGTTCACTCCTGGGCCTGCCCTCTCCTTGGCCGGCACGAACCTGGGCCTAAACACCCCTGGGCCTGCCCTGGCCTGGGCCTGCACACTAATGGGGCTGCACACACCTAGGAATGCACCCACCTGGGCCTACACACTCTTCTGTCTGTACACTCCTGGGCCTGCACACTCCTGGGCATGCACACTCCTCTGTCTGCACACTCCTCGGCCTACACACTCCTAGGCCTGCACACTCCTGGGCCTGCTGACCCCTGTGTCTGCACACTCTTGGGCCTGCACACACCTGGACCTGTACCATCCTGGGCCTTCCCTGGACTGGGTCTTCCCTGGCCTGGGCCTGCACACTACTGGGCCCGCACACTTCTGCAACTGCACACTCATCGGCCTGCAAAGGCACGACCTGCACAATATTGGGCCTGAACACACATAGGCCTTTATCCTCCTGGATCTGCACACTCCTGGGCCTGCACACTGCTGGACCTGCACAGCACTGGGCCTAAACACACCTGGGCCTGCACACTCCTTCTCTGCACACTCCTATCTCTGCACACTCTGGTGTCTACACACTCCAGGGCCTGCACGAACCTAGGCCTGCTCCCTCCTGTGCCTGCATACTCCTGGGCCTGCTCCCACCTGTGCCTGCACACTCCTAGCCCTGTTCCCACCTGTGCTGGCACATTCCTGGGACTGCACACTTCTGTGCCTGCACACTTTTGGGCCTGCACACCCCTGGGCCTGCACACTCCTGGACCTGTACACTCCTGGGCCTTCCCTGGTCTGGGCATTCCCTGGCCTGGGCCTGCAAACTCCTGGGCCTATACACTCCTGGGCCTGCACACTCCTGTACCTGTACACACCTGGGCCTGCCCTGGCCTGGGACTGCACACTAATGGGGCTGCACACACCTAGGAATGCACCCCCCTGGGCCTGCACACTCCTCTGTCTGCACACTCCTGGGCCTGCATAACCCTGGATCTGCACACTCCTGGGCCTGCGCATCCCAGAGCATGCACAGATCTGGGCCTCTACACACCTGGGCCAGTACACACGTGTGCTTGCTCCCCCCCGTGTCTGCAAACTCCTGGGACTGCACATTCCTGGGTCTGCAACACCTTGGCTTGCACACTCATGGGCCTGTTCCGTCTTGTGTCTGCATACCTGTGGGCCTGCACACCCCAGGGCCTGCACACACCTGGGCCTGCACGAACGTGGGCCTCTTGAATCCTGGGCCTGCCCTTTCCTAGGCCTGCCCACACCTGTGCCTACACATTCCTGGGCCTGCACACTCCTGGACCTGTACACTCCTGGGCGTACCCTGGCATGCGCCTGCACACTAATGGGCCTGCACTCTCCAGGGACTGCACCCTCCTGGGCCTGCACACTCCTCTGTCTGCACACTCCTGGGCCTGCCCCAAATTGCCCTGCCCTCTCCTGTGACGGCCCTCACAAGTCCTGCACACTCCTAGGCCTGCACACTCGTGTACCTCCTCCCTCCTGTGCCTGCACACTCCTGGCCATGTACACTCATGGGCCTGCCCTCTGCATGGCGTGCACGGTCCTAGGACTCCCCATTCCTGCGCCTAGACACCCTAGGGCCTGCCCTCTCCTGGGCCTGCACACTCTGGGGCCTGCCCTCACCTGGTTCTGCACACTACTGGGACTGTACACCCCTGGACCTGTACACTGCTGTGCCTTCCCTGGTCTGAGTCTTCCCTGGCCTGGGCCTGAAAACTACTGGGCCTGAAAACTGCAGGAACTGCACACTCATTGGCCTGTAAACTCCAGGACCTGCACAACCTTGGGCTTGAACACACCTGGGCCTGTATACTCCTGGGCCTGCACACTCCTGTCTCTGCCCACTGTGGTGTTAGCACACGCCTGGGCCTGCACGAACGTGGGCCTGTACACTCCTGGGCCTGCACACACCTGAGTCTGCACACTCCGGGGTCTGCACACTCCTCGGTCTGTATACTCCTGGGTTGTACACTCCTGGGCCTGACCTGGCCTGGGCCTGCACGCTCCTGGGCCTGCACACTCCTCTGTCTGCACACTTCTGGGCATGCACAACCCTAGACCCTACACTCCTGGGCCTGCGCATCCCAGAGCCTGAACACACCTGGGCCTCTATACTCCTGGGCCACTACTCTCATGTGCCTGCTCCGCCCCGTGTCTACACACTCCTGGCACTGCACAGTCCTGGACCTGCACACTCCTGGGCCTGCCCTGGCCTGGGCCTGCACACTAATGGGCCTACACACACCTAGGAATGCACCCTCCTGGGCCTGCACACTCCTCTGTCTGCACACTCGTGGGCCTTCCCTGGTCTGGGCCTTCCCTGGCCTGGGCCTGCAAACTACTGGGCCTGCAAACTCCTGGAACTGCACACTCATTGGCCTGCACACTCCAGGACCTGCACAATCTTGGGCTTGAACACACCTAGGCCTGTATACTCCTGGACCTGCACACTCCTGTCTTGCACACTCTGGTGTTTGCACACGCCTGGGCCTGCACGAACTTTGGCCTGTACACACCTGGGCCTGCACACTCCTGTATCTGCTCACTTCTGAGACTGCATACACCTGGGCCTGCAAACTCCTGGGCCTGTACACTCCTGGGCCTGAACACTCCTGGACCTGTACACTCCTGGGCATGCCCTGGCCTGGGCCTGCACACTAATGGTGCTACACCCACCTAGGAATGCACACTCATGGGCCTGCACACTCCTGGGCCTGCCGACTCCTGAGCCTGCATTCTCCTGGTCCTTTCCTCGCCTGGGCCACCACCTATTAGGCCCGCCCTCTCTTTGACGTGCACACGCTTGGGCCTGCTCACTCCTCTGTCTGCACACCCCTGCGCCTTGACACCCCTGGACCTGCACACTCCGGGGCCTGCGCATCCCATGGCCTGCACACACCTGGGCCTCTACACTCCTGGGCCAGTACAGTCATGTGCCTGTTCCGCCCCTTGTCTGCACACTCTTGGGACCGCACAGTCCTGGCTATGCACACTCCTTGGCCTGCAGACTCCTAGGCCTGTTCGACTTCTGTCTGCACACCTCTGGGCCTGCACACTACAGGGCCTGCACATACCTGGGCCTGCACGAACCTGGGCCTCTTCACTGCTGGTCCTGCCCTCTCCTAGGCCTGCACACTCCTGGAACTGTACACTCATGGGCCTGCACACTCCTGGACCTGAACAATCTTGAGCCTGCACAATCCTGGGCCTGTACGCTCCTGGGCCTGCACACTCCTGTGCCTGCCCTCTCTTGGCCCTGCACTCTCCTTGGCCTGCACACTCCTGGCCTGTTCCCTCCTGTGCCGGCACACTCCTGGGACTGCACACTCCTGGGCCTGCCCTGGCCTGGGCCTGCACCCTCCTCTGTCTGCACACTCCTGGGACTGCACAGCCCTGAGCCTGTACACTCCTGGACCTGCACACTTCTGTCTCTGCACACTCTGGTGTCTGCACACTCCTGGACATGCACACTCCTGGGCCTGTACACTCCTAGGCCTGCCTTATCCTGGCCCTGGACACTCTTCTGTCTGCACACTCCTGGGGCTGCACACTCTTGGGCCTGCACACTCCTGGACCTGTACAATCCTGGGCCTTCCCTGGTCTGGGTCTTCCCTGGCCTGGTCCTGCACACTAATGGGCCTGAACACTCCTGGTCCTGTACACACCTCGGCCTGCACCCTACTGGTCCTGCACACTCCTCTGTTTGCACACACATGGAACTGCACACCCCTTGGCCTGCACACTCCCAGACCTGCACAATCTTGAGCCTGCACAATCCTGGGCCTGTACACTCCTGGGCCTACACACCCCCAGGCCTGCACACTGCTGGGCCTGCACACTCCTGAGCCTCCCTTCTCCTGGGCCTGCACAATCCCTCATCTGCACACTCCTAGGCCTGCACACCCTTGGGCCTGCACACTCCTGGGCCTGCACACTCCTGTCTCTGCACACTCCGGGGACTGCACAGTCCTCGGTCTGTATACTCCTGGGCCTGTACACTCCTGGGCCTGCCGTGGCCTGGGCCTGCACACTCCTCAGCCTGCACACTCCTCTGTCTGCACACTCCTGGGCCTGCACACACCTGGGCAGGCACACTCCAGGGCCCTCTGACACCTGTGCCTGCACACTCTTGGGCCTGTCTTCTCCTGGGCCCGCATGAACCTGGGCCTCTTCACTGCTGGTCCTGCCCTCTCCTAAGCCTGCACACTCCTGGAACTGCACACTCATGGGCCTGCAGACTCCTGGACCTGCACAATCTTGAGCCTGCACCATCCTGGGCCTGTACGCTCCTGGGCCTGCACACTCCTGTGCCTGCCCTCTCTTGGCCCTGCACTCTCCTGTGCCTGCACACTCCTGGGCCTGCTCCCACCTATGCCTGTACCCTCCTAGGCCTGTTCCCACGTGTGCTGGCACACTCCTGGGACTGCACACTCCTGGGCCTGCACACTCCTGTGCCTGCCCTCTCTTGGCCCTGCACTCTCCTTGGCCTGCACACTCCTGGCCTGTTCCCTCCTGTGCCTGCACACTCCTGGGCCTGCTCCCACCTATGCCTGCACACTCCTAGGCCTGTTTCCACGTGTGCCGGCACACTCCTGGGACTGCACACTCCTGGGCCTGCCCTGGCCTGGGCCTGCACCCTCCTCTGTCTGCACACTCCTGGGACTGCACAGCCCTGAGCCTGTACACTCCTGGACCTGCACACTTCTGTCTCTGCACACTCTGGTGTCTGCACACTCCTGGGCCTGTACACTCCTAGGCCTGCCCTATCCTGGCCCTGGACACTCTTCTGTCTGCACACGCCTGGGGCTGCACACTCCTGGGCCTGCACACCCCTGGGCATGCCCTCTCCTGGGCCTGCAAACTCCTGGGCCTGCACACTCCTCTGTCTGCACACTCCGGGGCCTTCCCTCTCCTGGGCCTGCCCCCAGTTCGGCCGGCACTCTCCTGGAGCTGCACACTCCTGGGCCTGACCTATCGTACGCCTGCACAGTCCTGGATCTGCACACTTCTGGACCTGCTCCCTCCTGTGCCATCACCCTTCTGGAACTGCACATTGGGCGCCTGCACACTCCTGTGCCTGACACACCTGGGCCTGCACGCTCCTCGGCCTGCACACTCCTCTTGTCTGCACACTCCTCTTGTCTGCACACTCCTGGGCCTGTTCCGTCTTGTGTCTTCACACCTCTCGGCCTGCGCACTCCAGGGCCTGAACACACCTGGGCCTGCACGAACCTGGGCCTGTTCACTCCTGGGCCTGCCCTCTCCTTGGCCGGCACGAACCTGGGCCTAAACACCCCTGGGCCTGCCCTGGCCTGGGCCTGCACACTAATGGGGCTGCACACACCTAGGAATGCACCCACCTGGGCCTACACACTCTTCTGTCTGTACACTCCTGGGCCTGCACACTCCTGGGCATGCACACTCCTCTGTCTGCACACTCCTCGGCCTACACACTCCTAGGCCTGCACACTCCTGGGCCTGCTGACCCCTGTGTCTGCACACTCTTGGGCCTGCACACACCTGGACCTGTACCATCCTGGGCCTTCCCTGGACTGGGTCTTCCCTGGCCTGGGCCTGCACACTACTGGGCCCGCACACTTCTGCAACTGCACACTCATCGGCCTGCAAAGGCACGACCTGCACAATATTGGGCCTGAACACACATAGGCCTTTATCCTCCTGGATCTGCACACTCCTGGGCCTGCACACTGCTGGACCTGCACAGCACTGGGCCTAAACACACCTGGGCCTGCACACTCCTTCTCTGCACACTCCTATCTCTGCACACTCTGGTGTCTACACACTCCAGGGCCTGCACGAACCTAGGCCTGCTCCCTCCTGTGCCTGCATACTCCTGGGCCTGCTCCCACCTGTGCCTGCACACTCCTAGCCCTGTTCCCACCTGTGCTGGCACATTCCTGGGACTGCACACTTCTGTGCCTGCACACTTTTGGGCCTGCACACCCCTGGGCCTGCACACTCCTGGACCTGTACACTCCTGGGCCTTCCCTGGTCTGGGCATTCCCTGGCCTGGGCCTGCAAACTCCTGGGCCTATACACTCCTGGGCCTGCACACTCCTGTACCTGTACACACCTGGGCCTGCCCTGGCCTGGGACTGCACACTAATGGGGCTGCACACACCTAGGAACGCATCCCCCTGGGCCTGCACACTCCTCTGTCTGCACACTCCTGGGCCTGCATAACCCTGGATCTGCACACTCCTGGGCCTGCGCATCCCAGAGCATGCACAGATCTGGGCCTCTACACACCTGGGCCAGTACACACGTGTGCTTGCTCCCCCCCGTGTCTGCAAACTCCTGGGACTGCACATTCCTGGGTCTGCAACACCTTGGCTTGCACACTCATGGGCCTGTTCCGTCTTGTGTCTGCATACCTGTGGGCCTGCACACCCCAGGGCCTGCACACACCTGGGCCTGCACGAACGTGGGCCTCTTGAATCCTGGGCCTGCCCTTTCCTAGGCCTGCCCACACCTGTGCCTACACATTCCTGGGCCTGCACACTCCTGGACCTGTACACTCCTGGGCGTACCCTGGCATGCGCCTGCACACTAATGGGCCTGCACTCTCCAGGGACTGCACCCTCCTGGGCCTGCACACTCCTCTGTCTGCACACTCCTGGGCCTGCCCCAAATTGCCCTGCCCTCTCCTGTGACGGCCCTCACAAGTCCTGCACACTCCTAGGCCTGCACACTCGTGTACCTCCTCCCTCCTGTGCCTGCACACTCCTGGCCATGTACACTCATGGGCCTGCCCTCTGCATGGCGTGCACGGTCCTAGGACTCCCCATTCCTGCGCCTGGACACCCTTGGGCCTGCCCTCTCCTGGGCCTGCACACTCTGGGGCCTGCCCTCACCTGGTTCTGCACACTACTGGGACTGTACACCCCTGGACCTGTACACTGCTGTGCCTTCCCTGGTCTGGGCCTTCCCTGGCCTGGGCCTGAAAACTACTGGGCCTGAAAACTGCTGGAACTGCACACTCATTGGCCTGCAAACTCCAGGACCTGCACAATCTTGGGCTTGAACACACCTGGGCCTGTATACTCCTGGGCCTGCACACTCCTGTCTCTGCACACTGTGGTGTTTGCACACGCCTGGGCCTGCACGAACGTGGGCCTGTACACTCCTGGGCCTGCACACACCTGAGTCTGCACACTCCGGGGTCTGCACACTCCTCGGTCTGTATACTCCTGGGTTGTACACTCCTGGGCCTGACCTGGCCTGGGCCTGCACGCTCCTGGGCCTGCACACTCCTCTGTCTGCACACTTCTGGGCATGCACAACCCTAGACCCTACACTCCTGGGCCTGCGCATCCCAGAGCCTGAACACACCTGGGCCTCTATACTCCTGGGCCACTACTCTCATGTGCCTGCTCCGCCCCGTGTCTACACACTCCTGGCACTGCACAGTCCTGGACCTGCACACTCCTGGGCCTGCCCTGGCCTGGGCCTGCACACTAATGGGCCTACACACACCTAGGAATGCACCCTCCTGGGCCTGCACACTCCTCTGTCTGCACACTCGTGGGCCTTCCCTGGTCTGGGCCTTCCCTGGCCTGGGCCTGCAAACTACTGGGCCTGCAAACTCCTGGAACTGCACACTCATTGGCCTGCACACTCCAGGACCTGCACAATCTTGGGCTTGAACACACCTAGGCCTGTATACTCCTGGACCTGCACACTCCTGTCTTGCACACTCTGGTGTTTGCACACGCCTGGGCCTGCACGAACTTTGGCCTGTACACACCTGGGCCTGCACACTCCTGTATCTGCTCACTTCTGAGACTGCATACACCTGGGCCTGCAAACTCCTGGGCCTGTACACTCCTGGGCCTGAACACTCCTGGACCTGTACACTCCTGGGCATGCCCTGGCCTGGGCCTGCACACTAATGGTGCTACACCCACCTAGGAATGCACACTCATGGGCCTGCACACTCCTGGGCCTGCCGACTCCTGAGCCTGCATTCTCCTGGTCCTTTCCTCGCCTGGGCCACCACCTATTAGGCCCGCCCTCTCTTTGACGTGCACACGCTTGGGCCTGCTCACTCCTCTGTCTGCACACCCCTGCGCCTTGACACCCCTGGACCTGCACACTCCGGGGCCTGCGCATCCCATGGCCTGCACACACCTGGGCCTCTACACTCCTGGGCCAGTACAGTCATGTGCCTGTTCCGCCCCGTGTCTGCACACTCTTGGGACCGCACAGTCCTGGCTATGCACACTCCTTGGCCTGCAGACTCCTAGGCCTGTTCGACTTCTGTCTGCACACCTCTGGGCCTGCACACTACAGGGCCTGCACATACCTGGGCCTGCACGAACCTGGGCCTCTTCACTGCTGGTCCTGCCCTCTCCTAGGCCTGCACACTCCTGGAACTGTACACTCATGGGCCTGCACACTCCTGGACCTGAACAATCTTGAGCCTGCACAATCCTGGGCCTGTACGCTCCTGGGCCTGCACACTCCTGTGCCTGCCCTCTCTTGGCCCTGCACTCTCCTTGGCCTGCACACTCCTGGCCTGTTCCCTCCTGTGCCGGCACACTCCTGGGACTGCACACTCCTGGGCCTGCCCTGGCCTGGGCCTGCACCCTCCTCTGTCTGCACACTCCTGGGACTGCACAGCCCTGAGCCTGTACACTCCTGGACCTGCACACTTCTGTCTCTGCACACTCTGGTGTCTGCACACTCCTGGACATGCACACTCCTGGGCCTGTACACTCCTAGGCCTGCCTTATCCTGGCCCTGGACACTCTTCTGTCTGCACACTCCTGGGGCTGCACACTCTTGGGCCTGCACACTCCTGGACCTGTACAATCCTGGGCCTTCCCTGGTCTGGGTCTTCCCTGGCCTGGTCCTGCACACTAATGGGCCTGAACACTCCTGGTCCTGTACACACCTCGGCCTGCACCCTACTGGTCCTGCACACTCCTCTGTTTGCACACACATGGAACTGCACACCCCTTGGCCTGCACACTCCCAGACCTGCACAATCTTGAGCCTGCACAATCCTGGGCCTGTACACTCCTGGGCCTACACACCCCCAGGCCTGCACACTGCTGGGCCTGCACACTCCTGAGCCTCCCTTCTCCTGGGCCTGCACAATCCCTCATCTGCACACTCCTAGGCCTGCACACCCTTGGGCCTGCACACTCCTGGGCCTGCACACTCCTGTCTCTGCACACTCCGGGGACTGCACAGTCCTCGGTCTGTATACTCCTGGGCCTGTACACTCCTGGGCCTGCCGTGGCCTGGGCCTGCACACTCCTCAGCCTGCACACTCCTCTGTCTGCACACTCCTGGGCCTGCACACACCTGGGCAGGCACACTCCAGGGCCCTCTGACACCTGTGCCTGCACACTCTTGGGCCTGTCTTCTCCTGGGCCCGCATGAACCTGGGCCTCTTCACTGCTGGTCCTGCCCTCTCCTAAGCCTGCACACTCCTGGAACTGCACACTCATGGGCCTGCAGACTCCTGGACCTGCACAATCTTGAGCCTGCACCATCCTGGGCCTGTACGCTCCTGGGCCTGCACACTCCTGTGCCTGCCCTCTCTTGGCCCTGCACTCTCCTGTGCCTGCACACTCCTGGGCCTGCTCCCACCTATGCCTGCACCCTCCTAGGCCTGTTCCCACGTGTGCCGGCACACTCCTGGGACTGCACACTCCTGGGCCTGCACACTCCTGTGCCTGCCCTCTCTTGGCCCTGCACTCTCCTTGGCCTGCACACTCCTGGCCTGTTCCCTCCTGTGCCTGCACACTCCTGGGCCTGCTCCCACCTATGCCTGCACACTCCTAGGCCTGTTCCCACGTGTGCCGGCACACTCCTGGGACTGCACACTCCTGGGCCTGCCCTGGCCTGGGCCTGCACCCTCCTCTGTCTGCACACTCCTGGGACTGCACAGCCCTGAGCCTGTACACTCCTGGACCTGCACACTTCTGTCTCTGCACACTCTGGTGTCTGCACACTCCTGGGCCTGTACACTCCTAGGCCTGCCCTATCCTGGCCCTGGACACTCTTCTGTCTGCACACGCCTGGGGCTGCACACTCCTGGGCCTGCACACCCCTGGGCATGCCCTCTCCTGGGCCTGCAAACTCCTGGGCCTGCACACTCTTCTGTCTGCACACTCCGGGGCCTTCCCTCTCCTGGGCCTGCCCCCAGTTCGGCCGGCACTCTCCTGGAGCTGCACACTCCTGGGCCTGACCTATCGTACGCCTGCACAGTCCTGGATCTGCACACTTCTGGACCTGCTCCCTCCTGTGCCATCACCCTTCTGGAACTGCACATTGGGCGCCTGCACACTCCTGTGCCTGACACACCTGGGCCTGCACGCTCCTCGGCCTGCACACTCCTCTTGTCTGCACACTCCTCTTGTCTGCACACTCCTGGGCCTGTTCCGTCTTGTGTCTTCACACCTCTCGGCCTGCGCACTCCAGGGCCTGAACACACCTGGGCCTGCACGAACCTGGGCCTGTTCACTCCTGGGCCTGCCCTCTCCTTGGCCGGCACGAACCTGGGCCTAAACACCCCTGGGCCTGCCCTGGCCTGGGCCTGCACACTAATGGGGCTGCACACACCTAGGAATGCACCCACCTGGGCCTACACACTCTTCTGTCTGTACACTCCTGGGCCTGCACACTCCTGGGCATGCACACTCCTCTGTCTGCACACTCCTCGGCCTACACACTCCTAGGCCTGCACACTCCTGGGCCTGCTGACCCCTGTGTCTGCACACTCTTGGGCCTGCACACACCTGGACCTGTACCATCCTGGGCCTTCCCTGGACTGGGTCTTCCCTGGCCTGGGCCTGCACACTACTGGGCCCGCACACTTCTGCAACTGCACACTCATCGGCCTGCAAAGGCACGACCTGCACAATATTGGGCCTGAACACACATAGGCCTTTATCCTCCTGGATCTGCACACTCCTGGGCCTGCACACTGCTGGACCTGCACAGCACTGGGCCTAAACACACCTGGGCCTGCACACTCCTTCTCTGCACACTCCTATCTCTGCACACTCTGGTGTCTACACACTCCAGGGCCTGCACGAACCTAGGCCTGCTCCCTCCTGTGCCTGCATACTCCTGGGCCTGCTCCCACCTGTGCCTGCACACTCCTAGCCCTGTTCCCACCTGTGCTGGCACATTCCTGGGACTGCACACTTCTGTGCCTGCACACTTTTGGGCCTGCACACCCCTGGGCCTGCACACTCCTGGACCTGTACACTCCTGGGCCTTCCCTGGTCTGGGCATTCCCTGGCCTGGGCCTGCAAACTCCTGGGCCTATACACTCCTGGGCCTGCACACTCCTGTACCTGTACACACCTGGGCCTGCCCTGGCCTGGGACTGCACACTAATGGGGCTGCACACACCTAGGAATGCACCCCCCTGGGCCTGCACACTCCTCTGTCTGCACACTCCTGGGCCTGCATAACCCTGGATCTGCACACTCCTGGGCCTGCGCATCCCAGAGCATGCACAGATCTGGGCCTCTACACACCTGGGCCAGTACACACGTGTGCTTGCTCCCCCCCGTGTCTGCAAACTCCTGGGACTGCACATTCCTGGGTCTGCAACACCTTGGCTTGCACACTCATGGGCCTGTTCCGTCTTGTGTCTGCATACCTGTGGGCCTGCACACCCCAGGGCCTGCACACACCTGGGCCTGCACGAACGTGGGCCTCTTGAATCCTGGGCCTGCCCTTTCCTAGGCCTGCCCACACCTGTGCCTACACATTCCTGGGCCTGCACACTCCTGGACCTGTACACTCCTGGGCGTACCCTGGCATGCGCCTGCACACTAATGGGCCTGCACTCTCCAGGGACTGCACCCTCCTGGGCCTGCACACTCCTCTGTCTGCACACTCCTGGGCCTGCCCCAAATTGCCCTGCCCTCTCCTGTGACGGCCCTCACAAGTCCTGCACACTCCTAGGCCTGCACACTCGTGTACCTCCTCCCTCCTGTGCCTGCACACTCCTGGCCATGTACACTCATGGGCCTGCCCTCTGCATGGCGTGCACGGTCCTAGGACTCCCCATTCCTGCGCCTGGACACCCTTGGGCCTGCCCTCTCCTGGGCCTGCACACTCTGGGGCCTGCCCTCACCTGGTTCTGCACACTACTGGGACTGTACACCCCTGGACCTGTACACTGCTGTGCCTTCCCTGGTCTGGGCCTTCCCTGGCCTGGGCCTGAAAACTACTGGGCCTGAAAACTGCTGGAACTGCACACTCATTGGCCTGCAAACTCCAGGACCTGCACAATCTTGGGCTTGAACACACCTGGGCCTGTATACTCCTGGGCCTGCACACTCCTGTCTCTGCACACTGTGGTGTTTGCACACGCCTGGGCCTGCACGAACGTGGGCCTGTACACTCCTGGGCCTGCACACACCTGAGTCTGCACACTCCGGGGTCTGCACACTCCTCGGTCTGTATACTCCTGGGTTGTACACTCCTGGGCCTGACCTGGCCTGGGCCTGCACGCTCCTGGGCCTGCACACTCCTCTGTCTGCACACTTCTGGGCATGCACAACCCTAGACCCTACACTCCTGGGCCTGCGCATCCCAGAGCCTGAACACACCTGGGCCTCTATACTCCTGGGCCACTACTCTCATGTGCCTGCTCCGCCCCGTGTCTACACACTCCTGGCACTGCACAGTCCTGGACCTGCACACTCCTGGGCCTGCCCTGGCCTGGGCCTGAACACTAATGGGCCTACACACACCTAGGAATGCACCCTCCTGGGCCTGCACACTCCTCTGTCTGCACACTCGTGGGCCTTCCCTGGTCTGGGCCTTCCCTGGCCTGGGCCTGCAAACTACTGGGCCTGCAAACTCCTGGAACTGCACACTCATTGGCCTGCACACTCCAGGACCTGCACAATCTTGGGCTTGAACACACCTAGGCCTGTATACTCCTGGACCTGCACACTCCTGTCTTGCACACTCTGGTGTTTGCACACGCCTGGGCCTGCACGAACTTTGGCCTGTACACACCTGGGCCTGCACACTCCTGTATCTGCTCACTTCTGAGACTGCATACACCTGGGCCTGCAAACTCCTGGGCCTGTACACTCCTGGGCCTGAACACTCCTGGACCTGTACACTCCTGGGCATGCCCTGGCCTGGGCCTGCACACTAATGGTGCTACACCCACCTAGGAATGCACACTCATGGGCCTGCACACTCCTGGGCCTGCCGACTCCTGAGCCTGCATTCTCCTGGTCCTTTCCTCGCCTGGGCCACCACCTATTAGGCCCGCCCTCTCTTTGACGTGCACACGCTTGGGCCTGCTCACTCCTCTGTCTGCACACCCCTGCGCCTTGACACCCCTGGACCTGCACACTCCGGGGCCTGCGCATCCCATGGCCTGCACACACCTGGGCCTCTACACTCCTGGGCCAGTACAGTCATGTGCCTGTTCCGCCCCGTGTCTGCACACTCTTGGGACCGCACAGTCCTGGCTATGCACACTCCTTGGCCTGCAGACTCCTAGGCCTGTTCGACTTCTGTCTGCACACCTCTGGGCCTGCACACTACAGGGCCTGCACATACCTGGGCCTGCACGAACCTGGGCCTCTTCACTGCTGGTCCTGCCCTCTCCTAGGCCTGCACACTCCTGGAACTGTACACTCATGGGCCTGCACACTCCTGGACCTGAACAATCTTGAGCCTGCACAATCCTGGGCCTGTACGCTCCTGGGCCTGCACACTCCTGTGCCTGCCCTCTCTTGGCCCTGCACTCTCCTTGGCCTGCACACTCCTGGCCTGTTCCCTCCTGTGCCGGCACACTCCTGGGACTGCACACTCCTGGGCCTGCCCTGGCCTGGGCCTGCACCCTCCTCTGTCTGCACACTCCTGGGACTGCACAGCCCTGAGCCTGTACACTCCTGGACCTGCACACTTCTGTCTCTGCACACTCTGGTGTCTGCACACTCCTGGACATGCACACTCCTGGGCCTGTACACTCCTAGGCCTGCCTTATCCTGGCCCTGGACACTCTTCTGTCTGCACACTCCTGGGGCTGCACACTCTTGGGCCTGCACACTCCTGGACCTGTACAATCCTGGGCCTTCCCTGGTCTGGGTCTTCCCTGGCCTGGTCCTGCACACTAATGGGCCTGAACACTCCTGGTCCTGTACACACCTCGGCCTGCACCCTACTGGTCCTGCACACTCCTCTGTTTGCACACACATGGAACTGCACACCCCTTGGCCTGCACACTCCCAGACCTGCACAATCTTGAGCCTGCACAATCCTGGGCCTGTACACTCCTGGGCCTACACACCCCCAGGCCTGCACACTGCTGGGCCTGCACACTCCTGAGCCTCCCTTCTCCTGGGCCTGCACAATCCCTCATCTGCACACTCCTAGGCCTGCACACCCTTGGGCCTGCACACTCCTGGGCCTGCACACTCCTGTCTCTGCACACTCCGGGGACTGCACAGTCCTCGGTCTGTATACTCCTGGGCCTGTACACTCCTGGGCCTGCCGTGGCCTGGGCCTGCACACTCCTCAGCCTGCACACTCCTCTGTCTGCACACTCCTGGGCCTGCACACACCTGGGCAGGCACACTCCAGGGCCCTCTGACACCTGTGCCTGCACACTCTTGGGCCTGTCTTCTCCTGGGCCCGCATGAACCTGGGCCTCTTCACTGCTGGTCCTGCCCTCTCCTAAGCCTGCACACTCCTGGAACTGCACACTCATGGGCCTGCAGACTCCTGGACCTGCACAATCTTGAGCCTGCACCATCCTGGGCCTGTACGCTCCTGGGCCTGCACACTCCTGTGCCTGCCCTCTCTTGGCCCTGCACTCTCCTGTGCCTGCACACTCCTGGGCCTGCTCCCACCTATGCCTGCACCCTCCTAGGCCTGTTCCCACGTGTGCCGGCACACTCCTGGGACTGCACACTCCTGGGCCTGCACACTCCTGTGCCTGCCCTCTCTTGGCCCTGCACTCTCCTTGGCCTGCACACTCCTGGCCTGTTCCCTCCTGTGCCTGCACACTCCTGGGCCTGCTCCCACCTATGCCTGCACACTCCTAGGCCTGTTCCCACGTGTGCCGGCACACTCCTGGGACTGCACACTCCTGGGCCTGCCCTGGCCTGGGCCTGCACCCTCCTCTGTCTGCACACTCCTGGGACTGCACAGCCCTGAGCCTGTACACTCCTGGACCTGCACACTTCTGTCTCTGCACACTCTGGTGTCTGCACACTCCTGGGCCTGTACACTCCTAGGCCTGCCCTATCCTGGCCCTGGACACTCTTCTGTCTGCACACTCCTGGGGCTGCACACTCCTGGGCCTGCACACCCCTGGGCATGCCCTCTCCTGGGCCTGCAAACTCCTGGGCCTGCACACTCCTCTGTCTGCACACTCCGGGGCCTTCCCTCTCCTGGGCCTGCCCCCAGTTCGGCCGGCACTCTCCTGGAGCTGCACACTCCTGGGCCTGACCTATCGTACGCCTGCACAGTCCTGGATCTGCACACTTCTGGACCTGCTCCCTCCTGTGCCATCACCCTTCTGGAACTGCACATTGGGCGCCTGCACACTCCTGTGCCTGACACACCTGGGCCTGCACGCTCCTCGGCCTGCACACTCCTCTTGTCTGCACACTCCTCTTGTCTGCACACTCCTGGGCCTGTTCCGTCTTGTGTCTTCACACCTCTCGGCCTGCGCACTCCAGGGCCTGAACACACCTGGGCCTGCACGAACCTGGGCCTGTTCACTCCTGGGCCTGCCCTCTCCTTGGCCGGCACGAACCTGGGCCTAAACACCCCTGGGCCTGCCCTGGCCTGGGCCTGCACACTAATGGGGCTGCACACACCTAGGAATGCACCCACCTGGGCCTACACACTCTTCTGTCTGTACACTCCTGGGCCTGCACACTCCTGGGCATGCACACTCCTCTGTCTGCACACTCCTCGGCCTACACACTCCTAGGCCTGCACACTCCTGGGCCTGCTGACCCCTGTGTCTGCACACTCTTGGGCCTGCACACACCTGGACCTGTACCATCCTGGGCCTTCCCTGGACTGGGTCTTCCCTGGCCTGGGCCTGCACACTACTGGGCCCGCACACTTCTGCAACTGCACACTCATCGGCCTGCAAAGGCACGACCTGCACAATATTGGGCCTGAACACACATAGGCCTTTATCCTCCTGGATCTGCACACTCCTGGGCCTGCACACTGCTGGACCTGCACAGCACTGGGCCTAAACACACCTGGGCCTGCACACTCCTTCTCTGCACACTCCTATCTCTGCACACTCTGGTGTCTACACACTCCAGGGCCTGCACGAACCTAGGCCTGCTCCCTCCTGTGCCTGCATACTCCTGGGCCTGCTCCCACCTGTGCCTGCACACTCCTAGCCCTGTTCCCACCTGTGCTGGCACATTCCTGGGACTGCACACTTCTGTGCCTGCACACTTTTGGGCCTGCACACCCCTGGGCCTGCACACTCCTGGACCTGTACACTCCTGGGCCTTCCCTGGTCTGGGCATTCCCTGGCCTGGGCCTGCAAACTCCTGGGCCTATACACTCCTGGGCCTGCACACTCCTGTACCTGTACACACCTGGGCCTGCCCTGGCCTGGGACTGCACACTAATGGGGCTGCACACACCTAGGAATGCACCCCCCTGGGCCTGCACACTCCTCTGTCTGCACACTCCTGGGCCTGCATAACCCTGGATCTGCACACTCCTGGGCCTGCGCATCCCAGAGCATGCACAGATCTGGGCCTCTACACACCTGGGCCAGTACACACGTGTGCTTGCTCCCCCCCGTGTCTGCAAACTCCTGGGACTGCACATTCCTGGGTCTGCAACACCTTGGCTTGCACACTCATGGGCCTGTTCCGTCTTGTGTCTGCATACCTGTGGGCCTGCACACCCCAGGGCCTGCACACACCTGGGCCTGCACGAACGTGGGCCTCTTGAATCCTGGGCCTGCCCTTTCCTAGGCCTGCCCACACCTGTGCCTACACATTCCTGGGCCTGCACACTCCTGGACCTGTACACTCCTGGGCGTACCCTGGCATGCGCCTGCACACTAATGGGCCTGCACTCTCCAGGGACTGCACCCTCCTGGGCCTGCACACTCCTCTGTCTGCACACTCCTGGGCCTGCCCCAAATTGCCCTGCCCTCTCCTGTGACGGCCCTCACAAGTCCTGCACACTCCTAGGCCTGCACACTCGTGTACCTCCTCCCTCCTGTGCCTGCACACTCCTGGCCATGTACACTCATGGGCCTGCCCTCTGCATGGCGTGCACGGTCCTAGGACTCCCCATTCCTGCGCCTGGACACCCTTGGGCCTGCCCTCTCCTGGGCCTGCACACTCTGGGGCCTGCCCTCACCTGGTTCTGCACACTACTGGGACTGTACACCCCTGGACCTGTACACTGCTGTGCCTTCCCTGGTCTGGGCCTTCCCTGGCCTGGGCCTGAAAACTACTGGGCCTGAAAACTGCTGGAACTGCACACTCATTGGCCTGCAAACTCCAGGACCTGCACAATCTTGGGCTTGAACACACCTGGGCCTGTATACTCCTGGGCCTGCACACTCCTGTCTCTGCACACTGTGGTGTTTGCACACGCCTGGGCCTGCACGAACGTGGGCCTGTACACTCCTGGGCCTGCACACACCTGAGTCTGCACACTCCGGGGTCTGCACACTCCTCGGTCTGTATACTCCTGGGTTGTACACTCCTGGGCCTGACCTGGCCTGGGCCTGCACGCTCCTGGGCCTGCACACTCCTCTGTCTGCACACTTCTGGGCATGCACAACCCTAGACCCTACACTCCTGGGCCTGCGCATCCCAGAGCCTGAACACACCTGGGCCTCTATACTCCTGGGCCACTACTCTCATGTGCCTGCTCCGCCCCGTGTCTACACACTCCTGGCACTGCACAGTCCTGGACCTGCACACTCCTGGGCCTGCCCTGGCCTGGGCCTGAACACTAATGGGCCTACACACACCTAGGAATGCACCCTCCTGGGCCTGCACACTCCTCTGTCTGCACACTCGTGGGCCTTCCCTGGTCTGGGCCTTCCCTGGCCTGGGCCTGCAAACTACTGGGCCTGCAAACTCCTGGAACTGCACACTCATTGGCCTGCACACTCCAGGACCTGCACAATCTTGGGCTTGAACACACCTAGGCCTGTATACTCCTGGACCTGCACACTCCTGTCTTGCACACTCTGGTGTTTGCACACGCCTGGGCCTGCACGAACTTTGGCCTGTACACACCTGGGCCTGCACACTCCTGTATCTGCTCACTTCTGAGACTGCATACACCTGGGCCTGCAAACTCCTGGGCCTGTACACTCCTGGGCCTGAACACTCCTGGACCTGTACACTCCTGGGCATGCCCTGGCCTGGGCCTGCACACTAATGGTGCTACACCCACCTAGGAATGCACACTCATGGGCCTGCACACTCCTGGGCCTGCCGACTCCTGAGCCTGCATTCTCCTGGTCCTTTCCTCGCCTGGGCCACCACCTATTAGGCCCGCCCTCTCTTTGACGTGCACACGCTTGGGCCTGCTCACTCCTCTGTCTGCACACCCCTGCGCCTTGACACCCCTGGACCTGCACACTCCGGGGCCTGCGCATCCCATGGCCTGCACACACCTGGGCCTCTACACTCCTGGGCCAGTACAGTCATGTGCCTGTTCCGCCCCGTGTCTGCACACTCTTGGGACCGCACAGTCCTGGCTATGCACACTCCTTGGCCTGCAGACTCCTAGGCCTGTTCGACTTCTGTCTGCACACCTCTGGGCCTGCACACTACAGGGCCTGCACATACCTGGGCCTGCACGAACCTGGGCCTCTTCACTGCTGGTCCTGCCCTCTCCTAGGCCTGCACACTCCTGGAACTGTACACTCATGGGCCTGCACACTCCTGGACCTGAACAATCTTGAGCCTGCACAATCCTGGGCCTGTACGCTCCTGGGCCTGCACACTCCTGTGCCTGCCCTCTCTTGGCCCTGCACTCTCCTTGGCCTGCACACTCCTGGCCTGTTCCCTCCTGTGCCGGCACACTCCTGGGACTGCACACTCCTGGGCCTGCCCTGGCCTGGGCCTGCACCCTCCTCTGTCTGCACACTCCTGGGACTGCACAGCCCTGAGCCTGTACACTCCTGGACCTGCACACTTCTGTCTCTGCACACTCTGGTGTCTGCACACTCCTGGACATGCACACTCCTGGGCCTGTACACTCCTAGGCCTGCCTTATCCTGGCCCTGGACACTCTTCTGTCTGCACACTCCTGGGGCTGCACACTCTTGGGCCTGCACACTCCTGGACCTGTACAATCCTGGGCCTTCCCTGGTCTGGGTCTTCCCTGGCCTGGTCCTGCACACTAATGGGCCTGAACACTCCTGGTCCTGTACACACCTCGGCCTGCACCCTACTGGTCCTGCACACTCCTCTGTTTGCACACACATGGAACTGCACACCCCTTGGCCTGCACACTCCCAGACCTGCACAATCTTGAGCCTGCACAATCCTGGGCCTGTACACTCCTGGGCCTACACACCCCCAGGCCTGCACACTGCTGGGCCTGCACACTCCTGAGCCTCCCTTCTCCTGGGCCTGCACAATCCCTCATCTGCACACTCCTAGGCCTGCACACCCTTGGGCCTGCACACTCCTGGGCCTGCACACTCCTGTCTCTGCACACTCCGGGGACTGCACAGTCCTCGGTCTGTATACTCCTGGGCCTGTACACTCCTGGGCCTGCCGTGGCCTGGGCCTGCACACTCCTCAGCCTGCACACTCCTCTGTCTGCACACTCCTGGGCCTGCACACACCTGGGCAGGCACACTCCAGGGCCCTCTGACACCTGTGCCTGCACACTCTTGGGCCTGTCTTCTCCTGGGCCCGCATGAACCTGGGCCTCTTCACTGCTGGTCCTGCCCTCTCCTAAGCCTGCACACTCCTGGAACTGCACACTCATGGGCCTGCAGACTCCTGGACCTGCACAATCTTGAGCCTGCACCATCCTGGGCCTGTACGCTCCTGGGCCTGCACACTCCTGTGCCTGCCCTCTCTTGGCCCTGCACTCTCCTGTGCCTGCACACTCCTGGGCCTGCTCCCACCTATGCCTGCACCCTCCTAGGCCTGTTCCCACGTGTGCCGGCACACTCCTGGGACTGCACACTCCTGGGCCTGCACACTCCTGTGCCTGCCCTCTCTTGGCCCTGCACTCTCCTTGGCCTGCACACTCCTGGCCTGTTCCCTCCTGTGCCTGCACACTCCTGGGCCTGCTCCCACCTATGCCTGCACACTCCTAGGCCTGTTCCCACGTGTGCCGGCACACTCCTGGGACTGCACACTCCTGGGCCTGCCCTGGCCTGGGCCTGCACCCTCCTCTGTCTGCACACTCCTGGGACTGCACAGCCCTGAGCCTGTACACTCCTGGACCTGCACACTTCTGTCTCTGCACACTCTGGTGTCTGCACACTCCTGGGCCTGTACACTCCTAGGCCTGCCCTATCCTGGCCCTGGACACTCTTCTGTCTGCACACGCCTGGGGCTGCACACTCCTGGGCCTGCACACCCCTGGGCATGCCCTCTCCTGGGCCTGCAAACTCCTGGGCCTGCACACTCCTCTGTCTGCACACTCCGGGGCCTTCCCTCTCCTGGGCCTGCCCCCAGTTCGGCCGGCACTCTCCTGGAGCTGCACACTCCTGGGCCTGACCTATCGTACGCCTGCACAGTCCTGGATCTGCACACTTCTGGACCTGCTCCCTCCTGTGCCATCACCCTTCTGGAACTGCACATTGGGCGCCTGCACACTCCTGTGCCTGACACACCTGGGCCTGCACGCTCCTCGGCCTGCACACTCCTCTTGTCTGCACACTCCTCTTGTCTGCACACTCCTGGGCCTGTTCCGTCTTGTGTCTTCACACCTCTCGGCCTGCGCACTCCAGGGCCTGAACACACCTGGGCCTGCCCTGGCCTGGGCCTGCACACTAATGGGGCTGCACACACCTAGGAATGCACCCACCTGGGCCTACACACTCTTCTGTCTGTACACTCCTGGGCCTGCACACTCCTGGGCATGCACACTCCTCTGTCTGCACACTCCTCGGCCTACACACTCCTAGGCCTGCACACTCCTGGGCCTGCTGACCCCTGTGTCTGCACACTCTTGGGCCTGCACACACCTGGACCTGTACCATCCTGGGCCTTCCCTGGACTGGGTCTTCCCTGGCCTGGGCCTGCACACTACTGGGCCCGCACACTTCTGCAACTGCACACTCATCGGCCTGCAAAGGCACGACCTGCACAATATTGGGCCTGAACACACATAGGCCTTTATCCTCCTGGATCTGCACACTCCTGGGCCTGCACACTGCTGGACCTGCACAGCACTGGGCCTAAACACACCTGGGCCTGCACACTCCTTCTCTGCACACTCCTATCTCTGCACACTCTGGTGTCTACACACTCCAGGGCCTGCACGAACCTAGGCCTGCTCCCTCCTGTGCCTGCATACTCCTGGGCCTGCTCCCACCTGTGCCTGCACACTCCTAGCCCTGTTCCCACCTGTGCTGGCACATTCCTGGGACTGCACACTTCTGTGCCTGCACACTTTTGGGCCTGCACACCCCTGGGCCTGCACACTCCTGGACCTGTACACTCCTGGGCCTTCCCTGGTCTGGGCATTCCCTGGCCTGGGCCTGCAAACTCCTGGGCCTATACACTCCTGGGCCTGCACACTCCTGTACCTGTACACACCTGGGCCTGCCCTGGCCTGGGACTGCACACTAATGGGGCTGCACACACCTAGGAATGCACCCCCCTGGGCCTGCACACTCCTCTGTCTGCACACTCCTGGGCCTGCATAACCCTGGATCTGCACACTCCTGGGCCTGCGCATCCCAGAGCATGCACAGATCTGGGCCTCTACACACCTGGGCCAGTACACACGTGTGCTTGCTCCCCCCCGTGTCTGCAAACTCCTGGGACTGCACATTCCTGGGTCTGCAACACCTTGGCTTGCACACTCATGGGCCTGTTCCGTCTTGTGTCTGCATACCTGTGGGCCTGCACACCCCAGGGCCTGCACACACCTGGGCCTGCACGAACGTGGGCCTCTTGAATCCTGGGCCTGCCCTTTCCTAGGCCTGCCCACACCTGTGCCTACACATTCCTGGGCCTGCACACTCCTGGACCTGTACACTCCTGGGCGTACCCTGGCATGCGCCTGCACACTAATGGGCCTGCACTCTCCAGGGACTGCACCCTCCTGGGCCTGCACACTCCTCTGTCTGCACACTCCTGGGCCTGCCCCAAATTGCCCTGCCCTCTCCTGTGACGGCCCTCACAAGTCCTGCACACTCCTAGGCCTGCACACTCGTGTACCTCCTCCCTCCTGTGCCTGCACACTCCTGGCCATGTACACTCATGGGCCTGCCCTCTGCATGGCGTGCACGGTCCTAGGACTCCCCATTCCTGCGCCTAGACACCCTAGGGCCTGCCCTCTCCTGGGCCTGCACACTCTGGGGCCTGCCCTCACCTGGTTCTGCACACTACTGGGACTGTACACCCCTGGACCTGTACACTGCTGTGCATTCCCTGGTCTGAGTCTTCCCTGGCCTGGGCCTGAAAACTACTGGGCCTGAAAACTGCTGGAACTGCACACTCATTGGCCTGTAAACTCCAGGACCTGCACAACCTTGGGCTTGAACACACCTGGGCCTGTATACTCCTGGGCCTGCACACTCCTGTCTCTGCCCACTGTGGTGTTAGCACACGCCTGGGCCTGCAAGAACGTGGGCCTGTACACTCCTGGGCCTGCACACACCTGACTTTGCACACTCCGGGGTCTGCACACTCCTCGGTCTGTATACTCCTGGGTTGTACACTCCTGGGCCTGACCTGGCCTGGGCCTGCACGCTCCTGGGCCTGCACACTCCTCTGTCTGCACACTTCTGGGCATGCACAACCCTAGACCCTACACTCCTGGGCCTGCGCATCCCAGAGCCTGAACACACCTGGGCCTCTATACTCCTGGGCCACTACTCTCATGTGCCTGCTCCGCCCCGTGTCTACACACTCCTGGCACTGCACAGTCCTGGACCTGCACACTACTGGGCCTGCCCTGGCCTGGGCCTGAACACTAATGGGCCTACACACACCTAGGAATGCACCCTCCTGGGCCTGCACACTCCTCTGTCTGCACACTCGTGGGCCTTCCCTGGTCTGGGCCTTCCCTGGCCTGGGCCTGCAAACTACTGGGCCTGCAAACTCCTGGAACTGCACACTCATTGGCCTGCACACTCCAGGACCTGCACAATCTTGGGCTTGAACACACCTAGGCCTGTATACTCCTGGACCTGCACACTCCTGTCTTGCACACTCTGGTGTTTGCACACGCCTGGGCCTGCACGAACTTTGGCCTGTACACACCTGGGCCTGCACACTCCTGTATCTGCTCACTTCTGAGACTGCATACACCTGGGCCTGCAAACTCCTGGGCCTGTACACTCCTGGGCCTGAACACTCCTGGACCTGTACACTCCTGGGCATGCCCTGGCCTGGGCCTGCACACTAATGGTGCTACACCCACCTAGGAATGCACACTCATGGGCCTGCACACTCCTGGGCCTGCCGACTCCTGAGCCTGCATTCTCCTGGTCCTTTCCTCGCCTGGGCCACCACCTATTAGGCCCGCCCTCTCTTTGACGTGCACACGCTTGGGCCTGCTCACTCCTCTGTCTGCACACCCCTGCGCCTTGACACCCCTGGACCTGCACACTCCGGGGCCTGCGCATCCCATGGCCTGCACACACCTGGGCCTCTACACTCCTGGGCCAGTACAGTCATGTGCCTGTTCCGCCCCGTGTCTGCACACTCTTGGGACCGCACAGTCCTGGCTATGCACACTCCTTGGCCTGCAGACTCCTAGGCCTGTTCGACTTCTGTCTGCACACCTCTGGGCCTGCACACTACAGGGCCTGCACATACCTGGGCCTGCACGAACCTGGGCCTCTTCACTGCTGGTCCTGCCCTCTCCTAGGCCTGCACACTCCTGGAACTGTACACTCATGGGCCTGCACACTCCTGGACCTGAACAATCTTGAGCCTGCACAATCCTGGGCCTGTACGCTCCTGGGCCTGCACACTCCTGTGCCTGCCCTCTCTTGGCCCTGCACTCTCCTTGGCCTGCACACTCCTGGCCTGTTCCCTCCTGTGCCGGCACACTCCTGGGACTGCACACTCCTGGGCCTGCCCTGGCCTGGGCCTGCACCCTCCTCTGTCTGCACACTCCTGGGACTGCACAGCCCTGAGCCTGTACACTCCTGGACCTGCACACTTCTGTCTCTGCACACTCTGGTGTCTGCACACTCCTGGACATGCACACTCCTGGGCCTGTACACTCCTAGGCCTGCCTTATCCTGGCCCTGGACACTCTTCTGTCTGCACACTCCTGGGGCTGCACACTCTTGGGCCTGCACACTCCTGGACCTGTACAATCCTGGGCCTTCCCTGGTCTGGGTCTTCCCTGGCCTGGTCCTGCACACTAATGGGCCTGAACACTCCTGGTCCTGTACACACCTCGGCCTGCACCCTACTGGTCCTGCACACTCCTCTGTTTGCACACACATGGAACTGCACACCCCTTGGCCTGCACACTCCCAGACCTGCACAATCTTGAGCCTGCACAATCCTGGGCCTGTACACTCCTGGGCCTACACACCCCCAGGCCTGCACACTGCTGGGCCTGCACACTCCTGAGCCTCCCTTCTCCTGGGCCTGCACAATCCCTCATCTGCACACTCCTAGGCCTGCACACCCTTGGGCCTGCACACTCCTGGGCCTGCACACTCCTGTCTCTGCACACTCCGGGGAC
The DNA here is from genome assembly GCF_048564905.1 of Vicugna pacos. Lineage (NCBI taxonomy): Eukaryota > Metazoa > Chordata > Mammalia > Artiodactyla > Camelidae > Vicugna > Vicugna pacos. The sequence continues at coordinate 16,443,488 of NC_133012.1, forward strand.
TGCACAGTCCTCGGTCTGTATACTCCTGGGCCTGTACACTCCTGGGCCTGCCGTGGCCTGGGCCTGCACACTCCTCAGCCTGCACACTCCTCTGTCTGCACACTCCTGGGCCTGCACACACCTGGGCAGGCACACTCCAGGGCCCTCTGACACCTGTGCCTGCACACTCTTGGGCCTGTCTTCTCCTGGGCCCGCATGAACCTGGGCCTCTTCACTGCTGGTCCTGCCCTCTCCTAAGCCTGCACACTCCTGGAACTGCACACTCATGGGCCTGCAGACTCCTGGACCTGCACAATCTTGAGCCTGCACCATCCTGGGCCTGTACGCTCCTGGGCCTGCACACTCCTGTGCCTGCCCTCTCTTGGCCCTGCACTCTCCTGTGCCTGCACACTCCTGGGCCTGCTCCCACCTATGCCTGCACCCTCCTAGGCCTGTTCCCACGTGTGCCGGCACACTCCTGGGACTGCACACTCCTGGGCCTGCACACTCCTGTGCCTGCCCTCTCTTGGCCCTGCACTCTCCTTGGCCTGCACACTCCTGGCCTGTTCCCTCCTGTGCCTGCACACTCCTGGGCCTGCTCCCACCTATGCCTGCACACTCCTAGGCCTGTTCCCACGTGTGCCGGCACACTCCTGGGACTGCACACTCCTGGGCCTGCCCTGGCCTGGGCCTGCACCCTCCTCTGTCTGCACACTCCTGGGACTGCACAGCCCTGAGCCTGTACACTCCTGGACCTGCACACTTCTGTCTCTGCACACTCTGGTGTCTGCACACTCCTGGGCCTGTACACTCCTAGGCCTGCCCTATCCTGGCCCTGGACACTCTTCTGTCTGCACACTCCTGGGGCTGCACACTCCTGGGCCTGCACACCCCTGGGCATGCCCTCTCCTGGGCCTGCAAACTCCTGGGCCTGCACACTCCTCTGTCTGCACACTCCGGGGCCTTCCCTCTCCTGGGCCTGCCCCCAGTTCGGCCGGCACTCTCCTGGAGCTGCACACTCCTGGGCCTGACCTATCGTACGCCTGCACAGTCCTGGATCTGCACACTTCTGGACCTGCTCCCTCCTGTGCCATCACCCTTCTGGAACTGCACATTGGGCGCCTGCACACTCCTGTGCCTGACACACCTGGGCCTGCACGCTCCTCGGCCTGCACACTCCTCTTGTCTGCACACTCCTCTTGTCTGCACACTCCTGGGCCTGTTCCGTCTTGTGTCTTCACACCTCTCGGCCTGCGCACTCCAGGGCCTGAACACACCTGGGCCTGCACGAACCTGGGCCTGTTCACTCCTGGGCCTGCCCTCTCCTTGGCCGGCACGAACCTGGGCCTAAACACCCCTGGGCCTGCCCTGGCCTGGGCCTGCACACTAATGGGGCTGCACACACCTAGGAATGCACCCACCTGGGCCTACACACTCTTCTGTCTGTACACTCCTGGGCCTGCACACTCCTGGGCATGCACACTCCTCTGTCTGCACACTCCTCGGCCTACACACTCCTAGGCCTGCACACTCCTGGGCCTGCTGACCCCTGTGTCTGCACACTCTTGGGCCTGCACACACCTGGACCTGTACCATCCTGGGCCTTCCCTGGACTGGGTCTTCCCTGGCCTGGGCCTGCACACTACTGGGCCCGCACACTTCTGCAACTGCACACTCATCGGCCTGCAAAGGCACGACCTGCACAATATTGGGCCTGAACACACATAGGCCTTTATCCTCCTGGATCTGCACACTCCTGGGCCTGCACACTGCTGGACCTGCACAGCACTGGGCCTAAACACACCTGGGCCTGCACACTCCTTCTCTGCACACTCCTATCTCTGCACACTCTGGTGTCTACACACTCCAGGGCCTGCACGAACCTAGGCCTGCTCCCTCCTGTGCCTGCATACTCCTGGGCCTGCTCCCACCTGTGCCTGCACACTCCTAGCCCTGTTCCCACCTGTGCTGGCACATTCCTGGGACTGCACACTTCTGTGCCTGCACACTTTTGGGCCTGCACACCCCTGGGCCTGCACACTCCTGGACCTGTACACTCCTGGGCCTTCCCTGGTCTGGGCATTCCCTGGCCTGGGCCTGCAAACTCCTGGGCCTATACACTCCTGGGCCTGCACACTCCTGTACCTGTACACACCTGGGCCTGCCCTGGCCTGGGACTGCACACTAATGGGGCTGCACACACCTAGGAATGCACCCCCCTGGGCCTGCACACTCCTCTGTCTGCACACTCCTGGGCCTGCATAACCCTGGATCTGCACACTCCTGGGCCTGCGCATCCCAGAGCATGCACAGATCTGGGCCTCTACACACCTGGGCCAGTACACACGTGTGCTTGCTCCCCCCCGTGTCTGCAAACTCCTGGGACTGCACATTCCTGGGTCTGCAACACCTTGGCTTGCACACTCATGGGCCTGTTCCGTCTTGTGTCTGCATACCTGTGGGCCTGCACACCCCAGGGCCTGCACACACCTGGGCCTGCACGAACGTGGGCCTCTTGAATCCTGGGCCTGCCCTTTCCTAGGCCTGCCCACACCTGTGCCTACACATTCCTGGGCCTGCACACTCCTGGACCTGTACACTCCTGGGCGTACCCTGGCATGCGCCTGCACACTAATGGGCCTGCACTCTCCAGGGACTGCACCCTCCTGGGCCTGCACACTCCTCTGTCTGCACACTCCTGGGCCTGCCCCAAATTGCCCTGCCCTCTCCTGTGACGGCCCTCACAAGTCCTGCACACTCCTAGGCCTGCACACTCGTGTACCTCCTCCCTCCTGTGCCTGCACACTCCTGGCCATGTACACTCATGGGCCTGCCCTCTGCATGGCGTGCACGGTCCTAGGACTCCCCATTCCTGCGCCTGGACACCCTTGGGCCTGCCCTCTCCTGGGCCTGCACACTCTGGGGCCTGCCCTCACCTGGTTCTGCACACTACTGGGACTGTACACCCCTGGACCTGTACACTGCTGTGCCTTCCCTGGTCTGGGCCTTCCCTGGCCTGGGCCTGAAAACTACTGGGCCTGAAAACTGCTGGAACTGCACACTCATTGGCCTGCAAACTCCAGGACCTGCACAATCTTGGGCTTGAACACACCTGGGCCTGTATACTCCTGGGCCTGCACACTCCTGTCTCTGCACACTGTGGTGTTTGCACACGCCTGGGCCTGCACGAACGTGGGCCTGTACACTCCTGGGCCTGCACACACCTGAGTCTGCACACTCCGGGGTCTGCACACTCCTCGGTCTGTATACTCCTGGGTTGTACACTCCTGGGCCTGACCTGGCCTGGGCCTGCACGCTCCTGGGCCTGCACACTCCTCTGTCTGCACACTTCTGGGCATGCACAACCCTAGACCCTACACTCCTGGGCCTGCGCATCCCAGAGCCTGAACACACCTGGGCCTCTATACTCCTGGGCCACTACTCTCATGTGCCTGCTCCGCCCCGTGTCTACACACTCCTGGCACTGCACAGTCCTGGACCTGCACACTCCTGGGCCTGCCCTGGCCTGGGCCTGAACACTAATGGGCCTACACACACCTAGGAATGCACCCTCCTGGGCCTGCACACTCCTCTGTCTGCACACTCGTGGGCCTTCCCTGGTCTGGGCCTTCCCTGGCCTGGGCCTGCAAACTACTGGGCCTGCAAACTCCTGGAACTGCACACTCATTGGCCTGCACACTCCAGGACCTGCACAATCTTGGGCTTGAACACACCTAGGCCTGTATACTCCTGGACCTGCACACTCCTGTCTTGCACACTCTGGTGTTTGCACACGCCTGGGCCTGCACGAACTTTGGCCTGTACACACCTGGGCCTGCACACTCCTGTATCTGCTCACTTCTGAGACTGCATACACCTGGGCCTGCAAACTCCTGGGCCTGTACACTCCTGGGCCTGAACACTCCTGGACCTGTACACTCCTGGGCATGCCCTGGCCTGGGCCTGCACACTAATGGTGCTACACCCACCTAGGAATGCACACTCATGGGCCTGCACACTCCTGGGCCTGCCGACTCCTGAGCCTGCATTCTCCTGGTCCTTTCCTCGCCTGGGCCACCACCTATTAGGCCCGCCCTCTCTTTGACGTGCACACGCTTGGGCCTGCTCACTCCTCTGTCTGCACACCCCTGCGCCTTGACACCCCTGGACCTGCACACTCCGGGGCCTGCGCATCCCATGGCCTGCACACACCTGGGCCTCTACACTCCTGGGCCAGTACAGTCATGTGCCTGTTCCGCCCCGTGTCTGCACACTCTTGGGACCGCACAGTCCTGGCTATGCACACTCCTTGGCCTGCAGACTCCTAGGCCTGTTCGACTTCTGTCTGCACACCTCTGGGCCTGCACACTACAGGGCCTGCACATACCTGGGCCTGCACGAACCTGGGCCTCTTCACTGCTGGTCCTGCCCTCTCCTAGGCCTGCACACTCCTGGAACTGTACACTCATGGGCCTGCACACTCCTGGACCTGAACAATCTTGAGCCTGCACAATCCTGGGCCTGTACGCTCCTGGGCCTGCACACTCCTGTGCCTGCCCTCTCTTGGCCCTGCACTCTCCTTGGCCTGCACACTCCTGGCCTGTTCCCTCCTGTGCCGGCACACTCCTGGGACTGCACACTCCTGGGCCTGCCCTGGCCTGGGCCTGCACCCTCCTCTGTCTGCACACTCCTGGGACTGCACAGCCCTGAGCCTGTACACTCCTGGACCTGCACACTTCTGTCTCTGCACACTCTGGTGTCTGCACACTCCTGGACATGCACACTCCTGGGCCTGTACACTCCTAGGCCTGCCTTATCCTGGCCCTGGACACTCTTCTGTCTGCACACTCCTGGGGCTGCACACTCTTGGGCCTGCACACTCCTGGACCTGTACAATCCTGGGCCTTCCCTGGTCTGGGTCTTCCCTGGCCTGGTCCTGCACACTAATGGGCCTGAACACTCCTGGTCCTGTACACACCTCGGCCTGCACCCTACTGGTCCTGCACACTCCTCTGTTTGCACACACATGGAACTGCACACCCCTTGGCCTGCACACTCCCAGACCTGCACAATCTTGAGCCTGCACAATCCTGGGCCTGTACACTCCTGGGCCTACACACCCCCAGGCCTGCACACTGCTGGGCCTGCACACTCCTGAGCCTCCCTTCTCCTGGGCCTGCACAATCCCTCATCTGCACACTCCTAGGCCTGCACACCCTTGGGCCTGCACACTCCTGGGCCTGCACACTCCTGTCTCTGCACACTCCGGGGACTGCACAGTCCTCGGTCTGTATACTCCTGGGCCTGTACACTCCTGGGCCTGCCGTGGCCTGGGCCTGCACACTCCTCAGCCTGCACACTCCTCTGTCTGCACACTCCTGGGCCTGCACACACCTGGGCAGGCACACTCCAGGGCCCTCTGACACCTGTGCCTGCACACTCTTGGGCCTGTCTTCTCCTGGGCCCGCATGAACCTGGGCCTCTTCACTGCTGGTCCTGCCCTCTCCTAAGCCTGCACACTCCTGGAACTGCACACTCATGGGCCTGCAGACTCCTGGACCTGCACAATCTTGAGCCTGCACCATCCTGGGCCTGTACGCTCCTGGGCCTGCACACTCCTGTGCCTGCCCTCTCTTGGCCCTGCACTCTCCTGTGCCTGCACACTCCTGGGCCTGCTCCCACCTATGCCTGCACCCTCCTAGGCCTGTTCCCACGTGTGCCGGCACACTCCTGGGACTGCACACTCCTGGGCCTGCACACTCCTGTGCCTGCCCTCTCTTGGCCCTGCACTCTCCTTGGCCTGCACACTCCTGGCCTGTTCCCTCCTGTGCCTGCACACTCCTGGGCCTGCTCCCACCTATGCCTGCACACTCCTAGGCCTGTTCCCACGTGTGCCGGCACACTCCTGGGACTGCACACTCCTGGGCCTGCCCTGGCCTGGGCCTGCACCCTCCTCTGTCTGCACACTCCTGGGACTGCACAGCCCTGAGCCTGTACACTCCTGGACCTGCACACTTCTGTCTCTGCACACTCTGGTGTCTGCACACTCCTGGGCCTGTACACTCCTAGGCCTGCCCTATCCTGGCCCTGGACACTCTTCTGTCTGCACACGCCTGGGGCTGCACACTCCTGGGCCTGCACACCCCTGGGCATGCCCTCTCCTGGGCCTGCAAACTCCTGGGCCTGCACACTCCTCTGTCTGCACACTCCGGGGCCTTCCCTCTCCTGGGCCTGCCCCCAGTTCGGCCGGCACTCTCCTGGAGCTGCACACTCCTGGGCCTGACCTATCGTACGCCTGCACAGTCCTGGATCTGCACACTTCTGGACCTGCTCCCTCCTGTGCCATCACCCTTCTGGAACTGCACATTGGGCGCCTGCACACTCCTGTGCCTGACACACCTGGGCCTGCACGCTCCTCGGCCTGCACACTCCTCTTGTCTGCACACTCCTCTTGTCTGCACACTCCTGGGCCTGTTCCGTCTTGTGTCTTCACACCTCTCGGCCTGCGCACTCCAGGGCCTGAACACACCTGGGCCTGCCCTGGCCTGGGCCTGCACACTAATGGGGCTGCACACACCTAGGAATGCACCCACCTGGGCCTACACACTCTTCTGTCTGTACACTCCTGGGCCTGCACACTCCTGGGCATGCACACTCCTCTGTCTGCACACTCCTCGGCCTACACACTCCTAGGCCTGCACACTCCTGGGCCTGCTGACCCCTGTGTCTGCACACTCTTGGGCCTGCACACACCTGGACCTGTACCATCCTGGGCCTTCCCTGGACTGGGTCTTCCCTGGCCTGGGCCTGCACACTACTGGGCCCGCACACTTCTGCAACTGCACACTCATCGGCCTGCAAAGGCACGACCTGCACAATATTGGGCCTGAACACACATAGGCCTTTATCCTCCTGGATCTGCACACTCCTGGGCCTGCACACTGCTGGACCTGCACAGCACTGGGCCTAAACACACCTGGGCCTGCACACTCCTTCTCTGCACACTCCTATCTCTGCACACTCTGGTGTCTACACACTCCAGGGCCTGCACGAACCTAGGCCTGCTCCCTCCTGTGCCTGCATACTCCTGGGCCTGCTCCCACCTGTGCCTGCACACTCCTAGCCCTGTTCCCACCTGTGCTGGCACATTCCTGGGACTGCACACTTCTGTGCCTGCACACTTTTGGGCCTGCACACCCCTGGGCCTGCACACTCCTGGACCTGTACACTCCTGGGCCTTCCCTGGTCTGGGCATTCCCTGGCCTGGGCCTGCAAACTCCTGGGCCTATACACTCCTGGGCCTGCACACTCCTGTACCTGTACACACCTGGGCCTGCCCTGGCCTGGGACTGCACACTAATGGGGCTGCACACACCTAGGAATGCACCCCCCTGGGCCTGCACACTCCTCTGTCTGCACACTCCTGGGCCTGCATAACCCTGGATCTGCACACTCCTGGGCCTGCGCATCCCAGAGCATGCACAGATCTGGGCCTCTACACACCTGGGCCAGTACACACGTGTGCTTGCTCCCCCCCGTGTCTGCAAACTCCTGGGACTGCACATTCCTGGGTCTGCAACACCTTGGCTTGCACACTCATGGGCCTGTTCCGTCTTGTGTCTGCATACCTGTGGGCCTGCACACCCCAGGGCCTGCACACACCTGGGCCTGCACGAACGTGGGCCTCTTGAATCCTGGGCCTGCCCTTTCCTAGGCCTGCCCACACCTGTGCCTACACATTCCTGGGCCTGCACACTCCTGGACCTGTACACTCCTGGGCGTACCCTGGCATGCGCCTGCACACTAATGGGCCTGCACTCTCCAGGGACTGCACCCTCCTGGGCCTGCACACTCCTCTGTCTGCACACTCCTGGGCCTGCCCCAAATTGCCCTGCCCTCTCCTGTGACGGCCCTCACAAGTCCTGCACACTCCTAGGCCTGCACACTCGTGTACCTCCTCCCTCCTGTGCCTGCACACTCCTGGCCATGTACACTCATGGGCCTGCCCTCTGCATGGCGTGCACGGTCCTAGGACTCCCCATTCCTGCGCCTAGACACCCTAGGGCCTGCCCTCTCCTGGGCCTGCACACTCTGGGGCCTGCCCTCACCTGGTTCTGCACACTACTGGGACTGTACACCCCTGGACCTGTACACTGCTGTGCATTCCCTGGTCTGAGTCTTCCCTGGCCTGGGCCTGAAAACTACTGGGCCTGAAAACTGCTGGAACTGCACACTCATTGGCCTGTAAACTCCAGGACCTGCACAACCTTGGGCTTGAACACACCTGGGCCTGTATACTCCTGGGCCTGCACACTCCTGTCTCTGCCCACTGTGGTGTTAGCACACGCCTGGGCCTGCAAGAACGTGGGCCTGTACACTCCTGGGCCTGCACACACCTGACTTTGCACACTCCGGGGTCTGCACACTCCTCGGTCTGTATACTCCTGGGTTGTACACTCCTGGGCCTGACCTGGCCTGGGCCTGCACGCTCCTGGGCCTGCACACTCCTCTGTCTGCACACTTCTGGGCATGCACAACCCTAGACCCTACACTCCTGGGCCTGCGCATCCCAGAGCCTGAACACACCTGGGCCTCTATACTCCTGGGCCACTACTCTCATGTGCCTGCTCCGCCCCGTGTCTACACACTCCTGGCACTGCACAGTCCTGGACCTGCACACTACTGGGCCTGCCCTGGCCTGGGCCTGAACACTAATGGGCCTACACACACCTAGGAATGCACCCTCCTGGGCCTGCACACTCCTCTGTCTGCACACTCGTGGGCCTTCCCTGGTCTGGGCCTTCCCTGGCCTGGGCCTGCAAACTACTGGGCCTGCAAACTCCTGGAACTGCACACTCATTGGCCTGCACACTCCAGGACCTGCACAATCTTGGGCTTGAACACACCTAGGCCTGTATACTCCTGGACCTGCACACTCCTGTCTTGCACACTCTGGTGTTTGCACACGCCTGGGCCTGCACGAACTTTGGCCTGTACACACCTGGGCCTGCACACTCCTGTATCTGCTCACTTCTGAGACTGCATACACCTGGGCCTGCAAACTCCTGGGCCTGTACACTCCTGGGCCTGAACACTCCTGGACCTGTACACTCCTGGGCATGCCCTGGCCTGGGCCTGCACACTAATGGTGCTACACCCACCTAGGAATGCACACTCATGGGCCTGCACACTCCTGGGCCTGCCGACTCCTGAGCCTGCATTCTCCTGGTCCTTTCCTCGCCTGGGCCACCACCTATTAGGCCCGCCCTCTCTTTGACGTGCACACGCTTGGGCCTGCTCACTCCTCTGTCTGCACACCCCTGCGCCTTGACACCCCTGGACCTGCACACTCCGGGGCCTGCGCATCCCATGGCCTGCACACACCTGGGCCTCTACACTCCTGGGCCAGTACAGTCATGTGCCTGTTCCGCCCCGTGTCTGCACACTCTTGGGACCGCACAGTCCTGGCTATGCACACTCCTTGGCCTGCAGACTCCTAGGCCTGTTCGACTTCTGTCTGCACACCTCTGGGCCTGCACACTACAGGGCCTGCACATACCTGGGCCTGCACGAACCTGGGCCTCTTCACTGCTGGTCCTGCCCTCTCCTAGGCCTGCACACTCCTGGAACTGTACACTCATGGGCCTGCACACTCCTGGACCTGAACAATCTTGAGCCTGCACAATCCTGGGCCTGTACGCTCCTGGGCCTGCACACTCCTGTGCCTGCCCTCTCTTGGCCCTGCACTCTCCTTGGCCTGCACACTCCTGGCCTGTTCCCTCCTGTGCCGGCACACTCCTGGGACTGCACACTCCTGGGCCTGCCCTGGCCTGGGCCTGCACCCTCCTCTGTCTGCACACTCCTGGGACTGCACAGCCCTGAGCCTGTACACTCCTGGACCTGCACACTTCTGTCTCTGCACACTCTGGTGTCTGCACACTCCTGGACATGCACACTCCTGGGCCTGTACACTCCTAGGCCTGCCTTATCCTGGCCCTGGACACTCTTCTGTCTGCACACTCCTGGGGCTGCACACTCTTGGGCCTGCACACTCCTGGACCTGTACAATCCTGGGCCTTCCCTGGTCTGGGTCTTCCCTGGCCTGGTCCTGCACACTAATGGGCCTGAACACTCCTGGTCCTGTACACACCTCGGCCTGCACCCTACTGGTCCTGCACACTCCTCTGTTTGCACACACATGGAACTGCACACCCCTTGGCCTGCACACTCCCAGACCTGCACAATCTTGAGCCTGCACAATCCTGGGCCTGTACACTCCTGGGCCTACACACCCCCAGGCCTGCACACTGCTGGGCCTGCACACTCCTGAGCCTCCCTTCTCCTGGGCCTGCACAATCCCTCATCTGCACACTCCTAGGCCTGCACACCCTTGGGCCTGCACACTCCTGGGCCTGCACACTCCTGTCTCTGCACACTCCGGGGACTGCACAGTCCTCGGTCTGTATACTCCTGGGCCTGTACACTCCTGGGCCTGCCGTGGCCTGGGCCTGCACACCCCTCAGCCTGCACACTCCTCTGTCTGCACACTCCTGGGCCTGCACACACCTGGGCAGGCACACTCCAGGGCCCTCTGACACCTGTGCCTGCACACTCTTGGGCCTGTCTTCTCCTGGGCCCGCATGAACCTGGGCCTCTTCACTGCTGGTCCTGCCCTCTCCTAAGCCTGCACACTCCTGGAACTGCACACTCATGGGCCTGCAGACTCCTGGACCTGCACAATCTTGAGCCTGCACCATCCTGGGCCTGTACGCTCCTGGGCCTGCACACTCCTGTGCCTGCCCTCTCTTGGCCCTGCACTCTCCTGTGCCTGCACACTCCTGGGCCTGCTCCCACCTATTCCTGCACCCTCCTAGGCCTGTTCCCACGTGTGCCGGCACACTCCTGGGACTGCACACTCCTGGGCCTGCACACTCCTGTGCCTGCCCTCTCTTGGCCCTGCACTCTCCTTGGCCTGCACACTCCTGGCCTGTTCCCTCCTGTGCCTGCACACTCCTGGGCCTGCTCCCACCTATGCCTGCACACTCCTAGGCCTGTTCCCACGTGTGCCGGCACACTCCTGGGACTGCACACTCCTGGGCCTGCCCTGGCCTGGGCCTGCACCCTCCTCTGTCTGCACACTCCTGGGACTGCACAGCCCTGAGCCTGTACACTCCTGGACCTGCACACTTCTGTCTCTGCACACTCTGGTGTCTGCACACTCCTGGGCCTGTACACTCCTAGGCCTGCCCTATCCTGGCCCTGGACACTCTTCTGTCTGCACACTCCTGGGGCTGCACACTCCTGGGCCTGCACACCCCTGGGCATGCCCTCTCCTGGGCCTGCAAACTCCTGGGCCTGCACACTCCTCTGTCTGCACACTCCGGGGCCTTCCCTCTCCTGGGCCTGCCCCCAGTTCGGCCGGCACTCTCCTGGAGCTGCACACTCCTGGGCCTGACCTATCGTACGCCTGCACAGTCCTGGATCTGCACACTTCTGGACCTGCTCCCTCCTGTGCCATCACCCTTCTGGAACTGCACATTGGGCGCCTGCACACTCCTGTGCCTGACACACCTGGGCCTGCACGCTCCTCGGCCTGCACACTCCTCTTGTCTGCACACTCCTCTTGTCTGCACACTCCTGGGCCTGTTCCGTCTTGTGTCTTCACACCTCTCGGCCTGCGCACTCCAGGGCCTGAACACACCTGGGCCTGCACGAACCTGGGCCTGTTCACTCCTGGGCCTGCCCTCTCCTTGGCCGGCACGAACCTGGGCCTAAACACCCCTGGGCCTGCCCTGGCCTGGGCCTGCACACTAATGGGGCTGCACACACCTAGGAATGCACCCACCTGGGCCTACACACTCTTCTGTCTGTACACTCCTGGGCCTGCACACTCCTGGGCATGCACACTCCTCTGTCTGCACACTCCTCGGCCTACACACTCCTAGGCCTGCACACTCCTGGGCCTGCTGACCCCTGTGTCTGCACACTCTTGGGCCTGCACACACCTGGACCTGTACCATCCTGGGCCTTCCCTGGACTGGGTCTTCCCTGGCCTGGGCCTGCACACTACTGGGCCCGCACACTTCTGCAACTGCACACTCATCGGCCTGCAAAGGCACGACCTGCACAATATTGGGCCTGAACACACATAGGCCTTTATCCTCCTGGATCTGCACACTCCTGGGCCTGCACACTGCTGGACCTGCACAGCACTGGGCCTAAACACACCTGGGCCTGCACACTCCTTCTCTGCACACTCCTATCTCTGCACACTCTGGTGTCTACACACTCCAGGGCCTGCACGAACCTAGGCCTGCTCCCTCCTGTGCCTGCATACTCCTGGGCCTGCTCCCACCTGTGCCTGCACACTCCTAGCCCTGTTCCCACCTGTGCTGGCACATTCCTGGGACTGCACACTTCTGTGCCTGCACACTTTTGGGCCTGCACACCCCTGGGCCTGCACACTCCTGGACCTGTACACTCCTGGGCCTTCCCTGGTCTGGGCATTCCCTGGCCTGGGCCTGCAAACTCCTGGGCCTATACACTCCTGGGCCTGCACACTCCTGTACCTGTACACACCTGGGCCTGCCCTGGCCTGGGACTGCACACTAATGGGGCTGCACACACCTAGGAATGCACCCCCCTGGGCCTGCACACTCCTCTGTCTGCACACTCCTGGGCCTGCATAACCCTGGATCTGCACACTCCTGGGCCTGCGCATCCCAGAGCATGCACAGATCTGGGCCTCTACACACCTGGGCCAGTACACACGTGTGCTTGCTCCCCCCCGTGTCTGCAAACTCCTGGGACTGCACATTCCTGGGTCTGCAACACCTTGGCTTGCACACTCATGGGCCTGTTCCGTCTTGTGTCTGCATACCTGTGGGCCTGCACACCCCAGGGCCTGCACACACCTGGGCCTGCACGAACGTGGGCCTCTTGAATCCTGGGCCTGCCCTTTCCTAGGCCTGCCCACACCTGTGCCTACACATTCCTGGGCCTGCACACTCCTGGACCTGTACACTCCTGGGCGTACCCTGGCATGCGCCTGCACACTAATGGGCCTGCACTCTCCAGGGACTGCACCCTCCTGGGCCTGCACACTCCTCTGTCTGCACACTCCTGGGCCTGCCCCAAATTGCCCTGCCCTCTCCTGTGACGGCCCTCACAAGTCCTGCACACTCCTAGGCCTGCACACTCGTGTACCTCCTCCCTCCTGTGCCTGCACACTCCTGGCCATGTACACTCATGGGCCTGCCCTCTGCATGGCGTGCACGGTCCTAGGACTCCCCATTCCTGCGCCTAGACACCCTAGGGCCTGCCCTCTCCTGGGCCTGCACACTCTGGGGCCTGCCCTCACCTGGTTCTGCACACTACTGGGACTGTACACCCCTGGACCTGTACACTGCTGTGCCTTCCCTGGTCTGAGTCTTCCCTGGCCTGGGCCTGAAAACTACTGGGCCTGAAAACTGCTGGAACTGCACACTCATTGGCCTGTAAACTCCAGGACCTGCACAACCTTGGGCTTGAACACACCTGGGCCTGTATACTCCTGGGCCTGCACACTCCTGTCTCTGCCCACTGTGGTGTTAGCACACGCCTGGGCCTGCACGAACGTGGGCCTGTACACTCCTGGGCCTGCACACACCTGAGTCTGCACACTCCGGGGTCTGCACACTCCTCGGTCTGTATACTCCTGGGTTGTACACTCCTGGGCCTGACCTGGCCTGGGCCTGCACGCTCCTGGGCCTGCACACTCCTCTGTCTGCACAATTCTGGGCATGCACAACCCTAGACCCTACACTCCTGGGCCTGCGCATCCCAGAGCCTGAACACACCTGGGCCTCTATACTCCTGGGCCACTACTCTCATGTGCCTGCTCCGCCCCATGTCTACACACTCCTGGCACTGCACAGTCCTGGACCTGCACACTCCTGGGCCTGCCCTGGCCTGGGCCTGCACACTAATGGGCCTACACACACCTAGGAATGCACCCTCCTGGGCCTGCACACTCCTCTGTCTGCACACTCGTGGGCCTTCCCTGGTCTGGGCCTTCCCTGGCCTGGGCCTGCAAACTACTGGGCCTGCAAACTCCTGGAACTGCACACTCATTGGCCTGCACACTCCAGGACCTGCACAATCTTGGGCTTGAACACACCTAGGCCTGTATACTCCTGGACCTGCACACTCCTGTCTTGCACACTCTGGTGTTTGCACACGCCTGGGCCTGCACGAACTTTGGCCTGTACACACCTGGGCCTGCACACTCCTGTATCTGCTCACTTCTGAGACTGCATACACCTGGGCCTGCAAACTCCTGGGCCTGTACACTCCTGGGCCTGAACACTCCTGGACCTGTACACTCCTGGGCATGCCCTGGCCTGGGCCTGCACACTAATGGTGCTACACCCACCTAGGAATGCACACTCATGGGCCTGCACACTCCTGGGCCTGCCGACTCCTGAGCCTGCATTCTCCTGGTCCTTTCCTCGCCTGGGCCACCACCTATTAGGCCCGCCCTCTCTTTGACGTGCACACGCTTGGGCCTGCTCACTCCTCTGTCTGCACACCCCTGCGCCTTGACACCCCTGGACCTGCACACTCCGGGGCCTGCGCATCCCATGGCCTGCACACACCTGGGCCTCTACACTCCTGGGCCAGTACAGTCATGTGCCTGTTCCGCCCCGTGTCTGCACACTCTTGGGACCGCACAGTCCTGGCTATGCACACTCCTTGGCCTGCAGACTCCTAGGCCTGTTCAAATTCTGTCTGCACACCTCTGGGCCTGCACACTACAGGGCCTGCACATACCTGGGCCTGCATGAACCTGGGCCTCTTCACTGCTGGTCCTGCCCTCTCCTAGGCCTGCACACTCCTGGAACTGTACACTCATGGGCCTGCACACTCCTGGACCTGAACAATCTTGAGCCTGCACAATCCTGGGCCTGTACGCTCCTGGGCCTGCACACTCCTGTGCCTGCCCTCTCTTGGCCCTGCACTCTCCTTGGCCTGCACACTCCTGGCCTGTTCCCTCCTGTGCCGGCACACTCCTGGGACTGCACACTCCTGGGCCTGCCCTGGCCTGGGCCTGCACCCTCCTCTGTCTGCACACTCCTGGGACTGCACAGCCCTGAGCCTGTACACTCCTGGACCTGCACACTTCTGTCTCTGCACACTCTGGTGTCTGCACACTCCTGGACATGCACACTCCTGGGCCTGTACACTCCTAGGCCTGCCTTATCCTGGCCCTGGACACTCTTCTGTCTGCACACTCCTGGGGCTGCACACTCTTGGGCCTGCACACTCCTGGACCTGTACAATCCTGGGCCTTCCCTGGTCTGGGTCTTCCCTGGCCTGGTCCTGCACACTAATGGGCCTGAACACTCCTGGTCCTGTACACACCTCGGCCTGCACCCTACTGGTCCTGCACACTCCTCTGTTTGCACACACATGGAACTGCACACCCCTTGGCCTGCACACTCCCAGACCTGCACAATCTTGAGCCTGCACAATCCTGGGCCTGTACACTCCTGGGCCTACACACCCCCAGGCCTGCACACTGCTGGGCCTGCACACTCCTGAGCCTCCCTTCTCCTGGGCCTGCACAATCCCTCATCTGCACACTCCTAGGCCTGCACACCCTTGGGCCTGCACACTCCTGGGCCTGCACACTCCTGTCTCTGCACACTCCGGGGACTGCACAGTCCTCGGTCTGTATACTCCTGGGCCTGTACACTCCTGGGCCTGCCGTGGCCTGGGCCTGCACACTCCTCAGCCTGCACACTCCTCTGTCTGCACACTCCTGGGCCTGCACACACCTGGGCAGGCACACTCCAGGGCCCTCTGACACCTGTGCCTGCACACTCTTGGGCCTGTCTTCTCCTGGGCCCGCATGAACCTGGGCCTCTTCACTGCTGGTCCTGCCCTCTCCTAAGCCTGCACACTCCTGGAACTGCACACTCATGGGCCTGCAGACTCCTGGACCTGCACAATCTTGAGCCTGCACCATCCTGGGCCTGTACGCTCCTGGGCCTGCACACTCCTGTGCCTGCCCTCTCTTGGCCCTGCACTCTCCTGTGCCTGCACACTCCTGGGCCTGCTCCCACCTATGCCTGCACCCTCCTAGGCCTGTTCCCACGTGTGCCGGCACACTCCTGGGACTGCACACTCCTGGGCCTGCACACTCCTGTGCCTGCCCTCTCTTGGCCCTGCACTCTCCTTGGCCTGCACACTCCTGGCCTGTTCCCTCCTGTGCCTGCACACTCCTGGGCCTGCTCCCACCTATGCCTGCACACTCCTAGGCCTGTTCCCACGTGTGCCGGCACACTCCTGGGACTGCACACTCCTGGGCCTGCCCTGGCCTGGGCCTGCACCCTCCTCTGTCTGCACACTCCTGGGACTGCACAGCCCTGAGCCTGTACACTCCTGGACCTGCACACTTCTGTCTCTGCACACTCTGGTGTCTGCACACTCCTGGGCCTGTACACTCCTAGGCCTGCACACCCCTGGGCATGCCCTCTCCTGGGCCTGCAAACTCCTGGGCCTGCACACTCCTCTGTCTGCACACTCCGGGGCCTTCCCTCTCCTGGGCCTGCCCCCAGTTCGGCCGGCACTCTCCTGGAGCTGCACACTCCTGGGCCTGACCTATCGTACGCCTGCACAGTCCTGGATCTGCACACTTCTGGACCTGCTCCCTCCTGTGCCATCACCCTTCTGGAACTGCACATTGGGCGCCTGCACACTCCTGTGCCTGACACACCTGGGCCTGCACGCTCCTCGGCCTGCACACTCCTCTTGTCTGCACACTCCTCTTGTCTGCACACTCCTGGGCCTGTTCCGTCTTGTGTCTTCACACCTCTCGGCCTGCGCACTCCAGGGCCTGAACACACCTGGGCCTGCCCTGGCCTGGGCCTGCACACTAATGGGGCTGCACACACCTAGGAATGCACCCACCTGGGCCTACACACTCTTCTGTCTGTACACTCCTGGGCCTGCACACTCCTGGGCATGCACACTCCTCTGTCTGCACACTCCTCGGCCTACACACTCCTAGGCCTGCACACTCCTGGGCCTGCTGACCCCTGTGTCTGCACACTCTTGGGCCTGCACACACCTGGACCTGTACCATCCTGGGCCTTCCCTGGACTGGGTCTTCCCTGGCCTGGGCCTGCACACTACTGGGCCCGCACACTTCTGCAACTGCACACTCATCGGCCTGCAAAGGCACGACCTGCACAATATTGGGCCTGAACACACATAGGCCTTTATCCTCCTGGATCTGCACACTCCTGGGCCTGCACACTGCTGGACCTGCACAGCACTGGGCCTAAACACACCTGGGCCTGCACACTCCTTCTCTGCACACTCCTATCTCTGCACACTCTGGTGTCTACACACTCCAGGGCCTGCACGAACCTAGGCCTGCTCCCTCCTGTGCCTGCATACTCCTGGGCCTGCTCCCACCTGTGCCTGCACACTCCTAGCCCTGTTCCCACCTGTGCTGGCACATTCCTGGGACTGCACACTTCTGTGCCTGCACACTTTTGGGCCTGCCCTCTCCTGGGCCTACACTCTCCTTGGCCTGCACACTCCTGGGCCTGCTCCCTCCTATGCCGGCACACTCCTGGGCCTACTCCCACTTGTGCCTGCACACTCCTAGGCCTGTTCCCACCTGTGCCGGCACACTCCTGGGACTACACACTCCTATGTCTGCACACCCCTGGGCCTGCACACTCCTGGACCTGTACACTCTTGGGCCTGCACAATAATGGGCCTGCACACTCCTGGAAATGCACCCTCCTGGGCCTGCACACTCCTCTGTCTGCACACTACTAGGCCTGCACACTCCAGGGCCTGCTGACTTCTGTGTCTGCACACTCTTGGGCCTGCCTTCTCCTGGGCCCGCACAATCCCTCGTCTGCACACTCCTGGGCCTGTACGTTCCTGGGCCTTTCCTCGCCTGGGCCGCCCCCAATTAGACCCGCCCTCTCCTTGACCTGCACACTCCTGGGCCTGCACACTCCTGGGCCTGCACACTCCTGGGCATGCCCTCTCTTCGGCCTGTACACTCCTGGACCTGCACACTCCTGGACTTGTACACACCTGGGCCTGCCCTGGCCTGGGCCTGCACACTAATGGGCCTGAACACTCCTGTGCCTGCACACTCCTGGGCCTTTCCTTGCCTGCACCTGCCCCCAATTTGGCAGAACCCGGTCCCAGTATCCATCCAACCTGCAGGGGACTGTGTGGGAATCACACAAGGATGTGTGACCAGAAGGCAAAAAAAAAGCAGGGAGCCACTGTGGGGCAGCGCACCCTAGAGGCCTAGATGGGGCACTGGGCCTGAATCTGACATGACAGAACGACCTAGGAGGTCGCATGCCAGAATGGACGATATCAGAGTTGTGTTTAATTTCAACCCGCCGACAGGGAGCTGGGAAGCAGGCGGCAAGGAGGGTGACTTTCCCCAGATCCCAGGGCAGACCCCGGCCTGTGTGGGGTGTGCCCTGCTCCCCACAAGCCCTCTGTGGGGCCCTTCCTTTGCTGAGTCTGTGCATGAGCTCCCTGTGATGCCAGCCCGCAGAGGTGACAGGTGCAGTAGGTGTTTGTGGTTCTAGAGACATGATGGCTTTCCTAGGAAGCAGGGTCCTGAATGATCCCCACTGGGCCAATGGGGGATTGGGGAGACCCTGAGAAGCAGGTGGCTTGTCCAGGGTGACAGCACTGCTGGCGGGGGAGCCGGGTCTGAACCCAGCTGTGTCGTCAGAGCTGTGACCCTGGCTGCATCCAGGCCTCCCCAGGGCAATAGGAGGGGCCGAGTTGGTGTCACTGGGTGGACATGGCATGGGGTGGGAAGTGAGCCATCAGCAGCCCAGAGAGGCCCTTGGGGAGCTTTGTGTAAGGAGGAAGCTTGGGGAAGGGGACCCCAGGAAGTGACCTCACTTCCCTGGCAACAGAGCCCAACAGAACTTGGGACCCAGGTCACCAGGCACCCGCTGTGTAGAGAAGGACACTTCTCAACTGACTTGGCTGGTGAACTCAGCTCAGCTCAGACATGTTTTGTTGCATCCCAAGATCCCGAGGTCGCGGCCCCCGGAAAGCCCGCAGCAACGGCCTTTGCCAACAGTGCCGACAGTGGGTCGGGTCTCACCCCAGGCGCCTCTGGCCTTTGGCCAGAGGGACCGAAAGGTAACACAGGGAGGCCCAGGGCAGGCCCGCCCAGGCCGGGTCACCACTCAGACCCCACCCGGGTGGCCCCACGGCCCCTTCCTGACTGGTGGCGGTGGGGCAGTCATGTTGGGGGGGGGTCCTGCCTCAAGCAAGAGCAGGCTGAGGAAGGGTCAGAGGCCTGGGGGGCCGATCACGTCCCCAGCCTGGGTCCAAGTGGGCTGGCTGGGATGTGGAGAACCGGGGCAGGGCCCTGCTGCCCGAGGTGGCGCCCATGCCCTAGGGTGTGTCTCTTGCCTCCCGGGTGACTGAGATGACCAAGGTCCCAGTCTGATCTGGCAGCAGAGGGTCGAGTGGGGCAGAAGCAGGAGTGGTCCTGGCCGGGCAGGGCTCTGAGACCTCCGGACCGGGCCGGCTGCCGGTCACTGTCATTGCAGAGCCAGACACCGCAGGATCCGGGGAACCAGGACACTCATGCCACCTCTCCAAGTGAGGGGCTGGTGTGCCACACTGTGGAAGGCCAGCACAGGCTCCAGAAGAGTCTGGGTATGAAGGGCTCCCCACCACCACGGCCTCCTGCCCAGACATCGCCCAGGTCTCTCCCCAGGATCTTGCCCAGGGCTGAGGGGCAGCTCAGCACCCCCGGCTCTGACCTGGAGCACCGTGCCCACCTCCTGGGGATTCAGGTAGAGGACCAGGAGCCCCCCGAAGCAGAGCCCAAAGGTGAGAAGGGCGGGGCCGGTGTGGGTGTGTAGGTGAGGGAGGGCGGAGGGCTGGGCCACACAGGGAGGCATCCCCAAAGTCTGTAGTTGGGACCAGAGCAAAGACTGGCCTCAGACCACCTGTCTGGAAGAATTCAGTCACAGAACAAGTGCCTGTGGGCACTTGCTCAGTGGGAGCTGCCTGCAAAGCTCTGGGAAGATTTCTGTCCTTGAAAAGGCACGTGGAAAGGGAGGCATGTGGGTACCTTTTTCCAGGTTGTGCCTGAGCAGAACCACTAGACTTAAAGCTCTCTCCACGTCCAACAGTTACAGGTCCAGAGCAGGCAGAGGCAGGGGAAGACGCCAGAAAACAAAAACAGGACCACCAGGGTCCAGCACGAGACCGCGAACACCCTCCAGCTGCTCCTGCTGAACATGAAGATCCTGCTGCTCCAGCTGCATATGAAGAGCCTGCCGCTCCTGCTGATCTTGCCACTCCCGAAGAGCCTGCAGCTCCTACTGATCTTGCCGCTCCTGAACAGCCTGCAGCTCCTGAAGAGCCCGCCGCTCCTGAAGCGCCTGCCATTCCTGCTGATCTAGCTGCTCCTGAAGAGCCTGCTGCTCCTGCTCATCTAGCCGCTCCTGAACAGCCTGCAGCTCCTGAAAAGCCTGCAGCTCCTGAAGAGCCTGCTGCTCCTGCTGATCTTGCCACTCCTGAAGAGCCTGCTGCTCCTGCTGCTCTAGCCGCTCCTGAAGAGCCCGCCACTCCTGAAGAACCTGCCGCTCCTGCTGATCTAGCCGCTCCTGAAGAGCCCGCCATTCCTGCTGATCAAGCCGCTCCTGAAGAGCCTGCCGCTTCTGCTGATCTAGCCGCTCCTGAAGAGCCTGCCGCTCCTGAAGAGCCCGCCGATCCTGAAGAGCCTGCTGTTCCTGCTGATCTAGCCGCTCCTGAAGCGCCTGCCATTCCTGCTGATCTAGCCACTCCTGAAGAGCCCGCTGCTCCTGCTAATCTAGCCGCTCCTGAACAGCCTGCAGCTCCTGAAGAGCCTGCCGCTCCTGCTGATCTTGCCACTCCTGAAGAGCCTGCCGCTCCTGCTGCTCTAGCCGCTCCTGAAGAGCCCGCCACTCCTGAAGAACCTGCCGCTCCTGCTGATCTAGCCGCTCCTGAAGAGCCTGCCGCTCCTGCTGATCTTGCCACTCCTGAAGACCCTGCAGCTCCTGCTGATCTTGCCACTCCTGAAGAGCCTGCAGCTCCTGCTGATCTTGCCGCTCCTGAAGAGCCCGCTACTCCTGAAGAGCCCGCCGCTCCTGCTGATCTTGCCACTCCTGAAGAGCCTGCAGCTCCTACTGATCTTGCCGCTCCTGAACAGCCTGCAGCTACTGAAGAGCCCGACGCTCCTGAAGAACCTGCCGCTCCTGCAGATCTAGCCGCTCCTGAAGAGCCCGCCATTCCTGCTGATCTAGCCGCTCCTGAAGCGCCTGCCGCTCCTGCTGATCTAGCCACTCCAGAAGAGCCCGCTGCTCCTGATCATCTAGCCGCTCCAGAACAGCCTGCAGCTCTTGAAAAGCCTGCAGCTCCTGAAGAGCCTGCCGCTCCTGCTGCTCTAGCCGCTCCTGAAGAGCCCGCTGCTCCTGCTGATCTAGCCGCTCCTGAAGAGCCCGCCGCTCCTGAAGAGCCCGCCGGTCCTGCTGATCTAGCCGCTCCTGAAGAGCCTGAAGCTCCTGAAGAGCCTGCCGCTCCTGCTGATCTTGCCACCCCTGAAGAGCCTGCAGCTCCTGCTGATCTTGCCGCTCCTGAAGAGCCCGCCGCTCCTGAAGAACCTGCCGTTCCTGCTGATCTAGCCGCTCCTGAAGAGCCTGCCGCTCCTGCTGATCTTGCTGCTCCTGAAAAGCCTGCAGATCCTGCACCTGCACCTGCGCCGCTGGGCAGTGGAGAACCATTTCGGGCATCATCACCCCTTAGGGCTGAGCCCCCTCTGCCCCCTCCTACACCTTCTCCAAAATCCCAACATGTATCCCCTCCCCTACCCGAAGTTGACTTCCCTACCCCTGAATTTGCTTTTGTTTTCTTCTTCTTTAGTTTAGTTTATTTGTTTTACATCATTTATGGCATTCTATAATTTTCCATTTCCCACTTCCTTTAATAAAATACAGATTTTTTCCCTTTTAAACTGCATTTCAGGAACATTAAGTGCATTCCCATGCTGTCCGACCATCACTACCATGTAGTTTTATGCTATTTATGCCCGTGAAGTACATCCCACCACGGCCTCAAACCCCTCATCTGAGGACGGACTGATGCCTGAAATGGTGGGAGATGACAGGTGTGGGCACGTTGCTGGGATCAGAGTTGATCCCAGGGAACCCACTGTATTGATGGGCAGCAGGTTCAGTGTCCAGGTGCTCTGTTCCGGGGAGGGCGGCTAGAGATGTGCAGAGTCCCCTCCCAGCGGTCCCCGTGCCTGTGTTGGGAACTGACCATCAAGGGGGGCCTGGTGAATGAACCGGACGCTAGAAAGGGACACCCCTAACTCCCCCAATTTGGAAGGCGGGGCTCCTTCTCCCTGCTGAGTGATGTGGCAACTGAGAATATCACACCCCCCACGCCCTAGCAGAAACTTCTCCTCTCACAGAGCCCACCCTCCCATGGGTCCCACTTTCCCCTGAACCCAGAGGCAGAGCCCCTCTGCCAGACAAGGGATGGGTAGGAGGGGTGGCTGCAACCTTCCGGGAGTGGGCGTGCACCGTGCTTGACCCCTGAGCTCCCAGCTGTGCAGCAGAGGCCCAGGGAGGACTTGCCAGGGAGGGCCGCAGGGCAGGGGCAGGGCTGAGTTCTGCATGAATCCTGACTATGCGGGGGCCGAGGGACCTGGTTTTGAGCCACGTCCTGGGTCTGGGCACGATGCCTTGTGATCCCACAAGGGAGACCTCTCTGCTCTCATTGTTCAGATGGGAAGACTTGAGCCTGCCCACCTGAAGCGACGCCCTGCTTCCCCAATTGGGGAGGAGGCTGAGTTGGACTGGGCCCCACAATCTTCAAGGAAGATTGCTCTCCCCAAGGTTGGCTCTCTGGGTATAAACCTGGGCAAGGGAGTCCTGACTACCCCCTGCGCCTGCTCTGTGCTGGTAACCTCAGTACACAGAAGCCTTGAGTCTCAGTCCACCCAGGAACCAAACGTTCACCCGCCTACAGCAGAGACAACTGAGGCTCAAAGAGGAAGGTCTGCCCTGGAGATGGTGTGGAGGCCCAAGTCTCAGAAGACAGGTGAAGCCAGGGTCTCAAGGATACTGCACAAACAGGACTTCACTCTGAACTGGGAATGTTGTGGAAAGACCCTGGGGGCCAGGGTGGAGGAGATGGGAAGCAGACCAGAGCCCGGGGGAAGGCAGGGAGCCCCAGGAATGCCTCCATGCCCTCGGCACAGGGCAGGGGAGCAGCTCTGAAGATATGACAGCCGAGGCTGCCCAGGGGGCCTTCATCACTACCACTTTGCTCGGATGACCTCAACAGCCCCATGACCACACCCATTTGACAGATGCAGACAGACACCAAGTTAGCCACCAGGCTGACAAGGAGAGGAGCTGGGATCAAATCCAGGATCAGATTCCAAGTGCTCCGCTCGCTGGCCCCAGACTAAGCCTGCCTGCCAAAACCGACCCCAGGGCCTCCCGCCTGGCACTCTATATATACCTCAGTGGGCTCCCCTGCTGAGCCATCCCATCCCATCCCATCACACTGAGACAAAAGCACAGAGGCCTGGGGTCCAGGAGACAGGACTGGTAGCAGGGCCAGGGTGGGCACGTTCTGCCCACCCCCCTTTGCTGCCCCAGCCCAGGTGTCAAGTGGAAGCCTGACTGACGTGGAAACTGGCAGTGGGTGGGAGAGACAGGATGCCCCTTAGTTTCCCTGGCAACTGCTGCAGAACTGAGTCTTTCAGGATAAATTCAAGTTAGGCCTCAGCTGCTGAAACACCCATTATTTCAAGGCTGGTTACCTTGGTGACCCAGGTGGTGAGGACGTGGTGGGAGGAGGGGGTGGAGAGGCCAGGCAGGGGGCCACCGGCTCAGAGGACAGGCTGACCCTCAGACCTAGACATGACCCTGGTCACACACTGAGCCTTGAATTTCATCACAGACTGACCTCGGGTCCTGACACAGGGTGCCTGGCCCTTATCACAGACGAGCCCTGTTCCTGGTCCCAGACCGCCACCTGAGCTTGGCCGCGCAACCACCACGGAGGGACACTCAGCGAGTGGTGACTGCTACTTCTGTTATCATTGCTGTGCCGTTAACGTGCGTCCCACTCACAGCTGACACCTAACGAATGTCATTCAGACTAGCGTAACCGCAATGGGGGACTGTTCGCAAGGACTCCTGGGGCCCACAGTGCTCGGCAGAGGCTCGCAGGACCCCCTCTGCTGGGTGGCCACAGGGCTCCTGGGCTGGGTGGGCTGTGAGGGGGCAGCAGAGGAGTGGGCAAGGCTGGGGGGTGGGCTGCCCCTCCAGGCCCAGAAGGAAGCAGCCATTCTCCCCCGGCTCAACGCCCCCTCTGTCTGGAAGCCTCACTTTCATCTCATTACCTGATAAACTGAGCAAATGAACGGCAGCCAGGCAGCCTTGGCCACCCAGGAGACAGGGCACACGGTCAGGGGGCTCCCAGCCTCCTTCCCACCCTGGCGCCCCAGCCTGCAGGCTATGGCCTCTCTGGCCCACGGGGCCTCAGTCGGCCGGGATGAGGGCCCTGGGAGAGGCCCGCATCCTGCTAGGCCTTCCTGCTTCCTGGGCAGAGCTCTCCCCAGCCCAGCAGGTGAGGCAGCAGAGGCAGTGGGTCTGCCCCTGTCCATTCCTGCCCTGTCCTCGCCCACCAGGCCGGTTCCCCAGGCATCCAGGCCGTACTCCACGACCTGTGAAGTTAGGGCGTGTCCTGGGGCATGGAGTTCCTCCTCAGCCCAGTACATGGATGTGCAAATGAGGACCACAGGGGACAGGACAGCTCTCTGAATTCCCCCACCCAGTCCCCAGTCCCCTCCACCCTAGCCCCCATGGGTCCTGACTTGGGCCATCTGTCCAGAGGCAGGCAAACGCAGAGAAGACTACCATGAGAGGGAGAGGGATACAGAGCTAAGAGGCCAGGAGAGCAGGAGAGCAGCTGCAGAGGTGCAGCCAGGCAGGGACAGAGGTGGAGGACAGGGGACAGTTGCTCAGGCCCAACAAACACTTCCCACTTGAGCCTGCACATTCCTGGGCCTGCACACTGCTGGGCCTGCACAAACCTGGGCCTGCACGAACCTGGGACTCTTGACAGCCGTGCCTGCCCTCTCCTAGGCATTCACACTCCTGGAACTGCACACTCATTGGCCTGCACCCACCTGGAGCTGCACAATCATGAGCCTGCACATACTTGGGCCTGCACCCTGCTGGGCCTGCACATTTCTGGGCCTGCCTTCTCCTGGGCCCGCACAATCCCTCATCTGCACACTCCTGGGCCTGGACATTCCTGGGCCTGCAGAGTACTGGGCCTGTATACCCCTGGGCCTGCACACTCCTGTCTCTGCACACTCCGGGTTCTGCACACTCCTCGGTCTGTATACTCCTGGGCCTGTACACACCTGGGCCTGCACACTCCTCTGTCTGCACACTCCTGGGCCAGCACACCCATGGAACTGCACACTCTGGTGTCTTCACACTCCTGGGCCTGCACGCTCCTAGGCCTTTCCTCACCTGGGCCTGCCCCCAGTTCGGCCCGCCCTCTCCTGGACCTGCACACTCTTGGGCCTGCACACTCCTGGGCCTGCACACTCCTGTCTCTGCACACTCCGGGGTCTGCACACTCCTCGGTCTGTATACTCCTGGGCCTGTACACTCATGGGCCTGCCGTGGCCTTGGCCTGCACGCTCCTGGTCCTGCACACACCTCTGTCTGCACACTCCTGGGCCTGCATACCCCTGCATCTTCACACTCCTGGGCCTGCACAACCCAGAGCCTGCACAGATCTGGGCCTCTACACACCTGGGCCAGTACACACGTGTGCTTGCTCCCCCCCGTGTCTGCAAACTCCTGGGACTGCACATTCCTGGGTCTGCACACACCTTGGCCTGCACACTCATGGGCCTGTTCCGTCTTGTGTCTGCATACCTCTGGGCCTGCACACTCCAGGGCCTGCACACACCTGGGCCTGCACGAACCTGGGCCTCTTGACTCCTGGGCCTGCCCTTTCCTAGGCCTGCCCACTCCTGTGCCTACACATTCCTGGGCCTGCACACTCCTGGACCTGTACACTCCTGGGCGTGCCCTGGCATGGGCCTGCACACAAATGGGCCTGCACTCTCCAGGGACTGCACCCTCCTGGGCCTGCACACTCCTCTGTCTGCACACTCCTGGGCCTGCCCCAAATTGCCCTGCCCTCTCCTGTGACGGCCCTCACAAGTCCTGCACACTCCTAGGCCTGCACACTCGTGTACCTCCTCCCTCCTGTGCCTGCACACTCCTGGCCATGTACACTCATGGGCCTGCCCTCTGCATGGTGTGCACGGTCCTAGGACCCCCATTCCTGCGCCTGGACACCCTTGGGCCTGCCCTCTCCTGGGCCTGCACACTCTGGGGCCTGCCCTCACCTGGTTCTGCACACTACTGGGACTGTACACCCCTGGACCTGTACACTGCTGTGCCTTCCCTGGTCTGGGCCTTCCCTGGCCTGGGCCTGAAAACTACTGGGCCTGAAAACTGCTGGAACTGCACACTCATTGGCCTGCAAACTCCAGGACCTGCACAATCTTGGGCTTGAACACACCTGGGCCTGTATACTCCTGGGCCTGCACACTCCTGTCTCTGCACACTGTGGTGTTTGCACACGCCTGGGCCTGCACGAACGTGGGCCTGTACACTCCTGGGCCTGCACACACCTGAGTCTGCACACTCCGGGGTCTGCACACTCCTCGGTCTGTATACTCCTGGGTTGTACACTCCTGGGCCTGACCTGGCCTGGGCCTGCACGCTCCTGGGCCTGCACACTCCTCTGTCTGCACACTTCTGGGCATGCACAACCCTAGACCCTACACTCCTGGGCCTGCGCATCCCAGAGCCTGAACACACCTGGGCCTCTATACTCCTGGGCCACTACTCTCATGTGCCTGCTCCGCCCCGTGTCTACACACTCCTGGCACTGCACAGTCCTGGACCTGCACACTCCTGGGCCTGCCCTGGCCTGGGCCTGCACACTAATGGGCCTACACACACCTAGGAATGCACCCTCCTGGGCCTGCACACTCCTCTGTCTGCACACTCGTGGGCCTTCCCTGGTCTGGGCCTTCCCTGGCCTGGGCCTGCAAACTACTGGGCCTGCAAACTCCTGGAACTGCACACTCATTGGCCTGCACACTCCAGGACCTGCACAATCTTGGGCTTGAACACACCTAGGCCTGTATACTCCTGGACCTGCACACTCCTGTCTTGCACACTCTGGTGTTTGCACACGCCTGGGCCTGCACGAACTTTGGCCTGTACACACCTGGGCCTGCACACTCCTGTATCTGCTCACTTCTGAGACTGCATACACCTGGGCCTGCAAACTCCTGGGCCTGTACACTCCTGGGCCTGAACACTCCTGGACCTGTACACTCCTGGGCATGCCCTGGCCTGGGCCTGCACACTAATGGTGCTACACCCACCTAGGAATGCACACTCATGGGCCTGCACACTCCTGGGCCTGCCGACTCCTGAGCCTGCATTCTCCTGGTCCTTTCCTCGCCTGGGCCACCACCTATTAGGCCCGCCCTCTCTTTGACGTGCACACGCTTGGGCCTGCTCACTCCTCTGTCTGCACACCCCTGCGCCTTGACACCCCTGGACCTGCACACTCCGGGGCCTGCGCATCCCATGGCCTGCACACACCTGGGCCTCTACACTCCTGGGCCAGTACAGTCATGTGCCTGTTCCGCCCCGTGTCTGCACACTCTTGGGACCGCACAGTCCTGGCTATGCACACTCCTTGGCCTGCAGACTCCTAGGCCTGTTCGACTTCTGTCTGCACACCTCTGGGCCTGCACACTACAGGGCCTGCACATACCTGGGCCTGCACGAACCTGGGCCTCTTCACTGCTGGTCCTGCCCTCTCCTAGGCCTGCACACTCCTGGAACTGTACACTCATGGGCCTGCACACTCCTGGACCTGAACAATCTTGAGCCTGCACAATCCTGGGCCTGTACGCTCCTGGGCCTGCACACTCCTGTGCCTGCCCTCTCTTGGCCCTGCACTCTCCTTGGCCTGCACACTCCTGGCCTGTTCCCTCCTGTGCCGGCACACTCCTGGGACTGCACACTCCTGGGCCTGCCCTGGCCTGGGCCTGCACCCTCCTCTGTCTGCACACTCCTGGGACTGCACAGCCCTGAGCCTGTACACTCCTGGACCTGCACACTTCTGTCTCTGCACACTCTGGTGTCTGCACACTCCTGGACATGCACACTCCTGGGCCTGTACACTCCTAGGCCTGCCTTATCCTGGCCCTGGACACTCTTCTGTCTGCACACTCCTGGGGCTGCACACTCTTGGGCCTGCACACTCCTGGACCTGTACAATCCTGGGCCTTCCCTGGTCTGGGTCTTCCCTGGCCTGGTCCTGCACACTAATGGGCCTGAACACTCCTGGTCCTGTACACACCTCGGCCTGCACCCTACTGGTCCTGCACACTCCTCTGTTTGCACACACATGGAACTGCACACCCCTTGGCCTGCACACTCCCAGACCTGCACAATCTTGAGCCTGCACAATCCTGGGCCTGTACACTCCTGGGCCTACACACCCCCAGGCCTGCACACTGCTGGGCCTGCACACTCCTGAGCCTCCCTTCTCCTGGGCCTGCACAATCCCTCATCTGCACACTCCTAGGCCTGCACACCCTTGGGCCTGCACACTCCTGGGCCTGCACACTCCTGTCTCTGCACACTCCGGGGACTGCACAGTCCTCGGTCTGTATACTCCTGGGCCTGTACACTCCTGGGCCTGCCGTGGCCTGGGCCTGCACACTCCTCAGCCTGCACACTCCTCTGTCTGCACACTCCTGGGCCTGCACACACCTGGGCAGGCACACTCCAGGGCCCTCTGACACCTGTGCCTGCACACTCTTGGGCCTGTCTTCTCCTGGGCCCGCATGAACCTGGGCCTCTTCACTGCTGGTCCTGCCCTCTCCTAAGCCTGCACACTCCTGGAACTGCACACTCATGGGCCTGCAGACTCCTGGACCTGCACAATCTTGAGCCTGCACCATCCTGGGCCTGTACGCTCCTGGGCCTGCACACTCCTGTGCCTGCCCTCTCTTGGCCCTGCACTCTCCTGTGCCTGCACACTCCTGGGCCTGCTCCCACCTATGCCTGCACCCTCCTAGGCCTGTTCCCACGTGTGCCGGCACACTCCTGGGACTGCACACTCCTGGGCCTGCACACTCCTGTGCCTGCCCTCTCTTGGCCCTGCACTCTCCTTGGCCTGCACACTCCTGGCCTGTTCCCTCCTGTGCCTGCACACTCCTGGGCCTGCTCCCACCTATGCCTGCACACTCCTAGGCCTGTTCCCACGTGTGCCGGCACACTCCTGGGACTGCACACTCCTGGGCCTGCCCTGGCCTGGGCCTGCACCCTCCTCTGTCTGCACACTCCTGGGACTGCACAGCCCTGAGCCTGTACAATCCTGGACCTGCACACTTCTGTCTCTGCACACTCTGGTGTCTGCACACTCCTGGGCCTGTACACTCCTAGGCCTGCCCTATCCTGGCCCTGGACACTCTTCTGTCTGCACACTCCTGGGGCTGCACACTCCTGGGCCTGCACACCCCTGGGCATGCCCTCTCCTGGGCCTGCAAACTCCTGGGCCTGCACACTCCTCTGTCTGCACACTCCGGGGCCTTCCCTCTCCTGGGCCTGCCCCCAGTTCGGCCGGCACTCTCCTGGAGCTGCACACTCCTGGGCCTGACCTATCGTACGCCTGCACAGTCCTGGATCTGCACACTTCTGGACCTGCTCCCTCCTGTGCCATCACCCTTCTGGAACTGCACATTGGGCGCCTGCACACTCCTGTGCCTGACACACCTGGGCCTGCACGCTCCTCGGCCTGCACACTCCTCTTGTCTGCACACTCCTCTTGTCTGCACACTCCTGGGCCTGTTCCG
The DNA here is from genome assembly GCF_048564905.1 of Vicugna pacos. Classification (NCBI taxonomy): domain Eukaryota; kingdom Metazoa; phylum Chordata; class Mammalia; order Artiodactyla; family Camelidae; genus Vicugna; species Vicugna pacos. The sequence goes on from NC_133012.1 coordinate 16,473,492, forward strand.
TCTTGTGTCTTCACACCTCTCGGCCTGCGCACTCCAGGGCCTGAACACACCTGGGCCTGCACGAACCTGGGCCTGTTCACTCCTGGGCCTGCCCTCTCCTTGGCCGGCACGAACCTGGGCCTAAACACCCCTGGGCCTGCCCTGGCCTGGGCCTGCACACTAATGGGGCTGCACACACCTAGGAATGCACCCACCTGGGCCTACACACTCTTCTGTCTGTACACTCCTGGGCCTGCACACTCCTGGGCATGCACACTCCTCTGTCTGCACACTCCTCGGCCTACACACTCCTAGGCCTGCACACTCCTGGGCCTGCTGACCCCTGTGTCTGCACACTCTTGGGCCTGCACACACCTGGACCTGTACCATCCTGGGCCTTCCCTGGACTGGGTCTTCCCTGGCCTGGGCCTGCACACTACTGGGCCCGCACACTTCTGCAACTGCACACTCATCGGCCTGCAAAGGCACGACCTGCACAATATTGGGCCTGAACACACATAGGCCTTTATCCTCCTGGATCTGCACACTCCTGGGCCTGCACACTGCTGGACCTGCACAGCACTGGGCCTAAACACACCTGGGCCTGCACACTCCTTCTCTGCACACTCCTATCTCTGCACACTCTGGTGTCTACACACTCCAGGGCCTGCACGAACCTAGGCCTGCTCCCTCCTGTGCCTGCATACTCCTGGGCCTGCTCCCACCTGTGCCTGCACACTCCTAGCCCTGTTCCCACCTGTGCTGGCACATTCCTGGGACTGCACACTTCTGTGCCTGCACACTTTTGGGCCTGCACACCCCTGGGCCTGCACACTCCTGGACCTGTACACTCCTGGGCCTTCCCTGGTCTGGGCATTCCCTGGCCTGGGCCTGCAAACTCCTGGGCCTATACACTCCTGGGCCTGCACACTCCTGTACCTGTACACACCTGGGCCTGCCCTGGCCTGGGACTGCACACTAATGGGGCTGCACACACCTAGGAATGCACCCCCCTGGGCCTGCACACTCCTCTGTCTGCACACTCCTGGGCCTGCATAACCCTGGATCTGCACACTCCTGGGCCTGCGCATCCCAGAGCATGCACAGATCTGGGCCTCTACACACCTGGGCCAGTACACACGTGTGCTTGCTCCCCCCCGTGTCTGCAAACTCCTGGGACTGCACATTCCTGGGTCTGCAACACCTTGGCTTGCACACTCATGGGCCTGTTCCGTCTTGTGTCTGCATACCTGTGGGCCTGCACACCCCAGGGCCTGCACACACCTGGGCCTGCACGAACGTGGGCCTCTTGAATCCTGGGCCTGCCCTTTCCTAGGCCTGCCCACACCTGTGCCTACACATTCCTGGGCCTGCACACTCCTGGACCTGTACACTCCTGGGCGTACCCTGGCATGCGCCTGCACACTAATGGGCCTGCACTCTCCAGGGACTGCACCCTCCTGGGCCTGCACACTCCTCTGTCTGCACACTCCTGGGCCTGCCCCAAATTGCCCTGCCCTCTCCTGTGACGGCCCTCACAAGTCCTGCACACTCCTAGGCCTGCACACTCGTGTACCTCCTCCCTCCTGTGCCTGCACACTCCTGGCCATGTACACTCATGGGCCTGCCCTCTGCATGGCGTGCACGGTCCTAGGACTCCCCATTCCTGCGCCTGGACACCCTTGGGCCTGCCCTCTCCTGGGCCTGCACACTCTGGGGCCTGCCCTCACCTGGTTCTGCACACTACTGGGACTGTACACCCCTGGACCTGTACACTGCTGTGCCTTCCCTGGTCTGGGCCTTCCCTGGCCTGGGCCTGAAAACTACTGGGCCTGAAAACTGCTGGAACTGCACACTCATTGGCCTGCAAACTCCAGGACCTGCACAATCTTGGGCTTGAACACACCTGGGCCTGTATACTCCTGGGCCTGCACACTCCTGTCTCTGCACACTGTGGTGTTTGCACACGCCTGGGCCTGCACGAACGTGGGCCTGTACACTCCTGGGCCTGCACACACCTGAGTCTGCACACTCCGGGGTCTGCACACTCCTCGGTCTGTATACTCCTGGGTTGTACACTCCTGGGCCTGACCTGGCCTGGGCCTGCACGCTCCTGGGCCTGCACACTCCTCTGTCTGCACACTTCTGGGCATGCACAACCCTAGACCCTACACTCCTGGGCCTGCGCATCCCAGAGCCTGAACACACCTGGGCCTCTATACTCCTGGGCCACTACTCTCATGTGCCTGCTCCGCCCCGTGTCTACACACTCCTGGCACTGCACAGTCCTGGACCTGCACACTCCTGGGCCTGCCCTGGCCTGGGCCTGCACACTAATGGGCCTACACACACCTAGGAATGCACCCTCCTGGGCCTGCACACTCCTCTGTCTGCACACTCGTGGGCCTTCCCTGGTCTGGGCCTTCCCTGGCCTGGGCCTGCAAACTACTGGGCCTGCAAACTCCTGGAACTGCACACTCATTGGCCTGCACACTCCAGGACCTGCACAATCTTGGGCTTGAACACACCTAGGCCTGTATACTCCTGGACCTGCACACTCCTGTCTTGCACACTCTGGTGTTTGCACACGCCTGGGCCTGCACGAACTTTGGCCTGTACACACCTGGGCCTGCACACTCCTGTATCTGCTCACTTCTGAGACTGCATATACCTGGGCCTGCAAACTCCTGGGCCTGTACACTCCTGGGCCTGAACACTCCTGGACCTGTACACTCCTGGGCATGCCCTGGCCTGGGCCTGCACACTAATGGTGCTACACCCACCTAGGAATGCACACTCATGGGCCTGCACACTCCTGGGCCTGCCGACTCCTGAGCCTGCATTCTCCTGGTCCTTTCCTCGCCTGGGCCACCACCTATTAGGCCCGCCCTCTCTTTGACGTGCACACGCTTGGGCCTGCTCACTCCTCTGTCTGCACACCCCTGCGCCTTGACACCCCTGGACCTGCACACTCCGGGGCCTGCGCATCCCATGGCCTGCACACACCTGGGCCTCTACACTCCTGGGCCAGTACAGTCATGTGCCTGTTCCGCCCCGTGTCTGCACACTCTTGGGACCGCACAGTCCTGGCTATGCACACTCCTTGGCCTGCAGACTCCTAGGCCTGTTCGACTTCTGTCTGCACACCTCTGGGCCTGCACACTACAGGGCCTGCACATACCTGGGCCTGCACGAACCTGGGCCTCTTCACTGCTGGTCCTGCCCTCTCCTAGGCCTGCACACTCCTGGAACTGTACACTCATGGGCCTGCACACTCCTGGACCTGAACAATCTTGAGCCTGCACAATCCTGGGCCTGTACGCTCCTGGGCCTGCACACTCCTGTGCCTGCCCTCTCTTGGCCCTGCACTCTCCTTGGCCTGCACACTCCTGGCCTGTTCCCTCCTGTGCCGGCACACTCCTGGGACTGCACACTCCTGGGCCTGCCCTGGCCTGGGCCTGCACCCTCCTCTGTCTGCACACTCCTGGGACTGCACAGCCCTGAGCCTGTACACTCCTGGACCTGCACACTTCTGTCTCTGCACACTCTGGTGTCTGCACACTCCTGGACATGCACACTCCTGGGCCTGTACACTCCTAGGCCTGCCTTATCCTGGCCCTGGACACTCTTCTGTCTGCACACTCCTGGGGCTGCACACTCTTGGGCCTGCACACTCCTGGACCTGTACAATCCTGGGCCTTCCCTGGTCTGGGTCTTCCCTGGCCTGGTCCTGCACACTAATGGGCCTGAACACTCCTGGTCCTGTACACACCTCGGCCTGCACCCTACTGGTCCTGCACACTCCTCTGTTTGCACACACATGGAACTGCACACCCCTTGGCCTGCACACTCCCAGACCTGCACAATCTTGAGCCTGCACAATCCTGGGCCTGTACACTCCTGGGCCTACACACCCCCAGGCCTGCACACTGCTGGGCCTGCACACTCCTGAGCCTCCCTTCTCCTGGGCCTGCACAATCCCTCATCTGCACACTCCTAGGCCTGCACACCCTTGGGCCTGCACACTCCTGGGCCTGCACACTCCTGTCTCTGCACACTCCGGGGACTGCACAGTCCTCGGTCTGTATACTCCTGGGCCTGTACACTCCTGGGCCTGCCGTGGCCTGGGCCTGCACACTCCTCAGCCTGCACACTCCTCTGTCTGCACACTCCTGGGCCTGCACACACCTGGGCAGGCACACTCCAGGGCCCTCTGACACCTGTGCCTGCACACTCTTGGGCCTGTCTTCTCCTGGGCCCGCATGAACCTGGGCCTCTTCACTGCTGGTCCTGCCCTCTCCTAAGCCTGCACACTCCTGGAACTGCACACTCATGGGCCTGCAGACTCCTGGACCTGCACAATCTTGAGCCTGCACCATCCTGGGCCTGTACGCTCCTGGGCCTGCACACTCCTGTGCCTGCCCTCTCTTGGCCCTGCACTCTCCTGTGCCTGCACACTCCTGGGCCTGCTCCCACCTATGCCTGCACCCTCCTAGGCCTGTTCCCACGTGTGCCGGCACACTCCTGGGACTGCACACTCCTGGGCCTGCACACTCCTGTGCCTGCCCTCTCTTGGCCCTGCACTCTCCTTGGCCTGCACACTCCTGGCCTGTTCCCTCCTGTGCCTGCACACTCCTGGGCCTGCTCCCACCTATGCCTGCACACTCCTAGGCCTGTTCCCACGTGTGCCGGCACACTCCTGGGACTGCACACTCCTGGGCCTGCCCTGGCCTGGGCCTGCACCCTCCTCTGTCTGCACACTCCTGGGACTGCACAGCCCTGAGCCTGTACACTCCTGGACCTGCACACTTCTGTCTCTGCACACTCTGGTGTCTGCACACTCCTGGGCCTGTACACTCCTAGGCCTGCCCTATCCTGGCCCTGGACACTCTTCTGTCTGCACACTCCTGGGGCTGCACACTCCTGGGCCTGCACACCCCTGGGCATGCCCTCTCCTGGGCCTGCAAACTCCTGGGCCTGCACACTCCTCTGTCTGCACACTCCGGGGCCTTCCCTCTCCTGGGCCTGCCCCCAGTTCGGCCGGCACTCTCCTGGAGCTGCACACTCCTGGGCCTGACCTATCGTACGCCTGCACAGTCCTGGATCTGCACACTTCTGGACCTGCTCCCTCCTGTGCCATCACCCTTCTGGAACTGCACATTGGGCGCCTGCACACTCCTGTGCCTGACACACCTGGGCCTGCACGCTCCTCGGCCTGCACACTCCTCTTGTCTGCACACTCCTCTTGTCTGCACACTCCTGGGCCTGTTCCGTCTTGTGTCTTCACACCTCTCGGCCTGCGCACTCCAGGGCCTGAACACACCTGGGCCTGCACGAACCTGGGCCTGTTCACTCCTGGGCCTGCCCTCTCCTTGGCCGGCACGAACCTGGGCCTAAACACCCCTGGGCCTGCCCTGGCCTGGGCCTGCACACTAATGGGGCTGCACACACCTAGGAATGCACCCACCTGGGCCTACACACTCTTCTGTCTGTACACTCCTGGGCCTGCACACTCCTGGGCATGCACACTCCTCTGTCTGCACACTCCTCGGCCTACACACTCCTAGGCCTGCACACTCCTGGGCCTGCTGACCCCTGTGTCTGCACACTCTTGGGCCTGCACACACCTGGACCTGTACCATCCTGGGCCTTCCCTGGACTGGGTCTTCCCTGGCCTGGGCCTGCACACTACTGGGCCCGCACACTTCTGCAACTGCACACTCATCGGCTTGCAAAGGCACGACCTGCACAATATTGGGCCTGAACACACATAGGCCTTTATCCTCCTGGATCTGCACACTCCTGGGCCTGCACACTGCTGGACCTGCACAGCACTGGGCCTAAACACACCTGGGCCTGCACACTCCTTCTCTGCACACTCCTATCTCTGCACACTCTGGTGTCTACACACTCCAGGGCCTGCACGAACCTAGGCCTGCTCCCTCCTGTGCCTGCATACTCCTGGGCCTGCTCCCACCTGTGCCTGCACACTCCTAGCCCTGTTCCCACCTGTGCTGGCACATTCCTGGGACTGCACACTTCTGTGCCTGCACACTTTTGGGCCTGCACACCCCTGGGCCTGCACACTCCTGGACCTGTACACTCCTGGGCCTTCCCTGGTCTGGGCATTCCCTGGCCTGGGCCTGCAAACTCCTGGGCCTATACACTCCTGGGCCTGCACACTCCTGTACCTGTACACACCTGGGCCTGCCCTGGCCTGGGACTGAACACTAATGGGGCTGCACACACCTAGGAATGCACCCCCCTGGGCCTGCACACTCCTCTGTCTGCACACTCCTGGGCCTGCATAACCCTGGATCTGCACACTCCTGGGCCTGCGCATCCCAGAGCATGCACAGATCTGGGCCTCTACACACCTGGGCCAGTACACACGTGTGCTTGCTCCCCCCCGTGTCTGCAAACTCCTGGGACTGCACATTCCTGGGTCTGCAACACCTTGGCTTGCACACTCATGGGCCTGTTCCGTCTTGTGTCTGCATACCTGTGGGCCTGCACACCCCAGGGCCTGCACACACCTGGGCCTGCACGAACGTGGGCCTCTTGAATCCTGGGCCTGCCCTTTCCTAGGCCTGCCCACACCTGTGCCTACACATTCCTGGGCCTGCACACTCCTGGACCTGTACACTCCTGGGCGTACCCTGGCATGCGCCTGCACACTAATGGGCCTGCACTCTCCAGGGACTGCACCCTCCTGGGCCTGCACACTCCTCTGTCTGCACACTCCTGGGCCTGCCCCAAATTGCCCTGCCCTCTCCTGTGACGGCCCTCACAAGTCCTGCACACTCCTAGGCCTGCACACTCGTGTACCTCCTCCCTCCTGTGCCTGCACACTCCTGGCCATGTACACTCATGGGCCTGCCCTCTGCATGGCGTGCACGGTCCTAGGACTCCCCATTCCTGCGCCTGGACACCCTTGGGCCTGCCCTCTCCTGGGCCTGCACACTCTGGGGCCTGCCCTCACCTGGTTCTGCACACTACTGGGACTGTACACCCCTGGACCTGTACACTGCTGTGCCTTCCCTGGTCTGGGCCTTCCCTGGCCTGGGCCTGAAAACTACTGGGCCTGAAAACTGCTGGAACTGCACACTCATTGGCCTGCAAACTCCAGGACCTGCACAATCTTGGGCTTGAACACACCTGGGCCTGTATACTCCTGGGCCTGCACACTCCTGTCTCTGCACACTGTGGTGTTTGCACACGCCTGGGCCTGCACGAACGTGGGCCTGTACACTCCTGGGCCTGCACACACCTGAGTCTGCACACTCCGGGGTCTGCACACTCCTCGGTCTGTATACTCCTGGGTTGTACACTCCTGGGCCTGACCTGGCCTGGGCCTGCACGCTCCTGGGCCTGCACACTCCTCTGTCTGCACACTTCTGGGCATGCACAACCCTAGACCCTACACTCCTGGGCCTGCGCATCCCAGAGCCTGAACACACCTGGGCCTCTATACTCCTGGGCCACTACTCTCATGTGCCTGCTCCGCCCCGTGTCTACACACTCCTGGCACTGCACAGTCCTGGACCTGCACACTCCTGGGCCTGCCCTGGCCTGGGCCTGCACACTAATGGGCCTACACACACCTAGGAATGCACCCTCCTGGGCCTGCACACTCCTCTGTCTGCACACTCGTGGGCCTTCCCTGGTCTGGGCCTTCCCTGGCCTGGGCCTGCAAACTACTGGGCCTGCAAACTCCTGGAACTGCACACTCATTGGCCTGCACACTCCAGGACCTGCACAATCTTGGGCTTGAACACACCTAGGCCTGTATACTCCTGGACCTGCACACTCCTGTCTTGCACACTCTGGTGTTTGCACACGCCTGGGCCTGCACGAACTTTGGCCTGTACACACCTGGGCCTGCACACTCCTGTATCTGCTCACTTCTGAGACTGCATACACCTGGGCCTGCAAACTCCTGGGCCTGTACACTCCTGGGCCTGAACACTCCTGGACCTGTACACTCCTGGGCATGCCCTGGCCTGGGCCTGCACACTAATGGTGCTACACCCACCTAGGAATGCACACTCATGGGCCTGCACACTCCTGGGCCTGCCGACTCCTGAGCCTGCATTCTCCTGGTCCTTTCCTCGCCTGGGCCACCACCTATTAGGCCCGCCCTCTCTTTGACGTGCACACGCTTGGGCCTGCTCACTCCTCTGTCTGCACACCCCTGCGCCTTGACACCCCTGGACCTGCACACTCCGGGGCCTGCGCATCCCATGGCCTGCACACACCTGGGCCTCTACACTCCTGGGCCAGTACAGTCATGTGCCTGTTCCGCCCCGTGTCTGCACACTCTTGGGACCGCACAGTCCTGGCTATGCACACTCCTTGGCCTGCAGACTCCTAGGCCTGTTCGACTTCTGTCTGCACACCTCTGGGCCTGCACACTACAGGGCCTGCACATACCTGGGCCTGCACGAACCTGGGCCTCTTCACTGCTGGTCCTGCCCTCTCCTAGGCCTGCACACTCCTGGAACTGTACACTCATGGGCCTGCACACTCCTGGACCTGAACAATCTTGAGCCTGCACAATCCTGGGCCTGTACGCTCCTGGGCCTGCACACTCCTGTGCCTGCCCTCTCTTGGCCCTGCACTCTCCTTGGCCTGCACACTCCTGGCCTGTTCCCTCCTGTGCCGGCACACTCCTGGGACTGCACACTCCTGGGCCTGCCCTGGCCTGGGCCTGCACCCTCCTCTGTCTGCACACTCCTGGGACTGCACAGCCCTGAGCCTGTACACTCCTGGACCTGCACACTTCTGTCTCTGCACACTCTGGTGTCTGCACACTCCTGGACATGCACACTCCTGGGCCTGTACACTCCTAGGCCTGCCTTATCCTGGCCCTGGACACTCTTCTGTCTGCACACTCCTGGGGCTGCACACTCTTGGGCCTGCACACTCCTGGACCTGTACAATCCTGGGCCTTCCCTGGTCTGGGTCTTCCCTGGCCTGGTCCTGCACACTAATGGGCCTGAACACTCCTGGTCCTGTACACACCTCGGCCTGCACCCTACTGGTCCTGCACACTCCTCTGTTTGCACACACATGGAACTGCACACCCCTTGGCCTGCACACTCCCAGACCTGCACAATCTTGAGCCTGCACAATCCTGGGCCTGTACACTCCTGGGCCTACACACCCCCAGGCCTGCACACTGCTGGGCCTGCACACTCCTGAGCCTCCCTTCTCCTGGGCCTGCACAATCCCTCATCTGCACACTCCTAGGCCTGCACACCCTTGGGCCTGCACACTCCTGGGCCTGCACACTCCTGTCTCTGCACACTCCGGGGACTGCACAGTCCTCGGTCTGTATACTCCTGGGCCTGTACACTCCTGGGCCTGCCGTGGCCTGGGCCTGCACACTCCTCAGCCTGCACACTCCTCTGTCTGCACACTCCTGGGCCTGCACACACCTGGGCAGGCACACTCCAGGGCCCTCTGACACCTGTGCCTGCACACTCTTGGGCCTGTCTTCTCCTGGGCCCGCATGAACCTGGGCCTCTTCACTGCTGGTCCTGCCCTCTCCTAAGCCTGCACACTCCTGGAACTGCACACTCATGGGCCTGCAGACTCCTGGACCTGCACAATCTTGAGCCTGCACCATCCTGGGCCTGTACGCTCCTGGGCCTGCACACTCCTGTGCCTGCCCTCTCTTGGCCCTGCACTCTCCTGTGCCTGCACACTCCTGGGCCTGCTCCCACCTATGCCTGCACCCTCCTAGGCCTGTTCCCACGTGTGCCGGCACACTCCTGGGACTGCACACTCCTGGGCCTGCACACTCCTGTGCCTGCCCTCTCTTGGCCCTGCACTCTCCTTGGCCTGCACACTCCTGGCCTGTTCCCTCCTGTGCCTGCACACTCCTGGGCCTGCTCCCACCTATGCCTGCACACTCCTAGGCCTGTTCCCACGTGTGCCGGCACACTCCTGGGACTGCACACTCCTGGGCCTGCCCTGGCCTGGGCCTGCACCCTCCTCTGTCTGCACACTCCTGGGACTGCACAGCCCTGAGCCTGTACACTCCTGGACCTGCACACTTCTGTCTCTGCACACTCTGGTGTCTGCACACTCCTGGGCCTGTACACTCCTAGGCCTGCCCTATCCTGGCCCTGGACACTCTTCTGTCTGCACACTCCTGGGGCTGCACACTCCTGGGCCTGCACACCCCTGGGCATGCCCTCTCCTGGGCCTGCAAACTCCTGGGCCTGCACACTCCTCTGTCTGCACACTCCGGGGCCTTCCCTCTCCTGGGCCTGCCCCCAGTTCGGCCGGCACTCTCCTGGAGCTGCACACTCCTGGGCCTGACCTATCGTACGCCTGCACAGTCCTGGATCTGCACACTTCTGGACCTGCTCCCTCCTGTGCCATCACCCTTCTGGAACTGCACATTGGGCGCCTGCACACTCCTGTGCCTGACACACCTGGGCCTGCACGCTCCTCGGCCTGCACACTCCTCTTGTCTGCACACTCCTCTTGTCTGCACACTCCTGGGCCTGTTCCGTCTTGTGTCTTCACACCTCTCGGCCTGCGCACTCCAGGGCCTGAACACACCTGGGCCTGCACGAACCTGGGCCTGTTCACTCCTGGGCCTGCCCTCTCCTTGGCCGGCACGAACCTGGGCCTAAACACCCCTGGGCCTGCCCTGGCCTGGGCCTGCACACTAATGGGGCTGCACACACCTAGGAATGCACCCACCTGGGCCTTCACACTTCTGTCTGTACACTCCTGGGCCTGCACACTCCTGGGCATGCACACTCCTCTGTCTGCACACTCCTCGGCCTACACACTCCTAGGCCTGCACACTCCTGGGCCTGCTGACCCCTGTGTCTGCACACTCTTGGGCCTGCACACACCTGGACCTGTACCATCCTGGGCCTTCCCTGGACTGGGTCTTCCCTGGCCTGGGCCTGCACACTACTGGGCCCGCACACTTCTGCAACTGCACACTCATCGGCCTGCAAAGGCACGACCTGCACAATATTGGGCCTGAACACACATAGGCCTTTATCCTCCTGGATCTGCACACTCCTGGGCCTGCACACTGCTGGACCTGCACAGCACTGGGCCTAAACACACCTGGGCCTGCACACTCCTTCTCTGCACACTCCTATCTCTGCACACTCTGGTGTCTACACACTCCAGGGCCTGCACGAACCTAGGCCTGCTCCCTCCTGTGCCTGCATACTCCTGGGCCTGCTCCCACCTGTGCCTGCACACTCCTAGCCCTGTTCCCACCTGTGCTGGCACATTCCTGGGACTGCACACTTCTGTGCCTGCACACTTTTGGGCCTGCACACCCCTGGGCCTGCACACTCCTGGACCTGTACACTCCTGGGCCTTCCCTGGTCTGGGCATTCCCTGGCCTGGGCCTGCAAACTCCTGGGCCTATACACTCCTGGGCCTGCACACTCCTGTACCTGTACACACCTGGGCCTGCCCTGGCCTGGGACTGCACACTAATGGGGCTGCACACACCTAGGAATGCACCCCCCTGGGCCTGCACACTCCTCTGTCTGCACACTCCTGGGCCTGCATAACCCTGGATCTGCACACTCCTGGGCCTGCGCATCCCAGAGCATGCACAGATCTGGGCCTCTACACACCTGGGCCAGTACACACGTGTGCTTGCTCCCCCCCGTGTCTGCAAACTCCTGGGACTGCACATTCCTGGGTCTGCAACACCTTGGCTTGCACACTCATGGGCCTGTTCCGTCTTGTGTCTGCATACCTGTGGGCCTGCACACCCCAGGGCCTGCACACACCTGGGCCTGCACGAACGTGGGCCTCTTGAATCCTGGGCCTGCCCTTTCCTAGGCCTGCCCACACCTGTGCCTACACATTCCTGGGCCTGCACACTCCTGGACCTGTACACTCCTGGGCGTACCCTGGCATGCGCCTGCACACTAATGGGCCTGCACTCTCCAGGGACTGCACCCTCCTGGGCCTGCACACTCCTCTGTCTGCACACTCCTGGGCCTGCCCCAAATTGCCCTGCCCTCTCCTGTGACGGCCCTCACAAGTCCTGCACACTCCTAGGCCTGCACACTCGTGTACCTCCTCCCTCCTGTGCCTGCACACTCCTGGCCATGTACACTCATGGGCCTGCCCTCTGCATGGCGTGCACGGTCCTAGGACTCCCCATTCCTGCGCCTGGACACCCTTGGGCCTGCCCTCTCCTGGGCCTGCACACTCTGGGGCCTGCCCTCACCTGGTTCTGCACACTACTGGGACTGTACACCCCTGGACCTGTACACTGCTGTGCCTTCCCTGGTCTGGGCCTTCCCTGGCCTGGGCCTGAAAACTACTGGGCCTGAAAACTGCTGGAACTGCACACTCATTGGCCTGCAAACTCCAGGACCTGCACAATCTTGGGCTTGAACACACCTGGGCCTGTATACTCCTGGGCCTGCACACTCCTGTCTCTGCACACTGTGGTGTTTGCACACGCCTGGGCCTGCACGAACGTGGGCCTGTACACTCCTGGGCCTGCACACACCTGAGTCTGCACACTCCGGGGTCTGCACACTCCTCGGTCTGTATACTCCTGGGTTGTACACTCCTGGGCCTGACCTGGCCTGGGCCTGCACGCTCCTGGGCCTGCACACTCCTCTGTCTGCACACTTCTGGGCATGCACAACCCTAGACCCTACACTCCTGGGCCTGCGCATCCCAGAGCCTGAACACACCTGGGCCTCTATACTCCTGGGCCACTACTCTCATGTGCCTGCTCCGCCCCGTGTCTACACACTCCTGGCACTGCACAGTCCTGGACCTGCACACTCCTGGGCCTGCCCTGGCCTGGGCCTGCACACTAATGGGCCTACACACACCTAGGAATGCACCCTCCTGGGCCTGCACACTCCTCTGTCTGCACACTCGTGGGCCTTCCCTGGTCTGGGCCTTCCCTGGCCTGGGCCTGCAAACTACTGGGCCTGCAAACTCCTGGAACTGCACACTCATTGGCCTGCACACTCCAGGACCTGCACAATCTTGGGCTTGAACACACCTAGGCCTGTATACTCCTGGACCTGCACACTCCTGTCTTGCACACTCTGGTGTTTGCACACGCCTGGGCCTGCACGAACTTTGGCCTGTACACACCTGGGCCTGCACACTCCTGTATCTGCTCACTTCTGAGACTGCATACACCTGGGCCTGCAAACTCCTGGGCCTGTACACTCCTGGGCCTGAACACTCCTGGACCTGTACACTCCTGGGCATGCCCTGGCCTGGGCCTGCACACTAATGGTGCTACACCCACCTAGGAATGCACACTCATGGGCCTGCACACTCCTGGGCCTGCCGACTCCTGAGCCTGCATTCTCCTGGTCCTTTCCTCGCCTGGGCCACCACCTATTAGGCCCGCCCTCTCTTTGACGTGCACACGCTTGGGCCTGCTCACTCCTCTGTCTGCACACCCCTGCGCCTTGACACCCCTGGACCTGCACACTCCGGGGCCTGCGCATCCCATGGCCTGCACACACCTGGGCCTCTACACTCCTGGGCCAGTACAGTCATGTGCCTGTTCCGCCCCGTGTCTGCACACTCTTGGGACCGCACAGTCCTGGCTATGCACACTCCTTGGCCTGCAGACTCCTAGGCCTGTTCGACTTCTGTCTGCACACCTCTGGGCCTGCACACTACAGGGCCTGCACATACCTGGGCCTGCACGAACCTGGGCCTCTTCACTGCTGGTCCTGCCCTCTCCTAGGCCTGCACACTCCTGGAACTGTACACTCATGGGCCTGCACACTCCTGGACCTGAACAATCTTGAGCCTGCACAATCCTGGGCCTGTACGCTCCTGGGCCTGCACACTCCTGTGCCTGCCCTCTCTTGGCCCTGCACTCTCCTTGGCCTGCACACTCCTGGCCTGTTCCCTCCTGTGCCGGCACACTCCTGGGACTGCACACTCCTGGGCCTGCCCTGGCCTGGGCCTGCACCCTCCTCTGTCTGCACACTCCTGGGACTGCACAGCCCTGAGCCTGTACACTCCTGGACCTGCACACTTCTGTCTCTGCACACTCTGGTGTCTGCACACTCCTGGACATGCACACTCCTGGGCCTGTACACTCCTAGGCCTGCCTTATCCTGGCCCTGGACACTCTTCTGTCTGCACACTCCTGGGGCTGCACACTCTTGGGCCTGCACACTCCTGGACCTGTACAATCCTGGGCCTTCCCTGGTCTGGGTCTTCCCTGGCCTGGTCCTGCACACTAATGGGCCTGAACACTCCTGGTCCTGTACACACCTCGGCCTGCACCCTACTGGTCCTGCACACTCCTCTGTTTGCACACACATGGAACTGCACACCCCTTGGCCTGCACACTCCCAGACCTGCACAATCTTGAGCCTGCACAATCCTGGGCCTGTACACTCCTGGGCCTACACACCCCCAGGCCTGCACACTGCTGGGCCTGCACACTCCTGAGCCTCCCTTCTCCTGGGCCTGCACAATCCCTCATCTGCACACTCCTAGGCCTGCACACCCTTGGGCCTGCACACTCCTGGGCCTGCACACTCCTGTCTCTGCACACTCCGGGGACTGCACAGTCCTCGGTCTGTATACTCCTGGGCCTGTACACTCCTGGGCCTGCCGTGGCCTGGGCCTGCACACTCCTCAGCCTGCACACTCCTCTGTCTGCACACTCCTGGGCCTGCACACACCTGGGCAGGCACACTCCAGGGCCCTCTGACACCTGTGCCTGCACACTCTTGGGCCTGTCTTCTCCTGGGCCCGCATGAACCTGGGCCTCTTCACTGCTGGTCCTGCCCTCTCCTAAGCCTGCACACTCCTGGAACTGCACACTCATGGGCCTGCAGACTCCTGGACCTGCACAATCTTGAGCCTGCACCATCCTGGGCCTGTACGCTCCTGGGCCTGCACACTCCTGTGCCTGCCCTCTCTTGGCCCTGCACTCTCCTGTGCCTGCACACTCCTGGGCCTGCTCCCACCTATGCCTGCACCCTCCTAGGCCTGTTCCCACGTGTGCCGGCACACTCCTGGGACTGCACACTCCTGGGCCTGCACACTCCTGTGCCTGCCCTCTCTTGGCCCTGCACTCTCCTTGGCCTGCACACTCCTGGCCTGTTCCCTCCTGTGCCTGCACACTCCTGGGCCTGCTCCCACCTATGCCTGCACACTCCTAGGCCTGTTCCCACGTGTGCCGGCACACTCCTGGGACTGCACACTCCTGGGCCTGCCCTGGCCTGGGCCTGCACCCTCCTCTGTCTGCACACTCCTGGGACTGCACAGCCCTGAGCCTGTACACTCCTGGACCTGCACACTTCTGTCTCTGCACACTCTGGTGTCTGCACACTCCTGGGCCTGTACACTCCTAGGCCTGCCCTATCCTGGCCCTGGACACTCTTCTGTCTGCACACGCCTGGGGCTGCACACTCCTGGGCCTGCACACCCCTGGGCATGCCCTCTCCTGGGCCTGCAAACTCCTGGGCCTGCACACTCCTCTGTCTGCACACTCCGGGGCCTTCCCTCTCCTGGGCCTGCCCCCAGTTCGGCCGGCACTCTCCTGGAGCTGCACACTCCTGGGCCTGACCTATCGTACGCCTGCACAGTCCTGGATCTGCACACTTCTGGACCTGCTCCCTCCTGTGCCATCACCCTTCTGGAACTGCACATTGGGCGCCTGCACACTCCTGTGCCTGACACACCTGGGCCTGCACGCTCCTCGGCCTGCACACTCCTCTTGTCTGCACACTCCTCTTGTCTGCACACTCCTGGGCCTGTTCCGTCTTGTGTCTTCACACCTCTCGGCCTGCGCACTCCAGGGCCTGAACACACCTGGGCCTGCCCTGGCCTGGGCCTGCACACTAATGGGGCTGCACACACCTAGGAATGCACCCACCTGGGCCTACACACTCTTCTGTCTGTACACTCCTGGGCCTGCACACTCCTGGGCATGCACACTCCTCTGTCTGCACACTCCTCGGCCTACACACTCCTAGGCCTGCACACTCCTGGGCCTGCTGACCCCTGTGTCTGCACACTCTTGGGCCTGCACACACCTGGACCTGTACCATCCTGGGCCTTCCCTGGACTGGGTCTTCCCTGGCCTGGGCCTGCACACTACTGGGCCCGCACACTTCTGCAACTGCACACTCATCGGCCTGCAAAGGCACGACCTGCACAATATTGGGCCTGAACACACATAGGCCTTTATCCTCCTGGATCTGCACACTCCTGGGCCTGCACACTGCTGGACCTGCACAGCACTGGGCCTAAACACACCTGGGCCTGCACACTCCTTCTCTGCACACTCCTATCTCTGCACACTCTGGTGTCTACACACTCCAGGGCCTGCACGAACCTAGGCCTGCTCCCTCCTGTGCCTGCATACTCCTGGGCCTGCTCCCACCTGTGCCTGCACACTCCTAGCCCTGTTCCCACCTGTGCTGGCACATTCCTGGGACTGCACACTTCTGTGCCTGCACACTTTTGGGCCTGCACACCCCTGGGCCTGCACACTCCTGGACCTGTACACTCCTGGGCCTTCCCTGGTCTGGGCATTCCCTGGCCTGGGCCTGCAAACTCCTGGGCCTATACACTCCTGGGCCTGCACACTCCTGTACCTGTACACACCTGGGCCTGCCCTGGCCTGGGACTGCACACTAATGGGGCTGCACACACCTAGGAATGCACCCCCCTGGGCCTGCACACTCCTCTGTCTGCACACTCCTGGGCCTGCATAACCCTGGATCTGCACACTCCTGGGCCTGCGCATCCCAGAGCATGCACAGATCTGGGCCTCTACACACCTGGGCCAGTACACACGTGTGCTTGCTCCCCCCCGTGTCTGCAAACTCCTGGGACTGCACATTCCTGGGTCTGCAACACCTTGGCTTGCACACTCATGGGCCTGTTCCGTCTTGTGTCTGCATACCTGTGGGCCTGCACACCCCAGGGCCTGCACACACCTGGGCCTGCACGAACGTGGGCCTCTTGAATCCTGGGCCTGCCCTTTCCTAGGCCTGCCCACACCTGTGCCTACACATTCCTGGGCCTGCACACTCCTGGACCTGTACACTCCTGGGCGTACCCTGGCATGCGCCTGCACACTAATGGGCCTGCACTCTCCAGGGACTGCACCCTCCTGGGCCTGCACACTCCTCTGTCTGCACACTCCTGGGCCTGCCCCAAATTGCCCTGCCCTCTCCTGTGACGGCCCTCACAAGTCCTGCACACTCCTAGGCCTGCACACTCGTGTACCTCCTCCCTCCTGTGCCTGCACACTCCTGGCCATGTACACTCATGGGCCTGCCCTCTGCATGGCGTGCACGGTCCTAGGACTCCCCATTCCTGCGCCTAGACACCCTAGGGCCTGCCCTCTCCTGGGCCTGCACACTCTGGGGCCTGCCCTCACCTGGTTCTGCACACTACTGGGACTGTACACCCCTGGACCTGTACACTGCTGTGCATTCCCTGGTCTGAGTCTTCCCTGGCCTGGGCCTGAAAACTACTGGGCCTGAAAACTGCTGGAACTGCACACTCATTGGCCTGTAAACTCCAGGACCTGCACAACCTTGGGCTTGAACACACCTGGGCCTGTATACTCCTGGGCCTGCACACTCCTGTCTCTGCCCACTGTGGTGTTAGCACACGCCTGGGCCTGCAAGAACGTGGGCCTGTACACTCCTGGGCCTGCACACACCTGACTTTGCACACTCCGGGGTCTGCACACTCCTCGGTCTGTATACTCCTGGGTTGTACACTCCTGGGCCTGACCTGGCCTGGGCCTGCACGCTCCTGGGCCTGCACACTCCTCTGTCTGCACACTTCTGGGCATGCACAACCCTAGACCCTACACTCCTGGGCCTGCGCATCCCAGAGCCTGAACACACCTGGGCCTCTATACTCCTGGGCCACTACTCTCATGTGCCTGCTCCGCCCCGTGTCTACACACTCCTGGCACTGCACAGTCCTGGACCTGCACACTACTGGGCCTGCCCTGGCCTGGGCCTGAACACTAATGGGCCTACACACACCTAGGAATGCACCCTCCTGGGCCTGCACACTCCTCTGTCTGCACACTCGTGGGCCTTCCCTGGTCTGGGCCTTCCCTGGCCTGGGCCTGCAAACTACTGGGCCTGCAAACTCCTGGAACTGCACACTCATTGGCCTGCACACTCCAGGACCTGCACAATCTTGGGCTTGAACACACCTAGGCCTGTATACTCCTGGACCTGCACACTCCTGTCTTGCACACTCTGGTGTTTGCACACGCCTGGGCCTGCACGAACTTTGGCCTGTACACACCTGGGCCTGCACACTCCTGTATCTGCTCACTTCTGAGACTGCATACACCTGGGCCTGCAAACTCCTGGGCCTGTACACTCCTGGGCCTGAACACTCCTGGACCTGTACACTCCTGGGCATGCCCTGGCCTGGGCCTGCACACTAATGGTGCTACACCCACCTAGGAATGCACACTCATGGGCCTGCACACTCCTGGGCCTGCCGACTCCTGAGCCTGCATTCTCCTGGTCCTTTCCTCGCCTGGGCCACCACCTATTAGGCCCGCCCTCTCTTTGACGTGCACACGCTTGGGCCTGCTCACTCCTCTGTCTGCACACCCCTGCGCCTTGACACCCCTGGACCTGCACACTCCGGGGCCTGCGCATCCCATGGCCTGCACACACCTGGGCCTCTACACTCCTGGGCCAGTACAGTCATGTGCCTGTTCCGCCCCGTGTCTGCACACTCTTGGGACCGCACAGTCCTGGCTATGCACACTCCTTGGCCTGCAGACTCCTAGGCCTGTTCGACTTCTGTCTGCACACCTCTGGGCCTGCACACTACAGGGCCTGCACATACCTGGGCCTGCACGAACCTGGGCCTCTTCACTGCTGGTCCTGCCCTCTCCTAGGCCTGCACACTCCTGGAACTGTACACTCATGGGCCTGCACACTCCTGGACCTGAACAATCTTGAGCCTGCACAATCCTGGGCCTGTACGCTCCTGGGCCTGCACACTCCTGTGCCTGCCCTCTCTTGGCCCTGCACTCTCCTTGGCCTGCACACTCCTGGCCTGTTCCCTCCTGTGCCGGCACACTCCTGGGACTGCACACTCCTGGGCCTGCCCTGGCCTGGGCCTGCACCCTCCTCTGTCTGCACACTCCTGGGACTGCACAGCCCTGAGCCTGTACACTCCTGGACCTGCACACTTCTGTCTCTGCACACTCTGGTGTCTGCACACTCCTGGACATGCACACTCCTGGGCCTGTACACTCCTAGGCCTGCCTTATCCTGGCCCTGGACACTCTTCTGTCTGCACACTCCTGGGGCTGCACACTCTTGGGCCTGCACACTCCTGGACCTGTACAATCCTGGGCCTTCCCTGGTCTGGGTCTTCCCTGGCCTGGTCCTGCACACTAATGGGCCTGAACACTCCTGGTCCTGTACACACCTCGGCCTGCACCCTACTGGTCCTGCACACTCCTCTGTTTGCACACACATGGAACTGCACACCCCTTGGCCTGCACACTCCCAGACCTGCACAATCTTGAGCCTGCACAATCCTGGGCCTGTACACTCCTGGGCCTACACACCCCCAGGCCTGCACACTGCTGGGCCTGCACACTCCTGAGCCTCCCTTCTCCTGGGCCTGCACAATCCCTCATCTGCACACTCCTAGGCCTGCACACCCTTGGGCCTGCACACTCCTGGGCCTGCACACTCCTGTCTCTGCACACTCCGGGGACTGCACAGTCCTCGGTCTGTATACTCCTGGGCCTGTACACTCCTGGGCCTGCCGTGGCCTGGGCCTGCACACTCCTCAGCCTGCACACTCCTCTGTCTGCACACTCCTGGGCCTGCACACACCTGGGCAGGCACACTCCAGGGCCCTCTGACACCTGTGCCTGCACACTCTTGGGCCTGTCTTCTCCTGGGCCCGCATGAACCTGGGCCTCTTCACTGCTGGTCCTGCCCTCTCCTAAGCCTGCACACTCCTGGAACTGCACACTCATGGGCCTGCAGACTCCTGGACCTGCACAATCTTGAGCCTGCACCATCCTGGGCCTGTACGCTCCTGGGCCTGCACACTCCTGTGCCTGCCCTCTCTTGGCCCTGCACTCTCCTGTGCCTGCACACTCCTGGGCCTGCTCCCACCTATGCCTGCACCCTCCTAGGCCTGTTCCCACGTGTGCCGGCACACTCCTGGGACTGCACACTCCTGGGCCTGCACACTCCTGTGCCTGCCCTCTCTTGGCCCTGCACTCTCCTTGGCCTGCACACTCCTGGCCTGTTCCCTCCTGTGCCTGCACACTCCTGGGCCTGCTCCCACCTATGCCTGCACACTCCTAGGCCTGTTCCCACGTGTGCCGGCACACTCCTGGGACTGCACACTCCTGGGCCTGCCCTGGCCTGGGCCTGCACCCACCTCTGTCTGCACACTCCTGGGACTGCACAGCCCTGAGCCTGTACACTCCTGGACCTGCACACTTCTGTCTCTGCACACTCTGGTGTCTGCACACTCCTGGGCCTGTACACTCCTAGGCCTGCCCTATCCTGGCCCTGGACACTCTTCTGTCTGCACACTCCTGGGGCTGCACACTCCTGGGCCTGCACACCCCTGGGCATGCCCTCTCCTGGGCCTGCAAACTCCTGGGCCTGCACACTCCTCTGTCTGCACACTCCGGGGCCTTCCCTCTCCTGGGCCTGCCCCCAGTTCGGCCGGCACTCTCCTGGAGCTGCACACTCCTGGGCCTGACCTATCGTACGCCTGCACAGTCCTGGATCTGCACACTTCTGGACCTGCTCCCTCCTGTGCCATCACCCTTCTGGAACTGCACATTGGGCGCCTGCACACTCCTGTGCCTGACACACCTGGGCCTGCACGCTCCTCGGCCTGCACACTCCTCTTGTCTGCACACTCCTCTTGTCTGCACACTCCTGGGCCTGTTCCGTCTTGTGTCTTCACACCTCTCGGCCTGCGCACTCCAGGGCCTGAACACACCTGGGCCTGCACGAACCTGGGCCTGTTCACTCCTGGGCCTGCCCTCTCCTTGGCCGGCACGAACCTGGGCCTAAACACCCCTGGGCCTGCCCTGGCCTGGGCCTGCACACTAATGGGGCTGCACACACCTAGGAATGCACCCACCTGGGCCTACACACTCTTCTGTCTGTACACTCCTGGGCCTGCACACTCCTGGGCATGCACACTCCTCTGTCTGCACACTCCTCGGCCTACACACTCCTAGGCCTGCACACTCCTGGGCCTGCTGACCCCTGTGTCTGCACACTCTTGGGCCTGCACACACCTGGACCTGTACCATCCTGGGCCTTCCCTGGACTGGGTCTTCCCTGGCCTGGGCCTGCACACTACTGGGCCCGCACACTTCTGCAACTGCACACTCATCGGCCTGCAAAGGCACGACCTGCACAATATTGGGCCTGAACACACATAGGCCTTTATCCTCCTGGATCTGCACACTCCTGGGCCTGCACACTGCTGGACCTGCAC
This sequence comes from Vicugna pacos, assembly GCF_048564905.1. Classification (NCBI taxonomy): domain Eukaryota; kingdom Metazoa; phylum Chordata; class Mammalia; order Artiodactyla; family Camelidae; genus Vicugna; species Vicugna pacos. Next base: position 16,494,975 of record NC_133012.1, read on the forward strand.
AGCACTGGGCCTAAACACACCTGGGCCTGCACACTCCTTCTCTGCACACTCCTATCTCTGCACACTCTGGTGTCTACACACTCCAGGGCCTGCACGAACCTAGGCCTGCTCCCTCCTGTGCCTGCATACTCCTGGGCCTGCTCCCACCTGTGCCTGCACACTCCTAGCCCTGTTCCCACCTGTGCTGGCACATTCCTGGGACTGCACACTTCTGTGCCTGCACACTTTTGGGCCTGCACACCCCTGGGCCTGCACACTCCTGGACCTGTACACTCCTGGGCCTTCCCTGGTCTGGGCATTCCCTGGCCTGGGCCTGCAAACTCCTGGGCCTATACACTCCTGGGCCTGCACACTCCTGTACCTGTACACACCTGGGCCTGCCCTGGCCTGGGACTGCACACTAATGGGGCTGCACACACCTAGGAATGCACCCCCCTGGGCCTGCACACTCCTCTGTCTGCACACTCCTGGGCCTGCATAACCCTGGATCTGCACACTCCTGGGCCTGCGCATCCCAGAGCATGCACAGATCTGGGCCTCTACACACCTGGGCCAGTACACACGTGTGCTTGCTCCCCCCCGTGTCTGCAAACTCCTGGGACTGCACATTCCTGGGTCTGCAACACCTTGGCTTGCACACTCATGGGCCTGTTCCGTCTTGTGTCTGCATACCTGTGGGCCTGCACACCCCAGGGCCTGCACACACCTGGGCCTGCACGAACGTGGGCCTCTTGAATCCTGGGCCTGCCCTTTCCTAGGCCTGCCCACACCTGTGCCTACACATTCCTGGGCCTGCACACTCCTGGACCTGTACACTCCTGGGCGTACCCTGGCATGCGCCTGCACACTAATGGGCCTGCACTCTCCAGGGACTGCACCCTCCTGGGCCTGCACACTCCTCTGTCTGCACACTCCTGGGCCTGCCCCAAATTGCCCTGCCCTCTCCTGTGACGGCCCTCACAAGTCCTGCACACTCCTAGGCCTGCACACTCGTGTACCTCCTCCCTCCTGTGCCTGCACACTCCTGGCCATGTACACTCATGGGCCTGCCCTCTGCATGGCGTGCACGGTCCTAGGACTCCCCATTCCTGCGCCTAGACACCCTAGGGCCTGCCCTCTCCTGGGCCTGCACACTCTGGGGCCTGCCCTCACCTGGTTCTGCACACTACTGGGACTGTACACCCCTGGACCTGTACACTGCTGTGCCTTCCCTGGTCTGAGTCTTCCCTGGCCTGGGCCTGAAAACTACTGGGCCTGAAAACTGCTGGAACTGCACACTCATTGGCCTGTAAACTCCAGGACCTGCACAACCTTGGGCTTGAACACACCTGGGCCTGTATACTCCTGGGCCTGCACACTCCTGTCTCTGCCCACTGTGGTGTTAGCACACGCCTGGGCCTGCACGAACGTGGGCCTGTACACTCCTGGGCCTGCACACACCTGAGTCTGCACACTCCGGGGTCTGCACACTCCTCGGTCTGTATACTCCTGGGTTGTACACTCCTGGGCCTGACCTGGCCTGGGCCTGCACGCTCCTGGGCCTGCACACTCCTCTGTCTGCACACTTCTGGGCATGCACAACCCTAGACCCTACACTCCTGGGCCTGCGCATCCCAGAGCCTGAACACACCTGGGCCTCTATACTCCTGGGCCACTACTCTCATGTGCCTGCTCCGCCCCGTGTCTACACACTCCTGGCACTGCACAGTCCTGGACCTGCACACTCCTGGGCCTGCCCTGGCCTGGGCCTGCACACTAATGGGCCTACACACACCTAGGAATGCACCCTCCTGGGCCTGCACACTCCTCTGTCTGCACACTCGTGGGCCTTCCCTGGTCTGGGCCTTCCCTGGCCTGGGCCTGCAAACTACTGGGCCTGCAAACTCCTGGAACTGCACACTCATTGGCCTGCACACTCCAGGACCTGCACAATCTTGGGCTTGAACACACCTAGGCCTGTATCCTCCTGGACCTGCACACTCCTGTCTTGCACACTCTGGTGTTTGCACACGCCTGGGCCTGCACGAACTTTGGCCTGTACACACCTGGGCCTGCACACTCCTGTATCTGCTCACTTCTGAGACTGCATACACCTGGGCCTGCAAACTCCTGGGCCTGTACACTCCTGGGCCTGAACACTCCTGGACCTGTACACTCCTGGGCATGCCCTGGCCTGGGCCTGCACACTAATGGTGCTACACCCACCTAGGAATGCACACTCATGGGCCTGCACACTCCTGGGCCTGCCGACTCCTGAGCCTGCATTCTCCTGGTCCTTTCCTCGCCTGGGCCACCACCTATTAGGCCCGCCCTCTCTTTGACGTGCACACGCTTGGGCCTGCTCACTCCTCTGTCTGCACACCCCTGCGCCTTGACACCCCTGGACCTGCACACTCCGGGGCCTGCGCATCCCATGGCCTGCACACACCTGGGCCTCTACACTCCTGGGCCAGTACAGTCATGTGCCTGTTCCGCCCCGTGTCTGCACACTCTTGGGACCGCACAGTCCTGGCTATGCACACTCCTTGGCCTGCAGACTCCTAGGCCTGTTCGACTTCTGTCTGCACACCTCTGGGCCTGCACACTACAGGGCCTGCACATACCTGGGCCTGCACGAACCTGGGCCTCTTCACTGCTGGTCCTGCCCTCTCCTAGGCCTGCACACTCCTGGAACTGTACACTCATGGGCCTGCACACTCCTGGACCTGAACAATCTTGAGCCTGCACAATCCTGGGCCTGTACGCTCCTGGGCCTGCACACTCCTGTGCCTGCCCTCTCTTGGCCCTGCACTCTCCTTGGCCTGCACACTCCTGGCCTGTTCCCTCCTGTGCCGGCACACTCCTGGGACTGCACACTCCTGGGCCTGCCCTGGCCTGGGCCTGCACCCTCCTCTGTCTGCACACTCCTGGGACTGCACAGCCCTGAGCCTGTACACTCCTGGACCTGCACACTTCTGTCTCTGCACACTCTGGTGTCTGCACACTCCTGGACATGCACACTCCTGGGCCTGTACACTCCTAGGCCTGCCTTATCCTGGCCCTGGACACTCTTCTGTCTGCACACTCCTGGGGCTGCACACTCTTGGGCCTGCACACTCCTGGACCTGTACAATCCTGGGCCTTCCCTGGTCTGGGTCTTCCCTGGCCTGGTCCTGCACACTAATGGGCCTGAACACTCCTGGTCCTGTACACACCTCGGCCTGCACCCTACTGGTCCTGCACACTCCTCTGTTTGCACACACATGGAACTGCACACCCCTTGGCCTGCACACTCCCAGACCTGCACAATCTTGAGCCTGCACAATCCTGGGCCTGTACACTCCTGGGCCTACACACCCCCAGGCCTGCACACTGCTGGGCCTGCACACTCCTGAGCCTCCCTTCTCCTGGGCCTGCACAATCCCTCATCTGCACACTCCTAGGCCTGCACACCCTTGGGCCTGCACACTCCTGGGCCTGCACACTCCTGTCTCTGCACACTCCGGGGACTGCACAGTCCTCGGTCTGTATACTCCTGGGCCTGTACACTCCTGGGCCTGCCGTGGCCTGGGCCTGCACACTCCTCAGCCTGCACACTCCTCTGTCTGCACACTCCTGGGCCTGCACACACCTGGGCAGGCACACTCCAGGGCCCTCTGACACCTGTGCCTGCACACTCTTGGGCCTGTCTTCTCCTGGGCCCGCATGAACCTGGGCCTCTTCACTGCTGGTCCTGCCCTCTCCTAAGCCTGCACACTCCTGGAACTGCACACTCATGGGCCTGCAGACTCCTGGACCTGCACAATCTTGAGCCTGCACCATCCTGGGCCTGTACGCTCCTGGGCCTGCACACTCCTGTGCCTGCCCTCTCTTGGCCCTGCACTCTCCTGTGCCTGCACACTCCTGGGCCTGCTCCCACCTATGCCTGTACCCTCCTAGGCCTGTTCCCACGTGTGCTGGCACACTCCTGGGACTGCACACTCCTGGGCCTGCACACTCCTGTGCCTGCCCTCTCTTGGCCCTGCACTCTCCTTGGCCTGCACACTCCTGGCCTGTTCCCTCCTGTGCCTGCACACTCCTGGGCCTGCTCCCACCTATGCCTGCACACTCCTAGGCCTGTTTCCACGTGTGCCGGCACACTCCTGGGACTGCACACTCCTGGGCCTGCCCTGGCCTGGGCCTGCACCCTCCTCTGTCTGCACACTCCTGGGACTGCACAGCCCTGAGCCTGTACACTCCTGGACCTGCACACTTCTGTCTCTGCACACTCTGGTGTCTGCACACTCCTGGGCCTGTACACTCCTAGGCCTGCCCTATCCTGGCCCTGGACACTCTTCTGTCTGCACACTCCTGGGGCTGCACACTCCTGGGCCTGCACACCCCTGGGCATGCCCTCTCCTGGGCCTGCAAACTCCTGGGCCTGCACACTCCTCTGTCTGCACACTCCGGGGCCTTCCCTCTCCTGGGCCTGCCCCCAGTTCGGCCGGCACTCTCCTGGAGCTGCACACTCCTGGGCCTGACCTATCGTACGCCTGCACAGTCCTGGATCTGCACACTTCTGGACCTGCTCCCTCCTGTGCCATCACCCTTCTGGAACTGCACATTGGGCGCCTGCACACTCCTGTGCCTGACACACCTGGGCCTGCACGCTCCTCGGCCTGCACACTCCTCTTGTCTGCACACTCCTCTTGTCTGCACACTCCTGGGCCTGTTCCGTCTTGTGTCTTCACACCTCTCGGCCTGCGCACTCCAGGGCCTGAACACACCTGGGCCTGCACGAACCTGGGCCTGTTCACTCCTGGGCCTGCCCTCTCCTTGGCCGGCACGAACCTGGGCCTAAACACCCCTGGGCCTGCCCTGGCCTGGGCCTGCACACTAATGGGGCTGCACACACCTAGGAATGCACCCACCTGGGCCTACACACTCTTCTGTCTGTACACTCCTGGGCCTGCACACTCCTGGGCATGCACACTCCTCTGTCTGCACACTCCTCGGCCTACACACTCCTAGGCCTGCACACTCCTGGGCCTGCTGACCCCTGTGTCTGCACACTCTTGGGCCTGCACACACCTGGACCTGTACCATCCTGGGCCTTCCCTGGACTGGGTCTTCCCTGGCCTGGGCCTGCACACTACTGGGCCCGCACACTTCTGCAACTGCACACTCATCGGCCTGCAAAGGCACGACCTGCACAATATTGGGCCTGAACACACATAGGCCTTTATCCTCCTGGATCTGCACACTCCTGGGCCTGCACACTGCTGGACCTGCACAGCACTGGGCCTAAACACACCTGGGCCTGCACACTCCTTCTCTGCACACTCCTATCTCTGCACACTCTGGTGTCTACACACTCCAGGGCCTGCACGAACCTAGGCCTGCTCCCTCCTGTGCCTGCATACTCCTGGGCCTGCTCCCACCTGTGCTTGCACACTCCTAGCCCTGTTCCCACCTGTGCTGGCACATTCCTGGGACTGCACACTTCTGTGCCTGCACACTTTTGGGCCTGCACACCCCTGGGCCTGCACACTCCTGGACCTGTACACTCCTGGGCCTTCCCTGGTCTGGGCATTCCCTGGCCTGGGCCTGCAAACTCCTGGGCCTATACACTCCTGGGCCTGCACACTCCTGTACCTGTACACACCTGGGCCTGCCCTGGCCTGGGACTGCACACTAATGGGGCTGCACACACCTAGGAACGCATCCCCCTGGGCCTGCACACTCCTCTGTCTGCACACTCCTGGGCCTGCATAACCCTGGATCTGCACACTCCTGGGCCTGCGCATCCCAGAGCATGCACAGATCTGGGCCTCTACACACCTGGGCCAGTACACACGTGTGCTTGCTCCCCCCCGTGTCTGCAAACTCCTGGGACTGCACATTCCTGGGTCTGCAACACCTTGGCTTGCACACTCATGGGCCTGTTCCGTCTTGTGTCTGCATACCTGTGGGCCTGCACACCCCAGGGCCTGCACACACCTGGGCCTGCACGAACGTGGGCCTCTTGAATCCTGGGCCTGCCCTTTCCTAGGCCTGCCCACACCTGTGCCTACACATTCCTGGGCCTGCACACTCCTGGACCTGTACACTCCTGGGCGTACCCTGGCATGCGCCTGCACACTAATGGGCCTGCACTCTCCAGGGACTGCACCCTCCTGGGCCTGCACACTCCTCTGTCTGCACACTCCTGGGCCTGCCCCAAATTGCCCTGCCCTCTCCTGTGACGGCCCTCACAAGTCCTGCACACTCCTAGGCCTGCACACTCGTGTACCTCCTCCCTCCTGTGCCTGCACACTCCTGGCCATGTACACTCATGGGCCTGCCCTCTGCATGGCGTGCACGGTCCTAGGACTCCCCATTCCTGCGCCTGGACACCCTTGGGCCTGCCCTCTCCTGGGCCTGCACACTCTGGGGCCTGCCCTCACCTGGTTCTGCACACTACTGGGACTGTACACCCCTGGACCTGTACACTGCTGTGCCTTCCCTGGTCTGGGCCTTCCCTGGCCTGGGCCTGAAAACTACTGGGCCTGAAAACTGCTGGAACTGCACACTCATTGGCCTGCAAACTCCAGGACCTGCACAATCTTGGGCTTGAACACACCTGGGCCTGTATACTCCTGGGCCTGCACACTCCTGTCTCTGCACACTGTGGTGTTTGCACACGCCTGGGCCTGCACGAACGTGGGCCTGTACACTCCTGGGCCTGCACACACCTGAGTCTGCACACTCCGGGGTCTGCACACTCCTCGGTCTGTATACTCCTGGGTTGTACACTCCTGGGCCTGACCTGGCCTGGGCCTGCACGCTCCTGGGCGTGCACACTCCTCTGTCTGCACACTTCTGGGCATGCACAACCCTAGACCCTACACTCCTGGGCCTGCGCATCCCAGAGCCTGAACACACCTGGGCCTCTATACTCCTGGGCCACTACTCTCATGTGCCTGCTCCGCCCCGTGTCTACACACTCCTGGCACTGCACAGTCCTGGACCTGCACACTCCTGGGCCTGCCCTGGCCTGGGCCTGCACACTAATGGGCCTACACACACCTAGGAATGCACCCTCCTGGGCCTGCACACTCCTCTGTCTGCACACTCGTGGGCCTTCCCTGGTCTGGGCCTTCCCTGGCCTGGGCCTGCAAACTACTGGGCCTGCAAACTCCTGGAACTGCACACTCATTGGCCTGCACACTCCAGGACCTGCACAATCTTGGGCTTGAACACACCTAGGCCTGTATCCTCCTGGACCTGCACACTCCTGTCTTGCACACTCTGGTGTTTGCACACGCCTGGGCCTGCACGAACTTTGGCCTGTACACACCTGGGCCTGCACACTCCTGTATCTGCTCACTTCTGAGACTGCATACACCTGGGCCTGCAAACTCCTGGGCCTGTACACTCCTGGGCCTGAACACTCCTGGACCTGTACACTCCTGGGCATGCCCTGGCCTGGGCCTGCACACTAATGGTGCTACACCCACCTAGGAATGCACACTCATGGGCCTGCACACTCCTGGGCCTGCCGACTCCTGAGCCTGCATTCTCCTGGTCCTTTCCTCGCCTGGGCCACCACCTATTAGGCCCGCCCTCTCTTTGACGTGCACACGCTTGGGCCTGCTCACTCCTCTGTCTGCACACCCCTGCGCCTTGACACCCCTGGACCTGCACACTCCGGGGCCTGCGCATCCCATGGCCTGCACACACCTGGGCCTCTACACTCCTGGGCCAGTACAGTCATGTGCCTGTTCCGCCCCGTGTCTGCACACTCTTGGGACCGCACAGTCCTGGCTATGCACACTCCTTGGCCTGCAGACTCCTAGGCCTGTTCGACTTCTGTCTGCACACCTCTGGGCCTGCACACTACAGGGCCTGCACATACCTGGGCCTGCACGAACCTGGGCCTCTTCACTGCTGGTCCTGCCCTCTCCTAGGCCTGCACACTCCTGGAACTGTACACTCATGGGCCTGCACACTCCTGGACCTGAACAATCTTGAGCCTGCACAATCCTGGGCCTGTACGCTCCTGGGCCTGCACACTCCTGTGCCTGCCCTCTCTTGGCCCTGCACTCTCCTTGGCCTGCACACTCCTGGCCTGTTCCCTCCTGTGCCGGCACACTCCTGGGACTGCACACTCCTGGGCCTGCCCTGGCCTGGGCCTGCACCCTCCTCTGTCTGCACACTCCTGGGACTGCACAGCCCTGAGCCTGTACACTCCTGGACCTGCACACTTCTGTCTCTGCACACTCTGGTGTCTGCACACTCCTGGACATGCACACTCCTGGGCCTGTACACTCCTAGGCCTGCCTTATCCTGGCCCTGGACACTCTTCTGTCTGCACACTCCTGGGGCTGCACACTCTTGGGCCTGCACACTCCTGGACCTGTACAATCCTGGGCCTTCCCTGGTCTGGGTCTTCCCTGGCCTGGTCCTGCACACTAATGGGCCTGAACACTCCTGGTCCTGTACACACCTCGGCCTGCACCCTACTGGTCCTGCACACTCCTCTGTTTGCACACACATGGAACTGCACACCCCTTGGCCTGCACACTCCCAGACCTGCACAATCTTGAGCCTGCACAATCCTGGGCCTGTACACTCCTGGGCCTACACACCCCCAGGCCTGCACACTGCTGGGCCTGCACACTCCTGAGCCTCCCTTCTCCTGGGCCTGCACAATCCCTCATCTGCACACTCCTAGGCCTGCACACCCTTGGGCCTGCACACTCCTGGGCCTGCACACTCCTGTCTCTGCACACTCCGGGGACTGCACAGTCCTCGGTCTGTATACTCCTGGGCCTGTACACTCCTGGGCCTGCCGTGGCCTGGGCCTGCACACTCCTCAGCCTGCACACTCCTCTGTCTGCACACTCCTGGGCCTGCACACACCTGGGCAGGCACACTCCAGGGCCCTCTGACACCTGTGCCTGCACACTCTTGGGCCTGTCTTCTCCTGGGCCCGCATGAACCTGGGCCTCTTCACTGCTGGTCCTGCCCTCTCCTAAGCCTGCACACTCCTGGAACTGCACACTCATGGGCCTGCAGACTCCTGGACCTGCACAATCTTGAGCCTGCACCATCCTGGGCCTGTACGCTCCTGGGCCTGCACACTCCTGTGCCTGCCCTCTCTTGGCCCTGCACTCTCCTGTGCCTGCACACTCCTGGGCCTGCTCCCACCTATGCCTGTACCCTCCTAGGCCTGTTCCCACGTGTGCTGGCACACTCCTGGGACTGCACACTCCTGGGCCTGCACACTCCTGTGCCTGCCCTCTCTTGGCCCTGCACTCTCCTTGGCCTGCACACTCCTGGCCTGTTCCCTCCTGTGCCTGCACACTCCTGGGCCTGCTCCCACCTATGCCTGCACACTCCTAGGCCTGTTTCCACGTGTGCCGGCACACTCCTGGGACTGCACACTCCTGGGCCTGCCCTGGCCTGGGCCTGCACCCTCCTCTGTCTGCACACTCCTGGGACTGCACAGCCCTGAGCCTGTACACTCCTGGACCTGCACACTTCTGTCTCTGCACACTCTGGTGTCTGCACACTCCTGGGCCTGTACACTCCTAGGCCTGCCCTATCCTGGCCCTGGACACTCTTCTGTCTGCACACTCCTGGGGCTGCACACTCCTGGGCCTGCACACCCCTGGGCATGCCCTCTCCTGGGCCTGCAAACTCCTGGGCCTGCACACTCCTCTGTCTGCACACTCCGGGGCCTTCCCTCTCCTGGGCCTGCCCCCAGTTCGGCCGGCACTCTCCTGGAGCTGCACACTCCTGGGCCTGACCTATCGTACGCCTGCACAGTCCTGGATCTGCACACTTCTGGACCTGCTCCCTCCTGTGCCATCACCCTTCTGGAACTGCACATTGGGCGCCTGCACACTCCTGTGCCTGACACACCTGGGCCTGCACGCTCCTCGGCCTGCACACTCCTCTTGTCTGCACACTCCTCTTGTCTGCACACTCCTGGGCCTGTTCCGTCTTGTGTCTTCACACCTCTCGGCCTGCGCACTCCAGGGCCTGAACACACCTGGGCCTGCACGAACCTGGGCCTGTTCACTCCTGGGCCTGCCCTCTCCTTGGCCGGCACGAACCTGGGCCTAAACACCCCTGGGCCTGCCCTGGCCTGGGCCTGCACACTAATGGGGCTGCACACACCTAGGAATGCACCCACCTGGGCCTACACACTCTTCTGTCTGTACACTCCTGGGCCTGCACACTCCTGGGCATGCACACTCCTCTGTCTGCACACTCCTCGGCCTACACACTCCTAGGCCTGCACACTCCTGGGCCTGCTGACCCCTGTGTCTGCACACTCTTGGGCCTGCACACACCTGGACCTGTACCATCCTGGGCCTTCCCTGGACTGGGTCTTCCCTGGCCTGGGCCTGCACACTACTGGGCCCGCACACTTCTGCAACTGCACACTCATCGGCCTGCAAAGGCACGACCTGCACAATATTGGGCCTGAACACACATAGGCCTTTATCCTCCTGGATCTGCACACTCCTGGGCCTGCACACTGCTGGACCTGCACAGCACTGGGCCTAAACACACCTGGGCCTGCACACTCCTTCTCTGCACACTCCTATCTCTGCACACTCTGGTGTCTACACACTCCAGGGCCTGCACGAACCTAGGCCTGCTCCCTCCTGTGCCTGCATACTCCTGGGCCTGCTCCCACCTGTGCCTGCACACTCCTAGCCCTGTTCCCACCTGTGCTGGCACATTCCTGGGACTGCACACTTCTGTGCCTGCACACTTTTGGGCCTGCACACCCCTGGGCCTGCACACTCCTGGACCTGTACACTCCTGGGCCTTCCCTGGTCTGGGCATTCCCTGGCCTGGGCCTGCAAACTCCTGGGCCTATACACTCCTGGGCCTGCACACTCCTGTACCTGTACACACCTGGGCCTGCCCTGGCCTGGGACTGCACACTAATGGGGCTGCACACACCTAGGAATGCACCCCCCTGGGCCTGCACACTCCTCTGTCTGCACACTCCTGGGCCTGCATAACCCTGGATCTGCACACTCCTGGGCCTGCGCATCCCAGAGCATGCACAGATCTGGGCCTCTACACACCTGGGCCAGTACACACGTGTGCTTGCTCCCCCCCGTGTCTGCAAACTCCTGGGACTGCACATTCCTGGGTCTGCAACACCTTGGCTTGCACACTCATGGGCCTGTTCCGTCTTGTGTCTGCATACCTGTGGGCCTGCACACCCCAGGGCCTGCACACACCTGGGCCTGCACGAACGTGGGCCTCTTGAATCCTGGGCCTGCCCTTTCCTAGGCCTGCCCACACCTGTGCCTACACATTCCTGGGCCTGCACACTCCTGGACCTGTACACTCCTGGGCGTACCCTGGCATGCGCCTGCACACTAATGGGCCTGCACTCTCCAGGGACTGCACCCTCCTGGGCCTGCACACTCCTCTGTCTGCACACTCCTGGGCCTGCCCCAAATTGCCCTGCCCTCTCCTGTGACGGCCCTCACAAGTCCTGCACACTCCTAGGCCTGCACACTCGTGTACCTCCTCCCTCCTGTGCCTGCACACTCCTGGCCATGTACACTCATGGGCCTGCCCTCTGCATGGCGTGCACGGTCCTAGGACTCCCCATTCCTGCGCCTAGACACCCTAGGGCCTGCCCTCTCCTGGGCCTGCACACTCTGGGGCCTGCCCTCACCTGGTTCTGCACACTACTGGGACTGTACACCCCTGGACCTGTACACTGCTGTGCCTTCCCTGGTCTGAGTCTTCCCTGGCCTGGGCCTGAAAACTACTGGGCCTGAAAACTGCTGGAACTGCACACTCATTGGCCTGTAAACTCCAGGACCTGCACAACCTTGGGCTTGAACACACCTGGGCCTGTATACTCCTGGGCCTGCACACTCCTGTCTCTGCCCACTGTGGTGTTAGCACACGCCTGGGCCTGCACGAACGTGGGCCTGTACACTCCTGGGCCTGCACACACCTGAGTCTGCACACTCCGGGGTCTGCACACTCCTCGGTCTGTATACTCCTGGGTTGTACACTCCTGGGCCTGACCTGGCCTGGGCCTGCACGCTCCTGGGCCTGCACACTCCTCTGTCTGCACACTTCTGGGCATGCACAACCCTAGACCCTACACTCCTGGGCCTGCGCATCCCAGAGCCTGAACACACCTGGGCCTCTATACTCCTGGGCCACTACTCTCATGTGCCTGCTCCGCCCCGTGTCTACACACTCCTGGCACTGCACAGTCCTGGACCTGCACACTCCTGGGCCTGCCCTGGCCTGGGCCTGCACACTAATGGGCCTACACACACCTAGGAATGCACCCTCCTGGGCCTGCACACTCCTCTGTCTGCACACTCGTGGGCCTTCCCTGGTCTGGGCCTTCCCTGGCCTGGGCCTGCAAACTACTGGGCCTGCAAACTCCTGGAACTGCACACTCATTGGCCTGCACACTCCAGGACCTGCACAATCTTGGGCTTGAACACACCTAGGCCTGTATCCTCCTGGACCTGCACACTCCTGTCTTGCACACTCTGGTGTTTGCACACGCCTGGGCCTGCACGAACTTTGGCCTGTACACACCTGGGCCTGCACACTCCTGTATCTGCTCACTTCTGAGACTGCATACACCTGGGCCTGCAAACTCCTGGGCCTGTACACTCCTGGGCCTGAACACTCCTGGACCTGTACACTCCTGGGCATGCCCTGGCCTGGGCCTGCACACTAATGGTGCTACACCCACCTAGGAATGCACACTCATGGGCCTGCACACTCCTGGGCCTGCCGACTCCTGAGCCTGCATTCTCCTGGTCCTTTCCTCGCCTGGGCCACCACCTATTAGGCCCGCCCTCTCTTTGACGTGCACACGCTTGGGCCTGCTCACTCCTCTGTCTGCACACCCCTGCGCCTTGACACCCCTGGACCTGCACACTCCGGGGCCTGCGCATCCCATGGCCTGCACACACCTGGGCCTCTACACTCCTGGGCCAGTACAGTCATGTGCCTGTTCCGCCCCGTGTCTGCACACTCTTGGGACCGCACAGTCCTGGCTATGCACACTCCTTGGCCTGCAGACTCCTAGGCCTGTTCGACTTCTGTCTGCACACCTCTGGGCCTGCACACTACAGGGCCTGCACATACCTGGGCCTGCACGAACCTGGGCCTCTTCACTGCTGGTCCTGCCCTCTCCTAGGCCTGCACACTCCTGGAACTGTACACTCATGGGCCTGCACACTCCTGGACCTGAACAATCTTGAGCCTGCACAATCCTGGGCCTGTACGCTCCTGGGCCTGCACACTCCTGTGCCTGCCCTCTCTTGGCCCTGCACTCTCCTTGGCCTGCACACTCCTGGCCTGTTCCCTCCTGTGCCGGCACACTCCTGGGACTGCACACTCCTGGGCCTGCCCTGGCCTGGGCCTGCACCCTCCTCTGTCTGCACACTCCTGGGACTGCACAGCCCTGAGCCTGTACACTCCTGGACCTGCACACTTCTGTCTCTGCACACTCTGGTGTCTGCACACTCCTGGACATGCACACTCCTGGGCCTGTACACTCCTAGGCCTGCCTTATCCTGGCCCTGGACACTCTTCTGTCTGCACACTCCTGGGGCTGCACACTCTTGGGCCTGCACACTCCTGGACCTGTACAATCCTGGGCCTTCCCTGGTCTGGGTCTTCCCTGGCCTGGTCCTGCACACTAATGGGCCTGAACACTCCTGGTCCTGTACACACCTCGGCCTGCACCCTACTGGTCCTGCACACTCCTCTGTTTGCACACACATGGAACTGCACACCCCTTGGCCTGCACACTCCCAGACCTGCACAATCTTGAGCCTGCACAATCCTGGGCCTGTACACTCCTGGGCCTACACACCCCCAGGCCTGCACACTGCTGGGCCTGCACACTCCTGAGCCTCCCTTCTCCTGGGCCTGCACAATCCCTCATCTGCACACTCCTAGGCCTGCACACCCTTGGGCCTGCACACTCCTGGGCCTGCACACTCCTGTCTCTGCACACTCCGGGGACTGCACAGTCCTCGGTCTGTATACTCCTGGGCCTGTACACTCCTGGGCCTGCCGTGGCCTGGGCCTGCACACTCCTCAGCCTGCACACTCCTCTGTCTGCACACTCCTGGGCCTGCACACACCTGGGCAGGCACACTCCAGGGCCCTCTGACACCTGTGCCTGCACACTCTTGGGCCTGTCTTCTCCTGGGCCCGCATGAACCTGGGCCTCTTCACTGCTGGTCCTGCCCTCTCCTAAGCCTGCACACTCCTGGAACTGCACACTCATGGGCCTGCAGACTCCTGGACCTGCACAATCTTGAGCCTGCACCATCCTGGGCCTGTACGCTCCTGGGCCTGCACACTCCTGTGCCTGCCCTCTCTTGGCCCTGCACTCTCCTGTGCCTGCACACTCCTGGGCCTGCTCCCACCTATGCCTGTACCCTCCTAGGCCTGTTCCCACGTGTGCTGGCACACTCCTGGGACTGCACACTCCTGGGCCTGCACACTCCTGTGCCTGCCCTCTCTTGGCCCTGCACTCTCCTTGGCCTGCACACTCCTGGCCTGTTCCCTCCTGTGCCTGCACACTCCTGGGCCTGCTCCCACCTATGCCTGCACACTCCTAGGCCTGTTTCCACGTGTGCCGGCACACTCCTGGGACTGCACACTCCTGGGCCTGCCCTGGCCTGGGCCTGCACCCTCCTCTGTCTGCACACTCCTGGGACTGCACAGCCCTGAGCCTGTACACTCCTGGACCTGCACACTTCTGTCTCTGCACACTCTGGTGTCTGCACACTCCTGGGCCTGTACACTCCTAGGCCTGCCCTATCCTGGCCCTGGACACTCTTCTGTCTGCACACTCCTGGGGCTGCACACTCCTGGGCCTGCACACCCCTGGGCATGCCCTCTCCTGGGCCTGCAAACTCCTGGGCCTGCACACTCCTCTGTCTGCACACTCCGGGGCCTTCCCTCTCCTGGGCCTGCCCCCAGTTCGGCCGGCACTCTCCTGGAGCTGCACACTCCTGGGCCTGACCTATCGTACGCCTGCACAGTCCTGGATCTGCACACTTCTGGACCTGCTCCCTCCTGTGCCATCACCCTTCTGGAACTGCACATTGGGCGCCTGCACACTCCTGTGCCTGACACACCTGGGCCTGCACGCTCCTCGGCCTGCACACTCCTCTTGTCTGCACACTCCTCTTGTCTGCACACTCCTGGGCCTGTTCCGTCTTGTGTCTTCACACCTCTCGGCCTGCGCACTCCAGGGCCTGAACACACCTGGGCCTGCACGAACCTGGGCCTGTTCACTCCTGGGCCTGCCCTCTCCTTGGCCGGCACGAACCTGGGCCTAAACACCCCTGGGCCTGCCCTGGCCTGGGCCTGCACACTAATGGGGCTGCACACACCTAGGAATGCACCCACCTGGGCCTACACACTCTTCTGTCTGTACACTCCTGGGCCTGCACACTCCTGGGCATGCACACTCCTCTGTCTGCACACTCCTCGGCCTACACACTCCTAGGCCTGCACACTCCTGGGCCTGCTGACCCCTGTGTCTGCACACTCTTGGGCCTGCACACACCTGGACCTGTACCATCCTGGGCCTTCCCTGGACTGGGTCTTCCCTGGCCTGGGCCTGCACACTACTGGGCCCGCACACTTCTGCAACTGCACACTCATCGGCCTGCAAAGGCACGACCTGCACAATATTGGGCCTGAACACACATAGGCCTTTATCCTCCTGGATCTGCACACTCCTGGGCCTGCACACTGCTGGACCTGCACAGCACTGGGCCTAAACACACCTGGGCCTGCACACTCCTTCTCTGCACACTCCTATCTCTGCACACTCTGGTGTCTACACACTCCAGGGCCTGCACGAACCTAGGCCTGCTCCCTCCTGTGCCTGCATACTCCTGGGCCTGCTCCCACCTGTGCTTGCACACTCCTAGCCCTGTTCCCACCTGTGCTGGCACATTCCTGGGACTGCACACTTCTGTGCCTGCACACTTTTGGGCCTGCACACCCCTGGGCCTGCACACTCCTGGACCTGTACACTCCTGGGCCTTCCCTGGTCTGGGCATTCCCTGGCCTGGGCCTGCAAACTCCTGGGCCTATACACTCCTGGGCCTGCACACTCCTGTACCTGTACACACCTGGGCCTGCCCTGGCCTGGGACTGCACACTAATGGGGCTGCACACACCTAGGAACGCATCCCCCTGGGCCTGCACACTCCTCTGTCTGCACACTCCTGGGCCTGCATAACCCTGGATCTGCACACTCCTGGGCCTGCGCATCCCAGAGCATGCACAGATCTGGGCCTCTACACACCTGGGCCAGTACACACGTGTGCTTGCTCCCCCCCGTGTCTGCAAACTCCTGGGACTGCACATTCCTGGGTCTGCAACACCTTGGCTTGCACACTCATGGGCCTGTTCCGTCTTGTGTCTGCATACCTGTGGGCCTGCACACCCCAGGGCCTGCACACACCTGGGCCTGCACGAACGTGGGCCTCTTGAATCCTGGGCCTGCCCTTTCCTAGGCCTGCCCACACCTGTGCCTACACATTCCTGGGCCTGCACACTCCTGGACCTGTACACTCCTGGGCGTACCCTGGCATGCGCCTGCACACTAATGGGCCTGCACTCTCCAGGGACTGCACCCTCCTGGGCCTGCACACTCCTCTGTCTGCACACTCCTGGGCCTGCCCCAAATTGCCCTGCCCTCTCCTGTGACGGCCCTCACAAGTCCTGCACACTCCTAGGCCTGCACACTCGTGTACCTCCTCCCTCCTGTGCCTGCACACTCCTGGCCATGTACACTCATGGGCCTGCCCTCTGCATGGCGTGCACGGTCCTAGGACTCCCCATTCCTGCGCCTGGACACCCTTGGGCCTGCCCTCTCCTGGGCCTGCACACTCTGGGGCCTGCCCTCACCTGGTTCTGCACACTACTGGGACTGTACACCCCTGGACCTGTACACTGCTGTGCCTTCCCTGGTCTGGGCCTTCCCTGGCCTGGGCCTGAAAACTACTGGGCCTGAAAACTGCTGGAACTGCACACTCATTGGCCTGCAAACTCCAGGACCTGCACAATCTTGGGCTTGAACACACCTGGGCCTGTATACTCCTGGGCCTGCACACTCCTGTCTCTGCACACTGTGGTGTTTGCACACGCCTGGGCCTGCACGAACGTGGGCCTGTACACTCCTGGGCCTGCACACACCTGAGTCTGCACACTCCGGGGTCTGCACACTCCTCGGTCTGTATACTCCTGGGTTGTACACTCCTGGGCCTGACCTGGCCTGGGCCTGCACGCTCCTGGGCGTGCACACTCCTCTGTCTGCACACTTCTGGGCATGCACAACCCTAGACCCTACACTCCTGGGCCTGCGCATCCCAGAGCCTGAACACACCTGGGCCTCTATACTCCTGGGCCACTACTCTCATGTGCCTGCTCCGCCCCGTGTCTACACACTCCTGGCACTGCACAGTCCTGGACCTGCACACTCCTGGGCCTGCCCTGGCCTGGGCCTGCACACTAATGGGCCTACACACACCTAGGAATGCACCCTCCTGGGCCTGCACACTCCTCTGTCTGCACACTCGTGGGCCTTCCCTGGTCTGGGCCTTCCCTGGCCTGGGCCTGCAAACTACTGGGCCTGCAAACTCCTGGAACTGCACACTCATTGGCCTGCACACTCCAGGACCTGCACAATCTTGGGCTTGAACACACCTAGGCCTGTATCCTCCTGGACCTGCACACTCCTGTCTTGCACACTCTGGTGTTTGCACACGCCTGGGCCTGCACGAACTTTGGCCTGTACACACCTGGGCCTGCACACTCCTGTATCTGCTCACTTCTGAGACTGCATACACCTGGGCCTGCAAACTCCTGGGCCTGTACACTCCTGGGCCTGAACACTCCTGGACCTGTACACTCCTGGGCATGCCCTGGCCTGGGCCTGCACACTAATGGTGCTACACCCACCTAGGAATGCACACTCATGGGCCTGCACACTCCTGGGCCTGCCGACTCCTGAGCCTGCATTCTCCTGGTCCTTTCCTCGCCTGGGCCACCACCTATTAGGCCCGCCCTCTCTTTGACGTGCACACGCTTGGGCCTGCTCACTCCTCTGTCTGCACACCCCTGCGCCTTGACACCCCTGGACCTGCACACTCCGGGGCCTGCGCATCCCATGGCCTGCACACACCTGGGCCTCTACACTCCTGGGCCAGTACAGTCATGTGCCTGTTCCGCCCCGTGTCTGCACACTCTTGGGACCGCACAGTCCTGGCTATGCACACTCCTTGGCCTGCAGACTCCTAGGCCTGTTCGACTTCTGTCTGCACACCTCTGGGCCTGCACACTACAGGGCCTGCACATACCTGGGCCTGCACGAACCTGGGCCTCTTCACTGCTGGTCCTGCCCTCTCCTAGGCCTGCACACTCCTGGAACTGTACACTCATGGGCCTGCACACTCCTGGACCTGAACAATCTTGAGCCTGCACAATCCTGGGCCTGTACGCTCCTGGGCCTGCACACTCCTGTGCCTGCCCTCTCTTGGCCCTGCACTCTCCTTGGCCTGCACACTCCTGGCCTGTTCCCTCCTGTGCCGGCACACTCCTGGGACTGCACACTCCTGGGCCTGCCCTGGCCTGGGCCTGCACCCTCCTCTGTCTGCACACTCCTGGGACTGCACAGCCCTGAGCCTGTACACTCCTGGACCTGCACACTTCTGTCTCTGCACACTCTGGTGTCTGCACACTCCTGGACATGCACACTCCTGGGCCTGTACACTCCTAGGCCTGCCTTATCCTGGCCCTGGACACTCTTCTGTCTGCACACTCCTGGGGCTGCACACTCTTGGGCCTGCACACTCCTGGACCTGTACAATCCTGGGCCTTCCCTGGTCTGGGTCTTCCCTGGCCTGGTCCTGCACACTAATGGGCCTGAACACTCCTGGTCCTGTACACACCTCGGCCTGCACCCTACTGGTCCTGCACACTCCTCTGTTTGCACACACATGGAACTGCACACCCCTTGGCCTGCACACTCCCAGACCTGCACAATCTTGAGCCTGCACAATCCTGGGCCTGTACACTCCTGGGCCTACACACCCCCAGGCCTGCACACTGCTGGGCCTGCACACTCCTGAGCCTCCCTTCTCCTGGGCCTGCACAATCCCTCATCTGCACACTCCTAGGCCTGCACACCCTTGGGCCTGCACACTCCTGGGCCTGCACACTCCTGTCTCTGCACACTCCGGGGACTGCACAGTCCTCGGTCTGTATACTCCTGGGCCTGTACACTCCTGGGCCTGCCGTGGCCTGGGCCTGCACACTCCTCAGCCTGCACACTCCTCTGTCTGCACACTCCTGGGCCTGCACACACCTGGGCAGGCACACTCCAGGGCCCTCTGACACCTGTGCCTGCACACTCTTGGGCCTGTCTTCTCCTGGGCCCGCATGAACCTGGGCCTCTTCACTGCTGGTCCTGCCCTCTCCTAAGCCTGCACACTCCTGGAACTGCACACTCATGGGCCTGCAGACTCCTGGACCTGCACAATCTTGAGCCTGCACCATCCTGGGCCTGTACGCTCCTGGGCCTGCACACTCCTGTGCCTGCCCTCTCTTGGCCCTGCACTCTCCTGTGCCTGCACACTCCTGGGCCTGCTCCCACCTATGCCTGTACCCTCCTAGGCCTGTTCCCACGTGTGCTGGCACACTCCTGGGACTGCACACTCCTGGGCCTGCACACTCCTGTGCCTGCCCTCTCTTGGCCCTGCACTCTCCTTGGCCTGCACACTCCTGGCCTGTTCCCTCCTGTGCCTGCACACTCCTGGGCCTGCTCCCACCTATGCCTGCACACTCCTAGGCCTGTTTCCACGTGTGCCGGCACACTCCTGGGACTGCACACTCCTGGGCCTGCCCTGGCCTGGGCCTGCACCCTCCTCTGTCTGCACACTCCTGGGACTGCACAGCCCTGAGCCTGTACACTCCTGGACCTGCACACTTCTGTCTCTGCACACTCTGGTGTCTGCACACTCCTGGGCCTGTACACTCCTAGGCCTGCCCTATCCTGGCCCTGGACACTCTTCTGTCTGCACACTCCTGGGGCTGCACACTCCTGGGCCTGCACACCCCTGGGCATGCCCTCTCCTGGGCCTGCAAACTCCTGGGCCTGCACACTCCTCTGTCTGCACACTCCGGGGCCTTCCCTCTCCTGGGCCTGCCCCCAGTTCGGCCGGCACTCTCCTGGAGCTGCACACTCCTGGGCCTGACCTATCGTACGCCTGCACAGTCCTGGATCTGCACACTTCTGGACCTGCTCCCTCCTGTGCCATCACCCTTCTGGAACTGCACATTGGGCGCCTGCACACTCCTGTGCCTGACACACCTGGGCCTGCACGCTCCTCGGCCTGCACACTCCTCTTGTCTGCACACTCCTCTTGTCTGCACACTCCTGGGCCTGTTCCGTCTTGTGTCTTCACACCTCTCGGCCTGCGCACTCCAGGGCCTGAACACACCTGGGCCTGCACGAACCTGGGCCTGTTCACTCCTGGGCCTGCCCTCTCCTTGGCCGGCACGAACCTGGGCCTAAACACCCCTGGGCCTGCCCTGGCCTGGGCCTGCACACTAATGGGGCTGCACACACCTAGGAATGCACCCACCTGGGCCTACACACTCTTCTGTCTGTACACTCCTGGGCCTGCACACTCCTGGGCATGCACACTCCTCTGTCTGCACACTCCTCGGCCTACACACTCCTAGGCCTGCACACTCCTGGGCCTGCTGACCCCTGTGTCTGCACACTCTTGGGCCTGCACACACCTGGACCTGTACCATCCTGGGCCTTCCCTGGACTGGGTCTTCCCTGGCCTGGGCCTGCACACTACTGGGCCCGCACACTTCTGCAACTGCACACTCATCGGCCTGCAAAGGCACGACCTGCACAATATTGGGCCTGAACACACATAGGCCTTTATCCTCCTGGATCTGCACACTCCTGGGCCTGCACACTGCTGGACCTGCACAGCACTGGGCCTAAACACACCTGGGCCTGCACACTCCTTCTCTGCACACTCCTATCTCTGCACACTCTGGTGTCTACACACTCCAGGGCCTGCACGAACCTAGGCCTGCTCCCTCCTGTGCCTGCATACTCCTGGGCCTGCTCCCACCTGTGCCTGCACACTCCTAGCCCTGTTCCCACCTGTGCTGGCACATTCCTGGGACTGCACACTTCTGTGCCTGCACACTTTTGGGCCTGCACACCCCTGGGCCTGCACACTCCTGGACCTGTACACTCCTGGGCCTTCCCTGGTCTGGGCATTCCCTGGCCTGGGCCTGCAAACTCCTGGGCCTATACACTCCTGGGCCTGCACACTCCTGTACCTGTACACACCTGGGCCTGCCCTGGCCTGGGACTGCACACTAATGGGGCTGCACACACCTAGGAACGCATCCCCCTGGGCCTGCACACTCCTCTGTCTGCACACTCCTGGGCCTGCATAACCCTGGATCTGCACACTCCTGGGCCTGCGCATCCCAGAGCATGCACAGATCTGGGCCTCTACACACCTGGGCCAGTACACACGTGTGCTTGCTCCCCCCCGTGTCTGCAAACTCCTGGGACTGCACATTCCTGGGTCTGCAACACCTTGGCTTGCACACTCATGGGCCTGTTCCGTCTTGTGTCTGCATACCTGTGGGCCTGCACACCCCAGGGCCTGCACACACCTGGGCCTGCACGAACGTGGGCCTCTTGAATCCTGGGCCTGCCCTTTCCTAGGCCTGCCCACACCTGTGCCTACACATTCCTGGGCCTGCACACTCCTGGACCTGTACACTCCTGGGCGTACCCTGGCATGCGCCTGCACACTAATGGGCCTGCACTCTCCAGGGACTGCACCCTCCTGGGCCTGCACACTCCTCTGTCTGCACACTCCTGGGCCTGCCCCAAATTGCCCTGCCCTCTCCTGTGACGGCCCTCACAAGTCCTGCACACTCCTAGGCCTGCACACTCGTGTACCTCCTCCCTCCTGTGCCTGCACACTCCTGGCCATGTACACTCATGGGCCTGCCCTCTGCATGGCGTGCACGGTCCTAGGACTCCCCATTCCTGCGCCTGGACACCCTTGGGCCTGCCCTCTCCTGGGCCTGCACACTCTGGGGCCTGCCCTCACCTGGTTCTGCACACTACTGGGACTGTACACCCCTGGACCTGTACACTGCTGTGCCTTCCCTGGTCTGGGCCTTCCCTGGCCTGGGCCTGAAAACTACTGGGCCTGAAAACTGCTGGAACTGCACACTCATTGGCCTGCAAACTCCAGGACCTGCACAATCTTGGGCTTGAACACACCTGGGCCTGTATACTCCTGGGCCTGCACACTCCTGTCTCTGCACACTGTGGTGTTTGCACACGCCTGGGCCTGCACGAACGTGGGCCTGTACACTCCTGGGCCTGCACACACCTGAGTCTGCACACTCCGGGGTCTGCACACTCCTCGGTCTGTATACTCCTGGGTTGTACACTCCTGGGCCTGACCTGGCCTGGGCCTGCACGCTCCTGGGCCTGCACACTCCTCTGTCTGCACACTTCTGGGCATGCACAACCCTAGACCCTACACTCCTGGGCCTGCGCATCCCAGAGCCTGAACACACCTGGGCCTCTATACTCCTGGGCCACTACTCTCATGTGCCTGCTCCGCCCCGTGTCTACACACTCCTGGCACTGCACAGTCCTGGACCTGCACACTCCTGGGCCTGCCCTGGCCTGGGCCTGCACACTAATGGGCCTACACACACCTAGGAATGCACCCTCCTGGGCCTGCACACTCCTCTGTCTGCACACTCGTGGGCCTTCCCTGGTCTGGGCCTTCCCTGGCCTGGGCCTGCAAACTACTGGGCCTGCAAACTCCTGGAACTGCACACTCATTGGCCTGCACACTCCAGGACCTGCACAATCTTGGGCTTGAACACACCTAGGCCTGTATACTCCTGGACCTGCACACTCCTGTCTTGCACACTCTGGTGTTTGCACACGCCTGGGCCTGCACGAACTTTGGCCTGTACACACCTGGGCCTGCACACTCCTGTATCTGCTCACTTCTGAGACTGCATACACCTGGGCCTGCAAACTCCTGGGCCTGTACACTCCTGGGCCTGAACACTCCTGGACCTGTACACTCCTGGGCATGCCCTGGCCTGGGCCTGCACACTAATGGTGCTACACCCACCTAGGAATGCACACTCATGGGCCTGCACACTCCTGGGCCTGCCGACTCCTGAGCCTGCATTCTCCTGGTCCTTTCCTCGCCTGGGCCACCACCTATTAGGCCCGCCCTCTCTTTGACGTGCACACGCTTGGGCCTGCTCACTCCTCTGTCTGCACACCCCTGCGCCTTGACACCCCTGGACCTGCACACTCCGGGGCCTGCGCATCCCATGGCCTGCACACACCTGGGCCTCTACACTCCTGGGCCAGTACAGTCATGTGCCTGTTCCGCCCCGTGTCTGCACACTCTTGGGACCGCACAGTCCTGGCTATGCACACTCCTTGGCCTGCAGACTCCTAGGCCTGTTCGACTTCTGTCTGCACACCTCTGGGCCTGCACACTACAGGGCCTGCACATACCTGGGCCTGCACGAACCTGGGCCTCTTCACTGCTGGTCCTGCCCTCTCCTAGGCCTGCACACTCCTGGAACTGTACACTCATGGGCCTGCACACTCCTGGACCTGAACAATCTTGAGCCTGCACAATCCTGGGCCTGTACGCTCCTGGGCCTGCACACTCCTGTGCCTGCCCTCTCTTGGCCCTGCACTCTCCTTGGCCTGCACACTCCTGGCCTGTTCCCTCCTGTGCCGGCACACTCCTGGGACTGCACACTCCTGGGCCTGCCCTGGCCTGGGCCTGCACCCTCCTCTGTCTGCACACTCCTGGGACTGCACAGCCCTGAGCCTGTACACTCCTGGACCTGCACACTTCTGTCTCTGCACACTCTGGTGTCTGCACACTCCTGGACATGCACACTCCTGGGCCTGTACACTCCTAGGCCTGCCTTATCCTGGCCCTGGACACTCTTCTGTCTGCACACTCCTGGGGCTGCACACTCTTGGGCCTGCACACTCCTGGACCTGTACAATCCTGGGCCTTCCCTGGTCTGGGTCTTCCCTGGCCTGGTCCTGCACACTAATGGGCCTGAACACTCCTGGTCCTGTACACACCTCGGCCTGCACCCTACTGGTCCTGCACACTCCTCTGTTTGCACACACATGGAACTGCACACCCCTTGGCCTGCACACTCCCAGACCTGCACAATCTTGAGCCTGCACAATCCTGGGCCTGTACACTCCTGGGCCTACACACCCCCAGGCCTGCACACTGCTGGGCCTGCACACTCCTGAGCCTCCCTTCTCCTGGGCCTGCACAATCCCTCATCTGCACACTCCTAGGCCTGCACACCCTTGGGCCTGCACACTCCTGGGCCTGCACACTCCTGTCTCTGCACACTCCGGGGACTGCACAGTCCTCGGTCTGTATACTCCTGGGCCTGTACACTCCTGGGCCTGCCGTGGCCTGGGCCTGCACACTCCTCAGCCTGCACACTCCTCTGTCTGCACACTCCTGGGCCTGCACACACCTGGGCAGGCACACTCCAGGGCCCTCTGACACCTGTGCCTGCACACTCTTGGGCCTGTCTTCTCCTGGGCCCGCATGAACCTGGGCCTCTTCACTGCTGGTCCTGCCCTCTCCTAAGCCTGCACACTCCTGGAACTGCACACTCATGGGCCTGCAGACTCCTGGACCTGCACAATCTTGAGCCTGCACCATCCTGGGCCTGTACGCTCCTGGGCCTGCACACTCCTGTGCCTGCCCTCTCTTGGCCCTGCACTCTCCTGTGCCTGCACACTCCTGGGCCTGCTCCCACCTATGCCTGCACCCTCCTAGGCCTGTTCCCACGTGTGCCGGCACACTCCTGGGACTGCACACTCCTGGGCCTGCACACTCCTGTGCCTGCCCTCTCTTGGCCCTGCACTCTCCTTGGCCTGCACACTCCTGGCCTGTTCCCTCCTGTGCCTGCACACTCCTGGGCCTGCTCCCACCTATGCCTGCACACTCCTAGGCCTGTTCCCACGTGTGCCGGCACACTCCTGGGACTGCACACTCCTGGGCCTGCCCTGGCCTGGGCCTGCACCCTCCTCTGTCTGCACACTCCTGGGACTGCACAGCCCTGAGCCTGTACACTCCTGGACCTGCACACTTCTGTCTCTGCACACTCTGGTGTCTGCACACTCCTGGGCCTGTACACTCCTAGGCCTGCCCTATCCTGGCCCTGGACACTCTTCTGTCTGCACACTCCTGGGGCTGCACACTCCTGGGCCTGCACACCCCTGGGCATGCCCTCTCCTGGGCCTGCAAACTCCTGGGCCTGCACACTCCTCTGTCTGCACACTCCGGGGCCTTCCCTCTCCTGGGCCTGCCCCCAGTTCGGCCGGCACTCTCCTGGAGCTGCACACTCCTGGGCCTGACCTATCGTACGCCTGCACAGTCCTGGATCTGCACACTTCTGGACCTGCTCCCTCCTGTGCCATCACCCTTCTGGAACTGCACATTGGGCGCCTGCACACTCCTGTGCCTGACACACCTGGGCCTGCACGCTCCTCGGCCTGCACACTCCTCTTGTCTGCACACTCCTCTTGTCTGCACACTCCTGGGCCTGTTCCGTCTTGTGTCTTCACACCTCTCGGCCTGCGCACTCCAGGGCCTGAACACACCTGGGCCTGCACGAACCTGGGCCTGTTCACTCCTGGGCCTGCCCTCTCCTTGGCCGGCACGAACCTGGGCCTAAACACCCCTGGGCCTGCCCTGGCCTGGGCCTGCACACTAATGGGGCTGCACACACCTAGGAATGCACCCACCTGGGCCTACACACTCTTCTGTCTGTACACTCCTGGGCCTGCACACTCCTGGGCATGCACACTCCTCTGTCTGCACACTCCTCGGCCTACACACTCCTAGGCCTGCACACTCCTGGGCCTGCTGACCCCTGTGTCTGCACACTCTTGGGCCTGCACACACCTGGACCTGTACCATCCTGGGCCTTCCCTGGACTGGGTCTTCCCTGGCCTGGGCCTGCACACTACTGGGCCCGCACACTTCTGCAACTGCACACTCATCGGCCTGCAAAGGCACGACCTGCACAATATTGGGCCTGAACACACATAGGCCTTTATCCTCCTGGATCTGCACACTCCTGGGCCTGCACACTGCTGGACCTGCACAGCACTGGGCCTAAACACACCTGGGCCTGCACACTCCTTCTCTGCACACTCCTATCTCTGCACACTCTGGTGTCTACACACTCCAGGGCCTGCACGAACCTAGGCCTGCTCCCTCCTGTGCCTGCATACTCCTGGGCCTGCTCCCACCTGTGCCTGCACACTCCTAGCCCTGTTCCCACCTGTGCTGGCACATTCCTGGGACTGCACACTTCTGTGCCTGCACACTTTTGGGCCTGCACACCCCTGGGCCTGCACACTCCTGGACCTGTACACTCCTGGGCCTTCCCTGGTCTGGGCATTCCCTGGCCTGGGCCTGCAAACTCCTGGGCCTATACACTCCTGGGCCTGCACACTCCTGTACCTGTACACACCTGGGCCTGCCCTGGCCTGGGACTGCACACTAATGGGGCTGCACACACCTAGGAATGCACCCCCCTGGGCCTGCACACTCCTCTGTCTGCACACTCCTGGGCCTGCATAACCCTGGATCTGCACACTCCTGGGCCTGCGCATCCCAGAGCATGCACAGATCTGGGCCTCTACACACCTGGGCCAGTACACACGTGTGCTTGCTCCCCCCCGTGTCTGCAAACTCCTGGGACTGCACATTCCTGGGTCTGCAACACCTTGGCTTGCACACTCATGGGCCTGTTCCGTCTTGTGTCTGCATACCTGTGGGCCTGCACACCCCAGGGCCTGCACACACCTGGGCCTGCACGAACGTGGGCCTCTTGAATCCTGGGCCTGCCCTTTCCTAGGCCTGCCCACACCTGTGCCTACACATTCCTGGGCCTGCACACTCCTGGACCTGTACACTCCTGGGCGTACCCTGGCATGCGCCTGCACACTAATGGGCCTGCACTCTCCAGGGACTGCACCCTCCTGGGCCTGCACACTCCTCTGTCTGCACACTCCTGGGCCTGCCCCAAATTGCCCTGCCCTCTCCTGTGACGGCCCTCACAAGTCCTGCACACTCCTAGGCCTGCACACTCGTGTACCTCCTCCCTCCTGTGCCTGCACACTCCTGGCCATGTACACTCATGGGCCTGCCCTCTGCATGGCGTGCACGGTCCTAGGACTCCCCATTCCTGCGCCTGGACACCCTTGGGCCTGCCCTCTCCTGGGCCTGCACACTCTGGGGCCTGCCCTCACCTGGTTCTGCACACTACTGGGACTGTACACCCCTGGACCTGTACACTGCTGTGCCTTCCCTGGTCTGGGCCTTCCCTGGCCTGGGCCTGAAAACTACTGGGCCTGAAAACTGCTGGAACTGCACACTCATTGGCCTGCAAACTCCAGGACCTGCACAATCTTGGGCTTGAACACACCTGGGCCTGTATACTCCTGGGCCTGCACACTCCTGTCTCTGCACACTGTGGTGTTTGCACACGCCTGGGCCTGCACGAACGTGGGCCTGTACACTCCTGGGCCTGCACACACCTGAGTCTGCACACTCCGGGGTCTGCACACTCCTCGGTCTGTATACTCCTGGGTTGTACACTCCTGGGCCTGACCTGGCCTGGGCCTGCACGCTCCTGGGCCTGCACACTCCTCTGTCTGCACACTTCTGGGCATGCACAACCCTAGACCCTACACTCCTGGGCCTGCGCATCCCAGAGCCTGAACACACCTGGGCCTCTATACTCCTGGGCCACTACTCTCATGTGCCTGCTCCGCCCCGTGTCTACACACTCCTGGCACTGCACAGTCCTGGACCTGCACACTCCTGGGCCTGCCCTGGCCTGGGCCTGCACACTAATGGGCCTACACACACCTAGGAATGCACCCTCCTGGGCCTGCACACTCCTCTGTCTGCACACTCGTGGGCCTTCCCTGGTCTGGGCCTTCCCTGGCCTGGGCCTGCAAACTACTGGGCCTGCAAACTCCTGGAACTGCACACTCATTGGCCTGCACACTCCAGGACCTGCACAATCTTGGGCTTGAACACACCTAGGCCTGTATACTCCTGGACCTGCACACTCCTGTCTTGCACACTCTGGTGTTTGCACACGCCTGGGCCTGCACGAACTTTGGCCTGTACACACCTGGGCCTGCACACTCCTGTATCTGCTCACTTCTGAGACTGCATACACCTGGGCCTGCAAACTCCTGGGCCTGTACACTCCTGGGCCTGAACACTCCTGGACCTGTACACTCCTGGGCATGCCCTGGCCTGGGCCTGCACACTAATGGTGCTACACCCACCTAGGAATGCACACTCATGGGCCTGCACACTCCTGGGCCTGCCGACTCCTGAGCCTGCATTCTCCTGGTCCTTTCCTCGCCTGGGCCACCACCTATTAGGCCCGCCCTCTCTTTGACGTGCACACGCTTGGGCCTGCTCACTCCTCTGTCTGCACACCCCTGCGCCTTGACACCCCTGGACCTGCACACTCCGGGGCCTGCGCATCCCATGGCCTGCACACACCTGGGCCTCTACACTCCTGGGCCAGTACAGTCATGTGCCTGTTCCGCCCCGTGTCTGCACACTCTTGGGACCGCACAGTCCTGGCTATGCACACTCCTTGGCCTGCAGACTCCTAGGCCTGTTCGACTTCTGTCTGCACACCTCTGGGCCTGCACACTACAGGGCCTGCACATACCTGGGCCTGCACGAACCTGGGCCTCTTCACTGCTGGTCCTGCCCTCTCCTAGGCCTGCACACTCCTGGAACTGTACACTCATGGGCCTGCACACTCCTGGACCTGAACAATCTTGAGCCTGCACAATCCTGGGCCTGTACGCTCCTGGGCCTGCACACTCCTGTGCCTGCCCTCTCTTGGCCCTGCACTCTCCTTGGCCTGCACACTCCTGGCCTGTTCCCTCCTGTGCCGGCACACTCCTGGGACTGCACACTCCTGGGCCTGCCCTGGCCTGGGCCTGCACCCTCCTCTGTCTGCACACTCCTGGGACTGCACAGCCCTGAGCCTGTACACTCCTGGACCTGCACACTTCTGTCTCTGCACACTCTGGTGTCTGCACACTCCTGGACATGCACACTCCTGGGCCTGTACACTCCTAGGCCTGCCTTATCCTGGCCCTGGACACTCTTCTGTCTGCACACTCCTGGGGCTGCACACTCTTGGGCCTGCACACTCCTGGACCTGTACAATCCTGGGCCTTCCCTGGTCTGGGTCTTCCCTGGCCTGGTCCTGCACACTAATGGGCCTGAACACTCCTGGTCCTGTACACACCTCGGCCTGCACCCTACTGGTCCTGCACACTCCTCTGTTTGCACACACATGGAACTGCACACCCCTTGGCCTGCACACTCCCAGACCTGCACAATCTTGAGCCTGCACAATCCTGGGCCTGTACACTCCTGGGCCTACACACCCCCAGGCCTGCACACTGCTGGGCCTGCACACTCCTGAGCCTCCCTTCTCCTGGGCCTGCACAATCCCTCATCTGCACACTCCTAGGCCTGCACACCCTTGGGCCTGCACACTCCTGGGCCTGCACACTCCTGTCTCTGCACACTCCGGGGACTGCACAGTCCTCGGTCTGTATACTCCTGGGCCTGTACACTCCTGGGCCTGCCGTGGCCTGGGCCTGCACACTCCTCAGCCTGCACACTCCTCTGTCTGCACACTCCTGGGCCTGCACACACCTGGGCAGGCACACTCCAGGGCCCTCTGACACCTGTGCCTGCACACTCTTGGGCCTGTCTTCTCCTGGGCCCGCATGAACCTGGGCCTCTTCACTGCTGGTCCTGCCCTCTCCTAAGCCTGCACACTCCTGGAACTGCACACTCATGGGCCTGCAGACTCCTGGACCTGCACAATCTTGAGCCTGCACCATCCTGGGCCTGTACGCTCCTGGGCCTGCACACTCCTGTGCCTGCCCTCTCTTGGCCCTGCACTCTCCTGTGCCTGCACACTCCTGGGCCTGCTCCCACCTATGCCTGCACCCTCCTAGGCCTGTTCCCACGTGTGCCGGCACACTCCTGGGACTGCACACTCCTGGGCCTGCACACTCCTGTGCCTGCCCTCTCTTGGCCCTGCACTCTCCTTGGCCTGCACACTCCTGGCCTGTTCCCTCCTGTGCCTGCACACTCCTGGGCCTGCTCCCACCTATGCCTGCACACTCCTAGGCCTGTTCCCACGTGTGCCGGCACACTCCTGGGACTGCACACTCCTGGGCCTGCCCTGGCCTGGGCCTGCACCCTCCTCTGTCTGCACACTCCTGGGACTGCACAGCCCTGAGCCTGTACACTCCTGGACCTGCACACTTCTGTCTCTGCACACTCTGGTGTCTGCACACTCCTGGGCCTGTACACTCCTAGGCCTGCCCTATCCTGGCCCTGGACACTCTTCTGTCTGCACACTCCTGGGGCTGCACACTCCTGGGCCTGCACACCCCTGGGCATGCCCTCTCCTGGGCCTGCAAACTCCTGGGCCTGCACACTCCTCTGTCTGCACACTCCGGGGCCTTCCCTCTCCTGGGCCTGCCCCCAGTTCGGCCGGCACTCTCCTGGAGCTGCACACTCCTGGGCCTGACCTATCGTACGCCTGCACAGTCCTGGATCTGCACACTTCTGGACCTGCTCCCTCCTGTGCCATCACCCTTCTGGAACTGCACATTGGGCGCCTGCACACTCCTGTGCCTGACACACCTGGGCCTGCACGCTCCTCGGCCTGCACACTCCTCTTGTCTGCACACTCCTCTTGTCTGCACACTCCTGGGCCTGTTCCGTCTTGTGTCTTCACACCTCTCGGCCTGCGCACTCCAGGGCCTGAACACACCTGGGCCTGCACGAACCTGGGCCTGTTCACTCCTGGGCCTGCCCTCTCCTTGGCCGGCACGAACCTGGGCCTAAACACCCCTGGGCCTGCCCTGGCCTGGGCCTGCACACTAATGGGGCTGCACACACCTAGGAATGCACCCACCTGGGCCTACACACTCTTCTGTCTGTACACTCCTGGGCCTGCACACTCCTGGGCATGCACACTCCTCTGTCTGCACACTCCTCGGCCTACACACTCCTAGGCCTGCACACTCCTGGGCCTGCTGACCCCTGTGTCTGCACACTCTTGGGCCTGCACACACCTGGACCTGTACCATCCTGGGCCTTCCCTGGACTGGGTCTTCCCTGGCCTGGGCCTGCACACTACTGGGCCCGCACACTTCTGCAACTGCACACTCATCGGCCTGCAAAGGCACGACCTGCACAATATTGGGCCTGAACACACATAGGCCTTTATCCTCCTGGATCTGCACACTCCTGGGCCTGCACACTGCTGGACCTGCACAGCACTGGGCCTAAACACACCTGGGCCTGCACACTCCTTCTCTGCACACTCCTATCTCTGCACACTCTGGTGTCTACACACTCCAGGGCCTGCACGAACCTAGGCCTGCTCCCTCCTGTGCCTGCATACTCCTGGGCCTGCTCCCACCTGTGCCTGCACACTCCTAGCCCTGTTCCCACCTGTGCTGGCACATTCCTGGGACTGCACACTTCTGTGCCTGCACACTTTTGGGCCTGCACACCCCTGGGCCTGCACACTCCTGGACCTGTACACTCCTGGGCCTTCCCTGGTCTGGGCATTCCCTGGCCTGGGCCTGCAAACTCCTGGGCCTATACACTCCTGGGCCTGCACACTCCTGTACCTGTACACACCTGGGCCTGCCCTGGCCTGGGACTGCACACTAATGGGGCTGCACACACCTAGGAATGCACCCCCCTGGGCCTGCACACTCCTCTGTCTGCACACTCCTGGGCCTGCATAACCCTGGATCTGCACACTCCTGGGCCTGCGCATCCCAGAGCATGCACAGATCTGGGCCTCTACACACCTGGGCCAGTACACACGTGTGCTTGCTCCCCCCCGTGTCTGCAAACTCCTGGGACTGCACATTCCTGGGTCTGCAACACCTTGGCTTGCACACTCATGGGCCTGTTCCGTCTTGTGTCTGCATACCTGTGGGCCTGCACACCCCAGGGCCTGCACACACCTGGGCCTGCACGAACGTGGGCCTCTTGAATCCTGGGCCTGCCCTTTCCTAGGCCTGCCCACACCTGTGCCTACACATTCCTGGGCCTGCACACTCCTGGACCTGTACACTCCTGGGCGTACCCTGGCATGCGCCTGCACACTAATGGGCCTGCACTCTCCAGGGACTGCACCCTCCTGGGCCTGCACACTCCTCTGTCTGCACACTCCTGGGCCTGCCCCAAATTGCCCTGCCCTCTCCTGTGACGGCCCTCACAAGTCCTGCACACTCCTAGGCCTGCACACTCGTGTACCTCCTCCCTCCTGTGCCTGCACACTCCTGGCCATGTACACTCATGGGCCTGCCCTCTGCATGGCGTGCACGGTCCTAGGACTCCCCATTCCTGCGCCTGGACACCCTTGGGCCTGCCCTCTCCTGGGCCTGCACACTCTGGGGCCTGCCCTCACCTGGTTCTGCACACTACTGGGACTGTACACCCCTGGACCTGTACACTGCTGTGCCTTCCCTGGTCTGGGCCTTCCCTGGCCTGGGCCTGAAAACTACTGGGCCTGAAAACTGCTGGAACTGCACACTCATTGGCCTGCAAACTCCAGGACCTGCACAATCTTGGGCTTGAACACACCTGGGCCTGTATACTCCTGGGCCTGCACACTCCTGTCTCTGCACACTGTGGTGTTTGCACACGCCTGGGCCTGCACGAACGTGGGCCTGTACACTCCTGGGCCTGCACACACCTGAGTCTGCACACTCCGGGGTCTGCACACTCCTCGGTCTGTATACTCCTGGGTTGTACACTCCTGGGCCTGACCTGGCCTGGGCCTGCACGCTCCTGGGCCTGCACACTCCTCTGTCTGCACACTTCTGGGCATGCACAACCCTAGACCCTACACTCCTGGGCCTGCGCATCCCAGAGCCTGAACACACCTGGGCCTCTATACTCCTGGGCCACTACTCTCATGTGCCTGCTCCGCCCCGTGTCTACACACTCCTGGCACTGCACAGTCCTGGACCTGCACACTCCTGGGCCTGCCCTGGCCTGGGCCTGCACACTAATGGGCCTACACACACCTAGGAATGCACCCTCCTGGGCCTGCACACTCCTCTGTCTGCACACTCGTGGGCCTTCCCTGGTCTGGGCCTTCCCTGGCCTGGGCCTGCAAACTACTGGGCCTGCAAACTCCTGGAACTGCACACTCATTGGCCTGCACACTCCAGGACCTGCACAATCTTGGGCTTGAACACACCTAGGCCTGTATACTCCTGGACCTGCACACTCCTGTCTTGCACACTCTGGTGTTTGCACACGCCTGGGCCTGCACGAACTTTGGCCTGTACACACCTGGGCCTGCACACTCCTGTATCTGCTCACTTCTGAGACTGCATACACCTGGGCCTGCAAACTCCTGGGCCTGTACACTCCTGGGCCTGAACACTCCTGGACCTGTACACTCCTGGGCATGCCCTGGCCTGGGCCTGCACACTAATGGTGCTACACCCACCTAGGAATGCACACTCATGGGCCTGCACACTCCTGGGCCTGCCGACTCCTGAGCCTGCATTCTCCTGGTCCTTTCCTCGCCTGGGCCACCACCTATTAGGCCCGCCCTCTCTTTGACGTGCACACGCTTGGGCCTGCTCACTCCTCTGTCTGCACACCCCTGCGCCTTGACACCCCTGGACCTGCACACTCCGGGGCCTGCGCATCCCATGGCCTGCACACACCTGGGCCTCTACACTCCTGGGCCAGTACAGTCATGTGCCTGTTCCGCCCCGTGTCTGCACACTCTTGGGACCGCACAGTCCTGGCTATGCACACTCCTTGGCCTGCAGACTCCTAGGCCTGTTCGACTTCTGTCTGCACACCTCTGGGCCTGCACACTACAGGGCCTGCACATACCTGGGCCTGCACGAACCTGGGCCTCTTCACTGCTGGTCCTGCCCTCTCCTAGGCCTGCACACTCCTGGAACTGTACACTCATGGGCCTGCACACTCCTGGACCTGAACAATCTTGAGCCTGCACAATCCTGGGCCTGTACGCTCCTGGGCCTGCACACTCCTGTGCCTGCCCTCTCTTGGCCCTGCACTCTCCTTGGCCTGCACACTCCTGGCCTGTTCCCTCCTGTGCCGGCACACTCCTGGGACTGCACACTCCTGGGCCTGCCCTGGCCTGGGCCTGCACCCTCCTCTGTCTGCACACTCCTGGGACTGCACAGCCCTGAGCCTGTACACTCCTGGACCTGCACACTTCTGTCTCTGCACACTCTGGTGTCTGCACACTCCTGGACATGCACACTCCTGGGCCTGTACACTCCTAGGCCTGCCTTATCCTGGCCCTGGACACTCTTCTGTCTGCACACTCCTGGGGCTGCACACTCTTGGGCCTGCACACTCCTGGACCTGTACAATCCTGGGCCTTCCCTGGTCTGGGTCTTCCCTGGCCTGGTCCTGCACACTAATGGGCCTGAACACTCCTGGTCCTGTACACACCTCGGCCTGCACCCTACTGGTCCTGCACACTCCTCTGTTTGCACACACATGGAACTGCACACCCCTTGGCCTGCACACTCCCAGACCTGCACAATCTTGAGCCTGCACAATCCTGGGCCTGTACACTCCTGGGCCTACACACCCCCAGGCCTGCACACTGCTGGGCCTGCACACTCCTGAGCCTCCCTTCTCCTGGGCCTGCACAATCCCTCATCTGCACACTCCTAGGCCTGCACACCCTTGGGCCTGCACACTCCTGGGCCTGCACACTCCTGTCTCTGCACACTCCGGGGACTGCACAGTCCTCGGTCTGTATACTCCTGGGCCTGTACACTCCTGGGCCTGCCGTGGCCTGGGCCTGCACACTCCTCAGCCTGCACACTCCTCTGTCTGCACACTCCTGGGCCTGCACACACCTGGGCAGGCACACTCCAGGGCCCTCTGACACCTGTGCCTGCACACTCTTGGGCCTGTCTTCTCCTGGGCCCGCATGAACCTGGGCCTCTTCACTGCTGGTCCTGCCCTCTCCTAAGCCTGCACACTCCTGGAACTGCACACTCATGGGCCTGCAGACTCCTGGACCTGCACAATCTTGAGCCTGCACCATCCTGGGCCTGTACGCTCCTGGGCCTGCACACTCCTGTGCCTGCCCTCTCTTGGCCCTGCACTCTCCTGTGCCTGCACACTCCTGGGCCTGCTCCCACCTATGCCTGCACCCTCCTAGGCCTGTTCCCACGTGTGCCGGCACACTCCTGGGACTGCACACTCCTGGGCCTGCACACTCCTGTGCCTGCCCTCTCTTGGCCCTGCACTCTCCTTGGCCTGCACACTCCTGGCCTGTTCCCTCCTGTGCCTGCACACTCCTGGGCCTGCTCCCACCTATGCCTGCACACTCCTAGGCCTGTTCCCACGTGTGCCGGCACACTCCTGGGACTGCACACTCCTGGGCCTGCCCTGGCCTGGGCCTGCACCCTCCTCTGTCTGCACACTCCTGGGACTGCACAGCCCTGAGCCTGTACACTCCTGGACCTGCACACTTCTGTCTCTGCACACTCTGGTGTCTGCACACTCCTGGGCCTGTACACTCCTAGGCCTGCCCTATCCTGGCCCTGGACACTCTTCTGTCTGCACACTCCTGGGGCTGCACACTCCTGGGCCTGCACACCCCTGGGCATGCCCTCTCCTGGGCCTGCAAACTCCTGGGCCTGCACACTCCTCTGTCTGCACACTCCGGGGCCTTCCCTCTCCTGGGCCTGCCCCCAGTTCGGCCGGCACTCTCCTGGAGCTGCACACTCCTGGGCCTGACCTATCGTACGCCTGCACAGTCCTGGATCTGCACACTTCTGGACCTGCTCCCTCCTGTGCCATCACCCTTCTGGAACTGCACATTGGGCGCCTGCACACTCCTGTGCCTGACACACCTGGGCCTGCACGCTCCTCGGCCTGCACACTCCTCTTGTCTGCACACTCCTCTTGTCTGCACACTCCTGGGCCTGTTCCGTCTTGTGTCTTCACACCTCTCGGCCTGCGCACTCCAGGGCCTGAACACACCTGGGCCTGCACGAACCTGGGCCTGTTCACTCCTGGGCCTGCCCTCTCCTTGGCCGGCACGAACCTGGGCCTAAACACCCCTGGGCCTGCCCTGGCCTGGGCCTGCACACTAATGGGGCTGCACACACCTAGGAATGCACCCACCTGGGCCTACACACTCTTCTGTCTGTACACTCCTGGGCCTGCACACTCCTGGGCATGCACACTCCTCTGTCTGCACACTCCTCGGCCTACACACTCCTAGGCCTGCACACTCCTGGGCCTGCTGACCCCTGTGTCTGCACACTCTTGGGCCTGCACACACCTGGACCTGTACCATCCTGGGCCTTCCCTGGACTGGGTCTTCCCTGGCCTGGGCCTGCACACTACTGGGCCCGCACACTTCTGCAACTGCACACTCATCGGCCTGCAAAGGCACGACCTGCACAATATTGGGCCTGAACACACATAGGCCTTTATCCTCCTGGATCTGCACACTCCTGGGCCTGCACACTGCTGGACCTGCACAGCACTGGGCCTAAACACACCTGGGCCTGCACACTCCTTCTCTGCACACTCCTATCTCTGCACACTCTGGTGTCTACACACTCCAGGGCCTGCACGAACCTAGGCCTGCTCCCTCCTGTGCCTGCATACTCCTGGGCCTGCTCCCACCTGTGCCTGCACACTCCTAGCCCTGTTCCCACCTGTGCTGGCACATTCCTGGGACTGCACACTTCTGTGCCTGCACACTTTTGGGCCTGCACACCCCTGGGCCTGCACACTCCTGGACCTGTACACTCCTGGGCCTTCCCTGGTCTGGGCATTCCCTGGCCTGGGCCTGCAAACTCCTGGGCCTATACACTCCTGGGCCTGCACACTCCTGTACCTGTACACACCTGGGCCTGCCCTGGCCTGGGACTGCACACTAATGGGGCTGCACACACCTAGGAATGCACCCCCCTGGGCCTGCACACTCCTCTGTCTGCACACTCCTGGGCCTGCATAACCCTGGATCTGCACACTCCTGGGCCTGCGCATCCCAGAGCATGCACAGATCTGGGCCTCTACACACCTGGGCCAGTACACACGTGTGCTTGCTCCCCCCCGTGTCTGCAAACTCCTGGGACTGCACATTCCTGGGTCTGCAACACCTTGGCTTGCACACTCATGGGCCTGTTCCGTCTTGTGTCTGCATACCTGTGGGCCTGCACACCCCAGGGCCTGCACACACCTGGGCCTGCACGAACGTGGGCCTCTTGAATCCTGGGCCTGCCCTTTCCTAGGCCTGCCCACACCTGTGCCTACACATTCCTGGGCCTGCACACTCCTGGACCTGTACACTCCTGGGCGTACCCTGGCATGCGCCTGCACACTAATGGGCCTGCACTCTCCAGGGACTGCACCCTCCTGGGCCTGCACACTCCTCTGTCTGCACACTCCTGGGCCTGCCCCAAATTGCCCTGCCCTCTCCTGTGACGGCCCTCACAAGTCCTGCACACTCCTAGGCCTGCACACTCGTGTACCTCCTCCCTCCTGTGCCTGCACACTCCTGGCCATGTACACTCATGGGCCTGCCCTCTGCATGGCGTGCACGGTCCTAGGACTCCCCATTCCTGCGCCTGGACACCCTTGGGCCTGCCCTCTCCTGGGCCTGCACACTCTGGGGCCTGCCCTCACCTGGTTCTGCACACTACTGGGACTGTACACCCCTGGACCTGTACACTGCTGTGCCTTCCCTGGTCTGGGCCTTCCCTGGCCTGGGCCTGAAAACTACTGGGCCTGAAAACTGCTGGAACTGCACACTCATTGGCCTGCAAACTCCAGGACCTGCACAATCTTGGGCTTGAACACACCTGGGCCTGTATACTCCTGGGCCTGCACACTCCTGTCTCTGCACACTGTGGTGTTTGCACACGCCTGGGCCTGCACGAACGTGGGCCTGTACACTCCTGGGCCTGCACACACCTGAGTCTGCACACTCCGGGGTCTGCACACTCCTCGGTCTGTATACTCCTGGGTTGTACACTCCTGGGCCTGACCTGGCCTGGGCCTGCACGCTCCTGGGCCTGCACACTCCTCTGTCTGCACACTTCTGGGCATGCACAACCCTAGACCCTACACTCCTGGGCCTGCGCATCCCAGAGCCTGAACACACCTGGGCCTCTATACTCCTGGGCCACTACTCTCATGTGCCTGCTCCGCCCCGTGTCTACACACTCCTGGCACTGCACAGTCCTGGACCTGCACACTCCTGGGCCTGCCCTGGCCTGGGCCTGAACACTAATGGGCCTACACACACCTAGGAATGCACCCTCCTGGGCCTGCACACTCCTCTGTCTGCACACTCGTGGGCCTTCCCTGGTCTGGGCCTTCCCTGGCCTGGGCCTGCAAACTACTGGGCCTGCAAACTCCTGGAACTGCACACTCATTGGCCTGCACACTCCAGGACCTGCACAATCTTGGGCTTGAACACACCTAGGCCTGTATACTCCTGGACCTGCACACTCCTGTCTTGCACACTCTGGTGTTTGCACACGCCTGGGCCTGCACGAACTTTGGCCTGTACACACCTGGGCCTGCACACTCCTGTATCTGCTCACTTCTGAGACTGCATACACCTGGGCCTGCAAACTCCTGGGCCTGTACACTCCTGGGCCTGAACACTCCTGGACCTGTACACTCCTGGGCATGCCCTGGCCTGGGCCTGCACACTAATGGTGCTACACCCACCTAGGAATGCACACTCATGGGCCTGCACACTCCTGGGCCTGCCGACTCCTGAGCCTGCATTCTCCTGGTCCTTTCCTCGCCTGGGCCACCACCTATTAGGCCCGCCCTCTCTTTGACGTGCACACGCTTGGGCCTGCTCACTCCTCTGTCTGCACACCCCTGCGCCTTGACACCCCTGGACCTGCACACTCCGGGGCCTGCGCATCCCATGGCCTGCACACACCTGGGCCTCTACACTCCTGGGCCAGTACAGTCATGTGCCTGTTCCGCCCCGTGTCTGCACACTCTTGGGACCGCACAGTCCTGGCTATGCACACTCCTTGGCCTGCAGACTCCTAGGCCTGTTCGACTTCTGTCTGCACACCTCTGGGCCTGCACACTACAGGGCCTGCACATACCTGGGCCTGCACGAACCTGGGCCTCTTCACTGCTGGTCCTGCCCTCTCCTAGGCCTGCACACTCCTGGAACTGTACACTCATGGGCCTGCACACTCCTGGACCTGAACAATCTTGAGCCTGCACAATCCTGGGCCTGTACGCTCCTGGGCCTGCACACTCCTGTGCCTGCCCTCTCTTGGCCCTGCACTCTCCTTGGCCTGCACACTCCTGGCCTGTTCCCTCCTGTGCCGGCACACTCCTGGGACTGCACACTCCTGGGCCTGCCCTGGCCTGGGCCTGCACCCTCCTCTGTCTGCACACTCCTGGGACTGCACAGCCCTGAGCCTGTACACTCCTGGACCTGCACACTTCTGTCTCTGCACACTCTGGTGTCTGCACACTCCTGGACATGCACACTCCTGGGCCTGTACACTCCTAGGCCTGCCTTATCCTGGCCCTGGACACTCTTCTGTCTGCACACTCCTGGGGCTGCACACTCTTGGGCCTGCACACTCCTGGACCTGTACAATCCTGGGCCTTCCCTGGTCTGGGTCTTCCCTGGCCTGGTCCTGCACACTAATGGGCCTGAACACTCCTGGTCCTGTACACACCTCGGCCTGCACCCTACTGGTCCTGCACACTCCTCTGTTTGCACACACATGGAACTGCACACCCCTTGGCCTGCACACTCCCAGACCTGCACAATCTTGAGCCTGCACAATCCTGGGCCTGTACACTCCTGGGCCTACACACCCCCAGGCCTGCACACTGCTGGGCCTGCACACTCCTGAGCCTCCCTTCTCCTGGGCCTGCACAATCCCTCATCTGCACACTCCTAGGCCTGCACACCCTTGGGCCTGCACACTCCTGGGCCTGCACACTCCTGTCTCTGCACACTCCGGGGACTGCACAGTCCTCGGTCTGTATACTCCTGGGCCTGTACACTCCTGGGCCTGCCGTGGCCTGGGCCTGCACACTCCTCAGCCTGCACACTCCTCTGTCTGCACACTCCTGGGCCTGCACACACCTGGGCAGGCACACTCCAGGGCCCTCTGACACCTGTGCCTGCACACTCTTGGGCCTGTCTTCTCCTGGGCCCGCATGAACCTGGGCCTCTTCACTGCTGGTCCTGCCCTCTCCTAAGCCTGCACACTCCTGGAACTGCACACTCATGGGCCTGCAGACTCCTGGACCTGCACAATCTTGAGCCTGCACCATCCTGGGCCTGTACGCTCCTGGGCCTGCACACTCCTGTGCCTGCCCTCTCTTGGCCCTGCACTCTCCTGTGCCTGCACACTCCTGGGCCTGCTCCCACCTATGCCTGCACCCTCCTAGGCCTGTTCCCACGTGTGCCGGCACACTCCTGGGACTGCACACTCCTGGGCCTGCACACTCCTGTGCCTGCCCTCTCTTGGCCCTGCACTCTCCTTGGCCTGCACACTCCTGGCCTGTTCCCTCCTGTGCCTGCACACTCCTGGGCCTGCTCCCACCTATGCCTGCACACTCCTAGGCCTGTTCCCACGTGTGCCGGCACACTCCTGGGACTGCACACTCCTGGGCCTGCCCTGGCCTGGGCCTGCACCCTCCTCTGTCTGCACACTCCTGGGACTGCACAGCCCTGAGCCTGTACACTCCTGGACCTGCACACTTCTGTCTCTGCACACTCTGGTGTCTGCACACTCCTGGGCCTGTACACTCCTAGGCCTGCCCTATCCTGGCCCTGGACACTCTTCTGTCTGCACACTCCTGGGGCTGCACACTCCTGGGCCTGCACACCCCTGGGCATGCCCTCTCCTGGGCCTGCAAACTCCTGGGCCTGCACACTCCTCTGTCTGCACACTCCGGGGCCTTCCCTCTCCTGGGCCTGCCCCCAGTTCGGCCGGCACTCTCCTGGAGCTGCACACTCCTGGGCCTGACCTATCGTACGCCTGCACAGTCCTGGATCTGCACACTTCTGGACCTGCTCCCTCCTGTGCCATCACCCTTCTGGAACTGCACATTGGGCGCCTGCACACTCCTGTGCCTGACACACCTGGGCCTGCACGCTCCTCGGCCTGCACACTCCTCTTGTCTGCACACTCCTCTTGTCTGCACACTCCTGGGCCTGTTCCGTCTTGTGTCTTCACACCTCTCGGCCTGCGCACTCCAGGGCCTGAACACACCTGGGCCTGCACGAACCTGGGCCTGTTCACTCCTGGGCCTGCCCTCTCCTTGGCCGGCACGAACCTGGGCCTAAACACCCCTGGGCCTGCCCTGGCCTGGGCCTGCACACTAATGGGGCTGCACACACCTAGGAATGCACCCACCTGGGCCTACACACTCTTCTGTCTGTACACTCCTGGGCCTGCACACTCCTGGGCATGCACACTCCTCTGTCTGCACACTCCTCGGCCTACACACTCCTAGGCCTGCACACTCCTGGGCCTGCTGACCCCTGTGTCTGCACACTCTTGGGCCTGCACACACCTGGACCTGTACCATCCTGGGCCTTCCCTGGACTGGGTCTTCCCTGGCCTGGGCCTGCACACTACTGGGCCCGCACACTTCTGCAACTGCACACTCATCGGCCTGCAAAGGCACGACCTGCACAATATTGGGCCTGAACACACATAGGCCTTTATCCTCCTGGATCTGCACACTCCTGGGCCTGCACACTGCTGGACCTGCACAGCACTGGGCCTAAACACACCTGGGCCTGCACACTCCTTCTCTGCACACTCCTATCTCTGCACACTCTGGTGTCTACACACTCCAGGGCCTGCACGAACCTAGGCCTGCTCCCTCCTGTGCCTGCATACTCCTGGGCCTGCTCCCACCTGTGCCTGCACACTCCTAGCCCTGTTCCCACCTGTGCTGGCACATTCCTGGGACTGCACACTTCTGTGCCTGCACACTTTTGGGCCTGCACACCCCTGGGCCTGCACACTCCTGGACCTGTACACTCCTGGGCCTTCCCTGGTCTGGGCATTCCCTGGCCTGGGCCTGCAAACTCCTGGGCCTATACACTCCTGGGCCTGCACACTCCTGTACCTGTACACACCTGGGCCTGCCCTGGCCTGGGACTGCACACTAATGGGGCTGCACACACCTAGGAATGCACCCCCCTGGGCCTGCACACTCCTCTGTCTGCACACTCCTGGGCCTGCATAACCCTGGATCTGCACACTCCTGGGCCTGCGCATCCCAGAGCATGCACAGATCTGGGCCTCTACACACCTGGGCCAGTACACACGTGTGCTTGCTCCCCCCCGTGTCTGCAAACTCCTGGGACTGCACATTCCTGGGTCTGCAACACCTTGGCTTGCACACTCATGGGCCTGTTCCGTCTTGTGTCTGCATACCTGTGGGCCTGCACACCCCAGGGCCTGCACACACCTGGGCCTGCACGAACGTGGGCCTCTTGAATCCTGGGCCTGCCCTTTCCTAGGCCTGCCCACACCTGTGCCTACACATTCCTGGGCCTGCACACTCCTGGACCTGTACACTCCTGGGCGTACCCTGGCATGCGCCTGCACACTAATGGGCCTGCACTCTCCAGGGACTGCACCCTCCTGGGCCTGCACACTCCTCTGTCTGCACACTCCTGGGCCTGCCCCAAATTGCCCTGCCCTCTCCTGTGACGGCCCTCACAAGTCCTGCACACTCCTAGGCCTGCACACTCGTGTACCTCCTCCCTCCTGTGCCTGCACACTCCTGGCCATGTACACTCATGGGCCTGCCCTCTGCATGGCGTGCACGGTCCTAGGACTCCCCATTCCTGCGCCTGGACACCCTTGGGCCTGCCCTCTCCTGGGCCTGCACACTCTGGGGCCTGCCCTCACCTGGTTCTGCACACTACTGGGACTGTACACCCCTGGACCTGTACACTGCTGTGCCTTCCCTGGTCTGGGCCTTCCCTGGCCTGGGCCTGAAAACTACTGGGCCTGAAAACTGCTGGAACTGCACACTCATTGGCCTGCAAACTCCAGGACCTGCACAATCTTGGGCTTGAACACACCTGGGCCTGTATACTCCTGGGCCTGCACACTCCTGTCTCTGCACACTGTGGTGTTTGCACACGCCTGGGCCTGCACGAACGTGGGCCTGTACACTCCTGGGCCTGCACACACCTGAGTCTGCACACTCCGGGGTCTGCACACTCCTCGGTCTGTATACTCCTGGGTTGTACACTCCTGGGCCTGACCTGGCCTGGGCCTGCACGCTCCTGGGCCTGCACACTCCTCTGTCTGCACACTTCTGGGCATGCACAACCCTAGACCCTACACTCCTGGGCCTGCGCATCCCAGAGCCTGAACACACCTGGGCCTCTATACTCCTGGGCCACTACTCTCATGTGCCTGCTCCGCCCCGTGTCTACACACTCCTGGCACTGCACAGTCCTGGACCTGCACACTCCTGGGCCTGCCCTGGCCTGGGCCTGCACACTAATGGGCCTACACACACCTAGGAATGCACCCTCCTGGGCCTGCACACTCCTCTGTCTGCACACTCGTGGGCCTTCCCTGGTCTGGGCCTTCCCTGGCCTGGGCCTGCAAACTACTGGGCCTGCAAACTCCTGGAACTGCACACTCATTGGCCTGCACACTCCAGGACCTGCACAATCTTGGGCTTGAACACACCTAGGCCTGTATACTCCTGGACCTGCACACTCCTGTCTTGCACACTCTGGTGTTTGCACACGCCTGGGCCTGCACGAACTTTGGCCTGTACACACCTGGGCCTGCACACTCCTGTATCTGCTCACTTCTGAGACTGCATACACCTGGGCC
Source organism: Vicugna pacos (assembly GCF_048564905.1). Classification (NCBI taxonomy): domain Eukaryota; kingdom Metazoa; phylum Chordata; class Mammalia; order Artiodactyla; family Camelidae; genus Vicugna; species Vicugna pacos. Next base: position 16,539,091 of record NC_133012.1, read on the forward strand.
TGCAAACTCCTGGGCCTGTACACTCCTGGGCCTGAACACTCCTGGACCTGTACACTCCTGGGCATGCCCTGGCCTGGGCCTGCACACTAATGGTGCTACACCCACCTAGGAATGCACACTCATGGGCCTGCACACTCCTGGGCCTGCCGACTCCTGAGCCTGCATTCTCCTGGTCCTTTCCTCGCCTGGGCCACCACCTATTAGGCCCGCCCTCTCTTTGACGTGCACACGCTTGGGCCTGCTCACTCCTCTGTCTGCACACCCCTGCGCCTTGACACCCCTGGACCTGCACACTCCGGGGCCTGCGCATCCCATGGCCTGCACACACCTGGGCCTCTACACTCCTGGGCCAGTACAGTCATGTGCCTGTTCCGCCCCGTGTCTGCACACTCTTGGGACCGCACAGTCCTGGCTATGCACACTCCTTGGCCTGCAGACTCCTAGGCCTGTTCGACTTCTGTCTGCACACCTCTGGGCCTGCACACTACAGGGCCTGCACATACCTGGGCCTGCACGAACCTGGGCCTCTTCACTGCTGGTCCTGCCCTCTCCTAGGCCTGCACACTCCTGGAACTGTACACTCATGGGCCTGCACACTCCTGGACCTGAACAATCTTGAGCCTGCACAATCCTGGGCCTGTACGCTCCTGGGCCTGCACACTCCTGTGCCTGCCCTCTCTTGGCCCTGCACTCTCCTTGGCCTGCACACTCCTGGCCTGTTCCCTCCTGTGCCGGCACACTCCTGGGACTGCACACTCCTGGGCCTGCCCTGGCCTGGGCCTGCACACTAATGGGGCTGCACACACCTAGGAATGCACCCACCTGGGCCTACACACTCTTCTGTCTGTACACTCCTGGGCCTGCACACTCCTGGGCATGCACACTCCTCTGTCTGCACACTCCTCGGCCTACACACTCCTAGGCCTGCACACTCCTGGGCCTGCTGACCCCTGTGTCTGCACACTCTTGGGCCTGCACACACCTGGACCTGTACCATCCTGGGCCTTCCCTGGACTGGGTCTTCCCTGGCCTGGGCCTGCACACTACTGGGCCCGCACACTTCTGCAACTGCACACTCATCGGCCTGCAAAGGCACGACCTGCACAATATTGGGCCTGAACACACATAGGCCTTTATCCTCCTGGATCTGCACACTCCTGGGCCTGCACACTGCTGGACCTGCACAGCACTGGGCCTAAACACACCTGGGCCTGCACACTCCTTCTCTGCACACTCCTATCTCTGCACACTCTGGTGTCTACACACTCCAGGGCCTGCACGAACCTAGGCCTGCTCCCTCCTGTGCCTGCATACTCCTGGGCCTGCTCCCACCTGTGCCTGCACACTCCTAGCCCTGTTCCCACCTGTGCTGGCACATTCCTGGGACTGCACACTTCTGTGCCTGCACACTTTTGGGCCTGCACACCCCTGGGCCTGCACACTCCTGGACCTGTACACTCCTGGGCCTTCCCTGGTCTGGGCATTCCCTGGCCTGGGCCTGCAAACTCCTGGGCCTATACACTCCTGGGCCTGCACACTCCTGTACCTGTACACACCTGGGCCTGCCCTGGCCTGGGACTGCACACTAATGGGGCTGCACACACCTAGGAATGCACCCCCCTGGGCCTGCACACTCCTCTGTCTGCACACTCCTGGGCCTGCATAACCCTGGATCTGCACACTCCTGGGCCTGCGCATCCCAGAGCATGCACAGATCTGGGCCTCTACACACCTGGGCCAGTACACACGTGTGCTTGCTCCCCCCCGTGTCTGCAAACTCCTGGGACTGCACATTCCTGGGTCTGCAACACCTTGGCTTGCACACTCATGGGCCTGTTCCGTCTTGTGTCTGCATACCTGTGGGCCTGCACACCCCAGGGCCTGCACACACCTGGGCCTGCACGAACGTGGGCCTCTTGAATCCTGGGCCTGCCCTTTCCTAGGCCTGCCCACACCTGTGCCTACACATTCCTGGGCCTGCACACTCCTGGACCTGTACACTCCTGGGCGTACCCTGGCATGCGCCTGCACACTAATGGGCCTGCACTCTCCAGGGACTGCACCCTCCTGGGCCTGCACACTCCTCTGTCTGCACACTCCTGGGCCTGCCCCAAATTGCCCTGCCCTCTCCTGTGACGGCCCTCACAAGTCCTGCACACTCCTAGGCCTGCACACTCGTGTACCTCCTCCCTCCTGTGCCTGCACACTCCTGGCCATGTACACTCATGGGCCTGCCCTCTGCATGGCGTGCACGGTCCTAGGACTCCCCATTCCTGCGCCTGGACACCCTTGGGCCTGCCCTCTCCTGGGCCTGCACACTCTGGGGCCTGCCCTCACCTGGTTCTGCACACTACTGGGACTGTACACCCCTGGACCTGTACACTGCTGTGCCTTCCCTGGTCTGGGCCTTCCCTGGCCTGGGCCTGAAAACTACTGGGCCTGAAAACTGCTGGAACTGCACACTCATTGGCCTGCAAACTCCAGGACCTGCACAATCTTGGGCTTGAACACACCTGGGCCTGTATACTCCTGGGCCTGCACACTCCTGTCTCTGCACACTGTGGTGTTTGCACACGCCTGGGCCTGCACGAACGTGGGCCTGTACACTCCTGGGCCTGCACACACCTGAGTCTGCACACTCCGGGGTCTGCACACTCCTCGGTCTGTATACTCCTGGGTTGTACACTCCTGGGCCTGACCTGGCCTGGGCCTGCACGCTCCTGGGCCTGCACACTCCTCTGTCTGCACACTTCTGGGCATGCACAACCCTAGACCCTACACTCCTGGGCCTGCGCATCCCAGAGCCTGAACACACCTGGGCCTCTATACTCCTGGGCCACTACTCTCATGTGCCTGCTCCGCCCCGTGTCTACACACTCCTGGCACTGCACAGTCCTGGACCTGCACACTCCTGGGCCTGCCCTGGCCTGGGCCTGAACACTAATGGGCCTACACACACCTAGGAATGCACCCTCCTGGGCCTGCACACTCCTCTGTCTGCACACTCGTGGGCCTTCCCTGGTCTGGGCCTTCCCTGGCCTGGGCCTGCAAACTACTGGGCCTGCAAACTCCTGGAACTGCACACTCATTGGCCTGCACACTCCAGGACCTGCACAATCTTGGGCTTGAACACACCTAGGCCTGTATACTCCTGGACCTGCACACTCCTGTCTTGCACACTCTGGTGTTTGCACACGCCTGGGCCTGCACGAACTTTGGCCTGTACACACCTGGGCCTGCACACTCCTGTATCTGCTCACTTCTGAGACTGCATACACCTGGGCCTGCAAACTCCTGGGCCTGTACACTCCTGGGCCTGAACACTCCTGGACCTGTACACTCCTGGGCATGCCCTGGCCTGGGCCTGCACACTAATGGTGCTACACCCACCTAGGAATGCACACTCATGGGCCTGCACACTCCTGGGCCTGCCGACTCCTGAGCCTGCATTCTCCTGGTCCTTTCCTCGCCTGGGCCACCACCTATTAGGCCCGCCCTCTCTTTGACGTGCACACGCTTGGGCCTGCTCACTCCTCTGTCTGCACACCCCTGCGCCTTGACACCCCTGGACCTGCACACTCCGGGGCCTGCGCATCCCATGGCCTGCACACACCTGGGCCTCTACACTCCTGGGCCAGTACAGTCATGTGCCTGTTCCGCCCCGTGTCTGCACACTCTTGGGACCGCACAGTCCTGGCTATGCACACTCCTTGGCCTGCAGACTCCTAGGCCTGTTCGACTTCTGTCTGCACACCTCTGGGCCTGCACACTACAGGGCCTGCACATACCTGGGCCTGCACGAACCTGGGCCTCTTCACTGCTGGTCCTGCCCTCTCCTAGGCCTGCACACTCCTGGAACTGTACACTCATGGGCCTGCACACTCCTGGACCTGAACAATCTTGAGCCTGCACAATCCTGGGCCTGTACGCTCCTGGGCCTGCACACTCCTGTGCCTGCCCTCTCTTGGCCCTGCACTCTCCTTGGCCTGCACACTCCTGGCCTGTTCCCTCCTGTGCCGGCACACTCCTGGGACTGCACACTCCTGGGCCTGCCCTGGCCTGGGCCTGCACCCTCCTCTGTCTGCACACTCCTGGGACTGCACAGCCCTGAGCCTGTACACTCCTGGACCTGCACACTTCTGTCTCTGCACACTCTGGTGTCTGCACACTCCTGGACATGCACACTCCTGGGCCTGTACACTCCTAGGCCTGCCTTATCCTGGCCCTGGACACTCTTCTGTCTGCACACTCCTGGGGCTGCACACTCTTGGGCCTGCACACTCCTGGACCTGTACAATCCTGGGCCTTCCCTGGTCTGGGTCTTCCCTGGCCTGGTCCTGCACACTAATGGGCCTGAACACTCCTGGTCCTGTACACACCTCGGCCTGCACCCTACTGGTCCTGCACACTCCTCTGTTTGCACACACATGGAACTGCACACCCCTTGGCCTGCACACTCCCAGACCTGCACAATCTTGAGCCTGCACAATCCTGGGCCTGTACACTCCTGGGCCTACACACCCCCAGGCCTGCACACTGCTGGGCCTGCACACTCCTGAGCCTCCCTTCTCCTGGGCCTGCACAATCCCTCATCTGCACACTCCTAGGCCTGCACACCCTTGGGCCTGCACACTCCTGGGCCTGCACACTCCTGTCTCTGCACACTCCGGGGACTGCACAGTCCTCGGTCTGTATACTCCTGGGCCTGTACACTCCTGGGCCTGCCGTGGCCTGGGCCTGCACACTCCTCAGCCTGCACACTCCTCTGTCTGCACACTCCTGGGCCTGCACACACCTGGGCAGGCACACTCCAGGGCCCTCTGACACCTGTGCCTGCACACTCTTGGGCCTGTCTTCTCCTGGGCCCGCATGAACCTGGGCCTCTTCACTGCTGGTCCTGCCCTCTCCTAAGCCTGCACACTCCTGGAACTGCACACTCATGGGCCTGCAGACTCCTGGACCTGCACAATCTTGAGCCTGCACCATCCTGGGCCTGTACGCTCCTGGGCCTGCACACTCCTGTGCCTGCCCTCTCTTGGCCCTGCACTCTCCTGTGCCTGCACACTCCTGGGCCTGCTCCCACCTATGCCTGCACCCTCCTAGGCCTGTTCCCACGTGTGCCGGCACACTCCTGGGACTGCACACTCCTGGGCCTGCACACTCCTGTGCCTGCCCTCTCTTGGCCCTGCACTCTCCTTGGCCTGCACACTCCTGGCCTGTTCCCTCCTGTGCCTGCACACTCCTGGGCCTGCTCCCACCTATGCCTGCACACTCCTAGGCCTGTTCCCACGTGTGCCGGCACACTCCTGGGACTGCACACTCCTGGGCCTGCCCTGGCCTGGGCCTGCACCCTCCTCTGTCTGCACACTCCTGGGACTGCACAGCCCTGAGCCTGTACACTCCTGGACCTGCACACTTCTGTCTCTGCACACTCTGGTGTCTGCACACTCCTGGGCCTGTACACTCCTAGGCCTGCCCTATCCTGGCCCTGGACACTCTTCTGTCTGCACACTCCTGGGGCTGCACACTCCTGGGCCTGCACACCCCTGGGCATGCCCTCTCCTGGGCCTGCAAACTCCTGGGCCTGCACACTCCTCTGTCTGCACACTCCGGGGCCTTCCCTCTCCTGGGCCTGCCCCCAGTTCGGCCGGCACTCTCCTGGAGCTGCACACTCCTGGGCCTGACCTATCGTACGCCTGCACAGTCCTGGATCTGCACACTTCTGGACCTGCTCCCTCCTGTGCCATCACCCTTCTGGAACTGCACATTGGGCGCCTGCACACTCCTGTGCCTGACACACCTGGGCCTGCACGCTCCTCGGCCTGCACACTCCTCTTGTCTGCACACTCCTCTTGTCTGCACACTCCTGGGCCTGTTCCGTCTTGTGTCTTCACACCTCTCGGCCTGCGCACTCCAGGGCCTGAACACACCTGGGCCTGCACGAACCTGGGCCTGTTCACTCCTGGGCCTGCCCTCTCCTTGGCCGGCACGAACCTGGGCCTAAACACCCCTGGGCCTGCCCTGGCCTGGGCCTGCACACTAATGGGGCTGCACACACCTAGGAATGCACCCACCTGGGCCTACACACTCTTCTGTCTGTACACTCCTGGGCCTGCACACTCCTGGGCATGCACACTCCTCTGTCTGCACACTCCTCGGCCTACACACTCCTAGGCCTGCACACTCCTGGGCCTGCTGACCCCTGTGTCTGCACACTCTTGGGCCTGCACACACCTGGACCTGTACCATCCTGGGCCTTCCCTGGACTGGGTCTTCCCTGGCCTGGGCCTGCACACTACTGGGCCCGCACACTTCTGCAACTGCACACTCATCGGCCTGCAAAGGCACGACCTGCACAATATTGGGCCTGAACACACATAGGCCTTTATCCTCCTGGATCTGCACACTCCTGGGCCTGCACACTGCTGGACCTGCACAGCACTGGGCCTAAACACACCTGGGCCTGCACACTCCTTCTCTGCACACTCCTATCTCTGCACACTCTGGTGTCTACACACTCCAGGGCCTGCACGAACCTAGGCCTGCTCCCTCCTGTGCCTGCATACTCCTGGGCCTGCTCCCACCTGTGCCTGCACACTCCTAGCCCTGTTCCCACCTGTGCTGGCACATTCCTGGGACTGCACACTTCTGTGCCTGCACACTTTTGGGCCTGCACACCCCTGGGCCTGCACACTCCTGGACCTGTACACTCCTGGGCCTTCCCTGGTCTGGGCATTCCCTGGCCTGGGCCTGCAAACTCCTGGGCCTATACACTCCTGGGCCTGCACACTCCTGTACCTGTACACACCTGGGCCTGCCCTGGCCTGGGACTGCACACTAATGGGGCTGCACACACCTAGGAATGCACCCCCCTGGGCCTGCACACTCCTCTGTCTGCACACTCCTGGGCCTGCATAACCCTGGATCTGCACACTCCTGGGCCTGCGCATCCCAGAGCATGCACAGATCTGGGCCTCTACACACCTGGGCCAGTACACACGTGTGCTTGCTCCCCCCCGTGTCTGCAAACTCCTGGGACTGCACATTCCTGGGTCTGCAACACCTTGGCTTGCACACTCATGGGCCTGTTCCGTCTTGTGTCTGCATACCTGTGGGCCTGCACACCCCAGGGCCTGCACACACCTGGGCCTGCACGAACGTGGGCCTCTTGAATCCTGGGCCTGCCCTTTCCTAGGCCTGCCCACACCTGTGCCTACACATTCCTGGGCCTGCACACTCCTGGACCTGTACACTCCTGGGCGTACCCTGGCATGCGCCTGCACACTAATGGGCCTGCACTCTCCAGGGACTGCACCCTCCTGGGCCTGCACACTCCTCTGTCTGCACACTCCTGGGCCTGCCCCAAATTGCCCTGCCCTCTCCTGTGACGGCCCTCACAAGTCCTGCACACTCCTAGGCCTGCACACTCGTGTACCTCCTCCCTCCTGTGCCTGCACACTCCTGGCCATGTACACTCATGGGCCTGCCCTCTGCATGGCGTGCACGGTCCTAGGACTCCCCATTCCTGCGCCTAGACACCCTAGGGCCTGCCCTCTCCTGGGCCTGCACACTCTGGGGCCTGCCCTCACCTGGTTCTGCACACTACTGGGACTGTACACCCCTGGACCTGTACACTGCTGTGCATTCCCTGGTCTGAGTCTTCCCTGGCCAGGGCCTGAAAACTACTGGGCCTGAAAACTGCTGGAACTGCACACTCATTGGCCTGTAAACTCCAGGACCTGCACAACCTTGGGCTTGAACACACCTGGGCCTGTATACTCCTGGGCCTGCACACTCCTGTCTCTGCCCACTGTGGTGTTAGCACACGCCTGGGCCTGCAAGAACGTGGGCCTGTACACTCCTGGGCCTGCACACACCTGACTTTGCACACTCCGGGGTCTGCACACTCCTCGGTCTGTATACTCCTGGGTTGTACACTCCTGGGCCTGACCTGGCCTGGGCCTGCACGCTCCTGGGCCTGCACACTCCTCTGTCTGCACACTTCTGGGCATGCACAACCCTAGACCCTACACTCCTGGGCCTGCGCATCCCAGAGCCTGAACACACCTGGGCCTCTATACTCCTGGGCCACTACTCTCATGTGCCTGCTCCGCCCCGTGTCTACACACTCCTGGCACTGCACAGTCCTGGACCTGCACACTACTGGGCCTGCCCTGGCCTGGGCCTGAACACTAATGGGCCTACACACACCTAGGAATGCACCCTCCTGGGCCTGCACACTCCTCTGTCTGCACACTCGTGGGCCTTCCCTGGTCTGGGCCTTCCCTGGCCTGGGCCTGCAAACTACTGGGCCTGCAAACTCCTGGAACTGCACACTCATTGGCCTGCACACTCCAGGACCTGCACAATCTTGGGCTTGAACACACCTAGGCCTGTATACTCCTGGACCTGCACACTCCTGTCTTGCACACTCTGGTGTTTGCACACGCCTGGGCCTGCACGAACTTTGGCCTGTACACACCTGGGCCTGCACACTCCTGTATCTGCTCACTTCTGAGACTGCATACACCTGGGCCTGCAAACTCCTGGGCCTGTACACTCCTGGGCCTGAACACTCCTGGACCTGTACACTCCTGGGCATGCCCTGGCCTGGGCCTGCACACTAATGGTGCTACACCCACCTAGGAATGCACACTCATGGGCCTGCACACTCCTGGGCCTGCCGACTCCTGAGCCTGCATTCTCCTGGTCCTTTCCTCGCCTGGGCCACCACCTATTAGGCCCGCCCTCTCTTTGACGTGCACACGCTTGGGCCTGCTCACTCCTCTGTCTGCACACCCCTGCGCCTTGACACCCCTGGACCTGCACACTCCGGGGCCTGCGCATCCCATGGCCTGCACACACCTGGGCCTCTACACTCCTGGGCCAGTACAGTCATGTGCCTGTTCCGCCCCGTGTCTGCACACTCTTGGGACCGCACAGTCCTGGCTATGCACACTCCTTGGCCTGCAGACTCCTAGGCCTGTTCGACTTCTGTCTGCACACCTCTGGGCCTGCACACTACAGGGCCTGCACATACCTGGGCCTGCACGAACCTGGGCCTCTTCACTGCTGGTCCTGCCCTCTCCTAGGCCTGCACACTCCTGGAACTGTACACTCATGGGCCTGCACACTCCTGGACCTGAACAATCTTGAGCCTGCACAATCCTGGGCCTGTACGCTCCTGGGCCTGCACACTCCTGTGCCTGCCCTCTCTTGGCCCTGCACTCTCCTTGGCCTGCACACTCCTGGCCTGTTCCCTCCTGTGCCGGCACACTCCTGGGACTGCACACTCCTGGGCCTGCCCTGGCCTGGGCCTGCACCCTCCTCTGTCTGCACACTCCTGGGACTGCACAGCCCTGAGCCTGTACACTCCTGGACCTGCACACTTCTGTCTCTGCACACTCTGGTGTCTGCACACTCCTGGACATGCACACTCCTGGGCCTGTACACTCCTAGGCCTGCCTTATCCTGGCCCTGGACACTCTTCTGTCTGCACACTCCTGGGGCTGCACACTCTTGGGCCTGCACACTCCTGGACCTGTACAATCCTGGGCCTTCCCTGGTCTGGGTCTTCCCTGGCCTGGTCCTGCACACTAATGGGCCTGAACACTCCTGGTCCTGTACACACCTCGGCCTGCACCCTACTGGTCCTGCACACTCCTCTGTTTGCACACACATGGAACTGCACACCCCTTGGCCTGCACACTCCCAGACCTGCACAATCTTGAGCCTGCACAATCCTGGGCCTGTACACTCCTGGGCCTACACACCCCCAGGCCTGCACACTGCTGGGCCTGCACACTCCTGAGCCTCCCTTCTCCTGGGCCTGCACAATCCCTCATCTGCACACTCCTAGGCCTGCACACCCTTGGGCCTGCACACTCCTGGGCCTGCACACTCCTGTCTCTGCACACTCCGGGGACTGCACAGTCCTCGGTCTGTATACTCCTGGGCCTGTACACTCCTGGGCCTGCCGTGGCCTGGGCCTGCACACTCCTCAGCCTGCACACTCCTCTGTCTGCACACTCCTGGGCCTGCACACACCTGGGCAGGCACACTCCAGGGCCCTCTGACACCTGTGCCTGCACACTCTTGGGCCTGTCTTCTCCTGGGCCCGCATGAACCTGGGCCTCTTCACTGCTGGTCCTGCCCTCTCCTAAGCCTGCACACTCCTGGAACTGCACACTCATGGGCCTGCAGACTCCTGGACCTGCACAATCTTGAGCCTGCACCATCCTGGGCCTGTACGCTCCTGGGCCTGCACACTCCTGTGCCTGCCCTCTCTTGGCCCTGCACTCTCCTGTGCCTGCACACTCCTGGGCCTGCTCCCACCTATGCCTGCACCCTCCTAGGCCTGTTCCCACGTGTGCCGGCACACTCCTGGGACTGCACACTCCTGGGCCTGCACACTCCTGTGCCTGCCCTCTCTTGGCCCTGCACTCTCCTTGGCCTGCACACTCCTGGCCTGTTCCCTCCTGTGCCTGCACACTCCTGGGCCTGCTCCCACCTATGCCTGCACACTCCTAGGCCTGTTCCCACGTGTGCCGGCACACTCCTGGGACTGCACACTCCTGGGCCTGCCCTGGCCTGGGCCTGCACCCACCTCTGTCTGCACACTCCTGGGACTGCACAGCCCTGAGCCTGTACACTCCTGGACCTGCACACTTCTGTCTCTGCACACTCTGGTGTCTGCACACTCCTGGGCCTGTACACTCCTAGGCCTGCCCTATCCTGGCCCTGGACACTCTTCTGTCTGCACACTCCTGGGGCTGCACACTCCTGGGCCTGCACACCCCTGGGCATGCCCTCTCCTGGGCCTGCAAACTCCTGGGCCTGCACACTCCTCTGTCTGCACACTCCGGGGCCTTCCCTCTCCTGGGCCTGCCCCCAGTTCGGCCGGCACTCTCCTGGAGCTGCACACTCCTGGGCCTGACCTATCGTACGCCTGCACAGTCCTGGATCTGCACACTTCTGGACCTGCTCCCTCCTGTGCCATCACCCTTCTGGAACTGCACATTGGGCGCCTGCACACTCCTGTGCCTGACACACCTGGGCCTGCACGCTCCTCGGCCTGCACACTCCTCTTGTCTGCACACTCCTCTTGTCTGCACACTCCTGGGCCTGTTCCGTCTTGTGTCTTCACACCTCTCGGCCTGCGCACTCCAGGGCCTGAACACACCTGGGCCTGCACGAACCTGGGCCTGTTCACTCCTGGGCCTGCCCTCTCCTTGGCCGGCACGAACCTGGGCCTAAACACCCCTGGGCCTGCCCTGGCCTGGGCCTGCACACTAATGGGGCTGCACACACCTAGGAATGCACCCACCTGGGCCTACACACTCTTCTGTCTGTACACTCCTGGGCCTGCACACTCCTGGGCATGCACACTCCTCTGTCTGCACACTCCTCGGCCTACACACTCCTAGGCCTGCACACTCCTGGGCCTGCTGACCCCTGTGTCTGCACACTCTTGGGCCTGCACACACCTGGACCTGTACCATCCTGGGCCTTCCCTGGACTGGGTCTTCCCTGGCCTGGGCCTGCACACTACTGGGCCCGCACACTTCTGCAACTGCACACTCATCGGCCTGCAAAGGCACGACCTGCACAATATTGGGCCTGAACACACATAGGCCTTTATCCTCCTGGATCTGCACACTCCTGGGCCTGCACACTGCTGGACCTGCACAGCACTGGGCCTAAACACACCTGGGCCTGCACACTCCTTCTCTGCACACTCCTATCTCTGCACACTCTGGTGTCTACACACTCCAGGGCCTGCACGAACCTAGGCCTGCTCCCTCCTGTGCCTGCATACTCCTGGGCCTGCTCCCACCTGTGCCTGCACACTCCTAGCCCTTTTCCCACCTGTGCTGGCACATTCCTGGGACTGCACACTTCTGTGCCTGCACACTTTTGGGCCTGCACACCCCTGGGCCTGCACACTCCTGGACCTGTACACTCCTGGGCCTTCCCTGGTCTGGGCATTCCCTGGCCTGGGCCTGCAAACTCCTGGGCCTATACACTCCTGGGCCTGCACACTCCTGTACCTGTACACACCTGGGCCTGCCCTGGCCTGGGACTGCACACTAATGGGGCTGCACACACCTAGGAATGCACCCCCCTGGGCCTGCACACTCCTCTGTCTGCACACTCCTGGGCCTGCATAACCCTGGATCTGCACACTCCTGGGCCTGCGCATCCCAGAGCATGCACAGATCTGGGCCTCTACACACCTGGGCCAGTACACACGTGTGCTTGCTCCCCCCCGTGTCTGCAAACTCCTGGGACTGCACATTCCTGGGTCTGCAACACCTTGGCTTGCACACTCATGGGCCTGTTCCGTCTTGTGTCTGCATACCTGTGGGCCTGCACACCCCAGGGCCTGCACACACCTGGGCCTGCACGAACGTGGGCCTCTTGAATCCTGGGCCTGCCCTTTCCTAGGCCTGCCCACACCTGTGCCTACACATTCCTGGGCCTGCACACTCCTGGACCTGTACACTCCTGGGCGTACCCTGGCATGCGCCTGCACACTAATGGGCCTGCACTCTCCAGGGACTGCACCCTCCTGGGCCTGCACACTCCTCTGTCTGCACACTCCTGGGCCTGCCCCAAATTGCCCTGCCCTCTCCTGTGACGGCCCTCACAAGTCCTGCACACTCCTAGGCCTGCACACTCGTGTACCTCCTCCCTCCTGTGCCTGCACACTCCTGGCCATGTACACTCATGGGCCTGCCCTCTGCATGGCGTGCACGGTCCTAGGACTCCCCATTCCTGCGCCTAGACACCCTAGGGCCTGCCCTCTCCTGGGCCTGCACACTCTGGGGCCTGCCCTCACCTGGTTCTGCACACTACTGGGACTGTACACCCCTGGACCTGTACACTGCTGTGACTTCCCTGGTCTGAGTCTTCCCTGGCCTGGGCCTGAAAACTACTGGGCCTGAAAACTGCTGGAACTGCACACTCATTGGCCTGTAAACTCCAGGACCTGCACAACCTTGGGCTTGAACACACCTGGGCCTGTATACTCCTGGGCCTGCACACTCCTGTCTCTGCCCACTGTGGTGTTAGCACACGCCTGGGCCTGCACGAACGTGGGCCTGTACACTCCTGGGCCTGCACACACCTGAGTCTGCACACTCCGGGGTCTGCACACTCCTCGGTCTGTATACTCCTGGGTTGTACACTCCTGGGCCTGACCTGGCCTGGGCCTGCACGCTCCTGGGCCTGCACACTCCTCTGTCTGCACAATTCTGGGCATGCACAACCCTAGACCCTACACTCCTGGGCCTGCGCATCCCAGAGCCTGAACACACCTGGGCCTCTATACTCCTGGGCCACTACTCTCATGTGCCTGCTCCGCCCCGTGTCTACACACTCCTGGCACTGCACAGTCCTGGACCTGCACACTCCTGGGCCTGCCCTGGCCTGGGCCTGCACACTAATGGGCCTACACACACCTAGGAATGCACCCTCCTGGGCCTGCACACTCCTCTGTCTGCACACTCGTGGGCCTTCCCTGGTCTGGGCCTTCCCTGGCCTGGGCCTGCAAACTACTGGGCCTGCAAACTCCTGGAACTGCACACTCATTGGCCTGCACACTCCAGGACCTGCACAATCTTGGGCTTGAACACACCTAGGCCTGTATACTCCTGGACCTGCACACTCCTGTCTTGCACACTCTGGTGTTTGCACACGCCTGGGCCTGCACGAACTTTGGCCTGTACACACCTGGGCCTGCACACTCCTGTATCTGCTCACTTCTGAGACTGCATACACCTGGGCCTGCAAACTCCTGGGCCTGTACACTCCTGGGCCTGAACACTCCTGGACCTGTACACTCCTGGGCATGCCCTGGCCTGGGCCTGCACACTAATGGTGCTACACCCACCTAGGAATGCACACTCATGGGCCTGCACACTCCTGGGCCTGCCGACTCCTGAGCCTGCATTCTCCTGGTCCTTTCCTCGCCTGGGCCACCACCTATTAGGCCCGCCCTCTCTTTGACGTGCACACGCTTGGGCCTGCTCACTCCTCTGTCTGCACACCCCTGCGCCTTGACACCCCTGGACCTGCACACTCCGGGGCCTGCGCATCCCATGGCCTGCACACACCTGGGCCTCTACACTCCTGGGCCAGTACAGTCATGTGCCTGTTCCGCCCCGTGTCTGCACACTCTTGGGACCGCACAGTCCTGGCTATGCACACTCCTTGGCCTGCAGACTCCTAGGCCTGTTCAAATTCTGTCTGCACACCTCTGGGCCTGCACACTACAGGGCCTGCACATACCTGGGCCTGCACGAACCTGGGCCTCTTCACTGCTGGTCCTGCCCTCTCCTAGGCCTGCACACTCCTGGAACTGTACACTCATGGGCCTGCACACTCCTGGACCTGAACAATCTTGAGCCTGCACAATCCTGGGCCTGTACGCTCCTGGGCCTGCACACTCCTGTGCCTGCCCTCTCTTGGCCCTGCACTCTCCTTGGCCTGCACACTCCTGGCCTGTTCCCTCCTGTGCCGGCACACTCCTGGGACTGCACACTCCTGGGCCTGCCCTGGCCTGGGCCTGCACCCTCCTCTGTCTGCACACTCCTGGGACTGCACAGCCCTGAGCCTGTACACTCCTGGACCTGCACACTTCTGTCTCTGCACACTCTGGTGTCTGCACACTCCTGGACATGCACACTCCTGGGCCTGTACACTCCTAGGCCTGCCTTATCCTGGCCCTGGACACTCTTCTGTCTGCACACTCCTGGGGCTGCACACTCTTGGGCCTGCACACTCCTGGACCTGTACAATCCTGGGCCTTCCCTGGTCTGGGTCTTCCCTGGCCTGGTCCTGCACACTAATGGGCCTGAACACTCCTGGTCCTGTACACACCTCGGCCTGCACCCTACTGGTCCTGCACACTCCTCTGTTTGCACACACATGGAACTGCACACCCCTTGGCCTGCACACTCCCAGACCTGCACAATCTTGAGCCTGCACAATCCTGGGCCTGTACACTCCTGGGCCTACACACCCCCAGGCCTGCACACTGCTGGGCCTGCACACTCCTGAGCCTCCCTTCTCCTGGGCCTGCACAATCCCTCATCTGCACACTCCTAGGCCTGCACACCCTTGGGCCTGCACACTCCTGGGCCTGCACACTCCTGTCTCTGCACACTCCGGGGACTGCACAGTCCTCGGTCTGTATACTCCTGGGCCTGTACACTCCTGGGCCTGCCGTGGCCTGGGCCTGCACACTCCTCAGCCTGCACACTCCTCTGTCTGCACACTCCTGGGCCTGCACACACCTGGGCAGGCACACTCCAGGGCCCTCTGACACCTGTGCCTGCACACTCTTGGGCCTGTCTTCTCCTGGGCCCGCATGAACCTGGGCCTCTTCACTGCTGGTCCTGCCCTCTCCTAAGCCTGCACACTCCTGGAACTGCACACTCATGGGCCTGCAGACTCCTGGACCTGCACAATCTTGAGCCTGCACCATCCTGGGCCTGTACGCTCCTGGGCCTGCACACTCCTGTGCCTGCCCTCTCTTGGCCCTGCACTCTCCTGTGCCTGCACACTCCTGGGCCTGCTCCCACCTATGCCTGCACCCTCCTAGGCCTGTTCCCACGTGTGCCGGCACACTCCTGGGACTGCACACTCCTGGGCCTGCACACTCCTGTGCCTGCCCTCTCTTGGCCCTGCACTCTCCTTGGCCTGCACACTCCTGGCCTGTTCCCTCCTGTGCCTGCACACTCCTGGGCCTGCTCCCACCTATGCCTGCACACTCCTAGGCCTGTTCCCACGTGTGCCGGCACACTCCTGGGACTGCACACTCCTGGGCCTGCCCTGGCCTGGGCCTGCACCCTCCTCTGTCTGCACACTCCTGGGACTGCACAGCCCTGAGCCTGTACACTCCTGGACCTGCACACTTCTGTCTCTGCACACTCTGGTGTCTGCACACTCCTGGGCCTGTACACTCCTAGGCCTGCCCTATCCTGGCCCTGGACACTCTTCTGTCTGCACACTCCTGGGGCTGCACACTCCTGGGCCTGCACACCCCTGGGCATGCCCTCTCCTGGGCCTGCAAACTCCTGGGCCTGCACACTCCTCTGTCTGCACACTCCGGGGCCTTCCCTCTCCTGGGCCTGCCCCCAGTTCGGCCGGCACTCTCCTGGAGCTGCACACTCCTGGGCCTGACCTATCGTACGCCTGCACAGTCCTGGATCTGCACACTTCTGGACCTGCTCCCTCCTGTGCCATCACCCTTCTGGAACTGCACATTGGGCGCCTGCACACTCCTGTGCCTGACACACCTGGGCCTGCACGCTCCTCGGCCTGCACACTCCTCTTGTCTGCACACTCCTCTTGTCTGCACACTCCTGGGCCTGTTCCGTCTTGTGTCTTCACACCTCTCGGCCTGCGCACTCCAGGGCCTGAACACACCTGGGCCTGCCCTGGCCTGGGCCTGCACACTAATGGGGCTGCACACACCTAGGAATGCACCCACCTGGGCCTACACACTCTTCTGTCTGTACACTCCTGGGCCTGCACACTCCTGGGCATGCACACTCCTCTGTCTGCACACTCCTCGGCCTACACACTCCTAGGCCTGCACACTCCTGGGCCTGCTGACCCCTGTGTCTGCACACTCTTGGGCCTGCACACACCTGGACCTGTACCATCCTGGGCCTTCCCTGGACTGGGTCTTCCCTGGCCTGGGCCTGCACACTACTGGGCCCGCACACTTCTGCAACTGCACACTCATCGGCCTGCAAAGGCACGACCTGCACAATATTGGGCCTGAACACACATAGGCCTTTATCCTCCTGGATCTGCACACTCCTGGGCCTGCACACTGCTGGACCTGCACAGCACTGGGCCTAAACACACCTGGGCCTGCACACTCCTTCTCTGCACACTCCTATCTCTGCACACTCTGGTGTCTACACACTCCAGGGCCTGCACAAACCTAGGCCTGCTCCCTCCTGTGCCTGCATACTCCTGGGCCTGCTCCCACCTGTGCCTGCACACTCCTAGCCCTGTTCCCACCTGTGCTGGCACATTCCTGGGACTGCACACTTCTGTGCCTGCACACTTTTGGGCCTGCCCTCTCCTGGGCCTACACTCTCCTTGGCCTGCACACTCCTGGGCCTGCTCCCTCCTATGCCGGCACACTCCTGGGCCTACTCCCACTTGTGCCTGCACACTCCTAGGCCTGTTCCCACCTGTGCCGGCACACTCCTGGGACTACACACTCCTATGTCTGCACACCCCTGGGCCTGCACACTCCTGGACCTGTACACTCTTGGGCCTGCACAATAATGGGCCTGCACACTCCTGGAAATGCACCCTCCTGGGCCTGCACACTCCTCTGTCTGCACACTACTAGGCCTGCACACTCCAGGGCCTGCTGACTTCTGTGTCTGCACACTCTTGGGCCTGCCTTCTCCTGGGCCCGCACAATCCCTCGTCTGCACACTCCTGGGCCTGTACGTTCCTGGGCCTTTCCTCGCCTGGGCCGCCCCCAATTAGACCCGCCCTCTCCTTGACCTGCACACTCCTGGGCCTGCACACTCCTGGGCCTGCACACTCCTGGGCATGCCCTCTCTTCGGCCTGTACACTCCTGGACCTGCACACTCCTGGACTTGTACACACCTGGGCCTGCCCTGGCCTGGGCCTGCACACTAATGGGCCTGAACACTCCTGTGCCTGCACACTCCTGGGCCTTTCCTTGCCTGCACCTGCCCCCAATTTGGCAGAACCCGGTCCCAGTATCCATCCAACCTGCAGGGGACTGTGTGGGAATCACACAAGGATGTGTGACCAGAAGGCAAAAAAAAAGCAGGGAGCCACTGTGGGGCAGCGCACCCTAGAGGCCTAGATGGGGCACTGGGCCTGAATCTGACATGACAGAACGACCTAGGAGGTCGCATGCCAGAATGGACGATATCAGAGTTGTGTTTAATTTCAACCCGCCGACAGGGAGCTGGGAAGCAGGCGGCAAGGAGGGTGACTTTCCCCAGATCCCAGGGCAGACCCCGGCCTGTGTGGGGTGTGCCCTGCTCCCCACAAGCCCTCTGTGGGGCCCTTCCTTTGCTGAGTCTGTGCATGAGCTCCCTGTGATGCCAGCCCGCAGAGGTGACAGGTGCAGTAGGTGTTTGTGGTTCTAGAGACATGATGGCTTTCCTAGGAAGCAGGGTCCTGAATGATCCCCACTGGGCCAATGGGGGATTGGGGAGACCCTGAGAAGCAGGTGGCTTGTCCAGGGTGACAGCACTGCTGGCGGGGGAGCCGGGTCTGAACCCAGCTGTGTCGTCAGAGCTGTGACCCTGGCTGCATCCAGGCCTCCCCAGGGCAATAGGAGGGGCCGAGTTGGTGTCACTGGGTGGACATGGCATGGGGTGGGAAGTGAGCCATCAGCAGCCCAGAGAGGCCCTTGGGGAGCTTTGTGTAAGGAGGAAGCTTGGGGAAGGGGACCCCAGGAAGTGACCTCACTTCCCTGGCAACAGAGCCCAACAGAACTTGGGACCCAGGTCACCAGGCACCCGCTGTGTAGAGAAGGACACTTCTCAACTGACTTGGCTGGTGAACTCAGCTCAGCTCAGACATGTTTTGTTGCATCCCAAGATCCCGAGGTCGCGGCCCCCGGAAAGCCCGCAGCAACGGCCTTTGCCAACAGTGCCGACAGTGGGTCGGGTCTCACCCCAGGCGCCTCTGGCCTTTTGGCCAGAGGGACCGAAAGGTAACACAGGGAGGCCCAGGGCAGGCCCGCCCAGGCCGGGTCACCACTCAGACCCCACCCGGGTGGCCCCACGGCCCCTTCCTGACTGGTGGCGGTGGGGCAGTCATGTTGGGGGGGGGTCCTGCCTCAAGCAAGAGCAGGCTGAGGAAGGGTCAGAGGCCTGGGGGGCCGATCACGTCCCCAGCCTGGGTCCAAGTGGGCTGGCTGGGATGTGGAGAACCGGGGCAGGGCCCTGCTGCCCGAGGTGGCGCCCATGCCCTAGGGTGTGTCTCTTGCCTCCCGGGTGACTGAGATGACCAAGGTCCCAGTCGGATCTGGCAGCAGAGGGTCGAGTGGGGCAGAAGCAGGAGTGGTCCTGGCCGGGCAGGGCTCTGAGACCTCCGGACCGGGCCGGCTGCCGGTCACTGTCATTGCAGAGCCAGACACCGCAGGATCCGGGGAACCAGGACACTCATGCCACCTCTCCAAGTGAGGGGCTGGTGTGCCACACTGTGGAAGGCCAGCACAGGCTCCAGAAGAGTCTGGGTATGAAGGGCTCCCCACCACCACGGCCTCCTGCCCAGACATCGCCCAGGTCTCTCCCCAGGATCTTGCCCAGGGCTGAGGGGCAGCTCAGCACCCCCGGCTCTGACCTGGAGCACCGTGCCCACCTCCTGGGGATTCAGGTAGAGGACCAGGAGCCCCCCGAAGCAGAGCCCAAAGGTGAGAAGGGCGGGGCCGGTGTGGGTGTGTAGGTGAGGGAGGGCGGAGGGCTGGGCCACACAGGGAGGCATCCCCAAAGTCTGTAGTTGGGACCAGAGCAAAGACTGGCCTCAGACCACCTGTCTGGAAGAATTCAGTCACAGAACAAGTGCCTGTGGGCACTTGCTCAGTGGGAGCTGCCTGCAAAGCTCTGGGAAGATTTCTGTCCTTGAAAAGGCACGTGGAAAGGGAGGCATGTGGGTACCTTTTTCCAGGTTGTGCCTGAGCAGAACCACTAGACTTAAAGCTCTCTCCACGTCCAACAGTTACAGGTCCAGAGCAGGCAGAGGCAGGGGAAGACGCCAGAAAACAAAAACAGGACCACCAGGGTCCAGCACGAGACCGCGAACACCCTCCAGCTGCTCCTGCTGAACATGAAGATCCTGCTGCTCCAGCTGCATATGAAGAGCCTGCCGCTCCTGCTGATCTTGCCACTCCCGAAGAGCCTGCAGCTCCTACTGATCTTGCCGCTCCTGAACAGCCTGCAGCTCCTGAAGAGCCCGCCGCTCCTGAAGCGCCTGCCATTCCTGCTGATCTAGCTGCTCCTGAAGAGCCTGCTGCTCCTGCTCATCTAGCCGCTCCTGAACAGCCTGCAGCTCCTGAAAAGCCTGCAGCTCCTGAAGAGCCTGCCGCTCCTGCTGATCTTGCCACTCCTGAAGAGCCTGCTGCTCCTGCTGCTCTAGCCGCTCCTGAAGAGCCCGCCACTCCTGAAGAACCTGCCGCTCCTGCTGATCTAGCCGCTCCTGAAGAGCCCGCCATTCCTGCTGATCAAGCCGCTCCTGAAGAGCCTGCCGCTTCTGCTGATCTAGCCGCTCCTGAAGAGCCTGCCGCTCCTGAAGAGCCCGCCGATCCTGAAGAGCCTGCTGTTCCTGCTGATCTAGCCGCTCCTGAAGCGCCTGCCATTCCTGCTGATCTAGCCACTCCTGAAGAGCCCGCTGCTCCTGCTAATCTAGCCGCTCCTGAACAGCCTGCAGCTCCTGAAGAGCCTGCCGCTCCTGCTGATCTTGCCACTCCTGAAGAGCCTGCCGCTCCTGCTGCTCTAGCCGCTCCTGAAGAGCCCGCCACTCCTGAAGAACCTGCCGCTCCTGCTGATCTAGCCGCTCCTGAAGAGCCTGCCGCTCCTGCTGATCTTGCCACTCCTGAAGACCCTGCAGCTCCTGCTGATCTTGCCACTCCTGAAGAGCCTGCAGCTCCTGCTTATCTTGCCGCTCCTGAAGAGCCCGCTACTCCTGAAGAGCCCGCCGCTCCTGCTGATCTTGCCACTCCTGAAGAGCCTGCAGCTCCTACTGATCTTGCCGCTCCTGAACAGCCTGCAGCTACTGAAGAGCCCGACGCTCCTGAAGAACCTGCCGCTCCTGCAGATCTAGCCGCTCCTGAAGAGCCCGCCATTCCTGCTGATCTAGCCACTCCAGAAGAGCCCGCTGCTCCTGATCATCTAGCCGCTCCAGAACAGCCTGCAGCTCTTGAAAAGCCTGCAGCTCCTGAAGAGCCTGCCGCTCCTGCTGCTCTAGCCGCTCCTGAAGAGCCCGCTGCTCCTGCTGATCTAGCCGCTCCTGAAGAGCCCGCCGCTCCTGAAGAGCCCGCCGGTCCTGCTGATCTTGCCACCCCTGAAGAGCCTGCAGCTCCTGCTGATCTTGCCGCTCCTGAAGAGCCCGCCGCTCCTGAAGAACCTGCCGTTCCTGCTGATCTAGCCGCTCCTGAAGAGCCTGCCGCTCCTGCTGATCTTGCTGCTCCTGAAAAGCCTGCAGATCCTGCACCTGCACCTGCGCCGCTGGGCAGTGGAGAACCATTTCGGGCATCATCACCCCCTAGGGCTGAGCCCCCTCTGCCCTCTCCTACACCTTCTCCAAAATCCCACCATGAATCCCCTCCCCTACCCGAAGTTGACTTCCCTACCCCTGAATTTGCTTTTGTTTTGTTCTTCTTTAGTTTAGTTTATTTGTTTTACATCATTTATGGCATTCTATAGTTTTCCATTTCCCACTTCCTTTAATAAAATACAGATTTTTTCCCTTTTAAACTGCATTTCAGGAACATTAAGTGCATTCCCATGCTGTCCGACCATCACTACCATGTAGTTTTATGCTATTTATGCCCGTGAAGTACATCCCACCACGGCCTCAAACCCCTCATCTGAGGACGGACTGATGCCTGAAATGGTGGGAGATGACAGGTGTGGGCACGTTGCTGGGATCAGAGTTGATCCCAGGGAACCCACTGTATTGATGGGCAGCAGGTTCAGTGTCCAGGTGCTCTGTTCCGGGGAGGGCGGCTAGAGATGTGCAGAGTGCCCTCCCAGCGGTCCCCGTGCCTGTGTTGGGAACTGACCATCAAGGGGGGCCTGGTGAATGAACCGGACGCTAGAAAGGGACACCCCTAACTCCCCCAATTTGGAAGGCGGGGCTCCTTCTCCCTGCTGAGTGATGTGGCAACTGAGAATTTCACACCCCCCACGCCCTAGCAGAAACTTCTCCTCTCACAGAGCCCACCCTCCCATGGGTCCCACTTTCCCCTGAACCCAGAGGCAGAGCCCCTCTGCCAGACAAGGGATGGGTAGGAGGGGTGGCTGCAACCTTACGGGAGTGGGCGTGCACCGTGCTTGACCCCTGAGCTCCCAGCTGTGCAGCAGAGGCCCAGGGAGGACTTGCCAGGGAGGGCCGCAGGGCAGGGGCAGGGCTGAGTTCTGCATGAATCCTGACTATGCGGGGGCCGAGGGACCTGGTTTTGAGCCACGTCCTGGGTCTGGGCACGATGCCTTGTGATCCCACAAGGGAGACCTCTCTGCTCTCATTGTTCAGATGGGAAGACTTGAGCCTGCCCACCTGAAGCGACGCCCTGCTTCCCCAATTGGGGAGGAGGCTGAGTTGGACTGGGCCCCACAATCTTCAAGGAAGATTGCTCTCCCCAAGGTTGGCTCTCTGGGTATAAACCTGGGCAAGGGAGTCCTGACTACCCCCTGCGCCTGCTCTGTGCTGGTAACCTCAGTACACAGAAGCCTTGAGTCTCAGTCCACCCAGGAACCAAACGTTCACCCGCCTACAGCAGAGACAACTGAGGCTCAAAGAGGAAGGTCTGCCCTGGAGATGGTGTGGAGGCCCAAGTCTCAGAAGACAGGTGAAGCCAGGGTCTCAAGGATACTGCACAAACAGGACTTCACTCTGAACTGGGAATGTTGTGGAAAGACCCTGGGGGCCAGGGTGGAGGAGATGGGAAGCAGACCAGAGCCCGGGGGAAGGCAGGGAGCCCCAGGAATGCCTCCATGCCCTCGGCACAGGGCAGGGGAGCAGCTCTGAAGATATGACAGCCGAGGCTGCCCAGGGGGCCTTCATCACTACCACTTTGCTCGGATGACCTCAACAGCCCCATGACCACACCCATTTGACAGATGCAGACAGACACCAAGTTAGCCACCAGGCTGACAAGGAGAGGAGCTGGGATCAAATCCAGGATCAGATTCCAAGTGCTCCGCTCGCTGGCCCCAGACTAAGCCTGCCTGCCAAAACCGACCCCAGGGCCTCCCGCCTGGCACTCTATATATACCTCAGTGGGCTCCCCTGCTGAGCCATCCCATCCCATCCCATCACACTGAGACAAAAGCACAGAGGCCTGGGGTCCAGGAGACAGGACTGGTAGCAGGGCCAGGGTGGGCACGTTCTGCCCACCCCCCTTTGCTGCCCCAGCCCAGGTGTCAAGTGGAAGCCTGACTGACGTGGAAACTGGCAGTGGGTGGGAGAGACAGGATGCCCCTTAGTTTCCCTGGCAACTGCTGCAGAACTGAGTCTTTCAGGATAAATTCAAGTTAGGCCTCAGCTGCTGAAACACCCATTATTTCAAGGCTGGTTACCTTGGTGACCCAGGTGGTGAGGACGTGGTGGGAGGAGGGGGTGGAGAGGCCAGGCAGGGGGCCACCGGCTCAGAGGACAGGCTGACCCTCAGACCTAGACATGACCCTGGTCACACACTGAGCCTTGAATTTCATCACAGACTGACCTCGGGTCCTGACACAGGGTGCCTGGCCCTTATCACAGACGAGCCCTGTTCCTGGTCCCAGACCGCCACCTGAGCTTGGCCGCGCAACCACCACGGAGGGACACTCAGCGAGTGGTGACTGCTACTTCTGTTATCATTGCTGTGCCGTTAACGTGCGTCCCACTCACAGCTGACACCTAACGAATGTCATTCAGACTAGCGTAACCGCAATGGGGGACTGTTCGCAAGGACTCCTGGGGCCCACAGTGCTCGGCAGAGGCTCGCAGGACCCCCTCTGCTGGGTGGCCACAGGGCTCCTGGGCTGGGTGGGCTGTGAGGGGGCAGCAGAGGAGTGGGCAAGGCTGGGGGGTGGGCTGCCCCTCCAGGCCCAGAAGGAAGCAGCCATTCTCCCCCGGCTCAACGCCCCCTCTGTCTGGAAGCCTCACTTTCATCTCATTACCTGATAAACTGAGCAAATGAACGGCAGCCAGGCAGCCTTGGCCACCCAGGAGACAGGGCACACGGTCAGGGGGCTCCCAGCCTCCTTCCCACCCTGGCGCCCCAGCCTGCAGGCTATGGCCTCTCTGGCCCACGGGGCCTCAGTCGGCCGGGATGAGGGCCCTGGGAGAGGCCCGCATCCTGCTAGGCCTTCCTGCTTCCTGGGCAGAGCTCTCCCCAGCCCAGCAGGTGAGGCAGCAGAGGCAGTGGGTCTGCCCCTGTCCATTCCTGCCCTGTCCTCGCCCACCAGGCCGGTTCCCCAGGCATCCAGGCCGTACTCCACGACCTGTGAAGTTAGGGCGTGTCCTGGGGCATGGAGTTCCTCCTCAGCCCAGTACATGGATGTGCAAATGAGGACCACAGGGGACAGGACAGCTCTCTGAATTCCCCCACCCAGTCCCCAGTCCCCTCCACCCTAGCCCCCATGGGTCCTGACTTGGGCCATCTGTCCAGAGGCAGGCAAACGCAGAGAAGACTACCATGAGAGGGAGAGGGATACAGAGCTAAGAGGCCAGGAGAGCAGGAGAGCAGCTGCAGAGGTGCAGCCAGGCAGGGACAGAGGTGGAGGACAGGGGACAGTTGCTCAGGCCCAACAAACACTTCCCACTTGAGCCTGCACATTCCTGGGCCTGCACACTGCTGGGCCTGCACAAACCTGGGCCTGCACGAACCTGGGACTCTTGACAGCCGTGCCTGCCCTCTCCTAGGCATTCACACTCCTGGAACTGCACACTCATTGGCCTGCACCCACCTGGAGCTGCACAATCATGAGCCTGCACATACTTGGGCCTGCACCCTGCTGGGCCTGCACATTTCTGGGCCTGCCTTCTCCTGGGCCCGCACAATCCCTCATCTGCACACTCCTGGGCCTGGACATTCCTGGGCCTGTATACTCCTGGGCTTGTACACACCTGGGCCTGCACACTCCTCTGTCTGCACACTCCTGGGCCAGCACACCCATGGAACTGCACACTCTGGTGTCTTCACACTCCTGGGCCTGCACGCTCCTGGGCCTTTCCTCACCTGGGCCTGCCCCCAGTTCGGCCCGCCCTCTCCTGGACCTGCACACTCTTGGGCCTGCACACTCCTGGGCCTGCACACTCCTGTCTCTGCACACTCCGGGGTCTGCACACTCCTCGGTCTGTATACTCCTGGGCCTGTACACTCATGGGCCTGCCGTGGCCTTGGCCTGCACGCTCCTGGTCCTGCACACACCTCTGTCTGCACACTCCTTGGCCTGCATACCCCTGCATCTTCACACTCCTGGGCCTGCACAACCCAGAGCCTGCACAGATCTGGGCCTCTACACACCTGGGCCAGTACACAAGTGTGCTTGCTCCGCCCCGTGTCTGCAAACTCCTGGGACTGCACATTCCTGGGTCTGCACACACCTTGGCCTGCACACTCATGGGCCTGTTCCGTCTTGTGTCTGCATACCTCTGGGCCTGCACACTCCAGGGCCTGCACACACCTGGGCCTGCACGAACCTGGGCCTCTTGAATCCTGGGCCTGCCCTTTCCTAGGCCTGCCCACTCCTGTGCCTACACATTCCTGGGCCTGCACACTCCTGGACCTGTACACTCCTGGGCGTGCCCTGGCATGGGCCTGCACACAAATGGGCCTGCACTCTCCAGGGACTGCACCCTCCTGGGCCTGCACACTCCTCTGTCTGCACACTCCTGGGCCTGCCCCAAATTGCCCTGCCCTCTCCTGTGACGGCCCTCACAAGTCCTGCACACTCCTAGGCCTGCACACTCGTGTACCTCCTCCCTCCTGTGCCTGCACACTCCTGGCCATGTACACTCATGGGCCTGCCCTCTGCATGGCGTGCACGGTCCTAGGACTCCCCATTCCTGCGCCTGGACACCCTTGGGCCTGCCCTCTCCTGGGCCTGCACACTCTGGGGCCTGCCCTCACCTGGTTCTGCACACTACTGGGACTGTACACCCCTGGACCTGTACACTGCTGTGCCTTCCCTGGTCTGGGCCTTCCCTGGCCTGGGCCTGAAAACTACTGGGCCTGAAAACTGCTGGAACTGCACACTCATTGGCCTGCAAACTCCAGGACCTGCACAATCTTGGGCTTGAACACACCTGGGCCTGTATACTCCTGGGCCTGCACACTCCTGTCTCTGCACACTGTGGTGTTTGCACACGCCTGGGCCTGCACGAACGTGGGCCTGTACACTCCTGGGCCTGCACACACCTGAGTCTGCACACTCCGGGGTCTGCACACTCCTCGGTCTGTATACTCCTGGGTTGTACACTCCTGGGCCTGACCTGGCCTGGGCCTGCACGCTCCTGGGCCTGCACACTCCTCTGTCTGCACACTTCTGGGCATGCACAACCCTAGACCCTACACTCCTGGCCCTGCGCATCCCAGAGCCTGAACACACCTGGGCCTCTATACTCCTGGGCCACTACTCTCATGTGCCTGCTCCGCCCCGTGTCTACACACTCCTGGCACTGCACAGTCCTGGACCTGCACACTCCTGGGCCTGCCCTGGCCTGGGCCTGCACACTAATGGGCCTACACACACCTAGGAATGCACCCTCCTGGGCCTGCACACTCCTCTGTCTGCACACTCGTGGGCCTTCCCTGGTCTGGGCCTTCCCTGGCCTGGGCCTGCAAACTACTGGGCCTGCAAACTCCTGGAACTGCACACTCATTGGCCTGCACACTCCAGGACCTGCACAATCTTGGGCTTGAACACACCTAGGCCTGTATACTCCTGGACCTGCACACTCCTGTCTTGCACACTCTGGTGTTTGCACACGCCTGGGCCTGCACGAACTTTGGCCTGTACACACCTGGGCCTGCACACTCCTGTATCTGCTCACTTCTGAGACTGCATACACCTGGGCCTGCAAACTCCTGGGCCTGTACACTCCTGGGCCTGAACACTCCTGGACCTGTACACTCCTGGGCATGCCCTGGCCTGGGCCTGCACACTAATGGTGCTACACCCACCTAGGAATGCACACTCATGGGCCTGCACACTCCTGGGCCTGCCGACTCCTGAGCCTGCATTCTCCTGGTCCTTTCCTCGCCTGGGCCACCACCTATTAGGCCCGCCCTCTCTTTGACGTGCACACGCTTGGGCCTGCTCACTCCTCTGTCTGCACACCCCTGCGCCTTGACACCCCTGGACCTGCACACTCCGGGGCCTGCGCATCCCATGGCCTGCACACACCTGGGCCTCTACACTCCTGGGCCAGTACAGTCATGTGCCTGTTCCGCCCCGTGTCTGCACACTCTTGGGACCGCACAGTCCTGGCTATGCACACTCCTTGGCCTGCAGACTCCTAGGCCTGTTCAAATTCTGTCTGCACACCTCTGGGCCTGCACACTACAGGGCCTGCACATACCTGGGCCTGCACGAACCTGGGCCTCTTCACTGCTGGTCCTGCCCTCTCCTAGGCCTGCACACTCCTGGAACTGTACACTCATGGGCCTGCACACTCCTGGACCTGAACAATCTTGAGCCTGCACAATCCTGGGCCTGTACGCTCCTGGGCCTGCACACTCCTGTGCCTGCCCTCTCTTGGCCCTGCACTCTCCTTGGCCTGCACACTCCTGGCCTGTTCCCTCCTGTGCCGGCACACTCCTGGGACTGCACACTCCTGGGCCTGCCCTGGCCTGGGCCTGCACCCTCCTCTGTCTGCACACTCCTGGGACTGCACAGCCCTGAGCCTGTACACTCCTGGACCTGCACACTTCTGTCTCTGCACACTCTGGTGTCTGCACACTCCTGGACATGCACACTCCTGGGCCTGTACACTCCTAGGCCTGCCTTATCCTGGCCCTGGACACTCTTCTGTCTGCACACTCCTGGGGCTGCACACTCTTGGGCCTGCACACTCCTGGACCTGTACAATCCTGGGCCTTCCCTGGTCTGGGTCTTCCCTGGCCTGGTCCTGCACACTAATGGGCCTGAACACTCCTGGTCCTGTACACACCTCGGCCTGCACCCTACTGGTCCTGCACACTCCTCTGTTTGCACACACATGGAACTGCACACCCCTTGGCCTGCACACTCCCAGACCTGCACAATCTTGAGCCTGCACAATCCTGGGCCTGTACACTCCTGGGCCTACACACCCCCAGGCCTGCACACTGCTGGGCCTGCACACTCCTGAGCCTCCCTTCTCCTGGGCCTGCACAATCCCTCATCTGCACACTCCTAGGCCTGCACACCCTTGGGCCTGCACACTCCTGGGCCTGCACACTCCTGTCTCTGCACACTCCGGGGACTGCACAGTCCTCGGTCTGTATACTCCTGGGCCTGTACACTCCTGGGCCTGCCGTGGCCTGGGCCTGCACACTCCTCAGCCTGCACACTCCTCTGTCTGCACACTCCTGGGCCTGCACACACCTGGGCAGGCACACTCCAGGGCCCTCTGACACCTGTGCCTGCACACTCTTGGGCCTGTCTTCTCCTGGGCCCGCATGAACCTGGGCCTCTTCACTGCTGGTCCTGCCCTCTCCTAAGCCTGCACACTCCTGGAACTGCACACTCATGGGCCTGCAGACTCCTGGACCTGCACAATCTTGAGCCTGCACCATCCTGGGCCTGTACGCTCCTGGGCCTGCACACTCCTGTGCCTGCCCTCTCTTGGCCCTGCACTCTCCTGTGCCTGCACACTCCTGGGCCTGCTCCCACCTATGCCTGCACCCTCCTAGGCCTGTTCCCACGTGTGCCGGCACACTCCTGGGACTGCACACTCCTGGGCCTGCACACTCCTGTGCCTGCCCTCTCTTGGCCCTGCACTCTCCTTGGCCTGCACACTCCTGGCCTGTTCCCTCCTGTGCCTGCACACTCCTGGGCCTGCTCCCACCTATGCCTGCACACTCCTAGGCCTGTTCCCACGTGTGCCGGCACACTCCTGGGACTGCACACTCCTGGGCCTGCCCTGGCCTGGGCCTGCACCCTCCTCTGTCTGCACACTCCTGGGACTGCACAGCCCTGAGCCTGTACACTCCTGGACCTGCACACTTCTGTCTCTGCACACTCTGGTGTCTGCACACTCCTGGGCCTGTACACTCCTAGGCCTGCCCTATCCTGGCCCTGGACACTCTTCTGTCTGCACACTCCTGGGGCTGCACACTCCTGGGCCTGCACACCCCTGGGCATGCCCTCTCCTGGGCCTGCAAACTCCTGGGCCTGCACACTCCTCTGTCTGCACACTCCGGGGCCTTCCCTCTCCTGGGCCTGCCCCCAGTTCGGCCGGCACTCTCCTGGAGCTGCACACTCCTGGGCCTGACCTATCGTACGCCTGCACAGTCCTGGATCTGCACACTTCTGGACCTGCTCCCTCCTGTGCCATCACCCTTCTGGAACTGCACATTGGGCGCCTGCACACTCCTGTGCCTGACACACCTGGGCCTGCACGCTCCTCGGCCTGCACACTCCTCTTGTCTGCACACTCCTCTTGTCTGCACACTCCTGGGCCTGTTCCGTCTTGTGTCTTCACACCTCTCGGCCTGCGCACTCCAGGGCCTGAACACACCTGGGCCTGCACGAACCTGGGCCTGTTCACTCCTGGGCCTGCCCTCTCCTTGGCCGGCACGAACCTGGGCCTAAACACCCCTGGGCCTGCCCTGGCCTGGGCCTGCACACTAATGGGGCTGCACACACCTAGGAATGCACCCACCTGGGCCTACACACTCTTCTGTCTGTACACTCCTGGGCCTGCACACTCCTGGGCATGCACACTCCTCTGTCTGCACACTCCTCGGCCTACACACTCCTAGGCCTGCACACTCCTGGGCCTGCTGACCCCTGTGTCTGCACACTCTTGGGCCTGCACACACCTGGACCTGTACCATCCTGGGCCTTCCCTGGACTGGGTCTTCCCTGGCCTGGGCCTGCACACTACTGGGCCCGCACACTTCTGCAACTGCACACTCATCGGCCTGCAAAGGCACGACCTGCACAATATTGGGCCTGAACACACATAGGCCTTTATCCTCCTGGATCTGCACACTCCTGGGCCTGCACACTGCTGGACCTGCACAGCACTGGGCCTAAACACACCTGGGCCTGCACACTCCTTCTCTGCACACTCCTATCTCTGCACACTCTGGTGTCTACACACTCCAGGGCCTGCACGAACCTAGGCCTGCTCCCTCCTGTGCCTGCATACTCCTGGGCCTGCTCCCACCTGTGCCTGCACACTCCTAGCCCTGTTCCCACCTGTGCTGGCACATTCCTGGGACTGCACACTTCTGTGCCTGCACACTTTTGGGCCTGCACACCCCTGGGCCTGCACACTCCTGGACCTGTACACTCCTGGGCCTTCCCTGGTCTGGGCATTCCCTGGCCTGGGCCTGCAAACTCCTGGGCCTATACACTCCTGGGCCTGCACACTCCTGTACCTGTACACACCTGGGCCTGCCCTGGCCTGGGACTGCACACTAATGGGGCTGCACACACCTAGGAATGCACCCCCCTGGGCCTGCACACTCCTCTGTCTGCACACTCCTGGGCCTGCATAACCCTGGATCTGCACACTCCTGGGCCTGTGCATCCCAGAGCATGCACAGATCTGGGCCTCTACACACCTGGGCCAGTACACACGTGTGCTTGCTCCCCCCCGTGTCTGCAAACTCCTGGGACTGCACATTCCTGGGTCTGCAACACCTTGGCTTGCACACTCATGGGCCTGTTCCGTCTTGTGTCTGCATACCTGTGGGCCTGCACACCCCAGGGCCTGCACACACCTGGGCCTGCACGAACGTGGGCCTCTTGAATCCTGGGCCTGCCCTTTCCTAGGCCTGCCCACACCTGTGCCTACACATTCCTGGGCCTGCACACTCCTGGACCTGTACACTCCTGGGCGTACCCTGGCATGCGCCTGCACACTAATGGGCCTGCACTCTCCAGGGACTGCACCCTCCTGGGCCTGCACACTCCTCTGTCTGCACACTCCTGGGCCTGCCCCAAATTGCCCTGCCCTCTCCTGTGACGGCCCTCACAAGTCCTGCACACTCCTAGGCCTGCACACTCGTGTACCTCCTCCCTCCTGTGCCTGCACACTCCTGGCCATGTACACTCATGGGCCTGCCCTCTGCATGGCGTGCACGGTCCTAGGACTCCCCATTCCTGCGCCTAGACACCCTAGGGCCTGCCCTCTCCTGGGCCTGCACACTCTGGGGCCTGCCCTCACCTGGTTCTGCACACTACTGGGACTGTACACCCCTGGACCTGTACACTGCTGTGCCTTCCCTGGTCTGGGTCTTCCCTGGCTTGGGCCTGAAAACTACTGGGCCTGAAAACTGCTGGAACTGCACACTCATTGGCCTGTAAACTCCAGGACCTGCACAACCTTGGGCTTGAACACACCTGGGCCTGTATACTCCTGGGCCTGCACACTCCTGTCTCTGCCCACTGTGGTGTTAGCACACGCCTGGGCCTGCAAGAACGTGGGCCTGTACACTCCTGGGCCTGCACACACCTGACTTTGCACACTCCGGGGTCTGCACACTCCTCGGTCTGTATACTCCTGGGTTGTACACTCCTGGGCCTGACCTGGCCTGGGCCTGCACGCTCCTGGGCCTGCACACTCCTCTGTCTGCACACTTCTGGGCATGCACAACCCTAGACCCTACACTCCTGGGCCTGCGCATCCCAGAGCCTGAACACACCTGGGCCTCTATACTCCTGGGCCACTACTCTCATGTGCCTGCTCCGCCCCGTGTCTACACACTCCTGGCACTGCACAGTCCTGGACCTGCACACTCCTGGGCCTGCCCTGGCCTGGGCCTGCACACTAATGGGCCTACACACACCTAGGAATGCACCCTCCTGGGCCTGCACACTCCTCTGTCTGCACACTCGTGGGCCTTCCCTGGTCTGGGCCTTCCCTGGCCTGGGCCTGCAAACTATTGGGCCTGCAAACTCCTGGAACTGCACACTCATTGGCCTGCACACTCCAGGACCTGCACAATCTTGCGCTTGAACACACCTAGGCCTGTATACTCCTGGACCTGCCCACTCCTGTCTCTGCACACTCTGGAGTTTGCACACGCCTGGGCCTGCACGAACCTGGGCCTGTACACACCTGGGCCTGCACACTCCTTTATCTGCTCACTCCTGAGACTGCATACACCTGGGCCTGCACATTCCTGTATCTGCTCACTCCTGAGACTGCATACACCTGGGCCTGCACATTCCTGTATCTGCACACTCCTCTGTCTGCACACTCCTGGGCCTTCACACACCTGGACCCGCACACTCCTGGGCCTGCGCATCCCAGAGCCTGCACACACCTGGGCCTCTACACTCCTGGGCCAGTACAGTCGTGTGCCTGTTCCGCCCCGTGTCTGCACACTCTTGGAACCGCACAGTCCTGGCTATGCCCACTCCTTGGCCTGCAGACTCCTAGGCCTGTTCGACTTCTGTCTGCACACCTCTGGGCCTGCACACTACAGTGCCTGCACATACCTGGGCCTGCACGAACCTGGGCCTCTTCACTGCAGGTCCTGCCCTCTCCTAGGCCTGCACACTCCTGGAACTGCACACTCATGGGCCTGCCGTCTCCTGGGCCTGCACACCCCTGTCTCTGCACACTCCGGGGACTGCACACTCCTCGCTCTGTATACTCCTGGGCCTTTACACTCCTGGGCCTGCCGTGGCCTGGGCCTGCACGCTCCTGGGCCTGCACTCTCCTCTGTCTGCACACTCCTGGGCCTTCACACCCCTGGACCTGCACACTCCTGGGCCTGCGCATCCCAGAGCCTGCACACACTTTAGCCTCTACACTCCTGGGCCAGTACATTCGTGTGACTGCTCCGCCCCGTGTCTGCACACTCCTGGGACTGCACAGTCCTGGCTATGCACACTTCTTGGCCTGCAGACTCCTGGGGTTGTTCGACTTGTGTCTGCACACCTCTGGGCCTGCACACTCCAGGACCTGCAAATCCTGGGCCTGCACACAACTGGGCCTGCACACTACTGGGACTCCACACTCTCTGTCTGCACTCTCCTGGGCCTGCACACACCTGGGCCAGCACACTCCAGGGCCTGCTGACTCCTGTGTCTGCACACTCTTGGGCCTGCCTTCTCCTGGGCCCGCACAATCCCTCGTCTGCACACTCCTGGGCCGCACGCTCCTGGGCTTTTCCTCGCCTGGGCCTGCCCCCAGTTCGGCCCGCCCTCTCCTGGACCTGCACACTCTTGGGCCTGCACACTCCTCGGCCTGCCCTCTCCTGGGCCTGCACTCTCCTTGGCCTGCACACTCCTGGGCTTGCACACTCCTGGACCTGCACACTACTGGGCCTGCTGAATCCTGTGTCTGCCCACTCCTGCGTCTGCACACTCGTGTGCCTCCTCCCTCCTGTGCCTGAACACTCCTAGGCATGCACACACCTGGGCCTGCCCTCTCTTGGCCCTGCACTCTCCTTGGCCTGCACACTCCTGGCCTGTTCCCTCCTGCGCCTGAACACCCTTAGGCCTCCCCTACCTGGTTCTGCACACTCCTGGGTTGCACACTCCTGGGCCTGCTCCCACCTATGCCTGCACACTCCTAGGCCTGTTGCCACGTGTGCCGGCACACTCCTGGGACTGCACACTCCTGGGCCTGCCATGGCCTGGGCCTGCACCCTCCACTCTCTGCACACTCCTGGGACTGCTCAGGCCTGAGCCTGTACACTCCTGGGCCTGCACACTTCTGTCTCTGCACACTCTGGTGTCTGCACACTCCTGGACATGCACACTCCTGGGCCTGTACACTCCTAGGCCTGCCCTGGCCTGGGCCTGCACCCTACTGAGCCTGCACACTCCTCTGTATGCACACTCCTGGGCCTGCACACTACTGGGCCTGCACACTCCTGGGCCTCCTCCCACCTATGCCTGCACACTCCTAGGCCTGTTCCCACCTGTGCCAGCAATCTCCTGGGCCTACACACTCCTGCACCTGCACAGTCCTGTGTCTGCACAACCCTGGGCAAGCACACTCTGGGCCTGCACACCCCTGGCCATGCCCTATCCCGGGCCAGCCCCCACTTCGCCCGACCCTCTCATGGACCTGCACACTCCAGGGTCTGCTCACATCTGTCCCTGCACACTCCTGGGCCGGCCCTCTCCAGTGTCTCCACACTCCTGGGCCCGCACACTCCTGGGCCTGCATACTCCTGGACCTGCCCTGTCCCTGGCACCAGCCTCCTTCACCCCAACGGTGCCACTCACACGGCTGTGGCGTCTAGCCAGGAGCCCCCAACCGAAACCCCTCCCGAGGGACCCCCTTGCCGGTCCCCAGGGAAGCAGCGGGGCTCCTCTTACCTGCGAGGCGGAGACGTAGTCCAGCTGCAGCCTGACGTCCAGCTGCCGGGCGTGCAGGGCCAGCGTGCATGAGGACAGCAGGATGGCCGTGATCGGCTGGAAGCTGCCCCCGGAGCCACTACCGCCCCTTGGGGAAGAGGAGGAGGAAAATCCACGTCAGTGCCAAGAACACAGGACCCGTCCACAGAGGGCCCCTCAGGTGTGACAACCCCAGAGGCGCCCGCAGCCGACCTGGGCTGAGAGCCACTTCTCTCGCGGAAGCTCAAGGACCTATGCTGAGCCTCCCTCTCCCTCCCTAAAGAGGGAAAACCCAGAGGTTTTCTAACTTTGCACTCACTGTCCATGTATCAGCCATGTCTAGTTTACCTCCCCAGCACGGCAGACCCCCTCCCTGCCTTCCCCACCCCCTGCAGGCGGCTCTCGGGGGCTGGGGGGGGCGCCCTTCCTCCCTGAGGCCAGCCCTGCTGGGGCAGCAGGTGTAATAGAAAAGACCAGATCTGACTGCCTATTAGATCTGTTCTTTTTCCTTTAACCCTCTGCTGTTTTCCAGGCTGTCTTACCAGCTCTGCACCTTTTGGAAATCAATGTTGCCTTCAGCCTGAAATTGACAGAAGAGCCTGTTCTCAAGGCTCTCAGCCTTCAGGATAAAACCTCTTTTGCTCTCCCATACACACAAGCAGCTGCAGAACAGAAAGTAACATTTGTTTTGTTAGAGGTTTTACAGGGGCCCCATGAGCTGACCCACAACTGCAAAAACAAAGAATTCCTGCACCAAGGACTTTGCACCAACCACCCACAAGCCCTCTCCTTTTTAGCGTAAAAGGAGCCTGAATTCTCACTCGGAGAAGGTGGCTCTCCAGGACATTAGCCTGCCATCTTCTCGGTCAGCTGGCTTTCCAAATCAACTCACTATTCTTTACCCCGACACCGCGTCTCCCGATTTCTTGGCCTGTCGTGCGACTTGCGGAATGAGTGTGGACTTGGAAACACAGGGAAGGAAAGCCAAGTCAGGACTCTCACCCTCTGCCTCTGCTCAGAATACCACCAACGGGTTGCTGGGACAGTGGACGGAAAACTGAGGCTGCAACACGACCATGAGCACTGGGCCTGGGTGGGAGAGATGGCGGGTGCTGTCCGAAGCGCACCCGGCCTCCTTCCGAGTCACATCACACCCACGTCCCCAGACCCAGGGAGGCCTGGAGCCCCACACAGCAGAGCGCCTCCAAACCTGCAGATGCCCAGTGACCGGTCCACTGTGCACCCTCTGGCGCCCTCCTCCCCGCTCCTCCTCCTTCTGCCCCGCTGGCTCAGCCCTGGTCCCACCACATCCTCACCCAGGGCCAGCACTGCTGCAGGAACACCCTCGGCAGGCCGCCCAGCCTCACGCCCTCAGGTCCGCACACCTGGTTGGTGCAGCTCTGCCCCTTTCCAGCCCTCACCACCGACTCTCCAACCGCCTGCTCTCCCGCCCTCCGCCCCCAGTCCTACAGAGCGCCTCCTCTGGTCACGGCATCCTGCCCTCCAGGGTCGACAGGGCCTGCACAATCCTGGGCCTGCACACAACTGGGCCTGCACACTCCTGGACCTGCGCACTCCTGGACCTACGCACACCTGGGCCTGCAGGAACCTGGGCCTGTACACTCCCGGGCCCGTTCCGTATTGTATCTGCACACTTCTGGGCCTGCACGCTCCTGGACCTGCGCACACCTGGGCCTGCACGAACTTTGGCCTGTACACTCCTGTATCTGCTCACTCTTGTGACTGCATACTCCTGGGCCTGTACAACCCTGGGCCTTCTCTCTCCTGGGCCTGCCCCAGTTCGGCCGGCACTCTCCTGGAGCTGCACACTCCTGGGCCTGACCTATCGTACGCCTGCACAGTCCTGGATCTGCACACTTCTGGACCTGCTCCCTCCTGTGCCATCACCCTTCTGGGACTGCACACTTGTGCGCCTGCACACCCCTGTGCCTGACACACCTGGGCCTGCACGCTCCTCGGCCTGCACACTCCTCTTGTCTGCACACTCCTGGGCCTCACCTATCCTACGCCTGCACAGTCCTGGATCTGCACACTTCTGGGCCTGCTCCCTCCTGTGCCATCACACTTCTGGGACTGCACACTTGTGCGCCTGCACACTCCTGTGCCTGACACACCTGGGCCTGTACGCTCCTGGGCCTGTACACTCCTGGGCCAGCCCTGGCCTGGGCCTGAATACTAATGGGCCTGCACACTCCTGGGACTGTACCCTCCTGGGCCAGCACACTCCTCTGTCTGCACACTCCTGGGCCTGCACAACCCAGAGCCTGCACACACCTGGGCTGAACACTCCTGTGCCAGTACACTCGTGTGCCTGCTCCCTCCCGTGTCTGCACATTCCTGGGCCTGTACAGTCCTGGGTCTGCACACTCTTTGGCCTGCACACTCCTTGGCCTGTTCCGTATTGTGTCTGCACACTACTGGGTCGGCACACCCTAGAGCCTGCACACTCCTGGGCATGCCCTCTCCTGGGCCTGCACTCTCTTCGGCCTGAACACTCCTAAGCTTGCACACTCCTGGACTTGTACACTCCTGGGCCTGCCCTGGCCTGGGCCTGCACACTAATAGGCCTGACACTCCTGGGAATGCACACTCCTGGGCCTGCACACTCCTCTGTCTGCACACTCCTGGGCCTGCCCCATTTGGCCCTGCCCTCTCCTGTGACGGCCCTCACCTGTCCTGCACACACCTGGGCCTGAACACTACAGGCCCTGCACACATCTGGCCCTCTACCCTCCAGGGCCTGCCTTCTACTGGGACCGAACAATCCCTCGTCTGCACACTCCTGGGCCTGCACGCTCCTGGGCCTTTCCGTGCCTGGGCCTGCCCCCAATTCGGCTGGCCCTCTCCTGGACCTGCACACTCTTCGGCCTGCACACTCCTGGGACTGCACTCTCCTTGGCCTGCACACTCTTGGGCCTTCTCCCTCCTGTGCCTGCACACTCATAGGCCTGTTCCAACCTGTGCCGGCACACCTCTGGGTCTGCACACTACTGTGATGCATACTCCTGGGCCTGCACACTCCTGGACTTGTACACTCCTGGGCCTGCACACTAATGGGCCTGCACACTCCTGGAAATGTACCATCCTGGGCCTGCACACTCCTCTGTCTGCACACTCCTAGGCCTGCACACTCCTGGGCCTGCACATCCCAGAGCCTGCACACACCTGGGCCTCTACACTCCTGGGCCAGTACACTCGAGTACCTGCTCTACCCCGTGTTTGCACACCCCTGAGACTGCACAGTCCCAGGTCTGCACACTCTTTGGCCTGCACACTCCTAGGCCTGTTCCGTCTTGTGTCTGCAGACCTCTGGGGCTGCACACTCCAGGGCCTACACACACCTGGGCCTGCACGAATCTGGGCCTGTTCACTCCTGGGCCTGCACACTCCTGTCTCTGCACACTCCTGGCCTTGGATACTCCTGGGACAGTACACTCCTGGGACTGACCTGCCCTGGGCCTGCACTCTCCTGGCCCTGGACAAGCTTCTGTCTGCACACACCTGGGGCTGCACACTCCTGGGCCTGCACACTCCTGGGCCTGCCCTCTCCTGGGCCTACACTCTCCTTGGCCTGCACACTCCTGGGCCTGCTCCCTCCTGTGCCGGCACACTCCTGGGCCTACTCCCACTTGTGCCTGCACACTCCTAGGCCTGTTCCCACCTGTGCCGGCACACTCCTGGGACTACACACTCCTATGTCTGCACACCCCTGGGCCTGCACACTCCTGGACCTGTACACTCTTGGGCCTGCACAATAATGGGCCTGCACACTCCTGGAAATGCACCCTCCTGGGCCTGCACACTCCTCTGTCTGCACACTACTAGGCCTGCACACTCCAGGGCCTGCTGACTTCTGTGTCTGCACACTCTTGGGCCTGCCTTCTCCTGGGCCCGCACAATCCCTCGTCTGCACACTCCTGGGCCTGCCCCATTTGGCCCTGCCCTCTCCTGTGACGGCCCTCACCTGTCCTGCACACACCTGGGCCTGAACACTACAGGCCCTGCACACATCTGGCCCTCTACCCTCCAGGGCCTGCCTTCTACTGGGACCGAACAATCCCTCGTCTGCACACTCCTGGGGCCTG
Source organism: Vicugna pacos (assembly GCF_048564905.1). Classification (NCBI taxonomy): domain Eukaryota; kingdom Metazoa; phylum Chordata; class Mammalia; order Artiodactyla; family Camelidae; genus Vicugna; species Vicugna pacos. The sequence goes on from NC_133012.1 coordinate 16,577,439, forward strand.
CACGCTCCTGGGCCTTTCCGTGCCTGGGCCTGCCCCCAATTCGGCTGGCCCTCTCCTGGACCTGCACACTCTTGGGCCTGCACACTCCTGGGACTGCACACTCCTGGGACTGCACTCTCCTGGGACTGCACACTCTTGGGCCTGCACACTCCTGGGCCTGCACACTCCTGGGCATGCCCTCTCTTCGGCCTGTACACTCCTGGACCTGCACACTCCTACACTTGTACACACCTGGGCCTGCCCTGGCCTGGGCCTGCACACTAATGGGCCTGAACACTCCTGTGCCTGCACACTCCTGGGCCTTTCCTTGCCTGCACCTGCCCCCAATTTGGCAGAACCCGGTCCCAGTATCCATCCAACCTGCAGGGGACTGTGTGGGAATCACACAAGGGTGTGTGACCAGAAGGCAAAAAAAAAGCAGGGAGCCACTGTGGGGCAGCGCACCCTAGAGGCCTAGATGGGGCACTGGGCCTGAATCTGACATGACAGAACGACCTAGGAGGTCGCATGCCAGAATGGACGATATCAGAGTTGTGTTTAATTTCAACCCGCCGACAGGGAGCTGGGAAGCAGGCGGCAAGGAGGGTGACTTTCCCCAGATCCCAGGGCAGACCCCGGCCTGTGTGGGGTGTGCCCTGCTCCCCACAAGCCCTCTGTGGGGCCCTTCCTTTGCTGAGTCTGTGCATGAGCTCCCTGTGATGCCAGCCCGCAGAGGTGACAGGTGCAGTAGGTGTTTGTGGTTCTAGAGACATGATGGCTTTCCTAGGAAGCAGGGTCCTGAATGATCCCCACTGGGCCAATGGGGGATTGGGGAGACCCTGAGAAGCAGGTGGCTTGTCCAGGGTGACAGCACTGCTGGCGGGGGAGCCGGGTCTGAACCCAGCTGTGTCGTCAGAGCTGTGACCCTGGCTGCATCCAGGCCTCCCCAGGGCAATAGGAGGGGCCGAGTTGGTGTCACTGGGTGGACATGGCATGGGGTGGGAAGTGAGCCATCAGCAGCCCAGAGAGGCCCTTGGGGAGCTTTGTGTAAGGAGGAAGCTTGGGGAAGGGGACCCCAGGAAGTGACCTCACTTCCCTGGCAACAGAGCCCAACAGAACTTGGGACCCAGGTCACCAGGCACCCGCTGTGTAGAGAAGGACACTTCTCAACTGACTTGGCTGGTGAACTCAGCTCAGCTCAGACATGTTTTGTTGCATCCCAAGATCCCGAGGTCGCGGCCCCCGGAAAGCCCGCAGCAACGGCCTTTGCCAACAGTGCCGACAGTGGGTCGGGTCTCACCCCAGGCGCCTCTGGCCTTTTGGCCAGAGGGACCGAAAGGTAACACAGGGAGGCCCAGGGCAGGCCCGCCCAGGCCGGGTCACCACTCAGACCCCACCCGGGTGGCCCCACGGCCCCTTCCTGACTGGTGGCGGTGGGGCAGTCATGTTGGGGGGGGGTCCTGCCTCAAGCAAGAGCAGGCTGAGGAAGGGTCAGAGGCCTGGGGGGCCGATCACGTCCCCAGCCTGGGTCCAAGTGGGCTGGCTGGGATGTGGAGAACCGGGGCAGGGCCCTGCTGCCCGAGGTGGCGCCCATGCCCTAGGGTGTGTCTCTTGCCTCCCGGGTGACTGAGATGACCAAGGTCCCAGTCTGATCTGGCAGCAGAGGGTCGAGTGGGGCAGAAGCAGGAGTGGTCCTGGCCGGGCAGGGCTCTGAGACCTCCGGACCGGGGCGGCTGCCGGTCACTGTCATTGCAGAGCCAGACACCGCAGGATCCGGGGAACCAGGACACTCATGCCACCTCTCCAAGTGAGGGGCTGGTGTGCCACACTGTGGAAGGCCAGCACAGGCTCCAGAAGAGTCTGGGTATGAAGGGCTCCCCACCACCATGGCCTCCTGCCCAGACATCGCCCAGGTCTCTCCCCAGGATCTTGCCCAGGGCTGAGGGGCAGCTCAGCACCCCCGGCTCTGACCTGGAGCACCGTGCCCACCTCCTGGGGATTCAGGTAGAGGACCAGGAGCCCCCCGAAGCAGAGCCCAAAGGTGAGAAGGGCGGGGCCGGTGTGGGTGTGTAGGTGAGGGAGGGCGGAGGGCTGGGCCACACAGGGAGGCATCCCCAAAGTCTGTAGTTGGGACCAGAGCAAAGACTGGCCTCAGACCACCTGTCTGGAAGAATTCAGTCACAGAACAAGTGCCTGTGGGCACTTGCTCAGTGGGAGCTGCCTGCAAAGCTCTGGGAAGATTTCTGTCCTTGAAAAGGCACGTGGAAAGGGAGGCATGTGGGTACCTTTTTCCAGGTTGTGCCTGAGCAGAACCACTAGACTTAAAGCTCTCTCCACGTCCAACAGTTACAGGTCCAGAGCAGGCAGAGGCAGGGGAAGACGCCAGAAAACAAAAACAGGACCACCAGGGTCCAGCACGAGACCGCGAACACCCTCCAGCTGCTCCTGCTGAACATGAAGATCCTGCTGCTCCAGCTGCATATGAAGAGCCTGCCGCTCCTGCTGATCTTGCCACTCCCGAAGAGCCTGCAGCTCCTACTGATCTTGCCGCTCCTGAACAGCCTGCAGCTCCTGAAGAGCCCGCCGCTCCTGAAGCGCCTGCCATTCCTGCTGATCTAGCTGCTCCTGAAGAGCCTGCTGCTCCTGCTCATCTAGCCGCTCCTGAACAGCCTGCAGCTCCTGAAAAGCCTGCAGCTCCTGAAGAGCCTGCCGCTCCTGCTGATCTTGCCACTCCTGAAGAGCCTGCTGCTCCTGCTGCTCTAGCCGCTCCTGAAGAGCCCGCCACTCCTGAAGAACCTGCCGCTCCTGCTGATCTAGCCGCTCCTGAAGAGCCCGCCATTCCTGCTGATCAAGCCGCTCCTGAAGAGCCTGCCGCTTCTGCTGATCTAGCCGCTCCTGAAGAGCCTGCCGCTCCTGAAGAGCCCGCCGATCCTGAAGAGCCTGCTGTTCCTGCTGATCTAGCCGCTCCTGAAGCGCCTGCCATTCCTGCTGATCTAGCCACTCCTGAAGAGCCCGCTGCTCCTGCTAATCTAGCCGCTCCTGAACAGCCTGCAGCTCCTGAAGAGCCTGCCGCTCCTGCTGATCTTGCCACTCCTGAAGAGCCTGCCGCTCCTGCTGCTCTAGCCACTCCTGAAGAGCCCGCCACTCCTGAAGAACCTGCCGCTCCTGCTGATCTAGCCGCTCCTGAAGAGCCTGCCGCTCCTGCTGATCTTGCCACTCCTGAAGACCCTGCAGCTCCTGCTGATCTTGCCACTCCTGAAGAGCCTGCAGCTCCTGCTGATCTTGCCGCTCCTGAAGAGCCCGCTACTCCTGAAGAGCCCGCCGCTCCTGCTGATCTTGCCACTCCTGAAGAGCCTGCAGCTCCTACTGATCTTGCCGCTCCTGAACAGCCTGCAGCTACTGAAGAGCCCGACGCTCCTGAAGAACCTGCCGCTCCTGCAGATCTAGCCGCTCCTGAAGAGCCCGCCATTCCTGCTGATCTAGCCGCTCCTGAAGCGCCTGCCGCTCCTGCTGATCTAGCCACTCCAGAAGAGCCCGCTGCTCCTGATCATCTAGCCGCTCCAGAACAGCCTGCAGCTCTTGAAAAGCCTGCAGCTCCTGAAGAGCCTGCCGCTCCTGCTGCTCTAGCCGCTCCTGAAGAGCCCGCTGCTCCTGCTGATCTAGCCGCTCCTGAAGAGCCCGCCGCTCCTGAAGAGCCCGCCGGTCCTGCTGATCTAGCCGCTCCTGAAGAGCCTGAAGCTCCTGAAGAGCCTGCCGCTCCTGCTGATCTTGCCACCCCTGAAGAGCCTGCAGCTCCTGCTGATCTTGCCGCTCCTGAAGAGCCCGCCGCTCCTGAAGAACCTGCCGTTCCTGCTGATCTAGCCGCTCCTGAAGAGCCTGCCGCTCCTGCTGATCTTGCTGCTCCTGAAAAGCCTGCAGATCCTGCACCTGCACCTGCGCCGCTGGGCAGTGGAGAACCATTTCGGGCATCATCACCCCTTAGGGCTGAGCCCCCTCTGCCCCCTCCTACACCTTCTCCAAAATCCCAACATGTATCCCCTCTCCTACCCGAAGTTGACTTCCCTACCCCTGAATTTGCTTTTGTTTTCTTCTTCTTTAGTTTAGTTTATTTGTTTTACATCATTTATGGCATTCTATAGTTTTCCATTTCCCACTTCCTTTAATAAAATACAGATTTTTTCCCTTTTAAACTGCATTTCAGGAACATTAAGTGCATTCCCATGCTGTCCGACCATCACTACCATGTAGTTTTATGCTATTTATGCCCGTGAAGTACATCCCACCACGGCCTCAAACCCCTCATCTGAGGACGGACTGATGCCTGAAATGGTGGGAGATGACAGGTGTGGGCACGTTGCTGGGATCAGAGTTGATCCCAGGGAACCCACTGTATTGATGGGCAGCAGGTTCAGTGTCCAGGTGCTCTGTTCCGGGGAGGGCGGCTAGAGATGTGCAGAGTCCCCTCCCAGCGGTCCCCGTGCCTGTGTTGGGAACTGACCATCAAGGGGAGCCTGGTGAATGAACCGGACGCTAGAAAGGGACACCCCTAACTCCCCCAATTTGGAAGGCGGGGCTCCTTCTCCCTGCTGAGTGATGTGGCAACTGAGAATATCACACCCCCCACGCCCTAGCAGAAACTTCTCCTCTCACAGAGCCCACCCTCCCATGGGTCCCACTTTCCCCTGAACCCAGAGGCAGAGCCCCTCTGCCAGACAAGGGATGGGTAGGAGGGGTGGCTGCAACCTTCCGGGAGTGGGCGTGCACCGTGCTTGACCCCTGAGCTCCCAGCTGTGCAGCAGAGGCCCAGGGAGGACTTGCCAGGGAGGGCCGCAGGGCAGGGGCAGGGCTGAGTTCTGCATGAATCCTGACTATGCGGGGGCCGAGGGACCTGGTTTTGAGCCACGTCCTGGGTCTGGGCACGATGCCTTGTGATCCCACAAGGGAGACCTCTCTGCTCTCATTGTTCAGATGGGAAGACTTGAGCCTGCCCACCTGAAGCGACGCCCTGCTTCCCCAATTGGGGAGGAGGCTGAGTTGGACTGGGCCCCACAATCTTCAAGGAAGATTGCTCTCCCCAAGGTTGGCTCTCTGGGTATAAACCTGGGCAAGGGAGTCCTGACTACCCCCTGCGCCTGCTCTGTGCTGGTAACCTCAGTACACAGAAGCCTTGAGTCTCAGTCCACCCAGGAACCAAACGTTCACCCGCCTACAGCAGAGACAACTGAGGCTCAAAGAGGAAGGTCTGCCCTGGAGATGGTGTGGAGGCCCAAGTCTCAGAAGACAGGTGAAGCCAGGGTCTCAAGGATACTGCACAAACAGGACTTCACTCTGAACTGGGAATGTTGTGGAAAGACCCTGGGGGCCAGGGTGGAGGAGATGGGAAGCAGACCAGAGCCCGGGGGAAGGCAGGGAGCCCCAGGAATGCCTCCATGCCCTCGGCACAGGGCAGGGGAGCAGCTCTGAAGATATGACAGCCGAGGCTGCCCAGGGGGCCTTCATCACTACCACTTTGCTCGGATGACCTCAACAGCCCCATGACCACACCCATTTGACAGATGCAGACAGACACCAAGTTAGCCACCAGGCTGACAAGGAGAGGAGCTGGGATCAAATCCAGGATCAGATTCCAAGTGCTCCGCTCGCTGGCCCCAGACTAAGCCTGCCTGCCAAAACCGACCCCAGGGCCTCCCGCCTGGCACTCTATATATACCTCAGTGGGCTCCCCTGCTGAGCCATCCCATCCCATCCCATCACACTGAGACAAAAGCACAAGAGGCCTGGGGTCCAGGAGACAGGACTGGTAGCAGGGCCAGGGTGGGCACGTTCTGCCCACCCCCCTTTGCTGCCCCAGCCCAGGTGTCAAGTGGAAGCCTGACTGACGTGGAAACTGGCAGTGGGTGGGAGAGACAGGATGCCCCTTAGTTTCCCTGGCAACTGCTGCAGAACTGAGTCTTTCAGGATAAATTCAAGTTAGGCCTCAGCTGCTGAAACACCCATTATTTCAAGGCTGGTTACCTTGGTGACCCAGGTGGTGAGGACGTGGTGGGAGGAGGGGGTGGAGAGGCCAGGCAGGGGGCCACCGGCTCAGAGGACAGGCTGACCCTCAGACCTAGACATGACCCTGGTCACACACTGAGCCTTGAATTTCATCACAGACTGACCTCGGGTCCTGACACAGGGTGCCTGGCCCTTATCACAGACGAGCCCTGTTCCTGGTCCCAGACCGCCACCTGAGCTTGGCCGCGCAACCACCACGGAGGGACACTCAGCGAGTGGTGACTGCTACTTCTGTTATCATTGCTGTGCCGTTAACGTGCGTCCCACTCACAGCTGACACCTAACGAATGTCATTCAGACTAGCGTAACCGCAATGGGGGACTGTTCGCAAGGACTCCTGGGGCCCACAGTGCTCGGCAGAGGCTCGCAGGACCCCCTCTGCTGGGTGGCCACAGGGCTCCTGGGCTGGGTGGGCTGTGAGGGGGCAGCAGAGGAGTGGGCAAGGCTGGGGGGTGGGCTGCCCCTCCAGGCCCAGAAGGAAGCAGCCATTCTCCCCCGGCTCAACGCCCCCTCTGTCTGGAAGCCTCACTTTCATCTCATTACCTGATAAACTGAGCAAATGAACGGCAGCCAGGCAGCCTTGGCCACCCAGGAGACAGGGCACACGGTCAGGGGGCTCCCAGCCTCCTTCCCACCCTGGCGCCCCAGCCTGCAGGCTATGGCCTCTCTGGCCCACGGGGCCTCAGTCGGCCGGGATGAGGGCCCTGGGAGAGGCCCGCATCCTGCTAGGCCTTCCTGCTTCCTGGGCAGAGCTCTCCCCAGCCCAGCAGGTGAGGCAGCAGAGGCAGTGGGTCCGCCCCTGTCCATTCCTGCCCTGTCCTCGCCCACCAGGCCGGTTCCCCAGGCATCCAGGCCGTACTCCACGACCTGTGAAGTTAGGGCGTGTCCTGGGGCATGGAGTTCCTCCTCAGCCCAGTACATGGATGTGCAAATGAGGACCACAGGGGACAGGACAGCTCTCTGAATTCCCCCACCCAGTCCCCAGTCCCCTCCACCCTAGCCCCCATGGGTCCTGACTTGGGCCATCTGTCCAGAGGCAGGCAAACGCAGAGAAGACTACCATGAGAGGGAGAGGGATACAGAGCTAAGAGGCCAGGAGAGCAGGAGAGCAGCTGCAGAGGTGCAGCCAGGCAGGGACAGAGGTGGAGGACAGGGGACAGTTGCTCAGGCCCAACAAACACTTCCCACTTGAGCCTGCACATTCCTGGGCCTGCACACTGCTGGGCCTGCACAAACCTGGGCCTGCACGAACCTGGGACTCTTGACAGCCGTGCCTGCCCTCTCCTAGGCATTCACACTCCTGGAACTGCACACTCATTGGCCTGCACCCACCTGGAGCTGCACAATCATGAGCCTGCACATACTTGGGCCTGCACCCTGCTGGGCCTGCACATTTCTGGGCCTGCCTTCTCCTGGGCCCGCACAATCCCTCATCTGCACACTCCTGGGCCTGGACATTCCTGGGCCTGCAGAGTACTGGGCCTGTATACCCCTGGGCCTGCACACTCCTGTCTCTGCACACTCCGGGTTCTGCACACTCCTCGGTCTGTATACTCCTGGGCCTGTACACACCTGGGCCTGCACACTCCTCTGTCTGCACACTCCTGGGCCAGCACACCCATGGAACTGCACACTCTGGTGTCTTCACACTCCTGGGCCTGCACGCTCCTGGGCCTTTCCTCACCTGGGCCTGCCCCCAGTTCGGCCCGCCCTCTCCTGGACCTGCACACTCTTGGGCCTGCACACTCCTGGGCCTGCACACTCCTGTCTCTGCACACTCCGGGGTCTGCACACTCCTCGGTCTGTATACTCCTGGGCCTGTACACTCCTGGGCCTGCCCTCTCCTTGGCCGGCATGAACCTGGGCCTAAACACCCCTGGGCCTGCCCTGGCCTGGGCCTGCACACTAATGGGGCTGCACACACCTAGGAATGCACCCACCTGGGCCTACACACTCTTCTGTCTGTACACTCCTGGGCCTGCACACTCCTGGGCATGCACACTCCTCTGTCTGCACACTCCTCGGCCTACACACTCCTAGGCCTGCACACTCCTGGGCCTGCTGACCCCTGTGTCTGCACACTCTTGGGCCTGCACACACCTGGACCTGTACCATCCTGGGCCTTCCCTGGACTGGGTCTTCCCTGGCCTGGGCCTGCACACTACTGGGCCCGCACACTTCTGCAACTGCACACTCATCGGCCTGCAAAGGCACGACCTGCACAATATTGGGCCTGAACACACATAGGCCTTTATCCTCCTGGATCTGCACACTCCTGGGCCTGCACACTGCTGGACCTGCACAGCACTGGGCCTAAACACACCTGGGCCTGCACACTCCTTCTCTGCACACTCCTATCTCTGCACACTCTGGTGTCTACACACTCCAGGGCCTGCACGAACCTAGGCCTGCTCCCTCCTGTGCCTGCATACTCCTGGGCCTGCTCCCACCTGTGCCTGCACACTCCTAGCCCTGTTCCCACCTGTGCTGGCACATTCCTGGGACTGCACACTTCTGTGCCTGCACACTTTTGGGCCTGCACACCCCTGGGCCTGCACACTCCTGGACCTGTACACTCCTGGGCCTTCCCTGGTCTGGGCATTCCCTGGCCTGGGCCTGCAAACTCCTGGGCCTATACACTCCTGGGCCTGCACACTCCTGTACCTGTACACACCTGGGCCTGCCCTGGCCTGGGACTGCACACTAATGGGGCTGCACACACCTAGGAATGCACCCCCCTGGGCCTGCACACTCCTCTGTCTGCACACTCCTGGGCCTGCATAACCCTGGATCTGCACACTCCTGGGCCTGCGCATCCCAGAGCATGCACAGATCTGGGCCTCTACACACCTGGGCCAGTACACACGTGTGCTTGCTCCCCCCCGTGTCTGCAAACTCCTGGGACTGCACATTCCTGGGTCTGCAACACCTTGGCTTGCACACTCATGGGCCTGTTCCGTCTTGTGTCTGCATACCTGTGGGCCTGCACACCCCAGGGCCTGCACACACCTGGGCCTGCACGAACGTGGGCCTCTTGAATCCTGGGCCTGCCCTTTCCTAGGCCTGCCCACACCTGTGCCTACACATTCCTGGGCCTGCACACTCCTGGACCTGTACACTCCTGGGCGTACCCTGGCATGCGCCTGCACACTAATGGGCCTGCACTCTCCAGGGACTGCACCCTCCTGGGCCTGCACACTCCTCTGTCTGCACACTCCTGGGCCTGCCCCAAATTGCCCTGCCCTCTCCTGTGACGGCCCTCACAAGTCCTGCACACTCCTAGGCCTGCACACTCGTGTACCTCCTCCCTCCTGTGCCTGCACACTCCTGGCCATGTACACTCATGGGCCTGCCCTCTGCATGGCGTGCACGGTCCTAGGACTCCCCATTCCTGCGCCTAGACACCCTAGGGCCTGCCCTCTCCTGGGCCTGCACACTCTGGGGCCTGCCCTCACCTGGTTCTGCACACTACTGGGACTGTACACCCCTGGACCTGTACACTGCTGTGACTTCCCTGGTCTGAGTCTTCCCTGGCCTGGGCCTGAAAACTACTGGGCCTGAAAACTGCTGGAACTGCACACTCATTGGCCTGTAAACTCCAGGACCTGCACAACCTTGGGCTTGAACACACCTGGGCCTGTATACTCCTGGGCCTGCACACTCCTGTCTCTGCCCACTGTGGTGTTAGCACACGCCTGGGCCTGCAAGAACGTGGGCCTGTACACTCCTGGGCCTGCACACACCTGACTTTGCACACTCCGGGGTCTGCACACTCCTCGGTCTGTATACTCCTGGGTTGTACACTCCTGGGCCTGACCTGGCCTGGGCCTGCACGCTCCTGGGCCTGCACACTCCTCTGTCTGCACACTTCTGGGCATGCACAACCCTAGACCCTACACTCCTGGGCCTGCGCATCCCAGAGCCTGAACACACCTGGGCCTCTATACTCCTGGGCCACTACTCTCATGTGCCTGCTCCGCCCCGTGTCTACACACTCCTGGCACTGCACAGTCCTGGACCTGCACACTCCTGGGCCTGCCCTGGCCTGGGCCTGAACACTAATGGGCCTACACACACCTAGGAATGCACCCTCCTGGGCCTGCACACTCCTCTGTCTGCACACTCGTGGGCCTTCCCTGGTCTGGGCCTTCCCTGGCCTGGGCCTGCAAACTATTGGGCCTGCAAACTCCTGGAACTGCACACTCATTGGCCTGCACACTCCAGGACCTGCACAATCTTGGGCTTGAACACACCTAGGCCTGTATACTCCTGGACCTGCACACTCCTGTCTCTGCACACTCTGGAGTTTGCACACGCCTGGGCCTGCACGAACCTGGGCCTGTACACACCTGGGCCTGCACACTCCTTTATCTGCTCACTCCTGAGACTGCATACACCTGGGCCTGCACATTCCTGTATCTGCTCACTCCTGAGACTGCATACTCCTGGGCCTGCAAACTCCTGGGCATGTACAATCCTGGGCCTGCACACTCCTGGACCTGTACACTCCTGGGCCTGCCCTGGCCTGGGCCTGCACACTAATGGGGCTGCACACACCTAGGAATGCACCCTCCTGGGCCTACACACTCCTCTGTGTGCACACTCCTGAGCCTGCACACCCCTGGGCCTGCACACTCCTCTGTCTGCACATTCCTCGGCCTACACACTCCTAGGCCTGCACACTCCAGGGCCTGCTGACTCCTGTGTCTGCACACTCTTGGGCCTGCACACTCCTGGACCTGTACAATCCTGGGCCTTCCCTGGTCTGGGTCTTCCCTGGCCTGGGCCTGCACACTACTGGGCCCGCACACTTCTGCAACTTCACACTCATCGGCCTGCACAGTCCACGACCTGCACAATATTGGGCCTGAACACAACTAGGCCTGTATCCTCCTGGATCTGCACACTCCTGGGCCTGCCCACTCCTCTGTCTGCACACTCCTGGTCCTTCACACACCTCGACCCGCACACTCCTGGGCCTGCGCATCCCAGAGCCTGCACACACCTGGGCCTCTACACTCCTGGGCCAGTACAGTCGTGTGCCTGTTCCGCCCCGTGTCTGCACACTCTTGGGACCGCACAGTCCTGGCTATGCACACTCCTTGGCCTGCAGACTCCTAGGCCTGTTCGACTTCTGTCTGCACACCTCTGGGCCTGCACACTACAGGGCCTGCACATACCTGGGCCTGCACGAACCTGGGCCTCTTCACTGCAGGTCCTGCCCTCTCCTAGGCCTGCACACTCCTGGAACTGCACACTCATGGGCCTGCCGTCTCCTGGGCCTGCACACCCCTGTCTCTGCACACTCCGGGGACTGCACACTCCTCGCTCTGTATACTCCTGGGCGTTTACACTCCTGGGCCTGCCGTGGCCTGGGCCTGCACGCTCCTGGGCCTGCACTCTCCTCTGTCTGCACACTCCTGGGCCTTCACACCCCTGGACCTGCACACTCCTGGGCCTGCGCATCCCAGAGCCTGCACACACTTTAGCCTCTACACTCCTGGGCCAGTACATTCGTGTGACTGCTCCGCCCCGTGTCTGCACACTCCTGGGACTGCACAGTCCTGGCTATGCACACTTCTTGGCCTGCAGACTCCTGGGGTTGTTCGACTTGTGTCTGCACACCTCTGGGCCTGCACACTCCAGGACCTGCAAATCCTGGGCCTGCACACAACTGGGCCTGCACACTACTGGGACTCCACACTCTCTGTCTGCACTCTCCTGGGCCTGCACACACCTGGGCCAGCACACTCCAGGGCCTGCTGACTCCTGTGTCTGCACACTCTTGGGCCTGCCTTCTCCTGGGCCCGCACAATCCCTCGTCTGCACACTCCTGGGCCGCACGCTCCTGGGCTTTTCCTCGCCTGGGCCTGCCCCCAGTTCGGCCCGCCCTCTCCTGGACCTGCACACTCTTGGGCCTGCACACTCCTCGGCCTGCCCTCTCCTGGGCCTGCACTCTCCTTGGCCTGCACACTCCTGGGCTTGCACACTCCTGGACCTGCACACTACTGGGCCTGCTGAATCCTGTGTCTGCCCACTCCTGCGTCTGCACACTCGTGTGCCTCCTCCCTCCTGTGCCTGAACACTCCTAGGCATGCACACACCTGGGCCTGCCCTCTCTTGGCCCTGCACTCTCCTTGGCCTGCACACTCCTGGCCTGTTCCCTCCTGCGCCTGAACACCCTTAGGCCTCCCCTACCTGGTTCTGCACACTCCTGGGTTGCACACTCCTGGGCCTGCTCCCACCTATGCCTGCACACTCCTAGGCCTGTTGCCACGTGTGCCGGCACACTCCTGGGACTGCACACTCCTGGGCCTGCCATGGCCTGGGCCTGCACCCTCCACTCTCTGCACACTCCTGGGACTGCTCAGGCCTGAGCCTGTACACTCCTGGGCCTGCACACTTCTGTCTCTGCACACTCTGGTGTCTGCACACTCCTGGACATGCACACTCCTGGGCCTGTACACTCCTAGGCCTGCCCTGGCCTGGGCCTGCACCCTACTGAGCCTGCACACTCCTCTGTATGCACACTCCTGGGCCTGCACACTACTGGGCCTGCACACTCCTGGGCCTCCTCCCACCTATGCCTGCACACTCCTAGGCCTGTTCCCACCTGTGCCAGCAATCTCCTGGGCCTACACACTCCTGCACCTGCACAGTCCTGTGTCTGCACAACCCTGGGCAAGCACACTCTGGGCCTGCACACCCCTGGCCATGCCCTATCCCGGGCCAGCCCCCACTTCGCCCGACCCTCTCATGGACCTGCACACTCCAGGGTCTGCTCACATCTGTCCCTGCACACTCCTGGGCCGGCCCTCTCCAGTGTCTCCACACTCCTGGGCCCGCACACTCCTGGGCCTGCATACTCCTGGACCTGCCCTGTCCCTGGCACCAGCCTCCTTCACCCCAACGGTGCCACTCACACGGCTGTGGCGTCTAGCCAGGAGCCCCCAACCGAAACCCCTCCCGAGGGACCCCCTTGCCGGTCCCCAGGGAAGCAGCGGGGCTCCTCTTACCTGCGAGGCGGAGACGTAGTCCAGCTGCAGCCTGACGTCCAGCTGCCGGGCGTGCAGGGCCAGCGTGCATGAGGACAGCAGGATGGCCGTGATCGGCTGGAAGCTGCCCCCGGAGCCACTACCGCCCCTTGGGGAAGAGGAGGAGGAAAATCCACGTCAGTGCCAAGAACACAGGACCCGTCCACAGAGGGCCCCTCAGGTGTGACAACCCCAGAGGCGCCCGCAGCCGACCTGGGCTGAGAGCCACTTCTCTCGCGGAAGCTCAAGGACCTATGCTGAGCCTCCCTCTCCCTCCCTAAAGAGGGAAAACCCAGAGGTTTTCTAACTTTGCACTCACTGTCCATGTATCAGCCATGTCTAGTTTACCTCCCCAGCACGGCAGACCCCCTCCCTGCCTTCCCCACCCCCTGCAGGCGGCTCTCGGGGGCTGGGGGGGGCGCCCTTCCTCCCTGAGGCCAGCCCTGCTGGGGCAGCAGGTGTAATAGAAAAGACCAGATCTGACTGCCTATTAGATCTGTTCTTTTTCCTTTAACCCTCTGCTGTTTTCCAGGCTGTCTTACCAGCTCTGCACCTTTTGGAAATCAATGTTGCCTTCAGCCTGAAATTGACAGAAGAGCCTGTTCTCAAGGCTCTCAGCCTTCAGGATAAAACCTCTTTTGCTCTCCCATACACACAAGCAGCTGCAGAACAGAAAGTAACATTTGTTTTGTTAGAGGTTTTACAGGGGCCCCATGAGCTGACCCACAACTGCAAAAACAAAGAATTCCTGCACCAAGGACTTTGCACCAACCACCCACAAGCCCTCTCCTTTTTAGCGTAAAAGGAGCCTGAATTCTCACTCGGAGAAGGTGGCTCTCCAGGACATTAGCCTGCCATCTTCTCGGTCAGCTGGCTTTCCAAATCAACTCACTATTCTTTACCCCGACACCGCGTCTCCCGATTTCTTGGCCTGTCGTGCGACTTGCGGAATGAGTGTGGACTTGGAAACACAGGGAAGGAAAGCCAAGTCAGGACTCTCACCCTCTGCCTCTGCTCAGAATACCACCAACGGGTTGCTGGGACAGTGGACGGAAAACTGAGGCTGCAACACGACCATGAGCACTGGGCCTGGGTGGGAGAGATGGCGGGTGCTGTCCGAAGCGCACCCGGCCTCCTTCCGAGTCACATCACACCCACGTCCCCAGACCCAGGGAGGCCTGGAGCCCCACACAGCAGAGCGCCTCCAAACCTGCAGATGCCCAGTGACCGGTCCACTGTGCACCCTCTGGCGCCCTCCTCCCCGCTCCTCCTCCTTCTGCCCCGCTGGCTCAGCCCTGGTCCCACCACATCCTCACCCAGGGCCAGCACTGCTGCAGGAACACCCTCGGCAGGCCGCCCAGCCTCACGCCCTCAGGTCCGCACACCTGGTTGGTGCAGCTCTGCCCCTTTCCAGCCCTCACCACCGACTCTCCAACCGCCTGCTCTCCCGCCCTCCGCCCCCAGTCCTACAGAGCGCCTCCTCTGGTCACGGCATCCTGCCCTCCAGGGTCGACAGGGCCTGCACAATCCTGGGCCTGCACACAACTGGGCCTGCACACTCCTGGACCTGCGCACTCCTGGACCTACGCACACCTGGGCCTGCAGGAACCTGGGCCTGTACACTCCCGGGCCCGTTCCGTATTGTATCTGCACACTTCTGGGCCTGCACGCTCCTGGACCTGCGCACACCTGGGCCTGCACGAACTTTGGCCTGTACACTCCTGTATCTGCTCACTCTTGTGACTGCATACTCCTGGGCCTGTACAACCCTGGGCCTTCTCTCTCCTGGGCCTGCCCCAGTTCGGCCGGCACTCTCCTGGAGCTGCACACTCCTGGGCCTGACCTATCGTACGCCTGCACAGTCCTGGATCTGCACACTTCTGGACCTGCTCCCTCCTGTGCCATCACCCTTCTGGGACTGCACACTTGTGCGCCTGCACACCCCTGTGCCTGACACACCTGGGCCTGCACGCTCCTCGGCCTGCACACTCCTCTTGTCTGCACACTCCTGGGCCTCACCTATCCTACGCCTGCACAGTCCTGGATCTGCACACTTCTGGGCCTGCTCCCTCCTGTGCCATCACACTTCTGGGACTGCACACTTGTGCGCCTGCACACTCCTGTGCCTGACACACCTGGGCCTGTACGCTCCTGGGCCTGTACACTCCTGGGCCAGCCCTGGCCTGGGCCTGAATACTAATGGGCCTGCACACTCCTGGGACTGTACCCTCCTGGGCCAGCACACTCCTCTGTCTGCACACTCCTGGGCCTGCACAACCCAGAGCCTGCACACACCTGGGCTGAACACTCCTGTGCCAGTACACTCGTGTGCCTGCTCCCTCCCGTGTCTGCACATTCCTGGGCCTGTACAGTCCTGGGTCTGCACACTCTTTGGCCTGCACACTCCTTGGCCTGTTCCGTATTGTGTCTGCACACTACTGGGTCGGCACACCCTAGAGCCTGCACACTCCTGGGCATGCCCTCTCCTGGGCCTGCACTCTCTTCGGCCTGAACACTCCTAAGCTTGCACACTCCTGGACTTGTACACTCCTGGGCCTGCCCTGGCCTGGGCCTGCACACTAATAGGCCTGACACTCCTGGGAATGCACACTCCTGGGCCTGCACACTCCTCTGTCTGCACACTCCTGGGCCTGCCCCATTTGGCCCTGCCCTCTCCTGTGACGGCCCTCACCTGTCCTGCACACACCTGGGCCTGAACACTACAGGCCCTGCACACATCTGGCCCTCTACCCTCCAGGGCCTGCCTTCTACTGGGACCGAACAATCCCTCGTCTGCACACTCCTGGGGCCTGCACGCTCCTGGGCCTTTCCGTGCCTGGGCCTGCCCCCAATTCGGCTGGCCCTCTCCTGGACCTGCACACTCTTGGGCCTGCACACTCCTGGGACTGCACACTCCTGGGACTGCACTCTCCTGGGACTGCACACTCTTGGGCCTGCACACTCCTGGGCCTGCACACTCCTGGGCATGCCCTCTCTTCGGCCTGTACACTCCTGGACCTGCACACTCCTACACTTGTACACACCTGGGCCTGCCCTGGCCTGGGCCTGCACACTAATGGGCCTGAACACTCCTGTGCCTGCACACTCCTGGGCCTTTCCTTGCCTGCACCTGCCCCCAATTTGGCAGAACCCGGTCCCAGTATCCATCCAACCTGCAGGGGACTGTGTGGGAATCACACAAGGATGTGTGACCAGAAGGCAAAAAAAAAGCAGGGAGCCACTGTGGGGCAGCGCACCCTAGAGGCCTAGATGGGGCACTGGGCCTGAATCTGACATGACAGAACGACCTAGGAGGTCGCATGCCAGAATGGACGATATCAGAGTTGTGTTTAATTTCAACCCGCCGACAGGGAGCTGGGAAGCAGGCGGCAAGGAGGGTGACTTTCCCCAGATCCCAGGGCAGACCCCGGCCTGTGTGGGGTGTGCCCTGCTCCCCACAAGCCCTCTGTGGGGCCCTTCCTTTGCTGAGTCTGTGCATGAGCTCCCTGTGATGCCAGCCCGCAGAGGTGACAGGTGCAGTAGGTGTTTGTGGTTCTAGAGACATGATGGCTTTCCTAGGAAGCAGGGTCCTGAATGATCCCCACTGGGCCAATGGGGGATTGGGGAGACCCTGAGAAGCAGGTGGCTTGTCCAGGGTGACAGCACTGCTGGCGGGGGAGCCGGGTCTGAACCCAGCTGTGTCGTCAGAGCTGTGACCCTGGCTGCATCCAGGCCTCCCCAGGGCAATAGGAGGGGCCGAGTTGGTGTCACTGGGTGGACATGGCATGGGGTGGGAAGTGAGCCATCAGCAGCCCAGAGAGGCCCTTGGGGAGCTTTGTGTAAGGAGGAAGCTTGGGGAAGGGGACCCCAGGAAGTGACCTCACTTCCCTGGCAACAGAGCCCAACAGAACTTGGGACCCAGGTCACCAGGCACCCGCTGTGTAGAGAAGGACACTTCTCAACTGACTTGGCTGGTGAACTCAGCTCAGCTCAGACATGTTTTGTTGCATCCCAAGATCCCGAGGTCGCGGCCCCCGGAAAGCCCGCAGCAACGGCCTTTGCCAACAGTGCCGACAGTGGGTCGGGTCTCACCCCAGGCGCCTCTGGCCTTTTGGCCAGAGGGACCGAAAGGTAACACAGGGAGGCCCAGGGCAGGCCCGCCCAGGCCGGGTCACCACTCAGACCCCACCCGGGTGGCCCCACGGCCCCTTCCTGACTGGTGGCGGTGGGGCAGTCATGTTGGGGGGGGGTCCTGCCTCAAGCAAGAGCAGGCTGAGGAAGGGTCAGAGGCCTGGGGGGCCGATCACGTCCCCAGCCTGGGTCCAAGTGGGCTGGCTGGGATGTGGAGAACCGGGGCAGGGCCCTGCTGCCCGAGGTGGCGCCCATGCCCTAGGGTGTGTCTCTTGCCTCCCGGGTGACTGAGATGACCAAGGTCCCAGTCGGATCTGGCAGCAGAGGGTCGAGTGGGGCAGAAGCAGGAGTGGTCCTGGCCGGGCAGGGCTCTGAGACCTCCGGACCGGGCCGGCTGCCGGTCACTGTCATTGCAGAGCCAGACACCGCAGGATCCGGGGAACCAGGACACTCATGCCACCTCTCCAAGTGAGGGGCTGGTGTGCCACACTGTGGAAGGCCAGCACAGGCTCCAGAAGAGTCTGGGTATGAAGGGCTCCCCACCACCACGGCCTCCTGCCCAGACATCGCCCAGGTCTCTCCCCAGGATCTTGCCCAGGGCTGAGGGGCAGCTCAGCACCCCCGGCTCTGACCTGGAGCACCGTGCCCACCTCCTGGGGATTCAGGTAGAGGACCAGGAGCCCCCCGAAGCAGAGCCCAAAGGTGAGAAGGGCGGGGCCGGTGTGGGTGTGTAGGTGAGGGAGGGCGGAGGGCTGGGCCACACAGGGAGGCATCCCCAAAGTCTGTAGTTGGGACCAGAGCAAAGACTGGCCTCAGACCACCTGTCTGGAAGAATTCAGTCACAGAACAAGTGCCTGTGGGCACTTGCTCAGTGGGAGCTGCCTGCAAAGCTCTGGGAAGATTTCTGTCCTTGAAAAGGCACGTGGAAAGGGAGGCATGTGGGTACCTTTTTCCAGGTTGTGCCTGAGCAGAACCACTAGACTTAAAGCTCTCTCCACGTCCAACAGTTACAGGTCCAGAGCAGGCAGAGGCAGGGGAAGACGCCAGAAAACAAAAACAGGACCACCAGGGTCCAGCACGAGACCGCGAACACCCTCCAGCTGCTCCTGCTGAACATGAAGATCCTGCTGCTCCAGCTGCATATGAAGAGCCTGCCGCTCCTGCTGATCTTGCCACTCCCGAAGAGCCTGCAGCTCCTACTGATCTTGCCGCTCCTGAACAGCCTGCAGCTCCTGAAGAGCCCGCCGCTCCTGAAGCGCCTGCCATTCCTGCTGATCTAGCTGCTCCTGAAGAGCCTGCTGCTCCTGCTCATCTAGCCGCTCCTGAACAGCCTGCAGCTCCTGAAAAGCCTGCAGCTCCTGAAGAGCCTGCCGCTCCTGCTGATCTTGCCACTCCTGAAGAGCCTGCTGCTCCTGCTGCTCTAGCCGCTCCTGAAGAGCCCGCCACTCCTGAAGAACCTGCCGCTCCTGCTGATCTAGCCGCTCCTGAAGAGCCCGCCATTCCTGCTGATCAAGCCGCTCCTGAAGAGCCTGCCGCTTCTGCTGATCTAGCCGCTCCTGAAGAGCCTGCCGCTCCTGAAGAGCCCGCCGATCCTGAAGAGCCTGCTGTTCCTGCTGATCTAGCCGCTCCTGAAGCGCCTGCCATTCCTGCTGATCTAGCCACTCCTGAAGAGCCCGCTGCTCCTGCTAATCTAGCCGCTCCTGAACAGCCTGCAGCTCCTGAAGAGCCTGCCGCTCCTGCTGATCTTGCCACTCCTGAAGAGCCTGCCGCTCCTGCTGCTCTAGCCGCTCCTGAAGAGCCCGCCACTCCTGAAGAACCTGCCGCTCCTGCTGATCTAGCCGCTCCTGAAGAGCCTGCCGCTCCTGCTGATCTTGCCACTCCTGAAGACCCTGCAGCTCCTGCTGATCTTGCCACTCCTGAAGAGCCTGCAGCTCCTGCTGATCTTGCCGCTCCTGAAGAGCCCGCTACTCCTGAAGAGCCCGCCGCTCCTGCTGATCTTGCCACTCCTGAAGAGCCTGCAGCTCCTACTGATCTTGCCGCTCCTGAACAGCCTGCAGCTACTGAAGAGCCCGACGCTCCTGAAGAACCTGCCGCTCCTGCAGATCTAGCCGCTCCTGAAGAGCCCGCCATTCCTGCTGATCTAGCCGCTCCTGAAGCGCCTGCCGCTCCTGCTGATCTAGCCACTCCAGAAGAGCCCGCTGCTCCTGATCATCTAGCCGCTCCAGAACAGCCTGCAGCTCTTGAAAAGCCTGCAGCTCCTGAAGAGCCTGCCGCTCCTGCTGCTCTAGCCGCTCCTGAAGAGCCCGCTGCTCCTGCTGATCTAGCCGCTCCTGAAGAGCCCGCCGCTCCTGAAGAGCCCGCCGGTCCTGCTGATCTAGCCGCTCCTGAAGAGCCTGAAGCTCCTGAAGAGCCTGCCGCTCCTGCTGATCTTGCCACCCCTGAAGAGCCTGCAGCTCCTGCTGATCTTGCCGCTCCTGAAGAGCCCGCCGCTCCTGAAGAACCTGCCGTTCCTGCTGATCTAGCCGCTCCTGAAGAGCCTGCCGCTCCTGCTGATCTTGCTGCTCCTGAAAAGCCTGCAGATCCTGCACCTGCACCTGCGCCGCTGGGCAGTGGAGAACCATTTCGGGCATCATCACCCCTTAGGGCTGAGCCCCCTCTGCCCCCTCCTACACCTTCTCCAAAATCCCAACATGTATCCCCTCCCCTACCCGAAGTTGACTTCCCTACCCCTGAATTTGCTTTTGTTTTCTTCTTCTTTAGTTTAGTTTATTTGTTTTACATCATTTATGGCATTCTATAATTTTCCATTTCCCACTTCCTTTAATAAAATACAGATTTTTTCCCTTTTAAACTGCATTTCAGGAACATTAAGTGCATTCCCATGCTGTCCGACCATCACTACCATGTAGTTTTATGCTATTTATGCCCGTGAAGTACATCCCACCACGGCCTCAAACCCCTCATCTGAGGACGGACTGATGCCTGAAATGGTGGGAGATGACAGGTGTGGGCACGTTGCTGGGATCAGAGTTGATCCCAGGGAACCCACTGTATTGATGGGCAGCAGGTTCAGTGTCCAGGTGCTCTGTTCCGGGGAGGGCGGCTAGAGATGTGCAGAGTCCCCTCCCAGCGGTCCCCGTGCCTGTGTTGGGAACTGACCATCAAGGGGGGCCTGGTGAATGAACCGGACGCTAGAAAGGGACACCCCTAACTCCCCCAATTTGGAAGGCGGGGCTCCTTCTCCCTGCTGAGTGATGTGGCAACTGAGAATATCACACCCCCCACGCCCTAGCAGAAACTTCTCCTCTCACAGAGCCCACCCTCCCATGGGTCCCACTTTCCCCTGAACCCAGAGGCAGAGCCCCTCTGCCAGACAAGGGATGGGTAGGAGGGGTGGCTGCAACCTTACGGGAGTGGGCGTGCACCGTGCTTGACCCCTGAGCTCCCAGCTGTGCAGCAGAGGCCCAGGGAGGTCTTGCCAGGGAGGGCCGCAGGGCAGGGGCAGGGCTGAGTTCTGCATGAATCCTGACTATGCGGGGGCCGAGGGACCTGGTTTTGAGCCACGTCCTGGGTCTGGGCACGATGCCTTGTGATCCCACAAGGGAGACCTCTCTGCTCTCATTGTTCAGATGGGAAGACTTGAGCCTGCCCACCTGAAGCGACGCCCTGCTTCCCCAATTGGGGAGGAGGCTGAGTTGGACTGGGCCCCACAATCTTCAAGGAAGATTGCTCTCCCCAAGGTTGGCTCTCTGGGTATAAACCTGGGCAAGGGAGTCCTGACTACCCCCTGCGCCTGCTCTGTGCTGGTAACCTCAGTACACAGAAGCCTTGAGTCTCAGTCCACCCAGGAACCAAACGTTCACCCGCCTACAGCAGAGACAACTGAGGCTCAAAGAGGAAGGTCTGCCCTGGAGATGGTGTGGAGGCCCAAGTCTCAGAAGACAGGTGAAGCCAGGGTCTCAAGGATACTGCACAAACAGGACTTCACTCTGAACTGGGAATGTTGTGGAAAGACCCTGGGGGCCAGGGTGGAGGAGATGGGAAGCAGACCAGAGCCCGGGGGAAGGCAGGGAGCCCCAGGAATGCCTCCATGCCCTCGGCACAGGGCAGGGGAGCAGCTCTGAAGATATGACAGCCGAGGCTGCCCAGGGGGCCTTCATCACTACCACTTTGCTCGGATGACCTCAACAGCCCCATGACCACACCCATTTGACAGATGCAGACAGACACCAAGTTAGCCACCAGGCTGACAAGGAGAGGAGCTGGGATCAAATCCAGGATCAGATTCCAAGTGCTCCGCTCGCTGGCCCCAGACTAAGCCTGCCTGCCAAAACCGACCCCAGGGCCTCCCGCCTGGCACTCTATATATACCTCAGTGGGCTCCCCTGCTGAGCCATCCCATCCCATCCCATCACACTGAGACAAAAGCACAGAGGCCTGGGGTCCAGGAGACAGGACTGGTAGCAGGGCCAGGGTGGGCACGTTCTGCCCACCCCCCTTTGCTGCCCCAGCCCAGGTGTCAAGTGGAAGCCTGACTGACGTGGAAACTGGCAGTGGGTGGGAGAGACAGGATGCCCCTTAGTTTCCCTGGCAACTGCTGCAGAACTGAGTCTTTCAGGATAAATTCAAGTTAGGCCTCAGCTGCTGAAACACCCATTATTTCAAGGCTGGTTACCTTGGTGACCCAGGTGGTGAGGACGTGGTGGGAGGAGGGGGTGGAGAGGCCAGGCAGGGGGCCACCGGCTCAGAGGACAGGCTGACCCTCAGACCTAGACATGACCCTGGTCACACACTGAGCCTTGAATTTCATCACAGACTGACCTCGGGTCCTGACACAGGGTGCCTGGCCCTTATCACAGACGAGCCCTGTTCCTGGTCCCAGACCGCCACCTGAGCTTGGCCGCGCAACCACCACGGAGGGACACTCAGCGAGTGGTGACTGCTACTTCTGTTATCATTGCTGTGCCGTTAACGTGCGTCCCACTCACAGCTGACACCTAACGAATGTCATTCAGACTAGCGTAACCGCAATGGGGGACTGTTCGCAAGGACTCCTGGGGCCCACAGTGCTCGGCAGAGGCTCGCAGGACCCCCTCTGCTGGGTGGCCACAGGGCTCCTGGGCTGGGTGGGCTGTGAGGGGGCAGCAGAGGAGTGGGCAAGGCTGGGGGGTGGGCTGCCCCTCCAGGCCCAGAAGGAAGCAGCCATTCTCCCCCGGCTCAACGCCCCCTCTGTCTGGAAGCCTCACTTTCATCTCATTACCTGATAAACTGAGCAAATGAACGGCAGCCAGGCAGCCTTGGCCACCCAGGAGACAGGGCACACGGTCAGGGGGCTCCCAGCCTCCTTCCCACCCTGGCGCCCCAGCCTGCAGGCTATGGCCTCTCTGGCCCACGGGGCCTCAGTCGGCCGGGATGAGGGCCCTGGGAGAGGCCCGCATCCTGCTAGGCCTTCCTGCTTCCTGGGCAGAGCTCTCCCCAGCCCAGCAGGTGAGGCAGCAGAGGCAGTGGGTCCGCCCCTGTCCATTCCTGCCCTGTCCTCGCCCACCAGGCCGGTTCCCCAGGCATCCAGGCCGTACTCCACGACCTGTGAAGTTAGGGCGTGTCCTGGGGCATGGAGTTCCTCCTCAGCCCAGTACATGGATGTGCAAATGAGGACCACAGGGGACAGGACAGCTCTCTGAATTCCCCCACCCAGTCCCCAGTCCCCTCCACCCTAGCCCCCATGGGTCCTGACTTGGGCCATCTGTCCAGAGGCAGGCAAACGCAGAGAAGACTACCATGAGAGGGAGAGGGATACAGAGCTAAGAGGCCAGGAGAGCAGGAGAGCAGCTGCAGAGGTGCAGCCAGGCAGGGACAGAGGTGGAGGACAGGGGACAGTTGCTCAGGCCCAACAAACACTTCCCACTTGAGCCTGCACATTCCTGGGCCTGCACACTGCTGGGCCTGCACAAACCTGGGCCTGCACGAACCTGGGACTCTTGACAGCCGTGCCTGCCCTCTCCTAGGCATTCACACTCCTGGAACTGCACACTCATTGGCCTGCACCCACCTGGAGCTGCACAATCATGAGCCTGCACATACTTGGGCCTGCACCCTGCTGGGCCTGCACATTTCTGGGCCTGCCTTCTCCTGGGCCCGCACAATCCCTCATCTGCACACTCCTGGGCCTGGACATTCCTGGGCCTGCAGAGTACTGGGCCTGTATACCCCTGGGCCTGCACACTCCTGTCTCTGCACACTCCGGGTTCTGCACACTCCTCGGTCTGTATACTCCTGGGCCTGTACACACCTGGGCCTGCACACTCCTCTGTCTGCACACTCCTGGGCCAGCACACCCATGGAACTGCACACTCTGGTGTCTTCACACTCCTGGGCCTGCACGCTCCTGGGCCTTTCCTCACCTGGGCCTGCCCCCAGTTCGGCCCGCCCTCTCCTGGACCTGCACACTCTTGGGCCTGCACACTCCTGGGCCTGCACACTCCTGTCTCTGCACACTCCGGGGTCTGCACACTCCTCGGTCTGTATACTCCTGGGCCTGTACACTCATGGGCCTGCCGTGGCCTTGGCCTGCACGCTCCTGGTCCTGCACACACCTCTGTCTGCACACTCCTGGGCCTGCATACCCCTGCATCTTCACACTCCTGGGCCTGCACAACCCAGAGCCTGCACAGATCTGGGCCTCTACACACCTGGGCCAGTACACACGTGTGCTTGCTCCCCCCCGTGTCTGCAAACTCCTGGGACTGCACATTCCTGGGTCTGCACACACCTTGGCCTGCACACTCATGGGCCTGTTCCGTCTTGTGTCTGCATACCTCTGGGCCTGCACACTCCAGGGCCTGCACACACCTGGGCCTGCACGAACCTGGGCCTCTTGACTCCTGGGCCTGCCCTTTCCTAGGCCTGCCCACTCCTGTGCCTACACATTCCTGGGCCTGCACACTCCTGGACCTGTACACTCCTGGGCGTGCCCTGGCATGGGCCTGCACACAAATGGGCCTGCACTCTCCAGGGACTGCACCCTCCTGGGCCTGCACACTCCTCTGTCTGCACACTCCTGGGCCTGCCCCAAATTGCCCTGCCCTCTCCTGTGACGGCCCTCACAAGTCCTGCACACTCCTAGGCCTGCACACTCGTGTACCTCCTCCCTCCTGTGCCTGCACACTCCTGGCCATGTACACTCATGGGCCTGCCCTCTGCATGGCGTGCACGGTCCTAGGACTCCCCATTCCTGCGCCTGGACACCCTTGGGCCTGCCCTCTCCTGGGCCTGCACACTCTGGGGCCTGCCCTCACCTGGTTCTGCACACTACTGGGACTGTACACCCCTGGACCTGTACACTGCTGTGCCTTCCCTGGTCTGGGCCTTCCCTGGCCTGGGCCTGAAAACTACTGGGCCTGAAAACTGCTGGAACTGCACACTCATTGGCCTGTAAACTCCAGGACCTGCACAACCTTGGGCTTGAACACACCTGGGCCTGTATACTCCTGGGCCTGCACACTCCTGTCTCTGCCCACTGTGGTGTTAGCACACACCTGGGCCTGCAAGAACGTGGGCCTGTACACTCCTGGGCCTGCACACACCTGACTTTGCACACTCCAGGGTCTGCACACTCCTCGGTCTGTATACTCCTGGGTTGTACACTCCTGGGCCTGACCTGGCCTGGGCCTGCACGCTCCTGGGCCTGCACACTCCTCTGTCTGCACACTTCTGGGCATGCACAACCCTAGACCCTACACTCCTGGGCCTGCGCATCCCAGAGCCTGAACACACCTGGGCCTCTATACTCCTGGGCCACTACTCTCATGTGCCTGCTCCGCCCCGTGTCTACACACTCCTGGCACTGCACAGTCCTGGACCTGCACACTCCTGGGCCTGCCCTGGCCTGGGCCTGCACACTAATGGGCCTACACACACCTAGGAATGCACCCTCCTGGGCCTGCACACTCCTCTGTCTGCACACTCGTGGGCCTTCCCTGGTCTGGGCCTTCCCTGGCCTGGGCCTGCAAACTACTGGGCCTGCAAACTCCTGGAACTGCACACTCATTGGCCTGCACACTCCAGGACCTGCACAATCTTGGGCTTGAACACACCTAGGCCTGTATACTCCTGGACCTGCACACTCCTGTCTTGCACACTCTGGTGTTTGCACACGCCTGGGCCTGCACGAACTTTGGCCTGTACACACCTGGGCCTGCACACTCCTGTATCTGCTCACTTCTGAGACTGCATACACCTGGGCCTGCAAACTCCTGGGCCTGTACACTCCTGGGCCTGAACACTCCTGGACCTGTACACTCCTGGGCATGCCCTGGCCTGGGCCTGCACACTAATGGTGCTACACCCACCTAGGAATGCACACTCATGGGCCTGCACACTCCTGGGCCTGCCGACTCCTGAGCCTGCATTCTCCTGGTCCTTTCCTCGCCTGGGCCACCACCTATTAGGCCCGCCCTCTCTTTGACGTGCACACGCTTGGGCCTGCTCACTCCTCTGTCTGCACACCCCTGCGCCTTGACACCCCTGGACCTGCACACTCCGGGGCCTGCGCATCCCATGGCCTGCACACACCTGGGCCTCTACACTCCTGGGCCAGTACAGTCATGTGCCTGTTCCGCCCCGTGTCTGCACACTCTTGGGACCGCACAGTCCTGGCTATGCACACTCCTTGGCCTGCAGACTCCTAGGCCTGTTCGACTTCTGTCTGCACACCTCTGGGCCTGCACACTACAGGGCCTGCACATACCTGGGCCTGCACGAACCTGGGCCTCTTCACTGCTGGTCCTGCCCTCTCCTAGGCCTGCACACTCCTGGAACTGTACACTCATGGGCCTGCACACTCCTGGACCTGAACAATCTTGAGCCTGCACAATCCTGGGCCTGTACGCTCCTGGGCCTGCACACTCCTGTGCCTGCCCTCTCTTGGCCCTGCACTCTCCTTGGCCTGCACACTCCTGGCCTGTTCCCTCCTGTGCCGGCACACTCCTGGGACTGCACACTCCTGGGCCTGCCCTGGCCTGGGCCTGCACCCTCCTCTGTCTGCACACTCCTGGGACTGCACAGCCCTGAGCCTGTACACTCCTGGACCTGCACACTTCTGTCTCTGCACACTCTGGTGTCTGCACACTCCTGGACATGCACACTCCTGGGCCTGTACACTCCTAGGCCTGCCTTATCCTGGCCCTGGACACTCTTCTGTCTGCACACTCCTGGGGCTGCACACTCTTAGGCCTGCACACTCCTGGACCTGTACAATCCTGGGCCTTCCCTGGTCTGGGTCTTCCCTGGCCTGGTCCTGCACACTAATGGGCCTGAACACTCCTGGTCCTGTACACACCTCGGCCTGCACCCTACTGGTCCTGCACACTCCTCTGTTTGCACACACATGGAACTGCACACCCCTTGGCCTGCACACTCCCAGACCTGCACAATCTTGAGCCTGCACAATCCTGGGCCTGTACACTCCTGGGCCTACACACCCCCAGGCCTGCACACTGCTGGGCCTGCACACTCCTGAGCCTCCCTTCTCCTGGGCCTGCACAATCCCTCATCTGCACACTCCTAGGCCTGCACACCCTTGGGCCTGCACACTCCTGGGCCTGCACACTCCTGTCTCTGCACACTCCGGGGACTGCACAGTCCTCGGTCTGTATACTCCTGGGCCTGTACACTCCTGGGCCTGCCGTGGCCTGGGCCTGCACACTCCTCAGCCTGCACACTCCTCTGTCTGCACACTCCTGGGCCTGCACACACCTGGGCAGGCACACTCCAGGGCCCTCTGACACCTGTGCCTGCACACTCTTGGGCCTGTCTTCTCCTGGGCCCGCATGAACCTGGGCCTCTTCACTGCTGGTCCTGCCCTCTCCTAAGCCTGCACACTCCTGGAACTGCACACTCATGGGCCTGCAGACTCCTGGACCTGCACAATCTTGAGCCTGCACCATCCTGGGCCTGTACGCTCCTGGGCCTGCACACTCCTGTGCCTGCCCTCTCTTGGCCCTGCACTCTCCTGTGCCTGCACACTCCTGGGCCTGCTCCCACCTATGCCTGCACCCTCCTAGGCCTGTTCCCACGTGTGCCGGCACACTCCTGGGACTGCACACTCCTGGGCCTGCACACTCCTGTGCCTGCCCTCTCTTGGCCCTGCACTCTCCTTGGCCTGCACACTCCTGGCCTGTTCCCTCCTGTGCCTGCACACTCCTGGGCCTGCTCCCACCTATGCCTGCACACTCCTAGGCCTGTTCCCACGTGTGCCGGCACACTCCTGGGACTGCACACTCCTGGGCCTGCCCTGGCCTGGGCCTGCACCCTCCTCTGTCTGCACACTCCTGGGACTGCACAGCCCTGAGCCTGTACACTCCTGGACCTGCACACTTCTGTCTCTGCACACTCTGGTGTCTGCACACTCCTGGGCCTGTACACTCCTAGGCCTGCCCTATCCTGGCCCTGGACACTCTTCTGTCTGCACACTCCTGGGGCTGCACACTCCTGGGCCTGCACACCCCTGGGCATGCCCTCTCCTGGGCCTGCAAACTCCTGGGCCTGCACACTCCTCTGTCTGCACACTCCGGGGCCTTCCCTCTCCTGGGCCTGCCCCCAGTTCGGCCGGCACTCTCCTGGAGCTGCACACTCCTGGGCCTGACCTATCGTACGCCTGCACAGTCCTGGATCTGCACACTTCTGGACCTGCTCCCTCCTGTGCCATCACCCTTCTGGAACTGCACATTGGGCGCCTGCACACTCCTGTGCCTGACACACCTGGGCCTGCACGCTCCTCGGCCTGCACACTCCTCTTGTCTGCACACTCCTCTTGTCTGCACACTCCTGGGCCTGTTCCATCTTGTGTCTTCACACCTCTCGGCCTGCGCACTCCAGGGCCTGAACACACCTGGGCCTGCACGAACCTGGGCCTGTTCACTCCTGGGCCTGCCCTCTCCTTGGCCGGCACGAACCTGGGCCTAAACACCCCTGGGCCTGCCCTGGCCTGGGCCTGCACACTAATGGGGCTGCACACACCTAGGAATGCACCCACCTGGGCCTACACACTCTTCTGTCTGTACACTCCTGGGCCTGCACACTCCTGGGCATGCACACTCCTCTGTCTGCACACTCCTCGGCCTACACACTCCTAGGCCTGCACACTCCTGGGCCTGCTGACCCCTGTGTCTGCACACTCTTGGGCCTGCACACACCTGGACCTGTACCATCCTGGGCCTTCCCTGGACTGGGTCTTCCCTGGCCTGGGCCTGCACACTACTGGGCCCGCACACTTCTGCAACTGCACACTCATCGGCCTGCAAAGGCACGACCTGCACAATATTGGGCCTGAACACACATAGGCCTTTATCCTCCTGGATCTGCACACTCCTGGGCCTGCACACTGCTGGACCTGCACAGCACTGGGCCTAAACACACCTGGGCCTGCACACTCCTTCTCTGCACACTCCTATCTCTGCACACTCTGGTGTCTACACACTCCAGGGCCTGCACGAACCTAGGCCTGCTCCCTCCTGTGCCTGCATACTCCTGGGCCTGCTCCCACCTGTGCCTGCACACTCCTAGCCCTGTTCCCACCTGTGCTGGCACATTCCTGGGACTGCACACTTCTGTGCCTGCACACTTTTGGGCCTGCACACCCCTGGGCCTGCACACTCCTGGACCTGTACACTCCTGGGCCTTCCCTGGTCTGGGCATTCCCTGGCCTGGGCCTGCAAACTCCTGGGCCTATACACTCCTGGGCCTGCACACTCCTGTACCTGTACACACCTGGGCCTGCCCTGGCCTGGGACTGCACACTAATGGGGCTGCACACACCTAGGAATGCACCCCCCTGGGCCTGCACACTCCTCTGTCTGCACACTCCTGGGCCTGCATAACCCTGGATCTGCACACTCCTGGGCCTGCGCATCCCAGAGCATGCACAGATCTGGGCCTCTACACACCTGGGCCAGTACACACGTGTGCTTGCTCCCCCCCGTGTCTGCAAACTCCTGGGACTGCACATTCCTGGGTCTGCAACACCTTGGCTTGCACACTCATGGGCCTGTTCCGTCTTGTGTCTGCATACCTGTGGGCCTGCACACCCCAGGGCCTGCACACACCTGGGCCTGCACGAACGTGGGCCTCTTGAATCCTGGGCCTGCCCTTTCCTAGGCCTGCCCACACCTGTGCCTACACATTCCTGGGCCTGCACACTCCTGGACCTGTACACTCCTGGGCGTACCCTGGCATGCGCCTGCACACTAATGGGCCTGCACTCTCCAGGGACTGCACCCTCCTGGGCCTGCACACTCCTCTGTCTGCACACTCCTGGGCCTGCCCCAAATTGCCCTGCCCTCTCCTGTGACGGCCCTCACAAGTCCTGCACACTCCTAGGCCTGCACACTCGTGTACCTCCTCCCTCCTGTGCCTGCACACTCCTGGCCATGTACACTCATGGGCCTGCCCTCTGCATGGCGTGCACGGTCCTAGGACTCCCCATTCCTGCGCCTAGACACCCTAGGGCCTGCCCTCTCCTGGGCCTGCACACTCTGGGGCCTGCCCTCACCTGGTTCTGCACACTACTGGGACTGTACACCCCTGGACCTGTACACTGCTGTGCCTTCCCTGGTCTGAGTCTTCCCTGGCCTGGGCCTGAAAACTACTGGGCCTGAAAACTGCTGGAACTGCACACTCATTGGCCTGCAAATTCCAGGACCTGCACAACCTTGGGCTTGAACACACCTGGGCCTGTATACTCCTGGGCCTGCACACTCCTGTCTCTGCACACTGTGGTGTTAGCACACGCCTGGGCCTGCAAGAACGTGGGCCTGTACACTCCTGGGCCTGCACACACCTGACTTTGCACACTCCGGGGTCTGCACACTCCTCGGTCTGTATACTCCTGGGTT
This sequence comes from Vicugna pacos, assembly GCF_048564905.1. Taxonomy (NCBI): domain Eukaryota; kingdom Metazoa; phylum Chordata; class Mammalia; order Artiodactyla; family Camelidae; genus Vicugna; species Vicugna pacos. Next base: position 16,607,530 of record NC_133012.1, read on the forward strand.
GTACACTCCTGGGCCTGACCTGGCCTGGGCCTGCACGCTCCTGGGCCTGCACACTCCTCTGTCTGCACACTTCTGGGCATGCACAACCCTAGACCCTACACTCCTGGGCCTGCGCATCCCAGAGCCTGAACACACCTGGGCCTCTACACTCCTGGGCCACTACTCTCATGTGCCTGCTCCGCCCCGTGTCTACACACTCCTGGCACTGCACAGTCCTGGACCTGCACACTCCTGGGCCTGCCCTGGCCTGGGCCTGAACACTAATGGGCCTACACACACCTAGGAATGCACCCTCCTGGGCCTGCACACTCCTCTGTCTGCACACTCGTGGGCCTTCCCTGGTCTGGGCCTTCCCTGGCCTGGGCCTGCAAACTATTGGGCCTGCAAACTCCTGGAACTGCACACTCATTGGCCTGCACACTCCAGGACCTGCACAATCTTGGGCTTGAACACACCTAGGCCTGTATACTCCTGGACCTGCACACTCCTGTCTCTGCACACTCTGGAGTTTGCACACGCCTGGGCCTGCACGAACCTGGGCCTGTACACACCTGGGCCTGCACACTCCTTTATCTGCTCACTCCTGAGACTGCATACACCTGGGCCTGCACATTCCTGTATCTGCTCACTCCTGAGACTGCATACTCCTGGGCCTGCAAACTCCTGGGCATGTACAATCCTGGGCCTGCACACTCCTGGACCTGTACACTCCTGGGCCTGCCCTGGCCTGGGCCTGCACACTAATGGGGCTGCACACACCTAGGAATGCACCCTCCTGGGCCTACACACTCCTCTGTGTGCACACTCCTGAGCCTGCACACCCCTGGGCCTGCTCACTCCTCTGTCTGCACATTCCTTGGCCTACACACTACTAGGCCTGCACACTCCAGGGCCTGCTGACTCCTGTGTCTGCACACTCTTGGGCCTGCACACTCCTGGACCTGTACAATCCTGGGCCTTCCCTGGTCTGGGTCTTCCCTGGCCTGGGCCTGCACACTACTGGGCCCGCACACTTCTGCAACTTCACACTCATCGGCCTGCACAGTCCACGACCTGCACAATATTGGGCCTGAACACAACTAGGCCTGTATCCTCCTGGATCTGCACACTCCTGGGCCTGCACACTCCTCTGTCTGCACACTCCTGGGCCTTCACACACCTGGGCCCGCACACTCCTGGGCCTGCGCATCCCAGAGCCTGCACACACCTGGGCCTCTACACTCCTGGGCCAGTACAGTCGTGTGCCTGTTCCGCCCCGTGTCTGCACACTCTTGGGACCGCACAGTCCTGGCTATGCACACTCCTTGGCCTGCAGACTCCTAGGCCTGTTCGACTTCTGTCTGCACACCTCTGGGCCTGCACACTACAGGGCCTGCACATACCTGGGCCTGCACGAACCTGGGCCTCTTCACTGCAGGTCCTGCCCTCTCCTAGGCCTGCACACTCCTGGAACTGCACACTCATGGGCCTGCCGTCTCCTGGGCCTGCACACCCCTGTCTCTGCACACTCCGGGGACTGCACACTCCTCGCTCTGTATACTCCTGGGCCTTTACACTCCTGGGCCTGCCGTGGCCTGGGCCTGCACGCTCCTGGGCCTGCACTCTCCTCTGTCTGCACACTCCTGGGCCTTCACACCCCTGGACCTGCACACTCCTGGGCCTGCGCATCCCAGAGCCTGCACACACTTTAGCCTCTACACTCCTGGGCCAGTACATTCGTGTGACTGCTCCGCCCCGTGTCTGCACACTCCTGGGACTGCACAGTCCTGGCTATGCACACTTCTTGGCCTGCAGACTCCTGGGGTTGTTCGACTTGTGTCTGCACACCTCTGGGCCTGCACACTCCAGGACCTGCAAATCCTGGGCCTGCACACAACTGGGCCTGCACACTACTGGGACTCCACACTCTCTGTCTGCACTCTCCTGGGCCTGCACACACCTGGGCCAGCACACTCCAGGGCCTGCTGACTCCTGTGTCTGCACACTCTTGGGCCTGCCTTCTCCTGGGCCCGCACAATCCCTCGTCTGCACACTCCTGGGCCGCACGCTCCTGGGCTTTTCCTCGCCTGGGCCTGCCCCCAGTTCGGCCCGCCCTCTCCTGGACCTGCACACTCTTGGGCCTGCACACTCCTCGGCCTGCCCTCTCCTGGGCCTGCACTCTCCTTGGCCTGCACACTCCTGGGCTTGCACACTCCTGGACCTGCACACTACTGGGCCTGCTGAATCCTGTGTCTGCCCACTCCTGCGTCTGCACACTCGTGTGCCTCCTCCCTCCTGTGCCTGAACACTCCTAGGCATGCACACACCTGGGCCTGCCCTCTCTTGGCCCTGCACTCTCCTTGGCCTGCACACTCCTGGCCTGTTCCCTCCTGCGCCTGAACACCCTTAGGCCTCCCCTACCTGGTTCTGCACACTCCTGGGTTGCACACTCCTGGGCCTGCTCCCACCTATGCCTGCACACTCCTAGGCCTGTTGCCACGTGTGCCGGCACACTCCTGGGACTGCACACTCCTGGGCCTGCCATGGCCTGGGCCTGCACCCTCCACTCTCTGCACACTCCTGGGACTGCTCAGGCCTGAGCCTGTACACTCCTGGGCCTGCACACTTCTGTCTCTGCACACTCTGGTGTCTGCACACTCCTGGACATGCACACTCCTGGGCCTGTACTCTCCTAGGCCTGCCCTGGCCTGGGCCTGCACCCTACTGAGCCTGCACACTCCTCTGTATGCACACTCCTGGGCCTGCACACTACTGGGCCTGCACACTCCTGGGCCTCCTCCCACCTATGCCTGCACACTCCTAGGCCTGTTCCCACCTGTGCCAGCAATCTCCTGGGCCTACACACTCCTGCACCTGCACAGTCCTGTGTCTGCATAACCCTGGGCAAGCACACTCTGGGCCTGCACACCCCTGGCCATGCCCTATCCCGGGCCAGCCCCCACTTCGCCCGACCCTCTCATGGACCTGCACACTCCAGGGTCTGCTCACATCTGTCCCTGCACACTCCTGGGCCGGCCCTCTCCAGTGTCTCCACACTCCTGGGCCCGCACACTCCTGGGCCTGCATACTCCTGGACCTGCCCTGTCCCTGGCACCAGCCTCCTTCACCCCAACGGTGCCACTCACACGGCTGTGGCGTCTAGCCAGGAGCCCCCAACCGAAACCCCTCCCGAGGGACCCCCTTGCCGGTCCCCAGGGAAGCAGCGGGGCTCCTCTTACCTGCGAGGCGGAGACGTAGTCCAGCTGCAGCCTGACGTCCAGCTGCCGGGCGTGCAGGGCCAGCGTGCATGAGGACAGCAGGATGGCCGTGATCGGCTGGAAGCTGCCCCCGGAGCCACTACCGCCCCTTGGGGAAGAGGAGGAGGAAAATCCACGTCAGTGCCAAGAACACAGGACCCGTCCACAGAGGGCCCCTCAGGTGTGACAACCCCAGAGGCGCCCGCAGCCGACCTGGGCTGAGAGCCACTTCTCTCGCGGAAGCTCAAGGACCTATGCTGAGCCTCCCTCTCCCTCCCTAAAGAGGGAAAACCCAGAGGTTTTCTAACTTTGCACTCACTGTCCATGTATCAGCCATGTCTAGTTTACCTCCCCAGCACGGCAGACCCCCTCCCTGCCTTCCCCACCCCCTGCAGGCGGCTCTCGGGGGCTGGGGGGGGCGCCCTTCCTCCCTGAGGCCAGCCCTGCTGGGGCAGCAGGTGTAATAGAAAAGACCAGATCTGACTGCCTATTAGATCTGTTCTTTTTCCTTTAACCCTCTGCTGTTTTCCAGGCTGTCTTACCAGCTCTGCACCTTTTGGAAATCAATGTTGCCTTCAGCCTGAAATTGACAGAAGAGCCTGTTCTCAAGGCTCTCAGCCTTCAGGATAAAACCTCTTTTGCTCTCCCATACACACAAGCAGCTGCAGAACAGAAAGTAACATTTGTTTTGTTAGAGGTTTTACAGGGGCCCCATGGGCTGACCCACAACTGCAAAAACAAAGAATTCCTGCACCAAGGACTTTGCACCAACCACCCACAACCCCTCTCCTTTTTAGCGTAAAAGGAGCCTGAATTCTCACTCGGAGAAGGTGGCTCTCCAGGACATTAGCCTGCCATCTTCTCGGTCAGCTGGCTTTCCAAATCAACTCACTATTCTTTACCCCGACACCGCGTCTCCCGATTTCTTGGCCTGTCGTGCGACTTGCGGAATGAGTGTGGACTTGGAAACACAGGGAAGGAAAGCCAAGTCAGGACTCTCACCCTCTGCCTCTGCTCAGAATACCACCAACGGGTTGCTGGGACAGTGGACGGAAAACTGAGGCTGCAACACGACCATGAGCACTGGGCCTGGGTGGGAGAGATGGCGGGTGCTGTCCGAAGCGCACCCGGCCTCCTTCCGAGTCACATCACACCCACGTCCCCAGACCCAGGGAGGCCTGGAGCCCCACACAGCAGAGCGCCTCCAAACCTGCAGATGCCCAGTGACCGGTCCACTGTGCACCCTCTGGCGCCCTCCTCCCCGCTCCTCCTCCTTCTGCCCCGCTGGCTCAGCCCTGGTCCCACCACATCCTCACCCAGGGCCAGCACTGCTGCAGGAACACCCTCGGCAGGCCGCCCAGCCTCACGCCCTCAGGTCCGCACACCTGGTTGGTGCAGCTCTGCCCCTTTCCAGCCCTCACCACCGACTCTCCAACCGCCTGCTCTCCCGCCCTCCGCCCCCAGTCCTACAGAGCGCCTCCTCTGGTCACGGCATCCTGCCCTCCAGGGTCGACAGGGCCTGCACAATCCTGGGCCTGCACACAACTGGGCCTGCACACTCCTGGACCTGCGCACTCCTGGACCTACGCACACCTGGGCCTGCAGGAACCTGGGCCTGTACACTCCCGGGCCCGTTCCGTATTGTATCTGCACACTTCTGGGCCTGCACGCTCCTGGACCTGCGCACACCTGGGCCTGCACGAACTTTGGCCTGTACACTCCTGTATCTGCTCACTCTTGTGACTGCATACTCCTGGGCCTGTACAACCCTGGGCCTTCTCTCTCCTGGGCCTGCCCCAGTTCGGCCGGCACTCTCCTGGAGCTGCACACTCCTGGGCCTGACCTATCGTACGCCTGCACAGTCCTGGATCTGCACACTTCTGGACCTGCTCCCTCCTGTGCCATCACCCTTCTGGGACTGCACACTTGTGCGCCTGCACACCCCTGTGCCTGACACACCTGGGCCTGCACGCTCCTCGGCCTGCACACTCCTCTTGTCTGCACACTCCTGGGCCTCACCTATCCTACGCCTGCACAGTCCTGGATCTGCACACTTCTGGGCCTGCTCCCTCCTGTGCCATCACACTTCTGGGACTGCACACTTGTGCGCCTGCACACTCCTGTGCCTGACACACCTGGGCCCGTACGCTCCTGGGCCTGTACACTCCTGGGCCAGCCCTGGCCTGGGCCTGAATACTAATGGGCCTGCACACTCCTGGGACTGTACCCTCCTGGGCCAGCACACTCCTCTGTCTGCACACTCCTGGGCCTGCACAACCCAGAGCCTGCACACACCTGGGCTGAACACTCCTGTGCCAGTACACTCGTGTGCCTGCTCCCTCCCGTGTCTGCACATTCCTGGGCCTGTACAGTCCTGGGTCTGCACACTCTTTGGCCTGCACACTCCTTGGCCTGTTCCGTATTGTGTCTGCACACTACTGGGTCGGCACACCCTAGAGCCTGCACACTCCTGGGCATGCCCTCTCCTGGGCCTGCACTCTCTTCGGCCTGAACACTCCTAAGCTTGCACACTCCTGGACTTGTACACTCCTGGGCCTGCCCTGGCCTGGGCCTGCACACTAATAGGCCTGACACTCCTGGGAATGCACACTCCTGGGCCTGCACACTCCTCTGTCTGCACACTCCTGGGCCTGCCCCATTTGGCCCTGCCCTCTCCTGTGACGGCCCTCACCTGTCCTGCACACACCTGGGCCTGAACACTACAGGCCCTGCACACATCTGGCCCTCTACCCTCCAGGGCCTGCCTTCTACTGGGACCGAACAATCCCTCGTCTGCACACTCCTGGGGCCTGCACGCTCCTGGGCCTTTCCGTGCCTGGGCCTGCCCCCAATTCGGCTGGCCCTCTCCTGGACCTGCACACTCTTGGGCCTGCACACTCCTGGGACTGCACACTCCTGGGACTGCACTCTCCTTGGCCTGCACACTCTTGGGCCTTCTTCCTCCCGTGCCTGCACACTCATAGGCCTGTTCCAACCTGTGCCGGCACACCTCTGGGTCTGCACACTACTGTGATGCATACTCCTGGGCCTGCACACTCCTGGACTTGTACACTCCTGGGCCTGCCCACTAATGGGCCTGCACACTCCTGGAAATGTACCATCCTGGGCCTGCACACTCCTCTGTCTGCACACTCCTAGGCCTGCACACTCCTGGGCCTGCACATCCCAGAGCCTGCACACACCTGGGCCTCTACACTCCTGGGCCAGTACACTCGAGTACCTGCTCTACCCCGTGTTTGCACACCCCTGAGACTGCACAGTCCCAGGTCTGCACACTCTTTGGCCTGCACACTCCTAGGCCTGTTCCGTCTTGTGTCTGCAGACCTCTGGGGCTGCACACTCCAGGGCCTACACACACCTGGGCCTGCACGAATCTGGGCCTGTTCACTCCTGGGCCTGCACACTCCTGTCTCTGCACACTCCTGGCCTTGGATACTCCTGGGACAGTACACTCCTGGGACTGACCTGCCCTGGGCCTGCACTCTCCTGGCCCTGGACAAGCTTCTGTCTGCACACACCTGGGGCTGCACACTCCTGGGCCTGCACACTCCTGGGCCTGCCCTCTCCTGGGCCTACACTCTCCTTGGCCTGCACACTCCTGGGCCTGCTCCCTCCTGTGCCGGCACACTCCTGGGCCTACTCCCACTTGTGCCTGCACACTCCTAGGCCTGTTCCCACCTGTGCCGGCACACTCCTGGGACTACACACTCCTATGTCTGCACACCCCTGGGCCTGCACACTCCTGGACCTGTACACTCTTGGGCCTGCACAATAATGGGCCTGCACACTCCTGGAAATGCACCCTCCTGGGCCTGCACACTCCTCTGTCTGCACACTACTAGGCCTGCACACTCCAGGGCCTGCTGACTTCTGTGTCTGCACACTCTTGGGCCTGCCTTCTCCTGGGCCCGCACAATCCCTCGTCTGCACACTCCTGGGCCTGTACGTTCCTGGGCCTTTCCTCGCCTGGGCCGCCCCCAATTAGACCCGCCCTCTCCTTGACCTGCACACTCCTGGGCCTGCACACTCCTGGGCCTGCACACTCCTGGGCATGCCCTCTCTTCGGCCTGTACACTCCTGGACCTGCACACTCCTGGACTTGTACACACCTGGGCCTGCCCTGGCCTGGGCCTGCACACTAATGGGCCTGAACACTCCTGTGCCTGCACACTCCTGGGCCTTTCCTTGCCTGCACCTGCCCCCAATTTGGCAGAACCCGGTCCCAGTATCCATCCAACCTGCAGGGGACTGTGTGGGAATCACACAAGGATGTGTGACCAGAAGGCAAAAAAAAAGCAGGGAGCCACTGTGGGGCAGCGCACCCTAGAGGCCTAGATGGGGCACTGGGCCTGAATCTGACATGACAGAACGACCTAGGAGGTCGCATGCCAGAATGGACGATATCAGAGTTGTGTTTAATTTCAACCCGCCGACAGGGAGCTGGGAAGCAGGCGGCAAGGAGGGTGACTTTCCCCAGATCCCAGGGCAGACCCCGGCCTGTGTGGGGTGTGCCCTGCTCCCCACAAGCCCTCTGTGGGGCCCTTCCTTTGCTGAGTCTGTGCATGAGCTCCCTGTGATGCCAGCCCGCAGAGGTGACAGGTGCAGTAGGTGTTTGTGGTTCTAGAGACATGATGGCTTTCCTAGGAAGCAGGGTCCTGAATGATCCCCACTGGGCCAATGGGGGATTGGGGAGACCCTGAGAAGCAGGTGGCTTGTCCAGGGTGACAGCACTGCTGGCGGGGGAGCCGGGTCTGAACCCAGCTGTGTCGTCAGAGCTGTGACCCTGGCTGCATCCAGGCCTCCCCAGGGCAATAGGAGGGGCCGAGTTGGTGTCACTGGGTGGACATGGCATGGGGTGGGAAGTGAGCCATCAGCAGCCCAGAGAGGCCCTTGGGGAGCTTTGTGTAAGGAGGAAGCTTGGGGAAGGGGACCCCAGGAAGTGACCTCACTTCCCTGGCAACAGAGCCCAACAGAACTTGGGACCCAGGTCACCAGGCACCCGCTGTGTAGAGAAGGACACTTCTCAACTGACTTGGCTGGTGAACTCAGCTCAGCTCAGACATGTTTTGTTGCATCCCAAGATCCCGAGGTCGCGGCCCCCGGAAAGCCCGCAGCAACGGCCTTTGCCAACAGTGCCGACAGTGGGTCGGGTCTCACCCCAGGCGCCTCTGGCCTTTTGGCCAGAGGGACCGAAAGGTAACACAGGGAGGCCCAGGGCAGGCCCGCCCAGGCCGGGTCACCACTCAGACCCCACCCGGGTGGCCCCACGGCCCCTTCCTGACTGGTGGCGGTGGGGCAGTCATGTTGGGGGGGGGTCCTGCCTCAAGCAAGAGCAGGCTGAGGAAGGGTCAGAGGCCTGGGGGGCCGATCACGTCCCCAGCCTGGGTCCAAGTGGGCTGGCTGGGATGTGGAGAACCGGGGCAGGGCCCTGCTGCCCGAGGTGGCGCCCATGCCCTAGGGTGTGTCTCTTGCCTCCCGGGTGACTGAGATGACCAAGGTCCCAGTCGGATCTGGCAGCAGAGGGTCGAGTGGGGCAGAAGCAGGAGTGGTCCTGGCCGGGCAGGGCTCTGAGACCTCCGGACCGGGCCGGCTGCCGGTCACTGTCATTGCAGAGCCAGACACCGCAGGATCCGGGGAACCAGGACACTCATGCCACCTCTCCAAGTGAGGGGCTGGTGTGCCACACTGTGGAAGGCCAGCACAGGCTCCAGAAGAGTCTGGGTATGAAGGGCTCCCCACCACCACGGCCTCCTGCCCAGACATCGCCCAGGTCTCTCCCCAGGATCTTGCCCAGGGCTGAGGGGCAGCTCAGCACCCCCGGCTCTGACCTGGAGCACCGTGCCCACCTCCTGGGGATTCAGGTAGAGGACCAGGAGCCCCCCGAAGCAGAGCCCAAAGGTGAGAAGGGCGGGGCCGGTGTGGGTGTGTAGGTGAGGGAGGGCGGAGGGCTGGGCCACACAGGGAGGCATCCCCAAAGTCTGTAGTTGGGACCAGAGCAAAGACTGGCCTCAGACCACCTGTCTGGAAGAATTCAGTCACAGAACAAGTGCCTGTGGGCACTTGCTCAGTGGGAGCTGCCTGCAAAGCTCTGGGAAGATTTCTGTCCTTGAAAAGGCACGTGGAAAGGGAGGCATGTGGGTACCTTTTTCCAGGTTGTGCCTGAGCAGAACCACTAGACTTAAAGCTCTCTCCACGTCCAACAGTTACAGGTCCAGAGCAGGCAGAGGCAGGGGAAGACGCCAGAAAACAAAAACAGGACCACCAGGGTCCAGCACGAGACCGCGAACACCCTCCAGCTGCTCCTGCTGAACATGAAGATCCTGCTGCTCCAGCTGCATATGAAGAGCCTGCCGCTCCTGCTGATCTTGCCACTCCCGAAGAGCCTGCAGCTCCTACTGATCTTGCCGCTCCTGAACAGCCTGCAGCTCCTAAAGAGCCCGCCGCTCCTGAAGCGCCTGCCATTCCTGCTGATCTAGCTGCTCCTGAAGAGCCTGCTGCTCCTGCTCATCTAGCCGCTCCTGAACAGCCTGCAGCTCCTGAAAAGCCTGCAGCTCCTGAAGAGCCTGCCGCTCCTGCTGATCTTGCCACTCCTGAAGAGCCTGCTGCTCCTGCTGCTCTAGCCGCTCCTGAAGAGCCCGCCACTCCTGAAGAACCTGCCGCTCCTGCTGATCTAGCCGCTCCTGAAGAGCCCGCCATTCCTGCTGATCAAGCCGCTCCTGAAGAGCCTGCCGCTTCTGCTGATCTAGCCGCTCCTGAAGAGCCTGCCGCTCCTGAAGAGCCCGCCGATCCTGAAGAGCCTGCTGTTCCTGCTGATCTAGCCGCTCCTGAAGCGCCTGCCATTCCTGCTGATCTAGCCACTCCTGAAGAGCCCGCTGCTCCTGCTAATCTAGCCGCTCCTGAACAGCCTGCAGCTCCTGAAGAGCCTGCCGCTCCTGCTGATCTTGCCACTCCTGAAGAGCCTGCCGCTCCTGCTGCTCTAGCCGCTCCTGAAGAGCCCGCCACTCCTGAAGAACCTGCCGCTCCTGCTGATCTAGCCGCTCCTGAAGAGCCTGCCGCTCCTGCTGATCTTGCCACTCCTGAAGACCCTGCAGCTCCTGCTGATCTTGCCACTCCTGAAGAGCCTGCAGCTCCTGCTGATCTTGCCGCTCCTGAAGAGCCCGCTACTCCTGAAGAGCCCGCCGCTCCTGCTGATCTTGCCACTCCTGAAGAGCCTGCAGCTCCTACTGATCTTGCCGCTCCTGAACAGCCTGCAGCTACTGAAGAGCCCGACGCTCCTGAAGAACCTGCCGCTCCTGCAGATCTAGCCGCTCCTGAAGAGCCCGCCATTCCTGCTGATCTAGCCGCTCCTGAAGCGCCTGCCGCTCCTGCTGATCTAGCCACTCCAGAAGAGCCCGCTGCTCCTGATCATCTAGCCGCTCCAGAACAGCCTGCAGCTCTTGAAAAGCCTGCAGCTCCTGAAGAGCCTGCCGCTCCTGCTGCTCTAGCCGCTCCTGAAGAGCCCGCTGCTCCTGCTGATCTAGCCGCTCCTGAAGAGCCCGCCGCTCCTGAAGAGCCCGCCGGTCCTGCTGATCTAGCCGCTCCTGAAGAGCCTGAAGCTCCTGAAGAGCCTGCCGCTCCTGCTGATCTTGCCACCCCTGAAGAGCCTGCAGCTCCTGCTGATCTTGCCGCTCCTGAAGAGCCCGCCGCTCCTGAAGAACCTGCCGTTCCTGCTGATCTAGCCGCTCCTGAAGAGCCTGCCGCTCCTGCTGATCTTGCTGCTCCTGAAAAGCCTGCAGATCCTGCACCTGCACCTGCGCCGCTGGGCAGTGGAGAACCATTTCGGGCATCATCACCCCTTAGGGCTGAGCCCCCTCTGCCCCCTCCTACACCTTCTCCAAAATCCCACCATGAATCCCCTCCCCTACCCGAAGTTGACTTCCCTACCCCTGAATTTGCTTTTGTTTTGTTCTTCTTTAGTTTAGTTTATTTGTTTTACATCATTTATGGCATTCTATAGTTTTCCATTTCCCACTTCCTTTAATAAAATACAGATTTTTTCCCTTTTAAACTGCATTTCAGGAACATTAAGTGCATTCCCATGCTGTCCGACCATCACTACCATGTAGTTTTATGCTATTTATGCCCGTGAAGTACATCCCACCACGGCCTCAAACCCCTCATCTGAGGACGGACTGATGCCTGAAATGGTGGGAGATGACAGGTGTGGGCACGTTGCTGGGATCAGAGTTGATCCCAGGGAACCCACTGTATTGATGGGCAGCAGGTTCAGTGTCCAGGTGCTCTGTTCCGGGGAGGGCGGCTAGAGATGTGCAGAGTCCCCTCCCAGCGGTCCCCGTGCCTGTGTTGGGAACTGACCATCAAGGGGGGCCTGGTGAATGAACCGGACGCTAGAAAGGGACACCCCTAACTCCCCCAATTTGGAAGGCGGGGCTCCTTCTCCCTGCTGAGTGATGTGGCAACTGAGAATATCACACCCCCCACGCCCTAGCAGAAACTTCTCCTCTCACAGAGCCCACCCTCCCATGGGTCCCACTTTCCCCTGAACCCAGAGGCAGAGCCCCTCTGCCAGACAAGGGATGGGTAGGAGGGGTGGCTGCAACCTTACGGGAGTGGGCGTGCACCGTGCTTGACCCCTGAGCTCCCAGCTGTGCAGCAGAGGCCCAGGGAGGACTTGCCAGGGAGGGCCGCAGGGCAGGGGCAGGGCTGAGTTCTGCATGAATCCTGACTATGCGGGGGCCGAGGGACCTGGTTTTGAGCCACGTCCTGGGTCTGGGCACGATGCCTTGTGATCCCACAAGGGAGACCTCTCTGCTCTCATTGTTCAGATGGGAAGACTTGAGCCTGCCCACCTGAAGCGACGCCCTGCTTCCCCAATTGGGGAGGAGGCTGAGTTGGACTGGGCCCCACAATCTTCAAGGAAGATTGCTCTCCCCAAGGTTGGCTCTCTGGGTATAAACCTGGGCAAGGGAGTCCTGACTACCCCCTGCGCCTGCTCTGTGCTGGTAACCTCAGTACACAGAAGCCTTGAGTCTCAGTCCACCCAGGAACCAAACGTTCACCCGCCTACAGCAGAGACAACTGAGGCTCAAAGAGGAAGGTCTGCCCTGGAGATGGTGTGGAGGCCCAAGTCTCAGAAGACAGGTGAAGCCAGGGTCTCAAGGATACTGCACAAACAGGACTTCACTCTGAACTGGGAATGTTGTGGAAAGACCCTGGGGGCCAGGGTGGAGGAGATGGGAAGCAGACCAGAGCCCGGGGGAAGGCAGGGAGCCCCAGGAATGCCTCCATGCCCTCGGCACAGGGCAGGGGAGCAGCTCTGAAGATATGACAGCCGAGGCTGCCCAGGGGGCCTTCATCACTACCACTTTGCTCGGATGACCTCAACAGCCCCATGACCACACCCATTTGACAGATGCAGACAGACACCAAGTTAGCCACCAGGCTGACAAGGAGAGGAGCTGGGATCAAATCCAGGATCAGATTCCAAGTGCTCCGCTCGCTGGCCCCAGACTAAGCCTGCCTGCCAAAACCGACCCCAGGGCCTCCCGCCTGGCACTCTATATATACCTCAGTGGGCTCCCCTGCTGAGCCATCCCATCCCATCCCATCACACTGAGACAAAAGCACAGAGGCCTGGGGTCCAGGAGACAGGACTGGTAGCAGGGCCAGGGTGGGCACGTTCTGCCCACCCCCCTTTGCTGCCCCAGCCCAGGTGTCAAGTGGAAGCCTGACTGACGTGGAAACTGGCAGTGGGTGGGAGAGACAGGATGCCCCTTAGTTTCCCTGGCAACTGCTGCAGAACTGAGTCTTTCAGGATAAATTCAAGTTAGGCCTCAGCTGCTGAAACACCCATTATTTCAAGGCTGGTTACCTTGGTGACCCAGGTGGTGAGGACGTGGTGGGAGGAGGGGGTGGAGAGGCCAGGCAGGGGGCCACCGGCTCAGAGGACAGGCTGACCCTCAGACCTAGACATGACCCTGGTCACACACTGAGCCTTGAATTTCATCACAGACTGACCTCGGGTCCTGACACAGGGTGCCTGGCCCTTATCACAGACGAGCCCTGTTCCTGGTCCCAGACCGCCACCTGAGCTTGGCCGCGCAACCACCACGGAGGGACACTCAGCGAGTGGTGACTGCTACTTCTGTTATCATTGCTGTGCCGTTAACGTGCGTCCCACTCACAGCTGACACCTAACGAATGTCATTCAGACTAGCGTAACCGCAATGGGGGACTGTTCGCAAGGACTCCTGGGGCCCACAGTGCTCGGCAGAGGCTCGCAGGACCCCCTCTGCTGGGTGGCCACAGGGCTCCTGGGCTGGGTGGGCTGTGAGGGGGCAGCAGAGGAGTGGGCAAGGCTGGGGGGTGGGCTGCCCCTCCAGGCCCAGAAGGAAGCAGCCATTCTCCCCCGGCTCAACGCCCCCTCTGTCTGGAAGCCTCACTTTCATCTCATTACCTGATAAACTGAGCAAATGAACGGCAGCCAGGCAGCCTTGGCCACCCAGGAGACAGGGCACACGGTCAGGGGGCTCCCAGCCTCCTTCCCACCCTGGCGCCCCAGCCTGCAGGCTATGGCCTCTCTGGCCCACGGGGCCTCAGTCGGCCGGGATGAGGGCCCTGGGAGAGGCCCGCATCCTGCTAGGCCTTCCTGCTTCCTGGGCAGAGCTCTCCCCAGCCCAGCAGGTGAGGCAGCAGAGGCAGTGGGTCCGCCCCTGTCCATTCCTGCCCTGTCCTCGCCCACCAGGCCGGTTCCCCAGGCATCCAGGCCGTACTCCACGACCTGTGAAGTTAGGGCGTGTCCTGGGGCATGGAGTTCCTCCTCAGCCCAGTACATGGATGTGCAAATGAGGACCACAGGGGACAGGACAGCTCTCTGAATTCCCCCACCCAGTCCCCAGTCCCCTCCACCCTAGCCCCCATGGGTCCTGACTTGGGCCATCTGTCCAGAGGCAGGCAAACGCAGAGAAGACTACCATGAGAGGGAGAGGGATACAGAGCTAAGAGGCCAGGAGAGCAGGAGAGCAGCTGCAGAGGTGCAGCCAGGCAGGGACAGAGGTGGAGGACAGGGGACAGTTGCTCAGGCCCAACAAACACTTCCCACTTGAGCCTGCACATTCCTGGGCCTGCACACTGCTGGGCCTGCACAAACCTGGGCCTGCACGAACCTGGGACTCTTGACAGCCGTGCCTGCCCTCTCCTAGGCATTCACACTCCTGGAACTGCACACTCATTGGCCTGCACCCACCTGGAGCTGCACAATCATGAGCCTGCACATACTTGGGCCTGCACCCTGCTGGGCCTGCACATTTCTGGGCCTGCCTTCTCCTGGGCCCGCACAATCCCTCATCTGCACACTCCTGGGCCTGGACATTCCTGGGCCTGCAGAGTACTGGGCCTGTATACCCCTGGGCCTGCACACTCCTGTCTCTGCACACTCCGGGTTCTGCACACTCCTCGGTCTGTATACTCCTGGGCCTGTACACACCTGGGCCTGCACACTCCTCTGTCTGCACACTCCTGGGCCAGCACACCCATGGAACTGCACACTCTGGTGTCTTCACACTCCTGGGCCTGCACGCTCCTGGGCCTTTCCTCACCTGGGCCTGCCCCCAGTTCGGCCCGCCCTCTCCTGGACCTGCACACTCTTGGGCCTGCACACTCCTGGGCCTGTACACTCCTGTCTCTGCACACTCCGGGGTCTGCACACTCCTCGGTCTGTATACTCCTGGGCCTGTACACTCATGGGCCTGCCGTGGCCTTGGCCTGCACGCTCCTGGTCCTGCACACACCTCTGTCTGCACACTCCTGGGCCTGCATACCCCTGCATCTTCACACTCCTGGGCCTGCACAACCCAGAGCCTGCACAGATCGGGGCCTCTACACACCTGGGCCAGTACACACGTGTGCTTGCTCCCCCCCGTGTCTGCAAACTCCTGGGACTGCACATTCCTGGGTCTGCACACACCTTGGCCTGCACACTCATGGGCCTGTTCCGTCTTGTGTCTGCATACCTCTGGGCCTGCACACTCCAGGGCCTGCACACACCTGGGCCTGCACGAACCTGGGCCTCTTGACTCCTGGGCCTGCCCTTTCCTAGGCCTGCCCACACCTGTGCCTACACATTCCTGGGCCTGCACACTCCTGGACCTGTACACTCCTGGGCGTGCCCTGGCATGGGCCTGCACACAAATGGGCCTGCACTCTCCAGGGACTGCACCCTCCTGGGCCTGCACACTCCTCTGTCTGCACACTCCTGGGCCTGCCCCAAATTGCCCTGCCCTCTCCTGTGACGGCCCTCACAAGTCCTGCACACTCCTAGGCCTGCACACTCGTGTACCTCCTCCCTCCTGTGCCTGCACACTCCTGGCCATGTACACTCATGGGCCTGCCCTCTGCATGGCGTGCACGGTCCTAGGACTCCCCATTCCTGCGCCTGGACACCCTTGGGCCTGCCCTCTCCTGGGCCTGCACACTCTGGGGCCTGCCCTCACCTGGTTCTGCACACTACTGGGACTGTACACCCCTGGACCTGTACACTGCTGTGCCTTCCCTGGTCTGGGCCTTCCCTGGCCTGGGCCTGAAAACTACTGGGCCTGAAAACTGCTGGAACTGCACACTCATTGGCCTGCAAACTCCAGGACCTGCACAATCTTGGGCTTGAACACACCTGGGCCTGTATACTCCTGGGCCTGCACACTCCTGTCTCTGCACACTGTGGTGTTTGCACACGCCTGGGCCTGCACGAACGTGGGCCTGTACACTCCTGGGCCTGCACACACCTGAGTCTGCACACTCCGGGGTCTGCACACTCCTCGGTCTGTATACTCCTGGGTTGTACACTCCTGGGCCTGACCTGGCCTGGGCCTGCACGCTCCTGGGCCTGCACACTCCTCTGTCTGCACACTTCTGGGCATGCACAACCCTAGACCCTACACTCCTGGGCCTGCGCATCCCAGAGCCTGAACACACCTGGGCCTCTATACTCCTGGGCCACTACTCTCATGTGCCTGCTCCGCCCCGTGTCTACACACTCCTGGCACTGCACAGTCCTGGACCTGCACACTCCTGGGCCTGCCCTGGCCTGGGCCTGCACACTAATGGGCCTACACACACCTAGGAATGCACCCTCCTGGGCCTGCACACTCCTCTGTCTGCACACTCGTGGGCCTTCCCTGGTCTGGGCCTTCCCTGGCCTGGGCCTGCAAACTACTGGGCCTGCAAACTCCTGGAACTGCACACTCATTGGCCTGCACACTCCAGGACCTGCACAATCTTGGGCTTGAACACACCTAGGCCTGTATACTCCTGGACCTGCACACTCCTGTCTTGCACACTCTGGTGTTTGCACACGCCTGGGCCTGCACGAACTTTGGCCTGTACACACCTGGGCCTGCACACTCCTGTATCTGCTCACTTCTGAGACTGCATACACCTGGGCCTGCAAACTCCTGGGCCTGTACACTCCTGGGCCTGAACACTCCTGGACCTGTACACTCCTGGGCATGCCCTGGCCTGGGCCTGCACACTAATGGTGCTACACCCACCTAGGAATGCACACTCATGGGCCTGCACACTCCTGGGCCTGCCGACTCCTGAGCCTGCATTCTCCTGGTCCTTTCCTCGCCTGGGCCACCACCTATTAGGCCCGCCCTCTCTTTGACGTGCACACGCTTGGGCCTGCTCACTCCTCTGTCTGCACACCCCTGCGCCTTGACACCCCTGGACCTGCACACTCCGGGGCCTGCGCATCCCATGGCCTGCACACACCTGGGCCTCTACACTCCTGGGCCAGTACAGTCATGTGCCTGTTCCGCCCCGTGTCTGCACACTCTTGGGACCGCACAGTCCTGGCTATGCACACTCCTTGGCCTGCAGACTCCTAGGCCTGTTCGACTTCTGTCTGCACACCTCTGGGCCTGCACACTACAGGGCCTGCACATACCTGGGCCTGCACGAACCTGGGCCTCTTCACTGCTGGTCCTGCCCTCTCCTAGGCCTGCACACTCCTGGAACTGTACACTCATGGGCCTGCACACTCCTGGACCTGAACAATCTTGAGCCTGCACAATCCTGGGCCTGTACGCTCCTGGGCCTGCACACTCCTGTGCCTGCCCTCTCTTGGCCCTGCACTCTCCTTGGCCTGCACACTCCTGGCCTGTTCCCTCCTGTGCCGGCACACTCCTGGGACTGCACACTCCTGGGCCTGCCCTGGCCTGGGCCTGCACCCTCCTCTGTCTGCACACTCCTGGGACTGCACAGCCCTGAGCCTGTACACTCCTGGACCTGCACACTTCTGTCTCTGCACACTCTGGTGTCTGCACACTCCTGGACATGCACACTCCTGGGCCTGTACACTCCTAGGCCTGCCTTATCCTGGCCCTGGACACTCTTCTGTCTGCACACTCCTGGGGCTGCACACTCTTGGGCCTGCACACTCCTGGACCTGTACAATCCTGGGCCTTCCCTGGTCTGGGTCTTCCCTGGCCTGGTCCTGCACACTAATGGGCCTGAACACTCCTGGTCCTGTACACACCTCGGCCTGCACCCTACTGGTCCTGCACACTCCTCTGTTTGCACACACATGGAACTGCACACCCCTTGGCCTGCACACTCCCAGACCTGCACAATCTTGAGCCTGCACAATCCTGGGCCTGTACACTCCTGGGCCTACACACCCCCAGGCCTGCACACTGCTGGGCCTGCACACTCCTGAGCCTCCCTTCTCCTGGGCCTGCACAATCCCTCATCTGCACACTCCTAGGCCTGCACACCCTTGGGCCTGCACACTCCTGGGCCTGCACACTCCTGTCTCTGCACACTCCGGGGACTGCACAGTCCTCGGTCTGTATACTCCTGGGCCTGTACACTCCTGGGCCTGCCGTGGCCTGGGCCTGCACACTCCTCAGCCTGCACACTCCTCTGTCTGCACACTCCTGGGCCTGCACACACCTGGGCAGGCACACTCCAGGGCCCTCTGACACCTGTGCCTGCACACTCTTGGGCCTGTCTTCTCCTGGGCCCGCATGAACCTGGGCCTCTTCACTGCTGGTCCTGCCCTCTCCTAAGCCTGCACACTCCTGGAACTGCACACTCATGGGCCTGCAGACTCCTGGACCTGCACAATCTTGAGCCTGCACCATCCTGGGCCTGTACGCTCCTGGGCCTGCACACTCCTGTGCCTGCCCTCTCTTGGCCCTGCACTCTCCTGTGCCTGCACACTCCTGGGCCTGCTCCCACCTATGCCTGCACCCTCCTAGGCCTGTTCCCACGTGTGCCGGCACACTCCTGGGACTGCACACTCCTGGGCCTGCACACTCCTGTGCCTGCCCTCTCTTGGCCCTGCACTCTCCTTGGCCTGCACACTCCTGGCCTGTTCCCTCCTGTGCCTGCACACTCCTGGGCCTGCTCCCACCTATGCCTGCACACTCCTAGGCCTGTTCCCACGTGTGCCGGCACACTCCTGGGACTGCACACTCCTGGGCCTGCCCTGGCCTGGGCCTGCACCCTCCTCTGTCTGCACACTCCTGGGACTGCACAGCCCTGAGCCTGTACACTCCTGGACCTGCACACTTCTGTCTCTGCACACTCTGGTGTCTGCACACTCCTGGGCCTGTACACTCCTAGGCCTGCCCTATCCTGGCCCTGGACACTCTTCTGTCTGCACACTCCTGGGGCTGCACACTCCTGGGCCTGCACACCCCTGGGCATGCCCTCTCCTGGGCCTGCAAACTCCTGGGCCTGCACACTCCTCTGTCTGCACACTCCGGGGCCTTCCCTCTCCTGGGCCTGCCCCCAGTTCGGCCGGCACTCTCCTGGAGCTGCACACTCCTGGGCCTGACCTATCGTACGCCTGCACAGTCCTGGATCTGCACACTTCTGGACCTGCTCCCTCCTGTGCCATCACCCTTCTGGAACTGCACATTGGGCGCCTGCACACTCCTGTGCCTGACACACCTGGGCCTGCACGCTCCTCGGCCTGCACACTCCTCTTGTCTGCACACTCCTCTTGTCTGCACACTCCTGGGCCTGTTCCGTCTTGTGTCTTCACACCTCTCGGCCTGCGCACTCCAGGGCCTGAACACACCTGGGCCTGCACCAACCTGGGCCTGTTCACTCCTGGGCCTGCCCTCTCCTTGGCCGGCACGAACCTGGGCCTAAACACCCCTGGGCCTGCCCTGGCCTGGGCCTGCACACTAATGGGGCTGCACACACCTAGGAATGCACCCACCTGGGCCTACACACTCTTCTGTCTGTACACTCCTGGGCCTGCACACTCCTGGGCATGCACACTCCTCTGTCTGCACACTCCTCGGCCTACACACTCCTAGGCCTGCACACTCCTGGGCCTGCTGACCCCTGTGTCTGCACACTCTTGGGCCTGCACACACCTGGACCTGTACCATCCTGGGCCTTCCCTGGACTGGGTCTTCCCTGGCCTGGGCCTGCACACTACTGGGCCCGCACACTTCTGCAACTGCACACTCATCGGCCTGCAAAGGCACGACCTGCACAATATTGGGCCTGAACACACATAGGCCTTTATCCTCCTGGATCTGCACACTCCTGGGCCTGCACACTGCTGGACCTGCACAGCACTGGGCCTAAACACACCTGGGCCTGCACACTCCTTCTCTGCACACTCCTATCTCTGCACACTCTGGTGTCTACACACTCCAGGGCCTGCACGAACCTAGGCCTGCTCCCTCCTGTGCCTGCATACTCCTGGGCCTGCTCCCACCTGTGCCTGCACACTCCTAGCCCTGTTCCCAC